>NC_044309.1:112776847-114081981 GCF_007474595.2 Lynx canadensis | reverse complement strand
TGCTTATAGAGGACAGACTGTGTGCTAGGAATCATAATGGTGTGGGGACACAAAGACTGGCCTTGCCCTCAAGGAATCACAATCTAATGGGAGGAGAAAGACAAGTAAACAGGAACAAAGACTGAAGTGGATGTAAGGTGATTGGGATCTGAGGAAACGGGCAGGTACAGGGAGGTAAAAAGAGATGATTCTGTTTGTGTAGAAAGTGACTAGCTGTTTGGTGCATCCAAGATGGTGGTGCAGGTTAGGTCAGGAGCTCCTGATCTGGATGGTAAGGTTAAGCAGAGTGTCAGTATATGAAGGTACTGGAAAGAAAACCAGCTTCCCTTTAGTTCAGTGGCGCCCACAAGTGGTAATGACAAAAAGCCAGGAAAGCCTAAATAATTGACTTCTAACATGTACATTTCGCTGACAGAAGTGATGGTGAACAATTTGGTCTGGTTAAGTAAGACATAGGACACCCCCCCCCCCCCCGCCCCAGCCACCACCACCACATTGCAATGCTGGAGCAGAGAAAAGCCAAAGCCAACACAAAGCTCTTGACTTTACACTCTGGAGTTTACAGTGAGGATCAATTGGCAACAAGATTTTCAAAAGGTTAGCTCTATGATAGCAACACCATCGAAATGAACCTGAAATAATACATGAGTCACGTGTAGCCCTTACCCTCCCTGGAAGAGACCTGTACATGCCTTGTCTCCTAATTCTTCATTCAGAGCACAGAGCCAGGATTAGGAGTGCTTTGTATAGACTGTGTTGGGAAGAATGGTGGCGCTCAATGGAGAAAGAGTGCAGCGATCAACTAAAGATGTCTGCCAATGGTGTGAGAAGGAGTGGGAGGCAGCATATGAGCTATGGATTTGCCAGTCCTGGACTAGGGCAGATGCTCAGACAGCTGTCTGTGATGTAACTATAGCATATAAAGCTAAAACTCATTCAATTGTAACACTTCTGGCATGAGATAATAGTGGTTTTGGTGACATATGTAGAGAATTTTCAGTCTTTACCAATACTTTTTAACTATGACGGACACACTTTGGTAGATGTTAATAGTCTTGAGCTTAGACAGATATACTCCACTGCAGAACAGAGATGATTTATTTGTATTGTTCATATCCTGGAGTATGCATCTTTCAAGACTTTTATATTTCCTATCTCCTGGTTTGATACTCAACAAATGTCCTCCTTGTTGCTAACCTGATTTTTTGCTTCTGGAAAAGGAAGGATCCTGGTTAATAGAAACCAACATTGTTGTTGTGGGAAAGCTATTTCTCCAGTGAGGACAACAATAGTATCTCTTCGATAATAAGTTCGCATTTGAGATTATATGCCAGTTCATTTTAAGTGTAAATTGAAGAGGGAGTGATTGCTCTTGGGAGTTTGGTTAATTAAGTTTGTCAGTTTGGTTACCCCACCGGGGGACTCCCACCCCAAGAATACTTTCTCCCATAGAGCTCTAACTTCAACATTAATAGAAGTTAGCTGGCTTGCTTGTTGGTGATTGAAAGTTGATCAGTGTTCTCAACAGCTTTTGATAACAAAACTGGTCACCACCACTCTTAATAGTAGATGATCCTATAGCTGGTGTCAAAGATGATTCAGTTACACTGATATTATATCTTTTTTGATAGCATATTTTTAGTTCATAAAGTTTTTGGGGTTAAAGATGTGATTGCAGGAAGAGTCAGGTTTGGGGCAAAGCCAAAATTTTGTTATTAGTAAATTTTCATAGCCCCTCAGAAGCATGTTTATTTATTTTTTTATTTTTAAATGTTCATTTATTTTTGAGAAAGAGAGAGAGCATGCACACATGTGCTCGCTCTAGTGGGGGAGGGACAGAGAGAGAGAGAAACACAGAATCTGAAGCAGGCTCCAGGCTCCTAGCTGTCAGTACAGAGCCCGACGCGGGGCTCAAACCCACAAACTCTGAGATCATGACATGAGCCAAAGTCAGACGCTTAACCAACTGAACCACCTAGGCTCCCCTCAAAAACATTTTTAATGAGTAAACATTATTATTAATGTTAGAGATTAATTACCTTCTGTGTTTAGCAGCATAGTAAATAAAATGAAGCATAAGACAAATACTTCATATTCCAGAGTATATAATCTAGTTGGGTACAGAAAATATGAAAATAATAGTAATAATACTAGGTAGTATATACTTTTATTACAATATAATTAAATATGTTTGTTGGAGCTTTCAAGAGCCAATTGCTACATTTTCCAAAATTCTGTTCAGCTGGTTACTAAACATAGGCATTATTAAAAATTAACTTATATAAACTTCTAATAAGCTTATAGAAACTTATAGGAACTTTTCTAATAAAAGAAACTATCTTAAAAACAAAGGCAGTTAATAGTAAAACTCCTCACTTCCTAATCATTTTACCACATTTTACTATTTACTCTTGAAGTTATGTCCACTATATCTGTACCACTGTGCACCTATTACAACTGCGTTTAGTGACATCCCATTAATGGCTTGAAATCAGCCATGGTGGGAGTATTTACTCCACCGAAATGGACAAAACCACACTCCCTCCCTCTACCCCCAGCCAGTTGCGAACATCTTCCTGCCCAGCACTGTATGTAAACATTGAATAGGAAGAGTAATACTATCACTAGTCACTGAAGGGTAACTGAGGTTAGGGAGGCAGGGAGGTAAACATTTTAAGTTGGCTTTGAAGCAAACTTATTTTTAGTGGGCCGGGACCACCCTTGGGGACATTTAGAACGAGGACACATCACAGAATGCCCACATGTCCCTTAACGCTTCCATACAGGTGAAATCAGGTTAACATGAATATTAAAAGCCTCTGTGAAGGTGGAACAAAGTAAATTTAAAAAGTAACAGGAAGCCTAGGGGCATGCGTATGGGTGTGTGAGTGTGAGGTACATAGAACAATCTTGCTCACTGTGGCTGAGAGGTCATAAGACGATTGAGTAACTAGGGTGATGGCCTGTGAGGAGCTAAAGGCCTTTCCGTGCTGAAGGCCCAGGGACAAGGTGTTCCTTTGATCTTGCTGTATAACTGTAAGAGAAAAAAGAAATTGAAATTTTGAAAATGGGAAAGGTAGGTTAATAGAGAGGGTGTATCTAGGTGGTTCCCAGAAGTGGAGGAGGGGCAGTCTTTGAACTAGCACATAGATCATTGAACTTTTCTACCCCCAATCTCTGAAGACCTCTTAAAAGCCTCCTGGGAGAGAATGGGGACGGTTACAGACTTTTAACCAAAGGAATTTTTTCTTGATGTTAAAAAAGAAAAAAAAAAAAAAGCTTAAGAAAAATAAACAGAGAGCAACAATGGCAGAAATAAGGTGACAATGGCAAGCATTAAGGAGTTTGGGAAAGGAAAAAAAAAAAAAAAAAGGAGAAAAGCTTAAACTTTTAATAAGTGGCCAAAGTGCAAAGTGTAGGCCGGTGTGAGGCATAGCCCTGAGAGGACCATCATGGATCATAAGAAGGGGGAGACAGAAGGAGAGGTGGACTCCTAGTACACAGACAAGATCCATTTGTCACTTGGGGCAGGAGCCGATGTCAAGTGAGGAGAGGCTGTCGATTGCACGAGATCCTCATCTGAAGGATACAGATACCATATTTCATCGATGCTGAAGTACCCATTTTCTTACAATTCAACAAGTTTGAGATCAGGATGCATCATACAGTCGATGGTATCAAAGTCACTATTGGTCAGTGACAGACATGATGATGGTTGTGGTGGAACATGTGGAAACTTGGCATAGATATTCATATCATGGCCCTGCGTTGCTTAACAAATACATATTTGTATCAAATAAACATAACATAACAGAAGATGAAGCTCTCTAATAAGTAAACATGGCGTTGAGCTTTGTTGGTGTTTTTTTTTCCCTCCATGACTCGTTAAATAATGGTATGTCTTATGATCAGTGGTACCTTATATTCAGTGAAGGACCGGTTAATTCATCCAAATTAACTGTTTGTAAATTTGGGTTCCATTTACACACAGTTCAGTCTTTTCACTGAGCACTTCTGTTGAACATGAAATGTGTGAGTTAGATTGATCAAAATGATCACCCAGAAGTCACTATTCTGTGTTCTTAATTGGCCAACCATTTACTAAATTCGGTTGTTCATTTACCATGATGCGTGTCCAAACAGGGACTGTTTTGGCTTGGTACTATTGGATCCTGAAGGTTATAATTACATGTAGATAGGTGAGTTTAAGGGCTTTTTTCTTAGCATCAAAGAATGAAGCCACCCTCTCATCTGTCTTCTTCGTGGCAGTGAATTGCTAGTAACTACATCAGACCAGTGGCCTCCTCCAACATAGGCGGCTGAGAGAAATCACCTGCATTTGGTACCCTCTCCGAAATGGCTCGTCAAGCACAGCGAATGGTATGCATAAAGGTCATCAGAAAGTGAACACTGCGTTTGGGAGATTTGGGACCATCACTTGGAGTGAATTGGGTTTGCGTGGGAGAAGAGTTACAGGTAAAGATGGTGGGTTAGACTACAACTGTGTATGGGGACAGATGGGGACAGGTCAAAATCAATGCACACAGGGCACACTGACATTCACATACAAATCAGCACACAGAGCATCTTTTGTTAAGCAGAATAAGCAGGCTAATGAGGGAATAGGAAGCTGCCAATGATGCAAAATTCTTGGCAACCTTTGTCAAAAATGAGGGCTTCTATTCCAGGTACAAAGTTGGAGGGCACAATCCATTTCACAGCTGGTGGCCTGTTTTATTTTTCAGACAAGATTGGAGAGAGGAGGTGGGAAACCTATCCCCGGATGGCACAGCTGAGACAGAGGTAGGAAGAAGGGGATCCGGCTCATTTATTTCCCTTTCATTAGGCCCCTGAAAAAAATAAAGACTGAGGATTTAATTGCACTGTTTGCTTCTATCTCTAGAAAAGCTGAATTAGTAATTGCATTAACTTGTTACTAAGCTTTGCTCTTATGGGGTAATATAATTCTAACTACTGCTTCCTAATTATAGGGTTTTCATTATTCTGCAAATCCCATTCAGCATGTGTTCCATTTTCACTTTTATGAAGTGCTTCGTGGGAAAATGGGGGCTGTGTCTTTGAAGGACCCAAGCTGAGCTGAAGCTGTGTCTTGCCCAAAGCCATTACCTCCTGTGAAAAGCAGGGCGCCACTGTGATTTTTATCCTCCTTTGATAAATAATGCTGTTGGCAAAGACCATATGCTCTGTCACATGCTGGAGTTTGGTGGCACGGCACAACAGAGGGTAATCACATCAAGTCAGTGATGGTTTTATTGGGTGGTGGTAATGGCAGAAGTAATGATAGTCATTAAAATCCTGCTGCAAATGGCCTTGGGCCTTCAGACCACAGTTAACTCAGGATATGTCAAGGACAGTTCACTCCCAAAAGCTGTCTGGAAGGGATTGCCCATTATTCCTATTGTTTCCAAGGAGAGCTTTGCGTTTGAGAATTACAGATCCAGCAGAAGGCAGAGGTGGACCTTGGATCTTCACCGTCTCTTGCATCTACACTATGATGTTTTTGATACTTCCAGAAGATCTCCCTTAGGGGGGAATCAACATGGAAACATACAAAATGGAGTTCATTTGTGGAAAGGTAGTAGGAAATATCCTTGAGGTATTCCACTCCAGTTCAACAAATACAAATTTTATTATAGCTGGATGCATAAAGCAGCGCTAAAAGCTATGAGGGATTTGGAGAATAGAATGGTTACTTTTTTTTTTTTAGTGTTTATTCATTTTATGAGAGAGAGAGAGAGAGAGACTGAGAGAGAGAGAGAGAGAGGAAGAGGCAGAGAGAAAGGGATACACAGAATGTGAAGCAGGCTCCAGGCTCTGAGCTGTCAGCACAAAGCCCGACATGGGAGGAACCGTGAGATCATGACCTGAGTCAAAGCCAACACTTAACTGACTGAGCCACCCTGGTGTCCCCTAGAATGGTTACTGTTCTATGGGAACAACTCTCTGGGGAAGCAGGTCTCTATTCACAAGGAACTCTATAATGCAAGGCAGGCTATGATATTATGTATGTGTTATAATATGTGTTATAAGAGAATTGGACTGGTGAGCAGGATGTAAATTGGTTCAGACTACAATGATTTGAGAAGACCTACCTGGGGTATAGAGGAGAAAGATGTGAGTTAAATTTTTCTGCAAATTCCACAAAGGTGACCTTGAACAAAGAATTTAATCTCTCATCTGTTAGTTTCATCATCTTTAAAAGGGGAGGAGCTATCTGAAAGATTATTGATAGGGTAAAGAACACTCAATACATCTCATTGAAAATCTGAGATTTTAACGAAGCCCTGAATTCTCGGTAGGACTGGACAGGCAGAAGAAAGAGGAAAAGAAATTCCAGGTGGAGGGGACTGCATGAATAAGGGCCTGGTAACAGGAAAATGCTTTTCTGGTTGGAGCATAAAGTTTGTGTTGATGTTTGTGTCTGCCTCTGTGCATGCACGCCTACACGCGCAGGGGCTATATGTAAATGAGGATAACCTCCCGTCATCCTCTTCACTTAAAACAAAAACAGCCCCCTTAAAATATTGAGAAACCCCAATACAGAAGCAAGTTTTTTCTTAGGTTACATCTGCAGAGATATTTGCACAAAGAAGGAGAAATAGAAATTTTTAGATTTCTTGACTCATAGAGTCATGCTTGAATAATGACTCAGGGGCAAATTGAAAATATATAGCTGCTACCTTAAGTATGGGATGATACCATTTATAGTAGATAGCCTGAGTGCTGAAAAATACATCTTTCTAGTCTCTGGTTCTAACTGGCAGAATTCTACCTGTAGGAGCACAAACACTTGTAAAAGACCATAGGAAAACAGTAAGATTTAGCATAAAAATTAGACTAAATAGAATTTAATTAATAATATTACCTTACACTTACTTAGTGCTTTATACTTTACATAGTACTTTCTTAACTACCTGATTTTAGGCTCACCACTAACCGGAAGAGGAGCATTTCTGATATTACTCTGTTCATTTTCCAGATGTGGAAACTGTGAGAAGTAAATGAGATGATTCATTTTCAGAAATACCAAATTAAAAGCTGTGCTGTGTAGTATGAACAGCTTTTCGCACCCCCCCGCCCACCATGGAGTCCCAAACCCTTAGACACTTGACTTCCTGGCTCTTCTCCCTCCTCTCCCCCCTCCATTTCAGGGGCTTATTTTTTTGCGGGCTTTGCAATGAGCATGCGCCAAAGAGCTGAAGTCTGCGTCACAGAAAGGAATGTACATTTGCTCCAGTCAGACTACTTTTGGCCTTACGTGGGCACCGGTGACTTCCGGGTAAGGCGGTAACCTCTGTAGTACTCAGCCAATGAGGAATCAGGGGCGGGACTTCACGCTAGGCGATAACCTGCGGTGGTAACTGCTGAGTAGGCCTGTCCAGCAGACACCTGCTCTTGCAAGAACATTGGTTAAAGCCTCACTTTACTGCACTGTGCTCCCAGTCTCTGGGTCCCTCCTTTGATCGGGTTGGTGGGCTTATTTCCAACAGAAATCGAGGTTCCAAGAGGTTATGTGACTTGCTGTAGATTTTACATCTGACAGGTACTAGAATTGGAACTTAAAGAGTCCAAAGACTCTTGCTCCAGAGTTCTTTCTAGCACATGCGTTGTCTTAAGAGGATACAGTCAGTCCACTCCTCTTATATGTTTGTTTACTTATTTATTAATTTTGGGGGAAACAGGCCCAAAGAGTTGAAGTGATGCATTCAGGAATCACATGGTTGATGGCCCTGCTGGACCTCAAACTCGAATTTCTTAATTTCTTGCCCAGTTTTCTTTTCATAACGCAATGCCGCTAGGGTCACAGGTGTCTGTGTCTGTGCCTGTGTGTACACGCACGCGCACGTGCAGGGGCTATATGTAAATGAGGATAAACTCCCTTCATCCTCTTCACTTAAAACAAAAAAAGCCCCCTTAAAATATCGAGGAATCCCAAGACAGAGGCAAGTTTTTTCTTAGGTTACATCTGCAGAGATATTTGCACAAAGAAGGAGAAATAGACCTCAAACTCAAATTTCTTGTTACCCAGTTTTCTTTTAATAACACAATGCTGCTAGGGTCACAGGTTCAAACTAAAAGAGTTGCAGATTTTTTTCTCATGGTACTGACCCCGTAGGATAATGTTGCTGGAAATGTCACGTGGTAAAATTCCTATAGGTAATTTCAAGGAAAATAAACTAGAACTAAAATGTATGACACACTATGCATTGAACTCTTTAATTACTTGACATGAATCAGCTCCTTTAAATTCTCCCAAATACCCTCCGAGGTCACTGTGGTTATTTTCATTTTATCATTGGGAAGACTGAGGTACAGAGGGGTTAAGTAGTGTGGCCAGGGACACACAACTAGAAAATGACAGGCTAGGATGCAGATCCCAGATTCCGGTAAGGCCCTGGAACCTGACCTGTGGGCACTCAGTTATATACCAATATTTGTATATAATAGCCAGAATATACCAATATTTGGATTTCAAAACTGAAATGAAGTCACAGCTTAGGAAACCGTTTAACAAACTGAGTAAATTAATAATGCAAAAGCAGTATAGGGCAAACGTTCAGAACAATTAAGCATACAAAAAATGTTAATTATATATCATTTTATCTAGTCACTTGCTGAGTACATCTACTATTTGGTTCTTAAACTCACAGCAGTTTTGGAAATTATATGCCACTTCATTTCTTTAAATAGTCGATGCATTGCATTTTTGTTCATTCAGATCAGCATTTCAGTTATTAGTCTGAACCTGAGTAGTCCCTCCTATCTTTAGAACACTACTCCAGGGTTCAGTGGAGAGAACAGAAGGAAGCACTAGTGAGCACTGTCTTTAGAGTCAGACAGGCATCCGGCCATGTTATCTTCTGTTCTTTAGGACGGATCAGATCTCAGCCACTGTCTGTGGATTCTATAGCCAGCACAAACACTCAGGAATTCCTCTGGGCTCTGCATGTTCAGGGGCAGAAGAGGTGTAGCTTCCCCTTGTGAGAAAATTGTACTCATCAGCTGACATTCAGCACAGTGGAGGAACACAGACCCCTGAGGCTCCTAAGCCCTGCATTTCCACATGAGGCACCACCCAAGACCCCTCTCTGCATGTGCACGAGTAAGCTCTTGTGGAGAGTTGATATTACTCTAGAATCCTTGGGGGAATGCAGATAGAAAGCCAGCTAGAATTACAAGAAAAGGCACCCTCACTTTTTATTCCTTCTTGTCTCCTTATTTCCATAAATGCAAATTCTGCCAACAACCTCAGTGGTTTAGTGGTGGTTCCTGAATTACAGGAAAACTAAAAGCCATTTGTTTTGCTTCTTACTTATAAGAAGCAATAAACAGTTTGAGAGGTGTCAACATATTCCAGCCACATTTGTCTTCTCCCAAGTAAATAAAAATGGACAATAATAAGAAGAAGTTATTGCTTATTTAGTCCTTGGGATGTGGCAGGCACAATAGACCCATGATCTCACTTAGTCCTTACAGCAACAGGCATTGGATGTCACTACCTTGTCAAGTACAACCATGGCGATCAACATGACATAGCTATTTGAACTTAAAACTGAGGTCCCCCCTCCCCCGCGCCTGGGCGGCTCAGTAGGTTGAGCATCTGACTTCAGCTCATGTCATGATCTCAGGGTTCGTGAGTTTGAGCTGCACATCAGGCTCACTGTCAGTGCAGAGCCCGCTTTGGATCTTCTGTCCCCCCACCTCTCTCTGCCCCTCCCTGCTCGCACTCTCTCTCTCAAAAATGAATAAACACTAAAAAACAAAAAAAACCCTGAGACCCCTCCCCCCCCATGCCAATATGACTTAGTTATTCACTCTGTGAAATATTTGCCAGGGGAAGGTAAGAGTATAAACCAATAAATAACTTCTCTGTTTGCTTTGGGAAATTCCTGCAGATCAACTTATCTGAGATAACAGTCTGCTCACCCTGAGCAAATTTCTTGTTCTCCTTAAAGCACAGTTACCCATCAAGACTTGCACTTTAAGACCCTCACCTAGCTGTAGTCATGAATCCTAACCTATAATGTCAGGGTCTTAGCCCAATTGTAGGCAATTCCCTCCTTGAAAGACTCACCTGAAGTCGCTTGAATTCAGACCCCCAAACTCTATAAATATCCTCTCCCAACCTCCCTTTCCTGAGATGCTAAGGCTTTGTCAAGGTGATGTCTCCTGCATTCCATTATCCGATAATATTTTGGGGAGTTCACTGATTCTTATTTTACAAATGAACAGGAGAAGCCTGGAGAATTTCAGTCATCTGTCCTAGTTTATCCATTTAAAGGGTTCCTATCTAAGACTATTTGACCCCGTCCCTTGTTCCTGATTGCTGTTACTCTTTCAGTTGAAGTAAAAATTCAGTTTTTGTTTTTTTTTTCAGTTTTACTTCTGAACTTATTTTACTTTCTAAGACTTAGAAAAATTCAAGCCAGGGCGCCTGGGTGGCTCAGTCGGTGAAGCAAACATCCAACTTCAGCTCAGGTCATAATCTTGCAGTTCTGAGTTTGAGCCCCATGTGGGGTTCTGGGCTGACAGCACAGAGCCTGGAGCCTGTTTCAGATTCTGTGTCCCCCTCCCTCGTTGCCCCTCCCCTCCCACACTCTGTCTCTCCGTCTCTCCCCAAAATAAATAAACATTAAAAAAAGAAAAGAAAAATTCAAGCGATGGTCTATAGTCCTGTGAAAGGTAGTTACTGTGTGACCTTATACGTTTAATCAGCCATAGAAATTTAACAATATATTTCAAAACAAACTGCAGCAAAGGTGGCCCACCAAAATCCTCTAAGGGAAGGATGTCAGTCAAACAAGAGCCAAGAGAGCCAGACATATAATCGGTGTGACTTATAAACTGTTAGTAAATTATTCAGCTGGTCTATTTGATTCCTAGGGTTCCCATAACAAATCACCACAAAGTTGGTGGCTTAAAGCAACAGAAATGTCTTCTCTCACAGATCGGAAGGCTGCAAGCCCAAAATCAAGGTGTCCGTAGGGCCATGCTCCCCCTGCAGATTCTGAGGGAGAATCTGCTCCATGCCTGTTTTCTAGCTGGTGGTGCCTCCTGGCAACCCTTGGCATTCCTTGTCTGGGGCTTTGTAACCCCAATCTCTGCCCTCTTTTTCACACAACTTTCCCTCTATGTCTGTGTGTCTTCTCCTTTTCTGTCTCTTATAAGGACACTTCTCATTAAATGTAAGTCCCACCCAAATCCAGAATGATCCCATCTAGGGACCCTTAATAATATCTGCCAAGACCCATTTTCCAAATAAGGTCACATTCGGAGGTTCCAAGTGGACATATCTTTCAGGGACCACAATTCAACCCATTATCCCTACAATGCTCACATGCTCTCTCTCTCTCTCTCTCTCTCTCTCTCTCTCAAAACAAATAAACATTTAAAAAATAATGTAAACAATAATGTAAAAATAGCTCATTTTAAAAAGATGCTGTCTTTTAAAAAATCTACATGAAAGCACTATGGGGGATTGCGGTGATGATATGATGTTTGATGATAGGATGCATATATAGAATTTGTAAAACCTTATTCATAACATTGATTGATGTAGATACAATAGCTTTATGAGCAGATCAGACTTCAGAGATGTATCACATGCTTATTTAGAGCCTTTGATGTTCCAGGCACCGGGGAGGGACCTGAATGATAAAGGTCTGGCTCTTACCTTCTCCAGTCTGAAAAACAGGGAAAGGGAGAAGGAGGATGGTGGGATAGTAACTTGGTGGCTGACCCCACCTTCAAATCATCAATGAAAGGGCATATTAAGGCTCAAAATAGGGGCACCTGGGTGGCCAGTTGAGTGTCCGACTTCGACTCAGGTCACGATCCCACAGTCCGTGAGTTCGAGCCCCGCGTCGGGCTCTGGGCTGATGGCTCAGAGCCTGGAGCCTGCTTCCGATTCTGTGTCTCCCTCTCTCTCTGCCCCTCCCCCGTTCATGCTCTGTCTCTCTCTGTCTCCCTCTGTCTCTCTCTGTCTCAAAAATAGATAAACGTTAAAAAAAATTATTAAAAAAAGCTCAAAATACATGATTCCTATAGATGCTAGCAAAATTATTTGTGAAAGCACTACTGTATTTTCTTCCCTTATTTACCCCCACATTGATACCATACCAGAGTAATTTCTGAACTACAGAGTTTAGTCAACCAGAATTTTTCATACTTTTCGGGCCCTGTGGAAATACATTTTACGTTGTAATCCATTATACGTATCACCGAAATAAGTTTCAGAAAGCAATATTTGTTCCTAGGACCATGAAGCATTCTCATATTTTCTATCCCATTGTATTTCGTTAGTGATCTAAATTCAAATCTCACACACTAATGGATAACCAGTTTCTTGAGTAGCATTACTTGCTCCTCACCACATCCACCCCAGCACATATTAACAAGAGTTCATAACAAGTAGCATTCCTACATTTTGAACAGTAAATATTTAGACACAGTCTCATTCATATGACTTGGGTAGGAACAATACTTCTGGGGACTTTAAAGACACAGTTCAATAGTTGGGAAAACTACATGAGATGATTTTACATTTCTTGTGTATTGTTAAAACATCTTTTGTTTCTGAATACATAAAAGCCTTTAAAACATGAACAAACCGCTACATCTGTTCCTTTTCCTCCTTAGGCCGATTTTTCAACAGCCATGGGGTAGCTTTAGCTTGCTTGTGTCTTTGGGTGGCCACGGCCCTGACTCTTGCTACCTCTAATGATCTTATAATGCTCAAGCTCTCCTCTGGTTTAATCACATGGCTCTATGCCAAATTCTCAGAGGAGAGAGTCTGGTTGGTTCAACTTGGGTGGCTGTTCATGTCTTATGTGTCAGCAGGGACCTGATTATGTGGGATCATGTGAAATGCTGGGGGCCCTTCCACAGGTCTCTAAGAATGTAGATAGTAGTCAGGGTCCCAGCAAAAGTAGATAACACACTGAGACTGGGGAAATTGAAGGTGTTAATAAAAAGGTGATTCATAAAGGTCAAGGCAGGATATAAGAACACCATGAGAAACTACCAGGGTGAGTAGCGCAGTATCCTTGGGTTAGCAATCACGAGGCGCCATTGCCACTCCTAGCCCCAAAGGGCCACCAGGAGAGAGCAATGACCAGAACTTGGGGGAAGAGAGCTGGGTAGAGAGGCCTGCTCCACAGCAGTGTGGCCTTTGGTTGAGGGACACAGCCAGGCCACAGTGACTCCACAGGGAGAGCACCAAGGGCACAAATACATTACTCTCTTTCCTCCAATTTCCTGCTGGTTCTCCCTGCCCCTATAGTGCAACGTGATTGGAAGGAAGCTAGAGGGCAAGGGGGAGCACCGTGCTGTGGGTCAGGATCTAGAAGCAGAGAAAAGGCGAGGTGGGGATCCGGAAGAACAAATGCAAAGTGTCTCGAAACCTGGGAAGTGTGGACAAGGAGGGAATGATTGGCATCTCAAATGCAGGGGGACATCCGGAAAGCTTTCTAGAGGTAGGAGTATTTTGGATTGCATATACTGCCACTAAAGATGGAGAGACCCCAACATGGCAGGCACTATTCTAAACACATTGTCTGCTTTCACTTATTACATACCAAAATAGGCCTCTGAGGTGGATATTATTATCACCCTTATTTTGAGGGGAGTGGGGGTGGAGGACCTTTTTACTGAAGCCTAACATACACACAGAAAAGTGCAGATATAAGGGACAGCTCAATAATTGTCACAAAAGCAACCACTCAGGTCACCAATCCCCACATAAGGAGACAGAACACGACCAGCCCCTCTAGAAGTCCCTTTTCAGTCCCCACCACCCTCGGTGGTGACCACAATCCACTGATGATTTTTGCCTGTTTTTGAATTTTACATATTGACAACATACCGCACTGATTCTCTTGTATGACTTCTTCGCCCAATGCTATGTGTGCAGCAACAGCGTTCCTTTTTAAAAAAATCTGTGGTAAAATATACATAACAAAAATCATGACTTTACCAATTTTTTAGCTTTATTGAGGTGTACTTGGCAAAGGTTGTATATATTTAAGGTTACAACTTGATATTTTGATTACATATACATTGTGAAACAGTTACTACAGTCAAGCTAATTAACATATCCACCGCCTCATGGGGTAGCCATTTTCTTTTTCATTTTAACTATTTTTAAATGTACAATTTAGCGACATTGAGTATATTCACAATGTTGTGCAACCATCACCGGTAACCATCTCCGTAACTTTTTCATCATCCCCAACAAAAACTCTCTGCACGTTAAACAAAAACTCCCTATTCTCTCCTCCCTCTAGCCCCTGCTAAGCCCCTATCTACTTTCTGTCTCTATGAATTTTCTTATTCTAGTCGCCTCATATAATGGGAATCATATAATATTGGTCCTTTTGCGTCTGGGTTTTTTCACTTAGCGTGATGTTTTCCAGGTTCAAACTTCCATCTTCATTTTATAGGTGAGGAAACTGAGGTACAGAATCATGAAGAAAGCAAGTCATGAGCCCAGGATATGAACGCAAGCAGTCTGGCTTCAGAGTCTGAGTACTTAAGTGCTTCAGTGGGCTGTTCATCAATGGGTCTTCTAGTTTCAAAGTCAGTGATAAGTATTTAAGTCATGGGACAGTTGGATGTCTCTGATTCTCTGATTCTACCCACGCAGAGGGAAATGACTTGAAATTCACATTCTCTCTCCTGTGTTGCAAAAGTGTGAGCTTCCCTTTATCTTCCGTGTCTCAAAAAAAGGGCAGACTTTTCCTCCTGATTGCAGACTTTTACCTGACTGTTTCTACAGTCCCTACCATTTGTGAATTTCTATGATTTCTCTGCTGCCTTCCCTGAGACTGGTTTCCCACTCCAGAGCCTCCGTGTGGTTGTCTCAGCGCCCTGTTGGGTGGAACTCATCCTCCCACTACTCATGATTCTGTTCAGTTTGCTCAAATTATCAGCTGGGTGGAGAGCCTGCTGTTGACATAGGAACTGGGACAATCCCCTTTGAAGCCAAAGATGCCAGCCTGGCTACTGTTAGGAACAGGGGAGCCTGGTTGGCAGGCACCAATCTGTCTCATCCAAAGTGAATTCAGGGTCCAACAGAGCCTGGGTCCAAGCTCCTCCCTGCCCTCAAGCAGTAAAACCACAGAGAACTCATGCATATTTACAAAAAGACCGCATATGGCCTGTGTTTTCCTGGCCAAACTCCCTGAATTTCCACATCTCAGAATGTTGGGTGCCAAGAAAAGGCAGGTAGCCACAGCTATCTTGGATGGCATGACTCAGCGGCTACAGAGCTCTCCAGCAAAAAGATGCTGTCCTTTGAATGCAGGAATGACGCGGCAATACCAAATCATAAGTGAATTTTTTAATTTTTAAGAATTTTTAAACATTTATTTTTGAGAGGCAGAGAGAGAAAGAGCACAAGCAGGGCAAGGGCAGAGAGAGAGGGAGATACAGAATCCAAAGCAGGCTGCAGGCTCTGAGCTGTCAGCACAGGGCCCGACGCAGGGCTTGACCCCATGAGCCATGACCTGAACCAAAGTCGGATGCTTAACGGACTGAGCCACCCAGGCGCCCCATGAATTTTTTAATTTGGGAATTTTTAACTATAAGGCCCCCTATGTGCCTATCACCCAGTGGGGGAAAAATCAATTTCTACCAACAGATTTTCTTTGTGCAATATAAAGAATTGTATTACCTTTCTGGTCCCTTTTGTCAACAAGGACAAGAGACAATCTGACCAAAATGCTGGCTCTTCCTTCTTCTGTTTGATCGTTAATATTACAGTGTGTTGAAGGTCAGTCCTTGCTATCTGTGCTCTTTTTCTGTGTAATCTCATCCAGGTAACAGGGCTTTAAGTGCCATTTGTTGTGAGAAATTGCTTGGTTGTGAGTAACAAACTCAACTTAACTATCTGAAGCAAAATGAGAATTTATTAATTCACATTATTGTGAAGTTAGTTTCAGGAATGACAGAGTCAAGGTCTTCAATGCCGCATCAGAGTGTGGCCTCTCTCCCTTGTCACTTGACTCTGTTTTCTGCTGTCATTCAGCTCACTCAGGCTATGGCCCCAAGGTGGTATAAAAACAAACAAAAGTTCTGACAGCTCTAAGCTTACATTGTACCAGCTTAGCAATCATGCCAGAAAGAGAACTCTTTGCTCCTGATTGCTCCATCAAAAGTTCTTTAGCTAATTCTTATTGCATTGACCTAATTCCTTTGAGCATTACTTAAGAATCACTGTGGCCATATGGATGACATATGCTGACTGTCCAGGCATGAGATCCCTGCTGGCTACTTGACCAGAAGAGTGTTTGGGATTTTGATTAATAGCCACATCAAGATTACTAGCCAAGAAGGAGAAATATTTTCCCCAAAGAAAATCAAGATGCTTTTATGCTAGAAAGCACCATGCCATCTACATGCTGATAACTCCCAAATTTGTTTCTCCCCATCCCAAACTTCAATCCTAAACTCCAGGTGCATATACCCAACAGCCTCCTTGACACATCTCATCAGCCTCTCAAACTTGACCTATCCATCCAAGTACTAACCAGGCCCGACCCTGCTTAGCTTCTGAGATCAGATGAGATCGGGCGCGTTCAGGATGGTATGGCTGTAGACTCAAACTTTACCTATCCAAAGTGTATCTCTCAGTTCAGAGCAGCCTGCCCTCACCCTGTCTCTCCCCTGTACTCCTTTTGGTTACAAGCAATAAGAACTGGCACTGGCTAACTTAGGCAGAGAAGGCTTTAGGATCCAATGTATTGATAAGATGCTGGAGTCCTGGGCTTGGGAAGTAGGAAGCCCAACAACTGCCTTCCAGAGGAAAACTTTGTTAGGAGCCGCCTGTGCAGGAACTGAATTGTGTTCTTCTCCTCAAGATTCATATTCTAGAGGTGGAATATCTAATTGGATTACCTCTTGGCTTGACTGTCACCTATATGAAAGACGTGTTCCCTAACAAGAAATGGGGGTGTAGTTAAGAAAATGAATGCTAGACATCAAATACCCAACACATATCCTCTCGACACCCTGTTCTTCCCCAACTCAGTAAGCCTGTCTCCATCCAACAAGTTACTCAAATCAGACACCTGGAAGTGAGCCCAAATTTCTCCCCTCCTTTCACCTCGACATCCAAATCATTACCAACTACTACAGCTCTGCTTTGAAAAGTCTCCCAAAGATACCTATTTTTGTCCTTCCTCATCACTGCCTCTTTCATCCACACCATCATTATCTCTTATCTAGACCCTCATAATGGCCTCCAGCTAGTCTCTCTGCCTCTCATTTTGCTCCATGCAGCCACCAGTATGAGCACCTCAAAATATAAAACTGGTCCTGACATCTCTGTGCTTAAAGCCCTTCAGTGATACCTTGGTCTTAGAATACCATCCAAACCACTGATCTCAACATGGCCATATAGCAGAGTGGTTATGACATCACAGACCCTAGAGCTGGGTTGCCTGGATTTAAATCTAAGCTCTACCCCTTACCAGCTGGATCTCCTTGAGAATGTTGCATAAACTCTCTGGGCCAGTTTCCTCATCTGCAAAAGTGAGAATAATAGTATTTAGTTATAGAATTGTCATGATGGTTAAATGACTAATACACAAAAATAGCTTGAATAGAATCTGAAATCTAGTTAAGTGCTCAATAAACATGAGCTATGATTACTATAAGAGCCATCGGATCTGGTGCTGGTCTCCTGCACCAAGAGACCTGATGTCTGACTATATTCCCGTCTACTCTCCAACCTTCATCGCCATGATCCCATCAGACTAAAATCCTGATTTACTTAGAGCAGCCAATTTTTTTTTTTCTACCTCAAGTCCTTTGTGTTTGCTGTTCTGCAGGCCCACATGTTCTTGCACCAGATTTCACGTGGCTGGTACCTTCTCACTTTTAGGTTTCAGCTTATGTGTCATCTTTTCCAGAGAGGCCTCATGCTATCCGAAGTCACCTCCTCTGTCCCCGCCCACCCCACCCCGTGCTTGTTACTCTATCGCGCCCCCCTGTTGATATCCTTTAGTGCACTTACAACACTGAAATGGTCCAGTTTATATCTTTTTCTGTATACTGCCTGTCTCCTTCTCTAGAATTTGAGTTCTATGAGAGCAAGAACCAAGGCACAGCTGTTTACAGCCATTAAAAATGCACTTGGCACCGAATCTGGACCTAAGAAAGACTTGAATGAAAGAATGTATAACAGCTGAGTGAAGGAGTGAAAGCTTGCTAATAAGTTAATAGGATTGGGGTTTTTTTCAATGAAACACACACACACACGTTTCTATTCCAAGAAGTCCCAGCTGCGTCCATGGGGCTGTCATTATTAAAAGGACAACTGAGTTGGTAACTCTCAGAAACAAATCCTTTCCCAGAGATGGGTCTGCTTGCTTTTAGGTTTCAATTGACTTGTATTTTTGCTGTTTTGCTGTTCTGTGTCTGAGGGCAGCCATGGGGCCGGGGAAGCATGACAACTTGAAGAATCTCAGCTTCCCATGTACCGATCTACTACTTAGTAGCTGTGTAATTGTGAGGAAGTTACCACTTCTCTGGGCCTCAGTTTCCTTGACTGTAATATGGAGATAAAATATAATACCTTCCGAGGATGTAGAGAAATTAGAACACTTGTACGTTGATGGTGGGAATGGAAAATGGCATAGCTGCTGCGGAAGACAGTGGTAATTTTTCAAAAACCTTAAAATAAAATTACCATGTGATCCAGCAATTCCTTGTCTCAGTATATACTGCAAAGAATTGAAAGCCAGGGCTCAAACAGATACTCGCGCACCAATATTTGTAGCAGCATCCCTTACAGTAGCCAAAAGGTGGAAGCAACACAAACGTTGTGTGATTTCACTCCGTGAGGTACCTAGAAGTGGCAAATTCATGGAGACTGAAAGTAGAATGGTGGTTGCCAGCACCTGGGGGGAGATGAAAATGGGGAGTTCTTGTTTAATGGGTACAGAGTTTCAGTTTGGGATGATGGAACACTTCCAGTGATGAATGGTAGTGACAGTCGCACAACAAAGTGAAGATACTGATGTCACTGAATCGTGCACTCAAAAAGCGTTAATGTAGGGAATCTTACGTTACGTCTATGTTACCACAGTACAAAATAATGACGCCTTCCTCACAGGGAAGTTTCAAACAGTAATTGAGATTGTGTATGTCATCACTTACCAGAGTTGGTATTCAGTCACTCTGGCGTGAAAAGAGCAGCAAATACAGAGAATCTCTCAGCCTTGAAATGTTTGTCAGTAGAGATGTGGCAGGCACAGAAGATGTAGTAAAAAGCATCCCAATAAAAAAGTACTAATGTATGGACTGTGCACTCGGTGGTCTTTGCTGACATTCCATTCCATCCTAGCCTGACCCAGGTTGGGTGGAGGGTAGGCTTTCTCCTGAGAGTACAGGGGAGCATTCTCACTGTTTTGCTCTGAAGAGCTAACTCAATTTCGAAGCAGTGACAAACTACTATGGCGTATCCCACACTCAGCCACTGGGTTCTTCCTCATTGTGTTATATGGTTGGTGGGGGGTGCAGAGTCAGGAGCGAGCTTCTCTTGACCTTTCTCTGTGAATGCAGACATAAAAAGAGAAAGGAAAAGGAAGTTAACTGATTCCTGTAGTTGGGGAAACTTACTAGAGCAGCTCAAAGGAAAGCTTTAGGAATCACTGTTTCAAAACCTGGAGAGAAACTCAAACCAGCTGGAATTTTCTCTCTCCCTTCTGTCTGTCTCTGCTCCTTCTGTGTGGTCTAATTCCCTCCTACTGCAGATGGCAAATGGCTTTCCTACGTAGCAAGGAACATGTCTGCTGGCCATCCTAGCACAGCCATGGGGCAGAAAAATGTTCCACCTCTATGCTGTGCTCGTTAAGGTAGGCCAGAATGATGACAAACATCTATGGCTTCACCAAAACATCATTGCCATCTGCGTCCGGCTGGAAGACAAAAAATCATAGAAGGAAGGACTTTGTAGACCAGGTCTGACAGTGGCACATGTCATTTCTGTTCATACTCCGTGGATGTGGCAGTGCCAGGCTGCAAGGAAGACTTTGTGCCAGAAGGAGAGGAAAGGGATTTTGGTGAACGGCTATCGGTCTCCACCATGAATGTTCTTACCCCTCCTTGTCACCCCCCCTTCTCTTATGTCACCAAACCTTCTCTTATGTACAGCCTCCTGGAAAGTGGTTGCTTTACCCATAGGTAGTGGCCTCCTCCTCATCACTCACTCTCAAATCTTGATGAATATGATTCTCTCACTACGTATTCATGTCTGATGAATTCCTTGGTTTACTTTGCACACTGAAGACTGAGTCTTTTTCAGAGTAGGTGCAATCCCACGGTCATGCTTCTCCATGGGCCCCGTAAGCTTCCCAACACCTCTTCTCCCTCCTTTCAGTTGAGACACAGAACTCACACAGACACACATACACCCTCGTCCTCTACTCCTGAAACTTAACGTCCTCTTAACTATGCTTAAGCGTGAAACTGTCATGGGTGTATTCTTATTTTGATTTTTTATTTTTAGTGTGTTCTGTCTAAGCGTATTGTTCGACTGCTTTCTATATCTGGTTTTAAAGGTCCAATTGACAGGAAATTTGAAAAGAATTCTTAACAGGGCTTAAAAGGTAGTGCTTGTGTATTTAGGCATTGAGTAAGTTCTTCCCTCCTTACCTGCCCCTTCACTTCTTTCCTTCTCCATGTGGCAGAGACAGACTACCAAAAGGCTCGTACTCTCTTCCCATTGTGTGAGTTTTTGCCTGACCACCCCTTCCTTGTGACTAGGTGGTGCCATGTGACTAGCTTTAGCCAATGGAATGGGGAAGGAAGTCATTGGTGTCACTTTGGGCCAACCTACTATCTACTATACCTTCCCCATGCCCTGTTTCCTGTTTGCAATGCCCTTAGAGACCACATGTTGGAGATGGCAGTGTCACAGGCTGGAAGAAGGCTGGATCCCTGATTTACCTTCTGGAGGAGAGCTGTGCAGCCAGGCACATATGCTGCAGCCCACATGAGCCTTTGCATAAACTGGGCTTTGTTACTGGACTTGCATTTAGCCTACTCTAATACTCTCCCTTTCCTTTGTTAAATGTCTTGGAGCCCCTACTATTTGTTGAGTGCAATGCTGGGTATTAGGGATGCAAAGATAAATAATACACAGTCCCTTCACTCAAAGAGCTCACAGTCTGGGGGGGGTGGGGAATAGATGTTTGCCTCCACGTTTTTGTAACAGCATTATAGGCATGTCCACATAGCTATGGTGAAGCAGTGCAAGACATCTAAGCCGGCCTGCATGGGGAAGGGAGTAAGGGTGGGAAAGATCAGCTAGATGACATGCATTCCAAGGAGATGGGCATGAACAAAGGTTGAAGCAGAAGAAGCAAGTCATGAGCAGATATGTGTAGTTGCTGAAAAGGGGAAGGGAGGATAACAAACTAGGAAATTTTGATTAGGATGTGCTATTGGTGTGATTCTGCAGGAGAGGTTTACTCCACAGGGACAATTATAACAAAGTCTCAAATGTAATTAACTCTCTACTTAAAATAGTCATCCTGTGGGACCACGATACCTCTGACTCTCCAGGGAAAAATATGACTGGGACTCAGATTTGAAGGTTTACTTTCACATAATTCCTAACTTCTATTGAATGGCTTGATTCCAATGGATCATGACTCTACTCAAGGGGAACCAAACTGCTATTTCAGAGACAGACAGTCACAGATGTTTCTCATTTCCTATGTGCTTAGCAAATCTGCACTTTGTGGGGTATCGCCTGTTTGTGCTGCTTTCCAGGGAGTTCTAGTAGCTAGTTGGACAAAAGCCTTGTGTACATCTTAGTTCTATAGATGGTGTCATATTGAGCCATATGAGATGGTCAGTTTTTGACCATTTTCTGCATAAGAGATGGCAATATTGTAATGTTTTAACTAATATAATCGTGGGTGGCAGATTGAAATCTTGGTCCCAATTCCTCATGCCTTGTGATAACACTATACTTCACACCGTTGTTCTATACCTATCGTAGGAGCAATATACTTCCCCATACCTTGGCTCTACTCTACTCTGAGTAGGAAGCTGTTCATCGATTTTGGGTGGTGAGGTGACATGATTTGATTCACATGTTTTAAAAAAAAAATCCATCTGCCTTTTATAGTGAAAATAGATTATAAAGGTGCAGGAGTAGAAGCCAGGAGACCATTGCACTAATCTGAGTGAGACATGATGTTGTGACCTGCATCAGGCTGGTGACAGTAGAGGTGGGAAGAGAGAGAGAGATTCTGGGTTACATTTGGAAGGCAGCACCAACAGAATTTCTTGACAGATCGGGAATGGGGTAAGAGGACAATAGAAGAGTCATGCTTGAGTCAAGTGTGACTCCAAAGTTTTGGGCTTGGCCTTTGGAAGAACAGAACCGCCATCAACTGGATTGGGGAAGACTGTGGGTGGAACAGGAGTTTGGGGGAAGATCGGAAACCCAGTTTGGGAGGAGTTTGAAATGCTTTTAGCCATCCAAGTGGGGATGTTGGGGAGGTGGCTACTTATAAGGGTCTGGAGTTCAAAGGTCCTGAATATAAAGCCCCCAGCCTGGTACCTAGAGAAGAACAGATCCTCTGTGAGTGGCAGTTCCCTCCCCACTCCCTATCCCTGACTCCCAGATTTGGCCTGTAAATACTGCGTAGAGGAGAAGACTCCCAAGTCAGTACTGATTAAAACACTACACGGGTTCTCCTTACCTTTATAAAGCCTTTATACAGCTTTATAAAAAAGAAATGTCTTGATTCAGTGACCAAGTTTGTTTTTGCAACCTCATCTTTATAAAGATGTTCTTTATAAAGAAGATGAAGTAATTATGGATGCAATTCCTTTTTCCTGCCTTCCAAAGGAGCAGTCAATAAAAAAATTCAACACTGTCACATCAGGTCTAGTGGTCCTTTGGGGTCTCCATTTCTACAGTCTTCTTTAGATATTGTATCCTGGTTTCCTTGAACATGGTGGTAAGGAATTCTGTTTTAAATTCTTCTGGAATTAGCTCCTGAAGGCAAAACTGCTGGAGGTGTCTCAGATAGTCTCATGACCCCTGGACATTTGGGTGATACAGATAGTCATAAGAGACTTGTGTTCCTGTTTCCAGGGGCTGTATGCACACCCACTCTGCAGGTCCTTTGGGTTTGCCAAAGCTAGCCATGAGCCGAGAGGTGGACATCATTCAGCTTAGAGAAAGCATTTTGCCAGCATTCACTGTGGGGAGAAGGTCTTATCAAAAGGCCAGCTCTTCTGGAGTTTCAGGCTGTGAAGATGGTTCTTGGATTTGGGGGAAAATACACGTAGTGGAGGAAAGGAAGGTCAGAGGGGGGACGCTTAGACCCAGCAAAACCTCTTACCTCCTGACTTCTGTCTGCAGGAGGGGGAGGTGCTGCAGAGGACCCAGGGCCTTGTGGCTTTTCTCCCTCACTTTCATGCTTAGTGCCATCTCAACACAGTTCTTGTTTCCCAGGGTCAACTCTAAACAGGAGGCGCATGATGCTTCCTGAATGGCTCATTGGCTTTTACACGACAGGTGAGTTCTTGTGGCAGGAACCACAGCTCAGGTGTGGCCGAGTCTTGTCAACAGTGCCTCTCGGCTCAGTTCTCCCTTCTGTTTCAGCTGATCCTTGGCTCCGTGCTTGTGAGCATCTGGGAAACTGGGCATGGGAGCAATTCCACCCTTTGTTCGATAACTAGCAGACGCACAGGCGAGACGAGCCAGGAGCACAGCCAATTGCCTTAAGGAGTATGGGCAGAGACCACAGCAATTCGAGGAGTGGGGGGAATGGGCATTCAGCGCTGCCACCAGAGCACCGAGCCAAGCTGGCAGCCTCCGCCTCTGGCTCGGGCTCCAGCTCTCTGACCCCCCTCTTATTCCATCCTTCCTGACGATTCATTAAGAGTGCTTAGGGGAGCACAGAAGACTTTTTATAGGCATCCTGGTTCAGCCTCGGTAGGGTTGCTGAAAACAACAAAAAAAATATTTCTGGAGTGGAAAGATCTTTAGAAATGTCCTTGCCAAAATGTTTTATTTAGTTCTTCATCACTGGGTGTATTAATGCAAGAAGGATTTGCCTAACACCTTCAGAGCTGAGAGGGGTGTTGTGTGCATGAGATGTTTGTGTGTCCTGAGGACCAGAGGAGCACAGGGACCAGGACCAGGGAGGTCTTGGGCTTCAGCTCTGAAGCTGCGTAAACCTGTGGAGATTTCTGGAATCACCACGCCAGGTGCTATGGGGATTCTCAGCCATACTCGTCATTTCCATGGAAATAAAAGAAATTTCTGATGTTAAATAGAAGGCAACCTATTGACATCACCCTTACCAAAAATGAAGGTCTGGTTTTCATCTCTGCTTCTTGAGCTGGGGCCAGCTTTTCCTGTTGTCTCCTGTGTGGAATTTGGAATAAAGAGCGAAAGGAAATCTCCCTAAATGGGAAAAAGACTTCCTCCTCCCTGAGTCCAGACAAGAGTGAGTGAACCCATTTCAAAGCAGCACGTTTTAACTAGTAGCTTCACTCCATGACGTTGGAGACCCCACACTGAGCTTGTTTTCAAACGGCCCCCGAGCTTTTCTTCCTGTTTTCCGGTGTAACTGTCTGGACTTCTAAATTACAGGGGGACAGCCTGGGCACAGAAAAGCTGCTCTCGTCTGCTCTGGGGCCTGCTGCAGACTAGGGAGAGAAAGCTGTGAATATCCTAAGATTTCCAGTGTGGCCTCTCAGACCTGCTGGTTTGAATAATCCCGATGGGATCTGGAGAAAAGGCACAGGCACATGAGCATTTGCTAGCACTGAGTAGAATCTTTATCCTTTTCAGGTTCAGTGGAATGTCACTGTCACCACTAATAAATCAAGTATGTCATCTTTCCACTACCTCAGCACCTCGTGTCGAGAGCTCAGTGGCACAGCAAGAACCCTGCAGCCGGGATCAGAGTCCTGGGTTCTGGTCCTCACTCTGCCTCTGTGAGCTGTGTGACCTTAGATGAGTCAGTTCTCTTCTCTGGGCTTCATTTTATTGATCAGTAAAGTGGAGCGGGGAGGGGGGAGATACTAGATGGCTCTCTTTTCTTTCCTTTTTATTTACTGTGGCCAAAAAAAAAAAAAAAAAAACCCAAAAAAAACCCCCATAAAAGTTGCCATCATAACCATTTTTTAGTGTATAATTCAGTAGTGTTAAGTATATTTACATCGTTGTGAAACAGATTTCCAGAACTTTTTCACCTTGTATAACTGAAACCATACCCATTAAACAACTCCCCTTTCCGCCTTCCTCCCAGTCCCTGGTAACCACCTCTCTGTTTTCTGTTTCTATGATTTTGGGTACTGTAGATACATCATATAAGCGTTTGTCTTTTTGTGACTGGCTATTTCACTTAACACAGTGCCTTCAACGTTCATTTATGTTGTAGCGTGTCAGAATTCCCTTTATTTTTTTAAGTATTTATTACCAACAACAACCAACAATTATTTATTACCCCAGCACGGGGCTCGAACCCACTAACTGCGAAATCATGACCTGAGCCAAAGTCGGATGCTTAACCGACTGAGCCACCCAGGCACTCCAAGAATTCCCTTTCTTTTAAAGGCTGAGTGATATGTCTTTGTATGTATGTACCATTTTGTGTATTCATATGTCAGCAGATATTTGCGCTGTTTCCACCTCTTGAGTAATGCTACTGTGGACATAGGTGTGCAAGTGTCTGTTTGAGTGCTTTCACTTCTTTTGAATATATACCCTAAAGTAACATTGCTGGATTATATGGTAATCCTACTCTTAATTTTTTGAGGAACCATCATAGCTTTCCCCATGGCAGCTGTTCCGTTTGACATTCCCACCGGCAGTGGCCAAGAGTTCCAATCCTCTGTCTTTCACTAACACTTGTTATATTCTGTTTTGTTTTGCTAGTAGCTATCTTGGTGGGTGTGAGGTGGTAACCCATTGTGGTTGTGATTTGCCTTTCTCTGATGATTCGTAATGTGGAGCAGATGCTTATTTGCTCATTTGCTTATTGACCATTTGTATATCATCTGTGGAAAAATGTCCAAGTCCTTTGCCCATTTCTTAACGAGGTTCTTATTTTTGTTGCTGAGTTACATACTAGGTGACTACTGACTGTCCATCTTAGACATTTATAACTAGATTCTTAGTGTCCTCAAACAGCTTTTTCATCTTTCCTTCCTTTCAAGAGATGGATAATGGTTAACTGCCACAGGATATGTTTATATGCTTGCAAGAAATTGAATCTTATCAGTGACTCTGACAGATTTTTTTTTTTTTTGCCTGCTGGTTTTTTGCTTCATGTAAGTGATAGGAAGCAAAGATGTGTTATTGAGGGTTTAATGTAACAGGATGACCATCGCTTGAGGGAAAAGTGTGGAGTAGGAATCTTTTCCCTTTTAAAGTTAGTGCTTCTTTTATAACTATATGCTGATCAATTTTCTATGCATTTTACATGTATTAGTATATTTAATTCTCACAGGAACAGCCTTATGAGGTCTACGCTAGCATTTTCCCCATTTACAATGATGCAACTGAGGCATAGAGACAGCAAGTAAGTCACACCTAAGGTCACAAGGCTAGTAAAGTTGAGGACAGAGGTCCTCTGCTTCCTGTTCCTCTCATCCTTAGTTGCTGCCTCAGACACACACCTCCTTAGTCTTTATCCTGTTTAGTATTTAGATCATGCCAGAATGCTTTCTTTTTTTTCTCCCCTGCCTCCCTCCCTTCACCTTTCTATTGTGCCATCTGAAACTCCATCCCCTTGTAAACAGAATCCCTACATCCTTAACATTTGTACTAAATGTTTTTCTGGTTTTTTGCTGCCAAATGAGCCTTAGTCTCTTCTGAGCTCCCTGTTTCCCTTTTATCTTGCTGGACGGCACCTGCCCTCTGCTCTGCCCTCAGGCTGGGAGTTGGGAGTCAGTGTCTCCCTTGCTCCCCAAAACTGTTGCCTGGCTACCATTCCACGCCTCCCATACAAAATTCCCTTTGGCTTTGAGGCTCGTGTCTCATCCCTGTGTCACCTCCATCGTGTCCACCTGCTTACCTGTCTCTGCACTCACAAAAGATTTTTGGCAACAAACTCATGACTTTTCTCTCCCCCAAATTCTGCCACATGTCAGCCTTCGTCACTCCAGTGACCAGGAGGATGACCCCTCTGAGCCACGGCTCCTCTGATCCTTGGCTTCAAGCCCAGTGTTTTTTACTTGGCATCTACTAGGGCATGGTCTTTCAGGAGTTCTACTGTGCTGTGTCGTCACTCAGGACTACCCCATCCCCAAATCTCAAACTCCATGTCCTTCCAGTGCATTCATGCCCTTACTCCCATTAGTTAGTTCATGGAGATGTCCAGAACTTAGACTCTCCCATGTGCACCCAGTCTGTATCCCCGGCCTGGCTTCTCCTCCATCCCCACTTCCCCGTTACCCTAGGGCCATTATAAGCAGTATTTATGCCCACCCCCCCTCTTTCCCCATGCTTTGGAGAATGAAGCATCTCTCCTTCCTTCCAATTTAATAATTCAACCTGCGTCCACATCCCCCTTCTCTGGGCTCCTGCTCTGTCCATCATTTCCCATATGACCTGCTTGTGCACCCTCTTCCCATCTCTCTGTGAATATGCTTTGCTGCCTCCAGTCTCCAGTCTTCCCTTGACCCTGCACCCATATTTCAGCTCTGTCTAGTCTTACTTACTCCTTCTGCTTCTCTAAACTTCTGGGAAGACTCTCTGGTTATTCACCTCCTTTTTACCTCTCAGGCCATTAAAATTGGGCTTCTGTTCACAAGGTATTTGGGTACATGTGAGGCTGGGTTTGAAATTTGAAATAGCCAATGGTGGATTGCTTCCACTGACTCAGTGGAAGGGAAGGTCAAGCTGTGTGCTAAGGACGCAGGGCCAGAAGATGGGTGAACTTGAGGAGTGTGGTAGCACTGCAGTGTATCTGAGGAGGAAAGCCAGTTGGAAAGGATTATTAAGCACCACTCCATGCATCTTAATTGAAGGTTAACTTGCACGGTGCCTGGAACACAGGAGGCATTCAGTAAAGGCATTTCTCCCTCCTTTGTCCCCTCTCTTTAGAGCTTAGTTTTCTTTTTTGTACAGCATGGCATTGGACCAAATGACCATCAGACCCCTTCCAGCTCCAACCTTCTTCATACAACAGAATTTCTCCTAGCAATGTCTTGAGTTTGTAACTGCCTTGGAGACGAGCCTTTCAAAAACTGCTTACCAAGCAAGAGGCCTGTGTTCTTTCCACAGGGCATTCAAAACAAATACCACAAAAAATGTTTTTAGGAGACAACTGAAACTCATTGCACAAAAGCCTGTTACCTCATTGTGCCCCTTCTCGAGTAATCTAAACCAACGTGTGTGTGGTGATGGCGGCATTGTAAGGTGAAAACAGTGATGTGATTTCCATCTAAGTGAGTATGTGTGCATTTCAAAGGAATTTTTAGCTTTAGCACATCAACCTTAAGGAGTATTTAGCACATCAACCTTAAGGAGTAATTGATTCTGTCAAATTTTGGACAACATAAAGAAAGGCTGATGGTTTTTAGACAGATGGGGGCTTGTAGGGACAGAGCTGGGCAAAAAGAACATGAAAAGAATACAGAGTTCAATCAGGCAGCAAAGAGATTAGTTGAATCCAGCCTAGGCCAGGGGGTTGCTGAATTCCATCTACCCAAATTAAGCTTCTCTAAAAAGGACCAGTATGTTTGCTATTTCAAGAGAATGTAACATATTCTGACCCTAAAGGATTGTCTTTGTGATTTCAATATAAAATGGGTAACATTCTAATCTTGAGATTTTAAGGTTCTTGAAAGGTTTAAGAGATGGTGATTAAGTTTATAACCAGAACTGGAATGCTTAAGGGAACTCAATTTATGATTTTTTTTAAGTTTATTTGATTATAGTTGCAATAAGAGAGCTTAAATGCTAGGGACTTTTTTTTTTTATTTATTGATTTTGAGGGAGGGGGGGAAAAGAGAGAGAGAGAGAGAGAGAGAGTGCATGTGCTAGAGCAGAGGAGGGGCAGAGAGAGAGGGAGAGAGAGAGAATCCCAAGCAGGCTCCATGCTACAGTGCAGAGCCTGATTTGAGGCTCTATCTCATGAACTATGAGATCATGACCTGAGCCAAAATCAAGAAGAGTTGGACACTTAACCAACTGAGCCACCCAGGAGCCCCTGATTTTAATTTTTTAATTTCAATAGAATTGACACAACACTGTTACATTAGTTTCAAATGTAAAACATAGTGAATCAACAGCTCTGTTCACCACAGTGTAGCAAGGGAAGTTTTTGCTTGTTATAGTTGTAAATTTGTCCTGTAAGACATTGGAAGCACTTAGAAATAAATTTCAGTGTCTTACTTTTGTTAATGCAGTTTAAAATTAAGACTATTTAATTGATTAAATTTGTAGACGGAACTGATTGTTTGAGCAGGTCAGTCTGTCCGCTGCAATTTCTGGAGAATTAGAAAAAAACTTGAAAATACTTTTCTTCCATTACTAGTCTTATAAACAGAGTTGTCATTCGAACTGAAAGCAGTGCAACCCAGGCTTTTAAATTGGTAACTTTGGTAACTTGAATATTAATTGAGGGGTCCAGTAACTAAAAATCCTTTCTATGGAAAAGGCCCCAGTTAGAAATATGATAAGCCAAGACAGGAAGGATGAAAACACCCGCAGTGTATGGGCCAGGTGAGCTGTGTGGGGCTGGGGAAGGTGGGCAGTCCAGGGACATGATGGCAGATATAAGGGGAAATATGGAGGGCACTGAGTATACTCAGTGCACCAGGGGACCTAAAATATTTTCTCCTACATTTTTATAACATGAATACTTTTAGGAACACTCGGGTTTTTATGTTTATCTTTGCCTATCCTTATTTTACAAGCAACAGATCAAGATTAAACCAGAACAAGGTAACAACACTCAAAATTGGATAACACATTAACACGACGAGGAGTGTTGATTGGTTTTTCAGCAGTCGAAATACAATATGACATCACTGTCCACTGATTTGGTTATTTTGACTTTTCTAGAAACTGGGGACCAAAAATAGGTAAAGAAGAAATGAGCAAAAGCTCTTAAATAACCAGCAGATAAAGTCAAATCCATATTTATTTCTGACCTTCTTGATTGACTTGGACCAAATGGTGAAGTAGCAGAAGCAACTGTTCTTGAGGTGCTCAGGATTCCTGTTCTCCTTCCCCGCTAAAATGTATGTTTTTGTCTTCTCCACTCATCAGTTTCCACTCTCAGGTAGAATATGGTTATTGGTTGACATTTCAATGTGAATTTAAGTTCAAGGGGTGATTTTTCTCTACGTCTTGTCTTCCATCATGGAGTGGAAATAATGGTTCAAGGCCGTCCCTATAGAGGTGAGGCCGCCTTCACAAAAGTGCCTTTGGGAGGCTGAGGTCCAGGTAGGAGAGCACGTAATGTGTATCTCTTGAGAGAAAGACCAGGAGTACCAGGAGGGGCTCTTGTAAAATTTATTCTGGGACTGTCCTGCTGGGTGGGATGGATGGTGGGCACATGTATATATAAGCCAGTGACTCCCAAACCTAGTTAGTCATCATAATCCCTTGGAAGAGGTGTTCAGAAAAAACTTTTAGGCCTGGCATTTCACATTCAGATTCTGATTCAGTCGCTCTGGGGTGCTGTCTGTTCTTGGTCAGACCCACTGGGGGAAGCCGGTGGAAGAGCTGTGATGAGTTTACTATCCTGTGATCATTACTTAGCAAAGCAGGTAGATACTCCACTTGCTTATTTTTATTATAACAATACAGTTATGATTTAGGGACACAGGTTTCCTCCACTCTTACTTATAAGCCCACAAGCCACTCTTACTTAGAAGGCCTAACTACTGTAATTTCTAATGATCTCTAAAGTTTCTGTCTTGCTTTTTTGCTCTCTGTGTGCTCTCTGAGCTGTCTCTTCCTCTCTGTTTCTCTAGAACACTCTCATAGGCTGCCTCAGGCTTTTTTTTTTTTTTTTAAACTGGCTATCTGTCCATTTTGTTTTTACATCCTTCAGAATAAGTAAATGCGAATACATCCCCATTAGTTATTGAGAAAAAGAGGGTAACAATATATATTTCCCTCCTAGATGAAATGAGAACTATGTGCCAGACACAACACTGACAGTTTTACTTACACACTACTTGATTCTGTCCTCACCACAGTCCTGGGAGGGCAGACGCTTGACTCAAAAACACTAACATTACTGCCTAAAATGACTCTGCTCAGAGCTGACTAATTGTAGTTTTCTTAATCACCAGCCAACATTGATCTAGTACCTAGGACAGGCAGAGCACCGAGACCAGCCTAGACTGTCCTGAGCTTGCTAATTAGATCATGCTGCTCTTTCTTTGGTACACTGTGTCTTGTGGGATTGATGAAAACCAACACATTAAAAATAAGCCTTGAAAACTTTAGATCTTTGTCTTGCTTTAAAAAAAAATACCGTGTTCTCTCCCATCCCACAAGTTGAACAATTTGAAAAACTGAGGGGAGAAAAGCACAAAGGAGAATCTAAAAATCACCAATAATTCTATTAATCAAAGAAAATAACTGCTAATTTTTTAAGGTACCTCTGACCTGCTTTTTGCTACACACCCATACACATACTTATAGCATCCTTATGCTTTAAAAACACAAATTTGGCCATTCCACGTTTATGTATCATTTCCTGTTTTTCTACAGCAGTTGTAGCATGTGTGATAGATGTGTGGACCAGGGTTCATTATTTAACTAAACATCTTTGATTGTTGATTACTTGAATTGTTTCCATTCCCACTTTTAAAACAAGGTTGTGTTATCTATCTAGCCCAGCTGTCCTTTAAATATGACTATAGGCAACTAGTTTTAAACATGCAAGAAATCAGAGTATATGTAATCATAATCTCATCCTGAGAAATCTGCTAGATGATGAACTGTATCCCACTAGAAGATGACTGAGGAAAAAGCAGCAAAAATGCTGCCGATGAGCACCGACTGTATTTAACTTGAGGTCTAAGACTGTGAACAAAGTTGGAAGAATAGCCTGTAAATATTGCACATTCTTCTACATTAGAAATAGCACAACTGGCAATATTGGAGAAGAGAAAGGGAAGAGGAGGGACACCTAGGTGGCTCAGTGGGTTGAGCATCCGACTTCAGCTCAGGTCATGATCTCACGCTTGGTGGGTTCAAGCCCCGTGTTGGGCTGTGTGCTGAACTCTTTCTCAGAGCCTGGAGCCTGCTTCAGATTCTGTGTCTCTCCTTCTCTCTCTCTGCCCCTCCCCGGCTCGCACTCTGTCTCACTCGGTCTCTCAAAAATAAATAAATGTAAAAAAAAAAAAAGAAAAGAAAAAGAAAGGGAAGAGGAGAAGTAAAATAAAACCACTGACTGGCATTTAGGTCATAAGTGGGAGTCAAAAGATACTACTTAAAGATCTAAGCCAATTTTAGAAGTCCATGTAAGGAAAAGGGGGATTATGGCCATTAAAAATTACAAAGTATTAGTTAGTATAAAGGTAACCACTATAGTAAAAATATAAAACTTTTTAAATATCAAAATAAAAAAATAATAAAAGATTTGCAAAAATAAAAATATTAAGACTCTATAAACTCATAAAAATAGCCACCTAATAGGGTTGGAAGCAATTAGGGTGGAAAGGATAGCAATGGGACTAAGATTTCTCTGAGTTTATGTTTTTATAGAGTTTTGATTTTTGAACCATGTAAAAATTATACATATTTTAAAAATAAAATTAAAATAAATAAAAAACAAAATTAAATACAAAGATTAAAAAGGGCAAACATTAAAACTGAATATAAACAGGGGCGCCCTGGTGGCTCAGTTGGTTAAGCGTCTGACTTCAGCTCAGGTCCTGATCTCCTGGTTCACGAGTTTGAGCCTTGAGTCAGGCTCTGAGTTGATAGCACAGAGCCTGGAGCCTGCTTTGGATTCTGTGTGTGTCTCTCTCTCTGCCCCTTCCCTGCTCATAATCTCTCTCTCTCCAAAAGAAATAAAAACATTTAAAAATTTAAAAAAAGAATATAAACAGAAAAAAATGATCTTAACTGCATATCAAATTGTACATCAAGTATAACTATAGAAAAAACGGAATTCAAAAAATGTTTACTTATCTATTTTGAGAGAGAGAGAGAGAGAGAGAGTGGGGAAGGGGCAGATAGAGAGAAAAGAGAGAGAATCCCAAGCAGGCTCTGCCATGTCAGTGCAGAGCCCAACACTGGGCTCAATCCCATGAACTGTGAGGTCACACCTGAGCTGAAATCAAGAATTGGGCGCGCAACCGACTAAGCCACCCAGGCAGACCTAGCAAAAAATGGAATTGATTCAGGCACAGTGTTAGTACACTTTTCTAGGATGTATTCTTTGAACAGAAAGAACTTTAAACAATATTTCCTTTAACTTAGATTTATTTGTGGTGGTATTGGTAAGCAATACTGAGATTATTTTGAATGAATTGAAGCATACAGCAAATGAGAAAATATCTTTAAATTTTTGGAAATAAGGTTCTCAATGTGAGGGAAGATAAAAATATAAACTAGGAGAAAGAGAGGAAGATTTCTATGATATTGGATGAGAATTGGAGGTATCAGTAAGAACCCATGATTTCTTGAAAAAATACATTCCTTAGTTCTGCATACTGAAAGAGCCTGTATACAGTTACATCCCATTAGCAATGAGCACACCTAGAAGCTAGATCTTGGTTTCTAAATATCATTATTTATTGAAAAGAACAAGACTCCTTGGAAAAATAACTGATTCTAGGTCTGAGACAGAAAAAGTACAAAGTGAGCCTAGACTCATTTTGCTAGAAAGTAAGTGCTCGAGAATCAAAGAGCCAATGTCAAAATGATACAGAAACCAGATTATATTGGCTTCCTTTGGACAAATGTGGGTCAATTGGAGCATCTAAAAGAATAATGATGGTAGTGGGGGAAAAGAATACAAATGAATGCCAACTGGTAAGTGTGGAAAGAAGAATGGAAACAGAACATTTTCAAACATGATGCCACTGTAGGACATTTACCTTGACAGGATTCTGGATTTTATTTTATTTTATTTTTATATTTTTAAAAAGATTTTTTAAAAGTAATCTGTACACCCAACATAGGGCTCAGACGCACAACCCCGAGATCAAGAGTTGCACGTTCTACTGACTGAGCCTGCCAGGTGCCCCAGGATTCTAGATTAAAAAAAATATATTTTATAAATATCATTTCAGGAATAAAACCTGAATTCTATTAACTAAAAAAATAGATCAAAGGGGGAAAAAGTAGATCAAGGGAAGCCAACTCAACTTCTTAGGCTAAATTTGAACAGAAGTGTTGCGTGGTTAAAGCATATTCTCAGACCTGCAACCAGTTCAGCATCCACAAGGCAGTAAGAGGAATAATTTTATAGAAATAGGGGCAGTCATTTCAAGACACACTGCAAATTTTGTTCCTTGAACCAGTCTTCAATGTGAAAATCATTGTGCTTTGATTCCTTTCTTACCCCTGGGAACAAACAAAAGAATCAAAAAGCAGTAAGGAGGATGAAAAGGACCCAAGGAAGAGGGTCTACAAGTGCCTTGGACTTTAAGTAAGACTAAGGAATAGGGAAGCCAGAGGCACCTGGGTGGCTCAGTTGGTTAAGCGTCCAATCTTGATTTCAGCTCGGGTCATAATCTCACGGGTTGTGAGATCAAACCCTGCATGGGGCTCTGCTCTGACAGCGTGGAGCCTACTTGGGATTCTCTTCCTCCCTGTCTCTCTGCCCCTCCCCTGCTCTCTCTCTCTTTCTCAAAAATAAAGAAATATGGAAAAAAAATTAAGGAATAGGAAAGCCAAGAAGCAGCATTTCTTCCTCAGCACTCCTGTGTTAATGATTTGCCCACTTTGACCAACACAAGAGAGATCTTCATCGCAGGAGAGAAAAAATTCTCAACGATGTCCCTGCCTACTCTGCTACCGCACATCTCCCACTGCCCCTCATTTACAGCCAGTGCTGCTTTGCCATTTACATTGAAACTGGGGGTTTTGGAAGAGTGTCACCTGGATTTGTTCAGGCACTGTTTTTCAGTGAGTATATCAATGTGACATCAACATGTTCTGCCTGATAGCCATGGGGTACAAAATGAGGAAAACACGTGCATATTGTGAAACGATTTTGCCATAAAACTGAAATACAAAGTTCGTGTGATTACTCACTGATAAATGTGATTGTGAAAGGCTACTTGTACCTTACAGATGGATTCCCTTATGCAGACCCAAAATGTTGCATGGAGAAGCTCTTTGTGGCACAAGGGGGCTGTAGATACCCCCGGATATTCCCATCTCTCATTTGAGCTGGTCTGGCCTCATTGTCCTAGAGGTTGTTTCCTTTCTCATCATTCCTGTGGGGGGGAATTTTTGTTAAAAGGATATTTGTGGTCTGCAGTGGAGTCTTCATAGGGGCTTTGATGTCCCTGCAGATTCAAGGCTGGAGTGGTAAAGAAATCAGCCTGAAGTAGTTCTGATCTCAAACTCTCCAAAATATTTGGCATCATACAGGTGCTTTCTCATCATCTGAGCTCTTTAAATTCTCAGCTTTCCTGGAGCTGTCCGGACATGGGATATTGTCATCAGTCACCTCAACAGCAAGCCTAGAGACAAATTCATTTGGATTCAAGATTCTGGCTGAAACGAACTAAAACCGTTTAAACTTCCATAAAGTTTAAAAGAATAAAGGAAGGAAAAGAGAGAAGGAAGGAAGAAAAGAAGGAAGAAAGGAAGGAAGGAATTTTATAAAGACACAGAGCTTTCTCACAGAGACCAAGGGCACATTTACACTTGGCCCTCAGGAAGACCTTGGGATCCAGGGGTGGAGAAGCCAGAGAACTCACTCTTTGTCTTCAATTGACTTCATTCTTTTTCAGTAGACCATGCTCTGAGTCTGCATATAAGTATAGCCACCTTTTAAGAAATTATCAGCATGTGTTAACTTCTGGCCCAATCAATGATGGTTAGAGAGGAAGGTACATATTGCAAATATAACCACAATGCTCAGTGCCCAAAGGGGAAGAATGGTAGTAAGAAGGGCAGAAATATTAAAAGTTACTCACTACTCATGTTGTGCAGTGTTATAATCTGGATGTGCTCACCCACCATTCTAGGCCATCCTTTTTCATTTGCCAACTATGTATTAGGTATCTATAAGTTCGATGCCACAAGGACACAAAGAAAAGTCAGACATGTCCTATCAACTAGAGCAAACAGGATATTTATAAATTAAAATTTTTTTTCATTTTAAATAATAATTTCATTTTTTAAATGAATTACACATATAGACATTAAAATAGAAATGTAACCTGGAATAGAAGTTATATTAATATATTTATGAATTAACATTACTATGAATATGTTGTATTAAAATAATTTTATATTAATTATGCTAATAAAACGAATATTAACAAAATTAAAATAGAAGCTAAATTGCACTCCAAGGTGTTCAGCAGAAATGACCATAGTGGCTCAGTTGGTTGAGTGTCTGACTCTTGATTTCAGCTCAGGTCATGATCCAGGGTTGTGGGATCAAGACCTACATTGAGCTCTGCACTGAGCTTGGAGCCTGCTTGGGATTCTCTCTCTCTCCCTCTGCCCCTCTCCTCTGCACTCTAACATAAGTCAGTTTGCAGAGAAGGAGATTGGAGGACCACAGTCTATCTTAGGAGCCATCTGCTTTGCCTTCCTTTCAACTGAGGAATCCCTTCTACCGTGTCTGTAGCTCTGGTCATGGGTCAGCCAGCCTCTGCTTGAATGAGGCAGACTCCTTTGCATTATTGCACAATGTTAATTGTTAGGCTATTCTTTCTTATAATAAAACAAAATGAGCCTCTTCCTGATTTCTGATCATTGATTCTACCTCTGAACATCCTTTACATGTGACAACCTAGCTGATATTTGAAGGTTTATGATGGCTTCCTTTCTCCCCTAAGCCAAAAAGTTGACTATCCTCCACTCTAAACTTTCTCAAATTCTTCAATGATTACTTAGAAGACCCAACTTTTAGAGGTCCCTCTTGAACCTTGTTCCCCTCACGTTTTATCTACATCCTTCTTAAATTAGTGAGCCAGACATGGACACCATATAGGGCCTGACCTGTGCAAACAATAGCTTTTGCTCGATGGTGGGTCTGAAGCTTCCAGAAAATTGGGGCTTTTTTAAAAAAAACTCGGATTTATGTCCAAATGATAGCTAATCCCATTCTCCCTCTCTCCCTCTCCCTCTCTTTCTCTCTCTCTCTCAAAATGTGGTTCGTAGATACCCTGCATCCAAATTAACTGAAATTGTTAAAAATGAAAAATGAGGGCTTCTACCCTCAGAATCTCTGAGTGTGGAGTCCAGAAATCCTCATTTTTCACTAACTCTTTTTTTTAATCTTTTAAAAATTTTTTTAAAGTTTATTTATTTTGAGAGAGAAGCAGAGAGAGAGAGAAAGTGGAGGAGGGGCAGAGAGAGGGAGAGAGAGAATCCCAAGCAGATTCTGCACTGTCAGTGCAGAGCCTGACCTGGGCTCGAACTCATGAACTGTGAGATCATGATCTGAGCCCAGACCAAGAGTCTGACGCTTAACCGACTGAGCCATCCAGGCATCCCACATTTTCACTAACTCTTGATGTTTCCTACATACATTGACATTTCAGAACCATCAGTATGATGATTAAGAATGTAGGATTTCCCACGTCTATCTGTGTGACTATGGGCAAGTTACTTGACTTCTCTGAGCCTCAGTGTTTTAAATCTATAAAATGAACATAATAACTCATTTGAAGATGATTTATTAAAATGATAATGTATGTGTAGTAAATACTGTTGACTATCTACCCATTTGCTACTTCCCAGCCCAATCCTTCTCTTCTTTGCCCGTGGAGAGGTTTGTTTGGGAAGGTGGACACCATCCCATGTGTTCAAGGAAGGTGAGTGAGGGGTGAATCATGACAGGTCTAAGATGGTATTGGCAGTCCATTTCCCTTGGCATTGACAGATTTAGGTGTGGTAAGTGATTTGATTCCAGACAATAAGATGTGAGGGAAATTGTAGGGACGCTGTGGGCAGGGTTTTCCTAAATAGTAAAAAGAGACATGTCGGAGGTGTACTTTTCTATATGTTGAGATATGGCCCCTGGAATCATTTCAGCCATTGTGCAACCACAAGGAGAGATGTTGCTGACTCTGCAAGAATGGCAGAGTTGGAGGATGAGTTTCCATGGTGTTGTTATGCTGCTTAAGCAACTAAACCTGGAACCAGCCCCTTCACTACCTATTGCTGTAAGATAGAAAATCCTTACTACTCTGCCAATTTTTGTTGGGTACTCCAAATTGCAGCTGAAAGCATTCTAATGGACGTGGTATGTGATGCCTTTGGCATAATGCCTAAAACATAAAATTTGCACAATAAATGGCTATCATTATTTTATTATTGTTATAGAAATATTGAACTTCCTATCCACTAAATTTCGGGAGGGGATTATAGTACCAATTCCATTATAAGACACATCTGCTCAAAAATATTTGCTGAAAGTTGGCATTAATTCTCCTTGGTTTCCACTCTCTATTTCAGCCTATTGAAATACTGGTGGTTCTATTGTACAGTGTATATCAGCCCTCCTTCCTAGCCTTGAGTTTGCCACAAATTTGACCAGTTTTTCAGCCTTTTAAATTTTCATTTAAATTTAGCCTCCCTTGAAAGATGGTTATGGTTTGAATAGGGAGAAATAGGTTTCTATGTTGGAGGTGGAGACACACCATGATTGAAAATTATTCAGGGAGGGGTGCCTGGGGTAGCTCAGTCGGTTAAGCATCTGACTCTTTATCTCACCTCAGGTCTTGATCTCAGGATTGGGAGCTCAAGTCCCATGTTGGGCCCTGCACTGGGTGTGAAGCCTACTGAAAGGAAGGAAGGAAGGAAGGAAGGAAGGAAGAAAGGAAGGAGGGAGAGAGAGAGGGAGGAAGGAAAGAAAGAAAGAAAGAAAGAAAGAAAGAACTCAAGAACGAGGTATGATTGCGGTCTCCTTCCCTTACTTCCGTACTTTCCTTCCTTCCTCATTCCGGTCACTCATCCTCATCACACAGTAGTTCTTTCTTTCTTGCTTCAGGTCCTGTAAGGAAATAACAGAAAGAAAGAAAGAAAAAGACTAAGCATAAATAAAGAAAGAAAATTATTCAGGAAACCAGCCTAATTTCATGATTTGTCATGGGTGGTCCCAGGGTAAACATTGTAAAGGCATTTGGAGGGCAGCTTGTAGAGTGCAATGAGTTGGAAATTTATCCTGTAAATCCCTGGAGGTTTTTGTCTGGTGAGGCATCTGAGGCAGTTAGCTGGAGTTACGTGCCCTGCGCAAGGTCATTCAATGACGGTGTGACCAAAGAGGGATTAGGATTCACGGTCACAGTGCCTAGAATTCCTGTGCGTGACTAGACTTTGCTACGTGATGTTACTTGGGAGGCAACAGTAACTATTGTGGTAACAATAGCTCCAGAGAACAAGGGGAGAGGACAATGGTAGAGTCGGACTCATCACCTCATAGAATGGTACAACTGAAAGCAATCTCCAGGACTGTCTGGCCCAACACTGTCATTGTACAGAGAAGGAAATTGACATCCATAGAGATATGGCCAAGGTCACATGGCCAACGAGTGGCAGAACAGAGATGAAGACTTCTGACTTATGATGTTTGCCTTCCTGCTTTTTCCTTTTATTAGTTCTGCTGAATGTATTACATTCTTCCTAGAATTTTATGACATAAGAACTGTAGACATTTGGCAACGTTGTAAAGTAGACTGCATTCTCTTCTTAGACCCATGGCTTAAATTTCATTTATTCTACTGTCTATATTTATCAGAACTTCCTGTATTTCTTTCAAATTCCTATCAGATATGCTAGGTCAGTGCTTAATTTCATGGCTGGCTTATTAAGCCATCTTCGTGAAGTATGTCTATACTGTAAAGAGACTGATGCTTTTGTGGCTCTTAGAAACCAATGTTATTACTTTATATTGAAATAGTACATATGAAAATTGGGGAACTATTCCTCATGACTGAACTATCACTATAGAATATCAATTACATGATAAGAATTGATCTTGGCACAGCACACGTGATGTATCATTTTTATCTTTATAAAAAAAACTGAGGAAGTCCATGCTACAATGGCAGTTTTATAGATGACAGTGGAGATCAAGGTCACACAGCTAAAAGTTGTATAGAATTAGAGGTCGCTAGAATTAGAAGCCAGGTCCATTTGAATCTAGAACCCTTAATGGATTCTAGAGAATTCAAGAGAGAATGAGAATTCGGACAGGTTTAGAGATCCACAGAAATACTTTGGAGCCTAAGGCACAGACCACAGAGGACAATGTGGGGAGTGGAGTCATTTGGTTCACCTGCAAAAGTAGTGAGATCCCTGAATTCTAGGAAAAGCAATCACCAGAAATCAGGAGGTTGCCTATTTCACAATGTTGCCTGGCCCTGCCCCTGCTTGTGAATATCTATCAAAAGTATGTTTGGTTTGGAAGGCAATATGGCATCATCTACCAGTCAGTTAGAGATGCCAACTAGGGGTTGAGGTTTTCAGACTATCGATGTTTCATTCACGAAAGGAATTATGTTCTTGAATTCTGTGTCATGAAGGAAATGGAGCCTTGTTCAGCCTTGGCAGATGTAGTATAGGGTAAGGGTTTAGAGCCTGGGCTGTGGTTTAGACTTGGTTTGTCTTGTCCCAGGTCACCAGTCACTAGATACATGACCTTGGACTAATGACCTTCATGCCTAAATTCTCATCTCCAGAATGGGATAATGATAGCACTTACCTCATAGCCTCATTGTAAGGGTTCAATGAGATGATGCGTGTAAAACATTGGGCACAGAGCCACTCAGTAAACGAATGTTCACAGCTGTCATCATGATCAGTGGTGTTATTCCAGTGGCTCGACATTGAGGAATCAGGAGTGCGGGGCTCTGCTTTTTCACTTCCTGTACAGATCTACATTCCTACTTTTTTCGGTAGGTCACACAAGTTTTCTGGACTTTGGTGCCATGACAGAAAGTCAGTAAGAGAGTGTGCTTCCCCATACATCACTGCGCCACACTGGAAATAGGCAGAGATGAGGAAAGGGCCTGGCTCCCATCCTGGGATGGGGGTTATAGCACTTTGTGTTATCTTTTTGAAATTAGGTCATCTCTGAGCCAGATTTGAGGCCAAGAAAGCATGTTCCGAAAAATGACCACAAAAGCCCGTGGCCTTGTTTGTACCCATGGGACTCTGATTATGGATGACTGAGTGACAACATGGAAAAGCCAATACCATTGAAAGAAGAATTTATCACTTATGTATCCTAAGAGGGGGCATGCCATGTCATGCAGGGCCACAAGAGGTCCCCCAGTTCCAGTCAGGAGGCAGAAAGGAGGGAGAGGAAAGCATAGGCCAAAGCCTTTATTGGGGTTTCTGCAGAAAAGGCAAGGTAAAGTAGAGTCAACAGCTAAGATTGGCTAGTTGGAATAATTCTCGTGGCCTTTGGATTGTAAAAGAGGTAGTTGCCTGGTACCTGACCATGAGATGCATTAGGGAAGACAAATTATTGGCTTGGTGTATGAGGGTTAGATAAAGGAGATGCTTAAGGGATATGGATTCAGGATGGACTGGTTTGCACATGAAAGTCGTGATCAATGGTCCGATGTCATCTTTAGGAATTAGCTAGCCCTGGGAGGAGCACTCTCTCCTGGGTCTGTAGTGTTCTCCAAATGTCAAAACATCATAAGATACAGAAAATTTTAAAAATACGATTAATACATTTATTGGGATCCTACTCTCATTCCCTGGTCCTCTGACCTTCAGGCTTCTCTGAAAAAAAAAAAAAAATAGATGAAGTCACAGGCATCAAGGTCAAGTACACTGGTCAAGTAGTTTTTGGTAGAAAAGCAAAATTTTTATGCTCTGGTAGATTATGCTAAAAGTAGCCTTGCATTATTTTTCAGGTTCAACAGTATCACACAATTTACAATCTATTTACAGCCTGCACAGAGAAAAGAAAAAGAAAGGCAACGACCAAGAAAAGAATTTCTGCAGCCCACTGTACCTTTTGATAGTACTACAGGCAACCAGCGAATTCATATCAGCTCTGCAGTTGCCTATTGTTAGCTTAGAATCTTTAGTTTGCCATTTTAGAAAGGAGTCTACGTTGTAGCTGTGGATTTTCTGACACAAATGATATAAAATGAGACAAAGGCAAACACCTTTGTGTTCCCACCCACACAAGAGAATTTGTGTTGTGAATTATTTACTGTATCTGATTTTCTTTCACTGCAGATATTTTCATAGCAGGTGTACGAGATTTCAAAGGCTGAATCAAATCTCACTGTGTTTCACAGCTACTTCTACTTATTAACTCATACATGTATTCCTAAGCCTCGAGCATATTATAGAATTATGGTTCACGCTTATCCACACTTGTTGCCAAATTAACTGGAAACCCAGACTTTGGGCCTGTTTTATTACCCCAGACTCCTAGCTGGTCTCCGAGATGGTATTCCCTTTGCAATTTATCTTGCACGTGTTATGGATGACTTGCTGATGCAGGTCAATGGGTTTTAGATACAGTATAACAAATCTTGAGACCAGAGTGTTGAAAGGATTGTATTTACTCTCAATTACTGCACATGAAATACTGTACACAATGAAAACGTTTTCATTCTTTCCAGCAATACTAGTCATATGTGTTCCTTTGCTCTCTAATACATGATTTTTCTAAATATTTATTGAGTACCTACAAGCTCCTCAGACCTGTTCATATTTTTTATCCTCGTCACAAGCAGTAAGCTGTATTAGGCACATATTGGAAGCTAAACTTAATAGTTGATTGTATAATTGTCTTACTGAAATGTTTCTCAAGGTATACTCCATGGTCCATGTAAGGTCTGAAAAGATCCATTTGATGGGCATTGAATGAACTAATGAGACAATGCGAGAGTTCCTGGATGTTGATTATGATATACTACAGCCTACGTACTAGTAAATAAGTGAGTTTATAGGTGTTCGTATTTTTGTTGAGTTTGTTGACTATTCCACTGAGATAGCTTTGCTCACAGGTAATACTTGCCAGTGTTGCAAAACTCCCAATGCATGTGCACATATGCAGAGAGAGAGTTGGACTTCCCACTGCATTTATGAAGGGTCTTTGTTATCAGTGAACAACAGATTCTGCCTTGAGTAAATCATGCTTTTCAATTGCTACTGTCCTTGATTTAACTAGTTTTTTTGAATTTTTGCATTTGTAGTCTTTGTCATTGCTGAGTTTTGTTTTGTTTTGTTTTTTTCCTGATTGGAAAGTAGAAAGGAGTGGAATACATGGACCACAGAAACTTTTGTCCTGCGTAAGCTGTCCCCAGTCAAGATACTGGGAGAGCTACAGCTCTAGACCCGAGTTTCTCATGCCATGACTGCCATGATAAGCTGTGAGGTACCGAGTGCGAAATGATTTATATTTCTGGAGAAGTGGCCAAGGACTCAGGGTTACTCCTGCAATAATGCTATTCTTGCTTACTGCCTTTGATACGGTCTCTTGAGTGGGAGAGAGTTATACAGCTGGAAATTGTAGCCAACTTGAAGCGTCCTTGTCAAAGTCACACCCTTCAGCAAGTGACTTGCTAATGCTCACAGGAGTGGCAATAACCAGTTATTGCAGTGCTTATAAGCTGTGACCTCATGATTTTTTCAGTTTTGTAAAAAAAATTCTTTCTCCCTGAGTATGAGGTGACTTATTGGGCTTCCAGAATGTTCCCCTCTCCCTTACCTACATTGTAAATTTTGTTTTGGCGTGTGTACTCGCTGATATAGCACTCCATTTTCTTTTCAGTTTTATCTGTGGGCAAATTTGTAATGCAGAGGAAGGAAAAGAAAACTGGGATGGTATTCTAGAATTGAATACTCATGATTCCAAACTACAGGCACCCAGAATAAAGTTGTGCCTGAAAAGTCACACCATTTTTTACTATTTATCAAACTCTGTACATTATAAATTTTTTTTAGGATTTTTTTAAGTTTATTTATTTATTTTGAGAGAGAGAGTGTGAGCAGGGGAGGGGCAGAGAGAGAGGGAGAGAGGGAATCCCAAGCCCCAATGCGGGGCTCGAACTCATGAACTGTGAGACCATGACCTGAGCCAAAAATCAAGAGTCTGATGCTCAACTGACTGAGCCACCCTGTGCCCCATACATGATAAATTTTCTATTTTAAACAATGATTTGTGTGTGCCTAGTCTTAAAAAGAACTTACATTATTAGTTGATTTAACAAATTTTATTCACACAGTATGTGCTGTGTGTAAAATGCTCAATGAGGTAACTTGGGCTTGTCTGCCCTAAAGCTTGTGACCTGCAGGTTGGAGGTGAGGAGGCGATAGTGTTGGGTGGGGGTGAGTAAATGACATAAATAAGTAATCAGGCAATATTTACATGTATTATAATACATGGTGTTAACAGCCTCAGTAGGGTAAGCTTGGGGTTCCATGGGGACATATGGGGGGAGCACATAATGCTCAATGGAGGGAGTCATGGAGAAGTTTTTAAGAAGGAAGTTTTATCTAAGTCAAGATGTAAAGAAGGAAAAGCATATTGACTTATGATATTACCTATAGTGTAGAAGTCTAGAAAAAAAAATCAAGGTTCTTTTTACAAAATAACATTTAAAAATTTTAAATTTGGGGGTGCCCAGGTGGCTCAGTCGGTTAAGTATCCAACTTTGGCTCAGGTCACAATCTCACAGTTCATGAGTTCAAGCCCTGCCTCGGGCTCTGGGCTGACAGCTTGAAGCCTGGAGCCTGTTTCAGATTCTGTGTCTCCCTGTCTCTCTGCCCCTCCCCTGCTCATGCTCTGTCTCCCTGTTTCTTTCAAAAATGAATAAACATTAAAAATTTTTTTTTAATTTTATATTTTATTTGCTCTGTGTTCTTGTAAGATGCAGATATACTGTCCCTTATAAAAGCTTAGGGATCTTTAAGCGTGTGATTTCATCACTCATACATCCGTCAAATGCTTCTGAATTCCATGCCCCCTTCCTATCTAAAGCAAAATGGCGCCAACTTATTTTACCTGACAAAAAATTAATTTTAAGATTTTCCATGATCTGCATACCCAGCATGGGAATGTGTCCTGCATGAGAACAACATTGTCAAGTGTCTCACAATGAGAAAAGAAGACTGAGATTTGTTTATTCTATACTGACTATTCATTGAGGACTTACTATATACCAGAGTGTTCTACAGGCTGGAGATATGGCAGTGACCACAGCAACACCTCCGCCCTCAGAGTACTTACATTCTAGTGGGGGGAAATAGGTAAAAATAAGTTAATGTACAGATGTCAGGTAGGGATGCGTATCATTAAAAAAAGGCAGATGGAGTGATGAGATGGGAAGGGGCTATTTTAGCTAAGGTAATTGGAGAAGGTCCTATAGGGAGGTGATAAGTTAGCATAAGCCTTGAGGAGGTGGAGGAGTGAGCCATACAGCTCCCTGGGAAAAGAGTGTTCTAGGTGGAGGGAACAGCAAGTGGAAAGGCCCTGAGGTAGGAGTGTGCTGCAGTTAAAGCTGACTACCTGGAGGACAGGTGGAAAGTGATGTGGTGGTAGGAAAAATAACATTTGAACCTGGCTATTTCTCGGGAGGAGAGAGAAAGAAAGATTTGAGTAGTCTCTCAACTTTCCAATCTCTCTTAAGGAGCTTCAAAATTATGTTCTAAAGAAAGTAATAGTTCTGTCTAGAATCTAGATCTTTGGTTCATATGCCTTAGAATATTTTTATTTCTATTTCTGATATCTTATAGACCTAAAGTAGTCATCTTCTGCCCAAAGTCACACAGAGAGTGAGTGACAGAGCAGAGGTTTGAACACAGGCTGCTGGCTCTGACTCCTGTGTTCTTACCAGGATGTTCACAGACCCTATGATAAGATAAATGTGATCCCTCTCTTCTTGGAACTGGAGGAGGAAACAGGCATTAAACAAGTAATCGCAAACATGATGCATCTTGCCAGCAAGACCTAATCTCATCTGGAGAAAGTGACATTTAGGCTGAGGACCGAGGGGATGATCTAGATGCAAGAGATGTTGGTCAGGTCTCTCCCCTGCAGCTGTGGGAGCAGGTCAAGGCAGGACGTCTGTGTCTTAGCTTGGATTCCCCCGGCAGTACCTAGCATCTTGCCCCAAACAAAGTCTAGACAGAAGGTGGTTTTTGTTTTGTTTTGTTTTTTAACTCCATCGAAATAAAGATATTTAATTCCTTCCTTATTGCTGACTGCTTCTGCTAGAAATCTCCCTTAGTCATCGTTTGTAAATCCCAGTCTTCACAGTGCCTCATAAGGTCACAGAACCAAATTCTCCTTTCAGTTACCTGTAAGTGACACCCACTAATTTCAGTGGAAGCTACATGTATTTACTTGAGGAGAGAGTTTGGTCAACGGGATATTGCAGAGTAATTAATGACAGTTCCAGTCGCCGCAAATGCACGTTTAGTATCTGTAATCATTGTTTAAGAAGATTACATGCCACGTGAATTAAAGGCTGTAGAGCTGGAGCCACCTCCATGTTCCGATATCTGTCCCGTCCTCATCCTGTTCTCCAGGTACTTTACTTCTCAGATTAACACCATGTTGTTACTTTTTTTTTTACACCTGGTTTTCCGAGATTAAAAACAAAAACTACAGTTTAAAGCCTTTTTAAAAAGTATATGGAAGTCCGTTCTGAATTAAATTTGGGTGGAGGGAGGGGACCCTGCCAAATATTGCTCCCTGAGGATCTTTCCAAATTAGGACTGTCAGTCCAGGATGGTCTAGCTGGGGTCTGTCTGCTGCTGACTCCAGGGATCCATTCTGGCTTTGTTGGTCTGTTCTCTGTTTTCTTAGCACCATGCTCAGGAAGGAAATGTTGTTGTTGTGTCCTGCTTAGGCTGTGGTTTTGGATCTATGAATCATCTGGGTACTTCTCTGCATGTTAAAAAGTGTCTCAAAGAAAGAATAAATTTGTATATGTTTAGTGGCTGGAAGCTGCAGGTTATAGGCTCAACTGTATACAAAAAAAATTCTTTTAAAAAAATCTTTCCAGGAGCTCCTGGACGGCTCAGTTGGTTAAGTGTCCAACTCTTGATTTCAGCTCAGGTCACGATCTCACAGTTGTGAGATCGAGCCCTGCCTCAGGCTTAGCGCCAGGCATGGAGCCTGCTTAAGATTCTCTCTCTCTCTCTCTCTCTCTCTCTCTCTCTCTCTCTCTCTCCCTCCCTCCCCCTTTCTCTCTGTCTCTCTCTCTGTCTCTCTACCACTTGTGCTCTCTCTCTCTAAAACAAACAAATAAACAAACAAACAAAAACCAGATCATAGACCTAAATCTAAGAGCTAACACCATATACTTTCTAGAAGAAAATGTAGGAGAAAATCTCTGTGACCTTGGATTAGGTACAGTTTCTTATGTAGACTGCAAAGAGCTTGAACCATAAAGAAAAATTAGTAAATTGGACTTCAAAAAGACTAAAAACATTATCTTGTCAAAACATATAAGGAAATGACAAGGAAAGACATTAATTAAAAGAAAATACCTGTAAGGTGTATATTTGAAAAAGAACTTGTATCTGGATAACATAAAGTTCTCTTACAACTCAATAATAACAAAACAATCCAATAGTAAAATGGGGAAAATATTTGAATATTTGAGTAAGTATATGGGTGGTCAAAAAGCACACAAAAAGACTTTCAACATCATTGGTAATTAGAGCACTGCAACTTAAAACCACAATGAGATACCACTACACCCCTACTAGAATAGCAAAGGTTCAAAAGACTGACAATAACAAGTGCTGGTGAGGATATGGAGCAACTGGAAATCTTATACACAGCTGATGGGAATGCACAATGATAGAGCCATTTTGAAAAATGAAGTTTCTTAAAATGTTAAAATACACTTACCATATGACCCAGCAATTCCACTCTAGATATTTACCTCAGAAAAATAAAAACATAGGTCCATGGAAAGACTTACACAGGAATGTTCATAGGATTATTATTTCATAATAGTCCCAAGCTGGAAATAATCCAAATACCCATTTAAAAAGAAAAACAGGGGCACCTGGGTGGCTCATTCAGTTAAGCATCTGACTTGGGCTCGTGTCATAATCTGGTGGTTCGAGAGTTCAAGCCCTGCATCAGGCTCTGTGCTGATGGCTCAGAGCCTGGAGCCTGCTTCAGATTCTATGTCTCCCTCTCTCTCTGCCCCTCCCCTCCTCACGCTCTCTCTCTCTCTCTCCCTCAAGGATAAATAAACATAAAAAAAGAAATAAAGAAAGAAAGAAAGAAGAAAGAAAGAAAGAAAGAAAGAAGGAAAGAAAGAAAGAAAGAAAAAGAAAAACAAAGAAAAAAGAAAATGGTCATATACAATGGAATATTGACAACTGTAAGGAACCAAGTACTGATACAATAACATGGATGAATCTCAAAAGCATCATTCTAAGTGAAAGAAGCCAAAAACAAAATATCACATATACTGTGCTATATGATTCTGTTTACGTGCAATTCTAGAAAAAGCAAAACTATAGTGACAACAAGCACACCAGTGGTTTCTTGGGGCCAGGGATAGAGAGGGGAATTGAGTGCAGAGGGGCACAAAGAAAATTTGGGGGTCATGAAAGTATTCTAAAACGTAATTGTGGTGGTTGCATGGCTATACATTTACTAAAATTCATTTACAGTTAAAATTGGTGAAATTTAGTGTACATAAATTATATCTAAAGCTGTAAAAACAGTTAATTCAGAATAAATGCTCAGAGCTTATAAAAAGCAGCACAAAATAAGGCAATATTTTGGCAGTTACAGAGGACAAGGGAGAAGCTGGTAAGCAAAAGGAGAATTTTTGAGGTTCACCCAGGAAAAACTTGTATTTGTAATGGAACCCCAGCAATCCTAGGCAATATAGCGCACAACTTGGGACACTGTCTGGAAGCACAGGCAGAAATGTCAGGCACCAGAAATAGGTTTCTTATCACCCTCCCAGCAATCTCTGTCAGAGTCTACAGGCTGTGGCTTCTCTGCTTTATCTAGCTAGATAGGCCCTTAAGGGTTTCTCCTCAGCCACTCCCCGGAGGCCTGCAGGGGAGAGGTTGGCAAGTGTGGGGCAGCCCAGCCTTCCTGATCTGGGTTTGACTCACTGACACAAAACGTGGCCTCTCAACCATGGAACTTCTGTAGCTCTCCTGCCACTCTTAGTGTTTCTGTGTATACTGCTTTAGTTTTTACATTAAAAATTTTTTTAATGCTTATTTTTGAGAGAGAGAGAGACAGAGTGCAAGTTGGGGAGGGGCAGAGAGAGAGGGAGACACAGAATCTGAAGCTGATAGCTCAGAGCCTGACGCGGGGCTCGAACTCACGAACTGTGAGATCATGACCTGAGCCAAAGTCGGACACTTAACCGACTGAGCCACCCAGGTGCCCCAGTTTTCACATTTTAAAATGTGGCTCTGGCTACACTTCAAGTCCTCAACAGTCACATGCGGCTAGTGGCTGCCATATCAGCACAGAAGAGGGTCAAACGTTCTGAGGAACAGTTTAGGAAATGCTGATGTAGCTACACTCCCTCAGCACAGATAAAACTGTAAAGGCCTGAGGGTCTGAGGCGACTTTCTCGAGTTACAGACCCTATTAGTGTCAAAGGTGAGACCAGCACACAGGTTTCCTGACCCTCATGGGATAGTTCTTTTACTACACCGTGACTCAACAACAAATCTTTTCCTTTGTAAAAGGGAGAAATCCAAGTTCCTTGCTTTGCCCGTCAGGAGAACTCTCTTGTCTTCCCTCCAAATTGAACTAGAATGTATCTTTGTCTAGGGACAGAGGCGGCCTGCATTTACAGTGACTATCCATAACCTTTCCTTCTACTGTGTGCTTCTTGGGATCTCTGCACTGTCCTTTCTTCCTAGGATTTGCACAGTATCCCTTCTTATTCACATCAGGGGCTCTTTCAGGCCATTGTGTACTAGGCTCCCTTATTGTGGGATCATTGTGATGGCCCCTGGCCACTGGGGCCCTGGATTGATGAGGATGAAAGGAATCTTCCATTCATCATCCAGTTAACAAATAGTTACTGAACACCTACTATGTGCCAATAGTGCCTACTGTGTGCTGGGGGGTACACCAAGGAACAAACCAAGTCCTTGGCCACTGGAGTTTAGATTCTAGTGGCAGGAGATGGACAAAACACAGAGATGTAAATATATAGCACGTCAAATGGGAGTAAGTATTACTGAGAGAAGATAAAATGAAATAAGGGGGAAGGGTTGCAAGCAATGCAGGTAGGCTGGGGAGTGAAGGATTCTTTTATTCTCTAAGTGTGCTACTTATTGATGGAAAGGGGGAATTGAGTTAAGGGAGAAAGCCTTCTTAGCCTATATTATTAACATGGTTTAAATGCCTTTAACACCTTTGTGAACATGGAGATCCTCTTAAGCACATGCTGTTCACCAGGGACTATGCTGAGCGCATGGTGTGAGTGTAGCAATTTAACGAGAAATCTGGGGTCTTTCCTACCTTAGTATTCGTTTTCCAAATCTCCGTAGTTACAAGATGTCAGGCGGGCAAAAATTGTTGTAATGAGCTGCCATTTATTAAAATCAGTCTCCATTCAAATATCCCTTCCTGTTTTACTCTGCGATACATCTGGCCATGGGTCAGTCCCCTTTGTCGCTCATAACTGCATTGATAGTTAGAGATTTACAATGAAACTGTACAATGAAACTATAAAGCAGATGAATCACAAAAGGAAAAAACACAATTTGCTAAATATTTAGAATTTCGTGGAGTTGAGGAAAGCGATACAGGAGATACTAGAATTACTTGCAAAGCCATTGGCAAATGTAGATTTGGCATAATGTAACCTGCTGATGGTTGAAGAAAACAACGACCGGAAAACGACAAGTACTTCCGAAGGAATCATTCCACATCAAGGGAGCAGGAGAGGCCATTGCAAACCGATTACACCCAGAATATTTTCACAAAGTGTATATCCTGATAATGTTCCTTTGAGGTCAAATATGAAATGAACAATATCGTGTGGTGCCTTCATACAGTTTTGTTCGAAAACATTTAACAAAAACCTCCTAAGTAACTTATTTGCAAGGTTTTTGTTTTTCCTGACACTAACTATACAGTTAAAACTTTGGAGTTCAGGGGTGCCTGGGTGGCGCAGTCGATTAAGCGTCCGACTTCAGCCAGGTCACGATCTCGCGGTCCGTGAGTTCGAGCCCCGCGTCAGGCTCTGGGCTGATGGCTCAGAGCCTGGAGCCTGTTTCCGATTCTGTGTCTCCCTCTCTCTCTGCCCCTCCCCTGTTCATGCTCTGTCTCTCTCTGTCCCAAAAATAAATAATAAACGTTGAAAAAAAAATTAAAACTTTGGAGTTCATTAAATGTAAGACAGCTTTATAATTTATATAGTTTTTAGTTCATTTTCCAAGAAAATGCTCCAAAACACCTATTTTTTCATGACATTTTGGTGTATTCATTTTAAGTGACCTTTTCTAGATGTCAGTTACACTTGAATGACAAGAAATACCCTGTAGATGCTATTAGTATCTATACCTTTCAGGTGGAGAAACTGAGATATGAAGAATTTAAGTAATTTGCTCAAGGTCACGTAGCTAGTAAAAGAGGCTACAAGAAACCTAACCAAACCGAATCCAGACCACCTCTCCACTACCCAATACTGCCTCCTAGAGGGGTCACATTGGTTTAGCTTAGTCTTGACAAAAAAACAAAACAAAAGAAACTAAAAGCCTTGCATAAAAAGATGTTTAGTACCCATTTCTTGTGGACCTCACAGGTAGGAATGATTCTACATGAAATATTTTGGCTCAAGGTGGTTTTGAGCTCAATGAGCACATTGTTTATTGTCTCGCCATTATAGTTTATACAGTCTAAAATGTTTGAAGTCTGAACCACCTAACTGCCAGTTAAAGCTTATTATCTTTGTGTTCGCTTAACCTCTGCAGGACATATCAGGGAAGTTAAACATATCTGTTATAAGTGTTGGGTATCTAATTGCCTTACCTTATAGCTCAGCCAAAAGGCAGACCTAAATAAAGAAAACCTCCCACCTCACAATAACATACTGTCTTCGTACATCTCTCAAGCAGAGGAAAGATAATGGCCATGTATGATTTTAGTCAAGACTGCTGATTTGCAGTCTCTTCAGGAAATTGTAGTGTTTCCCAGGACAATATTCCTAGTCAAAATAAATTAAACCTGAAGCCAAAGTGATGACCACAGTCAAAGTTAATGACACTGTGTGCTTGGCTGGAAACAACCGGAGGAAGACTAAGTTATCATTGGAGACAGTCCACCCTATAATCCTTCTTTATTCTCTGATCCTTGTTACCAGTGGGGTTCGAAGAAAATAAAGTTTTCTCTTTAGGTACTTTGTAGGTAGGGTGGAAAACCCTTCGCTATGATGAAATGGAGTATAGGATAGAAGGAGATATGTTTTAGAGAAGGACCCAGCGGTTTATTCACTAGTTTCCACTTTTGAAAGACTATAAGGCAATCCTACAATATCTTTCTGGATACAGAAGGTGGATAGTGTGCTGCTGTCTGGTAACCATGGACACACCAGCTTGACAGATGAAACAGAGAGAAAGTAAGGCTCATCTTTATTAGATGGGAAACTGCCAACATTAGTAGATCACTAGCAATCCCACTCCTGGGTTTACACCACAAGAATTCTAAGCAGGAACTTGAGGAAATATTTGTACACCCAAGTTTACAGCAGCACTGTCTGCAATGCTGAAACATGGGGACAGTGGAAGTGTATGCTGACAGATGAGTGGATAAGTAAAATATGGCATATACATAGACTAGAGTATTATTCAGTCTTAAGAAGGAAGGAAATTCCGACTCATGCAACAACATGGATGAAACTTGAGGGCACTGTACTAAGGAAATGGCCAGTCACAAAAGGACACATTGTGCATGGTTCCACTCATGTGACGTAGTTAGAGTAGTCGAATTCATAGAGACAGAAAGTAGCGCTGGGGTTGCCCGGAGCTGGCGGGGAGAGGGAGTGGGCAGTTAGTGTTTGATTGGCTTGGGGTTTCAGTTCCGGAGGATGAAGAAAGGTTCTGGAATTGGAGGATGTGGTGATAGCAGAAAAATGTAAATTGCACTTAAAAAATGTAAGTGTACTGAATGCCACTGAATTATATGCTTAAAATTGTTAAAATGGTAAGTTTTATGCTATTAAAATGTATATATACATAGAGAGAGAGAATGGTGAGGGCGGTGAAGGGGATGAGGAGTGAAGAAACACAGCTCTAAGATTTTCCATATTGTGGTATGAATATTATTTAAAAGTAAATTATCACTGGGGTGCCTGGGTGGCTCAGTCGGTTAAGTGACTGACTCTTGATTTCTGCTCAGGGCATGATCCCAGAGCCATGGGATCAAGCCCTGTGTCAGGCTCTGCCCTGAACATGGCACCTGCTTAAGCATCTCTCTCTCTCTCGCTCTCTCTCTCTCTCTGCCCCTCTCCCCTCTTGAGCCCTCTCTCTCTCTAAAAAAATTTTTAATTAAAAAAAAGAAAGAAAGAAAAAGTAAACTATCACTTAAAAGTAAAGAGAAAATCTGCCAGGTGATAATGTACTATGTTACTGAGTGCTTCCTAATTGCCAAGGATTACATTAATGGCTTTATGCACAATAACTCATTTATTCTTTACAATGACCCCAAGGGGGTGGGTAATGCTATTTTACCCTTGTCTAATTTAGCAAAATGAACCATCTACCTAAGCTGTGGAGCTGGCAAGTACCAACAGTACTAGAGTTTGAAACCAGGATGCCTGACGAGCACAGTGTTCCTCAAACATCAGTGTGCATCTGAATTACCTGGGGAGCTTTCTGAACCCCAGATTGCAGCGCTCTGTCAGAGTTTCTGATTCACTAGGTCTGGGGTAGGGCCAGGGATTTGTGTTTCTAACAAGTTCCCAGATGATGCTCATGTGGCCGTTGGGCACCACACTTTGAGAATCAGTGGAGTAGCCCGTGACTTGCTCTGTCCAAGAGGAGCCTGGGGGAATGGCACAAGGTAAACAGATGCACTGAAAGGAGCTACAGCAGGTGTGTGAGGGTGGGGGATGGGAGATGAGCAGAGTTCACTAACTTTCTCAGCTGTGCTGCCCTCTTTGCTATAACACAGGGGCAGCTTCCAATCTGTACAGCAAGGAATGAGTTTGGAGTAGAATGGACAAAGACTGATAGAATTATACACTCTCATCAGTCTTTTTTTCCTAGTCTTTTTTTCCTAGTCTATCCAAATATTCAACCTCCTTCCAGCTCCAGGTGAAATCCCATCCAAGGCTGATATCTTGGTTCTCACACCTGAGATTGTTTTTAGACTCCATGTTACACAGATTAGAAATTATTAACCTCTAATTGATTTATGTGCTTTTGTCCTTCTTCAGTTAGTTTAAAAGATTTCTGAGGTCAAGGATAGTGGCTTGTATTCATCTGGGACTTCCAATGTGGCTAGAAGAGTCTTAGTCAGTCTAGCTGTATAATCGATGATTATTCAGGAAAGAATAGTCAATGAGTTAAGGATTACCATTACATCAATATTAGTAAAAATAAGAGTAAACATATAATGAAAATACTGCAGAGTACTTAATGTTGGTTAGATGCTGGCAGTTCTGTAGCTAGTTCAAACGATGACCTTGGAGGGAAACAGAGGAGCCTCTGGCTCAAGACACCACACCAGCATCCATACAAATCTAAGAAGCCTGCAAGAAAATGCAGCCTGGAGTTTTGCGACAAACATCTTACACAACTCATAAGAGGTGGCCCTGTGTTTTGGATGGCTCACACAGGCTCACTGTCCCCTTCCAAGGCAGGTGATGGTCACCATAAATATCAATACTAACAGCTCTCCCACTGTATCTGGTGCATAGTTCTATAACCATACTTACACAATATCCTATAATTTTCTAATCCCTGCTCTTTCTCCCACATTAGATTTATTAGTGAGTGCCCTGAAGGTAAGCACTATGTTTTATCTTTGCATCCCTAGGGTCTAGGGAAGTATACTGCCTGTAGTAGGCCCTCAAAACAAATGTTTGTTGAATGAAGTAATAAGTCTTCATTATGGGACAAAATCGTCGGTATCACGTTGTTTGAAGCTCCAGATATGATGGTATACAATAAAATTCTTTGAAGTTTACTTTGAAATGCCTTGGAGAAATAGCAAGACAATAGGCATGTTCAAGGGAGAGAAGGTTAATGGTGCCATCCAAATTTTGGTAGTTCACCTTTGCAGAGTCCTACAATGATATTTCTTAGCAGTCCCACCAGTGATTGAGGATGGCAGACGGATAGTTTCCACTCCTCTTACACGTGAGAAAATTGCTCTTGTCCCAATTATATAAATTTCACATTTTGGGGGGTATTATTTTTCCTTGGTGATTTTGTCAGATCAGGACACCTTGTTTCCACAAACAATTGTGGAGTTCATGCTGAAGGCTGTTATGGGGATATTCTATCTGAGAAATTGTTACGGAAATGTAACAAAACTCATAAGTGCCTTATTCTCTTGAACATACTTCTTCATTTGACCTCCTAAAAATACCTACTTATCACTTGGCCTTTGTGTTAGTCATCAGCACTCTTCACCAGATATTGTCGGTGTCCCGCCCTCCCTTACCGACATAGGCAAGGTTGTATTTCCTTGTCCCCCCTGAAGTTAAGTGGGCTGTGTGACTTGCTCTGGCCAGTGAAGTATGAGTAGGGGGATATGTGTCACTTCCCGCAGAAGATTTATAGCCCGCGTGCCATTTTCTACTTTATCCTCCCCCATGCACCGGTGGTGGGTCAAACCAAAGCCTCCATTAGCCCAAGGTCCCTGAGTAATTTCTATGAGTCATATATTCACATTCATTATTAATGAGAAGTCAAAATGATCAAAGGAAATGTTTCTTTGAAGTGCCTTAGTGAAATAACTGGCTAGACATGTGTATTTCAATTTCCCCCCTTTTCTTTGAAGACGTTTCTTCACAGTGCGTTATGATCTGCGTGAGCAAGGGTGGCTTCAAAGGCCTATTCCAGGTCCGCCGTCCTTCTCAGTGTAAACACAAGTCTACTATGCCTTTGATTAGTGCCCTTCACACCCATCCGTCCCTGTCATTGTTGGGGACCCTAGACACACAGAATTATAAGCTTTGCTCAGAGAAAGGCATTTATTCCTCAATCCAAAGAGTTATCTGAAAGTTGTGTCTGCTTCCTAGTCCTTCCTAGCTAAGTCACCCTACATCTTTTGCCTCTCTTCTGTTCTTTTTTGTTTGTGTGTGTGTTTTGTTTTTAGTTTATTTATTTATTTTGAGAGAGAAAGAGAGGGAGAGAGAGAGTGAGCGAGGGAGGGGCAGAGAGAGAGAGAGAGGGTGAGAGAGAATCCTAAGCAGGGAAACCAAGAGTCGGATGCTTAACCTACTGAGCCACCCAGACACCCCTCTTCTGTTCTTGATTATTCCACATTGGCTCCCATTAGCACAGACATCCATTGCTGTCCTTTGCTCATATCCAGAGCTGGGCTGTGACAGATACCCTAAAGTACAGGTGACTGGCTAGCCATTGGTCTTTGTGACTACTGATCATGCTTCCTCTCCTTGGGCTTGAAGCCAGGGATGACCTTGGACAAAGTAACTAAGTAAGTTAACTTTGTTCTCAGGCCCACACATCTCTCTTCACTCTTGGGTGACAGCACTGCATTAGACTTCTAGGGATTTAATCTCACACTACACTAACTAGCTGTGTGACCTTGAGCAGATGGCCTAAAAACTCTAAACATCAGTGTCCTGAGGACATAAGTGCTGGTACCAGTCTCTTTCTCAAGAGGTGATTGTAAGGTTAAATAGCATAACACATATAAATGCCTAGCACATGGTAATCTCTTGATAGATTTTAACTTTATTAGTATTAGTGTTGGTGTTGGTATTTGTGGGTATTAGTATGAGTATGAGCATGGGTAAGGTGTAAATGACTGACAAGGCTTGACTGCGCACCTGTTGGGCTGTTGGCTACACACCTGTTGGGCTGTGAGAAACCTGGTGTGTAGGAGGCTGGTGCACACCTCAACATGCTCTGTTTTCTCTATTCACTGATGTATGCAGTGCGACTCTTGTGAAATAGTAAATAGTTCATTTCTTTGTGAAAACAAAGTTTTAAAAAGGATATCAGCAGGTGCCCGTGATGCAGATAAAAGTAATGAGCTCTGAGAAAGTGATGGTTCTTAGCTGGAAAATGATCAGTCAAGTGGGATAAATGAAAAGTGGAACTTTAAGCCGGGAGGTGCCCAAGATTGGTGAAGTGAGTGAGTCCCCCATTCATGTTCCATGGAAAACATGGTTTGTGAAACTGTTTGAGAAAGTACTCCAGCTAGCATGAAAATTGCTGATCAGATGAAACATGAAATTGCAGCGGAACTTGGAAACACAAAAGGGGTGTGAGACCATATTCCAGAAGTGCAAGTCTGGGTGAATCTGCAATGCAGAGGAAGTGAGGGGCCAGTTTGAACATCCTATATTTGTAGACCGAGGGACTGATGTAAGGCATCAGGTATATTCCTGTCCAAAGTCAAGAGTCAGCTTTAGTTTGTTGGCTTGCCTCTGCATTGGCTGATGGGCCAAGGGTTTGGTACTCACTGCTACCCCTCCCCCAAACTAGCCCCGTGCCTGGCATGTGATAGGTATTGAGTAAGTGCTCAGTGAGTGAGTAATTAAGTAAACCCATCTTGGGAGCCAGGTTGTGAGGACTAAGTGGGACCAGCAGCTGGGAAGCTTGTGACAGGACGGTAGACTATGACCAGAGTTTCTGCCCAGGGACAGTGTGGATGGAGGCATCTGGAGTGAGGCCGGCCCCTACTGAGGCATTTCAGTTGTGAAGTTGGGAGGTCTGCAGGGACCTCATGTCCAGCTCTGCAAAACTTTACTCGTTCCACTGATGAAGATGCAGGAGAAGGGGTAAGGACAGCAGGCACAGCCACCCAGGAGGTTAGGGGACACCCACAGCTTTGTGGGAAGCCTGAAAGCCAGCTGGTGCCAAATCTTTTCAAGCCTCAGAAGGACGCCCCCACTTGGAGGATTAAGCTCTCCGTGTTTAGAGCATGTTGTGAAAACTCTACCTTGTTTAAGGTACCCAAGGCTCTTACCTGGATACGGTAGTGAGCATTTTCTGAGCCCTTCTCTTGTGCTAAGTGTTTTATCTACTTTGTCTAACTTAATTCTCAGAATAACCCAAAGGCAGGTACCACTATTCCCATTTTTAAAGATGGGAACTGAGGCTTACGAGGGTTTGCCAACTACTAAGCCATAGATCAGGGGTTCGAATCCATGGCTGTATGGTGGCAAAGTCTCACGCCATCAACCACCAAGAAAATTTCCTAAGTTCATTTTGTTTTTAGGTGAGGATGCGTGAGTATATGTGTGTAAGTATAAAATATCTTTCCTCATTCCTTGGTTCCCCTACACATGTTGCTTCCATTACTCCCTAGCCACACCCTTACATTTCTGAGGCTGGGGGACACAGACTGAGACAGACAAGCTTTAAGGTGGCCCCCATGAACTCTGCCTTGTGGGGTTCACACCCTCGTATAATCTCTTCCCCTTGAGTGTAGGCAGGACCTGTGACATGCAGCTAACCGATGGAATGCGGCAAAGACCACAGAGTGTCACTCCGTGATTATGTTAGGTTATGTAAGATACCATCTTGCCAGTAGACTCACACTAGAGTCTCTATATTCGTTGCTAACTTTGAAGAAGCAATTTACCACAGTTCCTACAGTGGGCAAGGGAGTAAACTCAACAGCTTGAGGGAGTTTGGAGACAGATCTTTCTCCATTCAAGCCTCTGATGAGACCCCAGCTCTGGCCAACACCTTGACAGCAACTTTGTGAGACCCTAACCCATAGGAACTATGGGATAATATATGTGTTGTTTTAAGTCACAAAGCTTGTGGTCATTTGATACACATCATAGAAAACTAATACAGAAATCATTGCTTGGAGAAAACAAAACCAAACCCTACTATTGGATGATTAAGCAGACATGTACATAGGGTCCAGAGGATGGTGCAAAGCCATTTTCAGGCTTTTTCCATTGGTGGAAATTAGTTCATAAGAACCTCCTCCTCAGTGAGTAATGGGGCAGCAGGGGTAGGAATGGGGTACAACTTTCTGTTCTGCCTCCCCCTGTTCTCCAGCTGGCCCTCTGCCTCTCAGTGGTCTCTGGAGTCCTAGCTCCCAAGCCCTCAATGAAGATGGGCTGTGGAGGGAGGGCTCCCCTTGAGCCACTCTGCCCGCTGGAGGGCCGAAAAGGAAAATGGCTCACCTGGTATGGTCTCAGGGTAAAGCATCTACAAGATAAACATCTTCCTTTTACAGATATTCGTCACTTGTATTGAAGATTCTCTTTCTTCCCTCCATGTTACCAAAGACCCTTTTCTATTATGTTAATTGATATAAAACAGTTGTTAATTCCCTCACCCCCAGGAACGAGGGGAAAGAAGAAAATTATTCCAGACCTCAGCTGTTGTCAGAAAAGAAGGCTTTCTATTACTAAGTGTAGGGAAACTACAGGTTAAAGGCTAAATTCCTTTGGCTATAATATGATAATAAAGCTTTTTTTATATAGAGAAGGATCAAAGAAAGCCTGTGCTTAAACCAACTGCATGTGCAAATACAATCCCTGTTCCTCTTGCTGTGACATGTTTGTGCTGGCTGAAGCCTGAAGCATTCTAAGACTGAAGGGCACAGGGGTTTGGGCGGAGAGCTGATCCTGAGCAGAGAGGGCGGGTGACCTATTGACTGCAAACAAATCCCCTCCCCGCAAGCAAAACAATTGTGCCACCGTCTTTCGTCATCGCGCTCAGTTGAGGGGTGCTGACAGAGTGTGTGTTTAGCCTGCTTTGTTGCAAGGAGGAAAGGGAGGGTTGCTCCATCCTGGATAAGGAGGCCAAGGTGGCATTCCTGTATTTTTGTTGGATCCCTTTGCACGAACAACCTCACCTGTCAAAACATGATGGAAAATGGAAACGGAACAAAGGAGGAAGAGGCAGGAACCAGTGAGAAGATGGGCTGATCCAACCAGGGCCTTAAAACACAATCTGTGAAATATCTGATTGTTCATTTTATAGCTGTGGAACTTACTGTTTTTGGCTAAGTTGTGTTTGTGTCTGTGTATGTGTTCATGTATTTATCTTCTATGACTAACTGTAGGATCATCATGTCTAGGCCAATGAATATTCTAAAATACTGTCGTGCATGTAAATGTAATCATAAGTAATTTCTAGACAACGAGAATCAAACATATTAACTTGCTTTGTACAGCGTCTTTCACCACCTAACTATGGCTGGTAATTTCCAGCTTCGTAAGATATAATTTTACAAAGTGCTTTCACAGAGTTGACTCACTGAGTGGCCTGAACACTTGCTCACCCTCTTCTCTCAGGACCACCCCCCGCCCCCCGCCAAACTGCCTCCCTTGACTTCCAGACCTTGTTCAACAACTGTGTCCCCCCAAATTTTATGACACTCAAGTCACTGCAATCGGACACAAAGCCTGCTCCCCACTGCCAGCACCTCTGGGACTCTGAAGCTGCCCCCTGCCCCTCACTTGGTGATCAGCTAATGCAATATTTTCTGTAACCTTAACAGAAACCCAGAGATCTCCAGAGGATATTTCTTTCCCCACAGCTTCTTGAAGGGTAGGATTTTTTTTGTTTTGCTTTTTCTTTTTTAATGTTTATTTATTTACTTTGAGAGAGGGAAAGAGAGCATACATGAGCAGAGCAGGGACAGAGAAAAAGGGAGAGAGAGAATCCCAAGCAGGCTCAGTACTGTCAGCACATAGCCCAATGCAGGACTTGATCCCACAAACTGTGAGATCATGACCTGAGCCGAAATTAAGAGTCAGATGTTCAACCGACTGAGCCACCTGGGCACCCCTAAATTCTGCCTTTTAAAAAGAATGATCTACAAGCCTCCTCTCATCTTAATTTTCTTCCTTGTCTAGCTTAGAGTCCAAATCCATTGATATCACTTCCTTAAAAACATTCTTGGCTCCATGGATATTGATAGTAAAAAATAAATGTTCACCTAAATCTCACATCTTATAAAAAAATTAATTCAAAATGGCTTATAGATTTAAATGTGAAACTATAAAACTTTCAAAAGATGACATAGGAGAAAGTCTTCAGGACATAGGTCTTGGTGATGTGTTCTTAGATATGACACCAAAGTGCGATCCATAAAGAAAAAAACCTGAAAAGTGGGACTTCCTCACACTTTAAAAGTTTTGCTCTGCAAAAGACACTGTTATGAAAAGACAAGCAAAATACTGGAGAAATATTTGCAAATCACATATTGGACAAAGGACTAGTATCTACAATATATAAAGAAATCTCTAATCTCAAAAAAGAAAGTTATAACTGGAAAACTGCCAAAAAACATGCAGAGACTTCACCAGAGAGGATTTGTGGATGGCTAATAAGCACTTGAAAACATGTTCAGTATCATTAGTCATTAAGGGAAATGCAACTTAAGACTATCACTGTATACATATTAGAACAGTTAGAACAGTTAAAATTAAAAGAGTGACAACATACTGACATAAATAAATGGATGAATCAGTTAATAAATGGAGGGGAATAGACAAATCTTTCACACAGAATTCCAAATAATTTATATTTGGTACTCCACCCTCTGGGTGCATATGTCTTCACGTAAGTGTGGGCTACACAGGGTGACTTCTTCCAGAGAGCACAATATGGAAAGGGAGAAAAAAGAATAACTTTACAAAGGAGAAATCTAACAAACACAACTTCAGCCAGGTGGTCAAGGTCAATATCAACAGTGATAAAGTTGTGTTGATAGTATGTATCCTTGATAGGATGTGATGAAAATAGCACTATACTGCTGTGCTCTTCCTACCAAAACTCCACACCCCCAGGCTCAGGCATGAGAAAAACATCAAAAAACATCAAGAAATCAAGTAAATGTTGAATAGAGACTGGAAGGCAACATTTCTGTCCCTAAAGCCAGCGCTTTTTCCACTGTGCTTAAAATTTTTTTTTAATTTAATTTTTTTCTACCCGATATTTATTTATTTTTTACATTAAGTATAATTTATTGTCAAGTTGGTTTCCATACAACACCCAGTGCTCATCCCAGCAGGTGCCCTCCTCAATGCCCATCACCCACTTTCCCCTCTCCCCCACCCCCACCCCCATCAACCCTCAGTTGCTTCTCAGCATTCAAGAGTCTCATGGTTTGCCTCCCTCCCTCTCTGTAACTTTTTTTTCTTCTTCCCCTCCCCCATGGTCTTCTGTTAAGTTTCTCAGGATCCACATATCAGTAAAAACATATGGTATCGGTCTTTCTCTGCCTGGCTTATTTCACTTAGCATAATACCCTCCAGTTCCATCCACGTTGCTGCAAATGGCCAGATTTCATTCTTTCTCATTGCCAACTAGTATTCCATTGTATATATAAACCACATCTTCTTTATCCATTCATCAGTTGGTGGACTTTTAGGCTCTTTCCATAGTTTGGCTATTGTTGAAAGTGCTGCTATAAACATTGGGGTACAAGTGCCCCTACGCATCAGCACTCCTGTATCCCTTGGGTAAATTCCTAGTGGTGCTATTGCTGGGTCATGGGGTAGATCTATTTTTAATTTTTTGAGGAACCTCCACACTGTTTTCCAGAGTGGGTGGTCTCTGAATCTGTCAATGTCACATGGTCTGAAACAGCCCAAGTGTCAGTGTGGTTGTAGATTGAGTTCACATCCATCAGAAAGCACCTTTGCATTTGCAAATAAAGCACAGTGGCATTCCCACCACCAGTTTCCATTGTGCTTAATTTGCAAATGCAAAGATGCTTTGTGATGGATGTGAACTCAACCTACAACCACACTGACCCTTGGGCTGTTTCAGACCATGTGACATTGACAGATTCCAAGACTACCCACCCACAGCAGGGGTTCCCAACACCTGGCAGGGACAAAGTTTATACTCCTTTGAACCGGGAGTCCTTAGAACCCAGATTGAAGAAATGTCCTTCTTCCCTCCATAATGGCAGGGAGGGCCAAAATGGTTCTGTCCTAAAATGAGGAGCAGTGAGTGGAGAGCACCCTCGGCTTGCTTCCTTTGGGCCCCAGCCACTCAGCAGCTTTCCTACCTGTCTACAGTGGGCAAAGTGGAAGAAAAAAGGGCTTGGGAACATGGGGGCTCTTGTTCCTTAGCATCAGGGTTTGCCTAGACTATTTCAAATTAATCACAACAGTATTCAGACTGATATTTTCACTAGTGCTCAATATAGAAGGGAATTTTTTGATAGTGACTGGTATAAAAATGAAACACCAAAACAAGCTGCATGATATAGCCTGTCCTCATAATACAATCGCACACAAATGTATCAAATACATACAGATAGTGCTACCTGACTAAAGGAAAACTTGCACCAGGGAAACACAACATACATGGTATTATAAAATAAAATTTAATGTTGTAAGTGTTTCTGTATTTACAGAAAATCATAAATGTATCCTTTAAAATTATCTCTGGTTAACAAATAGTGTTTCTTGGGAAGAGCTCTCTTTTGTTCTGAAATTATGAACTTCCTATGCTTTTGGTGTTGAAATATCCTTTCCTTTCTGAAATGTTGGAAATGGTAGCTTTTTGTTATTGTTGATGTTGGCAAAATGAACAATTTGGCAAGTCAACTGTTCGTTAGCTCTCTCCATTGCTTTGGGAGTTTTACTGTCCTAAAAAAACTTAAGTCTATGAACCACTAACCTAAGAATGCTATCATTCTGAAATTTAAGATGATGAAATAGACAAAATTAAGAGGAATTCTGTGTAAATTAAGGACTCAGGGGCCTCTGGGTGGCTCAGTCCCTTAAGCATCTGACTTCAGCTCAGGTCATGATCTGATAGTTCATGAGTCCCACATTGGCCTCTCCCTCTCTCCCTCTCTCTCTCTCTGTCTCTCTCTGGCCTTCACTCACCTGCACCCTCTCCATCTCTCTCTCTCTCTCTCAAAAAAAAAAAAAAAAAAAAAAAGGACTCAACATTTGGCTGGTTTCATTAGTTTGTGTTTCACATAATCCATTGTGTAAAATTTCACTTCCTTCTACTGCAATAGTAGGTTAATTTATAAACACCAATGGTAGAAATGGGAATATAGTCTAGCTGCATAGTATCAAATATCACAATTCTTTAGAATACATATTTTTCATTGATTATTATAAAGGTTTTGTTGTTGTAGTTGTTTTCATTTGGTGTGTGTGTGTATTTGCTCTGATATTTTTGCTTCTGTCAGATAAATCTTATGGATAGTAGAGATTGCAAATGGACTCTAGGATGATTGGAGTGATTTCTTATGTTTGTATCAAAGAAACTAAGTTGATGAAAAATATGAAAATGTGCCTCTGAGGTCAGACGTTTTTCTCCTTTACACTGATAATATATGCAATAGAGCCATTGCGTGAAAGTTGAAAATAATTTCCTCATGAATTTTGTATCCTACTTGGGACACGTTGAGCATGGGTGTCTTTTTGCTCTGCCCAGCTGCTCAAAGCCTTTCGAAGGATATAAAAATGAGGAACTGATTGAATTTTCCCTTCATTTCAGTCCATGCCCCAATTCAGATGCATCTCATTTTGCCTCATTAGAAAGCAGATCCCTGCGCTCCATTCCATCCCATCTCCATTTCAATGAGCTGTAGAAGGAAAGCACAATTTCCATGACACCTATAGTTTCAAAATGAGACCATTTGCTGAGGCTGAGTGTTTCACCCACAGCAGGTAGTTTTACATCAATCTGTGTTAATAGCGAAATTGGAAGGGGTAATTTGTGAATGTTTCCCTGCCCAGCCTGAAGACTGAAATGTGCGGTGTTGTGCCCTATATTTTTTGAGAAGTCATTCCTCTTTGGATTACTTGGGTATTCCAAAAGTTACTTGTACTATAGTTTTTCCTGTTAATGTTTAGAGACAATTTGAATACGGCAACATATGAGATACAATATGCTGCAGTTATCACAACTTAATTACAATTTGATTTTTTTTCCCCCACAAGTAAGGAGATAAAAATATGTCAGGTCTTACTTTGGGGTAGATCCTTTTATCAAGTAAACAGAAAGCAAATTCTCTATTGGTGTCAGCTACTTTCAAATACTGACGTATCTGGTGGAGATTTCTCTGTAGAAAATAATGACTTAGGAAATACAGAAATACTGGTGAGGTCAGAGAAGAGCAGAAAGGAAGCTGAGATCTCCATGATGATGAATACATGAAAATATTGCCTTAAGAACATTTGGAGAAGGAATATTGAGTTTGGAGATGGGAAATACGCTTGTAGAAAATCACTGTAAGACACCAACATTCCCAGACATTTTTTTTTAATGTTTATTTATTTTTGAGAGAGAGGGACAGAGCACAGCAGGAGAGGGGCAGAGAGAGAAGGAGACACAGAATTTGAAGCAGGCTCCAGGGCCTGAACTGTCAGCACAGAGCCCGACATAGGGCTCAAAACCACGGGCCATGAAATCATGACTAGAGCTGAAGTCAGACACTTAACTGACTGAGCCACCCAGGCACCCCCCAAATATGTTGATCTTAAACTATGTATATGTATCAAGTTCTTGCTAAAGAAGAGAAAAGGTTAATATTTTCTAGCAGGAAGGAACCTTTAGCAGATTCATAAATTATAGTTTTATTTGTTCTTCCACTTGAAGGATACACATTTGTTAACTTAAGTAAGATGTCCTGCCTTACCCAGTTTCAGTGTGGAAAAAATAATATTGACCAAGCCTCTGATCCTGCCTGACATGAAACTGATACACAGTGGAATCATGGAATTTTTCAGCTGGAAAGTACCTTTGGATGAGATCTAAAGGCACTAAATAACTTGTGACCTTCACATCAGTCATCATTTACAAGAAGTAATGATAAACGTCATAGAGAGAGAAAGTTTAAGAAATTATACTGGGCAATAGCACAAGTAGGGTCCTAGTTAATGCACTTGAGAATTCTCTTTTCTACTATTTGCATGAAAGTCGAAGCTTTTCAAGTGGGCAACACTTTGAAAGTGACAGTCTGATTGCGGTGTTGGGCACACATGAAGAAGCGGAGGCTAAGAACACTAGACCATGTGAAGAGCTCAGAGCCACTTAATGATAAAGCGAAATTCAGCAGAGAGAAAGACCATAAGCTTTCTGCAAATGGGAAGTTAGAGCCCCCATTTGGGGAGGCAGCTTTCTGCCATAGACCAGGATAGCCTCAGAGGAGGGAGAGACACAATGAAGAACTCCAATACACCTGGGTGGGGAACCCAGATCAGACTGAATCATTCTTTGAAAGGCTCTTTTCTGTTTGTTGAACATCTCCTTGGTAAGAAAGAACTTAAATCAGAAGCTCCCAGAGTATGATTTGTAACTTGTAGTATATAAAGGAACTTAAATGGACTGCTTCGGCACCCAGAGATAGGTACCTGAGTGGTCAGGACCTCAGATCCTGGCTGCCAGCTGCCAGGCTTTGGTTGTAAGATGAGAGAGGAATCACCATGCAAATCTTTGGAAATTATGTCAAAGACTTTGTGTTGAATCCTAACAGCATTGGGAAATCATTTCAAACCCAGTATTTGAAACAGAAGGGTGTGTTCAAATTCATACATGAATTTGACTCCTACCTCTGTCCATTACTACTTGTGTGAATTTGGACAACTTATTTATCCTATCTGTGCCCTTTGTTCTTCATCTCTACAATGGCCCTCACCTTTTACGGCTGTTATGAGGATTAAATGAGGTAATGCTTTAAAGTGCCCCAAACAATGCGTGGGACACAGCAGGCACACAGTGGGTAGTAATGGTATTCAACTCTGCATTCTCCATAGTATGACCCAATAGTCATGATACATCAGGAGGGACCAAGGACAAAGACCCAAGGGGAGCTAAAAGGTTGGTGATAGAGAAGAAAAAGTGGGAGAAGAGGAGGAACTGAAGAATTCTCTAGACCCATTCACAATTAGTGGTAAGTGGGAGATACAGATGGAGAGACAGTCTAGGTTTTGAAATTGGACTTCAGAGCCATATTACCTTTTTAACAGCTCTTTAAAATACTGAGTCATCCATGGGTTGCCCGGGTGGCCCAGTCGGTTGGGCGTCCGACTTCGGCTCAGGTCATGATCTCACTGTCTGTAGGTTTGAGCCCCGTATCGGGCTCTGTGCTGACAGCTCAGAGCCTGGATCCTGCTTCAGATTCTGTGTCTCCCTCTCTCTCTGCCCTTCCCCCACTCGAGCGCTGTCTCTGTCTCTCTCAAAAATAAATAAACATTAAAAATTTTTTTTTAAAAATACTGAGTCATCCATTAACAGCATCCTTTGCTCTTCAGTGCTGATAATTCTGCAGCTCTGCTTCATATTGGGCTCTCTTCTTGGAATATCCAATGCCCAGTTATTTTCTAACCTGCAGGAAGAGTGATCGTAACAAACTCACCACCAGGCCCTTCCAATCCAGCCTCTGCCCGTGGCTCTCATGTCATCTCACCCCTCCTGGCCTTGTACTCCATGCTCTCACTTGTACTTCAGCACCACTGAATGACCTGTAGCTTCTGTTTTTTATTTCTACACACTGAGTACATCTTCTAACCTGAACTTTTGCTCCTAAGTGTCATCTTCCCACCCAGCTTGCCCATTCTGGCCCCACTGACCCCCACTGCCACTTCTCTCCACCAAGAAGCCTTCTCTGATGCCTCCTCTCCCCTCATAGCATGCCCCCATGTGTCACATTAGAGTTCCCGGTTCCTCCTTTTGGCTCTGAGCTCTTAGCATCCATTGTGTTCAGTGCCTGGCTTAGAGAAGGCTCTCATAATGAGTGAACCCTTTGTTCCATGCAAACCAGTTTACCCTCAGTCCTGGACTTATCATTTTCATGGATGTAAGTTTCCCTTCATTTTCAGAATTGTTTCAGCTCTTGTTCTGTGTATTATGTGCCTCTTGGTTGTCTGTTTATTTCACTATCTGTTAGGCCTTCTTCAAAAACCAAATATTTGGGAGACTTATAAGTCTCTTTATCCTGATAATTTTAATGTTCAATCCATGGAGGTGCTTGATAAATAGTTATCAGTGGTGAAGATGCCAATTTCTGTCTTCATTCTGGTTCCTGCCCTCCAAGCACAAAATCCCACTCATCTTTAAGGTCTTCTTCCATGGATTCCTGCAGTGTTTACTGCTTTTATTTCTCACTGGAACACTTAATCATTCACTTTTATTTACTTTTATTTAATTGTTCTATGTGTGTACATCTTCTATCTCATACAAATTGTTGTTGTTTGTTTTGTTTTGTTTTGCTTTGTTTTGGTAACAAAATTGGATCTCATCTGTTGTAACACTTCCCTCCCCTACTAGGTAAAATCTTCTTGTTAACCTCATCAGAATGAGGTAAGCAGGAAAAGAAATTTCATAAAAGCATGTGAATGCCTCATGTGTACATGTTTCTGAGAATATGATGTGTAGGTTTGGTTGGTTTGGGAACAGTAAAGAGAAAGAGAAACCGTAAAGGATTTTTACAGAACCACATTTAAGGAGTAGTTGCTTAAATAATTTTTGTATTAATTACCTTAATGGAAATACTAAAAACACTTAAGAAAAGTGGAATGAAAAAGGTAAGAAAGAAAAAACATGAGCTTGGCTGGAGAAGGCTGGGACACATGGTAGTCACCGCTGGGCTTTGGCATTAAACCATCTGGGTCCATTCTTGCTCCCCCATTCATGTGGGTCTTCAGCAAGTAATGTAAAAGGAAACTCAGTTCCTTTTCTTGTACAACAGGATGGAGTACCTACCACATAGAATTATTATAACAATTAAATGAGCTAAGGCATGCAGAACACGAATTCAAGGCCTGGGACATATTAGCTACTAAAGATGATGATAAGGATGCAAGCTAAGGATGAGGATGTGAGAGGCTGAAGGGTAGTATAACTTTGGTTGGTAATTAAGGAGGCAGGAGGCTTTTCCTGGGGCTTGAGAAAGGGCATGAATGAAACTGGAGGCAACGGAGAAAAAAGATGCACAAAAAAGTGAAAAGCTACCCATGAAAGAAGCAAGCACCTGAGGTGGGGGGGGGGGGGAAGTGAAAAATTAAGGGAAGGCAGATAATGATTGGAAAAGTTAAAGGCAAGGCTTATTAGAAAGGGGTATAAAGACAATAGGAAGATGTAATAAACTAGGGTACGGGAAAATAGCTGACGTACCCTGAACCACATTGCCACTCATTCATAAATATTGAGGGTGCTTTGTCCTTTGTCAAACAACACAGAAACCAGCTGATCCACGGCGAGGTAATCCAGCATGGGTAGCGAGTCACGTTGCTATGGAGACTATGGTTGGAGAGGCAGAGAGATGGAAGAGATCTGAAAGCTTATTTAATAAGTCGCCTGACTCCATCCTCTTACTCCAAATCTGTGTTCAGTGTATATATAATAAATATTTCTAGCCCAGCAGTTCTCTTATGAACACCCAAAGAAATGCCATGTGGACAACCCCTCAAATTTTTCATATCCCAAACAAAGGGTATTATCATCTATCCAAAAATCTGTCTCCCTTCCTGCCTTGGTTAATGGTGCTAATTGTCCTAAACTCTAGACTATCTCTCCTTTGCTCTCACATTTTGGCATCCAATTAATTGTCTTTATCGTAACATATATTCTTCTTTTTCTCTCACACATTTGTCCTGGAAGAGACCTCATTTTACAGAGGCTCAGAATGGTCAAGCGAGTTAACCAAAGTCACACAGACAGTCAGTGGGCCAGTCATAGCAATAAGTGGAGCCTATGGGTCAATCAGTTTTTTTTTTTTTAATGCCTGATGTTTGATGTGCATAAAGATACCCGCACAACAAAACTGAGTTAGTAAGCCTCAGGGTCTCCAAGGGCAAGCTCATGCCTGTAGTTTGTACCTCTCAGCAAATGGCTGGCAGATGTAGCATCCATCCTAAACCCTTTTCTAAACTTAGTTTCACATGTCCTGCTGGACATCTTCAATTGAATGTGCCAATGCTTAAAACTCAGTATGCCTGTATGGAAATTTTTCATTTTCCTCCTCCTCACTCAGAAAGGCAGAGGGTAGTGATGAATTAGGATCTTGACTTTAATCTCACCTCTGCCGTTTATGAAGTTAACCCCCTGAAGCCTCAGTCTCCTTAGTTGTAAAATGGGAATGACAATAGTACTAATTTAATGGAACTATTGGGAGAAGAGACGTAATAATCATATTTGACACTTAGCATAGTACCCCTCATGCAGCAATCAGTCAACGATATTGCTAAAATCTCCCAATGAGAGAGCTCGACATTATCTTCAACTCTTCTTTCTTGTTCCCCAAATCCAGGCAGTTGTAGAGTTCTGATCACTCCCCCCATACGGTATCACTTGCATTCAGCTACTCCTCTTGATTCGTATTGCCAGAGAAGAGAGAACCTTGGCTGATAATTTATGGATCTACAAGTAATCATACCTTGACTGCCACAGAAATAACTTTCTTCCCCATCCATTTTTCCCCTCCCTTCCTCTAATTAGAGCTCAGATTGTCCCAGTGGAAGTCATACGGATTGCGTTTCACATGAATAGCTCACCATGTAGCACAGTAATGACTCTGCACATGAGTGAATGAGTCAGGTCAACTTTTCTGCAAGTTTTCTTCCATCTCAGCACTGACATCCACATTTAATTTGTTGTCTTATATAACACAATCTGCTTTCAGCTCCAAATAAATGAAAAGGCACATTGCCAGTAAAAACCAGTCAGTGGAACCTGCTTTGCCCAACTCCTCATTGCAAGTCAATTGTTTCCTTATAGTTTATGTACATAGAGGGAAGCTGCTGGTATCTAAGATGTAAGGCATTCAGAAAATTGTTCAGGCAATGGATTCACGGTGTCTAGAATCTCCATGATTCAGTTTTCCACAAATGTTCTGTTAGGGGAAATGCTCACAGATCAGCAACTGTGTACTTTTGTTGGCAGCACAAACATTGCTGATGTGCACAATTCCAAATTGCAAGCAGTTTCCCAGTGGAAACAATGAAAACAGAATCACAGCACTAAACTGTTGGCAGGAAATTTTAGAGATAACTTAATCTCCCCCTTTGTTTTGGACACGATCCTGTTTTCAACTCTTTTGAATAGATAAAAGTCCACTCTATTTTAATAGGTCTTCATCACTAAATGCCTTCAAATATCCCTGTCCTTCAAAGTAGGGAGTAATTCCTTCTGTCTGGAGAAGACAGTATGGTTGCCTCGCCAAGAGCCTTTGCCCGATTTCTCCTGTCTTGTTAAGAACCAGTTTGAGGGGCTTGTCTCTATCTCTTCCCTACTTGTCAGGATTAAATTCTGGTCTGAGCTTGCCAGTGATTGGCTTGTAAAGGGCCAGTGACCCAGTTCTATGCAATAAAATGCAATGAGATGTCAGTTAGAGGGAGTTTCTGGGTAAGGTTTCCTTGCTCCTGGAAGGAAACTTACAGGAAAAGTAGTCCTTATTTCTGGCTGGGCATGATACTTGAGCTGCGGAAGCTCCCTTGCATCCATGAGGGGACCCAGCCAAAGACAAATCCATACAGTGATGATGGGAGAAGAGAGATCTGGGAAGAATCTGTATCTTTGATAATATTACTGAGCCACTGAATCAGTCAGCTTGCAGCTAAACTACCCAGATTTCTTGCTATATGAGATAGTATATTTTCCTATTGTTTACATTGATGACTATAAATTGGTGTTTTTGGTGTCCAGAATTTTGCTGAAGTTTGACATTCAAATCTCCATATTCATATAAAATCGTTCCAGAGTATGGAACAACATTTATATGAAGCATTCAGAAAAAGGAATGGTGAAAAGTAGGACCTACTTTGGACTTCCCAAAACTGAGTGTGCCAAACTAAAGTCTTTTTTTTTTTTTTTTGGATAGAATTAGTAGATTACATATCAGAGAAAGTCATGGACATCAAATACTTGATATCAGCAAACAGTAGATAAAATTGCTTATAATATTTTGATCAACAAGTTGGGAAAATATTGGGGGAAGACACAGATGTTGAAGAAAGACAAGATGCTGAAGGAAGACAAGACTGGTCAGCAGGTCATGGCATTTTAAGGGTATGGTGAGAGGGCACCTGGCTGGCTCAGTAGGAAGAACATGTGACTCTAGATCTCAGGGTCATGAGTTTGAGGCCCACGTTGGGTGTAGAGATTCCTAAAAAAAAATAATAAACTTAAAAAAAGTAAAGGTACTGTGATAGATAACAAATAGGTGATGATACAGGCAATCAGCATGGAGGAGATTGACAAGTGTCAAGTGTCTAATACAAATGGCAGGGCATACTAAAAGATGGGCAGTGTGTGGGAATCAGGTACAAGTGACAATTGGAAACCTAAGTAGGCAAGAGCCGGCACCACTGAAAAATTGACAGGTTACAGGGTTCCCATTTTTGTGTTGGAGCTTGAGACAGGGTGGAGGGGTATATCTTTGTATGGGGATTTAGGGGCAAGTAGATGAAAAGATCGCAAGTTTAACTTTTTTTTTTTTTAAACAGGTCTCCACTCATAGGATAATAGGAATTAAAAAGCAGCTTATCAAGGCAGTACTTTAAGAATAGGCCACATGGCAGAAGCCTGCTTGTTACACCTTGGGTGAGGGCTAGTACTAGGAGAAAACATGACCCATGCTGAGTTCCAGAGTTTTGGTCTGGAGACCTTCCTAGGATTGTTCCTACACATATGGGGAGGCCCGGCCCACATATAGAAGTGAAATAAGTCTATAAGCCTCAGCTATAGAGAGAGTAGAGATACAAGGGGAAGGAAACAGGAAGTTGCTTTCCCCAAACATTGTTGGTTAATCAATGGATTCATATTGGCTTTGTGTGAAATCTCGTAACTATTTGTCTGAGAACTTTCTCCATGACCCTGATCTATTCAAATGTTTTTATCATGAACTTGAATGAAAACAAAGAAGATATGAAAATCAAATTTGTGGACAATACAAAGTTGAGGAAAAGTACTAGTATATTGGACTCAATAATCAAAAAGTTGAGTGTAGTAGTTAAACCTGCATCTGGTTTAGTAGCTCCTAATGTGGCTTTTTTCAACTTCATAATAAAATACTTATGAAAGCAAAAGAAAATTTGAAAAGTCACAATATAGTGTAGTGGGACCATATAGAAGGACTGACTCAATGTGAGTACCCAGAGGAATTTCTGTGAATTGTGAGGCCAAAACAAAGTAAATGAAGGAGGGAAGGGTAAATATCACGTGCTCGTGTGGGGACCCAAGTTGCCCGAAAGGGTTTGTCTTGCTTCTGCTTCTGGCTCTGGATCAGAAGCCCCAGATCAATTCCAACCAGAAACATAGACCATTGCAGGGTTTTGCTCTGTGTGTGTATGTGTGTGTGTGTGTGTGTGTGTGTGTGTGTGTGTGGCAGAGTTTAAATTTTTATCCTCTCCATATGGTGAGCCAGTTTTCTCCACATCATTTACCAACCAATTTACCTTCTCCCTATTAAGTGTTGATACCTCCTCCTTCATAGATCAAGATCCTGGGATCTGTTTCTGGACGCTATTCTGTCCCATTGTTTTATTATCTGTTCCTGTGCCATTACTAAATTGCGTGTTAATTACTTTGGTTTTATAATATATTTTAATATATGGTAGGAGAATTTCCCTTCCCCCCCACTCTGCTCTTTTTTTCTGGGAAAAAAAAATCTTGAATTTTTTTTTCATGTAAATTGAGCAAATACCCTCTAACCCCAAATTTTATTGAGATTTTGGTGGGAATGATATTAAAATCATAGACTGGTTTGGAGAGAATTAGAATCTTTGTAATGGTTAGGTTTCCCCACATGAGCATACCTTCTATTTCCCTTTATCCTTTAACTGTTACAGTACTGTGCTACTCAGTGTGTGGTCCGTGGCCCAGCTGCTTGAGCCTCTCACCTGTGAGGTTCTGAAATGCCAGCTCTTAGGCCCTGCCCCCAAACTAGAGAATCAGGATCTGCTTTTTAAACAAGATCCCCAGGTGATTTGCATGTACATTAAAGTGTTAAAAATAATACTTTCAGGAACGCCTGGGTGGCTCAGTCAGTTAAGTGACTGATTCTTGGTTTCAGCTCCGGTCATGATCCCACGGTTAGTGAGTTGAAGCCCCACCTTGTGCTCTGTGCTGACAGCATGGAGCCTGCTTGGGATTCTCTCTCTCCCTCTCTCTCTGCCCCTTCCCTGCTCATGCTCTCTCTCTCTCTCTCTCAAAATAAACTTCTTAAAAAATGTTTTTAAAATAGTACTTTTGTAGAAAGTACTTTTTAAAGATTTCTCCAAAATTTTGTGCATATTTGTTGGGTTAGTTCCTAGGTTAATACCATCAGAAAGATAGCAAGACCTTTTGCTGAGTTCTATTAACGATTTTCAGTAGTTTTTCTATCTAATCTCTTTTTGGTTTTCTGTGGATATTTATATCATCTGTAAATAAGGACAACTAAATCTCTTGACTGTCTGACCTTTATATCTTTATTCCTTTTCCTTTCTCTTGATTTATTTTATTGGCCAAGACTTGTAACATCACATGTAAAGTAAGGGTGAGAAAAGGCACCCTAGTTTTATTCTCAACCCTAAAGGAAATGCTTCTAATATTTCTTCAATAAATATTAAATTCACTGCTGAGTTTTACTGGATAGACTTATCAGGTGATGGAACTTTTCTCTATTCCTAGTTTTCTGGACAACCTTTTTCAAAATTTCACAATTGATTTAAATATTGTTTTCTGCATGTATAAGAGAAAAGCATGTGATTTTTGTCCTTTGGTCCATTAACATGAGTCACATTGCTATTTCTGTCTTAGAACCATCCTTACATTCCTGGAATAAATCATACACTGTTATAATTCACCCTTCAACACTCTCTCGTTTATTAGGTCATGTAGAATAAAGCATGTAGCTTTTCATATTAATTAAATTATAGGAGTAAAAGTGCAACGGAACTGAATTTTGCTGAAAAAGTATGTTCTCATTCTCTGCCTCTTTAATCAAAAGAACATGGGCCAAGACAGACACATAAAACTTCTCATGGAGATAAATTGCTCTTGTTTGTGAAGTCAGTAAACATTTGGAATAAAAGAATGAATACAATTGTTGCTTTTTTTTTCCTCCATGGTTTGCTTTCATAACCTGGATAAACTTTGCATTTAATCTATGGTTGAATGTCCTCACCCATCCCTCGCATGCAGCTAATGCCACCATGTGACAGAGTGGTTACCTTGTGGTCAAGTTCCTCCTTCACTCTTTGTATCAAAAGATGATGCCCATAACTTCAATGACCAACACTGTGTAGGTGCACAAAAGTCCCAGGCACAGCCATTTTATATACTGTTCCTGCAAGATCTTTGTAGCTAAAATTTCTGATTAATAAAGCCCAGTGTGCTTTATAGTTACATATGGAGTGGACTGAGGTCCCCTGATGTGTAACACACCAGGCCAGGATTGTCTGTGTTCTTGGCACAAAGCATCTGAGCAAGGTGCTTGCAAGTCAGGCATCCATGGGTTCTTCTCTGTTGATTGATTGTGACAGTGCTTCTCCTCTGTCCCCAGTTTATGAGTATCTGCTTGGGGCAGGGATTCTTTCAAGAATCCACTAGAAACTCTTTCCAGAAAAAAATGAAAAAAAGAAAAGAGGCACATTACTTCCAGAAGTTCACAGCCATGATTTCAAAGCCATGGTTTGTGTAGGAGTCTGTGGTCTATAGGTGAAAACTCTTGAGATAGAGCCAGAATAGGGGAGGAAAAAAAAAAAAAAAAGGCCGGAAACATCACAGTGTGGTTGACTTGACTTTCAAAAGAGTCACTCAAGGGAAATGCTCATTTTCTTGACAGTTCCAGTTTTGTAGGCAAGCAGTTCAGGTGACAGCTAAACTGAGTAGCAGCTTGCCAGGGATTTTGTGTTTGTGGTGTGGTGGAGTCTAAGGAGTGCAGAGGTGCGCAAGATCTTATCGGGCCTTTAGGCCCTTTGAGAAATTGTGCTAACAGCCAAAACCATGCATAACCTTTTGCAGATTTACTTTTGTACAAAGCTTCTAGAGTATAGTCATCACGAAGTATTCCTGGAAGGCTCGGCAAGGGCAGTGGATGACACTCAGAGCCTTCCCAGAACTGGGTATTGATTCTGACACCAGTTTCCTGGCCATTTGTTACATCCTGGGTTATGGACACATTCATGCATCTGCTCATTCATATGGTCGTTCATTTACAAATATTCAATTGATACCACCATAAACCCAACCAGGCCCATTCCTGGTGAATTTTCATCTTCTCCTTTGCCAGGAAATGTACAATGAAAAAAGATATCCTTTGGGGTGAAGATTAGTTAAAGAAAAAGGAGTATTATTTTCATTTCACTGCCACAGCGTGAGTCTTCATTGCAGAGGAGGAAACATGTTCTGGAGCAGAGCAGAGCAAGGGAGAAAAGTAAGATGAAAGGTCTGGCAATTAATTTTTATGTCTGACGTGCGTTGTGGTGGGAAGAATAAAATGACAAGGACATAGTGATTTTATACCTGATCCTAAGCTTAGATTTTAGATATTGAAGGCTTGTATACATTTTAAAATGAAACCAAAAAATATACAAGCAGAAAAGGGCACATCTTTCATTTGGGGAAACATAATAGAAGTGCCAAGACATATGCCCTCAATTCAATTTTAATAAAGCAAATTATACTTGAATCAAATCCATTTGTTGCTTCAAAGACCTGAAATAATTAAAGCCATTGAATGGGATATCCTACTATTTATAACGTAATGATTTATACTTTAAATTAACTTTAGAACGTGTGCTTATTTTATTTGGGCTCTGAAGAGTTTGCCTACCTTGGATGCAGAACAAAGCACTGCTAGAAACCACAGTTGCTTGACATATGATTACATAATAGAAAATCCCAGCAAGGTACGAATCTGATCCTGACTTTGATTTAGTCTTGTTTTGTTTCTCTTTAAATTAAAACCACATATAATTCTTAAATTAAGACTAACTTTTTTTTTTTTTTTCCATTTTGGAAAGCTATTAGGAACAGCTTTTTCAGAACCAAAATATGAAGGAATCTAAGAAAGGACTGACCTTTTTCTCCTTCTCTAGAACCTTTAAAAATGTAAAAGTGAGATGTTATAGTCTCAATTAAGCTAATTGTTAACAGTTGCTAAACTGTAATACTGTTTATGTTGAATTTCTGCAAACATGGGAAGTCCTGACAAGAATAGGTTTTACGTAAGAAAAAAAAAGTATATATTGGAAATGGGGTATAGATTAGAACAATGCTATATATCATTCTCCTTGACCTGCTCTGTCTGAAACTGTAGGCACCAGCTATATGTGGCTATTGAGTGCTTGAAATGTAGTGTTGAGAAGGAAAAATCTTCTCCACCCCCTTAGGTTCAGTGACTGGGGACCTGCAGAATAAATTAACTAAAGACAAGTTAGCAGGATAAAAAGCAACAGAATTTGTATTATGGTTTATGTGCACAAGAGTTCCCATAAAGGAAGTGAAATTCAAAGAAGGGGTTAGACTTGGGAGCTCATATACCATTTTAACAAAGGAAAGGGGGTTTGGACTTGAGGGACCATAAGTCACGGAGAAATGGCTAGGAAATATATGGGGGAACTAATGGAAGATAAGGGTTATCTTTGTAAGGCCTGTTGTTGTGAATTCATCTCTGTATCTCCAGTGATAACAGTGGCTCTTCCCTTCCTGGCACAGGGAGGTGCCCATCTTTACAAAAGGAAATGTATACCCTTGCTTTTAGGCAGATAAAAGAGAACAGAGAACTCTTCCTGCATCTGTTGATTCCCAAGAGCCTTTAGTTCAAATAATCGTTATACCAAAGTGGCATATTTGGGGATAGCATATCCTGATTCCCTTCAGTAGCAAATCTGAATCCAGATGTACCATAAATGTAAAATACTACCAGAGACTTAGCCTGAAGAAAAAGAGAATGTAAGATATCTCATTAATAATTTTTATATCAATGACCTGCTGAAATGATAGTATTTTTTATACACTTGGCTAAATGAAATGTATCATTAAATTAATAATGTAATTTCACCTGTTTCTATTTTTTTTTGTAATGTGGTTACTACTACAACATTTAAAATGACATGGGTTTTGCATCATGTTACTATGAGACAGTGCTGTCCTGGACGTCAAGTTTAGGGTGTACTTGGATTTTAAGAGAGTGGCCTTTATTGCCAGACAGACAGCAGATGTTAACTTATTTACTAGAATGACAACAATTTATACTCACTTAAACAATGGGAAGACCTCCTAGGATGTTTAGAACAGCGGAGAGCATTTTTGTTGTGTTTGTTGTTTTAAACTTTCAATGATATATAGGTAGTCTATTTGGGGTGACACTTCCCATGTCCACTTCAAAGACAGCCGTCCATTCTTTAGAACATCAGACAAGGACAGTAAATCCTGAGTTGAATGGTAGGGATGAAATCAAGTTAAACAGGAGGAGAATCTGATGAAATAAAAGTTGATTTAAGGGCTATTCCTGAGTGGCCAACTTTCATACAAGGAATGTGACCATTTATACAAACATAACACAGCAAACATGATGTCCCAGATCACATCAACCTGAGACACAGTGAGGGCACAAGATAACGGTAATGAAAAGAAAACTATTATTTTGCACAGGCCCCCATCATCACCAATTCCTGGAATTTGGGGGAGTCTTTCTCGATGGCTCAAGATGGCCATGGAGATGGCTGTGAATGAAACCCAAGGAGTCTTTTTGTCCCACATTTTCTCTTGGCTCCTTGATTCTGAAATGGCTCCCAATCATTTCCAGGGATTTTGGGGACCAGAGACCAATGACCTGTGACCTCCAGTTCTGCACCTGCTCATAGGACATTGGTGGAGCTGATGTCACCTGCCATAGCTCTGCCCTCAGCAAACCTTAACAGCTTCTGTGTTCCCCGGGGTCCGCAATCTTGAGCCTACCACAGCTCACCCCTCTGCACAAGAAACTAAAACCTTCCTAGTTTCTTTCCTTCCCTCTTTCCTGTGGGGAACACTGACCTTGGACTTAACTAGCTTGAGCCTGGGCAACAGACCTGATCCTACCATGAGTCTTTGTCCATCTTATGCTTATGTTTTGACAATGTTGAGTTTTACCTGGAGGTTAAGAAAGACCCTCACCCTTTTGTGTCAGGAAATGGTTTTCGCAAGAAACAGCCCTCCCCATGTGACTTGCATGAGACTTCTGAAGCTCCCCCTTGCTTCCCTATCACAAGGCCAGACATAGAGCCCCCAAATTCTTACTCTTTGCCTCAGAAATGATTAGTTGAGCTTGTTCCCACTGATCAATCAGGACAAAGTGTTTGTCAACCAAACTTTGGTTAAGCTTCCCTCCCAGTCTCAGGTCCCTGAATCGTGGCCCATCCTGCAGCCCTTCCTTGAGGGCCCCTCCTTAAACTAGGCTGGCCTCAGGGTGGGACATTCTCTGACCTGCTATCCTTCCCTTACCCTTCACTTCCCCACACCCAGCTATTGTTTACCCTTCTCCCAGTAAGAGAGAAACACTTTTGGACTAACTCTTGAGACACTTGCAGATCTTATGGTCAGAGCTTTCTCCCTATTGCAATAGTCCCTGCATGCTCCTTTGAAATAATCCTTTTGAATGAAGCCTCTCCTTCCCAAACCCGAATTTGTTTTTTGTTTGCCAGTTGTTACAGGTGGAGGAAGGATATACCTCAGAGGAGGCCCAGCCCTGACGCTGACTCCCTTCAGAAACCAGTGGTTACTTGCCTTTGTTTACCTCCTATTAAGTTGGATCAATGTATTGTGATTAAAAATAAGGATTTTGCTACATTTGCATACATTAAAAGGACTTCATAGATGTAACTCATCAGCAGCATGTGTCTGTAGCTAAGAATGGTGCAGTCAGGAAATCCTGGGCTCTGGGAAACTTGCCTGTCACCTGCCACAGCTGTGCAGCATGGTGACATCACCTTCCCAAGCCTTATTTTCACCCCAATACCAGACATAACCAAATGGTAGTCCCTGGGCAAGATTTAGCCTCAGATTTCCTTTATCTGCTCCATGTAGCATTGGAAATATCTCTTTTAATTAGTTACCACCATTTTTTGAAAATCAGGAGACTCATATAAATCTTCTAGCTTCTCTTGAAAAATAGGAGCTGGAAACGTTTGCACCTGTCCAAAGGGCAACAAGTCTTCTTAACCCACCTGCTTCTTCACTCATTTACATTGCCAACCTGGTCTGTGGCCTTGAATTGTTAACCCTCGTCATGGCATGGAGCAAACGGTACTACTCTCATTTAGTTATTTGGAGGTCAAAATAAGATAGAACATAACGTGTCTCCCAGTAAGGCCTCGGTAACTGGTGCCTCTCCATCTTTACTTGCTGGTATTTAGGCTTGTGGGCTTACACTGACTTTTCAGCATTTAAACAGATTTTCTACTTTGAATACATGGCTAATGGTTACAAATAACCACAAAAGAGGTTAGAAGCGCATCTGAGAGGAAGCAAATCCTTAGGAGAAAAGAAGCTGACTTCAGAATCTTGAAAATTTGTTTGAAACTTTTTTTTTTTAAGATTTAAATCTTGGACTGTAGTTATATCTTCCAAATGAATCATTGAATCCATGAGATTGTTCATTGGTAGAATAGATGTTTTCCCTACACTGTGCCAAATATCTGATTTGATTGATTTTACAATTAAATTGAGGGAGGTGGCTGATTATTTTTGCAAACTCATTCCTTGTCCTTTATTGATTTGGCTTAAATTTTAGCCATCGAACATTACAGTAAAGCAACTAATCCACCTTGAACTGACAAAAGCAAAGACAGTCACCAGTTGAAAGGACCATGCATAATAAGACACGTCACAGCTCTCACTCTCACGGAGTTTTGAGTCCAACTTTTCCTTGAAAATTTGCATCTGTTCACTGGAATATGAAGGCTAACATCTCTATCTTGACTTTAGCTCTGGGCCATCAAAGCTGCCTCAATTGATGCTGTTCACCTAGAGGGCTGAAAAGTTTTCACAAGAACTCACTTGCAGGTTCCATTTCCTTCCCTGGAGATTTCTTTGCAGATCCAAACCTTGAAGAGACTTCTCTCTCCTACCCGGCTCGCTTGTGCTTCCTACTAAGCCTACTGTGACCAACTGCGTATTTCAAAATTCTCAAGTGGTTCTTCCTCCCCCTAATGCTTGCTGAGCACTGACACCAGCGTCAGTTTCAAGAATGATGCACTTAGTTAAACAGCCGTCAGAAGAACTCCCCCCTGCCCACCATTCAGAGTCTACAGACACCTCACACCAGGCCTTCAAGGCCCCATTTCTTGGCCCGAAGTGCAGGGTGGGATTTGGCAGAGGCCTGCCCACCTGGCCTCCCGGACTTGCAGCTTCTTCCAGCCTTGGGTTTCTCTTTCACAATACATATGATATTCTCTTCTAGATGCTTCTCCTGGCCTGGCTTCTCTTCTTTGCTTTTGGAAAATGATGCCACTTCTTTTTCCCAGGGGAGGTCTTTGAATGCGTCCGCATTTTCACAGATTTGCTTTCCTTCTTTTCTTAAACTTTGGTTATGGAGCAAAATGTTGCAAATTTAGGTGTTTCATTAGCTCTGGCTGAGCTGCCTCTCTGCTTGCTTTGTAAACTCTTTCTAGGACCCAATGAAAGTTTAGGCACTAACTTTGGTTTTTTGAAGTGAACTGGCACCCTCTATAGGCCAGTCTTTTCATAAGCATGAGAAACCACATCTGACAATGGAGTGTTCTGTTTCTACTGCCGGTGCCTAAAGCAAAAAAAAAAAAAAATGCCTTTGTCAAAATTATCCGTGAAAATCCCTGAAATTATCAGCCGGCATAAAGGCCAAAAAAACCTGGTTATTTTGTCACTCTTTCAGTCTGGTGGCTGCTTCCCTTTACCTGAAGCAGCGACACTTCAATCGGGGAAGAAAGATGAGGTTAAATAGATAGTCTCTTTCTCCACCCCTCTTTTTGTCTGTCCTGCCCCCAATTTATTTTGAGAAGCTCATGGTCTCCAAGTCCCATTACAGTATATTCACTCGGCAATATTTTGACTGTCTACTGGGTGCTCACCACCCTTAAAGGCTCTAGCACAGAGAGATCCCTGCTTTCATGAAGCTTACATTCCAATAATGAGATGAGTAAGATTGACTTTGAAAAGAGATGCTTCTTTCAGAGAGCGATGAGGACTCTGACCTTGCTGTTTGCTTGCCTTGGCTGCGTTTCACTCCTGTGGTGGCTCTCGTCACCCTTTTCTCTTTTGCTAACACCGATGGCCGCATCAAGCCTTTCCTCTGCTGCCTCCCTAGCTGTGGGAGCATCTTTCACACCCAGGTTTGAGATGGGCAAGGCTTCCTCAGTGACTGCCTGAAAGGGCAGTAATAACCACTGGGAAATACGGGGAAGTATTAATAGCCCACTGGAAGATTTTGACCACCAGTGAGAGGCAAAAAATCAGAAATCGCTGCTATGTAAATTCCTCTCTTACCCTGCTCGCCTTCTAATGCCTTGCCTACATTGCCTTCACCTGGTAGCTTGTTAGAAATGCAGCAGACCTATGGAATCGAGTCTGTATTTTAACAAGATCCCTGGGAGATTCATATGCACACCAACATTTGAAAAGCGTTGCCGGAAGACATAGCTGTCCCATAAACAAAACAATACCAGCATCTAGACACATTCTCCCAAACGACCGAAAACCAAGGATAAAGCGAAATCTCCAAGGCAGCCAGAGAAAGGAGACATTTTACAGGGGATCAAAGATAAGAATTACAACAGTCTTCTTGTCAGAAGCTATACAAGCCAGAACACGGCACAGCGACATCTTTAATGTGCCGAGAGAACGAAACTGTCAAAAATATCTTTCAAAAATGAAAGACGAAGGCTTTTTTCCAACAAACAAAAAACCAAGAGAATGAGTTATAAGCAGTCCTATGCTCCTAAGAAATCTTAAAGGAATTTCTTCAGATAGAAGTGATAATATATCAGCCAGGAACTTGGATCTGCACAGAGAAATCGTGCTAGAAATGAAGTGAATATGAAAATTTAAGTTCTATTTTCTCAAAAATTGTAGCGGTTTACCGAAGAAAAATTAGTATCACCATACAATTGTATACAGCACATGTAAAGTAATATGAAGCACGATCGTAGCACTGAAGGTGGGAGGCATGAATCGAGAGTATGTTGTTATAGGACATAATGTTATTTGAAGTTAGAGTGCAGTTAATTAAAGATCAACCAAATTGACCTAAATGACTTTGTAAAACACTTTCAAAAGAGAATGCCTTTCAGCCATAACAGAAATAAACCAGACATTAATAACAGAAAGATCCTTTACAAATATTTGGAAATTAACACGCTCCTTAAAAAAAAAGCTTTCTCAATTAAAAAAATCGCATGTTTCTCTATTTTTTGAATTTTAATTTCAGTATAATTAACATAGTGTTATATTAGTGCCAGGTTAAACAACACACTTCTAAATAACTGCAATAATAATCCTGAAAAAGGAAGTGATAAGGGAAATTACAAAATATTTTGAATTAAATGAAAATGAAAAATGTTAGTGACATACAGTTAGTGGTATAGGGGAATGATTAAATTCTACATCCCACCCATTTTCTGGCCACACGCGCACACACATACACACACACACCACCACCACCACCACCCCACCTCTCTGTTGGTTTCTAGGTCACTGCCTAGGTGCTTCTTTGTGGTAGAGAATCTAAGAAATAGGGTAAAGTAAAAAAAAAAAACCCAAAAAACAAGCAACAACAAAACCCTAAAAAAAAATCCAAAAACGCTTGGTTGATAGCCACGATAGTAAACTGAGGCACAAATGAAGGAAAGTGTCAAGTAGAGTTCTGTTTTTTTAATTTATCTTATTTATTTTATTTTATTTTTTTATCAAGTGGAATTTTCTGAAATAGAGACAATGAAGAACATGAATCTGGGGGAAGCCTCTGTAGAGCACATAAGAGAATTTGGTGATTAAAAAGGTCTCTGAAGTGTATTTCAAAGAGTTTTGATGTATGTTAAAAGTATACCCTAACTTCAATATTTTATCAAAAGACTAAGCAAAGATTTAAATTTCGTTTGACTTTATTTTTCTGAAACCGGCTGTTTCATTGAATGTGACTCTGAGACAGGACCTCACGAGGCCCGGTACAGCCAGAAATAGGCCACCCTCCTCTCCTTCATCCATTTTACCAAGCAGCACTCTTCCTTCTTTTACATTCTCCTCAGGTCTACAGATCGTTCTCTTGTCCTTTTGTAATTTATGTTCTTCCTGAATGCCTCTCTGGATATTCATTTGTTTCCTTTCCTTTACAAGGAAAAGCCTTTATAAGGAAGAGGCCTCATGTACTCCCCTGCCCAGGGAGGATTAAATCCCTCAAGCCCTCTAGGAAGGGCCCTTGACATCTCACATTTAGTTTGAGAGTATACAACCTTTCATTTTCATCAGGCACCCGAGTCCCATACGACTTCCCTTCCCTGACCCCAGAAAATGATGAGCATATGACCCAAATGAACCGGGGAATTTGAATCCAGAACACAAAGACACACAGTTGGAAGGTGCCCGGGGCTGAGTCATTTTGCTGGCAGCCTCCACAATGTCCCTATTCCAGGAATTCCTGGTACTGCGATCCTTGGGGCTGTCCCGGTTTGTTTCTTTCTGAGACTGGTTTTCTTTTTCAAGTCTGCATTTTCCTGTATTACTCCAATCAGTTCTTTATTGCTCGAGTTAGCCAGCATCTGTTTCTGCTGTTTGCAAGCAAAGGATCATAATGTTATGTTGTCAAATGACAACATAAAAATGGTACTGGGTGCTGTGCCAGATTCTCTTGAAGTGATCCTGCTTGTGTTGATGCAGGCTGTGTAATGACTCAGTGCGTCCACATATTCTGTTTTCTCCACGTATTCTGCTATGACACCTCTGCTCTTAAGTGGACAATGTATTGGGACATCACTTATTCCTCACTTGGCGCAAACACATCATTTATGTTTTGAGTGCACATTTGTTCTTCATTGATTAGTCTATTGACACCATATGAAACCATTTGGATCATAAAAGTAAATGGCATCCCTCAGTTATAAAGCGGCCATTCAAATGATCCAGAATATGTTTATATTAATTTTTTGACATTATCATTGAAAGGAAAGCACATCACTGAAAACACTTTAAAAAGGCTGTTGTGGTAGACCTGTACTTTATGTTGTATTTCAGACTTCATTTTTCTCCCTTCATTCTCAGTGGGGATCATGTTCACCCTTGACAGATGTCTGGTTGAGTTTCCTAAGCTTAAAAAGTTAAACATAGGCTCAGACACGAACAGAGAATTCACAAAAAAGGAAGCACAAGTGGTCAAGAAGCCTAGGAAAATGTGTTTCATTTCAGTAAGATAAAGATGTTTAACGCATCAGTCATGATGGCTTAGGTAATGCTCATCAACCCCAAATCACAGTGGCTTAAAACAACAGAGGTTTATTTTTTGCTCATATTTTTCATGGTTTAGCTGGAGGCTTTGTTCCATGCAATTGATTACATTGGCCTGTCCATATGAATCAGTTATTCGAAGGAGGCCAGTTTCTGGGAGGTTACTGCTGGTAACCAATAGCCCAATCGAAAGAGGGCTCTGTAGGGTCTTGTGCTGACAATGAAATACTCGGTCCAGAATGATATATATCATGTCTAGTCACAGCTCAGTGACCAGAACAGGTCACCTAACCTCAAAGGCCATGCAATTCAATCCTACTATGTGATCAGGGGGTAGGAAGTCAGAAATATTTGGTGTGCAGCATTAACAACTACAACAGGTAACGAAAACAGTAATGAACCATTATTTGTCGGCTGTCAGATTGGTAACTTTATAAAAATAAATAAAACCTGGTCTCAGCAAGCGTGTGGTAGCCGGCGCTCTCATACATCAGGAATGAAAGTTTGTGTACCATTTCTGAGGGAAATTTGACGGTACACACACACACACACACACACACACACAGTGTACATATACGTTACCTACAATTCCCACTAGGAATTTGACCTAGAGATAGTCACAATTGTGGAAAAGACAGATTTACAAAAACCTTCATTACAGCTTTGTGTGTAACAGCGGACAAATGGGAACAACCCATAAATGCAACAACCCATAAATGCCACTGTCATGGCTGAAGAGCTTAGTTACAGCTGTACCGTACGTTACACTTACCAAGCATCTGTAACTAAGCAGTATCTCTATTTTCTAAGGTGAAATGACAGAGCAGCCTATACACATTCAGTGTAACTTCTCACTGCTCTCTGCAAGTGGGAAAAAGTACCTCGGAGTTCTTCCTGTCTACCCTCCAGTGATCACAGCCCCTTCAGCAGAGCCTGTATGTGTGCTATGAGGACTCCAATTAGGGCTGGCCTTCCACGGGGAACTGTCTATTTTATAGCTTAGCTGTTCCCCATCCACAGAAGCTATGCTCCATTTCCCTTGAGGCTTATTTCTGCTCAGGACCAGGGAAGAGGTGGAAGTACAAACTCCATTCCCAGAGTCCCTTTAGTTGAGTTTTCCTTCCCTCCTGCTCTCTAGGGATTAGCAGAACACTCTGATCCTCTCACTTTGGTTCTCCCTCCCTCTCTTCTTCCTTTCTTCCTTCTTTCCTCTCCCTTCCTTCCCTATTTCCTTAAAAGAAACACTGAATGCTTTCAAGTTTCAGGCACCATACCCTGTGCTAGGAATACCACAATAAATAAGATACTCTCTCTGCCCCCATGGAGCATTTTATCCATTAGGGAAAAGAAGAAAAAGAGGCAACTGCAATATGTCCCTGTGCTAGGCACCTGTGAGATCGCCCAGATAATCCCTGCCTCCTGCTAAATGCCCTTGTATAATCCCCTCTCCCGAGTGTTGCCTGGATTCAGTGATTTGCTTCTAACAAACAGAAAATATGGCAGAGATTAGGTGATAAACAGACTGGCTTCTGTCTCCCTCCATCGTCTCTCCCTCTCCCCCTGCTTTAGGGGAAGCCGCTGCACCTGCTTCAGCACCGTGCGACACAGACAGTGCCATTTGTCAGAAATAGAAGGCAATCGTAAAAACAATCACAAGGAAAACAAAACAATTATGTTCTTCCTAACAAGACTGGAGAGATTGCCCACCCAAAGCTCTGAGGCTAAGACTCCCTGCTCCTCTCTGCGGCACTCCTGAGAGGTGGTGAAACTTTACTGGTACCGAACTGGAATTTTCTCTTTGATGTCATCAGGATTAAAGAGAACTGAAAAAGGAATCACGTGATTCCATTTTAGTTACTGCTGCATCCATACACTACTAACATTCACCTCTTGCTTGTGACACCCTGCGTGAGTCAGCTAAGACCCTCACCCACAAACACAGCTCAGTGCTCCTCAGCCAAGGAAAGCTGTGCACTTTTTTGTTTCGGTTTTTAATGTTTATTTAGTTTGAGAAAGAGAGAGAGAGAGCAGGAAAGGGGCAGAGAGAGAGGGAGACACAGAATCTGAAGCGGGCTCCAGGCTCTGAGCTGTTAGCACAGAGCCCCAATTGGGCTCGGACTCACAAACACCGAGATCATGACCTGAGCTGAAGTCCCACACTTAACTGACTGAACCACCCAGGCGCCCTGGAAAGCTGTGTTTTTAAGCCAGACCCAAGGCAGTTATTCTGTACCTGGGTGCGTGGAGCAGTGGTGTCCCACGAGTTTTTATGGGGTGTTACCAGATTTTGATCAATACATAAAATAGATTTCCCCCCTCCAACTGAGGATATGTATTTTTATGTGTGTATGAAGGCTCAGCAAAGTGAGTTGCTCTCCCTACTTAAAAAAAAATCAGCTTTAAAACAAAAAATGAAAGAATGCTCACCTTTCTGTGGGAACTGTGAATTGGAACACTAGTCAGTACTATAACCCCCCAAAGGCTACACAGCAATAAAGGGTGACCCAGCAAATAGTAAAATAACTCAAGATAAGCCTTTTCAGTTTTCCAAAGCTTGCTTTAAAAGAACAAAAACAAAAACAAAAACATTCACCTCTTAATGCCTTTGAGCACACTGTCCAAACTTCTAGAATTCAAAGATATACCTAATCCTTCCACTTTAGGGCTGAGACCCTCCACTAAGAATCAAGTCAAATTTCAACATGCTTGCAATAGGGGTTGTGTGCTTGTGGGAATGAATCCTTCTTATTCATTTGTTCTGTCACAGCAATAAAACATGACTAGTGATTTGTGGGGATAAAATTCTCTCTGAAATGCTTCCTAACAAGCAACTGCATTTTTTCTCTCTCTCTCAGATCTATGACAAAAAACACTTTGAACCTGTAAATGATTCGTTCCAAGTGACAACAGAAAATAACGTGTCCTAACAGAATAGTGTTTTTCCCTTCTCAGAATTTTGGAATATGCCTGATGTATTTTTAGACAAGTGAGATCAAACAGCATGGTCATGCCCTGGAAATGCAGGGGTGGGGGAAGAGGAGGTGCAGGGCAACAGTTGGGGGTGCAGTTTCGTGCATAATAACAAAAGAAGGAGGCACAGGGTTAGAGAATTGTGATTTCTCCTCCAGTGCAGAACTGGGCCACGCTTGGGTGCCTGCAGTGAGCTTGGCAGAAAGTCACTTGCTTCCTCGAGCTGTTGTCGCACAGGACTTTCTGTCTACATTACTGTCTTAGTGAATGGCCTATTTTGTACACTAAATGCCACAGTAGTTCCACACATCCAAATGAGAGGAAATATGCTGACCTAAAATATGAAAATCTATTGAGATAGCACACTTGATCATTTTCTTGCTGAAGTTCTGATAGCGACACTTGCCTAGCAATCCCGAAATGATTTTAAATGAGTATCTAGCTTGGATCGAAATGTTTGAGTTCCAGACAGGAAAAAAATAAGTCATGAGAAGAGGCTGGAGAGGAGGGATTAGGGTAACGCTTTCTCTCTTAAGAAAGATTTGTGACTCCCTCATCCCTATTTTCTGCCCTCTAAGAAGGAACTTTACAGAAGCAAAAGGAGTTCTATTTGCTGGAAAGTACAAATCAATAACAATTACATTTAATTGGGACATTAATAACTGAGGAAAAAAGACAGATTGCCATACTCTAGCCAGTCAGCCTCAGGGCATGCAGGACCTCAGTGTCTGGCTGGTGGGGAGCAAGTGAGGGCTCAACCAGGCTCAGGAACACCATTTGGCTGTGGCTCTGACCCCCACAGATGCTGGCTGGTGGTCCAAGTTAATGTTCAAAGGGGAGGAATAAAAAAATGTAATTGCATCCAATGCTGGTACCCAAGGGGGTCTAGTTGACAGGTGGAGCATTTCAGCAAAGGGCTCCACACACAGGGGATGCTTCAAGTTAGCAGGGAATTAATATCATACTTGCAAATGCTTTTAGAGTGAAACACCCGCTTGCACCTTGGGAATCAGCGGAGAGTCTCCAGACCCTCAGGAAGAGGAACAGCGAGCCTTGGCAGTGCTCTAGCAGAGTAGAGCAGGGGTCTCCTTCTCAGAGAAATCAAGGCAAATTCAACTCCCACAGTGAGATTTAGGGAAATGTTATAACTCCGTGGGTGGACCCATCAAATGCATCACAGACGTTGGGTCTACAGAAAAACAACGATTTCCAGAACCCATCCACCTGCAAAAATGAGGCTGAGTTAGAATGTAGGAACTGATGTTAGTGTGACATAACAAAGGTACTTTGCCATCGCAAGTACTCATTGAAAGTGTGCTGAGGGATAGCCCTGTACTGTATTTTATGGAAAGAAAGTATAAAAGAATTTCTAGAATCCCAAAAGGCCAATAAACAAATGAAAGATGCTCAACCTTATTGGCAATCAGGGAAACAAGTTAAAACCACTATTAGGAGCATTTCAAACCCATCAGGTACATGAGAGCATCACTGCGGCGTTGCAAAAAAAATGAGAATTACCTAAACATTCATCAGTAGGTTGGGTATTTGACTCAGCAATAAATATTTATGGTAACTGAAACTTTGTATTCTATTTTGCAATACAATGCTATAAAAATGCTATAAAGCGGTGAACATGAATGAACATGAACTACTGGAGAAAATTGAAAGCACACTCGTGAAACAAGTCATATATTTCTAGAGCAACACAAGCTTAAGTTATAGAGTGTATCTAAATACTCAAGCTAATTCAGAAAAGCACTGTATTCTTACTTCTAACGTAACACTTGCCAGATTCTATTGCACACTTTCATTTAGGCACCCAGTCACCCAATATGACAGCAAGGATTTTATTAAAGTATAATTGACAAAAAGCATTATATTCGTTTCAGGTGTACAGCATAATGACTTGATATTTGTATACATTGTGAAATGATCACAGCACTAAGTCTATTATTTACCATCCATCACCACGGGGAGTTACATAAAAATATTTTTCTTCTGATGAGAACTTTCAATATCTATTTTCTTAGCAACTTTCTTTTGTTTTGTTTTATGTCAAGTTTTCATTTAAATTCTAGTTAGTTAACATATAGTGTAATATTGGTTTCAGGAGTGTGAATTTAGTGATTCATCACTTGCATATAACACCCAGTGGTCCTCATGGCAAGTGCCCTCCTTAATGCCTATTACTCTCTTAGCAACTTTCCAATATGCAGTCCAATATTATTGACTATAGTCACCATGCAGTACATAATATCCCCATGACTTATTTATTTTATAATAGTATATTTGTACCTCTTGATCCCTTTCACCTATTTAGTCATCCCCCTCCCCTGTAGCAGCCACCAATCTGTTCTCTGTATCTGTGAACAGCCACCAATCTGTTCTCTGTATTTTGTTGTTTTGTTTCTTTGTTTTGTTTTTCAGATTCCCCATATAATTGAAGTCATATGGTATTTGCCTTTCTCTGACTTAGTTCACTTAGCACACCATGCTGTTGCAAGGTCTATCCATCTATGGTGTTGCAAATGGCAAGGTATTTGCAAGCGACATATCCAATAAGGGGTTAATATCCAAAATACATAAAGAACTGAAACAACTCAGTAACAAAACAAAACAAAAAAAACCCCAATCTGTTTAAAAAATGGGCAGAGGCTCTGAGTAGACATTTTTTCAAAGAAGACATCCAGATGGCTAACGGGCACATGAAAAGATGCTCAACATCACTCATCATCAGGGAAATGCAAATTAAAACCCCCGTGAGATATCACCTCACACCTGTCAGAATGGCTATTATCAAAAGCACAAGAAGTAACGAGTGTTAGCAAGGATGTGGAGAAATGCAGTGTTTGGTGGGAATGTAAATTGGTGCAGCCACTATGGAAAATAGAATGGAGGTTCCTCAAAAAGTTAAAAATAGGGGCACCTGGGTGGCCCAGTCAGTTGGTTTCAGCTCAGGTCATGATCCCAGGGTCATGGAGCCTGCTTACGATTTTCTCTCTCTCCCTCTGCCCCTCCCCTGCTCGTGTGCGTGTGTGTGCACGCGCCAAATGCACGCTGTCTCTCAAAAAAAATGGTTTTTAATTTAAAAATTAAAAATAGAACTACCACATGATCCACCAATTTCACTTCTAGGTATTTATCTGAAGAAAATGAAAATAGTAATTCAAAATGATACCTGTGCTCTTATGTCCATTGCAGCATTATTTACAATAGCAACATACGGAAACAACCTAACTGTCCATTAATGGATGAATGGATAGAGAAATTGTGAGACACACACACACACACACACACACACACACCAGAATACCACTCAGCCATAAAGAAATAAAATCTTGCCGTTTGCAACAGTAAGTTTTTTGAAGACAGGAACCAAACAGAATGCCTTTACAGAATGGATATTGAATAATGTTAGTGGGGAATGAATTAGTAAATGAATGAAGAGTTAAAGACACAAGTTGCGGGACACCTGGGTGGCTCAGTAGGTTAAGCATCTGACTTAGGCTCAGGTCATGATCTCAGGGTTCTTGAGTTCCAGCCGGGTCCGGCTCTGTGCTGACAGCTCAGAGTCTGGAGCCTGCTTTGGATTCTCTCTCTCTCTCTGCCCCTCCCCTGCTCGGACTGTCTCTTTCTCTGTCTCTGAAAAAGAAATACACGTTACAAAAAAAAAAAAAAAGACACAAGTTGCTCAGCTGTCATCTCTTGGCCCAAGGTCAAAACCATCATTGCTAATCTTTGGTTCCTGCTCCTCGTCCTGTCCAACCTGGCCTTTTCCTGGAGCCCCTGACTTTCCCTTCCCATGCTCTTACTGGACCAGTCCGGACAAGTTGGGAGAGCAGTGATCTATCCCCATTGCTCACTCTTCATCCACATTTTTCATCTCAGCTTGGATAGTCTGGATACCTTTAAGAGAACCTTGCAAATAGACTGTGCTGTTTCTATGATACGTATTTGTGTTTGTTTATGGGTTCTCATGTGCATGTGCATAAAATACAGGCCAAATGCATGGGCTGGATGTTGAATTTTCCCTCTACTGTATCACTTCTAATTTTAGGTACACTCAGAAAAGTCACACACAGAAAAATAAATGAAACATAAACACTGTGGCTACCCTCAGAGCACTTTGGTGGGCCTTCACTTTAAGAGGCATTTCAGGGACGTCTCTAGAATAAATCCGAAGTATAGCGTGTGCTAGGAGGGATGGAGGCCTTTAAAAATTCTAAAAAGGACAATAACAAAAAGAATGTTCAACGAGTATTTAAAGCAGGAAAAACAAGAAAAGGAATAAACCTACTGCCAAGGGAACATGAACAGATGGTACCAGAGAAAATGGAAAAAACCCACTTTTCCTTTGATTTTCCAAAGCAGCACTTCTCAAAGTGGGTTCCACAAGATGCTAGCTCTTTGATTTTGCAGGAAGAAGAGTTGCATGAGCAGATACATTTGGGAAACATTGGGAAAATACTCAGATTTCTTTACTGCAGGATTTTTTGAGTGCCTTAAGGTGCTACAACATTCTTTGAAGCCCTAAGGGAGGGATAGAGTCTTCACCGCCATTCAGATTTATGTAATAATTGACACTAGTGTTTTGTGGAACATACTTTGGAAAACAGTCTTTAAGGCAAAGAGAATGGTTTCTAACCAAAACTTGTAGAATAAATACTGCAAAGACAAAACTACATTAGGAAACTACTTTTGTCTTTGAGGAAACTTTGAGAGACAGAAAAAGAGAACTTGACTGTTTTCAAAGATTTCAAATCTTTCAGTCCCCACAGATACATTCCAACTGCTAAAATCAGTTGTGAGGAGTAAAAGAAAAGGTTAAAGTTTCTATTAGGTTGGAAATAACCAAGTCACATATCCAAAGAAAAGTTTTAAAAACTTGAGGCCAAAATACCATCTCCACTTAAGACTAAAATAGATTTTTATCCCATTGTGATTTTTCTATTTCAAGCAACAGAAACCAACAGTGACCATTTTAAGAAAAAAAAAAAAGTGGATGAACTAGTGGGACTTTTACTGGGAAGAAAAATGAGAAACTAGAGACTCAGGCTTGAAATCAGGACAGGAACTAGGGATGCCGAGGGCACCAGAGCCTGAAGTACATGCTATCTTTTAAACTTGGCCATGGCTGGAATGAATTTCTTCAAATATTTCTTCCCATCAGTTACTCTGCTAAACATGCTAAAGTCCCAGAAGAGGGAGTCCGTTTGGAATCTGCCTCTTGGCCATGGGAGAGCTGGCCACCAAGGATACACAAGTGGGAAGATGCATTACCTAACATAAAATGAACTGTTGGTAGAAAGAGAAAAATGAATAGTGAGTGGCTGAAAAGCAACAAATTCCTGCTTCATGTTTCCTAAGAACAAGCTATATTGAATTAACCTAATTGCCTGGGGTTGGTAAAACTCTGAAATGGCATAGAACTGTATCATTGATTCATTGTGTATGTTTAATTTATTCATTTACTTGTAAATATTCAATACTAACCAGGAAACACAAGGCACTTAAGCACACAAATCACATTAATCTCCTGCTTAAAACCTTCAATGGTTTACACTTAGGATAAAATACAAAATCCCTAATGTGGCCTCAAAGACTCCAGAACATCTAGATCCCCGACTGTCTTCCGTCCCTGTCTGCTTGGCCCGGCCATTCCAACCTGTGCCCCCACCACCCGTGGGCCGCACGTCCCACACACTGTTGTGTCTGGCGGGCACCCTTTTCACTCAGGCCTGAATAACCTGAGTAACTCCTGAGTAACTTGGGCCTCAAGTTAAACACTGGTTCCTCAGAGAAGCTTTGCTAAACCCTCAGTCTGATTCTGTCTCTCCTGTTGTTCTGGCCCCTTGGAGCCCTGGATTCTTTGCTCATAACGCAAATTGCATTCTCCTGTTTTTCCATGTAAGACTCTCTTCCTCAGAAGATGGCATATGTCCAAAATCCAAAGACCATCACCTAGTCTGTTCGGCTCTAAATATAATATCGATCACAGACCAGCGTTAAAGCAGTGTTGGCACACAGCAAATACTGTTCAATGAGGGTTCAGAAGTGGGTACGGACTCTATTTACATGGAGTCTGTGTTCTAGGGACGAACATTATGTTGTCCACTAGAGGGTTGTAGAAAAAGTACCAAAGGAGCACCCTGAGAGAGGGTTACTTTGGCCATGAGGCAATTCCACGAGGTCTCTCTTCTGGTCCTTGAAGCGTTCTCCGAGAGGGTGAAGTGGGAGATAGAGAACACTGGGTGGCAGAGGCACAGAGGCGGGGAGGAAGGAGAAGGAAGTCTGACGGGTGTGGCCTTCAGCGGAGAGCCACGGGATTGTGGCTGTTGCCCACTCTGCAGTCGGTATCCAAGACTTGGATGAAAACAGAAAGGATGAAAACAGTCGGTTAAATGTCTGAGTCTTAATTTAAACTCAGCTCATGATCTCGCTGTTGTGAGATTGAGCCCTATGCAGAACCCTGTCAGCGCCGAGCCTACTTGGGAATTTCTCTCTTCTTATCTCTGCTCCTCCCTGCTCACATGCATGTGGGTACTCTCTCTCAAAATAAATAAACCTAAAAAAAAAAAAAAGAATAATTATGTACTCTGCACATGACACAGAATTGGAAAGAATTATTAATATGCTATCTTGTCCCAAAATTGTTTTATCAGGTTTGCCTTAAAAATGCAGTCTACAAATAATCAGCAAAACTAAAAAGCAACCGACAGAACAAGAGAAGATATTTGCAAATGACTTATCAGATAAAGGGTTAGTATCCAAAATCTATAAAGAACTTACCAAACTCAACACCCAAAAAACAAATAATCCACTGAAGAAATGGGCAAAAGACATGAATAGACACTTCTCCAAAGAAGACATCCAGATGGCCAACCGACACATGAAAAAATGCTCAACATCACTCATCATCAGGGAACTACAAATCAAAACCGCAAGGAGATACCACCTTACACCTGTCAGAATGGCTAACATTAACAACTCGGGCAACAACAGATGTTGGCAAGGATGTGGAGAAAGAGGATCTCTTTTGCATTGTTGGTGGCAATGCAAGCTGGTGCAGCCACTCTGGAAAACAGTATGGAGGTTCCTCAAAAAACTAAAAATAGAACTACCCTACAACTTAGCAATTGCACTACTAGGCATTTATCCATGGGACACAGGTGTGCTGTTTCGAAGGGACACATGCACCCCCATGTTTATAGCAGCACTATCAACAATAGCCAAAGTATGGAAAGAGCCTAAATGTTCATCGTTGGATGAATGGATAAAGAAAATGTGGTATATATACAATGGAGTGTTACTCAGCAATCAAAAAGAATGAAATCTTGCCATTTGCAACTATGTGGATGGAACTGGAGGGTATTATGCTAAGTGAAATTAATCAGTCAGAGAAAGACAAAAATCCTATGACTTCACTCATATGAGGACTTTAAGGGACAAAACAGATGAATGTAAGGGAAGGGAAACAAAAATAATATAAAAACAGGGAGGGGGACAAAACAGAAGAAACTCTGTGGAGTTGTATGAAGAACAAACTGAGGGTTACTGGAGGGGTTGTGGGAGGGGGGAATGGGCTAAATGGGTAAGGGGCACTAAGGAATCTACTCCTGAAATCATTGTTGCACTATATGCTAACTAATTTGGATGTAAATTTAAAAAAATAAAAAATAAAACAAGTTAAAAAAAAATGACAGGCAGTTATAACAAATAGCTTTATGCGACATCATGTTCTCAACAAAAAAAGTCCTTACAACGAAAGCAATTTTTAGTCTTTACCATAATCCACTAGCCTAAGACCCCATATTTGCCCATAGCCGTAATTCCCAGTAAGGGACTCTTGCTTCTAAATTTATGAACCAAATAAAATCATTTTAAATCAATCTCCCCAGTTCCCTATTCCTAACAATATCTGTATTTTAAAATGTGGGCCATTATACTGATCTATGGTTTAATGTTTTGTCAGACAGGAAAGTAGAGGGATAAGAGAACAGAGGAACTGAGGGTATCAGAAAGAAAGTGAATAAAATGGAGATCTTACATTCCTTAATGGAACATTTGCTTTCTATTAATGAGTAGTGTCTTTGTGTTTAAATATATCTGTAACTTACTTCAAATGACTTGGAAAATGATGTTTCTAACAGAACAGATCAATGGCTTGATATTCTGGACTGTTGAATACGTTACAAAGCTAATTTGTGATGCCAGTGTTAAAAACAAAAACATAAAACCCAAATGCTTAAGATTTCTTTTTCCAACTCATATGCTGTCAGCCTTTCCGTTGTTACCATAACATGATTTTTTTTTTTTAATTTTTTTTTTTCAACGTTTATTTATTTTTGGGACAGAGAGAGACAGAGCATGAACGGGGGAGGGGCAGAGAGAGAGGGAGACACAGAATCGGAAACAGGCTCCAGGCTCTGAGCCATCAGCCCAGAGCCTGATGCGGGGCTCGAACTCACGGACCGCGAGATCGTGACCTGGCTGAAGTCGGACGCTCAACCGACTGCGCCACCCAGGCGCCCCGTCCATAACATGATTTTTATTAGCTTCTTAATTTTCTTTCACTTGTACAATCAGTCCTAAATACCACGTTAAGCACACTATCGAAAGACCATTAACCAATTGATGCTTACTCGGTTGTTAAAATGAATAAAAACCATTTTCCCTTTCCTCCCTCCATCTTTCCCTCACTTCCTCCTTTCCTCTCTTCTTCCACAAACATTTATTAAATTCTAATATGAGGCTGGAGCTCTACTAAGTGCACACATTTTGAATATCTAATACTTGGATTCAGGCGTATTTAACAGCTTTGTCCATGATGAACATGATTTAACATGATTCAATTGATCCATTACAGTACCCCTCCAGAAACCTCTCCTTCATGTTTAAACTTCTTATTGGAGTCTAGTCTGATGTAACAGAGTTGCCCCTACACACACACACACACACACACACACACACACACTCATCCATGGATAATGACTCATCACCATGCAGTTCTTGGTTAGTTTATTGTTCACTCCTCACTCCTCCTTTGGCTGAGAGCTGAATAAAAATGTACTCAGCTGACTCTTGAGTGAGTCAGTAAGCCTCCTTTTCATTTCCTAGTTAAGGCTGGAATAAGCAGTTCTCCACCCAGCAATTCTAATTAAACCCACTAATTTAAAGAAAATACATGTAAACCTTAACATGTCAATTAGAATGGTTATAGGTTGTATCTAATAAAAAATGGGAATCTAACAAGTACATAGTTCTGTGTATGACATATTAAACAAGACTGGGTGTATTTAATTCAACTGAATCACTGGAGACCTGCTTCCTTGTCCTCTGCTGTTTGTAGAAATGTTTTCCTTTCCTTGCTTAATTGTTTTTGATATTTATTTAGTAGACCACCGGGGTCTTCTTGAGTAAGGACCAAAGACAAACATTTGTTAGCACTGTGCTTAATGTTCACCAACATCCCACTGACACATGCAAAAGTATCCTGGAGAGGATTATTTAAGTTTGAGTTTATCTCAATCATTTATTTTAAAATAAAGTAGGAAATTCTGTAGGTTTAGCAGAATTACTTATAAAGCCAAGTTGAGGGTAAATGTTAATAGATTGGATGTAGATGGAAATTTTTCTGTTGATAGTAATTTAAAATACAGCCTCAGAGGTGTAGGAGATGAGTGAGAAGCAGCCCCATATTTTAAGTTTTAAAAATTTTGTTTATTAGAGAGAGAGAGCATGGAAGTGGAGGAGAAAGGCATGGGGGGGGTGGGGGAGAGAGAGAGATCTTAGGCAAGGCTCCACACTCAGCACAGAGCCTGACTTGGAGCTCGTTCCCACAATGCTGGAATCATGACCTGAGCCGAAATCAAGGGTTGGATGCTCAACTGACTGAGCCACCCAGGTGCCCCACCTCCCATATTTTAAAGAAGGGTTCTCTATACATATACACAGGCCTTATTATGAGTCTAGCAACCATCCCTCCACAGCCATTAGCAGAGAAAGCGAAAGATTCAGTTGGGAAGATGCATCTTTAGAGAGACTTCCCAACAAGAGAGAGCACAATAGCATTTCTTCCCTACATGCATGGGACATTGCTCTTCCAACCAGAGCCAAGAGACGGAGGCAGTGAGGGAGCCATGTAGCGAATTGTGAGTGCTAGCCAGACAAAAATGCTGGCCAGATGCTTGCCAGCCTTAAGGAATGTGTACACCTGCCCTGTGCTGTTACAGGAGTGGAAGACAAGTGAGTTTTGGGGGAAGGTACTGAGGCTCCCCTGGAGTTTGAGGAGAATAGAGAGACAGTAGACTGGAGGCTGGCTGGAACTGCCCCTAGTGGCTGGATGAGGACATAGGGTTCTACCATTCAGCTGGATAAAAATATGCAATGTTTCTCATGGACCTAGGAGACAAGGTGGAGACTGTCTACCAAATAAGATAAAAGGGCAGGGAGAGAAATGGGGAGATTTGAATTAGATAAAAAAATAAAGTTAATTTAGGCCAGACTGGAATTTTCTACAGCTGAAAATGAGACTCTTTTCACATCTGAAAGTGACCCCAAAGGTAAGGGATCTGCCTGAAATGTCATTGGGGGCAGAGAAGGGAGATCTTATTTAAAGATAGTGGTGGGTGGGGGCACTGGGCTGGCTCAGACAGTAGAGCGTGCAACCCTTGATCTTGGGGTTGTAAGTTCGAGCCTCACATTAGGTGTAGAGATTACTTAAAAAAATTTTTTTTAATTAAAAAAAATAAAATTAAGGCAGAGGCGGGGAGGAGAAAAGCTGTTTACTGATTATAATCACTGACTCAGATTTAACGGAGCAGTACACAATTTATTTTAAAAGGAAACTGTTAACACCACCTATGGAGTAATCTTGCCAAAACAAACAAACAAAAATTTTGAACCTGAATTTAATCAAACGTCTTGAACCAACCACCAGATTATGGGAAAGATGGGAGATGGAAGAACAGGCTAATGACACCGGGAGGATGCCATCAGCCAACTGCAATTAGAAATACCACAAGACAGAACCTTTTGTATTTCACAAGTGTGATGATTGGGTGTTCAGCCACTGTGTGGGATGTGCTTCCTTCAAACTTTGTCATAACATAATTGGCACCTTACCCATCGGGGGCACCTGGGTGGCCCAGTCAGTTGAGCATTGGAGTTTGGCTCAGGTTATGATCTCACGGTTCGTGAGTTATAGCCCACATCGGACTTGCTCATCAGCACAGAGCCCATTTTGGACCCTCGATCTCCCTCTATCTCAGCCCCTCCCCTGCTTGTGCTCTCTCAAAAATAAATAAAACATTAAAAAAAATTTTTTTAATTGGCACCTTATCCATCTGATGTGAAAAGAAAAAAAAAATCCCACAGGGACAAAATCCCCTTCTTCTTCAACAAACACACGGTGTAAAAGAAAAAAAGAGAAGGGGGATTGTCATAAGGTAAAAGAGACCTAAGAGAATGTCTAAATATGTAATGTACACACTGTGTTTGAATTTTTATTTGACAACTGTAAAAAGATATTTGTGAGACAAACAGGGAAAGTTGAACTTGGATCGGAAATTAAATATATGAAGGAATTTTTGTGAATTTGAGAAGGCATGATAAGGCTATTATGTTTTTTTTCTTTTAAGTTCTCATGTACTAGAGAAACATTCTAAGGTATTTATAGGAGATGAGATATGATGTCTGGGATTCAGTTTTAAATACTCTAGGATAGGGGTACCAGGGTGGCTCAGTCAGTCAAGCATTGACTCTTGGTTTTGGCTCGGGTCATGATCTCATGGTTCATGGGATTGAGCCTTATACTGACAGCACAGAGCCCCTCTGCTGCCAGCGTGGAACCTGCTTAGGATTCTCTCTCTCCCTCTCTCTCTCTGTCCCTCCCCTCCTTGTGCATGCTCTCTCACTCTCTCAAAATAACTAAATAAACTTAAAAAAATGTTTTTAAATAAAGAAAATACCATAGAATAAGAGAAAATAAAGTGAATTTGAGGAGAGGATTGATGAAAAAATAATGGTAGAATGGGAATAGTTATTGAAGCTAAGTGATGGGTACACGAATGCTTCATTATACCGTTCTGTTTTAGTATATGGAAAATTCTCCATGATGAAAAGATAAAAATTAAATTAAAAATCTGTTTAGATATCAATTTTTTTTAAAGGTCTGTGGTGTAGCAGAATGTAAAAAGTTTAAATGCAGAAGTTCAACTTGGTTTTGAATCCTAGCTACAGCTGTTATGTGACCTTAGGCAAGCCACTTAACTTTCTAAGCCCCATTTTCCCCATCTGGAAAATGAGAAGAATAATAATGCCTATTATTATTGCTGCAAGGGTTTAATGAGATAATACACATAAAACTTAACAAAGTACAGGGTTTCTGCAAGTATTAGAGAAATTAGTAATCTCTGCAAGGAGGCACAGAGTAAGTAAGTGCAAATATTAGCTTAATATTTAATTTTCACTTCTCTCTCTGTTTCCCTTTTAAGCTACTACCTCTGGACCTATAGTTGTCCTGTTACTTTTAAGTCTGAAAACTGCAGTGCTGAAGTGAAAATGTGCTTAGGAAGAAATCCTTAGAGGTAGAGAACTGGTTTTCTATCTCTTCACCTTGGAATACATCCAGACTTGACCTTTGATCATTTGGAGTTTTATTGATTGCAAACCAATTCTGAAGACTTCAGGGGGAACAAAAGATACAGGATCCAAGGACAATCTGGATCTGGGAGGGCAGACTAGGGGGAAGCTCAGGACCAGAAACTCTAGAGATCGGAGTAACATAAAGCCATAATGTCTAAATTTCTCAGGTCACTACAACTGACATGAATGAACTTGAGTTATTTGAAGTCTCTGTATCACTTTGCTCAAGATTTTGGTTCAGAGACAGAGGGGCTGAGTGGAATGGTTTGGGTCACATACCCACCCATTGGTTGGAATGGGGAAGTGGACTGGCTACCGCTAGCGACTGTATTTGGTGATGGAAGGATTGTTATCTGTGTCAGACTACTATCTGTTTTGTATTAACCATTCTTCTGAAATAGGGCTTCTCTGGCTTTAGCTGGCTGGCTACCCTGCTCAACACTTCACTTCCTAGCCGCCCCGAAAGCTCCAGGAGGCCACGTGACTAAGTTCTGGCCTATGGGATGAAAGTGAAAGTATGTGGTACGTCCACGTTCTGCCCTTTACAGAATTGGACATGTGCGCCTCCTTCCCGTGTGGCTGAAAGAAAGCGAGAACTGGAACAGCCACCGTGGGCCAAAGACAGGAGGAGGGCTGTGAGATTTAGTAAATAGAAATACCGGAGGCCCCATTAAATTTGAATTTCAGATAAACAAGGAATCCTTTTTTAAAAACCTAAGTATGTCCCATCCAACACTTGAAGACAGAGAAGCTCAATATAAATTGTTAAGTGAGAATAGAGCAGGGAGCTGAATAGTATGTATCCACCGGTTAATGACCTGTATGCTAGTGTATGTTTAGAAAAGAGTCATTTATGTTTAAATATGACCATTCGGATGGTGATATGAACAATGATTTAGAGAGGAAGGAGATGAAGAGAGGCAAGAGATAACGGTGGCCTAGGCCAGCTGGCCACATTAAGAATGGAAAAGAGTAGACAGTTGGTGATACGTGGCGAATATAAATACATGTGTTTTGAGAATATGCCATGTTATTACCAGTGGTTTTCACAGGGTAGGCAGAGTATAAAAATATGTGGAATTTCACATTCTAAATCCTATACTCTTAATAGGAAAGATTAATATTTTTTGACTTCCTAGAAATAAGAAAAATTCTGTGCCATGAAAAGCTAGAAGAGGAATGCAAACTTGAGAAAATCATTTGTAAAATATATTCTGGACAAAGGATTAATATTCCTAATATATAAAGTGCTCCTACAAATCCAAAGGACAGAGATTAACATACTAGTAGAAAATGAGCAAAAAACATGAAAAGTCACAAAAGAGGGGTGCCTGGGTGGCTCAGTCAGTTAAGCGTCTGACTACTGATTTCTGCTCAGGTCATGATCTCATGGTTAGTGAGTTGGAGCTCCACGTTGGGCTCTCTGCTGACAGGTGGACCTGCTTGGGATTCATTCTCTCTCTCTCTCCCTCTCTCTCTGCCCTCCCCAACTCTCTCTCTCAAAATAAATAAATAAGCTTAAAAAAACACACAGGGGGCGCCTGGGTGGCGCAGTCGGTTAAGCGTCCGACTTCAGCCAGGTCACGATCTCGCGGTCCGTGAGTTCGAGCCCCGCGTCAGGCTCTGGGCTGATGGCTCGGAGCCTGGAGCCTGTTTCCGATTCTGTGTCTCCCTCTCTCTCTGCCCCTCCCCCGTTCATGCTCTGTCTCTCTCTGTCCCAAAAATAAATAAACGTTAAAAACACACACACACACACACACACACACACAGAAAAGTCAAAAGAAATACACATTTCCAATAAACTGAGACCATTCTACCTTGTTAATCAGAACAGAAATTCATATGACAACTAGATAGTATTTTCCTCCTAAATTGGCTTTTTTTTTTTTTTTTTAAGGAACAATATCAATGTTGGTTATGCAATTTGCTTGAGTAAGATTATCAGAAAGTGGGATTTGGGAGTTTGGTTTATCTACAGTGAAGTAACTTCCCGTGAGAAGTCCAAGGTTGTCCCCACAGTAGGTCACACTTTGTGAATGGAATGACAGAGGCTGAGGAATCGGGAGATCACGATATCAGGTGGATTATCAATGTCTAATACAAGTAACAGCAACCATGTGTTATGGAGTATTGAAGATGTGCCATTCAAATGCTAAATGCTCACAAAATTCTATTAAAGGAGGTGCTAATGTCCTTCACATCTTACCAGGAAAAAAACCGTCTTAGAAAAATTAAGTAACCGGCTAGCTTTTCCACATTTACATAGGTAGCATATCTGAGATTTAAAGTACTCAACAAGTCTTCACTCTTAACTACCACGCTGTACTTCATTCATGCATACAATATTAATTAAACATCAAGTATTAGACGCTCCATTAAGAAATGTAAATACAGTGGTGAACAAAATCCTTCTCTTTGTGTAGCTGATCAGCTAGAGGGAACTAGAGAGAGTTAAGTAGGCAATTATAATATAGGGCCATATGCCTCGTACTGGCTCCTACCACCTCACAAGAGCGGATTGTTACAGCAGCATTATTCATAATCTCCCCAAAGTGGAAACAATCAATGTTCATCAACTGATAAATGGATGAATAAATGTTATCTATCCAAACAAAGAAACATTATTCAGTAATAAAGAGAAATGAAGTATTGATTTATGCTACAACATATAGGTCATGTGCTAAGTAAAAGAAGACAGTCTCACACACACACACACACACACACACATACACACACACACACGCCCTATTGTATGATTCCATTTATATGACATGTTCAGGAGAGGCAAATTTATAAAGACAGAAAATAAATTAGTAGTTATTTAGGACTGGGACCGGAGGATGCTTGGAGGTTAGTGAGGGTTAATAAGTACAAGGTTTAGTTTTGGAGAGATGAAAATGTTTTAAAATTATGGTGGTGGCAGTTGCACAAGCCTGAATATATTAAAACTGACTAATTGTCCATTTAAATGGGTGAATTGTATAATGTGCGAATTACATCTTAATAAGAGTTATTTTAGAACAAGCTGATTGTGAACATTTCTTCCCAACTTTTCATTCAATGACATGTTGGTGGGAGTAAGGTTGCCAGATTTAGCGAGTAAAAATACAGGACAACCAGTTAAATTTGAATTTTGGATAAATAGCAAATACTTTTTAAATATAAGCATGTTCCATGCAATATTTGGGACATATTTATATCAAAAATTATTCCTTGTTTATCTGAAGTTCAGATTTAACTGGGTGTTCTGTATTTTACCTTGCAACCCAGGTAGGAACACTGACACAACAGAAGCAAACTCTACAAATCAGACCCCACTCCCCCTCCCCAGAGAGCTAATTGTTAAGTATCTGCCAGCACACCACTGCCTAAACCATTAAAAAAAAAGACTAAAAGTCAAAAGATGTAAAAAAATATATACTAAGTAAATACTAACCAATACAAAGATAGTATGACTATATTCATATCAGACAAAATAGATTTTAAAGCAAAAAGCACTACAGCGATAAGGATAAACAGATTGATGGAAGATTAACTTCATTGATATTAATAATTCAATAGCTATGGGCCTCATAGCATAGCTTTATTTTTTTAATTAAAAAAAAATTTTAATGTTTATTTATTTTTGAGAAAGAGAGACAGAGCATGTGCAGGGGAGGGGCAGAGAGAGAGGGAGACACAGAATCCAAAGCAGTCTCCAGGGTCTGAGCTGTCAGCAGAGAGGCCAACATGGGGTTTGAACTAATGAACTGTGAGACCATGACCTGAGCCGAAGTCAAACACTTAACCGACTGAGCCACCCAGGTGCCCAAACATAGCACAGCTTTAACATACATAAAGTGAAAGTTGCCAGGACTGCAAAGAAATTCAACAAATCCACAACCATACTGGGAGACTTTGATATATCTATATCAATAGTTATAAAAATAAACTTTAAAACAAAGGGGGACACCTGGGTGGCTCAGTTGGTTAAGTGTCTGACTCTTGATTTTGGCTCAGGTCATGATCTCATAGTTGTTGAGTTTGAGCCCCATGTCGGGCTCTGTGCTCACAGTGCAGAGCATGCTTGGGATTCTCTTTCCCTCTTTCTCTGCCCCTGCCCTGCTTGCTCTCTATCTCTCTCTCAAAATAAATAAAAATAAACTTAAAAAATAGTTAATAAGTCAGTCACAAAAGATATCAATAGAAATATAGAGGATTTGAAAAATATAACTAATAAGCTTGATCTAATAAACACACATAGACCCCATACCCAACAACTGAATTCCATACATTCCTGCCAGGTACCCATACAACATTTATGTGAAAACTTACCAAGCCAAAAAACAAGTTTGAATAACATTTTTAAGAACTGGCATATGCAGACTCTATTCTCTAAATACAATGTGATTGAGTTAGGAATGCATGTGAAGAGATTTTTAAAAATCTTACCTGTTTGGAAATGTTATAAACATACTTATTAAAGAAACACATGTTTCAGAGAAGAAATTGTAGTGGCAATTTAAAAATACTTAAACTTGGATGGTAATAAAAATATATATCGAACATGCTGGAAAGGGATTCTTAGAGGAAAATGCATAATGCTCCATGCTTACATTAGAAAGAAAAATGTACCAAAAGGTTAATGAGCTGCAGTAATCTCAAATCTATGAGATTGAAAGAGAAATCAAAAGAATAAAACCAAAGATAATGGGGAAAATGGAAATAAAAATGATGAATTAAAAGGAAAGAATGCACAAATGAACAAATTTAGGAAAAATGATTAAAATAATAAAAATTTGAATTGGCATTTTAAAATCTTCCCATGCATGAAAGGAAACCCACCAAGCCCAGACAATTTTATCCACGAGTTCTAACACACTTTCAAGGGATAGAAAATGAGGAGAAACAGTCCCTGACTCATTTTCTATAGGTAAGTATAATGGTGGTATCAAAAATGGACAAGTTCAGGGGCTCCTGGGTGGCTCAGTCAGTTGAATGTCAGACTTTGGCTCAGGTCTTGATTTCAGGGTTAGTGAGTTTGAACCCCAGGTCGGGCTTGTTGCTGTCAGTGCAGAGCCTTCTTTGTTCAGATCCTCTGTCCCCCTTTTTCTCTGTCCCTCCCTCGCTTATGCTCCCTTTCTCAAAAATAAACAAACATTCAAAAATATAGACAAGTTCAGTGTAAGAAATGCAATTTATAAGCCCTTATCACTTATGTACAGTGATGCCAGAATCCTACAAGAAAATATTAGCAAACTGAATACCATAAGACATAGATAATCAAACCATATGACTTTGCTAAGTTAATTATAAGAATGTTGGTTGGTTCAACATTAGACAATCAACTCGTGTGATTTGCCACATCAAGAGATTAAAGGAAATATGATTATTTCAATAGATAAAGAAAAAACATTCAATAAAGTTCAGTAACAATTCATGGTTTAAAAAGCGATCTTAACCTGATAATAAGTACCTTAAATAAAAAAGGCATAGAGCAAACAACATATTTTAATAGTAAAATCTTTTTTTTTTTTTTAATTTTTTTTTTCAACGTTTATTTATTTTTTTGGGACAGAGAGAGACAGAGCATGAACGGGGGAGGGGCAGAGAGAGAGGGAGACACAGAATCGGAAACAGGCTCCAGGCTCTGAGCCGTCAGCCCAGAGCCCGACGCGGGGCTCGAACTCACGGACCGCGAGATCGTGACCTGGCTGAAGTCGGACGCTTAACTGACTGCGCCACCCAGGCGCCCCCATAGTAAAATCTTAAAGTCATACTTTTAAAATCAAGAATAAGACCAGGATGCTTGTCATTGATGGTTCTATGTAACATGACAGTGGAGGTCAAAGCAATCCACAAGATGAAGAAATAATGACTGGAATTCATTTTTAAAAACTGTCATTATTCACAAAGGAAAGGACACCCTATAAAGAAAACACAAACGTATGTGTTGATTTATTATTGGATATAATACGGGGGTCTTTAGATTTAAGTTCAAAACACAAAAGGATAGTTACATTTTGATACAGCAACTAGAGTCAGAAAACGCAACAAAAAATATATTTAAGAATAATTTTAACCAAAGATGTAGAAGACCCTTTTGTAGGAAAGTGTTGATTTTACTGAATGGTATTAAAGTAGATCCAAATAAATGGAGAGATAAAACATGTTTATGGATTGAGGATCCATAATAATAATTTTGATATTTAGTACTCCCAGAATTGATTAAGTTGATTGAAATCAATTTCGATTAAAATCTCAACAGAATTTTTTTGGTAGAATTTGTCGAAATGATTCTAAAATTTATATGAAGAGCAAAAGGCCAATACTAGCAAAGTGAGACTAAAACAAGATCAAGCTGATATCAAGACTTATTACAAAGTTGTAGTAATTATAATAACGTGAAACTGGCAAGAGACAGTAAATAGACCAATATAACAATATAGAAAACCACCTTCCCAAATTACGTAGATGTTTACGTAAAAACCTGATGTCTGACAGTGCTGAAAATGTGCAGCAGTGGGAGAAAGCAGAAACTATTCAATGAATGGTACAGGCACAACTGGTTATCCACGTGGAAAAAAATTTTGAAAATTGGTTTTCTAGTTTAGGCCATAAAATCAGTTTCAGACTGACAAAGGAGTTCAATGTGAAAAACAAAGCTCTACAAACTAAGAAGGTAGTCTAATATCTTTATGACATCACCATAGAAAAGGATTTCTCAAACACATAAGGAGAAATATTAATAAATTTAAATTTATTAAAATTAAGATGTTTATTTATTTAAAAATAAACTAGAGAGGGGCGCCTGGGTGGCTCGGTCAGTTGAGCGTCCGACTTCGGCTCAGGTCATGATCTCACGGTCTGTGAGTTCGAGCCCCGCGTCGGGCTCTGTGCTGACAGCTCAGAGCCTGGAGCCTGTTCCGGAATCTGTGTCTCCCTCTCTCTCTGCTCCTCCCCTGTTCATGCTCTGTCTCTCTCTGTCTCAAAAATAAATAAACGTTAAAATAAATAAATAAAAATAAACATAAACTAGAGAGTGAAGAGACAAGCCACAATCTAAGAGAAGATATTTATAACACGCATGACCAACAAAAATACTAACATTCAGAATATGGAAAAGAACAAGAGACATCAATAGGAATTTCACAGAAGACACTCAAATGTCAAAAAAAGGAAAGAAAAGAAAAAAAAAGAAAAAGTGCTCAATCTCCCTAAAAAAATGCATACTAGAGGCACCTGGGTGGCTCAGTTGGTTAAGCATCCAACTTCAGCTCAAGTCATGATCTCACAGTTCCTGAGTTCAAGCCCCACGTGGGACTTTGTGCTGACAGCTCCAGAGTCTGGAGCCCTGCTTCGGATTCTATGTGTCCCCCTCTTTCTGTGCCCCTCCGTGCTCTCTCTATCTCTCAAATCAATCAATCAATCACTCAATCAACTAACTTATCTCTCTCTCAAATAAACTTTAAGATGTAAACAAAATGCAGACTAACACCATACTGATTCTCCTTTGGCCTGGCTCTAGATACACTAACTAGATTAGGAAGATTCCAACCCTTGGGGTCCTGTGAGCCATCATCACATCACAAGCACTGGAAGCACTGGGAGGCCATGGTCATGCGGGTGTCACGGCTTACCACAGGGTCAGTTATGACGAAAATTGCCAGGTTACTTTGGGAAAAGTGGTATGAGGCATCACCACCCCTGTGCCCGACTGTCGACCTCTGTGAGCCTTTACTTTGTCTTATATACTATTGTGTTGGCAAACTATAGCCCATGGGTTAAATCTTGCCTGCTGCCTATTTTTATACAGCTACAAACTAAGAATTGTTTTTACATTCTTAACTAGTTGAAAAAAAAAATGTATCGCACATGAAAACTCTATGAAATCTAAGTGTAGTGTCCACGAATGAAGTTTTATTAGAACACAGGCATGCCCGTTTCTATAGGTATTTTCTATGGCTGTTTCACATTGCAACAGCAGAGTTGAGTAGTTGACCCAGAGATGATATGACCTGCAAGTCCTAAAATATTTACTCTCCGGCTCTTGACAAAGAAATTTCTCCAATCCCTGCTATAAAGCTCATAAATGTTACACTTACAAATAAAATCATATCATAAATATATTAGCATTTAAAAAGTTATGAGAATTACTGCCTTACTTTGACAGATGCCTATAGGGGCTCCTGGGTGGCTTAGTCAGTTAAGCGTCCGGCTTGGGCTCAGGTCATGATCTTACAGTTCATGGGTTTGAGCCCCACATCAGGTTCTGCTGACACCTCAGAGTCTGGAGACTGCTTCAGATTCTGTCTCTCTCTCTGTCCCTCCCCAGCTCATGCTCTGTGTCTCTCTGTTTCTCAAAAATGAATAAACATTAAAAAAAAAATTTAAAAAGATGCCTAGAGACTAGAGATTTGATTTTACAAATCAGTCTTTATGCTAAAGACTGGATGAAATGTTGTATGTGTATGGGTTTTTTTGAGGGTGTAAGGAGCCGTTTAAGAGCCACATTTTCTATTATGATATGAAATAAGTCTACAACTGAGACAGCAAAATGTTTATACATAAAAAGATGATCAACTTGGATTTATCTCAATAAATTGCTTCCTTTCATATAATTATCAAATGTTTTGGACTGAGGTGAGTTAATATATTATTGATAAGGTGATTTAAGATTATTTAGGTAATAACCTAAAAAATATTATGCCAAAAATATTACCCCATTTTCAGAGACAATGCCAGCAAGGGAGATTAGTGGCTGGAAAATGTAGGGGATGAAAATTGTTTTTCCTCTACTCTCTTAAGTTCTGTGCCTAGAGCCCTGCAAACTGCAATGACCAAAGACAGATAAATAGAAAAATGTTTATTTTATATATGTATGAGAGTCCTCACAGAAATGAAGTGAAAGCCCCAAAGAGAAGATCAGACCCAAAGGCTTATATATTCTTTTAACAAAGAACAATATATTTGCAGAGAATTGACAAGACAAAGGAAAAGGGATTTGAGCTTCTAGGAAGAAGGAAGTAAGGGGATTTTGCAAACTGTGTCATGCAGACTCGTCAGGTAGCAGTCTCTGGTCTGGAGCTGTCTCCAGTGATTCAGAGTCCCAGGGATTAACAGTTGTTTTTCTCTTCCTGGTATAGGAGGAGACACCTCTATGAATGGCAATATTTGTCCTGCTTTTAGCTAGATGGGAGGAGGGCAGAGAGATTTCCCCCAAGACTGCAGGTTCTTAATTGCCTTCAATTCAGAATAGTCATTTTGCCAAAGTAGCATATTTTGGGGTGGCATGTTCTGGTCCCCTTCAACTACAAGTGGCTTCCTGAGGCAGGATTTATCTTGGTGAGTTTTACAATCTGGATCTGCTCCCCTCCCTCCCACCCCAGCCCTCTTCAGAGAGCACAGACATTTCTTCTCCACTTTGGAAATAGAGGCGAACAGATTTTCCCCAGATGCCGCTTATTTTTCTACTTCATCATATGTCGTTTCTGTTAATCTTTGCGTAGAAAGTTGGGCGGGGAATTTCCTCTATTCAAGCACTGCTTTTAAGGGCTTGAGTATTCTTCAGGCATCCAGCTTAGTTTACTTTTTAATTTACCTTGGGCCTACGTACATTTTTTCAGTTTTTCTCTTAAAATGGTTTGTGTTCTTAAGGCCAAAGTGAACCACAGCCTTCTTTGATTTTACTCATTTATTCATTCAAGGCATATGTTTGAATGCCTGTTATGTGCCAGGTACTGTTTTAGGGATTAGGGATACCATAATGTACAAAAGGGGGAAGATACACTACCTTTATATTTTAATGGAGGGAGTAGACAATAAACAAAATAAATACGTAAAACATGTACTGTAATAGTGACAAATGTTAACAATGACTGTAAGAGTAGGTGGTAAATCGTAGAAAACGAGACAGTGATTGATGCAAATAATCCCTAAGTTTAGGGATATGCAAATAACCTTTGTCCCCTAGAGATTCAAATGATTTGTGTCAGGTAGAATACTACAACCCAAAGATTAGATTTATTGCTCAGTGGGGTGTTAGCCAATTTTTATGTCATTTAGTAATCTTATTCCAGCATTCCCCCCACCCCAGTGACTAGAAATACTTTGTATGTCTTACTCCCTTTTGAACCTGGTGTGTCATCTTTATGACTCTCATTAATGAGGTAAACAGCTCTTTGACTCTATATGTGGCCTCTGAGCATCATGGGCTTAACTTTCTGAAAATTCTATATTAAGATATAGAAGTGATTTATATAGCTCTGATTTGCCAACCATCTTTAAAAAAAGTTTTTTGGGGCGCCTGGGTGGCTCAGTCCGTTGAGCGTCCGACTGCAGCTCAGGTCACGATCTCGCGGTTCATGAGTTCGAGCCCCGCGTCAGGCTCTGGGCTGACGGCTCAGAGCCTGGAGCCTGCTTCCGATTCTGTGTCTCCCTCTCTCTCTGACCTTCCCCCGTTCATGCTCTGTCTCTCTCTGTCTCAAAAATAAATAAACATTAAAAAATTTTTTTTTTTTAAGTTTTTTTTCATGCTTTATTTTTGAGACAGAGAAAGACAGAGCATGAACGGGGGAAGGTCAGAGAGAGAGGGAGACACAGAATCGGAAGCAGGCTCCAGGCTCTGAGCCGTCAGTATAGAGCCTGAGATGGGGCTCGAACCCACAAACCATAAGATCATGACCTGAGCTGAAGTTGGACACTTAACCAACTGAGCCACCCAGATGCCCTGACCAACCATCTTTAATGAACAAACAAATAACTAAAATATATATGCTAAAAATATGTATGTTAAAAAAATAAAACTAGAAATAAAAAACCTTATGGGTTGACTTTTAATATTCTCATGTTGATGGAATATTAGGCATTAAAAATGGAAATCCTGAAGACCATGGAGTTATAAGGGATGAAACGTTCTGAGAATGTTTCAAAAATATGTAGTGTTAAGAGATACATGGAGGCATATTAAACTTTTTAAGTTTATTTGAGCAAAAATCCATTTGAATCTGGCAATGTCAAATGAGAAGTGGTTAGCAGTGCTCTACCAACAGGAGTAGGGGGAAACTTACATAGATCGGGTGCAAGTGCAGGAGGAAAGCAAGGGAATTATTTGATTGGCTACAACGTAAGCATTTGCCTTACTTGGAAAAGTCTATTTGGCTGTTTGTGATCAGTTGTCCTTAGGTTTTGATTTCTTAATCTTGAAGCATTTCAGGTATAGGCTTATGGTTTGCTTGGGTAGGCTGCTGAGGTGTTAAAGTCACCTCATCAGGGGCGCCTGGGTGGCGCAGTCGGTTAAGCGTCCGACTTCAGCCAGGTCACGATCTCGCAGTCCGGGAGTTCGAGCCCCGCGTCAGGCTCTGGGCTGATGGCTCGGAGCCTGGAGCCTGTTTCCGATTCTGTGTCTCCCTCTCTCTCTGCCCCTCCCCCGTTCATGCTCTGTCTCTCTCTGTCCCAAAAATAAATAAAAACGTTGGAAAAAAAAAAATTAAAAAAAAAAAAGTCACCTCATCAATGACCTCTTTGTTTAAGTAATTTAGGCAAATAAATAAAACATTTGAACCCTAGAATAATATCGGCTACTTCACTGGGATCTTATACCAATCCACTAGATATTGAAGTATTTGAAGTCATTAGTAGTACAGGCTCTGGAGTTAGACTGTCTGCATCTGGAGTGCGTGGGCGGCTCCGTCGGTTGAGCGCCTGACTCTTGATTTTGGCTCAGGTCATGATCCCAGGGTTGTGGGATGGAGCCCCCTGTCCGGCTTCGCACTGAGCACGGAGCCTACTTAGAATTCCCCACTCCCCTCTCCCTCTGACCCTCTTCCCAGCTCATGCATGCATGCTCTCTCTCTAAAATAAATAATAATAATAACGTAAATAAACAAACAAATAAATAAAGACTGCCCACCTTCAACCACTGCTCAATCACTTCTTGGTTCTGAAAAGTTTATTTATTTATTTATAAAAATGTTTATGTATTTTGAGAGAAAGAAAGAGTGCGCATGTGCCCATGTGGAGCGAGTAGGGGAGGGGCAGAGGAAGAGGGAGGGAGAATCCTGAGCAGACTCTGTGCTGTCAGCATGGAGCCTGATTTGGGGCTGCATCCCACGAACCTCAAGACCATGACAGGAACTGTTAACCAACTGAGCCATCCATGAACCCCTGGAAGAGTTATTTAATCTCTCTTAATCTCGTAGGATTATCATGAGGAATAAAAGAAGTAATGTAAGGAGTTCTGAGCAGTGCTAGTAAGTGCTCAGTTCATGTTACCTGTAAGCTGTCTGTTGGGTTACTTTGTCCTTGAAAAGTTATGATACACAAAGCAATGTAGAACAAGTAAGTAACCATTGCAACTTTATTTAAAAACAATACACAGAGACACCTGGGTGGCTCAGTCCCTTGAGTGTTGGACTCTTGATTTTGGCTCAGGTTGTGGGACTGAGCCCTGTACTGGGCTTCTCACTGAGCATGGAACCTTCTTTAAATTCTCTCTCTGTCTCTCCTTCTTTCTCCCCTGCTCACACACTCTCTCTCTCAAATAAAATAAAATAAAATAAAATAAAATAAAAACAATACACAATGTTTGCAATGTTTAATAGAATGACATTTCTCAATATTGAAAAATTCTACTTACCAGCGCTTCTTTCAAATCAATATGGATTCTCATTCACCAAAATAGTCCTCCATTTTATTTTTATTTTATAGAATAACAGAACATTTTACAACTACCATTAAATGTTGTTTTCTAGTCAAATCTATGTCTCAAGAAATAGTACTTTTTGGCATGAAAAAGAAACCTCCTAAACTAACTGTTACTTGAGTAAGCGGTTGGCAATACAAACGAAAGATGAGGCAAACATTTCTTTGGAGTGTTTATGAGTGAACCCACTTCTGCAAAATGTTAGCAGTTAATAATTTCCCAAACATAATAAAATACACGCCCCAAATTAAATACAATAAAATGAAACAAAACAAAAATAGATACAGCTCCCTTTAGACGGTTGACATAATGATTCAAGCCAATGTACTAATTGGGTTCAGCAAATACTATGCAGGCTGGAAAAGTAACTTGGTCTTTTCAAGTGTCTTCAACTTTCCAGGTCACAGCAGAAGATACAACAGATCCCTTGATTCTATTCTACCTCATAGTATTTGACACCCAGACTGTCAAATTCGAGGGACAGAAATCTTGACGTACTAACAATTCCTTTAACTTTCCATTTTAAAATTGCTCCACTAAGTTGGTGACACACTACCTTAGAAGTTTTCTTCCATATATAAAAGGATTTAAAGATGGTTTTTGTCAATTATTTCTCATCACAAGATGAAAGTATTTATTATTAGCTTTCAATTTGTTAAAAAGAAACAATGGGCCCCAAATAGTCACTTTTGCTAAGCCCTGCCAAGACTTAATACCTAACCTAATGGCAGTTCCAGCCTCTCCCAGGGGTGGAATTTTAATCCAATCAGTCTGGAATTTCCTGGTTAGCACCAATGAGGTAATCTGTCTGATGCATCCCTGCCTTCCTCTGGGGGAAGGTAACCCTGCTTGAAGCAATCCACTTTTAACTTCCTTGTCCCACCCTCCTTCTGCCCATAAAAACTTCCATTTTCTACAACTTGTGGAGAGCTCCCCTCTCTTTGCTATGTGGGGTGCTGCCTGCTTCTGAAGTCATTGCATAAAGCCAATTAGATCTTTAAAATTCAACTTAGCTGAATTTTTTTAAAAAAAAATTTCATCTTAGGATGTTATAATCCAATTGTGTTATATGTAGTAGTTTCTTGAGTGAACTGTAGGGGAGGAAAAATAACTTTCCCTTCACCCTCTGAGTTGTTGGCTGAGACACCCTGTAATAAAAGGCAGATGAAGAGAAAAACAAATAGAACTGTATTAACATGTACCTTTGTGTACACATGAGAGAGAGATGCCAGGGAGAAATGAGCAGCTTCCCAAGGAGGCCTAAGCTGCCAGTTCAAAAACCATCTTCAGGGGCTCCTGGGTGGCTCAGTCAGTTAAGCATCCAACTCTTGATTTCGGCTCAGGTCATGATCTCACTATGATAGGGGAAAATAGGATAGACTAGGCAGAGAGAGAAAGGATTGGCACCTGAGGTCCCTGGGTGGGGGAAGACACACATTTTGGAACTATGCTGGGAATGTCTGACTACAGCAAACTGCCTGAGCAGTTTGGGACCTTATCCCTGTTAAGAATGTAACAGACACCACCTACTCCCCCTCAGGTTCCTCTCAGGAATTTGACAATCAAAATACCTAAACCATAAAACTTATGTTACATGAGGGATAGTAGGACCAGTCTGACTCCTCACACAATGGAGTCGAGCCAATCAGGAATGGACAACCCAGCACCTAGAGTTGTCAAGCCAGTAAGGGTGGGACCTGAGAAGGAACAAGGGGGAAGGAAGGGGGCGGTGACCAGAACCTTATAAAACAAAGACCCTTGCTTATAGTCCTGGGACATTCACCTTCAAATGTCCCCTTTCTGTTAAGAGAGCTTTCCTACTAATTCTTTCTTTCTAATCTTATACTCTAATAAGCTTTTGTCTGCAGCTCACTTTATTTTGTGTCCACCTCTTCATTCTTTGAAGTGGTAAGACAATGAACCCTGGGTACTGAGGTAAAATATCCTGCAACACCACGGTTGTGAGATCTCCATGCCCTGAGTGGGGCTGCTTCAGATTCTCTCTCCCTCTCCCTCTGCCCTCCCCTGGTCACCCACTTTCTCTCTCTCTCTCTCTCTCTCTCTGTCTGTCTCAAAATGTCTCAAAATGACAAAACAAAAGAAAGCAAAACAAAACAAAACCCATCTTCAGCTAAAGATGAAAGAAAAGCAGACAGATGTGTTGGTTGCTGGTAGGTTGTGAGACTTAAGGGAGATGATTCATCTTCAGAAATACCAAATAAAAGCTGTGCTGTCTAGTTAACAGCAGGTTTACAACCTATTGGAAATATTGATGAACCCCCTCCTCCCCACAATGGAGTCCCAAACCCTTAGACACTTTACTTCCTGATTCTTCCCCTCTCCTTTTTGAGGACTTATTTTTGTGGGCTTTACAATGAGCATGCACCAAAAAAACAAAGGGAGGAGGGAATTAAAGTCTCTGCATCACCTCAAGGAATGTACATTTGCTCCAATCAGACTACTTTTTGCCTTACGTGGGCACAGGTGTTGACTAGATTAAAGCTGTAATCTCTAGTACTCAGCCAATGAGGAATGGGGGGGAGGGGCTTGCATGCTAGGAGATAAATTGTCTGCTGTAACTGCCCCAAGTGTGCCTGTCCCTCAGACACTCGCTCTTGTAAGAATGTTGATTAAACCCTTGCTTCACTGTGCTCTAAGTCTCTGTGTCCATCCTTGGACTGGGTCGGTGGGCTTATTTCTCACTGGGTGGGGGAGGGAAGCCAGTTCTGGGAGGTAACCAGGAAAAGCCATATTCCCTCTTCCTGGTACTGAGAGAGGACACTCTTACAAATAGAGACTTCCTTACAAAATGATAACTTATACTCTTTTTACACAGCATCTCCATCGGCCACTTTTTTTTTTTTTAAGTTTATTTATTTTTGAGAGAGACAGAGACAGTGTGAGGCAGGGGCAGAGAGGCAGCGAGACACAGAATCCCAAGCAGGCTCCACACCGCCAGCACAGAGCCTGATGCGGGGCTTGAACTCACAAATTGTAAGTTCATGACCTAAGCTGAAACCAAGAGCTTAACCAACTGAGCCACTCAGGTGTTCCTGCATCAGCCACTTCTCAAAATAATCAGTTCTAAATAATCCTTCTGCCAAAGAGGTATATTTTGGGGTGACAAATCCTGCTACCTATGAGAACAAAATTCTTATCTGGATTTCAAGTTGAATGGGGCAAATTAACCATTGTTTTTGAAGGCCCCACCATGCTCCACACCTTGAGCAAGATGTATGAGGTTGAAGGGGATCGGAATATGCCACTTGAGTGTATTAATTATTTTGAGCTAAAGGCAACTGAGAAATAGAAAGAGCCAGAGACGTTGAAATAAATTTCTGGGCCCAAGATGGAGCTGCTTCTGTAGGGGCCAGGGAGGGGTGGGGACTGCCATGTAAGCAAATCAAAGCTCAGATAACCTTTCCAGTGGGAGCCCGACCAGAAACATAGCATACCCAGTTAACCAGTCCCTTAATGCCAAGGCAACCATGGGCCTTCTCACTGAAATTGATGACGTGGCCCCCACCAATCAGATATTTTCTTTTTTTTTTTAATAAATGAATTTTCTAAATTTTTAAAATTTTTATTTTTTTAATGTTTATTTATTTTTGAGAGAGAGACAGAGCATGAGTGAGGGAGGGGCAGAGAAAGAAGGAGACACAGAATCCCAAACAGGCTCCAGGCTCTGAGCTGTCAGCACAGAGCCTGACATGGGGCTCGAACTCAATGAACCGTGAGATCATGATCTGAGCCGAAGTTGGAAGTTCCACCGACTGAGCCACCCAGGTCCCCAGATGTTTTCTACTTGTCTGTTCCTTGTTCTTTGTTCTTTATCCTGTAAAAGCCTCTCGCCTTTTGCTCCATTTTGCCATTCTCTGAAACACTGTCCACTTAATGAAATGTTAAATAAAGTTCGTTCATATAACCTGAATTGTCCAATTTATTTTATTTTTAAGGTTATTTATTTATTTCGAGGGAGAGAGAGAAAGCATGAGCAGGGGAGGGGCAGAGAGAGAAGGAGAGAATCTTAAGCAGACTTTTCATGCTGTCAGCACAGAGCCCGACCTGGGGCTCCAACTCATGAACCTTGAGATAATGACCTGAGCTGAAATCAAGAGTTGAACACTTAACCGACTTAGCCACCCAGGTGCCCCAGCTTAAATTGTCTTCTTGAATCATCTTTTTTTTTTTTCCAAGATTTTTAATGTTCTTAAAGTAATCTCTACACAATCTTGAACTCACAACACAAGATCAAGAGTTGCACACTCCACTGAGTCAGCTAGGCACCCCTTCAATCATCTTTTTAGCAGAGTTCTCTGCCCTCCCTCTTTCTGCCTAAAAGCAAGTTATAAACTTTCCTCCCGGTACCAGCTAAGGAAAGCTCTCTTTACTACTTGTTAAAAGATAAACTGAGGCTTATTAAAAATTTTAAGAGTTTATTTGAGCAAAGTTTATTAGCGTCGGGCAGTTCCAAATCAGAAGTGGTTAGCATTCTACCCACCTAGCCAAGGGCAAGACTTATATTTCCTATTCTTGGGGAGCAAGAATTCCTGTCCCCTTCAAGAGCCTGCTAGCTGAACTAAGAATCAAATTGGCATGAGACAGATTAACACGAGAAAACCAAACTTAAAAGTGTTATATATGGGAAATCCACATAGACTTGGAAATTCCAAAGACAGGCAAATGAGGTGTGTTTGAGGAGGGGTAGGGGTCTGGGACTTCAAAGGGAAGGAATGCAATTCACAGGAAGATGAAAAAGAGTAAACATTCGGTAAACAAATATTTGCCCTGGGCTCCTGAAGGGCCACTCAGATAACATTCGTCTCTACTAATGGTTCTTATTCTGGAAAAGACCTCCAATTTAGATTCTTCTAGGTGATTTAAGGAGGGGTAAAATTTCCTTGAGCCCTCGGGGTCTTGATTGCCTTTAGCTCAGAATAATCCACATGCTGAAGTGGCCTGTCTAGGGGCAGCCTGCCCTTTCCCCACCATTTATCTGCCCAAGAAACCAAAACTCTTTTCCCTTTGCATAGTCACTTCTCAAAGTCACCCTATATTAAAATGATATATAAGCCTGAAAATCCAACCGCTTCTTTGGGTTTTTCTCTCCCTCTTCTTCTTCCTCTTCCTCGTCCTCTTCCTCCTCCTTCTTGTCTTTTTTCCTTCATGAAGACCTTATGCACATATAAATGAGTGTCAATAGAAATGGTCTGCTTCGTCTGTTAATCTGTCTTTTGTTACTTTACTTTGCACATCTTCAGGTAGTACTTAAGATGAGAAAGTAGAGGAAACGTTTTCTCAAAATAAATAAACATTAAAAAAGACAAGAAGAAAGGGTGCATGGGTGGCTCAGTTGGTTAAGCTTTTGACTCTTCATTTCCGCTCAGGTCATTATTTCACGGTTGGTGAGATCGAGCCCTGTGTTGGGCTCTGTGCTGACGGTGTGGAGCCTGCTTGGGATTCTCTCTCTCTCCCTCTCCTTCTCTGCCCCTCCCCCCTGCTCCCCTGCTTTCTCTCTCAGTCTCTCTTTGAAAATAAATAAATAAACATTTAAAAAAAGAGAGAGAAGGGAAAGGGAAAGTTTTTCTTCTTCTACAAGGCAAAAAGGAGAGGAGATGGTATTTCCCCAAAGTTGCCTTTAATTTTCTCACCAGATTACTTTGTTTGCTTGTCCATTTTATATATTGACTGAAATCTGCCAAATGAAATGCATTTTTGGATCTCATTTTTTAGTCAACTAACCTGTAAAAAGCATTGTCCTTAAAGCATTTTTTAAAGGTGTACCTTGTATTTTTTATGTAATCTTGCAAGTGCTGATATTAAATATATGTAGAAGTGACAGCATGAATGAGGTGATTGCCCTAAATTATAAGGTCGATTTTTTTTTCTCCTGTAAAAAGAAAAGAGGTTTTTCTTTTTCTTTTTTCTTTTTTGAAGTACAGATAGATATAGAGGAAGGAGAGAAAGTGTGTGAGAAAGAGCTCCTCTTCCACCCAGAATATTTTCTACATAATAATAATTTAACTATTAATAATAATAATATTAAGTAAAGTACTTTATCATCTCTCATTCCTTATTCATCCCACCTTTTCTGTGGCAAGGCATTTTCAGATTAGTATATTATAAAGGATCATTTATTTGAGTCCTGACAATAATATTCTACTTTAGATTTTCAGACAATTCTAAAGCAATTCATGCTCTTAAGGAATGTAGTGTTTGAAATAGATGGCCTCCGGAATCTTCTAGCACTGAGTTTCTATCAACTCATAAGGAGAGATGGAAGTGAGGTAGGTCTAAATTCTATACAACTTATCATTCTAATTATGCAGCCCAGGGAAGGCAACTGGATGTCAAGAGACCTCGGGAAGTTCATTTACATTGGTAAATTTGCTGTGGTACAAGCTCTGAATCTTTGCTTTGCAGGCTCAGAACTTGAACTTTTGTCAGCACATTGAAAGTAAAGTTTTCTCTTGGCAAACTCATATTATCCAAGCACACCGAGACTGAAATGTCATTTTATTAATTTACAGTGGGCAATAAAATATTCATGCAGATTGTTACGCTTGCATCAACAGGACTGGGGCATTTACTCTTTACAGACAACACTGCCTGGGAAGCCAATTATAATTGAAAAATTGGCAGGGGTGGGGAGGGGGTCTGTATTCAGAACAAGAGGAGGCAGTTGAAGGTTGATGTACCTTAGGGACAGACTTGCCCTGTAGCCTAGAGTGTTTCGAGACCGCCAGGGTCTCTTTTCCCCCAGAATAGGATTGAGTACAAAATTAGGGTGCACATAGGTTGTGTAGCTTAGTTGGGGGTATGTGGTGGCTGTAAGAGTTGGGCATGAGTGGGAATTGGACAAAGGGAGGATGAACGTAGGGAACATTTCAAGCATATGTAATGACCAAGAGTAGGGGAAAGACTGATGAATCAGGAAACTGAAATAGTTCAGCATGCCTGAATTGTATAGTGCAAGGAAAATAATGTCAAGAGGTAAGAACTCAGAGGTAGCTGGAGCAAGAGCATGTGATGGCCTTGTAAGCCACAGTAAGGGATTTGAATCTGTATCCTCAAAATCATGGGGAACTCATGAAAAATTTTAAGCAAGGGAATAATGATGATCAGATTTGTGCTTTAGAAAGATCATTCCAGCAGCACTGTAGAGAATGAATTAGAAGAATGCAGACCAAAAACAGAGATGAGCTGGCATCTCAGGTTACAATGGAATGACTCAAAAAATGGGATGATGTGAGATAGAATTTGCAGGACTGGGGGGCACATGGGTGGCTCAGTTGGTTAAAGCGCCTGGCTCTTGATTTCGGCTCGGGTCATGATTTCCTGGTTCATGAGAGCCCCTGCGTGGGGCTCTGTGCTGGCAGCATGGAGCCTGTGTGGGATTTTCACTCTTCCTCTGTCTTTACCTTCCCCCACTCACACTCTCTCTCTTTCTCTCAAAATAAATAAACATTAAAAAAAAAAGAATTTGCAGGAGTGGGTGATTAATTGAATATGGACAAAAATAAAAAGGGAGCAAAGAAGACAGTTTCTGGCTTGAGCATGCCAGCACTGATACAGGAACCCTGGAGGTCACAGGAAACTGGATGAAATTGTGAGAAGAGGCAGATGATGAGTCAGTTTAGAGTTTAGACATATCGAATTGAGCTTGAGGATTCTGTAGATTGAAGTGGATTTGTCTAGCAGGCTATTAAATATTTAAGCTTCATATTTAGAGGAGAGAGCCAGACTGCAGATTTGGGGATCACCAGCAAATAAATAGTATGTAATAGAAACCATAAGAATGTGTGGTGACCCATTGAGAAGATATAGGAGGTAGGTAATAATAATAATACCAATCACTCTTCTGGGTGCCTTCTGGCAACCTCCTTCCAGAGTTGAGTAGTTCTAATACATGACTAGAGGCTTTGAGTCCAGGTTCATGACATGATTTGTTTTCAAACAAGGCAACCTCTTGGAAGACTTATTGAGCTAACAATCACATAAAACAAAAACATTTCACTTGTATTTGTTAAACAGCCTTAAAGTAGCCTCAGAAGTCACACAACAACTACACATTTGGAGCAAGTCACTAAGTCCCGCCTACCTTCAAGGGAAGAATGAGAGCCTACCTTTTGGTGGGAGGAGTGTCAAATAATCTGCAGATATAGTTCAAAATCATTACAGTCAGAGAAAACATAGGCTACATGTTTTGGAGGCTTTACCCAGTAAGTTTACTATGAATAAGTGGCCTGAAATTTAATCCTTCCTTCCTTCCTTCCTTCCTTCCTTCCTTCCTTCCTTCCTTCCTTCAAAACTCATTTACAGAGATTGGCTACCATCTTGTCACAATAAAAAAATTCCAAATTGAAAGCACATATCTTTCTTTAAAAAAATTTTTTTAAACAATGCAAATTTATTATCTTATGGTTCTGGAGGCAAGACATCTACAGTTCACTAGACTTAAGTCAAAGGTGTCTTCAGGGGTTGGTTCCCTCTGGAGACTCAAGGAGAGAATGTTTCTCTGCCTTTTCCAGCTTCTGGAGCCTGGCTGTACTCCTTGGCTCATGACCCCTTCCTCACATCATTCCAAGACGAGGAAACTGAAGGGAATCTGCGAAAAACAAGCTGTTTTTTTTTTCCTTTCCTTTTCTTGCTTCTATTCTACCTAAGACTTGCACCCCTGCCTTCCACATACCTTAATGTATGTCCTCCTTTTCTTTTACTGTTTTTTAATTTTTTCTTTCTTTCTTTCTTTCTTTCTTTCTTTCTTTCTTTCTTTCGTCCTCTTTATGAAGGTCAAGAAGTTAAGGATTTCTTTGGACCCTTCCAGCCCAACAGACAGAATATGTACGGAGTGATCAGCTGAGGTCATCATGTACGTTTTCTAAGACTCCTGGCTCCAGAGCATAAGTGGCATATAGAGGACACCTGAGCAAGGGCTTGTTCGCTAAGTTCCCGGATGCCTGTGAGGACATATGCCCCAGATCATCATCCTCCATAAAAGCCCTAGACCCCAAGCAAAGACGACATTCATTCTTCTTTCTTTTCTGAGTCTCCCAGACATTCGTTCCCTCTGTATCTGTTCTCTCTCTTTAGGTCTTCAAAAAACTCTGCTCTCGCTTCCTGCTGGCTTACATTCGATTTCGATCCTGCATGCAGCCAAGGACCCCCCTTGGCTGGTCCTGTGGGAACCCCCCCCCCCCTTTGAGTCCTTGGACCCGGCCTGCTGGCATCAGTTCCAACCCCTTATTTCCGTTGTCACACATTCCACTTCCCCCTGTGTCTCAAATCTCTCTGGTTTTTTAATTGTGGTAAAATGTCCCTAACGTCAAATTTAGCATTTTAATTATTTTTAAGTGGACCATTCAGTGGCATACAATACATACACATCATCGGATAACCATTCCTACCATCTATTTCCAGAACTTTTTAATTGAAAAGAGTTTTAAAATGTTGGCCCTTATTATTATTATTTTGAGAGAGAGAGAGAGAGAGAGAGAGAAAGGAGAGGGCATAAGTGGGTGAAGGGCAAAGAGAGAGGGAGAGAGAGAATCCGAAGCAGGCTCCATGCCCGGTGCAGAGGCCGACAAGGAGCTGGATCCCACGACTGTGAGATCATGACCTGAGCTGAAAGCAAGAGTGGGATGCCTCACCGACTGAGTCACCCAGGCACCCTGACCATTATTTTTATCATTATCTTCAATGTGGTATATGGGAAGAAGCAGAGCTTGGTAGGCATGGACAAGTTTCCAACTTCTGATCCTCAGTGAATTCACCTATGATATTTAGATAGAGTTGTAGACAGCATAAATGAGGTGTCTAGAACTAGGCCAGGCTCTTTGCTTTTAATAGTTTATTTAGATCTAGTGTATATGTAGAATCCAGTTTATTTTCTTTTTTTTAAGGCTTTTAAAAATTTTTTATTTTGAGAGAGAGAGGGAGAGCAGAAAGAGGGAGAGGGGCAAAGAGAGGAGAGAGAGAGACAGAGAGAGACAGAGAGAGAATCCAAGCAGGCTCCATGCTGTCATCACAGAGCCAGACATGGGGCTCGATCTCATAAACTGTGAAATCATGATCCGAGCTGAATCGAGCTGAAATCTGATGCTTAACCAACTGAGCCCCCCGGGCGCTCCAAATCTAGTTTATTTTCCAACACTTCTCCAGAAGGAAGATAGCTCGACTCCTATTTAGCGTGAGATCTTAACTGCCCGGCTTCCGGAGACTGAACTTGATCTCCTCGCTACGTCCACTGGCTCCCTTGCTCTTTGGCTCCTTGTTTGGCTGGACCAGTGGGAAGCACCTGCGGGAAATCCTGAAGGTGGAAGGGAGAGAGGACAGGACGTATACTTCCTTGGTATCCTCCCTTTCATGTCTAAGTGTTCTCTAAATATTCCTTTACTGAAGGTCACAGCTCCTGTCCTGCTGCCGCCAGTCTGTCGCATAGTTCTCCTTGAGTTCTGGTAACGGCTTCCTCCTCTTGCCCCTTTAGGCACTAGTCCAACTAGATCTGCGGGAACTCCTTCTGTTGCTAACAAAGGTGTGCTTTCCCATTTCTTACTGGTTTTCTCAACCTCTGACCATACCCATTTAAACAGCTCCCTCCTTCAAAATATTTTCTAATTTTTTTTTAATGTTTATTTATTTCTGCGCGCGAGAGAGTGAGACAAAGAGCGTGAGCTGGGGAGGGACAGAGAGAGAGGAAGACACAGAATCTGAAGCAGGCTCCAGGCTTTGAGCTGTCAGCACAGAGCCCGACGCAGGCCTTCAACTCGTGAACTGCGAGATCATGACCTGAGCTGAAGTCGGAAGCCCAACCGACTGAGCCACCCAGGTGCCTCCAAAATGTTTTCAATTACACTTTTTCTTTCTGGGCCCCTGATTGATATGTTCCTTTGTTTTGTTTTTGTTTTTTTGTTTTTTTGTTTTTTGTTTTTTTGTTTTTTTTTTGTTTTTTTTGTAACAAATCTTACTCAGAATTCTATTGTGCAAAAAAGGTAAAAGTGAAGCTGCATCAGCCGATGCAAGGGTGAATAATACAGGGCCTCAACTGCCTTCTTCTCCCCATCGACTGAGGTGACTTCTGAGAACTTAGGGTTTGGAGGGACACACTTAGAAAAACACTGGACTGAGAAAATCCAAGGAAATGCCAGCCCTGACCCATGTTTGGATGGCGTCTCTCTACCAAACTCATGAAATAAATTCACCTGACCTCACACACAAACACACTTGGGAAACATATGAGAGCACAGCTTTAGATCCTGGTTCCATTTCTACAAAGCATCCGCAACTGTCTCTTATAATAGTCCATGTGCCTTACTTATTACATTTGGTTAGCTGTTTCAGCGAGGGGGTCTACAGGTTGGTTTCTCAGTCTAAAGGCTGATAAGAATGATGATTTGGGGGTATCTCGGTGGCTCAGTTGGTGGTCTCTGACTCTTGATTTTGGCTCAGGTCACGATCTCACGGTTTTTGAGTCCCAGCTCCGTGGTGTCAGCCTCTCTGCGTGGACAGAGCTGAGCCTGCTTGGGATTTTCTTTCTTCTTCTCTCTCTGCCCCTCCCCTGCTCTCTCTCTCTCTCTCAAAAATATACAAATACATTTTTTTTTAAAGTGATTATTTGGATTTGGCCTAACATCAATTTCACTTTGATTTACTATTGAATTTTTTCTTCAAATACACAATGTGGAGAATATTCACAAGATAAAAAAAAAAAAATGAATTATCCTAGCTTGCCACTGTTTGCTTAGTTCCCAGAATGTGTGGTTTTGGAAAACCCATGCAGAACGAGAAGTCTACCAGGTCAGAAATCCCAACCATAAACTTCGGGTTGGATGAACCATCTCAGCACTCAAGAGTTCTGCCCTGTTATCATAAATGGGAGAATTTTTGTTGTGCCACCTCTACGTGATCCCCTGGTTTGTTTCATTCTCCATGAACGTGTGGTTTAAATGCAATTGGCCGTGGCCTATCACATACATATTAAGGGCGTCATTTTTATTACATCTTAAAATATAACTATTATTTTGGATCTTCCCTAAACCTGCCTCCAAAGAAATTCAGTGGTGACCTGATACTTTTTTTGAGGTTAATCAAGTCAACTAGAATATGGAAAAAACCAATAGAGACTTCTGGAGAATTCACGTATCTCCCACGCTTTGGAAGTCCTTGCCTTTGCCTCCCTCCTCATGATCCCCTCAAAGGCTAAAAGAAGCACAACTTGAGAGTAGGCTTCAATTGGTTCAGTGCTGCTAATATAATTTGTTAAAAGTGAACAATTCAGTTAAGTTAAAAAAAAAATCTACTTGAGGACAAGTAGCTGTCTGGTAGTCCTGTGTATATACCTTAGGATCTCTAAACTATTTTTGTCTTACATATACAAAGCCATCATCTGCATTTTGCTTATTGTGTTGTGAATTTTCATGGGTTTGCTTTGCTTCTAATTGCAAATGAATTATTTGGTTGTCACATGTTAAATTGACAAGAAGAAAAATGTTCTAATTTACAGAGGGTCAGGAATAGGTTGTTTCCCAGAAACACTGGGAAATTTTCAAGAGTCAAGCAACATACATACATACTAAAGGAAAAGAAAAACGATGACCAAATAGGATCAAAAGATTATTGAACTGCTCTCAAGATTGTTGGATTTGGACCATATCTTCACAAGTAGGAAGATACTAGTTTGAGGTACCTTGTAAGGCAGCCGTTATAAGAATAATTGTATACCCTTCTATCTTAGTTTGCACTGCTGTAACAAAACTCTACGGAGCAGGTGTCAGAAATGTATCCCTCACTGTTCTGGAGGCTGGAAGTCTGAGATGAGGGTGCCAGCATGGTTGGCTGAGGGCCATCTTTTGACTACAGACTTCTTGGATCTTCACATGGAGGAAGGCCTAGAGAACTCTATGATTTCTTTTATAAGAACACTACTCTCATTCATGAAGCTTCCACCCTCATGACCTAATTACCTCTCAAAGGCCCTACCTACTAGTACCACCTTTGGGGGTTAGGATACATGTGAATTTTTGGTGGGGGCACAAACATTCAAACCATAGCCCCTTTCCTTCCTTTTTTCTTTCCTCCCTCCTTTCCTCCATCTCCCTTTCCTTCCTTCCTCCCTTCCTTCCTTCTCTCTTCCCTTCCTCCCTCCCTTCTTTCAATCTTTCCTCCTTTCCATCTTTCTTCCCTTCCTTCCCTCCTTCCTCAACAAATATTTATTGAGCACTGTTTAAATTATTGAGGATTCAGCAGTGAACAAGAGTCAAGGTCCTTATACTCAGGGAACTTACATTCTTTGGGGAGACATAAATAGACAAACAAGAAAAGTCAGAAATGATAGTTTTCTCTGCTATGCAGAGAAGTAAAATGGGTGATGTGATGGACTGGAGACCCATTAGAAGAGGTGATCCTTGAAGATATTTCTGAGGAGGTGACTTTTTTTTTTAAAGCTTTCAATTTTTTTTTTTTTTTTTTTTTAGTAATATCTATACCCAGCATGGGGTTTGAACTTAGAACCTGAGATCAAGAGTCACATGCTCTTCTGACTGTGCCTGCCAGGTGCCCCTGAGGAAGTGACTTATAAGGTGCAACATGAATGCCGTAAAGTTAGCCATAAGATCTCAGGGAACAACATTTCCTAAATCGGAACAGGTTGGCACAAAGGCAGGAATGACCTCTGTCCAATGGAAGAATAAAAGTTCAAAGTCTGGGGCATGGTAAACCAAGGGGAGAGTGTTATAAATGGAAAGCGGAGAAGCGGGCAGGGCCAGATGGACAGGGTGCGTGAGCCAGGATAAAGTCTTTGGATTTTATTGTGATTGTAATTGGAAGCTTCAATGAAGGAGGACAGTGACATTATTCGATTTGCATTTTAAAAAGTTGTTCCTAGTTGCTCTGTAGTTTATGGATGATAGGGAAGTCAAAGTGAAAACAGGGAGACTGACCAGGAAACTCTTACAGTGGTCTGGACAGGAGATGAAGGTGCTAAGACTAGGGTGCTAATGGAAAGAAGTGGCAGATTTAGGATTAGCTTTGGAGGTAGACCTGTTGGGATTTTCCTTCAGATGGATTGACTGGTGGAAGGGGAAGTGATAAGATAAAGAGAGAACTCAAACTCCAAGATTTTGGGTTTGATCCACCCAAGTTCCTAGTGGAAGTATATAGAGAGACAAGAAAACTGGCAGAGAAGCATTTTGGTAATAAAAATGAAGCCGTTTTGTTTGGGCCATGTTAAGTTTGAGATGCTCATTAGACATCCAAGGAGAACTATGCAGATGGTTTGTTGTGGAGATCTGGAAATCTGGGGAGAGGTCAGCGCAGGAGATATAGACTCGGGGATCTTTGGGCAGACAGATGAAATTTAAAGCCAGGAGACTGGTTGAGATCACTTCTAGGCTCTGTGGGACAGATAAAAGGAGGGACCCTAGAACAGAGCAGGGACACTGTAACATTAAGTTATGCAGTAGAGAAGTCAAAGGAGTCTGGAAGGAACAGCCATCAAGGAGAAAAGCCAGAAAGTGGATTGTCAAAGAAGCCAAGAGAATAAAATGATTTGAGGAGAGAGTAGTCAATTGTTCTCAGTGTCAGTAACAAAGTCAAAGCAATAAACTTGTCTGTGGATTTGGCAACAGGTAGGTCATTAGCATTAACATGAGTAGTCTCATTGGAGTAGGTGAGAAGGAGGCTTGATTGGAGTGAGTTAGGAAGAAAATGCAAGGTAAGACAGTGAAACCACTATCGGTGTGATAGCCATTGTGGACAAAGACCAGAGAAGAGAAAGAAGGTGGGGAAAGGGTAGCAAGACTGCTGCCAGATCATGTTCAGTGACTCTCTGAGCTCTGTGGTATTTTAAGTTCATTTATTTATTTTGAGAGAGGGGGAGCACAGAGAGGTGCAGAGAGAGAGAATCCCAAGCAGGCTCCCAGCTGTAAGCACAGAGCCCAGAGCCAGACTTGGGGCCGGACTCAGGAACTGTGAGATCATGACCTGAGCCCAAATCGACAGTTGGATGCTCAACTGACTGAGCCACCCAGGTGCCCCCGAGCTCTGTGGCTATTAATGTAAAATGAGCACAATAGCCCCTGTGGTACATATGTGTGCACCTCTAACAACATTCAGCTCGTCCTGTGCAGCACACAGTAGATGGGTAGTTGGGTTTGGGTTCTGCTAGATGAAAACAGTGGAGGAAGTAGAGGGAGGTGAAGGTGTTAAGTATATTCATAAGGGGGTGGGGGTCGCTATGAAGCTGGATCGTGGCTTTAAGTTAGGTTTTGGTGGAAATGAGGATGCTAGGGAAATGACTGACAGTTAGAAAGTGAGAGGAGCCAATGGAGTGAAGATCTTGATGGAGTCAAAGAATTAATGGAATATTAATGTAAGAGAGGTGAATAGATAGGGATTAGTGGCCAGAGAGAGTAAGCAGTTATGTGTGGGAACATGCTAAATTAGTGAAGATTATTCTTACATTATTATGTCTCACCCAGTGTTTATTTACTTTTGAGCAATTACATTCTCTAGCGTATTATTCCAGTCAGATCATAAGCTGCAGGGGAGCACACAAACTTTTGAATAATCCACCTAGCTGAGCAGATGAGTCTCTTATATTATTATTATATTAATTACATAATAATTATATTATTATTATATTAATTATATATTATTATTATATTAACTACATATTATAATATTATTATATTCCACAGGAGGGGCACCTGTCTGATTCAGTCAGAATAGTGTAAGACTCTTGATCTCTGAGCTGTGAGTTCAAGCGCCACGTTAGGTATAGAGATTACTAAAAAAAAAAAAAAAAAAAAAAAGATTCTGCAGAATTCCAGTGTAGAAGGCCTTAGCATGTGACATTAACAAACAGCTTTAAACTAAATAAGCTTTTGGAAAATAAACAAAAAAGAGAAACAAATGTCACTTAAAAAAAAGAAACTTGTTGGGAATGCAAGCTGGTGCAGCCACTCTGGAAAACAGTATGGGGGTTCCTCAAAAAACTAAAAATACAACTACCCTATGACCCAACAATTGCACTACTTGGCATTTATCCATGGGATACAGGTGTGCTGTTTTGAAGGGACACATACACCCCCATGTTTATAGCAGCACTATGAACAATAGCTAAAGTATGGAAAGAGCCCAAATGTCCATCGATGGATGAATGGATAAAGAAGATGTGGTGTATGTACACACACACACACACACACACACACACACACACACAATGGCCTATTACTCGCCAATCAAAAAGAATGATTGCAAAGTTGCCATTTGCAACTATGTGGATGGAACTGGAGGGTATTATGCTAAGTGAAATTAGTCAGTCAGAGAAAGACAAAAATCCTATGACTCCACTCATATGAGGACTTTAAGAGAAAAAACAGATCAACATAAGGGAAGGGAAACAAAAATAATATAAAAACAGGGAGGGGGACAAAACAGAAGAGACTCATAAATATGGAGAACAAACTGAGGGTAACTGGAGGGGTTGTGGGAGGGGGATGGGTAAGGGGCACTAAGGAATCTACTCCTGAAATCATTGTTGCATTATATGCTAAGTAATTTGGATGTAAATTTTAAAAAAGAAAAAAGAAAATTAAAAAAAAAAAAGGAAAACGGTTAAATAAGAAAAAACAAAAAAAAAATATATGTTGATTTCACAACTACAAAAAACACTTGTTTCCTTTCTCTACTTACAACCCTTTTATTTTTTTAAGATTTTTTTATTTTTATTTTTAAGTAATCTCAACACCCAGCATGGGGCTTGAACCCACAACCCTGAGATCAAGAGTCACACACTCTACTGAATGTATCAGTCAGGAACCCCTACTTCTAATACTTCCAACACCCAATGTGCGGGGTTTTATTCCACACCAGGTAATTTGCCAGTTTTCTGGATAGCAGTTGGGTGTCTGTTGGGAAAATGAATAAAATTTTACACCACAAGATGGCCGATGGGACTAAAACAAGCTCTGGTCTCTAGTTTAGAGACCCCTCTTCCGGGTTCTTTTTGCCCTGTTTGCCGCGCAAGTGAAAACCCATCACAGATATGGAAGCTGACAACTATAAATTACCCTTCCCCCCTTCATTCGGGGCTCAGATCTTGGAGAAACAGTCTCCTCTGAGCCCGCTGGTGCTAAATAAATCTCCGATCCACCAAGATCTCTGAGTGCTGCTTGGTTTTTCCGCCAGCGTTCCGGCCTCGTTCTGTAACATGTCCTACAATTCAATTCAATTCTGATACAAACTACCTGGAGCCAGTGCAGACCCTCCAGGTTCAGGGCTCAGTCCACAAGATTGCCTCCACTTCAGACACCATTCACAAGGCTCAGGTTGTCACCTTTACTTTGGACCACTTGGCTATAAATTGGAGGTTCCCACAACACCCTCCTCAGGTTTGATAATTTGCTATAACAGCTCACAGATCTCAGGGAAACTCTTTACTTACCATTACTGGTTTATTATAAAAGATGCAACTCAAGAACAGCCAAATGGAAGGGATTCATAGGGCAAGCTATGGGGGAAGGGGGAGGGGTTCCCTCTTTGGGCATATCATTCTTCTAGTACCTTGGTGTCTTGGCTAACCTGGAAGCTCTCCTGGGTTTAGGATCTTTATAGAGGTTCTATTACATAGCTATGGTTGATTAAATCAATGACCATTAGTGATTAACTCTTTCAGTCCCTCTTCTCTACAGAGGTGGGGGGGATGGGGGGGCCTTAAAAATTGCAACCTTCTAATCATGCCTTGACCTTTCTGGAGATTAGCTCCTATGAGAAAGCTATCTAGGGACCCCCAACCACCAGTCATCCCATTAGCACACAAAAAGACACTCAAGGGGCACCTGGATGGCTCAGACCCTTGAGCATTCAACTCTTAATTCAGCTCAGGTCATGATTCCATGGTCCTGGGATTGGGCCCTGTGTTGGGCTCTGAGCTGAGCAGACTCAGTGTTCCATGCTGATTCATTCATTCATTCTCTCTCTCTCCCTCTGCACCTCTCCCCTGCTGGCTCTTGCTCTCTTTCAAGGGTCTTAGAAGCTTTGGTGTCAGGAATTAGGGTCAAAGATTAAATATTAGAACAAAAGATGCTTCTAGCATCCTGTCAGTCAGGAAATTACAAGGGTCTTACAAACTCTGTGTCAGGATCTTGGTACAGAGACCAAGTATGTATTTATTATGCCACATAGTTTTATCACCCTATGTTGGTCAAAGTATTTCCCATGTTGTCTGAAAATAAAGCACCCTGTGTCTGGAAAGATGGAAAAGTGTGTGCTTTGCTATGTTTGTCTGAAAATATTTAAGTGCAATAATCAATACTGATTAATAATGTATTAGTTTTAGGTGTGACTATTTTGTTGCACTATAGACACACACACTAAAACACAGAACATGTTTGGAATAGAAACATATTATATCATATACTTTACACTTTAGAAAAAACACTTTTACATTAACTCATTTGAAAATAGTATTTGCTGCATGTTTTCAAACAATCTGGAAGTACTTTCCAAAAAGCATTCCATTCATTGCTTGGGTAGACAAGGTCAATTGCATTACTCCTTCTTTTCCTATTTAAATAATATTAAAGTTTTCTCTTCTTCTCAGGGTAAAACTTCTGAACCTCTTAGCTTGTGAATATTAGCAGAATGGTAGGACTCTGGAGCTGTGATTGTTGAGTTTAAATGATGACATGGTGCCTGGAAGTCAATTTGAAGTCCACGTCCTTGTTTTGGCACACTGTTTATCTGTGACATTATTTTTTCTTTATGAAACATACGCATTAATGTTGACTCAACTCATATACCTATTATTCGAATAGGACTTAAAATTCCTTAGGAGAATGGGCCACACATGTGCTTTAGAAAGACAAAGTGCATCATGTTAGCGACATCAGTCCATTAAATGTTGTTGTTATGGTCCAGAAAGGAGAACCCTAAACTTCTCTTGCCAACTCAAATTCCAGTTTCTTCCTATCCTTTCTTCTGATTCTATACTTTCTCTTTGGCTGAAATTGGAAGCAAAAAGGGAGTAGAGAAAGGAAAGCAGGGGTTGAAGAGGAGGAGGAAAGCCCAACAGACAGGTTAATCCTGTCTGCGATTCTCTGCTTTCACCCAGGGGCTAAGCTCTTCCAGCAGAAATGAAGATGCAGTCCAGGCTCGGTCGAGACCAGGGTCACGTTGACAAATTTGACGAAGCAGCCTGAGTTTTGGTCGCAGGGGCGCACCCCGCAACCCCTCCACCCGCCGAGGTCTGGGACCACCCCAGGCCGCGGCCCAGGTCTCCCCATCCACCTCCCCGGCGGGCACGCGGTCGGCGCGCGGGCACGGCCTCTGACGGAGCGCGGGCGTGCGCTCGGCGGCCGCGGCGTCCCCTTGCCCGCCGGAAGGAGCGGCGGCGCCAGCGTCCTGCCGCCTGTCCGTCACGCAGCCGCCCACGCCGCCGTCGCTTCGGATTGGTCGCAGGCCGGGCCGGGCCCCTTAGGGCCCCGCCCCCCGCGGATGGACAGGCCGGGAGGGCGTGGCGCGACGGGCGGGTCCGCCCAGCTGTCAGTTACGGGGGCGGCCCGGCCGGCGGGCGGGCGCTCGCTGGCTACCTCGTCTCTCGCTCGCGCGCGCTCCCTCTCGCCGCCTGTGGGGAAGTCGGGGCCGCCCGAGCGGCTGCCGCCACCGCCTCGCCCCGACCTCCTCCCCGGTCCCTTCCCGGCTCAGTCTCTCCCGCCCGCGCACCCCCGAGTAGTGAGTGGTCCCGCGTAAGGTCCGGAGAGTCACCGCGGCGGCCCGGGTGGTGTTTAAACCATGTTTAGGAGGATTTTGCAGAGGGTAAGAGAGTGAAACCGTCTTTCCGGCAGCACGTGAGCGGGAGAGCCCGAGTCCGGGGCTGCGGGCGCCGCCGCCGAGCTGAGGAGCCCAGGCGGCGGCGTGGACGCCCCTCCTCAGCGCGGGCTCCTTCCTTCTGTAGGCCCCGCAGCCCCGGGAGGCGGTTAGGCCTCGGCCGTCCTCTCCGGGGGCGGGCCGCGGGGGCAGGGAGGGCGGGTGGGGCGGCGGCGGCGGGGCGGCAGGCCGGAGCCCGGGCCGGCGCCGAGTCCCCGGCGGCCCCGCGCGCCCAGGCCCGGCGCCGCGCTCCCGCGCGGGGCTGTCAGTGCGACGGGCGGCGGGGCGGGAGGGTGTGGTGCCGGCGCGTTCCTTCCAGCTCCGGGAATGGCAACGCAAAGGGAGTTAGTGCGTCCAGACGGGTGGAGAGCGCCCCGTGGGAGATCGCGGGAGGCTTGCTCAGCCTCTGCATCCTTCGCGCCCACCGCGCCCCCCAACTTTGCACGCACCTGCCACTCTCGGCTGGACAGTATTGCAGGGTAATGTGGTTAAACCCGGCCTAGCTCGGGCCCAATCGTGGTACCGACACTTACTGGCAAAGTCAGCTGAGGAAGAAGATATTACTCACTCTTGGAACCCCCCCCCCCAACCCCCAATTAAAAATGCGTTTCCCCCTCTCAGCCCAGGACCCTTTTTGAGCTCTCCAAGAATAAATTCGCAGTAAGCCTTATCCAGTGATATACGCATACTCCTTCACTTTCTGCCAGTGCTACTATCCCTATTGGAAATCTGGGGGGGGGGGGGGGACAACAAAAAACCCTTAAGATATAAAAAATAAGAACATTGGAAAGCTGTAGGTGTGTTGTTTAGAAATCAGTTCCTGGAATAATAATAGGGCATATTTTCCTACAAGAGTTACTGTACTCAAGTTTTTGTTTTGGATAGCTTTTTTTTTTTTTTTTTTGAAAGTGATGCGGGGTGGGGGTGTGCAACAAAATGTAAATGACTGAAAAGTTGGGGCCAAACTCATTAGATGGTTGCTGGGGGGAGTAGCCTCACTAGTTCAAAGGACAAAAGAAATTAGTGCGTTTGTAGTATTCGGCCAAGGAATGTGCCAAAGACAGTTGAGTCATCCACTATATGGAAAGGGAGTGTTCTTGGCTCCTGCATAGCTTTGTGAAATGTTCAAGTCATGTGAAACTTGGTCATCCGTCAGGGGGAGAAATAGTTAACTTTTGAATCTACCACCCTGTATTGACATTTGATGATTTTCTGCAGTGGTTTTGTCAGAGTCTTTTAAAATCTTGATAAGCTGATGATTTTGGCAGTAGCAAGGGCATGCCCTTTACCCTTGCCGTCAGTTCCTGTGTTCGATAGTAAGGACATCTGTGCGTGATTTGCTTGTAGTACTTGGAGATTTTTCTTTTATGGGACCTGGAGGAACGGATTAGCTCATGCTTCAGATTGTGTTTCTGTCGTAGTTCCACATCTGAAAATTAGTTTGCCTATGGTCTGCTTTAAAGTTTATAAATAAAACAAAGTGTTTACTGACTTACCAGCAGCTTCTGGTAGGGTTGCCTGGCTGGCTCAGTCCGGGGAGCATGCGACTCTTGAGCTTGGGTTCAAGTTGTGAGTTCGAGCCCCATGTTGGGTGTAAAGATTACTTAAAAAAAAAAAAAAAGATTAATAAAAAAAAAGTATTCTGGCATTTATAGATTCGTTTTCAGAAATATGGAATACTTTCCAGTACTCTTGGTTTAATGTTGTTAAGCATTACCATCATATTAGGACTATTTTTATATAAAGACCACGTGTTGATACATACACATCAACTGTGACCGAAGTTTTAATTAAAACTGCAAAATTGGAATTTGTTCTGGTTATTACTGAGATGTGGTATAGAATCATCACATATGACTAAGTCAGTTGAAGACTGACTTTCTTAACCAAGGCATTATTGACATTTGTGACTGGATAATTCTTTGTTGTGGGGGCTGTCCTTTGAATTCTGAGATGTTTAGCAGGATCCCTGGCTTCTCACTTCAGACCAGTTGCACCCTTCCCCCATTCCCTTTCCCCTCGTGACAACCAAAAATATCTCCGTACTTTACCATATTCCCCTACGGACAAAATTGCCCTTGATTGAGAACCACTGTGTTAAATATGTATACTCTTTTATACGTATAAAATTTGAATTGTTTCTCAGTTACTTTTTGTTCCTTGTGTATTTATTGAGTGTCAGTAAATGTCAGACATATGCAAGGGGCTGGGAAACACTTGATAAATGGGTCCTCCCTTTAAAACGCACAGCCAGATAGAGGATGTCGACCATTTAAAAGTAATTACAGAGTGCCCTGGGTGCCACTCTGGGTCAGGGTGTTGGGACCATCAGGAAAACTTCTGGTAGGAGGGCATATTCCTACAGTATATACTTTATTGACTCCACAGGTGGTATTCACTAACAAGTATAACTAGAATCTTTAAATTATGTAACACGGCAACCATTTTATTTTACCCCACCCTGATAATCTTATTTCTCAGCGGAGGTGATAAGATATTAAGATGAAAGTTGCTAATTTAGGGATTTGTTTGAAATGGTCTCCATGCTTTAGCGTTCTCTTTTTAGATGACCTTTTCATTTTAACTGCTGTTATTTTCTTCTGAATAGTGTCCTTTAAAAAGCATTTTTAAAGAAGAAACAGACAATGTGCTTGCAGTCAGTTGTAACTCTGAGTCACTGAACATCACCAATAAGGTCCCAGGGTACTTTACAGAAAATGTTTCTGTTTTCTTCTTCCTTTTTCGTTTCCATTAGCTTACTATAAGTTGTCTTTCTGAGGCTTGAAAGGGTCTGATTTAGAAAAAAAATTCTTTTTATGGTTGCTTCAACATGTATGTATTGACTATTTCGCTTAATGGTCCTTTGAAGAGAATTACGAATTTAAAGTGCTTGATGACCATGGGGCGTCTGGCTGGTTTAATTGGTGGAATATGCAATTCTTGATCTTGGGGTTGTAGGTTTGAGCTCCACGTTGGGTATAGAGATTCCTTAAAAATAAAATCTTAAAAAAAATAATAAAGTGCTTGATGACCAGAGAGATAGATGATCAGCATTTAGTACTTTAGGCAGTATGTAAACTTCGTTGGTATTTCTTTCTTAAGGAATTTACAGTGGTTTAATTAGAGTATTAGATTTCCTTTTGCCGGTATATGCCAATAACATTGCTAAAGAAAAAAATGGACTTAAGTATTCTAGAATTGTAGAAATAAAAGGCTTCTTTTATGGTCAGCAGGTCTATTTGATTTTAAAAATGAGGAAGTATAAACAGATTAAGTGATTTATCTAAGGGCAACACGGTTAGTAGATGTCAAAACTGAGCCAAGAGCCAGATTCTCCCAACTCAATCCATTTCTCTTTTTCTGGTACCTTGTTGCCCTTTCCACTACTACTCAATTGATATGGTTAGCACTCTGCTAATCACAGTGGAAGATATTGGGAAAATATGAGACATAACTTCTTCCTCAAGGATATGATTAAGTGCCAGAGAAATTGGTACAGACAATGAAGGCTGTAGTGGTACAGAAGAGGAAAGATCAGAATGATCCTGTGTGAGTGGGTAGTCTCCTTGGAGAAAATGAGCATGAGGTGGGGTTTTGGAGAATGTGTGTGTGTAGGAGAGGTCTTAGGAAGGTTTCTTTTTAGAAAGGAGTTACAGTATAAGTAAAGATGCAGAGATGGGAATGAGTTCATTCTTCCTGCCTTCCTCCTTCCTTTACATATTACTTTTCAGTAAGCAGATATTTGTAACACTTGGCTATGTGCTAGAAACTGGGGATACAACAGTGAATAAGATACAGTCCTTACACTCAAGTAGCTTACACCAAGTGACTTTTAGAGAGAAGAGATCTGTTTACAGCACAGAGAAATTGAGAGAGAAATTTACAAAGATAGTGTGACACCCCGTTGTGGAGATGCTTACTTTTCTAGCTCATCCCTGTTCAATGCAAATGTGAATTTCATATGTAATTTGAAGTTTCTAGTAGCCACATTTAAAGTAAGAAGAGGTGAAAAAAGATAAAGTAAAAAGAGGTGAAATTAATTTTTAAAACATATTTCTTTTGACCATGTATCTAAAATATTCAATATAAAAATTATGATATATCTTACATTCTCTCTCTCTCTCTCTTTTAACTAGGTATCTGAAATCTGGTGTGTATTTTGTACTAATAGCAAAGCTCAATTTGTACTAATCATATTTCAATTATTCTATAGCCCTATGTATTGGGTGGTGCCGTTTTAGTTGAATACATATTTAACTTTAAACTTTTTATTTGGAACTAGTTTCAAACTTACAAAAAATTGCAAGAATAAAATAATAGGAACAAGGAACAGCTTTTTAAATTTTTTTTTTCAAGTTTATTTATTTATTTTGAGACAGAGAGAGAGAAAGGACAGAGGAGGGGCAGAGAGAGAGGGAGAGAGAGTGAATCCCAAGCAGGCTTTCAGATGTGGGGCTTGAACTCACAAACTGTGAGATCATGACCTGGGCTGAGATTAAGAGTCAGATGCTTAACCTACTGAGCACCTAGGTGCCACTACAAGGAACATTTTTCTCACTTTCTTCTCTCTTCTTTTTCTGTGTCTTTTTTTTTTTTTTCTTCTCTGACTCATTTGAGGATCAGTTATGGTCTTTTACCTCTGAATACTTCAATGAAGAATAGGGATATTTATTTACATAGCCACTGTATAGTTGCCAACTTCATAAATATACTTTGGTTCAGTTACTATCTATGATTCCAGTTTTGTCAGTTGATCTGGTATGTCCTTTGTAACATTTTGCCCTCACCAGTTTAGGGTCCAGTTAGGATTAGGTATTATATTTAGTTGTCATATTGCTATAGTCTCTTTTTATCTGGAACATTTCCACAGCATTTGTTTGTATTTATGAAGAGTACAGATCCCCTCCTGCTTTTTTCCCCCTACACTGTTCTTCATGTTATGTTTATGTGATATTTTCTTGTGATTAGATTGAGATTATGCATTCTTGGCCAGGATGTTGCCTAGAAGATGTTGCCTCACATCTGGAGACCCAGGGTGTCTTTCTGTCCTCCGTAGGTGCTGTTAGATTTGATTACCTTGTTAAAGGTCAAGGTGTAACCCATTTTGACTGTATAATACTATTCTTTCTTCTTTTGCCATTAGTAGGCATCTACTTATAAGACCCTGCAAATATCTTGCTCCTTATCAAAAATTTCCCTTAAATTTAGCATCCATTGTTCATTCTTTGTTGTTCATTGCCTATCTAGTCTTCACCATAATGACTGCAAAATGATGATTTTCCCACTCCAGCATTCCCTTCTCCTTCACCAATTGGTCATTGGGTTTCTGTTCCTCCTTCCCTCTCTCCCTCCCTCTCCATTTCCTTTCTGTCAGCTTCCTTTTTTCTTTACTAATTTCAGTTTTTAAAAATGGTTTATAACTCATCACTGTTCTTAATTATTTTGGTGCTCTAATTGTGTCAGATTTGAACAGTGGGAGCCCATTAGGGTGGCCCTGTGTCCTTTTGACATTCTCCAATAATTTTTTTTAACCTCTTCGCTACTGTTTGGTATAACAGTGTATTCTAAGCTCATCCATTACTCTTTCCTAGCCCTGAAAATAGCCAATTCTCTGAGGAGCCCTGTGTCTTTTAGTGGGGATCCAGATCTGGGGTAACTTTTCTTCTTGTTTATTTCAGCAGACAAATCTGACATTTTGAACTTTATTCTGTAGGCATTATGAAATCAGTAAGATTTTATTAAGCAGGGGTGCCTGGCTGGCTCAGTTGTAAGAGCATGTAATACTTGGTCTTGGGGTTGTGAGTTCGAGCCCTTGTTGGGTGTAGAGATTACAAAAATAAAATCTAAAAAAAAAAAAAAAAAGGTTTTATTAAGCAGTGAAATATATCTGGTATGCAAGACAGGCAAAATTTTCCTCTACCTTCTTAGGGCGTGTCTGGCTGGGCCTAAGAATTTAACTGACATAAGGCAGACTAACAGGAGAAAAGCATGCAAGTTTTATTAAATTTTTACATGTATATGAGAAGCTTCACAAGAGTATGAGGACCCAAAGAAGTGACCAGACCAGGTGTTTATACCTTGTAGACAAAGAAACAATACGTTTGTGAAGAATTGACAAGACAGTGGGTTTGGGTTAGGGGTAGTAAATGGTGAAGAAGTAGCCAAGAAGATAAAGGTTAGTTGAAGAGGTTTGTTTATGCAGATTTCTCAGTTCCAAATTCTCTGTGTCTACTGATGAGAAAATCTTTTTTCCTCCTGGTACAGCGAGGGTGCCTTTCACATGAGAGTTTTATCTCTTGCTTTCAAAAAGAAAAAAGAGGGTCAGAGTGTTCTTATACCTGCTGTTTTAGTGCCTTTAATTAAAGATAATCAATATGCTAACCTGGCATATTTTGGAATGACATTCTGGCTTTCTTCAGGCACAGAGTTGGGAGTTAAAAAGTTTGTGGAATGAGTATGAGAGGAATGTTTTAAGGAAGAGTAATTTGTCAGTGTTGCATGTGATGGATTAAAACCATAGGAGAGTATAGGTATAGATGAGATAGGAGAGATTTTGATATTTTAGGCGCTCGGAAATTATAATTTACATGAGAATGACAACAGTGTGTGCAGAAAAAGGTAATGTATAAGGAAGACCTTTTGAACATATCTCTTCCTCACATGTCTAGTGTGGGCCCACTGTGTGTTGTGGACACACTGATGAGTAAAAGACATAAACCCCCGTGGAGCTTGGTGTAAGAGAAACTGTTCAAAAATCCCATAGCTATATGGTCATGTGGGTGAGTCTTAGGAAGGAAAAGCACAGGGAGCCCCAAGAGCATACAGCAAGAGGGACCTGATCTAAACTAAGATGTTAGGGAAGGCTTCCTAGATTGGTTACACATTTAAGTTTGATGCTACTAATTTATGAAACACATTTTAAAAAGTGGTATTATTTTCTCTCTGTGGAGATTTATTTTTAGTGTGTTAAGAATAGCGATTGAGATACAAAAGAACCAGGGCTCGAACTAAGTTTTCTCTTCTTATCCTGGTGGTCTTTTGCTTGAGCTAAAGAGACAGTATAATTAGTGGTTAACAGTCTGAACTCTCGAGCCAGACTGTCTAGGGTGATATTTGTTTCCTAGTTACTAGCTGAGTAGCTTTGGGCAAGTTACTTGATTTCTCTGTCTCCTTAATAATAATAGTACCTGTCTCATAGGGTTGTTGTGAGGGGGGACTGAATTAATACACATAAACGTCTCTGACAGTATCTGGCACAGAGTAACTACCTCTCTATAAATGTTAGCTATTGCTGATGTTGGTGTTTTGTTACTATATACTCCAGGTTCCTTCAAGGAACACTTTTCTTATCAATCTCCTTGTGTATGTGTGTGTGTACATGTGTGTACAGTCATTCATCATACTATTGGGCATTTATTCTGTGCAAATTGCTGGGCTTGGGGATAAAAATTCTTGCGGAGTTTTAATGAGGGAGACAGATACTTAAATAATTACAAAGTAATTTGGAAGATGTTGGGGCACCTGGGTGGCTCAGTTGGTTAAGCCTCCAACTCTCAGTTTAGGCTCAGGTCATGATCTCACAGTTTGTGAGTTCGAGCCCCACATCGGGCTCTGGGCTGACAGTGCAGAGCCTCCTTGGGATTCTCTCTCTCTCTCTCTCTCTGTCTCTGTCTCTGTCTCTGTCTCTGTCTCTCTGTCTCTCTCTCCTCTCTCTCTCTCTCTCTCTCTCTCTCCCTGACCTTCCCTGCTCATGTGCCCTCTCCCTCTTACAAAATAAATAAATAAAAACTAAAAAAACCCACAATGTAATGTGCTAAGTGTTAATAGATACACAGAGGAAGTGTGAGCACAAAAGACAGAGTAATTCTGTGAGGGGAGGGGTAGGTGGAGACTGTTGAAGGCCTTACGGACACTGGCAGTGACAGGCCAAGAGGAGCAAGGGAGAGAAGCCATCTTTAGAGACGGGGACCAAGCAAACGCAAGAGCATGAAATAGCCGAGCACAGCATTAGGGGAATTGTGAACATTTCTGTATGTGGATGGGGGTAGTTATAAGAGATGAGATTGGAAAGTTTTGGTCTATATACCATAGGCGATAAGGAGCCTTGGAATTTTTTAAATGATGAAATCTGTAATAAGGAAAACCCTCCAAAAATATTTTTTCCAGGTAATCTTTATAAAAAGTAAATTGGGTAAACCACTCTTTTGTCTAAAATCTGTTGGTGACTAATCACTGCCCACAGGAGATGTCCAAACTTTTTACTTTGGCACACAAGGCCCATAATGCTCTGGTCCCTTTATAGGATTTCAGACTCATCTCCATCTACTGCACATGCTCTGCCCCTGCCTTTCTCACCAGTTGTGTTTCCCACCAGTTGTGTTTATCCTGTTCTCTCATCCCTTCATACCTCCGTAGAAGTGCTTCGTTCTGCTCACAGTGTCCTACCATCACTTGTAGGCATTGCTCAATTCAGATGACACTGGGACTTACTTGCCTGCTTTTTTTTTTTTTTTTCCCTCCTCTTCTCCCAGAACATCCCATACTAATTAGGAGAACAGGCTTTTGGTATTAGACTGTCATTTAAGGTCTGGGCTCCTCCACTCATGAGGGTGAGATGTTGCACAAAATTTCAGGCTCTCTGAGACCCAGTTGCTTTATCTGTAAATGGAGGATTTTATATACCTCAAGTGTTGTGGAAGGATTAAATGAAATAATGTTCATGAAGCACTCACCACAGTATCTAGCATTCAGTACACATTTAGTATTTAAGAGCTATTATACTTCAGGTCTCTAGAAAAATTTTTATGTTGTTTTTGTAATTTGTTTACTTGATTATTTGTCTACTAGACTTGAGCTCTCTTATGGTGGGGATTTTGTTTTCTTTTTTAGTGGGTAGGCTCTAAGTTAGTGTTTGATGCTTGGTGGTTTTTCACTAACATACTCTGACTACTTGGTGGCTGTGTAGAGAGGATGGCTACATTAGGGGAGAGACTGGCTAGAGAATAATAACTTTTTATTCCTAAAATTGCTGCACATTAGAATCATTTAGAATTCTTATCCAAATTCTTCCATTGAAACAGAATTTCTGGATCTCTAGTTTTCAGTTCAGGAGATGGTTAAAGCTTGAATTTACACAATGGCTTTGGGGATAGAGAAAGAATAGAATGATTTTCAAGAAAATTAAGGTGTAAAATTGATAGGGTTTTTGGACTTGTGAGTAGTTGGGTAACTGAGAGGATGATGGAATGGACTAAGGTAAAGAGTAGAGGAGGAAGAAGAGCAGGTTTGGGGAGGAAGATGAATGTGAACTAGAGGTATGGCCATCCCAGTGGAGATGTTCACGAGGCAGGTGGAAATATAGGTCCAACACACAGGAGACAAGTGGAGGCAAGTATTAGATACGTACAGATGTTGTAGAGAAGTCAAGTCAAATAAGGACAGAGAAGTGTCCACTGAATGGAACAGTTGAGTCATACCTAGTTCAGTTTCAGGAGAGTCATAGGGATAAATTGGGAAGTAAGGAAGTAGAAGCAGGGAGCACAGATTACTTCCTGAGGAATATAGAGTAGAGGAAGCAGAAACTAACTTAATATTAAATGCATGAATGAAATTTGTCATCCTTAGACCACGTTCTAATAAATGATTTTATCTTATTTTAAAGGTTTAAAAAAATTTTTTTTTAATGTTTATTTTTGAGACAGAGAGAGACAGAGCATGAACAGGGGAGGGGCAGAGAGAGAGGGAGACACAGAATCTGAAGCAGGATCCGGGCTCTGAGCTGTCAGCACAGAGCCCGACGCAGGCCTGAACTCACAGACTGTGAGATTGTGACCTGAGCTGAAGTCAGATGCTTAACTGACTGAGCCACCCAGGGACCCCTGTTTTTTTTTTTTTTGAGAGAGAGAGAGAGAGAGAGAGAGAGAGAGAGAAAGCACAAGTGGGGGAAGGGGCAGAGAGAGAGGAAGAGCAAGAGAATCCGAAGCAGGCTCCACACACACTGCCAGCGTGGAGCCCAATGTGTGGCTTGAATCCATGAACTGTGAGATCATGACCCAAGCCAAATTCAGTTGCTTAACCAACTGACCCACCCAGGTACCCCTAATAATTTTTATTTTCAAGAATTATAAACTTCCTCAAATCAGTTTAAGTTGAAAGGGGGATTTATTGTAAAATTTCAAAGTGATCCATGAATAAGAATTGCTATACAGTTGGGTCTGAAGAGAATGGTGTCAGGGACAGAGGGAGTTTTTCTCTTTGCCTCACTCTTTCATGGACCACTGGCATCATTGTGTCTCTGTGTGCATCCTCCTCATTGCTGCCTACTCAGTATGCTCAAGACTCCAAATGGTCATCTGACCACACAGTTCTACTTACTTTTCACCTTAGTTTTGTGTAGCCAACTGACTCAGTGTCTCAATTCCCAAAATCCAAGAGAAGACTAAAATGTCCTTAGCATCTTTTCTTGTTGGGTTGTGCATAGGTCTCTGGCTGGCCAAAGGTGTTCATTGATGGTTTAGTCAACTGAGGCTGGAAGTGGAGTTGGTCATATGATACTTAGGACTGTTCCTTCTAAGAGTGGTATCATGAAACACACATTTTACATATCATTCTTCTAGAAATAAGCTTTACCATATCATTCTTCTAGAAATAAGCTTTACCATGGCTCTGAAATAGTGATAATAGTTATGATTAAGTTCATTTGGTTCTAGGAATAAAGGATCCATCAGCTTAGCTCAAAAATAGCATAGTAGTGGTTATAAGGATGCACTTGGCAATAAGATGGAATTTCATAGAATTTCAAAACCAAACATTTAATATGGTGCTGAGCCTCTCAGACATTTTTACTGGAAGGCTTTGAAGGCTCTAAGGCAGTGCTATTCGGAACTTCATGACAGGGCTTTATAGATTATCACTCTAGAGTTGAGCTATTAAAGGACTCAGTAACTCTTCATATATTTGTGTCCCCTATATCTATCTACTTTTGATTTTGCTCTCAGCTAATTTTCTTACCCTCTATTCTAGTTTTTTTTTTTTTTTTTTTTCTTCATGGCTTCTACATACTCAGAGTCTATGGTCTTTTGAAACCTGGGGCGCCTGGGTGGCGCAGTCGGTTGAGCGTCCGACTTCAGCCAGGTCACAATCTCACGGTCCGTGAGTTCGAGCCCCGCGTCGGGCTCTGGGCTGATGGCTCGGAGCCTGGAGCCTGTTTCCGACTCTGTGTCTCCCTCTCTCTCTGCCCCTCCCCCGTTCATGCTCTGTCTCTCTCTGTCCCAAAAATAAATAAATGTTGAAACCTTAGCTGGCTTATAGCTTTGATTTGCTGAAGTCTTTCATGTACTTTTACTTTATCTCCTGACTACACTGTTTATCTATTTAGTGCCAGTTTATGTGGCTAATTGATCACTTTTCTTCATGGTTTGCAGTTCAAAGGCCTAATAAGCATGGAACTCAGCAGTAGTTCATTCTTGGTATTGGGGTGCTTTTTTTTTTTCTTTTTTTTTTTTTTTTGCCACGCGGCCATAGTTCATTCTTGGTATTGGGGTGCTTTTTTTTTTCTTTTTTTCTTTTTTTTTTTTTTTTTGCCACGCGGCCATGTTATTGGCTGCTAGCTAGCTTGTGAATATTTGCTGTTTGGTCCAGGTGATCACATCTTTTGTCATGGCAGTAGACATGGGGTCATATAACCTAGCTGTCTTGGACTGTATTCTCAACCTGGACTATGGTAGGATAGTTTACTTTAGGATGGAACCGTGGCCATTGCCTGTACTATGATTGATTGACATATTTAATACAATAACATGAATAATTTAGTTGCACTGACATCTGTTTAAGTGTTGCATGGACTGTAGCAGTAGTTGAAATTTAAAACCACCCTTTCCCCCGTCATTTCAATTTCTAATATCAGACTATGGCTAAGTTTTACATAAATATGCTAATATAAAAGTTTTTAGAGTTTCATTGATACTTTATTTGGACTTTATTGGCTAAATAATATTTGGAAAATGTATTAAGAATTTCTGTCTTTATACAGTGCTATGTCAGAATACATTGTCTTGTGAGATGGATTAAATGGTAAATCATATTGAGTCAGATCTCTGATAAGGAAGTATGCATTATTTTGTCCTGTGAGACATTTTTTTAATTTAAACCTCATATCTGCTTGTACCTTTTAAATATTTGAAGCAATGATCTAGTTTTGAAATAAAAATATTTAAAAATAATAAAATATGTTTCTGGTTATGAACCATGTATATCATCGAAGTTTGAATATATCAGAAAAGGAAAATTGAGAAGCAACACGGCTATAGCATTGTGGATGGTTTAACATTAAGAGCACAAGCTTTGAAGTCAGATGGAATCCCAGCTTTATGCATTATTACATTAAAAAATACATTTTTTAATGTTTATTTTTGAGAGAGAGAGAGAGAGAGAGACAGTGTAAACAGGCAGGGGGCAGAGAGAGAGGGAGACAGAGAATCCGAAGCAGGCTCCGGGTTCTGAGCTGTCAACACAGAGCCCAATGTGGGACTCATACTTGCGAACTGTGAGATCATGACCTGTGCCGAAGTTGGACACTTAACTGACTGAGCCACCCAGGCGCCCCAGTGTGTTATTATATTTGTAAGCTTAGCTGACAATTTATTTAACTTTTTTTAACTGTATTTCCCCCCTTGGCTAAATGGGAACAATCCCTTTGACTTTATTCAAGGATTGCTAAAAGCATTAAATGATATAGTGTAGACAAAGTGCTTGGCATTATGCCTGTCATAGAGGTTATACGTTAGCTGTTGTTAATAGAAAGATAGAATATTTCATTTAGCAGACGACCGATTGACATTTTTTAGTATAAATTCAAGTTTCTTACTTGCATCATTTTAAAAATGCAAATAATCTAGAAGAAGTGGATACTCTGAGCTTTACAATAAGATTCATGGGTTATTTTGATTTTGTTAAATTTTTGAGTATAAAAGCACCTGGGCAAGTAGAGAAATCCCTGAATTTGAATCAGAAGACTTGAGTTCATGTTCTCTATCTCTGCAGTCAGTGTGATCTTAGGCAAATCATGGAGTTTCTCTTGACTTCACTTTCCTTATCTGTCCACTGAGGGCATCATCACCTAGGCAATTTCTAAAGTGCTTTTCAGGGTAAGCCTGTTACTTGAAAACCAAAAGAGTACCAAGATTTTGAGTCTGCAGATCATTTGCAGCCCTGAGGTAGCATTTTAAGTGTTATATAACAAATCAAAATAACTTTTAACCTATTTTCTAGCATCTTTGCTAAGGAAAAAAAAAAAACCTGTCTTTAGAGCAAGAATTCAGTGATAAAGTTTGATAACTCCTGTAAGGTTACTGTCACAGCACTGCCATGTAGTAGTTTCCAGAAGATAGTAGGTCCCCTTCTCTACTGAGATCTTCCTTGCCCCCAGCGTGTAGCCCTTTATAAGTATCTCAGATGCAAGTAAGGGACATTCATTGCAGTAGATGCTTTGATGCAGCACCTAGATCTTCCTTTAAGATGGAGTCACATTCCCCTAGCTGCCTGGAGTCATGGCTGCCGATGGCTCTTGGCTGCATCCTTCTCTGGGAGTTGCCCTAACAGAAAGAAGCTGCCTGATCCAAGATTATGTCCCTTTCCTGGAAACAGCCTGTACTGCATTACTGGTTGATGTGGAGAATACAAAGAATCCTCCTCTTGCCTTGGTTAGGGACTTCTGTGAAGGGCCATCCAGCTTTAGGACTCTTGGTGGGATTAACTAAGGCCACTGTTATAATTGTGCTACTGATTAGTACTGTTCGTCTGCTTTCTCTGCCCTGTCATATTGCCCCTGTGCCCGTACAGGTGTTCTTGGGAGCACTGCCCAGTAAAACTGCTTGTAGTTTTCAGGGCCTCAGAGTCTGTTTCCTTGGGAGCCCAGATTATGAATCATCTGCTATTTGGATAGTGTGTCTTAGAGATTTTTGTGTCATAAAACATGATTATATTCAGGACGGATTTTAATTTTATTATCTTTGTGTTCTACTTCTTTAAACTGATCCTCTATAGATCTCTTAGAAAAGGAATCTGTAGTCAGTAGATTAGAATTTGTTAGATTCTAAAGTACCATGCAAGACCATTTGCTGGGATTTTGAGTGTAGCACATTGATGCTCTGTTCGGGAAGTTTTATTATCAGCACCATTCCCAGTTCCCTCAACAGATTTTAAGACTTAAAGAATGAAAAGTGGCTTCTTCTTTTTATTTTTGTAATGTTTATTTATTTTTGAGAGAAAGAGACCAGTGTGAGTGGGGTGAGGGCAGAGAGAGAGGGAGACACAGAATCTGAAGCACGCTTCAGGCTCCGAGCTGTCAGGATAGAGCCTGATGCGGGGCCCGAGCTCACGAACTGTGAGATCATGACCTGAGCTGAAGTTGGACGCTATCCGACTGAACCACCCAGCTGCCCTGAAAAGTGGCCTCTTCTTAAAACTAGATTTTGAACCCTATTTTGGTATATTTTTGTGTCTGTCTATCTGTATTTTTTGAATCAAAACACCTGATACTCTAAATTTGCTTCAAATATATAGCTCAATTGTGATTATATGTTAGATATTTAAAAAATGTTGGATATTAAATACTTTTACTGCTTTACTTAATATTGACTTAACTGTATGATGTCTGTAAGCCCAATTTAGATACTAATAACTTATCTGTAAAGTTAGTTTAATAGTCTCAGTCTCTTACTGATTTGACTGCCTTTTTCTTTTCTTTTTCTTTTTTTTCTTTTGATTGGCTGCTTTTGAGAGATGTTAGTTTCACATAACCATTAATAACTGGTAAAAGTTTTAGAGTTTTGAAAATGTCGATAAGAAGCAAAGTGTATATAGAGATTGGAAATATAGTTGATTGTTTCTGTGTTTTTCTTCCTGTTTATTTTGAGAGAGAGTGAGGGAGCACAGGGGAGGAGCAGAGAGAAAAAGAGAGAGAATCCCAAGCAGGCTCCTTGCTATCAGCACAGAGCCCCACATGGGAATTGATCTCATGGCCATGAGATCATGACCTGAGCCAAAAGGAGCTGGAAGCTTAACTGACCGAACACCCAGGCGCCCCTGGACGTGCTTTTAAGTTAGCCAGTTTAGGACTCAAATGAATCATGGAATGAGAATTTTAGAGCTGGAAGGACCCATGATCTTGTCCTGTCCCTGTAATTCTTCCTTGAAGAAGTTGAGATTAGAGAAATTGTCTTGATGGAGATCAGACAGATGACCAAGAAATATTTTGGTTAGTAGAGAGAATATTGAATTGGGACCTGGGAAACCTGTTTTAATTGCAACTTTACCATTACCAGAGTGATGTCAATCAAGCTTAGTTTCTAGGGCTAGTTTCATCATCTATGAAGTGATACAATTGGAATATAATTTCTGAGATGTTTTCCAACTTTTAAACTTTGTTTCTTGTCTTAATGATATGAATGACTACTATGTACAGTATATCTACCAAATGCTAGGCAGTGTTTTAAATATTTTAAGTGTATTATTTCATGTAATTCTTACAACAGTTCTGTGAGGCTGACATTATTAGTTCCACTTTACAAATGGGAATTTGGGGCTTAGAGAAGTTAAATAAATCTACAAAGCTTCTTAGTGGGTAACTGGAATGAATGCAGATCTGTGAGACTCCGGCTTCTGTATTCTGAATCACTATTCCTAGATTTAGGTGGACTTTTGCTTTTGGAACACTTAATAGGCGCTGCTGAAAATAGGAGCCAGTTGCATTAGGTAAATATATGCTTCTGACACCCGTCTCTGGCATAGGGTAGTATTGCGTGTCAGTATGTTAGCCAGGAAAAGACTTAGGATTCAGAAGTATATTGTGTGTTAGTACTTAGGAAATTTTGGACAGGATTGAAATTAGATACAACTGGGGGATAGCCTCTTAGAAGCCCCTTTGAAAGACAAATTGAATAGGAATTGCACTCAATTTAGCATTAATAATTTAACAACATGAGTGATTGTATTTGCTTACTCATTAAAGTTGTAGGATGGTTCCAGGTTAGGTGGAATTGCTCACATTTCAGAAAATAGGAATTGTTCTCAGTTGAAAGCTGATGAAAATGAGTTAGTTAAATGTGGTATGTTGGCAAAGAAGCTTGCCATTTTTAAAAATTATTTATTTATTTATCTTAAGTAACCTCTCCACCCAGCACGGGGCTGGAACTCATGACCCCGAGATCAAGAGTCACACGCTCTACTGATTGAGCCAGCCAGATGTCCTGAGAAGCTTACTATTATTGTATGTGGTTGTATGATGGATAGAGAAGCTTCCGTGAAGTCATTGGTACCATAAGTTTTCTAGGTCATATTATTGCAAAAGTCTGAGTAAGCTTTCTTCCTTCAGGATATATTCTGTTTTAAGAAGGCAGAGAAATAAGAAGGAAGTTTCAGGACAAAAAAAAAAGTAATTAGCAAAAATGAATTATGAAACAAGTTTAAAGGTGTTAGAATTATAATGGAGATGAGAATAAAGAGTATTAGTGACCATTTTCAAGGTTGAAGACTTAGAGCAAGTAAGAAGGACTTAAGAGACAAATTTTATGTGAAGTTTGAGGCTGACAGCCAGGAGTTAGAATTAGGAATACAGGAGGTGTGAAGTGAAAAGTAGAAGGTCCCCTCCCTAGGGAACACTGGTAATAGTGTCTTTGTATTTTTCCACAATTTTCTGATGCATATATATCCATTAATATTATACAGATATGATCATAGTCTTCATATTGGCTTTGAATTTTTTTCACTTAATATAGTTTGGAGATCTTTAAGTACCAGCACTTTCAGAACTACTTCTTTTATTATTTGTTTATTTTTAATAACTACATTATATTCTGTGGATTAGCAAAATATGGCTAGTCCCCTGTTCTTTCCTTTTACTCCCTAGGCTTCTTGGGCTTACTTAGGTCTGTTTACTAGGACTATTTTTGGCAAACTTGATAAAAGATTTTTTTGGTGGTGGTAGTAGGATTATGTAGTTATATCTTTGACTTGCTTACTTTTCTGGGAAGGTAAATCCCAGAAGAAAAGCCACCTCTACTCTGGAAAAATAAAGGATACAGAAATGGGGAAAATGTAGTTCTTGGGAGGTACAGCTTTTGTTTCCAGTGCTTTTGAGGATGGGGTCACTAGTTTTAAAACCTCTTGTGGGATGAAACTGTTGAAATGTTGATGGGTCAAAAATGAATTGCTAGTTTTATACAGTTGTTTATATAAGTATGTAATTTAAAGGCTCTTTAACTTTTTCACCATTCAGCTCCTTTCTTTTTTTCTCAGATGCAGGAGTTGTCATCAGATCCAGATACCTGACTTTTATTTATAAATTCATGTCTCAAGCATACCATTTTGGGAAAGAATCTTACTATGTTTTTTAGAGTAGGGTAGATAATAGATGGTAGAATCATTAACACATGAGAATCTTATGGATTTTAAATGAACACAATAAAGACAGACTCTGGATAAGTTTAGAACGTTTTAGAAGGTTACATTTTGGGAAAATGTGACAGGAATGTGGATCATCTATTGAGGTTTGCTTCTTTTTTTTTTTTTTTTTCTTTTTAATATCAAGAAAAGTTTCACTGTAAAAGTAATTTGACTATGGATCTAAAATTCCGAAAAAAAAAAAAAATGAGCAACACCAAAACCAGAAAAACTAAAAACCAAAATATCCATAACTGTTTTGCTACAGAAATCATTATTTATATTTTGTGATATATATCCTTTGAATCTCTCATATAAATAGTTTTTGTACACAATTATAATTACAGTGTGTATGTTTTCTTATTTTTCTGTGCATCTTTTATAATCATTTTAATGGATGAATTTGAAAGTAGTATCACTTTTTCCTTACTTGGCATTTTATGTTAAATATTTAATAGTTATGAATAGGATGTTTGCTTGTTGAGACAAATGTGTAGTGAATTGCTGTCAGTCTTGGGTGCTTACGGTGCATCTCAGTGGAGATGTCCAGCAGAGAAGCAGTATGGTTTAGTGATGATGAGCTGGTTTGCTCAAGTTAAAATCCTTTCTTCCATTAATTAGCCATGTGACTTTGGGCAAATTACTTATTTCCACACCTCATTTCTCTCGTGTGAAATGGAAATAATGATAGTATGTACCATTAATGTTTTTTTGCTGAGGATTATTAAGTTAGTTGTTGTGCTCAATCTTGCCCAGTGTTTTACTAGATTTTCAGTTCCTTTAAGGTAACATCTAGATAGTAATGAATGATGATGTTAGAGGAGAAAAAGAAGACCTTTAATCCTCCAGATTGTATGTATCATTGGGATGGAATATCAAGTATTAGAGACAGATTGGTAATGGTTGGCATGGATGGCAGATGGATGGGCTGTGTTGATCTTTTCAGCAACCCTCAAATGATTGTAGTTTAGTTGGTGTAGTAGAGAGAGCAATGCAAGAGGAATCAGAAGATTAACATTTTAGATTTTTTTTTAAATTTATATTCAAGTTAATTAACATACAGTGTAGTCTTGGCTTCAGGAGTCGAACCCAGCGATTCACCTCTTACATATGATACCTGGTGCTCATCTGAAAAGTGTGCTCCTTAATGCCCGTCACCCATTTAAAATCCCCCCACCCCCTTCCAGCAACTCTCAGCTTGTTCTCTGTATTTAAGAGTCTCTTATAGTTTGCCTCTCTCTGTTTTTATCTTAGTTTTCCTTCCTTTCCCCTAGTTCATCTGTTTGTTTTTTATATTCCATTGATGAGTGCAATCATACAGTATTTGTCTTTCTCTGACTGACTTATTTTGCTTAGCATAATACACTCTAGTTCCATCCACGTTGTTGCAAATAGCAAGATTTCATTCATTTTGATTGCTGAGTAATATTCAATTGTATATATATACACCACATCTTCTTTATCCTTTCATCCATTGATGGACATTTGGGCCCTTTCCACACTTTGGCTATTGTCAGTAGCACTGCTATAAACACTTGGGTGTATATGCCCCTTCGATGCAATGCTCCTGTATCCTTTGGATAAATATCTAGTAGTGCAATTGCTGGGTCATAGGGTAGTTCTATTTTTAATTTTTTGAGGAACCTGCATACTGTTTTCCAGAGTGGCTGCACCAATTTGCATTCCCATCAACAGTGCAAAAGGGTTCTCCTTTCTCCACATTCTTGCCAACATCTGTTGTTGCCTGAGGTGTTAATTTTAGCCATTCTGACAGGTGTGAGGTATTATCTCATTGTGGTTTTGATTTGTATTTCCCTGATGATGAGTGATGTTGAGCGTCTTTTCATGTGTCTGTTTGCCATCCGGATGTCTTCTTTGGAAAAGTGTCTATTCATGTTTTCTGCCCATTTCTTCTCTGGATTATTTATTTTTGGTGTGTGTGTTGAGTTTTGTAAGTTTTTTATAGATTTTGGATACTAACCCTTTATCTGATATATATCATTTGCAAATATCTTCTCCCATTCCATAGTCTGCCTTTTAGTTCTGCTAATTGTTTCCTTCGCTGTGCAGAGAAGCTTTTTATCTTGATGAGGTCCCAATAGTTCATTTTTGCTTTTGTTTCCATTGCCTCTGGAGATGTGTCAAGTAAGAAGTTGATGTGGCTGAGGTCAAAGATGTTGCTTCCTGTTTTCTTCTATAGGATTTTGATGGTTTCCTGTCTCACATTTAGGTCTTTCATCCATTTAGAATTTATTTTTGTGTGTGGTGTAAGAAAGTGGTCCAGTTTCATTCTTGTGCATGTTGTTGCTGTCCAGTTCTCCCAGCACCATTTGCTAAAGAGACTGTCTTTTTTCCATTGGATGCTCTTTTCTGCTTTGTTGAAGATTAGTTGACCATACATTTGTGGGTCCATTTCTGGGTTCTCTGTTCTGTTCCGTTGGTCTCCGTGTCTGTTTTTGTGCCAGTACCAAACCATCTTGATGATTACAGCTTTGTAATATAGGTTAAAGTCTGGGATTGTGATGCCTCTAGCTTTGGTTTTCTTTTTCAACATTACCTTGGCTGTTCGGCATCTTTTCTGGTTCCATACAAACTTTAGGATTGTTTGTTCTAGCTCTGTGAAGAATTTTGATGGGGATTGCATTGAATAAGTAGATTGCTTTGGGTAATATTGACATTTTAACAATATTTGTCCTTCCAATCCATGAGCATGGAATATTTTTCCATTTCTTTGTGTCTTCTTCAGTTTCTTTCATAAGCTTTCTAGTTTTTAGTGTACAGATCTTTTACCTCTTTGGTTAGGTGTATTCTTAGGTATTTTATGGTTTTTGGTGCTATTGTAAATAGGATCGATTCCTTGATACCTCTTTCTATTTTGCTTCATTATTGGTGTATAGAAATGCAACCGGTTTCTGTACATTGATTTTTTATATCCTGCAACTTTGCTGAATTCATGTATCAGCTCTAGCAGTTTTTTGGTGGAGTCTGTCAGGTTTTCCATGTAGAGTATCATGTCATCTGCAAAGAGTGGAAGTTTGATTTCTTTGCCAACTTGGATGCATTTTATTTCTTTGTGTTGTCTGCCTGCTGAGGCTAGGACTTCTAACACCATGTTGAACAAAAGTGGTGAGAATGGACATCCCTGTTGTGTTCCTGATCTTAGGGGGAAAGCTCTCAGTTTTTCTCTAAGGTCTTCTTTCTGATTTTTGTTAACAGTACAATCTTGAGAAGTCTTTTAGCCACTTTGAATCTGTTTTCTCATCTCTAGAGATAACATTTACCCTTCCTGTCTCAGAGATGTCATTATGACTAAAGTGAGTTGAAGACTATAAGTGAGTTGAAGACTTAAGGCACTATATACAAATGTAAGCTTTTTATTAATTTAAAAAGACTAAAAATGAGAGAATGCATACAGAGACCTTGATACAGTATTGGGCACACTCTGCAATGAAGGATAGCTGCTAGTGGTATTTGTCTTCTCCTTTTATGTGTAAGGCTAGCCCTGTTTACTGTTTAGATTATTAAGTAGTTTATGAATATATTATTAATACCTACTTTGATTTTTTTTTCTCTCTTCTCTGTTTCAGACTCCTGGGAGAGTTGGCTCTCAAGGTTCTGATTTAGATTCATCAGCTGCTCCTATAAACACAGTGGATGTCAATAATGAAAGCTCTTCAGAGGTATGGAAATAATAATTTGGCAATAAAATTTGGTATTATTAAAGGAAAACGAGCAGAGACTTGAAGTAGTGGTCAGTAATTTAAACTTTCATAGGAAAGGTCTCATCCTTCTTACAAACTGAAATATGACTTTTGAATCACACTTCTAGAAAAATACGGTGTTTAGTTCTAAGACTAGAAAGTGTATATTAAATTGAAAATTAATATTGTTAATTTGTCTTCATTGCTAATGTCATCTGAACTTAAGGAAGATTTTGACATCTGTTTATAAAAATTACCAATTAATTAGTGTTTGTACTGGCATGAACTACTGAGTTAATGAAAAATTAGATTAACTTATCTATAAAGTTTATACATTATTTGCTGTCTTTACAACTTTGCAAGAACTTTTATCTTTCATAGTTTATTAAAAAGTAATGGGGAAAGTAAGAAAGAACTCAATATTTTTGAGAAGTTAGCCTTAGTATTTGCTTTATTATGATTAATTATTTTTAACAAACATTGTTTGCTCATTATAGAAAAATGAGAAAAGGGAAGAGAAGAACATAAAAACCACCAATAATGTCCCTAAGATATGGATGCACTCACATTCTGCTCTGACAGTTTTTGTCACTTGCCCCTTTCTGGGCCCAGTTGTACTGCCTACCTAGTTCCCCTTTTCTGTGCTCCCCTTTCCACACCTGTTTGCTGGTGAGTCTGTTTTCTGTCTTGTGTATTTCTGGTTTTGTCTCTATGCATTCATCTCCCTGTTTTGTCTCTTTCTGGCCATCTGATTTCATGTATATGGGTATTAACCTTGAGAAGATCTAAAAGACCATGAAAGTGAGAATAAAAGTATCAGTTGAACTTTATTAAGAGCAAGTTTAATTGTTGACCTCAGTTGGATCAAAAAAAAAAAAAAAAAGAGTCTCTAGTGCGTAGTGAGCAGTGCCTGGTGATCCTGCTGTATTTTCTTCTTAGGGTCATTTTCCTACTCTTTGAGATAGTTTTACTGCCTTCTATATCCTCACATCTCTCATGTGTGCTACCCTCTCCCATCTTCCCTCAGTCACCTTCTATATCATAGGAAGTATTGGCTGAATGTCCAAAGCTATACTTGGCACCTTTGTTCTCTCTTTTTTTAGTACACAGAAAACAGTTCCTTTTCTTATCAAATTTCAATCCGTTCTCTTGTGCTCTGGATTCCATTCTCTCACATTCTCATTTTATTTTCTGTCCCTCCTGCCACTAGTTTTTATCCATGTCATGAATTATTCCTATTGGCATATAATACTGCTCTAGAGGTTCATATGCCCAGTGCTTGGGTACGTATTTGTCAAGGTCTTGGGTGATCTCTGTCTCTCTCTCTCTGTCTCTCTCTCTCTGTCTCTTTCTATCAGTCTCTCTTTCAGTTTGTTTCCCTTTTACCTTGGCATCCCACTTTGTACAAACCCTAGGTTTTAACTTTGTGCCCTTAGCAGCCATCTATATGGAATTTGAAATGTCTCTGGGACTTTAAAGAAATAGTCAGAAGGGCACCTGGGTAGCTCAGTCCATTAAGCGTCCTACTCTTGATTTTGGTCCAGGTCATGATCTCACAGTTTGTGAGACTGAACCCATGTCAGGCTTGGTACTGACAGTGAAGAAGCTGCTTGGGATTGTTTCTCCCTTTCTCTCTGCCCTTCCCCTCCTCAAAATAAAAAACTTAAAAAAGAAATAGAAATAAAGCAATACCTTGCTTTATTCATATGATATTTATGTCATTTTATTATTTAAGATAATGTGTAATATTGTCTTCGTATGGGCTGTTATAACAAAAGTGCTATAGACTCAGTGGCTTAAACAACAAACATTTACTTCTCAAGAGTTCTGGAGATTGGGAAGTTCAAGATCAAGGCAGATTCTGTGTCTGGTGAGGGCCTGCTTCCTGGTTTATAGGTGGCCATCCTCATATTGCTGAAGCGGCAAGAGAGCCGTCTGAGATCTTTTACAAGGGCACTAATCACATTCCTGAGGGTTCCACCCTTCTGACCTAATCACCTCCCTAAAACCCCATCTCCTAATACCATCACATTGGGAGTTAGGATTTCAATATAACTTCAACATAATTCCAATATGAGGATACACAGTCAGTTTATATCAGACATGTAATGTGTATAATATGTAATGTAATAAGTGATTTTTTATATCCTTTAGTTATCACCAGGATGGTTGTTCAGAGTATTTAGTATAATGAATCGCCAGAAGCAGATGTCTTTGTTCACTCTTTATCCCTTTCTAGTCTGGCTTCCATCCTTAGTACCCACTGAACTACTCATTGATGACCCGCATTTTCCTGCTCCTTTGGCTAGAGAGGGCAGGTTTTTTTGTAAGCGCTCACTGAAGTTTCCAGGTTGCCAGCTTCTCCAGCACCCAGTCTGGAATATATGATGCAAAAGAAAACCCAGAGTATTCATCATTGTATCAGTGCTTGGATCCCAAGATCCTTAGCTGGTCTTCCTTCTCTTCACCTTTCAGAGTTTTCTTATGTTTGTTTTATATATAATGTCTAGGGATGTTAGGTGTGCTCAACAGGAAGAATAGGGAAAAGTGTATCTATTCCTTTCTGTCTGCAACTGGAAATCTGACCACTTTAAAAGTTGGATTATTTCTCTTTTTATTATTGAATTGTAAGAGTTATTTATCTACTCTGGGTGCAAGTCTTGTCGATAGTTTGATTGCCTCCTATTTGCCCTGTTGGCTAGGGAAGGATTCCTGTTCTGGGCTCACAGGGATGGCTGAACATAAACTAACCTGACACTGGACAGATGAAGTCAACAGCAGTTTATTATTCAAAAGACTCATGACCCAGGAGGACACTGTATGCCATGAAGGGCCATATGAGGATTGGACTCGGGAACGAAATGAACAACCGCGGGCTGAGAGAGGCAAGGTTTATAGTATCAAGAGGATGAGGTGCCCCTTGGTTCCTGGAGCATATGATTGGCTTGTTAGAATAATTCTGTGGGCTGACAGGGAACTGAAACCTGCTGTTTAGGCATACGCAGGCTCTGTGAAGAGGAGGGGTGTTTGACTGCAGGCCCCTATCTGTGGGAGCAGAGTGGGGAGGGAACTTGTAGTTAGGCCACGTGAAGCTCTCCCCTCACCTGTTGACAAAGGAGTGCATAATACTGGGTCTCAATTTTCGACTTTACACCACAATCAGATATATGTGATGTTATGTTTTTTTCTTAGTCTGTGGTTTGCTTTTCATTTTGTTCATGGTGTCTTTCAAAGAGAAGTTTTTAATTTTGGTGAAGTCCAGTTTGTCAGCCTTTTCTCTTATGGATAGTGATTTTGGGTCGTTCTATGAATTTTTTTGCCTAGCTCAGTGTCATAGAGGCTTTCTCCTATGTGTACCAATGGTACTTAAAAAAATTCATTTTAATGTGTATATTTAAGTCTGTGGTTTCTTTTAAAATATTGTGTATGGTATGGGATAGTGGTTGAGGTTCATTTTTTCCATATGGATATGGAAACCACAGCTTTTTATATAGTTGTTTCAGTACTATTTGTTGAAATATTACCTTTTCCTATTGAGTTAAATTTTTGCTTTTGTGGGAAGTCAATTGACCTTATATGTGTGGTTCTGTTTCTTTATGCTCTTTGATCCAGGCATACAGATTTCCTGCTTTTAAGGTGTGCCAAGTTTTTTCTTATCTCTGGACATCTGTATGCTGATCCCCATGTCTTTCCTGTTCTTTTACTTTTCTGCCTGGTTAATATCTTATTATCCTTCAGGTCTCATTACAGATAATTACTTTTTCAGTAAACTTCACTTGACTCACATGTAGGATAGATGCTTATTCCATGTGCTCCTGGGGAATTGTATTTCCTATCCTTTTGATAATGATTATTCTGAGATACACTTATTTATCAAATATCTATTGTTGTCAGACATTGTTCTGGATGCTGGAGATATGACAGTGAGTAAAATAGTCAACAATCTTTATCCTGGTAGGGGCACCTGGGTGGCTCAGTCGGTTAAGCGTCCGACTTCCACTCAGGTCATGATCTCGCCGTACGTGAGTTGGGCCCTGCGTCTGGCTCTGTGCTGACAGCTCAGAGCCTGGAGCCTGCTTTGGAGTCTGTGTCTCCCTCTCTCTGCCCCTCCCCTGGTCGTGCTCTGTCTCTCTCTCTCTTCCTCTCTCAAAAATAAATAAACATTAAAAAAAAAAATCTTTATCCTGGTAAAGCTTATATTCTTGTCGGTGGAAATAGGCAAAAACCCCCAAAACATCCGAAAACGGACAGAGGGAAACAACTGGTGTTATTGAGAAAAATAAAGCAGGGAAGGAGGCATAAGAAGTGTTTTGGGTGGTTGCAATTTCAAATAGGATTGTCAGGGAAGACTTCTCTGAGAAGGGCATAGCTCAGGAAGAACTGAAAGAAGTGAGGATATGAGTCATGTGGGTTTCTGGAACAACCATGTTTCATTCATGTGGAACAAGTGGAAAGTCTCTGAGGTAGGAGCATGCTTGGCATGTTGAAAAACCAGCAGGGAGGCTAGTGTGGCTCCAGCACAGTGAGTGAAGAGAGTTTGGGTCTGTGAGCTAATCAGGTCCACCTTATGCAGGGACTTTCAGGCCTTTGTACAGACTTTGGTTTTTACTGCTGATGAGATGGGAAGCCATTGGAGAGTTCTGACAAGGGAAGTGACAAAACTTGTTTACATCTTTATAGGATACATTCTCACTGCTGTGTGGAAAATAAACTGTTCGTGGAGTAAGGATAGAAGCAGAGAGGCCGTTGAAAGGCTGTTGCAGTGATCCCTGTGTGGTGTGAGACTGACTGCGACAGGGTAGTTAACAGTGGAGGTCCTGAGGGTCTAAATATAGTTTGAAGGCAGTTCTACTGGGATTTTCTTTTTTCTTTTTTTTTTTTTTATTTTTTTAATGTTTATTTTATTTTTGAGACAGGGAGAGACAGCATGAACAGGGGAGGGTCAGAGAGAGAGGGAGACACAGAATCTGAAACAGGCTCCAGGCTCTGAGCTGTCAGCACAGAGCCCGACGCGGGGCTCGAACTCGCGGATCACGAGATCATGACCTGAGCTGAAGTCGGATGCTTAACCGACTGAGCCACCCAGGCGCCCCTCTACTGGGATTTTCTGATTAGTGTGCTCTAAAATGTAATTACTTTCTTTCATAACTTTTTCAAGAAGCCTGTAAGCTTCCTGAGGATGGGACTTTGTGCCTTATTTTATCATTTTGTTCTCAGCACCGTAGAATAATGGCTGGAACACAGTAATCACACTCGGTACACACATTTTGAGTGAATGATTGAATATTGTATGTGGAAACTTACAGTGAAGAAACTAGTAAAGTCAAAGGCAGAACAAAGCTATCATGGCAAAAAAAATATGCAAATGATGCATTCCTTTCAGGAATTACTATTCTGTGGTTCCAGCACTTTGGACTGTGGTTGCCTAGAAGACAACTCTTTCATCAGTAAAAAGAGAAAACAACAAAGAAATAATTCACATTCCTCACTTTCATCCTCTGGCTAATCTCCTTTATTAAGGGTTGTTAACAAAAGGAATTAATGATATTAATCATTGCTAACATTTATTGAATGTTTTCTTTGTATCAGATGCTATGATAAGCACTTTGCATGTACTATCTCATTTAATTTTCATGAGACCCCCCCCCCATATGAAGTAGGTGTTACTGTTACCCCATTTCACAGATGAGGAAATTGAAGGTCATATAATCTAAGAGTGGTGTGAATCCAGGATTTGAAGCCTAGCTCTTAACTACTGCCCTGCCTGCCCTCCCACTTTGGGTCCTTATTTACAGTCATCCTCTCCTTTGTTATATCCTTAGTGACATTAGTGACTCAAGGAACATCCAAGTCTCCCAGTTTTTAATGTTTTCAATGCCAGTGATCTTTATTAATTTTTTCTGGCTACTCAAGTTCATGTCAGTACCTTCCATCTTATGCAGTAGAATAGTTCACCTGAGATGTCAAAACTGTATCTTTCCATTCTTACACAACTACCTGTCTTCTCAAAAACTTTCTCATATTCTTACTACTTCTTTGGCCTTGCTGAATATTTCAGGTTTTTAATTCCTATCTTCCGGTCTTTCAACCTTTCCTGGCTTCATTTCCTTTCCTCTCTAACCATACATCTAATGACAGAATATTTATTGAACAACGCCTTATGACTAGACTAAGCATTTTATGTACTTCATGATAACTCTAGAGGAATAGGTACTAACATTAACCCCATTTTATAGATGAGGAAGTTGACGTTTAGCAAAGTAAAGTAACTTCCTTAAGTCATATAGTTAGCATTGGTTGAGTCTCAAATCCACATTATTTTTGACACAAAAACCCATGGCGTTTATAACCTATTGTCCTTCACTACACTCTCCATTTTATTCACTTTCCAATACTCTCAGTTCCTCTGTTCTCTTATCCCTCTACTTTCCTGTCTGACAAAACATTAAACCATAGATCAGTGTAATGGCCCACATTTGAAAATACAGATACTGTTAGGAATAGGGAATTGGGGAGATTGACTTAAAATGGTTTTATTTGGTTCATAAATTTAGAAGGAAGAGTCCCCTACTGGGAATTACGGCTATGGGCAAATACGGGGTCTTAGGCTAGTGGATTATGGTAAAGACTAAAAATTGCTTTCATTGTAAGGACTTTTTTTGTTGAGAACATGATGTCGCATAAAGCTATTTGTTATAACTGCCTGTCATTTCTTGATCGAAAATAAAAGCTAACTTGCCAATAATGGCTCTTAGATAAGTAAGGACAGACTGTCATAAACAAAAAGAATAATAATACTCCCAACTAAAGCAGCTGGTAATTGTGATAAAATTGAACCAATGGGAATTTCCAGCATAAGGATGGGAGCTACTTTTAGACGTCCTACTTTGGATAGACCTTTCAGTTTTTGTATATAGTTACTACTTGAAAATTTCCCTTATGTATACTAAAAAGAGATATACTAATTATTTTCCTGTTATGTCTATTTTCATTGTCTGTATTTTGTTTTATAAATAACTTTTTATGTATATCCTCCTAAAAGTTGTTATTTCACAGGGTTTCATCTGTCCATTATGTATGAAAAGATGTATAACTGCTAGTGATTTGTCGGAGCATTACCAGCAAGTGCACGCTGAAAATGAAACAAGAGGACAGGAACTTCTTAATGACTCCAGTGTTACTGTGGGTCCTGTATATTTTGCTTTAGCAGCTTGGTTATGGGTTGCAGAATAGCTTTGTTTTTCCTTGCCTTGGTGTTGCTTAACTTTTTCTGCTACAAAGGGAATATGGATTGCTTTAATCATGCATGCTTAAAAGACGGTTCAATAAGGAAAGCAGGCTCTTGGGAAGTTGGGTTCATTGCTCTTACTGTTTGCAGCTGTCTTTTTTGTGAATCTGTAAACAAATATAAAAGTTTAAGTTAATATTTTTGCATAAATTTTGCCATGAAATTCAAAATATAAAGTGAATGATGCCTGATTTCACCATTTGTAAGTTGTATCTTTATCATTTAGTTAATGTTTTATTAAAGCATATTTAAAAATGCTTTGGGTTAAAATGCTTTATACTCGTATATAGAAAGAGGACTTTGCATATTAATTGTTGCTGTTTTTATTTGAGAAAGTATCCAGCATTAGAGCCTGGATGTACCATTGTTTCAGTCTTTATTTTGACTCCCTAGACTTGAGGAAGGTGACAAATGGCACATACTCATCATTAACAGTGTATCATCCAAATGTCTCTCTGTAGTGTGTGGGACGGCCCATATCTAAGGCTGAGGGTGGAAGCCAGTGAGGGCAAGTATTGCCCTTTTGCAGGCTGGAAAAAGTTTCTTAGATGATCTTGATCTCTTTCTTTTGAAAATCACTGCAATAATCTAAAAACAAAGAGAAACATAGCTTTTCTGATTCTTTTGCAAGTCTCACAAAAGAATGAAACTCCTTGTACCCAGAAAGACAAAAGAAAAAAAAAAAGACATGTGTTTTTCTGTCTGGCAATTATATATATAAGAAAGGATTTCACCAAACATTCACTTATTTGGCATATTTGTAGTGTACTTCTTATGCATCATATATTTTGGTAAGTAAAGAATATAAAAAAAGATATGATCTCTATCCCAGGCAATTTCTGTGATAAATATTATTTGTAAAAAGAGTGCAGTGGTGATTCAACCTGAGGAGAACCCCAGAAAAGCTTTACTGGGGAACAGTTAAACCAGACATTTTCTAGGGTGATACGGAAAATGGGTGCAATATAGGAAGACACCAACTGGTTAAACTAGCTAACTGGTGCAAGCAAAAAGAGAGACCTAAAAGATTCTTGGAGCTCTCCTTAGCATTTTACCACTTGTCTTTCATACCTCTTGTGCCAACTTTTCTTCTTTATGGGTTAGCCAAAATCAAAAGTGACAATATCACCTACTTGTCATTTAAATAAGAACTTTATTTTTAACTGAAAGAGCACTTGGTATAAGAAGGATACCATAAATATCAAGTTAAGGTAAGTTCTTTAGTGTATCTGAGAAAGGATTAGAGATCGCTTAATCTTAAGTAGAGTGTGTGTGTATGTCTGGGTGTGTGCATGTTTGGAAGTTGGTGAGAAATTTGGAATAATTAAGGGAAAAATGTAGCTGGCTGTTTTTAGTGTTTTACTGTTTACTAACAGCATTTTTGTGGAAGTTATCGATCTACCCTCGAAGGTGGTTGCGAAGAAATAGAGAAGCAGTCTCTTAATATCCACTATTAGTATTACAAAGCCCATGAATGGAAGATCATGCACTGTATTCAGGGGGCATCCCTCAGATATTCACTCTGAGCTTATGTTACTTTTATTATAAATGAGTGATGTGGTCTTGATAGGTTTTTTTCTTTATCCTTCCCATCTATGTCAGGCTAGCATTACTAGAAATAGCACTTGAATAATATTTTTAAAACATTTTTGTCTGCATTTATTTATTCTGAGAGACAGAGTCTGAAAGTGGGGGAGGGACAGAGAGAGGGAGAGAGAGAGAATTCCAAGCGGGCTCTGCACCATCAGTGTGGAGCCCAACACGGGGCTCAAACTCACCAACCGCGAGATCATGACCTGAGCCGAGACCAAGAGTTGTGTGCTTAACCGACTGAGTCACCCAGGCGCCCCACTATGTGAATAATTTTAAGAAATGATTGTGGAAAGACAAAACAGGGTGTAAGAAAAAACTATAAACTGTGGGTCCAGAGATTAAAGAGGCCAGAATTAATAGAGTAAAAGTCACCCGTTCAGTGATAAATATTTATGCATCTGAAACACCAAACAACAGTTTAGTATCTTCTATTTAAGAAGGTGAGAAAGTATATGTATTTTAGAAAGATTTATTTTTATTAGAAATGTCCCAAAATTAAAGTGTTATTTAAACATGGAAAATTCATTTAGGTGAATCATATGGAAAATTCACTTCGGTGGAATATTTCTATGATTAAATATATATTACTGAATTTCTAAAATTTCTCTTTAGGGATGAATCAGTTCTTTCTGGAGTATTAACCTGGTAATATTTAGAAGCTTTAAGAAGGTATGGCATACCTTAATGTGATCGTGAGCTTTCTTGGTATCTTTAGATATCTAGACCCAAAATCTGGAAGTAGAGACAATAGTCAAAAAGCCAAAGTTGTAAAGATTAAATAGTGTAATTGGTCTGTGGCTTCTCTGGCGAACATTCTGAAATTTGCCTTCTAGATACTAGTAGAAGCTGACATGCAAAAGAGAAATGACCGGCTAAATAGTATAGCTGTTGCACTAAAAAGCATGTTAACTATTGTGGTACAACAGTTACCGAGTAGAAGTTATAAGAATGGCAAATTAGGTATAAAGTGGAGCCGTCATAAAACATAATGGTAGATAATAGATGATTTTGAAGAAAGAGCATAACATGAGCTAGATTAACACATAGGCTGGGGACATTCATTCATTCAAAAGACAGTGCTGCGCATCAAATATCTCTGGAGCCTAATGGCGTCATTCAGATGTGCAAAGGTACATCCTGAGTACTTAGTACTACTACCTTTGCTTATTGCAGAGTTTCATAGGTGATCATTGCGTTCACTCACCTGTTGTGCCCCTGCCCTTCGCTCTACTTCTATGATCAGAACATACCTCTGTTTTCCAAATGCAGCACGTCTGTGTTTCAAACCTCTTTCCACACCTTTGTTAGAATGCCTCTCTTTTATTTCTGACAAGTGACTCCTGCTCGTTCTTCAGTACCCAATTCCAGTGTCCAGTGTATATACACATACATATAACATAAATGAGTTTCTGTGTAGTTTTTGTAGAACACTAACTCCTGCAACAGACAGAGTTGGATTCTTTTTTCCTGTGTTCCTATAGTTCCTTATATTTACTTATGTTATACCATTGTCTGGTAATGTTTGTCTACATATCAGTATTCCCTAGTACTCAGTGAGCCTTCATTCTGCTACATAATGTACATAAATAAATGAATATATGCTATTTGTATAGCACCCAATTAAGGAGAAGTTTCTTTATTTTTAAGTTTTTACTTGTTCGGAGTACTTATTACTTCACTCTATTCCTTGGAAAGTTTTATAACCTGCAAGATGTTAAAGCTCTTCTGTCTTTTTGCCAAATTCTGCCCTGCCAGGTTCATTCATATTTTTGTTTTTTTATTTTTATCTATTTTTTAAGTAGGCTCCATGCCCAATGTGAGGTTTGAACTCACGACCCTGAGATCAAGAGTCTCATGCTCTAACAACTGAGCCAGCCAGTCGTTAATTTATTTTATTCATATTTTAAAAATAAATATATAACATAGAAAATATAGAGTGTGTTCAAAAATACTACGGTAGCCATTAGGGAAACATGGATGAAAAGCTCCAGTGTGTTGTGTATTATAGGGAATGTAGAAACTTGACAAGCTACTAAGGGTAGTGCTGGAGGGAAAATCAGTATATGCAAAGGCCCGGAAATGTGGGATACCGTGGTGGGTTTGGAGAACGTAGGTAAATCTGAATAGTTGAAAGTTTCAGTATAGTTGTGGAGAGTGAGAGGTGCCCCAGCATCAGAGTGATTAGCTCATTGAGGAAATATTCATGTAGGACCTTGTATGCCATAACCATATAATTCTGAGAATATTTATAAGTGTTTAATATTTTATGGGTCTATTAATTTTAGGCTTTTATAGTGTTCATCTTAGGTTAGCAAAGAATTTACTGACTAGAATACTTCTCAAGCATTGTGGATACTCTGTGGTAATTATGAGTTATTTAATACAGTACCTTTTCCCTCAGTGATCAGAATGCTTTATATTCTTAATTTTTTGGTTATCATTACTAGGAAGTAGATTGGAACAGCTGTTATTTTACTAAGGGGATATCTAGAGAGAGGGGTGGGAATATGATGGCAGACTTCTCAACTAGTCTCCTAAGTTAGAACTTCTCAAATTAGAATTCTGTACTCTAGCCAGCAATTTACTCAACCTAAAAGATAGTTGTAAGGGTTTTTTGTTTTTTTTTTTTTTTTTATTTTGTAAACTTCAATCAGAATAGATGGTGATGTACTTTTGCACAATACCTGAATTTGGGCTTAACATCGTAAGTTACAATTTACTAATGGCACCATTGGTGTAAGACATTAGACCGTATTTCATAACATACAAATTGCTATTTTACAATATTCAACACAGTTTTGTAACCTTTTTCTCCCTCTTTCTATAGGGTTTCATATGTCCCCAGTGTATGAAATCCCTTGGGTCTGCTGATGAACTTTTCAAACACTATGAGGTAGTTCATGATGCTGGTAATGATTCAAGTCATGGAGGAGAGGCTCTTGCTCTGAAGCGGTACAGTACAATTGCTTTGAAGTGTAATGCTATTATGAATGCACGTGATCTTACCTCTTTCCTGTGTTAGGGCCTTGAGAGTGTGCTCACCATTCCTTGTCAGACTGACTCTTAGGTGAGGAGAACAGAATGTAAGAAGTTTGACAAGACTCAAGGAACAGAAAGAAGCCAGTGTTGTTTGAGCTGAGTGAATGAGCAGGAGAGTGTTAAGACAGGGACTAGATTGTATAGATTGTATAGTCCTTGTTAATGAGTTTAGATTTTATGCTAACTACAATAGGAAGGTATTGATCCTTATGGTTAGTAATTTAATGGGAGATATTTTGTTTCTGGCCTCAGGCAGTTAATGATTGTATCACTTCTGTGATAAAGTGTTTTTCCATTTATGAATGAGGAGCTTTCAGAATAAAATTATTTTTCTAAGGGTTATATATATATGCCAGTATACATAAAATTCTAAGCAGCTTTTTTTTTAAGAATTGGAAAAACTAGAAATTAATGTGCAGTCACTAGCCATGATTTATTAAGAGACCAGGTTGTTAGAGAACATTAATTATTAATTCCTTTTTTCTCCAATATATGTTTAGAGATGATTTAACACTACTTAGACAAGAGGTCCAAGACCTTCAGGCTTCACTTAAGGTAAGAGTAGAAATGATTACATTTGTGTATTTTCAGTGTTTCAGATAATAAATCTTTTGAAATTTAATTAAAAATCTTTTTCTTTTTCCTTAGGAAGAAAAATGGTACTCAGAAGAATTAAAGAAAGAATTAGAAAAATTTCAAGGGCTGCAACAGCAAGTAAATGCTTTTAAATACTTGAAGTGTGTTTATTAGATGTTTATTTTCATTGTTAAAAATAAGCATTTTGTAAGCAGGTGGCCTGATATAAATAACTTCCTAATGAATTTATCTGTATTTAATAGCCTACAGTGTATAGCCTTTGTAATTCTAATGAATGCAGACAAGTATTTTGGAAGCTCAGATGTTATTTCTTAAAGGTGCTCCATTAAGAATCAGTTACCTGTGGGTTTTTTTTTTTTCTTAATACCAGGCTGCATTATTCTTATTTTCTGAAAATATCCCTAAATGGTTAAAAAATATAGGTTCAGACAATAGTGAGATTCTTCAGAGCATTTGTGTTGTGACAAATGGGAGATCACTAAATTGTCTACTAGTAGGGAAAGAACTATTATTAACTGTTTACTGTTTATATTCTTTTTAAAAAAAATTTTTAAAGTTTGCTTATTTTTGAGGGAGGGAAGGAGGGGGAGAGAGATAAAAAGAGAGAGAGAGAATCCCAAGCAGGCTCTGCACTCTCAGCATGGAGCCTGACATGAGCTTGATCTCGCCAATAGTGAGATCATGACCTGAGCCGAAATCAAGAGTCAGTTGCTCAACCGATTGAGCCACCCAGGCTCTGTTAATATTACTGAAGATTGTTTGAAAATATGGGGAAATGGTTGTATTAACAATTTTAGTTATTTTTTTAAACAGTATTAGGTTTTAAAAAACAGAATAAAGGTATTTATGTATATGTGTATGTATACACACAAACACACACAGCTCTATATAAAAATAATATGTAGAAAAAACGAAAATCATGGGTAACAAAAGTGATTACTTTGGAGTAAGATTCTGTTGATACATAATTTAATGTATTTTCTAAATGTCTTAACCAACTATGATTTTTATATTAAAATTATATTGGCTTTTGCACTACAATTACATGAAGGATCATAGAGTAATAAATTTTACTAAATGTAGTTTTCATTTGTAAGAATAAAGTGGATAACCTTCAATAATAGTTCTAATATTTTTATAAAGTAATTAGTGATCCTGTTGCCTGTTATCTTAGTACATTGTGACTCTCAGTCTATCTTTTTGCCTTTTTGTTTTTTCACCAAAAATTGTCATTTGGACTAGAAAAAAAATCCCTAATAAATGGATAACAAGATATTATTAGTCTTATTACTACTCAGCTTCTCTATTTGAGGCTGTGAAAGAGGTTTTTAGTAATCTAAAGTACTTAAAGTTCATTTACTCTGTTTTACATAAATGCCATTAACAAATAATCAAACATGTGCTGTATTATTTTTTTGTACTTGAAAACAGAGGAAATTGTTTACCACATTTGAGATGACTGTTTCACATTTAATAAATTAAATTCTCCACAGTGCAAGGTGAAATTGCCTTGGTAGGAAATTTACCTTGGGGAAAATGTATTTAAAATATTGATGGTTCTTAGCAACCAATATGTCTAAATCTAATGTATAGGAAAATAAGTCAGATACACTAGGAGTTGCTTTATTAAACTCTTGAAGATATGTGTAATTCTTTAGAATGTGGAAATAATGACTTGGCAGTATAGTATTTTATTCCTAATGCACATAATAAATTAAACCTTATGGAATATATTCTTTATTTCTGCTTTTTTAAAAGATGATTTATAATCATGAATTAAAAATTTGTGCTTTTAATGCCAAACTTTATAGTAGTGATAGTTCATGGCATGTTTTCACTTCTGCAGATTTTTATATATTATAGTATTGAATCTTATTTGCTGACTTCAGTATTGGCTTTAGAATCTATATTTATAATTATAATTTATATTATTTTAAAATCTTTACTGAATTTATAGAACTTAAGATGGTACCTATTGTAAGATTCACAATAATTTAAATATATGTTAACATAAAAAAAATTCTTAGAACCAGTGACTGCAGCTAGATCATTATGCCAGTCTGCCTAATGGTACTTTAGAAATCTGGAAGATTGTGAACAGACCAAAATTTAATCAGAATCTTGCTACTTACCTGATAGAATGTGGCTTGTAGAGACTTTTTTCACATTGGCAATTATAATAGTATTGTCTTTTTCTTTTAATGCGTTTGTTTATGTCTTGTTTCCATTGAGGAGTCTAAACCTGATGGATTGGTGGCTGATTCATCAGCAGGTAACTTTGAACTTTGCTTAAGGCAGATATTTCTTCATTTTTCTTTTTCTTCTTCTTTAAGTGTTTATTTACTTATTTTTGAGAGAGAGAGCTCAAGCAGGGGAGGGGCAGAGAGAGAGGGAGACAGAGAATCCCAAGCAGGCTCCATCCACATGGTCAGTGCAGAGCAGAGCTAGAGGCTCAAACTCAGGAACCCGTGAGATCATGACCTGAGCCCAAATCAAGAGTTAGAAGCTTAACTGTCTGAGCCACCCAGGCACCCCCCTCATTCTTCTTTTTCACTTTTTACTTTCTTTTTCTCTGATCCCTGCTACATGAATTTGTATTGTGATTGTACTTTCTGGCTTTAAAACAGTGAAGCTAATAGTCATATTTTAGGTTTAGAATATTATTTGTGAACTTTATAGTTTAATCAGTTGATAAAAATCTTAGTGTTTTCTTTGTTCTGTATATTCTGAAGTTATAAACTTCTGAAATATCACATTAGTACATTTTAGTGAAAAGTTAAATCTAGTTTGAAGAATGATGTCCTCTTTTTCTCTTGAAATAAAATGATGAAGCTATCATCTTTGTAATTGACTTTGGAGGAATGCTCAATGAATAATCAGATTTGTATTTTGAGGTTAGCTGTTGTATTTACTTTCCCTCTGAAATCTGTCTCGCCCTTTTTTTTTGAAATCTCTTTAGGAGATGACTGCAGATTTTAATTATTTTATTTAAGACTTGGATTGTTCTTAAACCATTTCTTTCTTTTTTTAATGTTTATTTTTGACAGAGAGATACAGTGTGAGTGGGGGAGGGGAGGAGAGGGGAAGAGAGTGGGGGAGGGGGAGAGGGAGGCACAGAATCTGAAACAGGCTCCAGGCTCTGAAGTGTCAGCACAGAGCCTACTCTGGGCTTGAACTCACAAACTGTGAGATCATGACCTGGGCCAAAGTCGGATGCTTAACTGATGGTTAACCCAGGCTCCCTGTTCTTAAACCATTTCTAATTTTGTTTCTCAATATAATCAATTTTATTTAGAAAGCCAGAATATGTTCCTTTTTGGACAGTTGATGGTTATAGGAAAATAACTGAAATGTAAAAGCAAAATACTTTTGAAACAAATATTTATAGATTATTTGAGTATGATGCTAAATATTCCTTTGATTTGTTTTATATATTTATAAATTGACTTGTGTTTAAATGAACCAGATATGCTTAATTCTTGAAATATGAAGATTCTCCATTTATAACTGGATGATAGACTCATGTTGATTCTCTTTTTTTGTTTTTTCTTTTCATGTTGATTGTCTTTAACTACAACAATGATTAGGATATAAGTAATAACAGTTTAGGAAATGTAATTAGCATTAATTATGTATTTAAATAGCTATGATACATTTTTGTAGAACTACAGTCTTTGGAACAACAATTAGAAGAAGCCCAAACAGAAAATTTTAATATTAAGCAAATGAAAGACTTATTTGAACAGAAAGCAGCCCAACTTGCCACTGAAATTGCAGGTAAATTGAATCAGATCTTTTTAGCCAATGATGAGTCTTGTTACCTTTTTGCCATTGTATATCCTGGAAATAAGGCATTATATTTTAGTGTATTGTATTTTGGTGTGGTAAAACATTTGTTATAGACTATGGTAGTGATTATTGGAATTTAATAATAGAGTTGCTGTATAAATTATTTTGTTTGTCCTCTCACCTCTTCCTTTCAAAGGATCGATTTTCTCTGTAGAATTTTTCTTCTAATTTAGAAAAGGTGAATTTTCTTTGGGGCATGCTTAAAGATTAACAAGTAACATTTTGAGGAAATTAAATAATACAGTTAGATTTAACATTTGGTTATGCAATCAATTACTTTTTCTTTAACTACATGCTTTTAGGTTAAACTATTATATGTGATTAAGTATACATTAAGATGATAATTAGTGACAGTGCTGTATGGAATTTAGACAAAAACATCTGATTATTTTAAGTTCATCATTTAATCAGAAGTAAAAGTTTATTGTATATATTTAGGGTTATCTAAGGAATGTGAATTTGAATTAATATTAATAATATGTATATATTAGTAATATGTAGTTATGCGTACATAATAATATGTAATTAATACATATTAATAATATGTAGATATGCAATGTAATAGATAAGAATTTATAAAACTACCCTTTCCTAGAGTTAATGCCATGAAACTAATATTTATATAACTATCTTTAATTAGATATAAAGTCAAAATATGATGAAGAAAGGAGTCTTCGAGAAGCTGCTGAACAAAAAGTGACATATCTGACAGAGGAATTAAACAAAGAAACAATTATAATTCAAGATCTGAAGACTGAACTGGTAATTCAGAAACCTTATTGAAATGTACTTTTATAATTTTCTAAATGAAAAATATATACTCTGAAAAAATGTTAAAAGTATTGCTTGAGTAAAATGAAGGAAAGGAAAATTCCCTCTAGTTCTATCCTTTACACATATACCAATGTGATTTTTTAAATAAAAATGGAATGTGTGATACAAAATTTATTACCTTAACATTTTTGTTGTTTCTATCTTAATATCATGTGTCTTTTTACTAGCTTCCTTATCTGCGTCTCTGATCCTGACCTTTCCCTGCCCTTTAGTTTTATAAATCCACCTACTTTAGAAAACTTCTGATTGCATTTCTAGCTTCATTTAGGATTCAACAAGTGTAGCATCAGGTCATCGTATTTCCTCCCCAACTATTTCTGTCATTGGTACTATACGTCTTCAGTGCTCTCCCAAGGTGTACAACTTTGGATCTGTCCTTGTCTCCTTTCTGTCCTGTATGTATGTATGTATGTATGTATGTTTATTTTGAGAGAGAGAGTGAAAGAGCATGAGCAGGGGAGGGGCAGAGAGAGAAATGGAGAGAGAGAATCCCAGGCAGGCTCTGTGCTGTCAGCGAGGAGCCCGAAACAGGGCACGATCCGATGAACCATGAGATCATGACCTGACCTGAAACCAAGAGTCGGACACTCAACCGACTGAGCCACCCAGGTGCCTCTCTGCCCTTTATTTAGCACTCAATAAATATATGAATAAAATCAACCATATGCATATCCATATCCATTAGCAACAAACCCTAATTATGCTTACATCTGCTCCTTTATTTTTATTATCAGTTTCCTAGGATAGAAAATGGGGCATTTATGCTTCAAAATGTGGCATTTATTAAGTGATTGTTATAACCATGGAGTGCAGTTTGTGAAGGAAAAGAAAGCAAATAAAGCACTAAGGATAATTGTGAATTTGCTCTCTTTCACATTGTGGTGATACTATTAAATATGACAAAGATTGGGAAGAGGAGAGGCTTTTTGGGAAAAAGGTATCAGTGGTCAACATTTGCAGTCTAACAATTGATATTAAAGATTATTTTCATTTTGATTTCTTTGTAGTAAAACCATATTTTCGTTTTTCACTATAATTTTTAATGAACATGCTTCACAGCTTCAGAGACCTGGTATAGAAGATGTTGCTGTGCTAAAGAAAGAACTGGTCCAAGTTCAAACACTAATGGACAACATGACGTTGGAGCGTGAAAAAGAATCTGAGAAACTCAAAGATGAGTGTAAAAAGTTACAAGCAGAATATGCTAACTCAGAGGTAAATAAGTTCAGTGTGCCTAAATGTGATTGTTGTTAACTTGTTTAGTGTATACTGTTGAGTGAAGCCAGCCGTTGAAATTTTTCCAAGCGATCTATCAAAACAATACTTGACTTTCATTTGCCCTGAGTGATATTTGTGTATAGTCAGTATAGTCTGAGAGACAATATTTAATTTTGCTTTATAAAGCTAGACATGTAGAGAAGAATGTATAAAAGTGTATGGTCTATTTAATAAATGTACATATTGTGGAGAAATGATTATTTAAAGTTAAATTTGATCCAGGCTAGTCAATAAGTGGTAATTGAGTTTATCTCAGTTTGGTGTAGGAGTAAAGGAAGCATGATTTCATTTTTTTACAATTGTATTATCAATGTTGTTTAGGAAAAATATTTAGGAAAACTTATTTTCTAGTAGGCTTGTTTTTCACTTATCGATTATTGAATTATGTTGTTGAAAGAAATCTTAAAAATCTGTTAGACTAACACTTCACCCAGGACCCTCCTTTGTAGTCTCTCTGATAAGTGATCCCCAACTCTTGCTAGGTGGTGTAGGGGTGCATATTTCTTCATAAGTCAGCCGTTCCATTGAATTGACATTTGTTTCCCTAGAATTTCCATGCACTGATTCCAGTTCTCCTTAGGAATTACACAGAATAAATTGTTCCTTTTTTCCACATGAGATATTTGGAGACTGTTCATATTTACTCTGAGTTCTTTCTTTTTCAGGATAAACATTTTCAGTTCCTTCCACCATTTGTCACATGACTTGACTTTGACCTGTAAATCCTTGATATAATTATGTTAGTATATGGCAAGCTCTAGGATTTTTAGTAAATATATTTGCTTAAAAATGTAGCCTTTGTCTTTTTTACTAAAGTATTATAGAGGATATTTTGTTAACAGTTAACAAAATATTAATAGATATTTGTAGTTCTTAAGCTGCCTTATGTGACATGGACCTCTATTTTTCCATATTTTCAGTTTAAGAGGTTGTTACAGTAATGTTGTAGTTTGCTTTTCTTAGAGTTTTTAAGCTGGTGATCTTAAAAGCCATTCTATTCATAATTAGTAACATAATGAGCTATGGAGTATAAATATTATAGATAACCATGTCACCCTTTATTTTACTTCTTTCTGTATCTTTGTAAAGGGGGAATGGTGAACCTTTGTAGGTACAACATGCATAGTCATGTGAAGTTTTATGATGCTTACTTAACACTTTAGACTTTAAAGTTTATGAACTTCAGGTGCAGACTTCCCAAAAGTGATCTTTTTAGCCCAATGACACTTGACCCCACAATTTTTCAAACAATTTTAGGGAGTTCATAAATTTATTGAAGGCAGTTAAAAGCTTTTAATGTGCAGTCAAGGAGATGCTGAATCAAAGAAGTCTCATGAGGAAAAGTCCCATTCAGATAATGTGAAAGTAGAAATGCTTGAATCTGAGTGAATCGAGTCATTTATTTCTGTGTTTTAATAAGAATTACTTTTGATTAAATCTGCCTGCCCACTGGTATTTCTCAAATTTCTAAAAAATTATACTCTCTTTTGGTTAAAAATTCCTTTAATATTATATGAGGTTTCAAATCAAATGTAACAGGTTGACTAAAATTGAATTACAGCAATGGCACTTTTAGAATATATCTCTTTTAAAGTATAATCCTTTCTGACTGTTTCCTGCTGAGAATTGTGGAGTTATACATATACTTGTTATACAAATAGAATTTGAACAGGGAGAAGAAATTTATATATTTGCTTGCATTTTGGGAAAAATATATGTGGGAAAATATTTCTGAGTAATATTTAAGAATTACTTTAATATGGAGGATTTTTGTAAATTTGTATTTTTATTCATGTAGATTAGATTATCTTCTATGTTATGGCAAGAAGTCATTTAAGATGAAAAAGTATAACTAGAGTTATAAGATTTTGGGGAAAAGGATTTAGTGACTTCCCTGTACTGTCCTCCTATCAACAAGAGTAATTGTGGGAAACAATTTTTTTCTCTCTCTCAAATTGATGTTTCTGGAAAAGAAGAAAAATGGCATAGAAATTCATTCTTCACATCTTAACTTTTACATTTTCATAAAGGTTTATCTTTTTAAATGTTTTGAAATAAATGTTAAAATAAAGAGATTTGCTGAATAGCACTTAACATTTCCTCATCATTTTAGTAAAACAAGGGTAATATTTACTTTCTACTAGTTAACTAATAGGTGTGTAATGATTGAGACTTCAGATTATGTTGAACAAGTTTAGGAAGTGGTAGCATGAGTCAGAGTAATATTATTGGAAACAAGCTCTTAGGTTTTGAGCACCACCAAGTTTTAGATAATATGCCAGGTACTTTAAATATATGGTCTCTTTTGTTTCTTTTAACTCTGTAAATTAAGTATTAAGTTTGTTTTATGTGTAAGGAATCTGAAGCTCGGTGAAGTGAAATAACTTGTTTAAGTTCATGTACCTCATATAAAGGAAGCTAGGATTGGATCCCAGGTCTCCTCCAAAGCCTCAAGTCTTTTCTGAATCATGTTCTCTCTCATTTAGGGTGGTCTGATAATTGCCTTATAAGTAAATTTGTGCTATTAATTTTGACCTAATACTTACTGTTATTACTTTTTATATTTTGCCGTGTTATATGATGTAATATTTATATTGAGTACAACTTAAAATACTTTTGAGTTGTTTCACACCATTTTTATATTAAAACAATTAATGTCTAGATATTCCATCTCATTTGTTTATAACAATGTTATAAACCATTTGTTTTTAGCTTGTGCTTACTTTTTAAATATGTGGCATGTATTTTATTAATTTATTAAAATTAAATCCTATTCTTAAATTTGTTGGTGAATTATAGCACTTAATGAAAAACTTACTTTATGTATTTATTACTACTTTACTGAACGTAAATACTGGTATCTGAAACAAAATACACGAACAGGAATTAAAGGAGCTAAAAATGTAATGATTTGTTTGGTATTTCTAATTGAAGCTAAAGACATATGATGTAATATACATTGTTAAGTATGTCCTTATGTTCCATTACATTCATTTAGATATGCCTATGAATTCATTGACAGGTTTGGTTTTGTTTTGTTGTGTTTTTGGTTTAGATATTTTAGAAGGCATATAGAAAAATAATTCATTCTAAAGCATTTGAAAGTACTTTATAAATAGTTATCATCAGAAATTGAGGATTTAAGGGTTAAAATAAGTATTATTTTTAAAAATTTACATTACTGAAAATATCAAAGCTATAATCAACTTACATTTGGTGTGGTCTTTAATGTAAATGGTTTTTTAAGAATTTTATTTGAATTCCAAATAAACTCATTTTAAAAGCTAAAATATTTACAAAGATATGGAATAAAAATGGTTATACTCATGCATAGTTATTAAAGAGTACTTAAATATCTTTTAAAAGTGTACTAATATTAGAGATCAGTTTTAGCACTATGTTTGGACATTTTTATTATGTGTTCAGTGTGTACTTTTGTCAGTCTTCCACCTTTCATCCATCATTTTATTATTTTTTTTTTTCTGCTTTCTAATGGAGATGCTTAAACTTGAGGTAATGTGTTTTGGGAAGGCTTTTTAATGTTAGTAATACCTTTAATATAGCTCCTTCTATTGTCAAATGGAAATTTTGTGTTTTAAGGCAACCTCAGAACTTCAAAGATATGCTTATTTTTGTTAATCAAGTGAATTTTCAATCGTCTTTAAATAATTACATACAAATTGTAGTAGAATATTATTAGCACAATAATTATAATTCTAAAACACTAGCAGGATATTTGCTCAAAATATCTCTAATTATTTTTTAATTTAAAATTTTTTTGTAAAAGTCTAACTTGAATTCAGTAACATGGCTTCAAGGAAATGGAGGCTATTTTATCGGGTCTCAGATACTGGGAACAAATATCTATTAACTCCTTGGAGACGAATCACTCATTCCTTTAGAGAGTAGTTTTTGAATGCCTAGGGTCAGTAGCTGTTTTAGGTGTGGGGAATACAACAGTGAATAAGACAGAGGGCCTGCTCTCATAAAGCTTATAGTCTTTTGTGGAAGCCAGATAATACGTGAATAAATCAAATCTGATGGAAAATCAGGTAATAATAAATGCTATAAAGAAAAATAAAGCAGGGTATGTATGGGCAGTAGTGGAGCTGGCAATAATGTATGACAGTTTTAGATAGAATGATCAGGGAAGGTCTTCTCAAGGAGGAATGTGTGAGAAGTAAGCAAGAGGGTGAAGAATTGTGAGTAAGCATTCTCAGGAAGAGGGAGTGCAACTGTAAAGTCTCAAAGCGCAGATGAGTTTGGCCTGTTAAACAGTGAGGAATGTCTTTGTGGCTGGAGTGGAGAGCCATCTTTGTTTGAATTTGACCCATAGTCTTATTTGAACAGGGAATGTATTTTCTTGCACATTTTGACTTTTCAGTTTGTATATTCCCCCAATACAAACATAATGCATGATCATTGTAAAACATTGAAATGATTCATGATGTACAACAGAGAAAATGAACCTTATCTGTAGTTCATTCCCCTCCTTTCCCTCTCCATGACTGAAGTATACCTTTTGTTGTAAACTCTTCCCACATCTTTCTTTTTTCCACCCTTGAATAAACTAAAAAATTTCAAATGGTTGCTTTTAAAAAAATTATAGTTAAAAATATACATATTTGTACAAAGGATAAATGATATACCTAATGTTTAATTCTTTAGGTATTAAAATATAAAGTCATTTATAAGAACATATTTTAAAACTATAAAATATAACAAGATATTGTTGAATATATTTGCTTTACATTTTGCTTGTTTAGTTTTTTCTACATGTCGGAGTTAATCAGCAAGACAGATGTTACTCTTGGCTTACTATATCTTATAAAATTTAATGTGGAATCATGGTTTTTTAATGAAATATACTCCTAATTTGCATCTTAATATGCGCTATTATTTCTGTTTATTATGTGTCACTCTGCTAAATCCTTTGATAAGATATTTACAAGTCAAGATTTAAATACAATAATATATCTTCTTTTGTGATAAGTTGGCATCTACGCTAATGATTAAAATAGGGTAACTTAAAATAGCCAAACTGTTCCTAATATTTCTCTGAACATCCATAATGTTACTAACAGAAAATGATCCTGAGATTCAAAGTTATTAGGGATAGCAGTTTGAAATAAACTCCCAGTATCAATGAAAAGGTTACATGATCTGTTTAAGAAAGAAATTATTAGGATATGCCTTTAACTTGAATATAGTTAAAAATAATGAATATTTAAACATTTCCTTCTTTGAAGCATAGGATATATATGGCATATATTATATATATATATGTGTGTGTCTGTGTGTGTGTGTATATATATATATATATGTATATGTTATATATATATATATATGTATATGTTGTTATATGTTGAAACACCCTGTGTAGAAGCTGTAACTGTAAAGCAATATGACAGATTGCCTGTCAGTATATCAGAATTGGTTTATTTACATGAATGTTTTCCTTAAAAGGTTAGGCCAGGAATATCTTAGACATGCTGCTATTTGTAAAAACTTTTTTGAAACCTCTTTTAGTTGACTTTAAACCAGTTTGGAAAACACTCAAAAAACTAGTTTCATCAACTATATTAAAATAATATAAGCCCAAGTGTTTAATCATTCAGTTCAATCACTTACCTTCTTTACTAGATGGTTTTCCAAAACTTAAAACCAAAGCACTGTGATAGATGAAGATATACCACCAAAGAGAATCCTTAAAAAAAAAAAAGTGCCACACATACTGGAAGGGTTTTTAAGAGAAGAGTAACAGATCTCTTGGCGTTACTGTCAAAATAAATCAGTAGTCTTCTAAGGTTTCTCCCTTGAAGATGTATTTGTAATATTTGATGTAGATAACTACTCTTGTGTTTATTAAAAAATTTTTTTAAATGTTTTCCATAATAAAATTTATTTACTAATAAAGAATATAGACAATGAAAATGTAGCTTTAAGAATGTAAAAAGTGAAGTCAATAAGCTAAATATTAGAAATAGAAAGTTGTTTTGTTAATGTCACTTGCAAGGAACCATACTTAAAAAGCAGTACTTAGTCTCTCTCTCTGGTCATTGAAGCTTTCATGTATAGGAAGTTTCTATTTCTGAGACTTTCTTACTTTTAAATGATCAAACCTTTGTCTTAATTTTGTTAAGATGCATTAAAGCAAATTCGTGTCCAGCTATTATACCTAGTCATGGAATGACCCAGTTTAATAAAATTATATCTAATAAAACTCTGTATAACTTCTTTGGACAGATACTTTCCATTACAGTCAAAAAGATGATTCGCTACCTTTCCAAGGTGATTCTGTATTGTGTGACTGTGTTTATTTAACATGTTTTTAAAGTAAAAAGAAAGGCTATCCTGTAGAAGTTGGGATAAAAGGTAGGCAGTAACTTGCATATGTTCTTTAAATCCAGAAGGATTAAAGTACAGAGTTTCAAAGCCAGTAAATTCAGGTTGATAGTTTGATGCTGACTCAGATACATAAAGTAGGATGCCAACTATTCATTTCATTCATTATTAAATAAATGAGGTTAAACATTTTGGATAAATTTTAAAAATTAATTTTCAGTCAAAAATGATGTGGGGTGGCAGTAGGGTGGTAGGAAAAAGAACTAAGTCGAAACTTCGAAGTATTATATCAATTTAACAACAACAGTGACATAAATCTGTGTAACTTTAAAACCTTTGGATACTTCCATTCTCTTTTCCATTTTAGTTCCCTCTAATTTTTTTTTCTTTTTTTTTTTCTTTTTTTCTTAAGGCCACAATAAGCCAGCTGAGGAGTGAACTTGCCAAAGGCCCCCAGGAAGTTGCTGTATATGTGCAGGAACTACAAAAACTTAAAAGTTCACTTAATGAATTAACACAAAAAAATCAGGTGAGTATTTAAAAACTACATAGAGTGGTGAATTGGTTTTATGTATCTTAAATTTTAATCTTGTGTATGTTATTTATATATTGGCATGAGTACAGTGTGACTTTATTACTCTGTTGTTTTTTTTTTTAAGTGTTAAGTACATTCACATTGTTACAGAACCGATCTTCAGAACTCTTTCCATCTTCCAGAACTAAAATTCTGTACTCTGAACAACACCCCATTCACCACCACCTTTTGTAGAGGAAAAACACTCCTGTGTGTCTCCTCTACTCTCAGTACTTTACTACACCTTTACTTCTGACACCAGACATATGATTGTTCCACATATCAGCAGTTCTGTGACACCAGTGGATGATCTACAGTGTAACTCAGTTCTACCACCATTTACTTGGAGATAGTGGGAAATAGTGTCAGATCCCACAGGGGTTTAGCTGCCCCCTCCCCCCACAAATACCAGTTCAAAGTCCAACTTGTTACCTGTACTTCTCACCAAATGGCTATGGCTGTAAATGGGAGGTTCCCACAACCCTTGCCTTAGATTGGATTAATATGCTAGAATGACTCACAGAACTCAGAAAAACATTTTACTTACTAGATTAATGATTTATTTTAAAAGATTATAATTCAGGGGGTGCCTGGGTTGCTTAAGCTTCCGACTCTTGATTTTGATTTGGCTTGTGATTTCACAGATCATAAGATCGAGCTCCATGTCAGACTCTGTGCTGACAGAGTGGAGCCTGCTTGGGATTCTCTCTCTTCCTCTCTCTCTGTCCCTACCCCGCTTGTGCTCTCTCTCTCTCTCTCAAAATAAATAAATAAACATTAAAAATAAAAGATTAGAACTCAAGAATAGCTAGATGAAAGAGATCTGTAGAGTAAGATGTATGGGAGAGGTCATGGAGCTCCCACGCTCTCTCTGGGTGCTTTCTATGTGTTCGCCAACCTAGAATCTCCCTAAACCCTGTCCTTGTGGGTTTTTATTGAGGCCTCCTTACAGAGGCATGATTGATTAATTTATTGGCCATTGCTGATTAATTTGACCTCCAGGTCCTGTCCCCTTTCTGAGGTAGGGGGTGGGGTTGAAAATTCCAACCCTTTCATTTTGGTTGGTTCCCATGGCAACCAGCCCCCATCCTTAGGAGCTTTCTAAAAAAAAAAAAAAAAATCACCGCATTAACATAAACTCATTGGTGGTTGAAAGGGAGTTGTTATGACTAACAAAAGACATCTTTGCTACTCTTTTCACTTAGGAAATTGCAAGGGTTTTTGGAGTTCTGTTCCAGAAATGGAGATGAACACCAAATGTATATTTCTTTTTATACGTTACTGTCACACCTTTGATGCACAGAGTTTTTGATTTGATGTAATCTAGTGTCTGTTTTTACTTTTGTTGCCAGTGCTTTTGGTGTCATATTTAAGAGATCATTGCCAAATCCAACGTCAGGCAGCTTTTCCCCTGTTTTCTTTTAATGGTTTTATACTTTTAGGTCTTATGTTTAGGTCTTTGATTCATTTTTGAGTTAATTTTTTTTAATAGTGAAAGGTAAGGGTTTAGTTTCATTCTTTTGCATATAGATAAACAGTTTCTCCTGCACCATTTGTTGAAAAGACTGTCCTTTCCTGTGGTCTTGGCACCCTTGTTAAAAATCATTTGACCATGTATGTGAATGTTTACTTATGGGCTTTCTATTTTTATACCATTAGTCGATATGTCTGTCTTCATGCTAGTACTCTACTGTTTTGACTACTGTAACTTTGAAAAAAAATTTTTGTTTTCAATGTTTACTTATTTTTGAGAAAGAGAGAGAGAGGCAGAGCATGAGTGGGGAGGGACACAGAGAGAGAGAGACACACAGAATCCAAAGCAGGCTGCCGGCTCTGAGCTGCCAGCACAGAGCCCTACATGGGGTTTGAACCCACAGACCGCGAGATCATGAGTTGAGCCCAAGTCAGACGCTTAACCTCCTGAGCCACCCAGGTGCCTCTGACTACTATAGCCTTCAGTAAGTTTTAAATCAGGGAATGTGAGACCTTCAGCCTGTTATTTCCCACCTTGTTTCTTTATAGATGAGCAACAGATAATATTCAGTTTGGGGGCAGGGCAAGTATTGGTTAGTACTTTTTTTCTGTGTCTTTACTTTTTTGGTCGTGGGGGAGTAGAGTCACTAAACCCTTATATTCAATGGTATGGTGAATTTGTTGGCTTGCTTTTTAATAAGTTGAACCTAATATTTTGATGAAATATAGCAAGGGAAGAACCAAAGAAAAGAACATGGTAGAGGGGAAAAAGAAGTAAGTATAATTGGTTGGAAATATCAGGCCTCCTGCCAACAGCCAGGCGAATGGGCTTAGAAGCAGATCCTCATCCTCCAGTTCTTTTCAAATCATCAGAGACTGTAGCTCTGGCCCACAGCTTACTACAACAGTCTCATGAGAGACCCTGAGGTGTAACCGTCAGCTGAGCTGCTTCTGGATTCCTGACCCTCAGAAACTGTGTGAGATAATAGACACAATTTTAACCTAAGGTTTAGGGTAATTTGTTGCTTGTGCCCTTGGCCAACCTCAAACCTCTTGATCTCAGGAAAGCTGTATATTTTCAAAATTGTTATAGACTCCAAAGAGCTTTTATTTTTGGGGTTATATCTATAGATATTTAGTATATTAGAAATTAAAACATAAATTTAAAAAATATGTGTCTTTAAAACATTAATTAATAAATATTAACAATACTATTTCTTATGAAAGATGACTATTTTCTAAAACAAAAAATAGTGGTGGTGTTTTATATTTTTGCAAACCTATTTAATGTCTAGCTTAATATTAGGACAGATGGATTCTCACATCTGCTTTTACATTTCATCTGTTATGATATGGTTGAAGGGTGTGAAGAAAATTCAATCTCACATAGGTATGTAGTTGGGAAGAAGAGGAATCTCTGAATAGCTTCTTTTTTTTTTTTTTTTGGATAATTATAGCTATTTTTATTTGATACTACACCAAAACTAGATAAGGCATAGTTTCTCAATAGCTAGTTACAGTCTAGAATCTGAAACCATATCAATGCTGTTTATATATTTGTAACATTAAATTTATTAGTTTTTTTTTTTTTGCCTTTTGAGTGGGTTTTATAACATCATGCATTAGTCAGGTGTAAAATATTGGTTATGCAGATCTTCCAAATATTAACACATTACCTTGTGCAATATAAAAACAGTATCATTTGTCAATATCTCCATCAGTCTCTGAATAGGCTTTAAGTATGAGGAAGTGTCAAGCTCATGGTGATGGATACTAGTTTTCCAAAATTCTGCCCTTCATTGAAAGCTTGAATTTTATTACTGGAAACAAATAGTATCAATTCTGTTTTCTTACGTGATAGGTTCTTTTCCTACCAAGTATGAGTAATCAAATTTTGTTACTCTTGCCAGTAAAAATGGTGTTTTATGAAAAACAGCAACTAGCTCAGCTTGTAATTTAAGACCATAAATGCTTTTCCATGTGACAATCCTATTGTTTGGTATGCAGCAGAAGTGATCTATGCATACTTCTACTTTTTCACTAGATTTTATTTTTCCTTGCTATTACAAATATTACAGCTGTGAACATTCACATATAAATCTCATGCATTTGTGCAAAAATTTCTTTGTTATGTCTCCCAAGTGAAATGGCTGGGGTGCAGGCTACACACGTTCAAGTTTAGTACGTGACCTAAATTTTCTGAAGTAATTATATCAGTTTACCGTTGTCCATTTCTCTGTCAACTCTTGATGCTGACTTGATCTTTTTCTGTGGCTTTATGAAAACCTGTCCATCCCCCTCCCCCTTTTGTCTCCTGTCAAGCTATATGTGGAAAACTTCTATATACAATTTAGTTTTATCTTTCTCCCTCAGTTTGATTTTTAATTTCTTAAAAATTGATGTTCTACTTTTCGGAAATTGACCAAGATGTGTACATAAAGTGGATGTTTATGATCAGTGTCATTTATTATATAATTTTGAAGCATTAAACTATTAATAAAGGACATGATTTGACATTGATAGACTGAAATGTATGGTCAGATAATGAAGCACAGATTGTATGTATACACACACACGTATTATTAAAAGAAGTACTATGAGAATTTGATAAATAGTATATAGAATCAAGATGATTTAGTGTGGCAAGACTGGAATATGATTGATTAGGGAATAATAGCATCTTCTACTCATCTTAATAATCCTTACATCAGTGTAAGACTTAACAATTTTTTTTCGAAAATGTTTTCCTGTTTAGGATTTGCTCACCAGTTAAAGTTAAGTGCAGAAATGCATCCTTTTCTTATTATCCTTGCTATCTGCCTCTCCCACCTCTCCTCATCCCATGTCCTTGGCAAACTATGATTGCTGACAGTGGTGATATCCACGTGTTTTGAATTTGGAAGTCTTTGTATTTGGTCTTAGGAAGACCATTACATGAAATGCCTTGGGCATTTGTTATAGGTTATATAGCAGCATCAAGGTGGATAGACAATATTTTAATACATAATGAATGGAAACAATAATTGCTTTTGCACTAATATCAAGGTATCCTCAGTATTAGACCAGTGTTTTGTAATTACTGCTTTTGAAAACTTAAAAATAAAAGGGAATATTGAAAAAACTTTCTTATTAGTTTCAAATAAGAATCATAGTCTGATATTCATTCATTCATTCATTCATTCATTTGTACACTAACATTTAAACACAGTTCTGCAACTCAATTATTTTTATGTAAATTCTGAACAAAATAATATGCTTAGTTAAAGCTACTAGTATAGGTCATTGTAAGAGACTGAGTTATTTTTTGGGTTTTACCTCTCATCCTTTTTCCATCCTTTTATTGCTTTCCCTTTCCGGTAGTCCTAGTATTAAGGTGCTCATAGTCCAAAGCAAGAGCCAGATGTGACAAGTAGTTCTGTTGTTGTGTATTACCACTATATTTATTGCAGAGTGGTGCACTGAGGAATGGTGTATGTAGTACATTGGTGGAAGGCATGTTTAAATCCCAGCTTTGCCACTGACTGACTGTGACAGCCTCTCCAAGTTTGTTTCCTTTCCTACCCATTTGCCTCTTAGGAGTGGCATGGGTCTTAAATAAATTAATAGATGTTTAAGTGCTTAGACCAGTGTCTGGCTTTTAGTAAACATCCCAGTCAATGTTTGTTGTTTTTGTTTTTATTTGGTAAGTGTTGGTGCAGTGTCGGGTCAAGACCAAGGTGGAAGTTTTCCTAACTTACTGCCTAGTAAATCAGCAAATGCTTTTGTAGAAGACAACTTTTTAGCTTAGTCTTCAAGGATGTTAAGGAACGTTTCACATGGCAGAGGGGTTGATGGCATTCATTTTGAGAGTAAGATATGCAGAAGGCATGGGAACATGTAAGAGCACAAGAGAATATGAGATGTTGGAGAGCTATAGTAGTTCAATTTGTTTTTTCTCACCAAGCTGTTTTGAAGAACAAATGAGATGCCTGAAACTACTTTGTAAGCTAAAAAAATGCCATCTTTTTGCATTCATTCTCATTACTTGGGCAAGTAATAAGTGAAAACTGGAGTCTAATATAGGGAAATTATCTCTGTAAGAAAATCTGTTGAGAGCAGTTGGTGAGGAAATCAAGAGGACGGGACAACATTTGGAAGGAAGGAGTTTTGCTTACCCAAACGATAATTATGTTATGAGTTAGGCTTAACAATCATTTTGGAATTTAAACTTGAATAGAGTGTTTTGGGGGAAGCATGAATTGACTCACTGCGTGTCTAAATTGTGTTGTGACAATTTACTGGACTTGGAATCATAATATATGACTCTGCCACTTGGCCAGGTCATAGAGGTTCTTTCAGTTTTCACTTCCTCATTCAGAAAAGAGATAATAATGTATCTCATGTTTTGTTTTAAGAATTAATATGGACATGTGAAAGTGCAATTACTATGTTCTTTAATGACTCTCACTATACTTAAATCAGTTTTCAAAAACCATGTATTTGCTATAATATTTTGCTTCAGATTTCATGGGAAGACTGTAGTAAGAATGAAAATTTGTAGTACTAAATATAGTTAGCCTTCTGCATGTAAAAATTATGCAGTGTGAGTGGATTAAGTCTTTTTTTTTAGAATATATTTTTTAATTTATTCATTTTGAGAATGTGTGTGTGTGTGTGCGTGTGCATGCATTAGTGGGGGAGGGGCAAAGAGAGAGAGAGATTGAGAATCTCAAGCAGGCTCTGTGCTGTCAGCACAGAGTCCAACTCAGGGCTCGATCCCATGAACTGTGAGATCATGAGCTAAGATCAAGAATTGGTCACTTAACTGACTGAGCCACTCAGGTGCCCCTGGATTAGGTCTTTTAAAAAGAAAGTGGTTGAGGTTCTTTTAAGGAAAATTTAATTATCTCTCATCTGTGCTATAAAGCCTGGTAGCTTCCAATTAATTTTTTAGGGCAAGTGAATTTTAAAGTCTACGGTTGTTATGTGCCTTTACTTCTTAAAGGTTGAAGCTGTCTGAGGGGTCATCTGTGTATAAATTGGTGGGAATATTTGGTCACACCATAAGTAAGCCTGTGGAGAAGACTTGCTAGCTCATTACTAGCCTTCAATTTTTGCAGCATGTTTTAAAATTATATCCTGCCCACATTCTTAGTATATGTGAGCATGGCGGCCTTCATGAAATTCAGTGACTTAGAATTTTCTTTAAAAAGATGCAGCACAGCTTTGAGTGGGGGAGGGGGGATGTCAGGGTCAAGGTGGGGGGAAAATGTAAAAAGATGCAACACAGTTATACATCAATGAATAGCCTTAATTTAACATACAAAGTCCAAAATAAATGTAATTTTCTTAAAAGAAAAAAATGTAAAATTACATCCAGAAAGATCTGGAGTTACTAGCCAGTAACACAAAGAAATGTTTATAAAAAGAGAATTTTCTTAACAGTTTAACTCAAAAGTTGTTTTTTTCCCTCTAGTCTTTCGACTCTTACTCTTTCTTTGTTTCTGTTGGTTGGACAAGGCACACATCTCTTCTGGGTGCTCTTCTTACCTTTAAGTTTGTCTCACATCTTGTCTTTTTTACATATACCTATAGCATCTTCTGGACACTGCTTTTTTCTGTAGTATATTCCTGCCTGGTAATCTATCTACATTAATGTACCTTTTCTCAGATGGTGTTCAAGAATCTTTACTGCTAACTTTGCTACATTGGTACCTAGATTTATTACTCCCCTTGAGGTAACAGTGTTTGCTCTTTCCCCACATGTATGTTGCTTGTCTCTTGTTCCCTTGTGTCTTTTTATGTGAATTTTTGTGTCTGTTTCAATGACATGGTGTGAGTCATGCATACGTATTATTTAACTCCTATCACCACTTTACTAAGCTCAAACTTTATTTTCAAGTGATTATAATTACTAGTTAGCCCCATCTGACTTTGCTTATTTTATCAAAAAAGAAAAATTATTCACTTCTGACACACGTTTTGTATTCATTTTTTTAAAAAGCTTATTTATTTTTTGAGAGAGAGAAAAGGAGCGTGGGAGGGGCAGGGCGAGAGGGGGAGAGAGAGAGAGAGTGAGAGAGAGAGAGAGAGAGAGAGAGAGAGAGAATGAATATCCCAAGCAGGCCCCACACTGTCAGCACAGAGCCCCATGTAGGGCTCAGACTCATGAACCATGAAATCATGACCTGAGCCAAAACCAAGAGTCTGATGCTTAACCGACTGAGCCACCTAGGCGCCCCTGTATTAATTCATTTTTGTTTGAGAGAATTATGTTTTAACTTTCTTGGAAAAGTTTTTTTTTCTTTAATGTGTGTATTTCATTTAGATTATTTAGAGACCAGAGGCTTTGATTGTCCTCTACTATTTCTATATTTATTCCCTTCTAGCACACTGCATATAAAAAGAGTATAATCAACATCCACAGCTTGACTTCTCAGATGCTTATAGTAGCTTTTTATCCTAGCTATCATTCTTTTAGCATTGAGTCAGAGTTCTGATTCAGGTCTTATATATAAGTGTGTTGACTTAAAATGTTCTATATTAATTGTAACAACTCCACTGAGACTAGATGTCAACATTTGAATAGGCTAGTTGATCCAGATCTTTAATTGGAGGTGTCATTTTTTTGTATTTTGTACTTGATAGTACTGATTAAAATAATAAAACATAAGGCAAGTAAATTATGTTTAGATCACTATTTTTATACACCTAGAAAGAAATTTGAGTTAATCTTAAACTTGTGACTCTTATAAATGGTCTTTATCAAGAAGAGTAAAAATAAAGAATCAGTAGGATCTACATACTAAAGCAGCAAGTGGTATTGTTATGCTAAAGCTCTTATCAGCTATGAAATTACAACACCTCGGGGCGCCTGGGTGGCTCAGTCAGTTAAGTGTCCGACTTCAGCTCAGGTCACGATCTCGTGGTCCGTGAGTTCGAGCCCTGCATTGGGCTCTGGGCTGATGGCTCAGAGCCTGGAGCCTGCTTCGGATTCTGTGTCTCCCTCTCTCTCTCTGCCCCTCCCCCGTTCATGCTCTGTCTCTCTCTGTCTCAAAAATAAATAAACGTTAAAAAAAATTAAAAAAAATTACAACACCTCAAATCAATTGCTGTATATTGTTATTCAAAGTAATTTTTGATGATAGAAGGTAGGTTTTTTTAATGTTTATTTATTTTGAGGGACAGAGAGAGAGAGAGAATAAGCGCATGAACAGGGGAGGGTCAGAGAAAGAAAGGGAAAGAGAACCCTAAGCAGGCTCTGAGCTGGTGGTGCAGAGCCTGCTGCAGGGCTCAAGCCCACGAACTGTGAGATCATGACCTGAGCCAAAGTCAAGAGTTAGACACTTAACTGAGTGAGCTACCCAGGCATCTCAGTGATAGAAGGTAGTTTTATTATTTAACTCAAATGGGAGAGTATAAATATGTTGTATACCCTAAAGAATCTAGTAGATTTTAGTGTTTCATTTTATGTCAAAATTCAGTTGGTAATCCTTGTATTAGTAGAGCTTAGTCAAGTGGGCCAATAATAAAATAAGTTAGTATGTAATAATTTAGTCCTATTTTGGCCAGAATATATTCAGCCAAATGTTTTTATATTGCAGTGTGGCTAATTTTAGTGGTATTGTTGTAAAGATAGTTTGAATAATTAGAATAATTAGAAATATTAAGAAAGGAAATTGTTTCATCGATATTTCAGAACTTGACTGAAAAGCTTCGAAAGAAAGAACTGGAGTGTACTCAGTTAGAGGAGAAACATAACGAAGAATGTGTGAGTAAAAAGAATATACAAGCAAGCCTTCATCAAAAAGACCTAGATTGTCAGCAGCTTCAGTCAAGATTATCTGCATCTGAAACCTCCCTGCAGAGAATACAGGCAGAACTAGGTGAAAAGGGGGAAGCTACGCAGAAGCTCAAGGAAGAATTATCAGAAGTAGAGGCCAAGTACCAGCATCTTAAGGCTGAATTTAAACAGCTACAACAACAGAGAGAAGAGAAAGAGCAGCACGGGTTACAACTCCAAAGTGAAATTAATCAAGTAAGAGATGTTACTTTTATTTATTGGAATTCCTCCTGTGGTTTCTTGTGTGCTTGGTAGTTATTTGATCATAATATTGTTCATTAAAAAAAACAGTCATTTGAAAAATTAACTCTTAATTTTCATAACCGGTAGTACTGAATCAGATCTCATTTCCTTTCATTTCAGTTTTCTTTAATGAGAAAAAAATGTTAGCACCCATCATATAGTATTGCTGTGAAGTGTTTATGAATTAATACCTATAAATTGCTTAAGACGGTACCCGGCACAGGGTACTCCGCATGTATTAGTTACTATAATTAATTCACATCGTTGACTATTCTTTAATTTAAAAATTCTTATGTTTTGTTACTAAATTTTTAAAATATAATTATGGTTAAATCAATAATTTAAACATTAGATATTTTAGTTATTTTAAAGTTTATTTGAGAGATAAATATTTATTTATCACGTGTGTGCACACGTGAAGGGGGAGTGGTAGAGAGAGAAGGAGAATCCCAAGCAGGCGCTGTGTTAACAGCACAGAGCCTGACTCAGGGCTTGATCCCACGAACTGTGAGATCATGACTTGAGCCAAAACCAAGAGCAGGACACTTAACCAAGTGAGCCACCCAGGTGCCTCAAAATTAGATATATTAAAAGAAAAAACAAATTAGCCCTAATAACTTTTTAGAAGTAAATAATTGTCTATCAGATTAATCAGTAATTTGATTAATGAAAGTTTGACTTTGCCATTAACTTAAATTAAGTTCTGTATTCTTATTATTGCTTATAGATAACATTAAAAATCAGTTGAAGAATGGATATTTGGGAGACATTAAAGTCCTCAGCCACTTTATTGATAATATTCACCTATTTTCACTTAAATATTGCAGTGATACTTGTTTTCATGGCATCAGTCCTTCTTTCTTGGCCTGAGATATTTTTCCTGTTCCTCTTCTCCTTGATGACCACATGGCTTACTTCAGTTGTCACTCTTCTATAGAAATCCTTTCCTGTACATTGTCACTTCTCCCACCCTGATCCCCCAGAGATGGCTTAAGCATTACTTACCACAGTACAGTATATTATCATAGTTTATGTGTCTTTCTTCACTGGACTCTGTACTCTTTGGATGCACAGACCACGTCTTACTCATTTTTTACCTTCACTACCTGGCACATTGCATGTTAATGAGCAAATATTTTAGTGGATAACTTAGATATTTGATGTTCATTTCAGATAAAGAAATTGGGTACTTATGGTTTCTAAAAGACATTATGTTTTAGTTGTTGGGAGATAGAGAACTGAAAAAAGAAACAGTACTTACCTTAAATCATTATGTAAATCTTATTGAGGACAAGGCAAGTACTATCCTGTACCAAAGAATGTGAGGATTATAATAAAATGATCCTATATATGATGGGAATTTTGCAGAGTTCCTCTTCTGTTTTCTTCTCCTATAGCACTTCATTTGTGTAATTATTTTATCCAGTACGTGATCAGGAAAAGCTTTGTGTGAGAGAGAGAGGTGGTGCATGAAATTATGATTTTGGGTAGGTATTGACAAGTGGCAGTTTGAAGGTAGGAGAATCTTCCAGGCAGAAGGATTAGTGAGAAGAAACTAGTGTCAGCAAAGTATTATAAGAACCAGGAAGGGGCACTGATTTCCTCTTAAGATAGGGTGTGTGTAATAGGAATGGACTATTGTGATTAGAAAGAGCATTTGGAACCTTATTGTGTAGGGTGTTGAATAGCAAGCTGAGGAATTTGGGCTTTATTTGGTTGTCAGTGGGAGGAGGGGTATCAGGAATTTGAGAACCTACTCAAACATATTTTTATACAAAGACTTGAGCATGTGATTAGTTGGTTTAGTCACAATTCTGTAATAAAGAGATCATACTGAAGACCTTGAAGTGACACCGTTTATCTTCTTTTAGCCTGCCGTTTGCATTCTACCTTCAAAATATGTCTCAAATCTGTCCACTTCTCTTCATCTATACTGCTACCACTCTTTTTTTTTTTTTTTATGTTTATTTATTTATTTTGAGAGAGAGAATGAGAGAGAGGGAGAGAGTGGGCATAAACGAGGGAGGGGCAGAGAGGGCAAGACAGAGAGAATCCATCCCAAGCAGGCTCTGCACTGTTAGTGCAGAGCCCAACTCAGGGTCCAAACCCACGAACCACGAGATCATGACCTGAGCTAAAGTCAGACACTTAACCGACTGAGCCACTCAGGTGCCCCTGTACTGCTACCGCTCTTAATTTAAGCCACCATCATTACTCACCTAGGCCACTGTATTAGCCTTCTTAAAGTTTCCCTTCTAGTGATCTCCATAATCTATTCTCCTCCTCTTCCTCCTCCTCCTCCTTCTCCCCCCCCCCCTTTTTTTTAAGTTTATGTATTTATTTTGAGAAAGAGAGTGTGAGCGGGAGAAGGGCAGAGACAGAAGGAGAGTGAGAAGCCCAAGCAGGCTCTGGGCTGTCAGTGCAAAGCCCGCCATGGGGCTTTATCTTGTGAACCCATGAGATCATGACCTGAGCCAAAATCAAGAGTTGGATGCTCAACTGACTAAGCCACCCAGGCACCCCTATATTCTTCTTTAGAACACTTTACATTATATAATTAGTTTTACTTGCATATTGTTTGGCATTCCCATTGGATGCAATTCCCACATTCCTTAATGTGAGGAATTTGTTTTATACTGTCGGCCTCTATACTTAGGGCTTTCAGCAAATATTTATTGGAAGAATGGACATGAATCTTACCTTAACCTTTTTTCATATCCTTAAAGAGTGTAGGCATGAATCGGGTTTGTCTTGCTCTCCATTGTATCCTCAGCACCCATTTCAGTAGTGACAAAGGTAGATAGCTGGTGATTGTCATGAAAGGACCTGAAAACACAGCAGCCTGTATTCTTCATATTTGGGTTTATGACCACTTCTTAAGTAGCCACAAATGTGCAAATAATGATGTTATATAATTGAAATCTTAGATGTCATCATTTTAATTTAAAAAAATTATCTAACATACATCTTGAATAGCATAGTGGATTTAGAAACCAGCTGCGTGGGTTCCATTTCTAAGGCTTGTAAGCCATGTGATCCAGGCACATTATTTAATTTGTGCCTCAGTTTCCTCATCTCTAATAAGTAATAGTGGAATCTTCTTCATAAGGCTGTATATATGTAAGGATTAAATTAGTTAATATTTACATTTAGAATAGTAAATGTTGGCACATAGTAAATGTTAGGAGTAAAATGAATAAAGAATTATATATTATCTATAGGTTTACAAAGTGAATTTATTATAGATTGTATATATATCTTAAAATGTGCTTTAGAACAGACCATTCTATTAATAATTCCAGTGTATATGATTTTTACTCTTGATTTAACCTCTTCTTTTTTAATATGTTTATACAAATAGTATAGACATCATTGTTTAAGTGATTTTGGCCTACTCCCACCATTGGACAGCCTTGATTTGAGATTCTTTTTAAATTAAAGATCAGGGACTTACCAGGAATTGTACCATAATGAATGAAAAAGTTATTTATAGTATTATCTCACCCCTTTAGTAAATCTTCAGAGCAATAGTTCTCTTTAATTCGGTTGGTTCTCAATTCTGTCTGCACATTAGAATCACCTGGGGAGATTTAAAATATTACCATTATCAAGTCCTTACCCCTGGTCCTATTAATTCCTGATCGCTGGCATAGTCCTAGGCATTGTCATATTTAAACATTTCCCCTGTAATTGTACTATGCAGTTGAGATTGAACACTGCTACTTTTTGAAGTGTTACTTTTTGGTAAGTCCTTTCTAAAGAGTTTCCTGAAACTCAGTATAATCTGATTCTTGTGATGAAAACATGGATTTCTGGGCTTTAGCTCAAATGTACTAAATCTAAATTTATATGGGAAGAGTCTGATTATCTGTGTATTAACAACGATATCAGGAGACCCTTTTATATTGTTTTTTTGGTGCATGTATAGCATAGCGATTTGACAGTTTTATACATTACTGAATGCTCACCATGGGGAGTGTGGTCACCATCTGTCACCCTACTATGTTATTATAATATTATTATTAACTCTATTTGCTGTGCTGTACTTTTCATCTCTGTGACTTATTTTATAACTGAAGTTTATACCTCTTAATCAGCAGGAGATTCCTATTCAACAAGTTTTAAGAACTAGATATGGGTGATGCCTGTTTGTAAGAGATCACACACATTAGATGCTTGAAATGTGAGTTTACTTTGAAGGCCTTCCTTTTACATATCAGGATTTTGCCTAATTCTTGTAATAAGAAGGAAGTTTGGGTACTTACCTTATAGAGCTAATCCACTGCATTTTAACAAGAAGAATCAAAAGAGAGATGTCAGGGTGCTGGCTAAGGACAAAGATAAAATAAATGCATTCTCTTTAACTAGTACTGATTCTTGTTTTAGTTAGATGGAAACATGTTTTACTTTAAAAATTGACTTTGGTTTTCCTTATTAAGGATAGAATATATTCTAATAGCCTCAGGGTGTTTCACAGCATAAGAAAATAGTGGGTGTCCACTTTTCTGATAAAACTTCTCTGTTTTTTCCTGGCCAACTATGAATTTTTATGGAGAAATATGCAAGTATAGAGCATATATATAGGAATATGACACAAAGGCTAGAGATTCTTAATATTCTCACCATTAACCTGAATAGCTTTGATTGAGAACAGTTGTACAGAATGCTTTTTATTAATTTCTAATTTTAGTGAGGCACATGCATGTGTTACGAGGCTGGTGTGGAGGAGCACTCATAGTGTATAAGCCTTGCCAAATGTCTTGCAACTTTTTCAAATACCATACAGCTCATTTTTGTTTTATATTTCCAGCACTTATGCAGTAATTCTTCTGAAATTAATACAAACTTTTTTTCTTTTTTTGATAGAACTCCCCCTCTCCTAAGAGAAACCGACTGCTATTTCCGGTAGTATTAGAGAAAATAAAGAATTTGAGAAAGTGATGGTTCTTAGCTCCCGGGCAAATCTTTCAATTAGTTTTAACTGGGTGGTAATTTTAAAGTTAATGAATGAGGGCCACCTAATATTAAAAAAATATATATTCTTTATTCTCTTTTATTTAGAAAATTATTTGCCAATCTCTGCTGTCAGGGCAGAGCCTGCTTTGGATCCTCTGTCCCCTTCTCTTTCTGCCCCTCCTTCACTCATGCCCTCTCTCTTTCTCTCAAAAATAAAAATTAAAAAAAAAAAAAGAAATTATGTGCCAATTTGAGGATTTGGGAGTGGTTTGTGCTCTATTCAATACCCAAATGTAAGAAGTTAATTGTGGTGGTTCATAACTGTGATAATATAAGAACCAGTATGAAATTAAAAAAAAAAAAATACTGTGGAATAGTATTGTATGTGCCTTGACTGTCTTGATTAAAAAAAAAAAAAATTTTTTTTAATGTTTATTTTTGAATGGCAGACAGAGCATGAGCTGGGGAGGGCAGAGAGGGAGACACAGAATCTGAAGCAGTCTCCATCCAGGCTCTGAGATGACAGAGCCCAATGTAGAGCTTGAACTCACAAACCATGAGATCATGACCTGAGCCGAAGTTGGATGCTTAACCGCCTGTGTCACCCCAGGCGCCCCTGAGTGTCTTGATTTTTACATTTCATTTTATTGTTTTAAGTTCCTCAGGTGATTGTAATACTTAAGTCCAAAAAAGAGCCTTTGGTTCACTATATTTTTAAGAGAACAAAAACCCCCAAAACTGTGATGCTTAATCACAGTTTTATGTGATCCATCATAATTTATGTGATTAAGATTCAGCTGGATCTTAGGTTGCCCCAAAGTATATGAAAATTAAGATTTAAAAAAAAACACATTGTTTAGATGGTAGTGATGAGTGTGTGTTTGTACATAGGTAGTATACAACCTTTTTTTTTTTTTTTTCTTTTTTAAAGTTACATAGCAAACTTCTGGAGACAGAGCGCCAACTAGGTGAAGCTCATGGTAGGCTGAAAGAACAGAGACAGCTTTCAAGTGAAAAGTTGATGGATAAAGAACAACAAGTGGCTGATCTGCAACTCAAACTTTCTCGTTTAGAAGAACAGGTAAGCTAACATTTCAAGTGAGTTTATGTTAGTAAGTTTATTGATAGATTTGAGGCATGTTAAATATTCATGATGGTTCAATTTTTTTATTGTCGGGAGCTTTAATTGGACATTTTTTTTAACTTTAAATTGTGACATTTATTTCTCCCTACTAGAAACATCCTACTTCCTATTCACTATATATGGGTCATTTTGTTGTGACTATATCCTCTAAAAGTTCTCAACTAAAATGTGTTTAAGAAGACTATTCTTTTAGCTTTAGGCAAGAAAGATTCTGGGAGTGAACCTTTCATAGGCTGCTGGGAGGGAAGAGTCTCCCTACCCAGGAAGGACAGCATCCCAATAGAACAGTGAAAAATGAACACAGTTGGTGAGGATCATTAATGACACATATTTGGTGCATATAAACCTTGAGTTTGCACTTATGGATTTTCACTTTCAATTAAAGCATAAGATTGAATGCTATTCTAATTAAAGGTGTGGTTGCTAAAAATGGTAAGTATTATTTGGTTAAAGTTATCATTAAATTATGTCTTTTATACTAAAATTGAACAAACAATGAGAGTTAAAATCTGTAGCTGCATCAAACTACATCTAGCTTCATCAAGCTAGGATCTTCTTCTAGACCCAGAATCTTGGACATGGTAAATGATTCTGTTTTTTCCCAATAAGCGATAATTATGATTGTTTTGGAAAAAAATAAAACAAATATTGGTACTGTGATTTAGATTGTTGTTACAAAAAAATTGTATGTAATTAATTCCTTGATCATATTAGTATAGAAAAAAGCAATAATAAACTAAATGCCAACCTAGAGAAAGAATTGTGTTCTTAGGATGAGTCCCTAGGAATACCTAGGGAATAGTTTCATAATCATGAGATTAGGATTCTATAAGTAATGAGATATTGCTTTTAAAGTTGATTTTATATATTGTCTGAATTTAGGGTTTTTTTTCTTTTTTTTTAATGTTTATTTTTTGAGAGAGAGAGAGAGTGTGAGTGGGGAGGGGCAGAGAGAGAGGGAGACACAGAATCTGAAGTAGGCTCCAGACTCCGAGCTGTCAGCATAGCCCAATGCAGCGCTCGAACCCATGAACCGTGTGAGCCGAAGTCGGATGTTTAACTGACTGAGCCACCCAAGCGCCCCCTTGAATTTAGGTTTTTACTCAGACTCGAGAATTTTGAGAATTGAAGTAATGCCAGATATTTACGAATGATAGCATTATGCTTTTAAGTTGTTAACTAACAATCTACATTTTTTTTAAGTTGAAGGAAAAAGTAACAAATTCCACAGAATTGCAGCATCAATTAGATAAAACGAAGCAACAACATCAAGAACAACAAGCCCTTCAGCAAAGCACTACAGCAAAACTTCGAGAAGCTCAGGTGAATATTATTTGAATTATTAGCCTTTTAAACAGGAATTAACCAGGTCATTATTCTTTTGTTGTACTAAAACTGGATAATGCAAAAAACTTGACTCTGAAGGGTTTTGATAATTTTCAGTATCTAGATGAGCAGAAAATCTTTTTCTTTTGGTTGCTATGTTGAAATTTTCTATTTTAAAATTATTATAACTAGATTTGCTATTGTAAGTGTACTTATTTATATAAAATATTTAAATTTTATTAAATTTCTTTATTATGTAGACGAAATATATTACTGCTTATTATTTATTATTTTTAAAAGTACCTTATTTTCAGTATCTAGATAATTTTCAGTATCTAGATGAGCAGAAAATCTTTTTCTTTTGGTTGCTATGTTGAAATTTTCTATTTTAAAATTATTATAACTAGATTTGCTATTGTAAGTGTACTTATTTATATAAAATATTTAAATTTTATTAAATTTCTTTATTATGTAGATGAAATATATTACTGCTTATTATTTATTATTTTTAAAAGTACCTTATTTGAAAAATTAAAACAAGTACAAATTTCCTGATTTAGTTAGCCCAGTAAAAAAGAACATTTTGTATATTCTACAGTAGAACTTAGTATTTGTTGATCATGTCTTTCCTGCTTTAGAACCATCATAGGAACATTGGAATTGTAGGCATAGAAAATATAAGTGATTAGGTTAAATTTATACAGAATCTATAGCATAGCTTAGAAGATTGAAAGAAGTTAAATTTTTGTTTTGTTACAGCGAGGGGAAGAGGGTGCCCTCTTTTGACATTTGTTTATTCCTTCAGTCTTTCATTAATTCATTGAATGTTGTTGAGTACTACATGTCAGGCACTGTGGTAAGCACTGAAAATAGAGATGGGTAAGACAAAGTGCTTGCCTTCTAGAAAATGGTAGTCTAATGATGTGTAAACAGAAACAATGTTGGAGTTATTTAAAGGAGGCTATAAGTAAGATGTCTCTTTCCCTTCTGAGTTTGGAGAGTGGGATGGGAGTCAGATGGATAGAGATAAAACTATTGTATTCATGTACTTGTTCTTTCATTTATTCAGTAAACAAATATGTATTAATATCTACTCTTAGCCAAGGAAGTGATTTTATGGACGTGACAGCAAATGAAATAGACAAAGCTGTCTCTTCTCATGGAGTTTAGTGAGGGGGACCAACAATAGCCAAGGTAAATAGGCAAAATGTGTGGTGTGTTAGATGGCAGTCAGTGCTATGGAGATGACAAAGGAACGGAGATTAGAAATTATCTGGGGAGCTGTAGGTGGGACTGCAGTGTGAGATAGGATTGCCAGGGAAGACCTCTCTGAGAAGATGAAAGAGCCAAAGGAATAGAAAGTGTGAGGCATGTGGATATCAGAGAGAACAACATCCATACATTAAAAAGCCTTGAGGCAGGAACATGTCTAAGGACTATTGGGAAGCTGGTGACTGGAGTGGTGTGAGACATGAGAGGGTTAGAGGGTCACAGAGTCCTGGAGATCATAGAGGAGTAACATGTCAAGCCTCATAGATAATTCTGAGGATTTTACTGTGAGTGACATGAGAAATCATTGCAGGGTTCTGAGCAAAGGAGTAACATGATCTGACTTATAATTTCACAGGATTACTCTGGCTGCTGTATTGAGAGTAGACTGTAGGGACATGTGATTATAAGCAAAGAAATTAGCTATGAAACAACTACAGCAATCCAGATAGAGATCATATGGCTTGGATCAGAGTAGAAACAGTGCAAGTAATGGGAAATGGTCAGATTCTACATATATTTTAAAAGTGAAGCTGACACATTTACTAATAGATTGATGTGGGATATATATAGAGAGAAGTCAAGGATGATTTCAAGAAGTTTGGCCTGGTTAATGAGGAGGATGGAGGTCAAGCAAGATGAAGACTGAGAATCTATTGGATTTGGCAACATGGAGGTCATTGATGACATTGATAAGAGCAACTTGGATAGAGAAGTAGGAATGGAAGCCTGATGTAAGGGGTTCAAGAGAAAATGGGGCAAGAGAAGTTTGATACAATGAATGTAGATAACTGTAGGAGTTTTACTATAAAGAGTAGCAAAGAAATAGAGTAGTAAGACTGAGGTAGAGAATTTGGCATAGGTCTGCAGCCATGGGCTTTTTTTTTTAAGTTTATTCATTTATTTTGAGGGGGAGAGAGAGAGGTGCACACAAGTGGGGGTGGGGCAGAGAGAGAGGGAGAAAGAGAGAATCTCAAGCAGACTTTGCACTGTCAACACGGAGCCTGATGTGGAGCTCGAACTCACGAACTGTGATTATCATGAGCTGAAATCGGACGCTTAACTGACTGAGCCACCCAGGAGCCCCAAGTGTGCTTTTTAAAAAAATTTTTTTTTTTAATGTTTATTTATTTTTGAGACAGAGAGAGACAGAGCATGAACAGGGGAGGGGCAGAGAGAGAGGGAGACACAGTATCTGAAACAGGCTCCAGGCTCTGAGCGGTCAGCACAGAGCCCGACGTGGGGCTCGAACTCACGGACCGTGAGATCATGACCTGAGCCGAAGTCGGACGCTTAACCGACCGAGCCACCCAGGTGCCCCTCAAGTGTGCTTTTTTATAGTGTGCCCCAGAATTAAATTTATTCATCCAATGACAGACAAAGCTGGAAATGACAGGCTTTCAACTTCTTATAGGAAGGTTGTCTCTTAGACTGAGGGGAAAGGAAGGGGCTGAATTAAACATGCTTAGCTTCTTTCTTTCTTTCTTTCTTTCTTCCTTCCTTCCTTCCTTCCTTCCTTCCTTCCTTCCTTCCCATTTATTTATTTATTTATTTTTAAAAATTTACATCCAAATTAGCATATAGTGCAACAATGATTTCAGGAGTAGATTCCTTAGTGCCCCTTACCCATTTAGCCCATCCCCCCTCCCACAACCCCTCCAGTAACCCTCAGTGTGTTCTCCATATTTATGAGTCTCTTCTGTTTTGTCCCCCTCCCTGTTTTTATATTATTTTTGTTTCCCTTTCCTTATGTTCATGTTTTGTCCCTTAAAGTCCTCATATGACTGAAGTCATAGGATTTTTGTCTTTCTCTGACTGACTAATTTCACTTAGCATAATACCCTCCAGTTCCATCCACGTAGTTGCAAATGGCAAGATTGCATTCTTTTTGATTGCCAAGTCGTACTCCATTGTATATATATTTACCACCTCTTCTTTATCCATTCATCCATCGATAGACATTTGGGCTCTTTCCATACTTTGGCTATTGTGGATAATGCTGCTATAAACATGCGGGTGCATGTGTCCCTTCGAAACAGCACAACTGTGTCCCGTGGATAAATGCCTAGTAGTGCAGTTGCTGAGTCGTAGGGTAGTTGTATTTTTAGTTTTTTGAGGAACCTCCATACTGTTTTCCAGAGTGGCTGCACCAGCTTACATTCCCACCAACAATGCAAAAGAGATCCTCTTTCTCCATATCCTCGCCAACATGTGTTGTTGCCCGAGTTGCTAATGTTAGCCATTCTGACAGGTGTAAGGTGGTATCTCCTCGTAGTTTTGATTTGTATATCCCTGATGGTGACTAATGTTGAGCATTTTTTCATGTGTCGCTTGGCCATCTGGATGTCTTCTTTGGAGAAGTGTCTATTTGTGTCTTTTGCCCATTTCTTCACTGGATTATTTGTTTGTTGGGTGTTGAGTTTGATAAGTTCTTCATAGATTTTGGATACTAACCTTTATCTGATATGTCATGTGCAAATTTCTTCTCCCATTCCATCGCTTGCCTTTTAGTTTTGCTGATTGTTTCCTTTGCTGTGCAGAAGCTTTTTATTTTGATGAGGTCCCAGTAGTTCATTGTTCCTTTTGTTTCCCTTGCCTCCGGAGATGTGTTGGGTAAGAAGTTGCTGTGGCCAAGATCAAAGAGGTTTTTGCCTGCTTTCTCCTCAAGGATTTTGATGGCTTCCTGTCTTACGTTTAGGTCTTTCATCCACTTTGCGTTTATTTTTGTGTATGGGTAAGAAAGTGGTCCAGGTTCATTCTTCTGCAAAACATGCTTAGTTTCTTATTCCAGACTTTCAGTTGGTTAAATTGAATTCCCCATTCCCTGGGGAAGAAGAATAAGAAAAGGATGACAAAGAGACCAGGCAAAGTCTCTCATTATGGAAATTTCAGAAGTCCTAAAAACTAATTAAAGAGGTAGAATCAGTGTCGTTCTAGGTGTATATATGTGTATAAAATTATTATGGTAGCACAGAGGACAGTTCTCTAACTCAGTCTGGAAAAGAGCAGTCATTGGAAACTTCTTAAAAGTGACAATTTGAGTTGCAGAGCATGTGCAGATGTTCCTGGGTTGTGAAGATGGTGATAGTAAAGATTATACTCCGAATCAAGGAGTTAAAAGGGCAAGGATAGTGAAGCTGATATGAACTAAACTGAGATTGGAGAAGAGACCAGAGCATTAGACATGGGTGAGTTTATAGAAGGTCTTGTGTGACATTTGTCCTTGAAGATAGAAAAGTATTGAACGTCATGAGAGAAGTGCCATAGCCAGATTTGATTATTGTTTTTTAAGTATTTAGAAAGAGAGAGACAGAGTGTAGGGAAGGGGCAGAAAGAGAGGGAGACAATCCCAAGCAGGCTTCGCACCATCAGCACTGAACCCTATGTGGGGATCGAACTTACAAACCGTGAGATCATGACCTGAGCCGAAAACAAGAGTCAGGCACTTAACTGACTGAGCCACTCAGGCACCCCCCAGATTTGATTTTTAAAAAATTTTTTTTTTTTCAATGTTTATTTATTTTTGGGACAGAGAGAGACAGAGCATGAACGGGGGAGGGGCAGAGAGAGAGGGAGACACAGAATCGGAAACAGGCTCCAGGCTCTGAGTCATCAGCCCAGAGCCCGACGCGGGGCTCGAACTCACGGACTGCGAGATCGTGACCTGGCTGAAGTCAGATGCTTAACCGACTGCGCCACCCAGGCGCCCCCCAGATTTGATTTTTAAATAAGTTATTCCTGTGGTTGTGTGAAAGGTGGATTTCAGAGTGAATATTCTGAAGCAGGAGATCAGTTAAAAGTAATATATGCAGTAGTTTGAATGAAAAATAATAATGGCCTTAGTTCAAACAATTGTTAAAGATGTTATAGGGCAAATATGAATAATACCTGGGCAGTAAAAAAAAAAAAAAAAAAAAAAAGTAGGACTTAATAGTTGCAGGGAATGAGAAAGAAAGTAAATGACTTCCAGAGTGATAACACTGAGTACATGGTAAATGGAGGTGTCATCAACTTTGTTAGTGCATCTGAGACAAATGGCCATTTCATTGGGCAGTGTTGTGAGTTCAATATTGGATGTTGTTGAGGTACCTATAGTATATACTCATTTAAAGCTGTGAGAAACATCACAGTATATATGGGGTAAATGGAATTATTAGAATAGATGTGATCAGCCAGGGAGGGAGTGTAATGAGGAGAATAGACAACTGGTAACACAAGACTTCTGGGAAACATTAGCACCTAACAGGATGGAGGATTGGAGGAAGCGCACCCCAAAGGAAGAGCATGATCAGCGTAATTAAGGAGAACCTGCCAAGTGGAAGCCAAAGGAATGGGGAGAGTCAAAATTTCAGATTAATCAGCAACTTCAAATGTGCATGTGTAATAGGGATGCCAAGTATGATAAGTGAAAAATGTCCATGATATTAAGCTATAATTATTTATTATAAATGTATATTCTTATATACATGAAGGATTCTTATATAATATTCTTACATATTCTTGCTAAACATAATTGCAATAAAGTGATAGAGATGAAAGGCTGATTTTTGATGAGTAAATGAGAGATTTGCAAAAGTAAATTTGAATTCCTTTTGAAATTTAAATATGAATTGTATAAAGACTGCACAGTAGTGGGTGGGGCTTGGTCTGCGAAGTGTTTTGAAAACAAGAGATACCTGAACATGTTTATAGTCTGGGACAGTCTGGGAGAGAAGGAGTCATTTGAGGATATTGAAGGAGAGGTGACTGAAGGAATAGGCTATTGATAAGCTGTGAGGTCATTGATACAGTGGGTGGTGGTAAATTTGAACTTATTCTCTGAAGGATATTCTTTGAAGCTTGAGGAAGGGAACTAAATATGGATTTATCTGTCTGTTGTCTATCTTTATAGATAAGAGAGTGAAAAATCAAGGTGCATCATCCCTGAAGATACCCTCTCCCTCCCTTTTTTTTTAATGGATAAAGTTGGAGATAGTTGAATGGAAGGCAGGCAGAGATTTAAAAATCTAGAGAGAATATTGAAGATTTTATTTTATTTATTTTTTATTTTTTATTTTATTTATTTATTTTGAAAGGGAGAGTGAAAGTGGTGAAGGGGACGAGAGAGAAAGAGAGAGATAATCCCAAGCAGGCTCAACACCACCAGTGCAGAGTCTAGTGCAGGGCTCGAACTCACGATCTGCAAGATCATGACATGAGCTGAAGTCGAATGCTTAACTGACTGAGCCACCCAGGTGCCCCTTGAAGCTTTTAAATAGTTATTGAGGGGAATGTTTGGGGGTAAGAATCTTACTCAAGTGAAAGGATTGACAAGATGATTTTAAGTATATAATGGAGACTGCGATCTAGAACTTTGTAGTGGCACCAATCTCTGAAGGTTTATGATTTTGCTCTAACAGTTCTTAGAAATGAAGTTGTGGAGTAAGAAGATTGCAACACTGATCTAGGATTGGGCTTTTTTAGGGTGGCTGTGTGGGGAATTTGTAGGTGAAAGGAAATGGAGAATGTTGAATAGTTGAGAGGATAGTAAATTAGTTCATATCCATGTATGAGGTTCAGGAAGAGAAATGAGGCATGTGCTATATAAGTCAGAAGAAAATTGAGGTCAGTGTCTCTTTGGCATTGCATTGAAGAACAGAAATGAGGTCATGAAATTGGAAGATGGTCAGGAAGTTGTGGTCACAGAGTAGGACAGTTGAAATTTTTCATCTGGAACAATTTCAAGTGATTACAAGATCGTACATGTGAGTGAGTGAATAGAATGAGGTCCAGGAATTAAGATGATATGACTGTTGAGGCTGTGCTCTTAATTCTTTGTGTATTTTGTATTTCCCAGGAAATTGGCAGAAATTGGGATTGAGAGAAAGACTAAATCAGGTCTCAAGTCTTCAGTGAATGAGGTAGGGATTTATAGATAATAGCAACACAGAATAGAAGCTAGAATAAATGAACGACATACTTCCCAAAGCAGCATGAAGCTTTTACATGAGGGGGAGAGTTATGGTGGTGAAAAACCAGGAAGAAGTCAACCTCCCCTGCTTGCCCAGCAGAATGGTCCTTACGTATCTGAGAGTGTTGAAGGGGAATCAGCATCTATAAAGGGTGAACTAAAAATTTCAGTTCTGGAAACAAAACTTAGGCCTGGAACTGTGGTTCCAGAAGATGAGTGGGATGTGGAGAAGAGGGTCATTAGTGGCAGGAGTAGAGAATGAGAGCAGAGAGGTAGGTTGCCTTTCATCATTTTGTGATTGAAACTTAGATGAGAAACATGTTTGAAAGTGATCTCAAATAGTGTAATATTGGTGCAAATTTTGGAGAGTACCAGTACCAGGTGGTTGCTGACTCTGTCCAAGCAAGGTGGTATGGGGTATAAGGTTTGTGGAAGGGCTTGTTAGGACCTGGTTCTGGGGAGAAGTGAGGCAGAGCCAAAGAATGTGGGTCGGATAGCTCCAGAATATTAATGGACATTGTTCTGGATGTGGGCTAATACACCGTGCTCTGTGTAACACTAAGACCCTCGGTAAAGTGAAAGAAGTAAAGACTAAGTAAACACTTAGTAAAAAGTAAACACTAAGACCCTCGGTAAAGTAAAAGAAGAGGGATCCCTTGATGTATCGATAGAAGATTCCTTTTGGGGTATTGAAGTGAGCCTTCATGAGTATGTGTGTGTTAGAGTGCAACCCTTTATTTTTCTGTTCATTCAACAAATATCGTAGAACATTTGTGTCTTGGATACATCAACGAATAAAACAGACAAAAATCCTAATCTTCGTGGAGCATATATTCTAGTGAGGTGGAGGGAAGCAGATAAACATGAAAAATAAATAAATAATTTATTGTGTCAAAAGATAAGTGCAATGGAAAGAAATAAAATATTCAGGAGAAGGAATATTGGGAAAGGCTGCAATTTTAAATGTAGTGGTCAGGATAGGCCTGATTGAGTAGGTGACATTTGAACAAACATTTTTTTATTTGTAAGTTTATTTATTTATTTTTTTTTTTGATAGAGAATGTGCACTAGTCAGGGAGGGGCTGAGAGAGAGGGAGAGAGAGGATCCCAAGCAGGCTCTGCGCTGTCAATGGGACTTGATCCAACGGATCATGAGATCATGACCTGAGCCAAGATCAAGAACTGGATGCTTAACCAACTGAGCCACCCAGGCATCTCTTGAACAAACATTTGAAGGAGAGGGAATGAGCCATGTGACCTTGTGGGAGAGGTATTCTAGACAGAAGAAACAGTGAGTTCAGAGGCCCTGAGGTGGGAGTGTTCCTGGTGTGATGAAGGAATAAGGAGAGTCCCATGTGTCTGAAATGGATTAAACAAGAGGGTACTGGGCAATGAGGTCAGAGTGTTAGAGTAAGAATGTGGTTAATTGAAGGTTTGGGGGGGTTAAATTCTAGTTTACTATTGATAATGTAGATTTATATTATTAAACACATAGTTCTAATTACTTAAGTTTGCTGTGTTAAAATGTAACGAGTATAAAAAGACGTAAGACTCAGAATTTGAGTTGTACAATGTATTATCAGTCATTTTCTGTTTGAGGAATAACTTTTTAAGTTCTCTATCATTAAGGTAGTAGTTTTTACTTCTTTACAGAATGATTTAGAACAAGTACTACGTCAAATTGGCGATAAGGACCAGAAGATCCAGAACCTTGAAGCCTTATTACAGAAGAGTAAAGAAAATATTTCCTTACTAGAAAAAGAAAGAGAAGATCTTTATGCAAAAATTCAGGCTGGTGAAGGAGAGACTGCTGTTCTCAACCAGTTACAAGAAAAAAACCATACCTTACAGGAACAAGTAAGCCTGTCGAATGTGTTCTATTTCTATTTTTGTTTGTTTTTCTTTTTAAATTTATTTATTTTGAGAGAGAGAATGTGCATGAGCACAGGAGGTGCAGAGAGAGAGGGAGAGAGAGAATCTCAAGCAGGCTCTGCGCCATCAGCATAGAGTCTGATGTGGGGCTCAAACTCATGAACCATTAAATCATGACCTGAGCTGAAATCAAGACTTGGACACTTAACCAACTGAGCCACCCAGGTGCCCCAAATGTGTTCTGTTTCTAAAAGTCACTTTTATCTTTCTAAATATTGCTGAGTACTTTATTTAAATGCCTCTTCATTCTGGTTATTATTAGTACTTTTTAAATATTTTGTTTTTTTTGACAAATACCATCCAATTTACCTTAGAGATGGGTTGCTATTGTAGTAAAAGTAAGTTAGCATGATTTGACAAAGATCTCAGTTCATGTCCCAGTATATAACCTACTACCTGTGTGACCACAAGCAAGTAATTCATCTTGTTAGCTCATTAGAAAAATAGAGATGGTGTTAATAATACATACTTGCCTCATGGCATTTTGTGATGTTTTGAAAAGAAAAAGAATAATAAATTATATTTATAAACTAAAAGCACTAATCAACTGCTAGTTATTACTATGTATTGGTTAATATGCAGGCTTACTAGTTACTTATATTTTGGTAATTATGTCTTTGGAACACATAGCTAATAATAATTTTGATAAGTTGCTCATATGTAGTTTAAGAGAAACTTAACAAAATTTGGCTTAATCCATTTTCAAACTGAAAGAATTTATAGTTGCTTTTTTGAAAGAATTGCCCAGTAAGAGAGTTATAATTATCTAAATGAAAATATAGTAAAACAAAATATCAGTAAGTAACAACCACTTTTCTAATTTTATTTATTTATTTATTTTTAAAGTTTATTTATTTTGAGAGAGAGCGCAAGCTGGGGAGAGGCAGAGAGAGGGAGAGTGAGAATCTCAAGCAGGCTCCACACTGTCAGTGCAGAGCATGGTGAGAGGCTTGAACCCAGAAACCATGAGATCATGACCTGAGTGAAACCAAGAGTTGGACACTTAACCAACTGAGCTACCCACGCACTCCTCTAATTCTTTTTAAAATAATAAATAAAAATAAATCTATGTTATTTGTGCTTCTGGCCATGTTGAAGTAACTGATACCTATTTTGTCCTCTCACCATAAACAACTAGAAAAGAACAAAAAAGTATCAAATCACTATTTTCAGATACTGTACAACAAACAATGCAGGGGTTTGATTCCTGAGAGAAGAGAAGCAAGGGAAGTGAACCTTTTGACCATTCCAGCTTCTGGTAACCCAGAGGCATTTTCCAGACTGGTGTAGGTTGGGGGAATCCAAGGAAAGCACAGTGGTCTCACTGAACCAAGTACTAAGAGATTAAAGTTTAGGAAGGTTGAGGAACCTCAAATTGTGGGGCAGAATATCAGAGAGGAGGGAACAGTGGAGAGAAGAAGCTCTAAAAATCTGCGTAGGGATCAACTTAAGCCTTCAGCTGACTGCTAAACTTTGCATTCTTATGTGGGATTTCATGTGGCCAGGCAATGAACAATTGTTAGGAGTTGCAAACTGAAGAATTATCAGAGCTTGGAGATATGCAAGAGCACAAAGACGTGATTGAGCACTTTGGGGCCATTTAGTAGAAACCCCGGAAATGTCACACCTTGGGATAAAGATAAACCAGCCCCTAGGGTAAAAGCTGGTGTACACCTGACTTAACAAAGCATGAAAACAAGCCTCAGAGGATCCAGCTGAGCCATATGTGGAGTTAACTGCCTGCTGGGACAAAATTAAGCATTTTTGAAAGAAGGCAACAAAGTCAAGATTTGTTTCCATAAATATCAAAACTTTCTAGACATTCAAAGAAGAAAACATGTATGGCTCTTAAAATATGCTTATGGTTGTAAAGGAAAAACTATAATGGAAATAGAAGTGGGAATGATTAAAAAAAAAGAAATAGAACTTTTCTCTCTATATATGGAATTAAAATTTCATTGGATGTGCTTAATCAACCAAATAGAAAACAAAAGTGAACATTAAGACAAGGCAATTGAAACTGTCCAAAAGGAAGCACAGAGAGAAAAAAGACTGGGCTAAAACCCAAAAAAACTATGCTTTAGTGACCTGTGAGACAAGATCATGTAATCTAACATACATATAATTGGTGTGACAGAAAAGTGGGGAGGGGAAAAATATTTATTGAAATAATGGCTGAAAAAAATTTAAATGTGATTAAAAATATGAACGGACAGATTCAAGAAACTCATTGAATTCCAAGCAAGGTGCACCAAAGAGACATTAGATGAATTGGATTTCATCTAAATTAGAATTGTTTACCCTTCAAAAGATACTGTTACAAAAATAAAAGTCAAGACAGAGTGGGAGAAAATACTTGAAATACACATATCTGACAATTCAGAAATACTCAGAATATATAAGGACCTCTTATTAATTATATCCATGATTGTCTGGGGCTAGAGATGAGTGGAGAGTACTGACTGCAAAGGGGCATGAGTAAACCTTTTGGGGTAATCGAAATGTTCTCTATCTGATTGTGGCAATGGTTAAGTGAGTGTATATATTTGTCAAATCTCCTCAAGCTGTGCAATTAAACTAGGTGAATTTTATTTCATGTAAATTCTAGCTCAGTAGAGATGGTTTTAAAAATAATAGGAATCTCTGAATTGATGTTGTTTTCTTATGATTTTGCAAGATTATTTACTTATTTGTGGAAAGATGAATAAATTTTCTTAAAAATATGAGGTAACTTATAGAGCACTTTAATACACTCATGGTCCTTAAATTTGTTTTTTTTTTTAATTCTTCTTATATCATTTGTGACCTTCATAATTAGTCTTCCTTGTACGATAGGTAACTCAACTAACAGAGAAGCTGAAGAATCAGTCAGAAAGCCATAAACAAGCCCAGGAGAATTTGCATGACCAAGTGCAAGAGCAGAAGGCACATCTTAGAGCTGCACAAGACCGTGTCCTTTCCTTAGAAACTAGTGTCAATGAATTAAATAGTCAATTAAATGAGAGCAAGGAGAAGGTCTCCCAGCTTGACATACAGGTAATTTTGAATTATTCAATTTAATGTGAGTTTTTCTGAATAAAACACCAATTGTAGGCCATCAAAAATTTAAGACTGTAGATTTTTTTTTAATTCAAATCCAAGTTAGTTAACATATAGTGTAATAATGATTTCAGGAATAGAATTTAATGATTCGTCACTTACATATAACACCCAGTGTTCATACCAATAAGTGCCCTCCTTAATGCCCATCACCCATTTAGCCCATCCCTCCACCCAACACCACCCTGTCATCAACCCTCAGTTGTTCTCTGTATTTAAGAGTCTCTTATATAAGGTTTGTCTCCGTTTTTTTTATTTTTTTTATTTTTTTTAATTTTAATATTTATTTATTTTTGAGACAAAGAGAGCACGAGCAGGGGAGGAGCAGCGACAGAGAGGGAGACACAGAATCTGAGACAGGCTCCAGACTCTGAACTGTCAGCACAGAGCCCGATGTGGGACTCGAACTCCGGAATGTTGAGTTGAGATCATGACCTGAGCCAAAGTTGGATGCTCAACCGACTGAGCCACCCAGGCGCCCCTATCTCCCTCTGTTTTTATCTTATGTTTCCTTCCCTTCTCCTGTGTTCCTGTTTTGTTTCTTAAATTCCACATATAAATGAAATCATATATTTGTCTTTCTCTGACTTAATTTCGCTTAACATAGTATACTCTAGTTCCATCCACATTGTTGCAAATGGCAAGATTTCATTCTGTTAGATTGCCGAGTAATATTCCATTATAGATATCTACATATATATAGATAGATATTTATATATATATCCCACATCTTCTTTATCCATTCATCCATCGATGGACATTTGGGCTCTTTCCATACTTTGGCTCTTGTCGATAGTGCTACTGTAAGCATTGGGGTGCATTTGCCTCTTTGAATCAGCACTCCTATATCCTTTGTATAAGTACCTAGTAGTGTAATTGCTGGCTTATTGGGTAGTTCTGTTTTTCATTTTTTGAGGGACTTCCATATTGTTTTCCAGAGTGGCTGCACCAGTTTGCATTCCCGCCAGCAGTGCAAAAGGGTTCCTCTTTCTCCGCATCCTCACCATCACCTGTTGTTGCCTGAGTTGTTAGTGTTAGGCATTCTGACAGGTGTGAGGTGGTATCTCATTGTGGTTTTGATTTGTATTTCCCTGAGGCCATCAAATGTTTTAAATTCTGTTTCTCCCTGTGTCTCTGTCTTTCCGTCTCTCTTTCTGTCTCCCTGTCTCTTTGTCTCTCTCCCCCTAATCTCCGACCTCTCTCTCACTCTCTGCTTTACTTAGTAGTGGAAAAACCTTGGGAACAAGAATTAAATAAAGGTGCTATCTAGACAGTTTGTTTAGCTTTCCTGTTTGCCTTTTTCCCTCTTTATCTCTTCTGGCAAACTACACCTTCTGAAACCACCAGAGCCTTTTGCTTTTCTTTTTTTTTTCCATGAAGTCCTTATTATTGTTTTTGAAATTCAGTCATTTGATATTACACCATTAGATTTCTATGTTAAATACTTTTTGACTTTGATTTTTAAATTTTACTTTAAAGGTTAGACTTAAAAAATACTTTTATATGCTACCATTATATATTTTTAATAACCTTCTTTCAGAGGCCAGTACAGAATTCACGTTCAATGCATCAGTGACGGGGTGGGAATTAAAACGTGTTTTTCCATTGTATCATTGGTTTCCTATTCTATACTATAGTAGAGAAAGTTATAGAAACATATCTAAGCCTTGATTTTCTTTATTTTAGGAAAACAATTCTATTGAAAGTAAGAAATATAAAATAACAGGCATGCATATTAACTTGGAGGAAGAGGATACACATTTCTTTCTAATTAAAATATAAATATTTGTTAGGTGGGTTACATGGTAACCCAATATTTGGAAGTCCAGTTTGAAAGAGGGAGAAGTGTTTTGGTGTCATATAGGGACATATATATCATAATAAATCTCATCATTTGTCCAAACATTGTTAGGAGTCTTTTCTCCCATATTCATTCCTGTTTTGGGATTATTACATACTTATTTTTCAGTGTCTAAATCCTTATGTTTTTTTTTTTTGCCAAAGGGCTTAATTTTTAAAATAATTTGACAAAAGCAATGCATGTTGAAGCAAGAGAAAATCAAGAAATAAATACACATTAAATGACTGGCAAATTTTGTTACAGATTAAAGCCAAAACTGAATTATTGCTATCAGCAGAAGCAGCAAAAACTGCTCAAAGAGCAGATCTTCAGAATCATTTGGACACAGCCCAAAATGCATTACAAGATAAACAGCAGGTAGGTGAATGTGATACAGTCTCATCCCATAACCTAATGTTTTGGTAGATAAATTAATTGCAAACATGTATGAAAGTGATACTCAATTTTATTAATATTGTGATCTATTTGTTTATTCCCCTTAATTTCTGCCTGAGTTCAGAACCAGTTCTAGATGCAGGAGTCAGACAGATGAAGATAAAAATATCATTTTTGTTTTTGATAAAGCGCAAGTGGTGTGTAAGCATGGTTGGGCTTCTTAATTTTGTATTAGTCCTTAGTGTTGACTGAGGTGTGCAGCTGAAATATCTGTTCCTAATTGTTGAATTGTTGCTTCATTGCATCAAGTGCCAATGATTGGTAAAGCGAGACAGACTCTCACACCTGTTCTTAGTAGGTAATCTGGGCCATGACCTAGATTTACTTACCTCTTGGAAGCAGGAAAAGAGCACCATGTATTCCAATGCAGTAAGAGTTCCTCTTTTATTTTGGGGATAAGAATAAGTAGGGCTGCCGGGAATACATAAGTTACTTTTCTCAATACTTCTAATAGAATAAAGGCTTCCTACTTAAGGGCCAAGGTCAAAATGCTGATAGATTTTTCTTCCCTTTTAGCAAATGACATTTTTTAAATTTACTTTTTATCTGAGTGGTAACACTGGTTGTTGGCCCAATTGTTTTTTTAATCAATCTAGTAATATATCAAGTTAACAAAATAAAAGCTTTGTTTTCTATATTTACCCTAAACTTCAGTCCTATTTTCCTTCTTAGAGGGAATGTTTGCTCTTAAATTTGGTATGTACCTGTCCAGAGTTCTATAAGCATTGGGCAAATATGTGTGTGTATGTTCATATATAACACACACACACTAATATTTTCTTTTATGCACGTAGAATTACTGTGTATGCATGTTTTGCAACTTTTGACTCATTGCTACATACATCTGGAAAATATGATCTAATCACAAGATCAGTGCTAGAAACTGTAATGAAAAGATTATTGATAAGAATAATTACATAAAAGTTTAAAAATTTTTTGCCAAAAATATTACTAACAAAATTAGAAAGCACATAGCAAAAGAATAATACACTTTCTGAAATATGTCCAATGAAGGATTAATATCTTCGATATTTAAAACAGATAGGAATTGCATGAAGGTACAGAAGAGTAAATGATCAAAAATATATTAGTGAATGTTCAGATTAAGAATCAATTGTAAATTAAGACAATCAATTGTAAATTAAGACAGTATGCCCTTGTTGAGGTGAAATGTGTTTGTTTAATACTGGAAGGATTAGAGAGGGTGTAGAAGAGGAAGAGTAAGTCACTTTCATACGTTGCTGGTGGTAGGTAAGTTCAACCTTTTAATGGTGATAGGGAGAGCTGTTTGCCAATATATTTCAAGAACTTTAGGGTTTTTCATATTCCTTAGCTCACTTTTAGTTGTTTATGCTAAGGGAATAATCATAGCTTTTAGTATGCTATTTACATTTCTGTTAATAAAATACGGAAAGCTTAGTAGCAATCTAAGAATCTAAAATAGGACATTTAGCTAATAAAAGGTCTGAATCAATAAAATGGGAATTTATGCAGTCAAATACAATATTTTAGAAAATAATGACACAATTTCATGATGCATTGTTATGTAAAAACAAAGGTTATAATAAAACCTTTGTATGGCTTACAAACCTGTAGTATGTAAAGTGAGGTTCTACTTCTATTTTAAAAGTGTAAATATAAACCACAACTTCTTTATCCATTTGTCAGTTGATGGACATGTAGGCTCTTTCCATAATTTGGCTATTGTTGAAAGTGCTGCTATAAACATTGGGATACAAGTGCCCCTATGCATCAGCACTCCTGTATCCCTTGAGTAAATTCCTAGCAGCTTGGCAATGAGAATGAATGAAATCTGGTCTTTTGTAGCAACGTAGATGGAACTGGAGAGTTTATGCTAAGTGAAATAAGTCAGGCAGAGAAAGACACATACCATATGTTTTCACTCATATGTGGATCCTGAAAAACTCAATAGAAGACCGGGGCGCGTGGGGGTGGGGGGAGGAGAAGGGGTGGGGAAAGTTACAGAGAAGGAAGGAGGCGAACCATAAGAGACTCTTAAATACTGAGAATAAACTGAGGGTTGATGGTGGGAGGGAGGGGAAAGGGGTGATGGGCATTGAGGAGGGCACCTGTTGGGATGAGCACTGGGTGTATGGAAACCAATTTGGCAATAAAGTTCATATTAAAAAAAAAGAAATAATACCAATAGTAAATCAAGTAAAAACAAAAGTGTAAATTAAAAAATGGAAACATACAGAAAAGACTGAAAGGAAAGTTATCAAAACATTAATAGTGATTATCTGTGGGTGGTGGGTTTACTAGTGATTTTAATTCTTTCAGTGCCTCTAGATACTACAAATGAACAAGTTTCATAGATGTAGTCACTGTAATAGTTTTTAAATGTTATTTTTAAAAATTGCATCTTTTTTTAAATATGAAATTTATTGTCAAATTGATTTCCATACAACACCCAGTGCTCATCCCAACATAAAAATAGCATCTTGAACATTGAAAACATTTAATTATAATATAAAAGTGTTATTTTATTATTAGTACATTTAATGTTCTATTGTATCTTTTGAGTCCTAAAATAACTCTTCCTAGAAAAAGTTAAGTGGTGATGCATATAAACTTAATATCTCATGCTATGTACAATTTCAGTTCAGGTCCTTTGTACTAGTAAAATAACCTCTGATAGTTCAAATAGTTTCTTAACCTTCAAATAGTTTCTTAAATAGAATTAGAGTTTTCAGTAGTACTTCGATCAAACATTTGGGAATACAAGAAAGAAAACCTTACCAAAGGTTTCAATTGTACTTTTCTATAGGAGTTAAATAAGATCACTACTCAGTTGGATCAAGTCACTGCAAAGTTACAGGATAAGCAAGAACATTGCAGTCAGTTGGAAAGTCATCTTAAAGAATATAAAGAGAAACACCTTTCTTTAGAACAAAAAACTGAAGAATTAGAAGGTCAAATTAAGGTTTGTATAAAAGATATTGAGTGTATTACTTATATTTTCTGCTACTGTAGTAATGGAAACTGATGACCTAGAAGGAATCAAAGGTTTTAAATTTGCAAACAAAGGTGAAGTTGTGTTATAGAATTTTAAATTACCTGGAATTTTTCTGGTCTTAATTTTGAATTCCATTCTTAATTTTAATTTCTTTATTAATGAGTGGCTTTTGCAAATGACAGTTATACTGGTTCCTTTGTAATGTTTCAAAAAAAACAACCAACCAGGGATTTACTCTGTAATTACAAGGAACTTACCATTTTGTTGTCATTGTTGTTGTTGTTATGAAGCCTCTTCTGTTCCATCATTCCTATCTCCTTCCCTCCTTATTTCAGAATATATTTCACATATGACAGAACTCTTCACTTTTTAAATTTTACATTTATATCTTTTGGATTTTGTCTTTAGTTTAATAATAAGTTTATGCTGTGGTAAACTGCTTCTTAACTTCAATTCCAAGTGAAATTGTTGATGTACTAAAGAGATTAAATGAGTAGACCTATCAGACAAGGGTTTGACCTGAGTCCTTTGTCCTTGAAATGGGATCTACTATTGATTAAACAAAGATTTCTCAAATTACTATATATATGTAAATTATACCTTCACAAACAGAACACTTCTGTAGAACTATTGGATGTGTACATGTATATGTGTATATCCACACCAATATAACATGGAAAAAGAATTACATTTTTAATTCTATTTATGAGTTTCTTTTTCTTTATGGCCAATGATGATAGTAATGACACATTACTTTTTGTAATAATTTGAAAAGAACAGAAAAACGATTTTACTGAAAAGTATCCAATGAGAATTCTTTTTTGGAATCTTTTACAAGTAATTGTTTAGAACCGAGAGTGTCTCTTGTGATAATCAGATCTTTAACATTTGGTAATTATTTTAGGGAGTATTCCATATGTTTTTTGTAATTATTTGTTACAAAATTTTACAGTTGCATCAAAATCTATTGTAAGAGTCGCATAAGAGCTATAGATACCTAGGTTGGTTTATAAAATATTTAGGGTGCAAAATTATTACAACTATGCAAGAAAATGCATTACTCCTATATATTCAAACTTTATATTTAACAGTTTGATTTTGCAAATTTGCAAAAATGCACACAGTTATATGTATATGTATGAGACAGAAACTACACTGTGAGGAACAACAGTCTCTAAACCAAGAATTTAAAGGTGCAATATCAGGAATTCAGCTGTCTTTATATTTAGCGGCAATAGGTACTAAGGAGAAGGATGATATGACAACTCCATTTTAGTTTTGAATATTTACAATTACATCAGTGTCGTTTACTGGATATAAAGGATAATATATGTTAATGAGCCTATGTATGAACCTGTTACCTAGTTTTTTCGTACTTGACTTAATAACTTTTACCCTAGCAATAGACACAATTATTTTAAGTTTATTCTGTTATTTAGAGTTAATTTTAAAAAACAGAAACTTGGTGACTGCCTGTCATGTACAAAGCCTGCTGGTAGGTCCTCTGAAAGATTCCAAAATAAATAGTTCCTTTACTTAGCAGTGGCTTCAGAATGGAAAATGTGTTTTTTGTTATAACATAAACATTTTATGGTTATTACTCTGTGTTATGTCAACACCAATTTGAGTATAAACAAAAATGTTATATTTAATAATAAGTGGATAATTATTGACATTAAAATGGTTACTGTATTCTGTTTCTTTCATAGAAACTAGAAGCTGATACTCTTGAAGTTAAAGGAAACAAGGAGCAAGCTTTGCAGGATCTACAACTGCAAAGACAGCTGAATACAGATTTAGAGCTTAGAGCCACAGAATTGAGTAAACAACTTGAAATGGAGAAAGAAATGTAAGCTAAACTACTTAAGGGAGAGGATTATAAACTAAGTGTTAAAATCTTCTGATTTCAGGTGTGCCTGGGAGGCTCAGTCAGTTAAGCCTGCCACTCTTGATTTCAGCTCAGGTCATGATGTCATGGTTTGTGGGATCAAGCCCTGTGTGAGGCTCTGCGTTGACAGAACCTGCTTGGGATTCTCTCTCTGCCCACCACCCCCGTGGTGTGTGTGTGTGTGTGTGTGTGTGTGTGTGTGTGTGTGTGTGTGCATGCGCGCGCTTGTGTGCGTGTGTTCCCATTTTCTCTTTCCCTCTCAATCATTTTAAAAAACTCTTGGGATTTCAGTTTTGCTATCACAGTGCTTAAAGATTTATTAAATGTTTTTTCCTATTGGTTCTATAATCTGATGTTAATATTGAATGAAAAATAAAACCATCATAGTATGGTTAAATTTACCTTCACTAGAAAGGACTGAAAATTTGGGGCATCTAGTCTCTTTTCAACAGTAATAGGGTATTCATTTATCTGGGTTAAAGCAATTGTTTTGAGTTGTTCACTGATTTGAATAAATTACTCTGAAATTAACAAATAGAGGAGTATTTATATATATCACCCAAGAGCAATCAGGCTTCTGCGTTGAGGGACTATACCAAGTAGGGAATGTATACTTTCTTACAAGAAATGACTTATTTTAGCTTTGTGGTACATCTTGACAGATCGTATTTATGAACACAAGGGAAACACCAGAATCAGTGTACCTTTTAACAATTATTGAAGTAAAATTTACATACTGTTAAATGCACAGATCCTACATATAAAATTTTGAGTTTTAGTAAGTGTATACTCTGTGTAATAATATGCCCTCCCACCCACAACATTTTCATACCCATGGAGTTTCCTCGGGTGCCCTTCTAGTCAATACCTTGTAGAAAACCACAGTTCTGTTTTCAGCCTTCATAGATTAATGTTGTGTGTTTTTGAAATGAAATCATACAAGTATGTTCTTTTTTTTATGACTGGCTTTTTTTTTTTTTCTCAATGCACTATTTTTAGTTTTGTCTGTATAGTTGAATATTATTCCACTGAATGCATTACAGTTTGTTTATCTGTTTTCTGTTGGTGAGTATTTTTAGGTTGTTTGCAGTTTTTAGGTGTTATGAATAAAGATGCTATCCGTTCTTATACAAGTATTTTTGTGAAAGTACAGGGCTGTGGTGGAGTAGATGTATGTTTAACTGTATGAGAAATTACGAAACCTTTTCCCAAAATGGCTGTACCATTTTATACTTCTACTGGGAATGTTTCATTGCTTCATATCCTTGCTAGTATTTGGTGTTGTTGGTCCTTTAATTTTAGCTATTTATTGAATATGAAATGGGGTCTTATTGTGGGTTTAATTTGCGTTTCTTCACTGTGGAGTGTCTGTTAAATTATTTCACCTATTACAAAATTTTTCCCCATTGGGTCTTTTTATTACTGATTTGTAGGAGTTCTTTATATATGCAAAGTTCTGATTCTTTGCCAGATAGCCAGTGAGTTAACCAAATAGATTATCAAGACTTTTCCTAACAGCTTTTTTTTGTTTTGTTTTGTTTTTTGTTTTTTGGTGATGTCTTTAAGTGAAAAGTTTTAAATTTTGCTTGAATTCGATTTGCCATTTATTTTTATTTTATGTTTAATGTTTTGTGTCATTTCAAAAAAACCTCTGCCTATCCCCAGGGTTTATGAAGAATTCTCTTATGTTTTCTTCTGGAAGTTTTACACTTTTAGTTTTTACATTTAGGTCTAGGATCTATGTTGAACTTATTTTTGTGAGAGGTCTGAGATGGAGTCCAGGATCACCTTTTTTTCCTGTACATCATTAAGTTGTTTTGGTACCATTTGTGGATAAAACTTTTTTCTTCCAGTGAGTGGCCTTTGGTGCCTTTGTCAAAAGCAGTTTACCTAATATATGTGAGTTTATTTGTGGGCTTTATTCTGTTTTATTGGTCTATGTGTCTATATGATATCCTGACATCAATACCGTCCTATTTTGATTTTTGTATCTTCTTGGTATAGGTATTGATATCAGGCTGTATCAGCCCTCCAACTTAATTCTTTTTCAAGGTTGTCTTGGTTAAGTTCATTGCTTTTTACATATAAATTTTAGTATTAACTTGTCCATTTCTACAAATAAAATTATTGGGTTTTGATTGGAATTTCAGTGAATCTCTAGTTCACTTTGGGAGAGAATTAATGTTTTAACAATACTGAGTCTTCTAATCTGTGAACATAGTATATTTCTAATAATTATGTCTTCTTTAATATCTCTGGTCAACATTTTGTTGTTTTTAAAATAGGGATCTTGAATATCTGTTGCTAAATTTAATCCTAGAAACTTTGTTTTTCAATTTTATTGCAAGTGGAATTGTTTTTTAAATATAAATTTGTGATCACTTGTGGCTAGCATAAACATACAATTGAGTCTTATCTATTGACTAGCCTTGTTAAGTTTGCATTTTTGTTTTCTAGAGTTTTTAGAATTTTCCAAGTGGACAGTCTTGATATATGTGAATTAGCAACAGTTATCCTTTTTTTTTTTTTTCTTCAGTATGTAGGTCTCTGATGTTTTTTCTTTTTTCTTGACTTACTGCTAGCCAACACCTCCAGTGAACATTTGAATGTAAAAAGATAGTAGATATCCTTGATAGGAAAGTAGACTCCTTTCCAGCCTTGAGCAGGAAACATGAAATACTTCATTGTTAATTTTGAAATTAGCTGTAGGTTTTTTGTGGATTCCTTTATCAGATTGAGCACATTTCTGTATATGCTAGTTTTCTTAAATTTTTTTATTAACTTTTTTCTGCATCTATTGTCATGATCATATGTTTTTTCTCCTGTATTCTGTTAATATGGTGAATTTTATTGATTGCTTTTTAAATATTAAATAACTTTGCTTTCCTGGGATAAATCCCACTTGATTATCCTGTATTATTCTTTTTATATATTACTCTATTTGACTTGATAATACTTTGTTTAAAATTTTCTTTGCATTCATGAGGACTACTGGTTTGCAGTGTTCTTTGGAATCATGGTTATGTTGGTCTTAAAAATAAATTGATAGTATTCCCTCCTTCCCTCCTTTCTTAAAGAGTTTGTATGTGATGAGTATTATTTATTTGTTAAATGTTTTATTGAATTCACCAATGAACCAACTGGCCTGAAGTTCTCTCTGGGTTGCTTCTTAATTTGGAGTTCAATTTATTTAATAGATACAGGGCCATTATTGTTTTCTAACATTTTAGTTGAGTCAGTTTTGGTAATTTGTGTTTTTGAAGGAATACATCCATTTCATCTAAACTTCAAATTTATTGGTATAATGTTCATAGTATCATTATACTTTTTAAGGTCTGTAGGGTCTATAGTGATGTCTTATTCTTAATAGCAGTAATTGGTGTTCTCTTTTTCTTGATCAGTCTAATTTAGGGTTTGTCAATTTTCTAAAAGAATCTTATAATTTGATTTTGTCACTTTTGTGTTTAATTTATACCTCATCTTCTCTTTAGTCGTTTCTTCCTTAGATTTTGGGTTTAGTTTGCTCTTCTCTTTATAGTTTTTTAATGTGAAACCTTCCCTGTGAATGTTTACCTTTTGTAGTATCTGTTTCATTTTCTCAGTTCCTCACCCTCTTTGTATTTTGTCAATGCCAGATGTCAGGCTTCTGCAGATGGTAGTTACATGTCTTAGTCTAGTGAAATCAGTATAGTAGACAGTTTTTTAACAGATGGAGTAAATTACCTTGAGGAAGATTGTCTTTTTTCTATTTTGCACTAAGTGCTTAATGGGCTTATGAAAGCTCTGAGTATAAGGATGAATTAGTTTAGAAGATATTAGAATCTAAAATATTAATTTATGCATGAAATTTCAGATGTCCTTGGTGGCCGAGAGGGTATGTGCTTCCAGACTTAACCTAAATAGTGATTAAAGCTGCAAAGATGAGCTATCTTTTGTTCACTACGAAGATAGAATTAATCTCTTAGCTTGTTCTTGATGTTGATGCTTGGATTGGGTCTTGCTACAAGATCTACAATGGACACAAAACTCACTAGAATTATGATGGGTAAAAACCAGTTCCACCCCATTCGTCTGGATGTCTTATGGGAGGGCTTGTGACCAGTCACATTACAGTAGACTTTGCCTTTAAATGTTAAGTAGGCCACTGTGACTTGACAGACTTGATCTGTAACAAGGGTATGAAGAGTTTTGACTCTCAGTCCTACAGATGGAAGCTGAGAGCCTGGGAAAGGTACCCTTCAGGAAAATGAAATAAAACCCATCAGACTGATGATAATTAAGTTGTTTGACACCTTCATGGTTTTGTCTTTGGAAGTGATGATGAAAGATTTCTTGTTTTCACATCTAGTAGAGTGGATCCTGATGCTTTGAATTTGAGGATGTAGAGGTACATTAGATACCTTAAATGGCATTCCTTCTCACACCAGTACACAAGTATTTGGGGAGCACATCTGATCCTTCATATCACCCATTGAGTAGTTTGTCTTCTCTGGAACCCAGTCATCAGTCCATGAAGATCACCTCTGAGTTAGTTCTTATTCTCCTTCCTGAGGTCCCTGTGGGCCCAGTGTTTCTTTCTATTTCTAATGGGTTCAGTGTAAATGTGCCCATTTCTAGTCTATGTTCTAATAATGTATGGTTCAGAACTCACTCAGAGACTTCTATATCATTTTGAGGTAGGGAAACCTTTTAATATTAAAGGGGTTTTTTTTGCCTATATACTTTATGGAAATGTTTTTTTATGTAGAGTCTTGCATTTCTACTGTACTACATAGGAAAAAAAGGGCCAAGGAAACACATCTGGGATTTGACTGAACCTTATCTCTGATCCCAGGGCTCAACCCAAAGAACAGGGTAAAGTTTTCCCTTTCCCAAGGCCCACCTACACCTATGTATCTAATTCTCTTTCCAGCTCTCATCTTATGATGTATTTTCATTACTGTACAGTTAATATTTTTTCTAATCTCCTGAGATTTTTTTTTTTTTTTGATGCATGGGGTTATTTAGAAGTATATTGGGTTAGTTAAAAGTATATTGCTTACTTTCCAAATATTTGGAGATTTTCTAGATAGCTTACACTTATTGACTTCTAATTTAATTCCATTGCGAACAGAGAACATACTCTATAAAATTCAGCTTTTCAAACTATCTTATTTATGACCCAGTGTATGGCTTATCTTGGTTAATTTTCCATGTGCACATATGTGTATTCTGTGTTAGATAAAGTGTTTTATAACTCTCAATTAAATCAAGGTGGTTGATAATGTTTAAAAAAATTCTTTTTGTTTGAGTATAGTTGACAGACAATGTTACATTAGTTTAGGGTGCACAGCGTAGTGATTTAACATCTCTGTATGTTATGCTGTGTTCACCAAAATGGTAGCTACCATCTGTCACCAGACAACATTATTATAGTACCATTGGCTGTGTTCCCTATACTGTACATTTTGTTCCCTTGACTTATTCATTCCAAGTAAAGTTGTTTAACCTTCTGTATCTTTGCCATTTTTTTCCCTCTGGTTGTTCTGTCCGTTTCTGAGAAGGGGTGTTAAAGTTTCCAACTATGATTGTGGATTTATTACTTTAGTACCCTTTTTAAAAATAAAGTTTTATAGTGACCATGAAAGCCTTTATTTCTGTTTTGCCTTCTTTGGTTTACATAATCTTATGATTTTATAGTAATTATTTATGGGGAAGTTAAGTAGCATAGTAATATATATCAAGTCCTAATTTACGGTTGCTTGATAGGAATTATAACTGTATTAAAAAGGTAAAATAATATTAATGTAATGACTTTTCTGATTGTTTTTAAATTTATTTATTTATTTATTTATTTATTTATTTATTTAATTTATTTATTTAGAGAGTGTGAACAGGAGTGGGATAAAGGGAGAGGGAGAAAGAGAATCTTAAGGAGGCTCCATGCCCAGCACGGAGCCTGATGTGGGCACGATCTCATGACCAACCATGAGATCATGACCTGAGCTGAAATCAACAGTCTGTCACTTAATCGACTGAGCCACCCAGGTGCCCCAGTGTAATGACTTCCGTTTATACCTTTGAAAATCGGTGAGGTGCAGTATCCTATGAATGCACCCAACTCCCATCTTTTCTAGCCACTTAGAAAGTAAAAGTAAGTTTCTGGGACTAAAAGTTGAAAATTTTCAAAGTGTAAATATTCTGGTATTGTATGAATACCCAACTCCACAAATATGTGGCTAGTACATCTTTTAACAACCTCTCTTTAGCATATTATTGAATTTATGCTGATTATAAAGCATCAGAAATAGTATGTATTCAAGAAATATTACTTTGCATCCAGTTTCATTTTCACTTTTAGAATTGTTTATCTTTAATGTGTTTTTCTTTTAGTGCATAATTTCACTGAATTTGGTTCATAATTTTGTTCATAATTTTATCAAAACAATAGAAGTTTTTAACTTCCTTGAAGCTATATTTTCATTTCCTTATTCTTACAGCTTTTTCATTCAGGTGTAGCAAATTTATGTTAAGGGACAAATGATAACAAGTTTCTTGAATAATCTGTTAGGCTCTAGGATTAAAGTAAACCTTTTTTCTCTGTGCTTGAGATGAAATTTGCCTTATTTTTTTTCTGGGTTAATCATGTTTGAAGTTTAATACCTAAAAGACAGCATAATGTGTTGTATGTTTTCAAGGAATGAGGCAAAATTCTCTATATGCTTGGGGGCTAACAGTGAGTAGGTTCTTTAAGGTACACGAAAAACTTTTCTGGCTATTGTAGATTAGAGAGTGTGCTATATGTTAGAAGGTCTGCTATATGTACAGTTTGGGGGGGCATCTATTGCAATAGATAAGACTGGATTAAGTCAGGAGAATTGTTAGGTAGTCTTAGCTTTACCACTAACTTATTTGACTCAAAGAAAATCATCTCTGTTACATGATGAGATCACATTTAAGGTTTTTTCAGTTGTGTGGTTTTATGACATTGATTTATTTTTATTCTGAGCTACACAAGGAAGTTTCAAAACTCAGTAATTATTAATTTTTCGTGGTAAATTATGCATCATTTAAAAAGTTGTTTCTTCAATATCTAGAGTATCCAGTACAAAGTTGGAACTACAGAAAAAATCTGAAGCTCTTGAAAATATTAAGCAAATGCTTACCAAGCAAGAGGAAGAAAAAAAAATCCTTGAACAAGAAATTGAAAATTTAAGTCAAGATGCAAAGATGCAGCACAAGGAATTGAATAACAAAATTCAAACAGCAGCAGCAGAACTGCAAAAATCGAAGATGGAGAAAGAAACTCTAATGACAGAGCTTTCTGCGGCCAAAGAGAATTTATCAAAAGTTTCTGATTCTTTGAAGAACTCCAAAAGTGAATTTGAAAAGGAAAACCAGAAAGGAAAAGCTGCTATATTAGATTTGGTTAGTTGTTTATGTTTACTTGGTTAGGTAGAAATGATTTTTATTTAAAACGTACTTTTGTTTCTGCCTAATTCACTGATGACTTTTTATCCTACATTTAAATGATTTTCATTCTTGCGAGGAAATGAACTGGGATTGCTTAACCTGAGAAAAAGATATTGGTGTTTGTAAGTATAATTTTCCAGAGGCCCAGGAAACTTTCAGTTGAATAAACAGTTTTTCTTTATTGCTGGTATGATGCTAGATTTGGGAGACTGCCTCCTGTTTGTCCTCAGAGAGATTTTCACAGAGAATATAGCTGCTGGTTCAGACATTATTCACTTGCCTAAAAACCAGAAAAGGATCAGAAAGATCGTGACTTTTAATTCTGGCACTATAAACTTTCTACTTCTCAACTGAATATTCTAAAACTCTAGATAATACCATGCCTTGGAGATACCATAAAACACATTTAAACTATATGGAAAAAAAGTCACACAGTCTCAGGAAATTCTTAACGGGGAATGTATTCTCAGAAATACTTTAACCCAGAATAACAGAGTAGCAGCAAAGGTAAAATTCTTTTGTTCTCAATGTGAAGATCAGTGAAAGTGTTTAGTAGCACAAAAGATATATGGTATTAGTATGTTACTTTTATGTTTATTTCTGTTTGGAGAAATCATCTCCTACATGTACATCGTCCCTCTTAAGTTATACGTGATTATTCCTTATTTATTCTTTTAATGCTTTCTTTCACAAAAATTTCCTTTTTTCCATTTTCTTAAGGATTGTTATGCTTTTAAAATAGCATGACAAGTTAATTATAATTAATTATGTGATATAAAATGTGGATTCCAGAGAATTCCAGAGTATTCTGCTGTTGGTTGATGATAGAAGTTCTTAACCTTTTCCCGTCCCTCTACCTTTATTGCTGTAATATTTGCCAGTTTTGTAACTGAAATGGATGATTCTATCCCATTCTAAACCATCAGTGATTCTGGTTTATTTCTATGTGTGGATCTTACTAAGTGTATAAATCAGAGTTCTTAAACCTACTACAAGTGTCTTCTGCATAATGTAGTTTTTTGTTTGTTTGTTTGTTTTAGGAAAAAACTTGCAAAGAATTAAAGCATCAGCTTCAAGTACAGACAGAAAATGCACTTAAGGAACAGAATGAACTGAAAAAGTCACTTGAAAAAGAGAAGCAAGTAAGATTTTCTTTTTCTGTAACATAAAATATGTAAAGAATAATAAGTTCTATATTTACAAAATATTTTCACACTGATACTTAAATCAAAGGAGGTTTATTTCTCTGAAACATAATGGATCACAAAAAGATAGTATAAAATTGTCATTTGCGTTCTACCTACTACTAAAAAGATTTAAGCTAGTTCATAATAAAAGACCCAAAATAAAGGATTATAATTCATAAAGTTAATTGAATCAACTTACTATAGAGTTATAATTAGATAACTTAGATTTGGGTACATTATTATGATTGAAAAAATATCTAGATAGGCTTTTAATAGAAATAACATTTTAAGGGCTCTTTATTTCATGGACATTTATATTTAATGGTATGTTAATGGTTGTATAACAACAGATTCTTTTATGGTTAATGCTTTTATTGCTGTCCATAAAAAACAAACCAGCAAATGAGTAAATAAATGGGTATAATATACAGCTGTTATTCTCTGAAGACCTACCTCTTGCGGTTAGAACCCAGGTATATAGTTTTTCTAGAGCTATGATTTGATAAAAGCAGCAAAACCTAGTCCTGAGAAATCTTTAATGTGATTGTAGTCTGGTTGTTGATGGAGAGAAGACACCTGTGTTTTAGATGCCTTTAAGTGGAAAAATTATGGTGACTTACTACCCGAGCTCTGAGTTCAGATTGTCCAGATTTATATCCTGCCTGTGCCCTTTGCTCGTTATGCTGACTTGCCTTGCTTTAGGCACATTACTTAATTTCTCTGTGTTCCTGTTTCCTCAGCAGTAAAATGGGGCGAATAAGAGAATCTGTGCCAGAGGATTATTATAAGAGATAAATGGGTTAATATATTTCAAAGTCCGTAGAACACTTAACAAAATAAGCAAATAAAAGCCCAAATGTTAGCTGTCAGTTTCTCATTGGTTATCATATTATAATCATCATTATTGTTACACTACCCGTCTTCTGTTTTGCACAAAAATACTTCCCTTTGTGTTGGAGATGAGCTGAAGCAACCATACGTAGCAGTGAAACTTTTCAAAATTAACTTTGAATATAGTCAAATGCTCAAATTAGGTTCATAATATGCATAAAGCATGAAAACATGACTTTGGCTGGAAGGGTGGGAGATCATAGTGGTTCACGCTGACCACAGAGGAACCTCAGTGTGACTTTTTATAATACCTAATTTTGAACAGAAATAGATCCTAGTAGACTGTAAAAACAAAGTAATAGCACAATATGTCCCAGATCTCTAAATAAGGAAACTATTGAATGGTATAGTTTAGTGTCATCAGACAGATACTAAACATACTTGCGAAAAATGATTTTAGTTTTATCATAGTTCATATGGAGCTGTTCTTTTTGGTTAACCATGGCCATCAGACTAAGTTAGCATTTTGAGAATATTCTTGAAAGTCACTAGACATTCCAGCAATCTAAAGATTGATGTTGATATTCCTATTTCCTATGATACAAGGTAATAGCAGTTTCGCTCATTTACAAGCTCTATCCAAATATATATTTACAAGTTAGAAAGGAAGGTAAGATTAAACAAATATTGACGATTAATCCAGCATGTCATCTAATAGCAAATAGTGTCAGTTATGAAAGCTCCGTGAGGGCAGGGATTTTTTTTTTTTTTTTGGTTTACTGTTGATCTCCTATGGCCATGGCCATCAGGGGAGTGGTGGTTTCTACCTGAGTAGTGCTTGGTGTGTAGTAGGTACTAAATGTGTCTTCATGGAATGAATGCTAAACAGATTTTATTTTCTTTAGACTTCTCATCAGTTGAATTTGGAACTCAGTTCAATGCAGGGACAAGTGGCACAGGCCCAGAATACTTTAAAACAAAAGGAAAAAGAAGAACAGCAACTTCAGGGGAACATAAATGAGCTAAAGCAATTGACTGAACAGAAGAAAAAGCAAATTGAAGCACTCCAAGGAGAAATTAAAATTGCTGTTTCACAGAAGGTAGTAATATGATATGTGTTTACTTTCTATGGGAAGACAGTCTTTGCAGTTAAGATAATATAACACAGATGAGTTGCAACAGGGAAAAATTTACATGTGCTCACAATTTTTTAAAGTATTTTCTAATGTATAAATAAGCACTTAAATATGTAATTAAATAATATAAATCTGGATTTCCATTCACTATAACCACGTTTTTAGATAATGTTTATTTAAAATTCTAGTACTAATGATTTTTTTTTTTAATTTTTTTTTTTCAACGTTTATTTTATTTTTGGGACAGAGAGAGACAGAGCATGAACGGGGGAGGGGCAGAGAGAGAGGGAGACACAGAATCAGAAACAGGCTCCAGGCTCTGAGCCATCAGCCCAGAGCCCGACGCGGGGCTCGAACTCACGGACCGTGAGATCGTGACCTGGCTGAAGTCGGACGCTTAACCGACTGCGCCACCCAGGCGCCCCACTAATGATTTGATAGACATAAATAACAACATTTAATGAGATGGGAGTAATTTATATAACCTCTCTAGTGTATTAGAAAATTTTAAAGGAATTTAAAAATAAATTATCCTTACCAAGGGAAGATAAGAACAAAAACCACAAAATAGTATGCATTTAAAAAATTAAGGAATGTAGGTTTCATAGAGTTATAACTGTTTGATATTTTAAGTTACATCTTTAATGGTTTCCATTTCTAAACTATTCTAATTTTTTATTAAGTATCTATTTTTTTATTCTTAAGTATGTTTTAATACTTGTCCACACCAAGAATTGACAAAGTTGTATTATACTTAATATTTGAACAAAAAGCTTTTCCCTACTGTTGGTATGTGCATATCAGTTGGTCCATGGAAAAGAGAAAAGTGAAATCTCTATTATGTAGAACAAAGTATGTCATATCATTAAGAGTTGGCTATCATATTACTAGAGAAAATAAAATTAACCTTGCAAATAGGTAATTTATGTTGACCACTGTTTTTATAACCATTATTAATGCCACTTTACAAAAGAGTAATTTTCTAATAAATAAGAGTAGACAAATTTGCCTGTGCATTTTTGGTGTTACATATAATCCTAAGTCAGGATGTAATTATCACAGTGCATATTTTGTTGTATGATTTGATGTCTTGAGGTCATTCTTTTCTCCCAAATCTGTTAGCCTCATATTCAGGTATTCCCTAAATCTTCATTTTTATAGCATCATAACTTCATGAATTAAAAAAAAAAAAAAAGCCCAACTATTTTTAACACAATTTCTCTTGAATTATTCATTACAATATGATTTCTTTTAGATTAATGATTAATGTATGTGCCCATACTTTGTATGACTTTACTAGTTGACACCATAAGAATTATGAGATTTAAAGGAAATGTTTTTATTGATAGTTGTCTTAGTTTGGGTTGCTGTAACAAAAATATCATAGACTAGGTGGCTTAAACAGTAAATGTTTATTTCTCACAGTTCTGTAGGCTGGGCAGTCCAATATAAAGACACTGGCATATCCAGTGATATGAAGACCCATTTCCTGGCTTGTAGGTAGATGCTTTTTGCTGTAGCCTCATAAGGCTGAAAGAGAGATTATCTCTCTTGTGTTTCTTCTTGTAAGGGTACTAATCCCATGTATGAGGGCTAATGACTTCCTAAAGGTCCTACCTCCAGGAGCACCTGGGGGCTCAGTCACTTAAGCATCCGCCTCTTGATTTCAGCTCAGGAAACCATGATCTCATGGTTCATAAGTCTGAGCACCACTTCTGGCTCTGCACTGACGGTGTGGAGCTTGCTTGGGATTCTCTCTCCCTTTGTCTGTCCCTCCCCCATCTGCATGTGTGTGCACTCGCATGCGCACACTCTCTCTCTGTCTCTCAAAATAAATAAATAAACTTTAAAATATTTTTTTTTAAAAATGTCCTATTTCCAAATATTATCACATTGTGGATCTAGGCTTCAACATGAACTTTTGGGGAGACACAAGCATTCAGCCATGGATATAGTTAATTTATGTTAGTGTATGGATGCTAAAATAAGGAGCACACTTTTTAGATTGGGGGGAATTTTGAATGGCTAGCCAGTCGCTATAAATTAGACTTTAAATTTAAAGTAACTAGGTGCCCCTGGGTGGCTTAGTCAGTTGAACATCTGACTCTTGATTTCAGCTCATGTCATGATCTCACGATTCATGAGATCGAGCCCCATGTTGGGCTCTGCACTTTCAGTGCAGTGCTTGGGATTCTCCTTCCTTTCTCTCTACCCCTCCACTGCTTGTTCTTTCTCTCTCTCAAAATAAATAAAACTTAAAAAAATAAATTTAGACTAACTGGAGAATCACTGAAAGGCAAGTATGGTTTGGTTTTATTGAGAAGCAGTGTAGCATGGAAAGAAGGACATATGTTGTAGCTAGTCAGATCTGAGTTTAAGTTTCATGTGACACACCTTAGGGTTATGGTCACAGGGAAGTGGTTATCTTTCCGAGATAAATGAAATAGAATCATAGAGTTGTTGTAAAGATTGAGAAAATGTATTTAAAATGCCTACTACTGTGCCCAGTGCAGTACAGAAGCAAAGTGGTTCTTGGCTATTAAGTGGAAATATAGCAAACTATGACCTAAGTGTGTCAGTGTGCATGGTCGACTATGCAGCGATGGTCTGTGACAGTTAATCACTGGCCCACAGTGAAATAGGAAAAACAAAGATAATGTTTAAATGGGTATAAATAAGTGTGTGTGTACACTTACATAATGCATTGCTACACACACACACTTTGGAAATGATTGTTTGAGAGCCAAAGATCAAGAATTCTGCAAGTAGGTTATAAGTCATTGGCCCCTGCACCAACTTTATTTGGAATCTGTTATGGGAATTCAGAATGAATAAGATATGGCCCCCAACTCTCAATCAGTTTGTAATTTAATGAGGAAGTAGATATGTAAAGAGAAAAAAAACCCTAATGTATAAAGGAGAATGAAACCAGAACTTAAACAGAAATAGAAAAATTATAACTTAATGGAAATTTTGACTGGCTTTCTAAGGAACTAGCATTTGCACTGGGCCTTTGAAGATGATTATAATTGTGAAAGGTTAAACAAGAGGAATTTAGATATTTCAAGGAGATAAAACAATATTAGCAAAGTTTGCAAGACTTAGAAAATGTTGTTATAGAAGGTTACTCAAGTTGGAGTACATGATAAGTGAAGAAGCGAGGGGAGAATAGGGCGAATAAGGGAGAAAAAGAATCAGGTGAAGTCAGATCACAGTAGATGTTGTATAGTTGTTTCCATTTTACAATTTTAATATTGGAATATTAAAGACTTTTAAGAAGGGAGGAGTGTGATCAGACGTGTTTTACAGCAAAAACTGGTCGGTTTGTGAAGGATGAATTGTAAATGACTGACCCTCCTGTATCCTTCTTTGGAAGTTTGGGTGTATATCTGTTAAAGCAATTATCAAACTGCTGCATTGGTCTGGTTTTGTTTTTGTTTTTGTTTTAAATTGACTTCTCCACTAATAGATTTGAGTTTCTCAAAGTCAGAGAACTGTGTGTTTTGACAAGCGTTGATAATTTTTTTAAATGAATGAATCAGCCTGTCAGAGTAAAGATAATGAAGGCCCAAGTATGAACCCAAAGGGCTTTTATGGTCATTACTGAGACTTTGCAGAGGGCTTAGTTGAGAGCCATGAAGGTGACTAAAGGGAAAGAAAACTAGATTTGTGGGGAGGAAAAAAAAAGAAAAAAAATAGTATTCTGTAAAAGAAAATATATAAGTGCAGTATAGTCTTCAAGACGAAGAAAGACGTACAGGAATTCTTCATCATGAAGAATCTAAATTGGAGGGAATGAAAAGGAGGTGACATGGGGTGTTCTGAGATAACATACAGGGAGATCAAACCCCCTTTCCTCCATCGGCAGTTAGCACACTTCCTGTCAACCTACCTCCTAACTCTCTTGAATCCATTCCCTTTTCTCATTTCCCACTGTCACAGTCTTAGTCCAGGCCATTTTGTTCTCTTAACCAGGCTATTATAAGAGCCTCTTAAGAGTCATTCCATGCTTTTCCACCTCCAATCTATTTGCCATTCATTCCCTTAAGAAATATTACTAGGCACCTATATTATGCCATGGCACAGTTTCGGGTTCTGGAGATCTAGTCATGAACAGATAAGGAACCTGTTCTCGTGGAGCTTACACTTTCCTGGGAAAGAAACTAAACAGGGTGATGGGAAAGACAGTGATGGGACTGAGTCCTGCTAAATGTTGGGTGACCAAAGAAGCTTCCCTGAAGAGATTTGAGCTTGAAAGACAAGAGCTGTCCATACAAAGGTCCAAGGGGACAACTAGTGCAAAGACCTCAAGCTATGACAAACTTGGTATTTTCTAAAAACAGAAGACCAATGTAGGTTAAGTGTGGTGGAAGAGAGGAAGACTAATATGAAATGAGCTCAGAGAAGTAAATAAGGGCCAAAGCATATGCATGAAAATTTATAGATTAGAAGGTAACAGAGAATAATATACTTTGTTCTAAGGATAATTAGAATTGATTGGAGAATTTTGAGCAGAAAATGGTGCAGTCTAACTACAGAGAGATAAAGGAGAAAGCAGAGAAGACATTGAAAAATGGTTGCAATAGTCCAGACAGTACATGATGATAGAATGAATTAAAGTGTTAGAAGTGGATGATTTGAAAATCTATTTTGGAAGTTTGGGTCATCAGGACTTGCTGATAGATTAGATGATGAGAGGTGATGGAAAGAGGAATCAAGAATAACTCTACAGGGGCATCTGGGTGGCTCAGTCGGTTGGGTGGCCGACTTTGTCCCAGGTCATGATCTCGCAGCCTGTAGGTTTGAGCCCGCATCGGGCTCTGTGCTGACAGCTCAGAGCCTGGAGCCTGCTTCGGATTCTGTGTTTCCCTCGCTCTCTGCCCCTCCCCCACTCACACTCTGTCTCTCTTTTCTCTCTCTCAAAAATAAATCAACCTTAAAAAAAAAAAACAACTCTACATTTGTGGCTTGTGCAAGTGGATAGATGACCATATTTATTGGAGGAAAGAAGCTTTTTGATGAGCAGCCTTGCTGTCAGGAATCAAGAGTTCTGCTTGAGATAGATCTCTGTCAGTCACTGAGGTGGAGAGGTCAGGGAAGTACTCAGTTATAATGAGCCCAGAGTTCAGGCAGAGAGATCAGGGCTAGAGACACAAATTCTGGAGTCAGTTGTCAATAAATGATATTTAAAGCCATAGTTGAGTATAGTTGAGATCTTCTAGAGAGAGAGAGACTGTATATGGAATAAAAGAAGGTCAGAACCCTGGCATCCTACAATATTGAGAGGTTAAACAGAAGAAGAGGAGCTGGTAAAAAAATTTAAGATGGAATGACCAATGAGATAGGTGCCCTGGAAACCAGGTTGAAGAATGTTTCTAGGAGGGAACATCATCAACTGTTTCAAGTACTGCTGGGAGGTGAAGTCAGCTGTGGACAAGGACATGAATAGTGGGTTTTGGAACAAGGGGGTCACTGGTCATTTAAATAGAAGTTGCATTGAGGTAGTGTATTTATTTTAAAAGCCAGTGCTTATTTTCATACTCTGCACACATATATTTTAATTATGTCATAATTTGTGTATATCTTCTGAGTCTTCGTAAAGACTAAAGACAAGTTTAGCGTTTAGAGGAGTCAGATCTTTGCAAGATTTCTTTTTTCTGCCTTGTTGTTAATAAACACAATCTTGTAGAAATGTCCTAAGTTATTCTAGAATTTCAGGGAGTAGAAATGATGAACGCAGTAATGACTTTTTTATTTCTTTCCTATAGAAATTTCCCTTAGTTCAACCTTAAATTATATCATCTTTAAACCATCTAGCACTGTATCTTCCATCAGAATGTGGTTGTTACTCTCAGTCTCCTGAGACATTGATACTTGGGACTATCCAGTGAAATGCTTTTTTCTGTATGTAATGCTTTTTCATTTTTTGGTTTTTAAATTGGGACTTGTTGGATTTTGTAAATCTCTTAAGTTTTTTAGGGCATAAATACAGTTTAATTTGTTCTCAGGGATCTTCTTGTGTGGATTTCATTTTGTATTTGTGACTGGTTTGTGATATGCATACTGTTCTAAATAACTATTGTGTGTTCCAGACAGAGCTTGAGAATAAATTACAGCAGCAGTCAACACAAGCAGCCCAGGAACTTGCAGCAGAGAAAGAGAAAATGTCAGTGTTACAAAATACCTATGAAAAAAGTCAGGAAAATCTAAAACAGCTTCAATCTGATTTCTATGGGAAGGAATCTGAACTTCTTGCCACAAGGCAAGATCTTAAGGTATAGTAAAATATATCATAAAAATATTAGGAAGTTGTTTATAGGCATTCATTAAATGGTTGATTTGAGACCAGATAGACAAGGTAATGTTAGTATTTGTGGAATATCATGCTTGTTTTCTATTAAATTATTATTTTTGGAGTAATACGCTTTTTAATAATGAAATTGTTTTATATTATAACAAAATATATGTTAAATATGGGCATTTAAAAATAACATCCATAACAGTAAAATTATTTGGAAATATACTAATTGCTACATTATTAGCTTATCTAAAGGTGTCTTCTTATAAATGTAAAAAGATAACTTTGACTTTAGTTTTTATGTTGGTCAGCTTCCCAAGACTACCAGAATGTTTAATGATTAAAATTAGGAGATTATAGCTCAAAGTAAACTTAACCTTAATCTAATTATCTAAACACTTTTGGGATGAGCACTGGGTGTTGTATGGAAACCAATTTGACAATAAATTTCATATATTAAAAAAAATAATAATTATCTAAACATATATTGTTTGTTCTTGACAAATCTATCTGATTAATGTATCATGTTTATTAAAATGAAGAATATGGAAAAAAGATAAATAATTTTTATGCAGTGTTATTAAAGTATGAGTTCCCTAAGATAAATGGAACGTTTGTGTTCTTTCCCACAAGATTCAGCTAGTTCTTTTTTTTTTTCTTTTCTTTCTTTCTTTTTTTTATTTTTTTGTCATCATGAAATGTTATGCTTTTTGTTTCTTTCCTTTCTGGTTTCTTTTAATTTGTTAATTTAAAGTACATTATTAGAATTTTGTTGAAAATCACAGGATATTTTTAGACAACATAAATATACTGTGTCTATATTTTATCATAGGCTGTTATAAGGAAGGCTTTCTGAAGGAGGTGGGACTTGAACAGGTGCTCAAGGATATATAGAATTTGAATATATAGAGAGTCCTGAGAAAGGTCATTTCACTCAGGGGCACATTTGAGAAAAGGTACTGCAGGGAATGAACAAAGGCAGGAGACAGTTACCAGTTGCTAGCATGCTGGTTTGTGTCTGGAGGATAAATTTGGAAAGATTGGGATCAAATTGTGAGGTTTCTTAGATGCGGAGCAAAGATGATTGGAGTTTATATTTGGGGGTGGAAAGGGGGTGAAGGGTCTAAGCAGAGGAATAAAATGAAGAAGACAGTACTTTGGACAACTTAACCAGGAAGAGGTTTATAGATAGCTTGGATTGGACCCGGGGAAACAAGACGTAGGAAGATTAGTGAAGAGGCTGTCTCCCTTCCTCCACAAATTCCATTAATCAAGGTGTGAATTGACTAGAACTGGGCTTAAAGTTCAAGAGGATGGAGCAGAAGAGATTAATGGGAGAGACAGGATGAAACAGGAGGGCTGGATGCAGACAGGCTGCAAGGGCACTGAGGGAACTAGGGGTGACTAATGATTTGACAAAGAAATAGGAAACTTGGGTCAAAAAATTTTCATGGTGCCCAGTTGTTATAAGAAAAAAAATACCACCTGACATTTAGAAAATGTCTTATTTGCTATGCTCCCTAAGTAGCTTTAAATCTTTTTCTTTTTTTCTTTCTTTCTTTTTTTTATTCCTTTAGAACACTATTAAAAGTCAGGGAAGGTCTGTGGAAGAGTTTGGGCTTTATTGTGAAAGCAGTAGGGAACCACAGAAAAGATTTGCTCAGATCTGTAGGTTGGGCCAGTGACTGGCTGAGAGTAAGGAGTGGATCATGGAGCAACAGGGCTGAGTGTAGAGACCAGAGAGGAGACAGCACTTGGTCCAGGTGCACACGACGGCGGTGTGGGCAGTAACAGTAAGGATGGGGAATATGGATGGATTAGAAGGGTGTTTAGCTGATCAAGGAGATGAAACTTAATGATTGATTGTACAAGTCCTATAGAAATCACACCTTTTTTTCATACGGATATATTATTTACCCAAGAGCATTACATGGTGACAAGACTTAGATCTTTGATCAATATTCTTTCATTAAGCCAACAGTGGTTTTTATTATGCTCGAAAGCTATGTTGTATACTAATAATTTTATACATGAAAACAAATCAAAGGCATGGAGAAAAAAGAGAAGGGCAGAGAGTCAAGCCTGCTGAGGAGTTTTCCAATTGTTAAGAGGCATGGCTAGGTCCTCTATTCCAAAGCCTCCTTTTGCAGACAAGACTGAATGAGGCCTGGCGTGGTTTGTGACAGACCCAGAATTGCACAATAACAGAACCATGATTAGACCTCAGTTCTTGTGATTCACAGCCCTTTACTCTTTTATCATCACTAGGATTTTTAAATATGAAATAGAATATTGCTAAATTCTATTATTAATGTTTCCAAAATGAGAAGTATCTGAACTACTTAGGAAGCTAAAAAAAAAAAAAGAAGAAGAAGAAGAAGTAAATTCCTCGAGAACTTGAAATGATATTTATGGACCAGAATAAGAGATGGTTATCAGCCATTATTTTTCTTTTGCTTCAGTGATGAATGATCTTGTTGCATGTGAGAGAGAAGGGGAGAGGTTGAGAACTTTGTAGCATGACACCTACCTAAGTCAAGGCTGCCATCTGTGGGCTGATATTGTACATCTAGATACCAGTAGAATGGAAAACAGGCTGGCCTGATCCATGCTTTTAGCCCCATCTGCTGGATTATTTATGAAATACTTATGTTTGTTGACTGTATATTTCAAAACGGCTGTGCTGTGTGCTATTCTTTGCTGTCGAAGAAAGGTAGAAGTGGAATGTAAGTGTACATTTTGCACCCTGAGTAAAGTGAAAATTCTAGGATAATAAGTTTAGAATTAAATATAAATCTTTATACTATTCCTTATATCATTTAATCAGACATCAAGAAAATAATAAACATTTTAAAAGTTTATTTTGGAAGAAGAGTAAAATTGTGGAGCAGACAAAAAACAATAGCTACCAGAAAACACTGCAGAAATTTCTTTTTTAGCTACACTGCTGTAATTTGATTGTGGTATTCAGGGTCAAGATTGGTAGTTGATCTACTCAGGGATTTGCTTGTTCCAGTGGGAGTCAATGGGTTAAGATAGGCCCACAAAACTGTTGAATGGGAGAGGGGAGTTCCCCAAAGGAAGATATGCTGAGTAGGTGAAAATAAAATGGCCTATAACAAGAAAGATAAAAGGAATATTTAAAATACATGGCAGTGTATCACTGAATGGCATTGACAAATATTCAGAGACAAGGTAGAGCAGTATGTCAGCATAGCCCAGATTTTGAGCTTGACTTTAAAGATTTAGTCATTGGGTCTTGGGAGTTTAAAATTTTATTGAGTATTATTTAAACCATGGGCAGTTTGGAATTCTTGTGGTCAGAGATTGGGGGAGCTGTTAATTTCAGGCTCTAGCAAGCCTTGGTGTTGTTTAGTATTAGATCCAGACCTCTGTTACCTGATAATAATTGCTATAGACCGTATGGGCTAGGCTTTGTCAAATTTTATTATCTTTATTTGAAATCACTCTCACCCTTTGTGATGCTTATGTCAGTTCCCACATGTACCATGGAGCCTTACATAAACACATTTCAGGGAAAGTTCTCACACTCACTGTTTTTCTGTGCGTTTGGCATTATAGCAAGTGCTCTTCTGCTACGTACAGCTTCCATTTTATGTGGTGGTTCTGTTTTTCGGGCTACATAGCCAGCTTCTTTAAGTTGAGGACTGTCTTTTACCTTACCAGTGTACTCAGTTAATGGCTAACAGCTTGGTTAGTAAAGGACTAGATGACTTTAGGATTCTTTAAAAAGAAGCCTTGGGATTTTTAGTGTTCTCTAGAAGCCACTGGAAATCAAACTTCATTGATATCAGAAAGACTTCAGAACTGGGTTTATTTGTAAGGAATAAACTGTCTCTTTAGGGAACCTTGAGAAACCCCTTAAATACAGTCTTCATTTAAAAAGTATTTGTTTATTTCTTTTCCATTGGATGCTTACTATAGTCAAGCCTAGCCAGCAGGGATCCTTCCCAAATTAGATCTTCTCCCTCCTTTTCAAAGGAACTGTATCTCCAGAATAAGAAAGATGAACTTCTTCCAAATGGTAGAAGAGCATCGTGGAGTTCATTGCCTTCCCTTCTGATTCTTTGCAGTTGCAGCTGAGAGTGGCAAGGTCCCTGCCAGTTTCCACTACTCACCTGTTACCATATCTACCCCAGTCTGAAATCTAAGGGGCCACAAAGCTTGCCCTTTTCATAAGCTTTGGCTTCTCAAAATATCTGGGCTTTAGAACAGTCAGTAACTGTGGGCAGTGTTAACTGACAACACTGTTTCTGCCACATCGATGGGAAGTGAAGAGGATGGGGTGATGGCCTTCTCAGAAACAGAACCCCATGTATCTGGTTGACTTTCTTCTTTTGGTTCACTTGATCAGGTTTGCAGATGTGAAATACAGTTGTTGGTTTTTGTTTTTTGTTTTTTTCCCAAGACAAAAACTATTTATTGAGGATTTCAGCATGTCAAGGGACATATATGTATATATTTTCATATATTACAAGTCTGTTCGATACGATCCCTTTTTATTTGATATTCCTTAATATCACTTAGCTAGTAGTACTTACTATTTCTAGAGGTTTTGGAATTGCTTCAGTTTTATTAAATATCTTACACTAAAATGTTTTTCGTAGGCAAGAGAGTTAATGGTCTAGTGTCCTTTCTCTTTTACATGATCTTACTAAAGGGCATAACAAGCTATCCTTTTATAGTATATTGCTTTCTACTATATTACGCTGTTATGTTTCTGTTGAAATTTGCTAAAAACAACAAAAAAGACATACAATAATTTGGGGAAATTGGTTTTTTGTTTGTTTGTTTTTTGTAAGTCTGTAGAAGAGAAGCTTTCTCTAGCACAGGAGGACTTGATTTCAAACAGAAATCAAATTGGAAACCAAAATAAATTAATTCAAGAACTGAAGAGTTCCATGGCTACGTTGGAGCAGGATTTAGCAAAGAAAGAGCAACAGTTGAAGGAGCAGTGTAAAACGCTACAAGATATTAAAAAAGAAAAGGTATTTCATTTTCTGACTGAATCTAGAATCTGAGAGTTGCGGTATCTTTAGAAATCATCTAGTCAAACCTCTTCTCCGATATGGGTATCACTTTACTTCAATAGCTCTCCTTAGATGGACTTCTAGTTTCTGATACGACACCGTGGTAATTGGAATGTTAATGCCGGGAAGTACTTCTTAACAGCCCCCTTGTCATTTCTACTCATTTTTCTTACTGCTCTTTTTAGTTTTATAAACAAATCTTTTTCACATTGTAGACCCCTGGTTATTTAGAAACAGGTATCGTAGCTCCACCACTATTATATAACATTCTTTAGATGTGTGAATGAGATTAAAAGATCTAGAAATACTTCTTATGCTTATAATTCTTTTTTTAAAATTATTATTATTATTATTACTTTTTTTTTTTTTTTTTTTTTTTTTTTTTTAGCAATTTCTACACCCAACATGGGGCTTAAACTCACAACCCCCAGATCGAAAGTCTCATGCTGTTCCAACTGAGCCAGCCAGGCTCCTCTTATTCTTACAATTCTTAAAATTTAGAGCCAGCTTTTTCTTATGGAAATGGGAGTGTATTCTACATAAATGATGCTGAGTTATACGGTTGAAAGCCTTGGGACCTGGGTCACTCAGTTGGTTAAGCATCTGACTCTTGATTTTGGCTCAGGGCATGGTCTCCCTGTTTGTGAGCTTGAGCCCCATGATGCTAACAGTGCAGAGCCTGCTTGGGATTCTGTCTCTCCCTCTCTCTCTGCCCTTTCCCCATTCTCGTTCTCTCTCTCTCTCTCTTTCTCTCTCAAAATAAATAAAAGTAAACTTAAAAAAAATAAAGTTAAAGCCTTGTATTATAAGACCACTATGTTTAAAAGTTAAGATGCTATATGAAAGAGAAATTCAGATTCTAGGAAGCACTTTATTTTTGGTTTCATGGTTGAAATATATTTCCATTAGCTGATAAGATATTATTCTGAAGTATACAGTTCCAGAAGTTTGTGGTGTATCTTAATTGTGCAATTCCTGAAAGTCTTTTTAGTTAAAAAAATTAAGGGATGTTTTTGTGGGGAGGTAGAGGTATTGAAGCTGGTATGATATTCATGATTTGTGTCTTGGGTTTAGAAAATTCTGAGAGAACTATAGTTTCATAGGCCTTTGTTGCGAGGGCTTTAGCTCAGTCAGAACTGTTGTAATTTTGACTATATCTCTAATAGATTATTTCACTTCTCCAAACCTTTATTCTCTAAACCTTTGTTCCTTATCACATGAGGATTAAAAAGAGCTATTTATCTTTAGTATTGATATTAAATTAGGTAATATGTCACACTACTAGCTAGGCGCCTTAAATAAAGGCATTGATAGTAATAATAGTAATAATGATAATAGCATTAAGAATAAGAACGATAGGCTAAATTTTATAGTGTTCTTTCCTTGCTTAGACACTATTTATTTCACAGTATTAACAGTAACTAATGCTTATGAAGATCTTATTAGTTGTTCACATTGTGTAAATAAGGACACAGAGGCAAGTGAAGGTAAGTAGTTTGCTCACGTTAACTTAGGTAGAAAGGGGCAGAGACCATGTCATGCCTAGTAGCAGTTATTCTCATGACATTAGTTTTAAGCTAAGTATTTACTTAAAATTATTTTTAAATTATTTTTCTACAGTCACTGAAAGAAAAAGAACTAGTAAATGAAAAGTCTAAATTGGCAGAGATAGAGGAAATTAAGTGTAGACAGGAAAAAGAAATTGCTAAATTGAGTGAAGAACTCAAGTCCCACAAGCAAGAAAGCATAAAGGTATGTTAAGATAATCATTGTCCCTCCTTCTATCCTGTATTATTGTCATTTAAATAAAAAATATGTATATATATCTTACTGAGAATCTACTATGTGCTAGACGCAGTTTTGTTGTTTTGACAAATACTCTTGCTGTCATCCCTGTGTTGTGTGTTATCCATATACATGTGTTGAAACTATGTTCCTTTGGTTTGCAGATTAGTGAATAAAGCAAAGTAGGTCTAAAAGTTTAGATTTGTTGAGATGATAATCAACAGAGCTGTTGATTTAGAAAATTGTGCCTGTGTTGGGGTGCCTGGGTGGCTCAGTCGGTTAAGTGTCCAACTTCGGCTCAGGTCTTGATCTCAGGGTTCATGGGTTTGAGCCCCGCCTTGGGCTCTGTGCTGACAGCTCAGAGCCTGGAGCCTACTTTGGATTCTGTGTCCCTGCCTCTCTCTGCCCCTACCCCACTCGTGCTCTGTCTCTCTCTGTCTCTCCAAAAATAAATGTTAAAAAAAATTAAAGAAAATTATGCCTATGTTTAGAATTAAGATTTTTAGGGGATTCTGTTGTTTCAGTTGTTTTTCTTCCTAAAATCTTTTAATACTCTGTTTGGAACATTTTTCCTGTCATAAGTGTACCTAGGGTGCCAGCTGAAGAAACTAATTGTCTATCATTTGCTTTGTAAAAATGTTATTCATTTTCTCAAAGGTTAGATTCTCTCTTGAATGCTCTCAATAACACCTTTTATGTCTATCAGTATACTTCCCATTTTGCTTTATAATTTATTACCTCTTTATGTTATTATATTCTTACACACTGTGACTTCCTTAAAGCAGCTAATGTATATAATCTTTATCTGCATCCTTAAAACCTAACACAGTGTGTGATGCCTCAGTGGTGACCAATAAATAAATGCTTGCTAAGTGAGAAAAGGGAAAATAAGGGGTAGAGGTTCTTCACATAATTTCATCAAAACGTGCATGTAAAGTGTCACTTGAGTTTAAATCATTGTTGAGCAGGAAGTAAATAATCTTGCGTCTTTTTAACCAGTTGTTTGAAATACTGAACTTTAAGAATCTCATAAGGGAAGAGGCTAAAACTCTTTTATATTGTTAGGATAAGTTGTATAAATTTCAGCTACATTTTGAAATATTCACTGTAAAGGATGATTTAGTTCCGGCCTTTTTCAATAGGAGGTAACAAATCTCAAGGATGCCAAACAGCTTTTGATTCAGCAGAAACTCGAGCTTCAAGGGAAAGTAGATTCCCTGAAGGCAACCCTTGACCAAGAGAAGAGAAACCAGCAAATGCTAAAAGAGCAGGTGAAAAAGGAAGAAGATGAACTAAAGAAAGAGTTTACTGAGAAGGAGGCTAAACTGGTAAGTTAATGGTGGGGAGTGTGTTTTGTAATTGATTTTGTAAGTCAATCCAGTAAGAGAGGATTTTTCTACTTGGAAGTTAGGATTTAAGTGCTCTTACCTAGCATTTTACTTTTTGATTGAGAAAGGAGATCTGATTTGTTTAAATAGCTGATATGTGATTGGAAATATTTTAGTCTGTAATTATATTTTGGTTTAGAGAAGTGAAAATTCAATGAAACATAATTCATAAAAAATAAACACACTTTTAGTGCCAGAAAAACAAATCCACAGCTATGTAGATTGAGGTAAATGGCGTGAATGCTGATGATGTTAAACTCATTTGTTTGGTCAAAGTGAGTGTTGATAAGGGAGAACGGAAACTTCAGTGTGGAATTTTGATGACCAAAGTCTACTTTTCCTTCCCTAAATTGTGCATGCCAAAATGGGAAGCATCTGGCTTTCCTCTGTTGAATTAAGTCCAAATATCCCCACATAACTTGAGGGCTGAACGTTTTAGTTGAAGATTTGCGATTTCAAGTTCACACAGTGAGTTGAATGGCTTGGAATTGGCTTTTTGGCAGGTTGATAGAAGAAAAGGTACATGTGGATTTTGAGACTGAAAATGCCAGCTTTGTGTCCAGGGCACCTTGTTATCCCTAACTATGTGTTCTTCCCCTGTTCTAGTGAGGAAAACGAAAACCTCAAATTGCTGTATGTTAGTGGTTCTTCTTAGAGGCTTGCTGACTGTCATTTCAGCATTATGGCCTTTGAGCCAGTTCAGATTACACAGATGTTTGTGGAATCAATTTTATTAGTATGAGATGAATACATTCTCCTGCCTTCTTTCCTGAAGAAGTAGTATTACTTATGTTGCCAGTATTTTAAGTTCAATAGCTAACTTAAATTTATTTTGCATTACTTTAGGAATAGGTTTTTTCCTCACTGTTCTTCCTTTTCTCAGCATTCCGAAATAAAAGAAAAAGAAATAGGAATGAAGAAGCATGAAGAAAATGAAGCTAAACTTACCATGCAGATTACAGCATTAAATGAAAACTTGGGCACCGTAAAGAAGGAGTGGCAGTCTAGTCAACGTAGAGTCAGCGAGCTCGAGAAACAGACGGACGACTTACGGGGTGAAATTGCAGTATTAGAAGCCACAGTTCAGAATAATCAGGATGAAAGGAGAGCACTACTAGAAAGGTGATTGATGTCTAGTAAAATTAGTGTGTTTCCATTCTAAGTGACAAGAAGATTGTCTTTTTCCACATTTTTTAAAATAGAAGAGTCTTGAGAAGAGTACATTGGTCCCGCAGGTATTTATGCAGCCATTTAAAAACTAACTCTTAAAATAATCAGATAGTTGAAATTAAAGTATTATATTTGAGGTTACGAAGTAGTTTCTTATCTCTGTTGTAGAAGGATCTTTGATAATGTTTTTAAAAAATTAATGATTGCTTTGCAATCTGTTCTAGATGTCTTAAAGGAGAAGGTGAAATAGAAAAGCTTCAAACCAAAGTACTAGAATTGCAAAGAAAGCTGGATAATACGACCGCAGCGGTGCAGGAGCTGGGCAGAGAAAATCAATCCCTTCAAGTAAGTCATCTGGTAATGTGAGGCTGTTTTTCAGTCTAGAGTTAACTCTTAGTGAAAAGCATATTTGCAATCTTTTTTGTTTTTTGTTTTTTGTTTTGAGAGAGAGAGAACCTGAGTAAGGGAGGGGCAGAGAGAGAGAGGGGGGAGACAGGATCCCAAGCAGGCTCCACGCCATCAGCGCAGAGCCCGACATGGAGTTGATCTCACCAATGGCAAGAACATGACCTGAGCCAAAACCAAGTGTCAGATGTTTAACCACCTGAGCCACCCAGGCACCCCAGTGTATTTTCAATCTTTAAAAAAAATCTCCTGGATTTAATAAATAACTTTTGAATGGTTACTATCTGTATAGCAATATTGTAGGTGTTATGGATAGTTGAATAAAAGTGATAAAGAATTAATCTGAGAGACCCCAGGGATCAGTTAGAAAGCCTTGTCATTCACGAATTGGCAGATCGTCTATCAAGGAATAGACGAGCTGCTATGTGTTAAAGAAGTGATCTGAATATGTGCTCAGGGTACTTAGCAAGGATTGATCATTAGGGTTAGAAGGGATGGGAAATCACCAAAGATTAGAAATTGCCGGTGCCTTTGAGGGTAAAAATTTGACTTAATTTGTCATTCAGACTTAAGAGTGTAGCAGCTTTTGACAATGGAAGCCAACCAAAGTATTTCTGATTTTTAAAATTTTATCCCATGGTGCCTATACGTCTAAATTTTGAGAAACTTGGGCACCAAATTAGAAATTATCCATCATTCTTTAAAATGTTGAATATTATAATGTATGGACACCCCCTTTTTTTTTTTTGATAGATCAAACACACGCAAGCGTTAAATAGGAAGTGGGCAGAAGACAATGAAGTACAAAACTGCATGGCCTGTGGGAAAGGCTTTTCAGTAACAGTGAGACGGGTAAATGATTTTGTTCATATTGCTGTGGTTCTGGATTTTATTTCTCAGTATCAATTAATGTTTTAACCATCAAAATCTTGTATTTGACAGATTTAAAATTTTTTCTATTTATTGGTTAACTTTACAACTACATAGAATAATTAAATTTTATGCAGTCTAGTTTCTGGTCAGCATATGTATTTCAATTTTAGTTTTAAGTATAGTCCTTGCCTTCCTACTCAGTTACTCTCTGGAATAGTCATTTTCTGAACCACTGGGCCATATGTTTAGTCATTATGTGTTTAACTCATATGTTTTAGTCATCATTGGGTTATTTTAAAGAAAAAGCAGAGATGAAAAAAATATTTATTCTGAATAATACCATGTGAAGTTTATATTCCTATTGAAGAAATTATGCCTGAAACACTTGGCAAATAGAAATGGTTTTCAGCTGGTCGAGGTGCTTTATTATCACTTTTTAAATGCCTCTGAAGGTTCTTTTGAGAATTCTTGATGAATTTCATATTAGATGTTTGGTACACTATCTGAGAAATAGAAAGCATTCAAATTAAGAGATTAAATTGACATGTTGAAATATTATTAAATAATACACTAATCCCTTGAAAGTTAATATACCTTCACAGTGCAGTTTGCAGTATTCTTATATCTCATCATGCTTTTGGTGTAGTTTTTATGCTTGAAATTGTTTAATTTTTGCCATTTACAGCATCACTGCAGACAATGTGGAAATATCTTCTGTGCTGAGTGTTCGGCCAAAAATGCCTTAACTCCATCTTCTAAGAAGCCTGTTCGTGTCTGTGATGCATGTTTCAATGACTTGCAAGGATAATGGGTTATCACAACTTCAGAATAGTATTACACTAACATTAGATTTTTAATAAATGCACTTAATAGAGGTCTTGGACTACTATTTGATTTGGACAGTGGTTGCAATATTAGACCAAATTAGAATTCATATATTTTGGAATGTTATCAATATCAAGTAAAACTCTTCTATTTTTGTGAGACTTGGGCTCATCTTTCATTACTTTTTTCCATTTAACCCCTGGAACAGCTTTCATGCCAAGTTTAGAATTAGCCAATGAAATGTAAATAAACTTTGGACAGAAAATAGCAATGTATTTTTTTAAATATAATTTCATTGTTCACAAATGACATGAATATACGCTTCCATAGCTTACTTTTTTCTCCCAAATTTAGTATACAAAAATGTACGTGGGTGATGTTATCACATCATATATGTTGCACAATAGCACATTATATTATTATTATATTAGATACTCTCTTGGTGAAGTCATGCACAGAACTATAAAACTTTCTTTTTTTCTTATATATAGGTCCATAGCTCAGTTGCATTGTTATGTTATAAATTTACTACTCATGTGTTCTAAGTACAGTTTATGTTGAAATATGTACTAACCATGAATTTGAACATGGTTTTTGTCTTAACAATATTGATTAAATTCTCTTGGGTAGATTTTATGAAAACCTCTGTAAAATCAGTTTGCTTACTTTATAGTTATCCTGGGGTTGTATTTTAAAGATTAGGGTTAATTTTTCTTTGTCTTTTTCTATCTCATGTTTAAACTCTCACATACTGTTAAGAATTCTATAAAACTACCCACCCTCACCCCCCAGCTGGAGGATGAATCGTAAAAATTGTATAATGGTTCTATTGTCAGTTTCTTGTAAGTAGGAAGGTTTTGGAGATTAGGCTTTATGTTATACCCTCGGATTGTCTCTCCAGCATTTTGGGAATGAGTTTGCTTTTTTAATGGATCTATTTTTCCCTTTATTTGGTTTAACCTTTCGAACCGTGGCTCAGCTTCACTGTAATAGTTTTATAATTTTGCATCTTAAAGCCAGTAACTGATATTGCTCTTGTCTTATCTGTGAAAACAAATACACGTGGGAAGGAGACATTAAATATTCGACTTTACATCTTCTTACCTAATAGGGAAACATTTTTGAAAGTTGTGAAGTTGACTTAAATTTAAAATGGTTATGAATTTGGGGTTCCATATTAACTGGTAAACCTTTTCACTTTGCAAAAATACTGCTATGAAATTGCTTTAAAGTAACAGCTGGAGAATAGAATATCACCAAAAACAAATATATTTCGGAATCCCAAAGTTATAATCAGAACTGAAACAGAATGGCTAATTAAGGGTAATTAAAAGTTAGCTTATTTGTATGCTGAACAATGGAATTGAACTTTAATTTATCATAGTCTTCTTAATTTGGGAAACATCTGTAGAGAGGTCATTAATATTGGTTTATTCTTTCTAGAGAAAAAATATAAAGTTATACATTTGTGCAGTGTAATCATCTGGTAATAATAAGGAAGAATGGGAGTTAATATTTCGTTTGCAATAGTCTATAATATACACTTGCTTTCAAATATCATGCCGAAATAAAGTTATCGTGTTTATGCTTTACCTGTAACATCGATAAATGAAGAGATTGTCCTATTCATTTAATTATTTTACAAAACTCAGTTAAGTAAATCCTGCTGTCAGTAGCTATTAAGGACCCTGATGGTGTCCCTAGACTAGGATAGACATACATCCTTGAGCATACATAAAGAAGAAATACAATGACTCTTTATTAAAAACAACAGCTGGATGATATAAATTGAGCTAAAATTATTTATGCATTTTCATATGCTTATAAATCCTTTCAAAGAGTCTTAATTCTACACTTTAAATATAAGGAAGTTAATATGAAACTTAAAAATTTTCTATGTTGGAAAAATAGATATTCACAGTACCTTTTTTTTTTTTTTTTTTTTTAAGATAGTAAAACTTCATGAGGATTCTAGGTTAGAGTATTTGTTCACTTCATCTCCTAACTGGGTGCGCTGAAGGCCTTTTCCCGTCTTATCCACCCACCCACATATTCACAAAAAAAAAATGTCGGGAGGGTAACAAACAAAATTGTATGTGTTTGAGTAATCACTAGTTTTCATCTAGCTAAATCTCATTTTATAGGTCCTGAATAATTTACCATAGGCTACTACACTAATGCTATCAGAAATGAACCTTTTTTGTGTGTGTGCTTATTAACTCTCACTAATTTAACGTGTTTTTAAAGAAAACAAAAAGGGTTTTCTTTTTCTTTTAACTAAAAAGTCATCTTCTGAGTTCTTACTGGCTCTACATTTTAGATGTTTGCTGGTACTATTTGTCAGTGAGTTAGGGGTGGCACGTCCCAGCTCTTGGCTCTAATGCGAAGCCTGTTGGCATCACATGTAGTAAATTCCAAACCCCAGCATAGAAATGTGAATTAAAATCAAGTTTTGCTGGGTTAGAGTACAATAAAGTATACCTACAGATTTTTTTTTAATAGGAAGAAGACAAAGCTGCTGGTATAGGATTAGTTCATTTTGAAGAAAAAAGAGGGAAACACAAAGACCTCAATGCAGTGTACAAATAACATTTTGTTCAACTACCTCTTAATGTGGAATTAGCTAGTTTGATAGTTTCCTCACAGTAATGTTAAATAGTAACTGCCAAATTTGTTAGTTTCCCATCTCTCTTAGAAAGGCTTTGGATTATTTTATAGTTTTGAGAACTTTGAAGCCACTTTTTTTTAACTTCGCATTTGCATAAAAATGTTTAGCTTCTAAGTGGAGAGCAAATTATGATCATATATTTTGATATTCATGACCTATTTGACTATAGCAATTTTTTTTAATGCACTTTGGCTATAAAACCATGGATGATTTGATCCATAAGAGTTAAATGTGCCATCAATTTAGTATTCCTAGACATGAGCTTGATGAATGGCATTCTGTAATTATAATGTGCCACACATTATCGTGTCTTAATTGCCCTTTGCCTGAATTTTAATGATCAATTTGTTATTGTTGCAGATGTGAATATTGTGCATAAACTTACTAAATTTATGTAAAATTGTATAAAATAGAATTGGAAATAGCTAAGTTCTTTCTGTGTAGAAGTAATGAATTTATTGTAACATGATGCAGTTATGTATATGACATTCTGTACTTCCTTGAACTGGATCATATATTCATAGTTTCTATAGAAACTTTTGCATGAATATTTTCTCATTTAGGTTTTGGATTCATTGTTTGTATTGTGTTTACTACTTGTGATCATGTAGTTGTGCCTTATTTTGTGAGAGAGTTTAGCTCAGTAAATACTGTAAGTTCTAAACTCAGTGAGTGGAAGGTTATTGATTATAAATGTAACTGATAAATTTCACAACAGCATTTTAATCTGTATAAAGAAAAATGGAAGGATCCTTATTGAATTGTTGATTTTGTTTTTTTTAATTTGTTAAAGATGATATTAAAAAACCATTTCTTTCTAGTAGATGTATTCTGTGACTGTAAATTATTTTTTTCTATTAAAAAAAAAAAGTACATGGGGTGCCTGGGTGGCTCAGTTGGTTGAGCGTCCGACTCTTGATTTTGGCTCAGGTCATGATCCCAGGGTCATGGGGTCAAGCCCCGCACCGGACTCCTCACCAAGTGTGAAGCCTGCTTGAGATTCTCTCTCTCCCCCCACCCCTCTCTCCGGCTCGTGCATGCCCTCTCTCTCTCTCAAGTAAAAATAAATGAAAAAGAATACAAAATACTAACCATTTTGTACTTATTTACAGATTGTTAGAACTTTCCACATGGATGTAGACCGTGGGTATGCTTTGGTGTTCAATTTAGGAATTAGGAATGAAGTTCATAATTGCAAGAGAAATTACTAAAGCCATTTTGCTCAAGACATTCCCTTCTTATTCCATTCATTATTGTGAAGAATTAACAAAACTACAAAGAAATACTAAACAATATTAAAGTCATTCCTTCTTTCATTGTTCATCTAAGTTTAGTACCCAGGTGACCATTTAAAGACACTTTTCTGAGGACTCAGTATACCAGTCGCTTATTACCGTGTTTTTCCTGGGAACCAAAATTCCAGAAGTGTTTTTTTTTCTTACTTGACTCTAATGTGCTTCCCTCTGAAGAGTTCAATGTGTATATCCTCAAGAACTTCCTAGATTATATATTAGACATGTTCTTTTGAGAGTGCTATAGAATTTCAGTTTAAATATGTAGCATATTCTTTTTTAAATTGTATTTTATTGTGATCACATTTAACAGATCTACCCTCTTTGACAGCTTTTAAATTCTAGTAGAGCAGACCTGTAGAGCTTCCTCATCTCACTTCACTGAAACTTTATGCCGTTGACTGGTGACTTCCCATTTCTCCCTCCCTTGGCAACCTCTATTCTACTCTGATTCTATGCGTCTGACTACTTTCGATACCTCACGTCAGTGGAGTCATACAGTATTTGTCTCTCTGTGACTGATTGACTTCTTTTAGCGTGATGTCCGAGGTTCATCTCTGTTGTTGCAAATTGCAGAATTTCCTTCTTCTCAAAGGCTGAATAGTATTCCATTGTATGCATATGCCATATTTTCTTTACCCGTTCATCTGTTGGTGGACATTAAGGGTTTTTCCACTTCTTGGCTATTGTGAATAGTGCTGTGATGAACATGGGAATACTAAGAGTTCTTTGCATCTAGCGTATTCTTCTTCAGCTGTTTTCCATCTGGATGTTAATTTACTCAGTCTTTCCCTTTAATGAGATTTAAGGGTAAACGAGTTCTTTATACATATAATTACTTATTGGACTCACAGGATTTTTTTAAAAAAATTTTAATGTTTATTTATTTTTGAAGGAGAGACAGAGTGTGAGCAGGGGTGGGGCAGAGGGGGAGACACAGAATCTGAAGCAGGCTGCAGGCTTTGAGGTGTCAGCACAGAGCCCAGCTCGGGGCTCGAACTCATAAGCTGTGAGATCATGACCTGAGCTGAAGTTAGACACTTAACAGATTGAGCCACCCAGGTGCCCCTGGACTTAGAAAAGGAATCTTGAGAGATCACTTAGTCCCGGTCCGTGTCCTTCCTCTTAGGTTGGTTTTAAATATTTAAAAGTTTCTACAAGATGATTGTTGATTTTTTTTTCTAAAATATATATATTATTTTTTGGTCAGATATTTCTTCCTAAATCTTCTCTTGCACAAATCTGTATTGTCTTCTGGATGTAATTGCTTTCAATCCCATCCAGGTCCCCTCTCTAGGAACTCACCTGCAGTCTAGTCCCCATTCTTGGCCCTCCCCTTTTTTTTTCTCATTTATTCTTAGACATTATCAGTAGTTAATTGCTTTCGAGATTCTCCTTTTAATTCAACTTATTCTTAATAAATATCTGAAATTATATAGAGACTGCCCCTCCTAATAGTGCTTGGCCCTTGGACAAGAGCCTTTATGCTGCAGTGCGGCGAAATCTGTGTTTTCCTCAAAGAATTAACTGCACGTCATGACTTCCTCAAGCCCCATCCTCTCTGTCTCATCCTCCAACTTAAGGAGATCAGTTAACGTATCACTTATCTTCCAGCCCAAATTGAAAAGTGCAATATGTCCGTTTTGGAAATTGCAGAAGTTACCATTCCTGAAATTGAAATTTGTGGATTTCCTTTTGATATGATCTGACTATAAGAACCCGTTTTTTTAAATGAAGTTAATAATATATTCCACCATGACAATATAATTCAAGCTACTTTTACTTGATAAAGATTCTAATGATGTTTCAAGTGCTTTCTGCCAAATAAACTTGGCTGTTCTATGCCAGCACACACAACACTCAAATCAGAAAGTGGTTTTATGACAAACTTCATCATTCGTTCCTCAAAAAATGAGGTTCAGAGAAAGCTACCTTAACTATTTCTATGAAAATCTCCCATATAAAAGTGTTAACTGGTGAAACTGGAACAGACACTTGCTTTTTTTCCCCTTAAAATAAGGGCATTTAATCTCTGGGATTTTCTACTTTCAATTTAGGGTATTACCAAGTATACCTGAGGTAAGTAAACTGTTGGCAAATAGGAATTTAAAAACTGTTAAATATAGACCTTATTGATTGCTTAATCTGTTAAAAAAGCAACCAAAGTTGTATCAGAATTATCAATGCGCTTTAGGGCTGCCTGGATGGCTCAGTGGGTTGAGCATCCAACTTTAGCTCAGGTCATGATCTCACGGTTCGGAAGTTCAAGCCCCGCGTTGGGCTGTGTGCTGACAGCTCGGAGCCTGGAGCCTGCTTCAGATTCTGTGTCTCCCTCTCTGCCCCTCCCCTGCTCATTTCTCTCTCTCTCTGTGTCTCAAAAATAAACATTTAAAAAAGTTAAGAAAAAGAATTATCATTGCATGTGAGGTAGGACTGTAAAGCAGTTAAGACTGGTTTGTGAGCCATGTAGGAAATATGGTTTCATTATTGACATACACAAAAGTGAGATGCTAGAATTCACACTGAGCACAAGCAGTGGACATTGCTTTCCTTCTGACCGTCCATTCATCTGATCTTTCACCCTTTACAAATTCTAATAGCACCATACTTCACTCAAACCTCTTGCGAGCCCTACTGAAACATGATAAGGTATCAGTTATATACCTGCCAAAAAATTCCTCAGAGTTCAAATTTGTTGCGGTCATTATTCCTCTATAATGAGGATTTTCCTAGCTCAAATCCTCAAATTCTGGAACTCCTTTAAAATGCACATTTCTTTCTAGCTCATCACTCAATAAGTGTTAGAAAAGTTTGAATGAAAGAATACCTTAATCCTAATGTCTAAAAAATGCACCACTTGTTTTAGGTTCCTACATTTCAGAGGATTCTGCAGACGACGTAAATAAAGATATCTTCTTGGTTTCCTGGTTCTTGGTGAAGCAAGATATTGCTGCTGTTATTTGTGTCATCCATGTTTTCTGTTAAAAATAATATATAATACATATATACTATATATATAATATATAGAGAGAGAATGTTGACAATTATTCACATATTTGGACTAATATTTTCCTTTGTATTTATTGACTTGCTCTTTAAAACTGAAGACTAATGAATCACTTGCATGTTTCCCGTTTTCTTTAATATGTCACAAATACCTCTAATCATCTATGAAAATGGAAGTGGATTAAATGAGAATGGTATGGAAGTTGGGAAAAGAGTTATGAATAATCAAGGAATCATAATAGTCCGTGATGACTAGAAAAACGAGCACTGAGAATATAAATAGTTTGAAAATTGAATTCCTTGAATTTCCATTTTGTATGGAAATAGTTCTTAACAAGTGGCATAATTTGCAAAGCCGACTGAGGGAGGTGACCCTGGAAATTGAGTTATTAGGGCTGAAGCAACACCGCGTTAATTGTCTGGCTACGTTGTTGCCGTGATGAAAACCTTCCTGGGGAAAGAAAACTTCTAAGATGGAGAAACCAGTCAGGCGGCTGCTTCTCAGTGCCATAGCTGAGTCAACACTGGCCTCTTTTCTGAACACTGGCGTATCTTCAAAGGTGGTTCATTATTGCGGTGGCCCCTCATTTGAGCTGAGGTCACATAATTTGCATACCAGGACGTTCACAGTCGGAACGCCTTAAAAGTCAATCATGCAATCCAAAGCAGTTCTTTCCCATTGTTTCACGTAAGCTGTGCAACTCCAAGGCTGCTTGAGGTTCTGCTCCAGGCGAAAATGAAGGAGCTGTGTCGGCTCTGTGAGTGTGAAGAGGTGGTCAGCTCTTGAGATTTCTGAGCATGATAGGGACTAGATGTCCACATCCTTCCCCCTCTTAACCTCTGCCCTTCCCAAAGCCGGCGAAGGAAATACACAAACTTTCCCATTTCCCATTACTTAAGAGGCTTGGGGGGAGATTCTTCCTTATGTCAGGTCTGAAGAATCAACACCTGCACAACTGAGATACATACTTTGATATTTTCTCTTTGGGTTTGGAATAAGAACATTGCTGTCCACACCGTCGATATCTGTTTTCATGTTGTACAAGGAAAGCATTTCTCAGCCCAAACGCTAGAAAAAGGTTACATAGGCAAAAGAAATCATTTAATATTAAATCCAGTTTCTCAGGACAAGAACCTAGAGTTTTTGAATATTCTCAATGAATATGGAAAGTTTATGTAGATAACAAACAAAAAAAGAGAATTGATTCCGAGAGCAAGACTTCACTACCATGTCCAAAGAGAGCCCACTTAAATATGAGAACCCTTTCTTCCTTAGCTAACAACTTCTGCAGCTTGATGAAATGCAATTATGGCTTATGTGATGGAAAATGGGCACCTTCTAGAAGAAATTTAGCATGCTAGGTGGATAGTGTGTATGTAAAATACAGATAATAAAAAGATGGAAAACAATGTAACTGTTGTCTCTTTCATCCACCACTCCTGTTTAAAATGTTACTGTTGTATTTAAAGTGAAATCCCATCGAAGCAAGGGTTATAGACAAAGTAAGATGTACCAAAAGTACCAAGTCTCCTGAGTGCTTCATTAACAGGCCAAAAAATTGACTCAAAATTCAGCATCTACAAATTATGTGAGATGTGAAACAAACAAAAATAAGTGTTGGTGTGGTTTCTGTGCTTGTAAAAGAAAGTCTGTTCTGTCATTACCTAGCTGGTCTCTTAGAGAAATGACAGGAGATACTGAGAGAGTAATTCTTGTGTTTTTATTTTGTTTTATTGTATTTTTTTTTAATGTGGCAGGTGCTTTTATTTTTTTTAAACATTTTTTTTTAACATTTATTTATTTTTGAGACAGAGACAGAGCATGAACGGGGGAGGGTCAGAGAGAGAGGGAGACACAGAATCCGAAGCAGGCTACAGGCTCCGAGCTGTCAGCACAGAGCCCGATGCGGGGCTCGAACTCACAGACCGCGAGATCATGACCTGAGCTGAAGTCGGACATTTAGCCGACTGAGCCACCCAGGCGCCCCCGGCAGGTGCTTTTAAAATAAAAACTTCTTCCTTGAAATTCTAATACAACAAAGGGAGTAAAATTCTGCAGTCCATGCAGTTAATTTATGTGTGGGAACAAACAAAAACCAAACCAGGCTTGTCTTCTTGTCATACCAAGGAGTACTTCAGAGAGAAGGAGGAGAGCACTGACTTTTTATTCCTGGCGGATCATAAGCTGATGCGTGTCCCCTGTCATTATTTGTATTTGATGAAATGTGTGGGTTTAACTCAGACTCACCAGAAGAGGTTGGGCCTCATTTCAAAATCAGAGCAAATGCAAGACTTTCTTTCTTTTATTTATTTTATTTTTTTAACGTTTATTTATTTTTGAGACAGACAGAGCATGAATGGGGGAGGGTCAGAGAGAGGGAGACAGAGAATCTGAAACAGGCTCCAGGCTCTGAGCTGTCAGCACAGAGCCTGACGTGGGGCTCGAACTCGTGAACGGCGAGATCACGACCTGAGCCAAAGTCGGACGCTTCACTGACTGAGCCACCCAGATGCCCCAAGACTTTCATTTTCTTAACTGCAAGAACTATTCTAGTATCACAGGTAATACTCATAGCAGTCTAAAGTTCCTAATTCCTAAATTCTACCACAACAAAGTCTGTTAAGGGCATGACATTCTGTCAGCTTCTCTGAGATGGGAGGACTATTAAAAGACTTTCTGGGGAAAAAAGATCTGAGTGAATTTGTTTTACCCCTTGATTTTTCTCCTTATAAATATTCTGTAGGGAGTGAGGCTTTTCAGATGAGGTGGTTGTTCTTGGCTGGATTTTGGAATCTGTTATCCTCAAAAATTGTAACTGTAGTTCTCAATTATTCAAGGTATCCGTCATCTGCTTGACTTGTAACATGGGTACAGGGAACATTATAAGCAGGGGAACTGGTCCAGCGAGGCTTGTAAAATAAAACGAGGAGAGAAAATATGTGGTCAAGAATCGCCCTTTTTCTTGCCTGACATTCTAATATAGCAATTAACAATAATTAATACAATAACTGACACCATTTATTAAATCCTTATTCCTGGGCACTGTATATTTTTTCCCCTCCTTTTTGTATCATTTAAACCACACAGCAACTGAGTAAGTCATCTAGTTCCTACTTACGAATAAGGAAGCAGATTTCATTTTCCCCGGGTCACACAGCTTGCAAATGATACAGCCGGGATTTGAAACTAGGTTGTCAATCACTCCAAAGCCCCATCTCTTCTTTTTTAGCCCTTTATTCTCTCCCATCCTACAGCTATTTTGGTTCATGTACTATCTGGACAGTCAAAATAATAGATGAGAGGAATGAGGAAAAAAATACATGAATGTATAGAAGACGAGATGGTAGTAACAAATTAGAAAATAACAAAAAAATGGTGGAAACACAGCTTTAAAAAAAGATAGTTTTTATTAAAAAAAAAAAAAAAAAAGGAATAGAGAAGAAAAAACCTGCATCTCCCAAGGTAATCCAGGGATGTGAGATTTCCCAGAAAGTCGAGTTCCTAAAGCCGGCAGGGCCGACACTAACCTGAGCTCCCAGCCTAAGTAAGCCGCTTCCACTCCTGCCCTGGGGTTCTGACAGCCTCCTGCCCTCAAGTCCGTTTACCACCTTCTGACTGTGGCCGCTGGAGTGACAAAAATTTCCTGCCCTAGGATGGCCTCTGGTGATGGCATTTTTCCCCATGAAAAAGTAAACTAAGCAAGCAGACAAAAGTACTTCTGGGCCCCTGTGCTGAGTCTCTGCCTATCAACACCCCCTCTGCCATCGCTGACCAGGGAGGGGGGGCTCCCCGGGGGCAGTGGCAGGGATGGGGCTGGGGAGCACACTCACGGACAAAGGCTTTGCTCCCCTTTTAAGGGGACATTTCCTCTAGAAATGTCTTCTGGCCTTAGGCAGACTTCAGCTTACACAGACCCCAAGGGGTCACAGTCGATTCAAATACGAGGCCTTTCAGCCTGCGCAGGTCACGTTTCAGCAAATCCCAGCAGAAGTGGAAAGAACAGACAAGAGGGGAGAAGGCTCGGGTTCTAGATGTTGCCTCTTCGTGGAGCCCATCTGCTCTTGGGGAAAGGTTGCTTCCACTCATGAGTTAACATGCAAAGCATTGACATATATAACTTAGTTACATAACACAACGATGTCAATGTTTGCCATTATTATTATTCAGGTGTGTTTTCATTCATTCACTGTGTAGTGTTTCTCCACCGTGTTTAAGGTCACCCTACGCTTGTCAGTAAAGCTCTGGGCTTGGCTGCTGGTTTGGGAGTTGAGAACCATGGGTAGTGCTCCTGTTTTTTCCTGCTCCTCCCTTAGGACAGAAAGGTGATCCCCTCACCCCCGCCAGCCTGGCTTCAGCAGGTCTCCTAGGAGCCTGTACATGGGGCAGAATCCCCTTCTGCTTCCTTCTGAACACAGGCCATTCCCCCAGCACTGAGGAAACTGAGTCCCAGGGCTTCCATATCAGGGTTTACTATTGATCTTTGATTATTCTGAGGACTCCCCCCAAAACAAGGGCTGTTTCTTGTCTTTCTAACTCCAGGGTGCCCACAGAGTGCCTGGTTCTCAGGAGACACTCAGGGAATGCTTGAGCAAATGAATAAGATGATATGTATTTTTGACATATACACCTACATTTTTATGTGCACGTGCGCATCTCTCTCTTTCTCTCTCTCTCTCTCTCTCTATCTATATATCTATATATCTATATATCTATATATCTATATATCTTCATTTCTGACATATTTCTGTCCACAGAGCTATTATAACATCTTAGACTTGTAAGGCAGGCACATCATTGTTTACCAGTGCTTTAACAATACCAATTGTAGTAATAATGATATCAAAATACTGATAATAGTGTATTGAGTGCTTTACAGGCGTTATTCCATCTCACTCTCCTGACCACGGAGGTAGATATTCCTATTTCACCAGGAGAAATCTGTGGCCGAGAAGATTCAAATGCCTCGCCTTTCTTGACATCCGTAAGAAATGGAATTTGCTTTTGGTATTGTTTTTCAGTTCAGAGCTATGGGACTAAAAAAAAACCCACAGTTGGGGCCCCTGGGTGGCTCAGTCGGTTAAGCCTCCACCTTCGGCTCAGTTCATGATCTCACAGTTTGTGGGTTCGAACCCCACGCTGGGCTCTGTGCTGACAGCTCAGAGCCTGGAGCCTGCTTCCGGATTCTGGGTCTCCCTTGCTGCCCCTTTCCTGCTCTCTCTCTCTCTCTCAAAAATAATAAACATTAAAAAAAAAAAGCCACAGTTAGTGAGTGGTAGAGTTGAGTTATCCAAGCACTGGAAACCAAGTCCAACAGTTTTTTCAGAATTAATTCGTAGAGTGAGTGCTAGTCACATAGGAACCAGGCGTTGTATCTTACGAAGATTTAAATTGGATTCATGTCTTATTACCAAAACAAGGTCAATATAAAATCCATGATGGCAAACAGCTAAGCTGACTGATGAAAATAGACACATGCCAGACATGTGGAGTGGATCGACACTTTTGACCACCAATCGGTCTAGTGGAATGGGCTGATCAAGTACCATACACGAACCACCCTCTTTTATTACTGTTCACGGCTCAGCAGTAAGCGAAGGACACATTAAACCAGTGCCTGAACCTCCAAGTTTCCCAAAGTAAAGAAGAAAATAATGCAATAAATAGGAAATCAACACTGATGCACATACCTAAGGTGCGTCCTTAACCAAATCAATTTTTAGAAACAATTGCTTAAACCCCAGCTAACGATTCTTTCTGGATCTTGAAAAGCACTTCCCTCCGATACATAGTGTTTTTATTTATTTATTTATTTATTTATTTATGTCATACCATGTATTTTTTTTAAATTTTATTTTATTTTTTAAAATTTACATCCAAATTACTTAGCATATAGTGCAACAATGATTTCAGGAGTAGATTCCTTAGTGCCCCTTACCCATTTGGCCCATCCCTCCTCCCACAACCCCTCCAGTAACCCTCAGTGTGTTCTCCATATTTATGAGTCTCTTCTGTTTTGTCCCCTCCCTGTTTTTATATTATTTTTGTTTCCCTTCCCTTAAGTTCATCTGTTTTGTCTCTTAAAGTCCTCATATGAGTGAAGTCATAGGATTTTTGTCTTTCTCTGACTGACTAATTTCACTTAGCATAATACCCTCCAGTTCCATCCACGTAGTTGCAAATGGCAAGATTGCATTCTTTTTGATTGCCGAGTAATACTCCATTGTGTATATATTTACCACCTCTTCTTTATCCATTCATCCATCGATAGACATTTGGGCTCTTTCTATACTTTGGCTATTGTGGATAGTGCTGCTATAAACATGGGGGTGCATGTGTCCCTTTGAAACAGCACACCTGTATCCCATGGATAAATGCCTAGTAGTGCAATTGCTGGGTCGTAGGGTAGTTCTACTTTTAGTTTTTTTTTTTTTTTTAAATTTTTTTTTTTTCAACGTTTATTTATTTTTGGGACAGAGAGAGACAGAGCATGAACAGGGGAGGGGCAGAGAGAGAGGGAGACACAGAATCGGAAACAGGCTCCAGGCTCCGAGCCATCAGCCCAGAGCCCGACGCGGGGCTCGAACTCACAGACCGCGAGATCGTGACCTGGCTGAAGTCGGACGCTTAAACGACTGCGCCACCCAGGCGCCCCTCTACTTTTAGTTTTTTGAGGAACCTCCATACTGTTTTCCAGAGTGGCTGCACCAGCTTGCATTCCCACCAACAACGCAAAAGAGATCCTCTTTCTCCACATCCTCGCCAACATGTGTTGTTGCCCGAGTTGTTAATGTTAGCCATTCTGACAGGTGTAAGGTGGTATCTCCTTGTGGTTTTGATTTGTGTTTCCCTGATGATGAGTGATGTTGAGCATTTTTTCACGTGTCGGTTGGCCATCTGGATGTCTTCTTTAGAGAAGTGTCTATTCATGTCTTTTGCCCACTTCTTCAGTGGATTATTTGTTTTTTGGGTGTTGAGTTGGATAAGTTTTTTATAGATTTTGGATACTAACCCTTTATCCGATATGTCATTTGCAAATATCTTCTCCCATTCTGTTGGTTGCCTTTTAGTTTTGCTGATTGTTTCCTTCATTGTGCAGAAGATTTTTTATCTTGATGAGGTCCCAGTAGTTCATTTTTGTTTTTTGTTTCCCTTGCCTCTGGAGACGTGTTGAGTAAGAAGTTGCTGTGGCCAAGATCAAAGAGGTTTTTGCCTGCTTTCTCCTCAAGGATTTTGATGGTTTCCTGTCTTACATTTAGGTCTTTCATCCATTTTGAGGGTTTTTTTTTTTGTGTATGGTGTAAGAAAGTGGTCCAGGTTCATTCTTCTGCATGTCGCTGTCCAGTTTTCCCAGCACTACTTGCTAAAGAGACTGTATTTATTCCATTGGATATTCTTTCCTGCTTTGTCAAAGATTAGTTGGCCACACGTTTGTGGGTCTGTTTCTGGGTTCTCTATTCTGTTCCACTGATCTGAGTGTCTGTTCTTGTGCCAGTACCATACTGTCTTGATGATTACAGCTTTGTAGTATAGCTTGAAGTCTGGGATTGTGATGCCTCCTGCTTTGGTTTTCTTTTTCAAGATTGCTTTGGCTATTCGGGATCTTTTCTGGTTCCATACAAATTTTAGGATTATTTGTGCTAGCTCTCTGAAGAATGCTGGTGTTATTTTGATAGGGATTGCATTGAATATGCAGATTGCTTTGGGTAGTATCAATATTGTAACAATATTTGTTCTTCCTATCCAGGAGCATGGAATCTTTTTTCCATTTTTTGTGTGTGTCTTCAATTTCTTTCATAAGCTTTCTATAGTTTTCAGTGTATAGATTTTTCACCTCTTTGGTTAGACTTATTCCTAGGTATTTTGTGGCTTTTGGTGCAACTGTAAATGGAATCGATTCCTTGATTTCTCTTTCTGTTGCTTCATTGTTGAAGCAGAGAAATGAAACCGTTTTCTGTGCATTGATTTTATATCCTGCAACTTTGCTGAATTCATGAACCAATTCTAGCAGTTTTTTGGTGGAATCTTTTGGGTTTTCCATATAAAGTATCATGCCATCTGCGCAGAAGAAAGTATGACTTCCTCCTGGCCGATTTGGATGCCTTTTATTTCTTTGTGTTATCTGATTGCAGAGGCTAAGACTTCCAACACTATGTTGAATAGCAGTGGCAAGAGTGGACATCTCTGTCTTGTTCCTGACCTTAGGGGGAAAGCTCTCAGTTTTTCCTTATTGAGGATGATATTAGCATTGGGTCGTTCATATATGGCTTTTATGATCTCGAGTTATGCTCCTTCACTCCCTACTTTCTTGAGGGTTTTTATCAAGAAAGGATGCTGTATTTTGTCAAATGCTTTCTCTGCATCTATTGAGAGGATCATATGGTTCTTGTCCTTTCTTTCATTGATGTGATGAATCACGTTAATTGTTTTGTGGATATTGAACCAGCCCTGCATCCCAGGTATAAATCCCACTTGGTCATGGTGAATAATTTTTTTAATGTATTGTTGGATCCGGTTGGCTAATATCTCGTTGAGGATTTTTGCATCCATGTTCATCAGGGAAATTGGTCTGTAGTTCTCCTTTTTAGTGGGGTCTTTGTCTGGTTTTGGAATCAAGGTAATGCTGGCTTCATAGAAAGAGTTTGGAAGTTTTCCTCTTCCTCTTCTGGAACCCCTAGGATTCTGACGTTATTCCTTTTTAATGAGTCACTGATTTCTCTAATTCTTAAATCATTCTCTTTTGCCTTAATCTCCCTCTTTTTTTCTGCTTCACTGTTCTCTATAAACTTGTCCTCTATATCGCTGATTCTCTGTTCTGCCTCATCCATCCTTGCCACCGCTGCATCCATCCATGATTGCAGCTCAGTTATAGCATTTTTAATTTCATTATGGCTATTTTTTACTTCTTTTATCTCTGCAGAAAGGGATTCTAATCTATCTTCGACTCCAGCTAGTATTCTTATTATTGTGATTCTAAATTCTGGTTCAGATATCTTGTTTGTATCTGTGTTGGTTAAATCCCTGGCTGTCATTTCTTCGTGCTCTTTCTTTTAGGGTGAATTCCTTCATTTTGTCATTTTGAAGGGAGTAAAGGAATTAATGAGGTAGAAAAATTAAAATAAAAAAATTAAACACACACACACACACACACACACGCACACACACACACAAATCGAATAAATGATGCTAGATCCTAGGAGTGTTTTGGTCTGGGTGTTGAAAGTGCTTTGACAGATTAGAGAAAAAAAATTGGGGGAGGGGAGAAAAAAAAAGGAAATCGTTTGAGAATTTGAAAAAATGAATACACTGAAGTAGACTAAAATGAGATGATGGAGGTAAAATAGAATTTGAAAAAATATACACAGAAGTAAAGAATGTAGTAGAAAAAAATTAAAGAAAAATATTTTTATTAAAAATTAAAAATAAAAATGAATGTTTTCTTTTTCTATATTCAAGAAAAAGAAAAGAAATGAGAAAGAGAAAAAAGAGAAAAAAAAAAAAGGAAAAAAGCAAATCGTTTGAAAATTTGAAAAAGTGAATACACTGTAGTAGACTAAAATAAAATGATGGAAGTAAAATAGAATTTGAAAGAATTTACATAAAAGCAAAAAATATGTAAAAAAGTAAAGAAAAATATTTTTAATAGAAGTTGAAGGTAAAAATGAAGTTTTTCTCTTTCTGCATTCAAGAAAAAAAAAGAAATGAGAAAAAGAAAAAAGAAAAAGAAAAAAGAAAAGGAAAAAAAAGGAGATCGTTTGAAAATTTGAAAAGGTGAATACACTGAAGTAGACTAAAATAAAATAATGGAAGTAAAATAGAATTTGAAAAAGTTTACACAAAAGTAAAAAATATAGTAATAAAAATTAAAGAAAAATATTTTTAGTAAAAATTGAAAATAAAAATGAATTTTTTCTTTCTGTATTCAAGAAAAATAAGTTTAAGAGAAAAAAAAAGAAAATTGAATAGATGGACCTATTAACAGACTGAAGTAGGACTGAAATTACTTCGTTTTCCCCTAGAAGTCAGTGTTTCAGAGTCAGTGTTTTATAGTGTTTTATAGTTTAAAGTCTGTGCTTTATAGTTGATAAACTAAGCAGGCAGTGAGACTTGTGTCCTTGAAGATCGAAGTTGGCCCGGTTTGGGCGGGGCTCAGTGTAACGGCGTCGCTCTCCACTAGATGGCGCTGCTAGCCTACTGGGGTGGATTGTTGCGGCGCTCATAGGTGCGTATGCGCTTGCGCGGGGGCGGTGAAAAATGGCGCCACTCAGTTACCCAGTCTGTTCTCCAGGATCAGCAATCGCGGACCCGTCCTCTGTCTTCAGCTTTCATCCACTCCCCGCTTTTTCACTCTCTGTGACCAGGCCCCAGGCAATACTTCTGTCCTGAGTTTTGTCTCAGATGCGGCTGTATTTCCCGGCCCCTTACTTCCGAAGGACTGTGGCTTTGACCCGTTCCGCCCCTCTGTGGGAGGGTCTCACTGAGCAATGGCTGAATGAGCAATGGCCGAATGCCGGTTGCACCCAGGAATGCCCGCTGGACCCTGCTGCTGTCGGTGCCCCAGGACTATGGCCAGGTGCCAGCCCACCTCAGAAAAAGTTCGCGAGATAGTGTCGCAGCAGCGCGTCAGGGATTATAGACAATCACAACACACATCGGGCACCAGGCTTCACCCTTAAGGACCTTGTTCCAGCACCAGCGAATGTGGCCGTTTTCTGGGGTCTGCTGGGACCAGGTGGCTTCAACAGTCTCTACCAAATGTCCTTCCAGCAGTGGAACTGCTTTTCCCTGTGTGGCCCGAGAACCTCCCGGACCCCACTCTGTTCCTGGGGATTTGCCCTTCCCACCAGAGCACCTCCAGGTATCGAGCTGCGGAGTTGCAGCCTTTGCGCTCCCCTTGTTTACAGTCTTAATGGAATTTAAACCCTCTCCTTCCTTCTTTCTCCCTTTTTAGTTTAGTCCCTGCGCCTATTTCCAATTTTCTACTTTCTCTCCAGCTGCTTTTGGGGAGGGGTGCCTTTCCCGTATTTTCCACCCCCCCACCCCACCCAGTTTCCATCCTCTCTCCACTCGCAAAAGTACCTCCCTTCCTGCACCTTCTCGCTCCCCAAGTTCACTTCTCCGCGCCGCGTACCTGCTGAATTCTGTGGTTCAGGTTGTGCAGATTGTTGTGTTAATTCTCCAATCAGTTTTCTAGGTGCGTAGGATGGTTTAGTGTTGGTCTGGCTGTATTTCATGGACGTGAGACACACAAAAGCCTTCCATCAATACATAGTGATTTAAAGCCGTAAAGTACATAGTGTTCCAGGTCTCCAAGTTTAATTGTCTGTATAAATAATGGGTGAGGTCCATGACTGGGAAACATTTAAATTTCCATCACATGAGTGGGAAGATTTTCAGTTCCAGTCTCTCTAGTACTATGTTAGATGAATCAGAAAGGGGAGCCCCATTTTGGCCAACTCCATCCATCCGTGGAATCTAACACTGATAAATAGATTCCATGCCTATTATTTGTAAATAATTGAATTATTTAAGACGCTGAATATAAGATGCTGAGTTTTTTAAAAAGAATGTCAAAGATTGTGATTTGCACGACATATATTGTGCATCAAATAGCAAAGAGGAAAAAATAGAGGAATTTAAAACATACCATTCTTTGTTTTGGAATCCGGTTGTGAAGCATGAAACCATATTAGCTTGTGGTTAATATGGGCTGCCATTCGTTCAGTTGCTCTCATTTCTGTCACTATTTGAAGTGAAAGCAAGCTGTGTTCGTGTCAAGGTTTGTGAAGGGGATAGAGATTTTTTAGGGCTTGACTTATTCAGATAGGATGGTCTGGGTAGCTTAAAATAGGAGGCCATCCGACCTTCCAAACTGTGACTCTTCATATTTTGTGGCACCGTTCCCTTCCCAAACACTGATCAGCTATTCATAGATTGATTAATGGGTATCTATTTTATTGCTTAAAGAGCCTTAAATTATTTAGCGCAGCTTACCACCATGCTGCCTAGAAGCTTAGGTTATTAAAAGATGTGAACTATCTAGTTCGCGATCTTATATCTGTGCAAAGCTAGTCATTTGGTAAAGAGGCAGAATGAAACAACAGTGGACATCTCCGAGGACCTAAGACAGACTGTAGCTCCTCCTCCCCACTCTAAGGGCAGGTGTCTGAGAGCCTTTGAGGAGGCCCCCCTCCCGCTACCACTTGGAGCACACTGGGAAGGGGGAGATCAGAAAGCCTTTGGTAGACCCCGAGGCCGTGGCTTAACGTGAGGTAACAACAACCATCGTGGTAACCATCAACACTTAAGTGATGGGAAAAATCCCTGTTCTCAGAAGAGATTTTGTGGCATTAGCCACACACACACACACACACACACACACACGCACGCACACACACATACTTTTGTGATGCCAGCCAGCCATGAATTGGCTTCTGCAGCTCTTATATACAAGTAGGCACTGAGATCTCGGGACTCTCTCCCACCCCTGGCTCCCAAATCGTCATTTCTCAGAACCCCCGTGAGCTTTCAAATCAGAATGAGGGATGGAGATCACCTCAGCACAGGACAGCAGCTGCTTTTGCTGTGGCGGACAACCTGGGGAGGCACTGATGTGCATTGCTATCCCAGCAAGGCCACCGTGGTGGACAAAGGCCACCATGAATGAAAGTGGTTTGTTTTCGTTTGTTTCATTTGCTTAGGCAGGTGAGGCCAAAAGTCCAGGCTTCTGGGACTTACCTCACTAGTACACAGACGAAGTCGTTCTAAAAATGTGTGCATTCTTTGACATCTTTAAGAAATGTAATTTGCTTTTGGTATTGTTTTTCAGTTCAGAGCTGCAAGACTAAAAAAAGCCTCCATTTTTTAGAGGATGCTTCCATTTCATCATGCCTCCATTTTTTAGAGGATGAAATCCAATCTTATGTATAACAATCTTCTATATTTTTTAACACAACTTATTTAGAAATATTTCTAAGCTTATTTAGCAGACTTATTTAGAAATAACAGCATTTTACCTTTTTGTTGCAATTAGTTTTCACAACTAAGAGGAAATCATCAAAGAGAAACATATAAACACCCCAGAATCTTGTGCTTTCTGAGGAGAAAAAGGTGTAATTGGGGCTGGAAATAGTATGCAGAAGGTGGTGTTTTTTGAATCAAAGAATCCCTTAGAAAGCAAGACAGGGCAGTGTCAGGGCACAGGAGGCTTGCAGCTTGGGAAACTCCAATCATGTGGATCAGAAAATTGCATTACTGTTAAACCGATTTCCCCCTCAAGCAGAGACTTGATGTGAGCCCATGCTTCCGCCTTTAAAGACATTGTATTTGTGATGTATTTCATGTGGATCCAAGGTAACTCAGTTGGTATTTGCAATGGTTTCAGCTAAACCTAGGACACATCTATCCACTAATGGAATTTGCAATATTTTCGCCTCTCGACCCATCCGGGTGGTCATTGGCCAAGGTATACTTGACTAGAAAAAAAGGCATTTTATTATTGTTGTGAGCTGAATTGTGTCCCCCGCCCACTCCCCCAACTCATATGTTGTAGCCCTAACCTCCAATGTGGATTTACGAGGGGTAAGTAAGATGAAGTGAGGACATAAGGGTGGAGCCCTGGTCCATTAGGATTAGTGCCGTCGCAAGAGGATGTACAAGCCAGCCGATTCTCTCTGCCATGTGTGGGCACTGAGAGTGAGGCCATCTGTAAGCTGAGAAGAGAGCCCTCATCAGTCACTGAATTGGCCGGGAACTTGATCAAGCACTCCCAGCCTCCAGAACTGGGAGAAATAAATTGCTGTCCTTACAGTGGCCCCGTCTGTGGTATTTTGTTATGACAGCGCTAGCTGATTAAGACAGTCAGTAAAGCGACCTGCCCCTCGAGTTTTGCAGTGTGTCCATCCATGTTTAAACGTTCTTCATGTAGCTTTATATTTATAAACTTTTCTGGTATCACTTTTCATAGTTACTTAAAGCAAATGGCCTTTTATATTTTTCCCTAAGAGAGGGATAGTAGTAGAAGAGAAATCAAATAGAATGGGGAGGGGCGCCTGGGTAGCTCAGTCGGTTAAGCGTCTGACTCTTGGTTTCCGCTCAGGTCATGGTCTCACGGTTCATGAGTTCGAGCCTCGCGTTGGGCCCTGCGCTGACAACTTGCAGTCTGCTTGGGATTCTGTCTCTCTCCCTCTGCCCCACCCCCACTCTGTCTCTCTCAAACTAAACAAATAAACTTAAAAAAATAATAAAATGAGGAATTGCCCCTCCCTATTCTACGCTATCCCTTAGAAATTAGAAAAATAAATGGTTAAATATAAATGATTTCAGAGGAAAAAGCAGTCCATTCAGAGGCAGATGTAACATATGTTTAAAATAAATATAAAAAAATAAGTAAATTAATTAAAAAGTTAATTAATATTAGTCTAGGAGTTCTTTCTCAGGTGCTGTAACCCCAGGAAACTATGTGGCTTAAGGTTAAGTTGGTAGATAAAATATTTAGGATTCAATTCTATTTTCTCCTCTCCTTTAAGTTTAGAGGAAAGATTCTATATTTGCATATCAGATATTTTATTCAATCTGGAATTGTCCTTGAATATATTTTTTAAATGTTTATTTATTTTGAGACAGACAGAGAGCATGAGTGAGGGCAGTGCAGAGAGAGAGAGAGGGAGAGAGAGAATCCCAAGCAGGCTCCCCACTCAGCACAGAGCCCAACGTGGGGCTCAGTCTAACTAATGATGAGATCATGACCTAAGCTGAAATCAAGAGTCAGATGCTTAACCAACTGAGCCACGCAGGTGCCCCTATCCTTGAATTTTTTTAAAAAAAATTTGGGGCGCCTGGGTGGCTCAGTTGGTTAAGCGTTTGACTTCGGCTCAGGTCATGATCTCGCAGTTTGCGGGTTCAAGCCCTGCATTGGGCTCTGTGCTGACAGCTCAGAGCCTGCTTCAGATTCTGTGTCTCCCTCTCTCTCTGCTGTTCCCCCGTCATGCTCTGTCTCTCTCTCAAAAATAAATAAACATTAAAAAGAAATTAAAAAAAATTTTTTTAACATTTATTCATTTTTGGGAGACAGGGAGCATGAATGGGGGAGGGGCAGAGAGAGAGGCTGATACAGAATCTGAAGCAGGCTCTAGGCTTCGAGCTGTCAGCACAGAGCCAGGTGTGGGGCCCGAACCCATGAACCATGAGATCATGACCCAAGCTGAAGTTGCACGCTTAACAAACTGAGCCACCCAGGCACCCCTGTCCTTGAATATTTTTTTACAAATTGTATTTCATCGCTACGAAACTTACTTTTTGCAAATCAGGTTGTGGCAAAGACTGCTTGCTGGTTGTCCCTCAAAAACTTTTCACCCTCCTTTGTAGTAGCAGCATTTCTGAGTTTTAGTGGGTACATGTCCATTTCCAATAAATACTACATCTCCAAGCTCCCCTGTGGTTAAATATGACCAAGCGACTAAATCTGACCAATGAATATGAACAAAAGTGTGCAGCTTCTGGGCCATGTCCTTAAACAGCAAGGCTCTGATCTCCTGTCCCCCTATCCACTTCCCCCCGGCAAGAATGGAGACATGCCGGTGACTTGTCTTGGACCACACAGAAAAAGCGATTTCCCAGGGATGGCAGAGCCAGCATCCCATCCAGGTTTCCCCGACAAACACCTCGCTCCCACATGACGTGTGAATGCACATCTTCACGTGGCTCTTCACCGAGAGATGGTCATGGGCATGTCCTCCAGGTTCCACCTGACTTCTCATGATGCCCAAACCCGAGCCTCAAAACTGACTCTCTGACCCACTCTCTCCGCCAGTCTCAGTGTTGCTCAACCAGCCTTTCAGCACATAGGTTAGGACACCCGGGGACGGCTTCGACTCGTTCCCTCTTCACCCACTTTGTCCATCAAAAGGTCCTCCTGCTTTTGCCTTTGAAACATCTCTCCCATTTATCTTTTTCTATTTGTGTCCATTTCTAACATTTTAGGATAGGTCAGTGCCCCTTACAGTGTTGGGAATTTGGTAGATAGAAGGCAGGGGTCCATAAAAATCTCTGATAATTCCAGGTGGAGGCCGATTTTGGAGGGAGAGTCATGTTTGAGCACAGAGCTGTGTTTTGCTTCATTACTTTGATTTGGTTTTGTCACAATGCAAAATTATTTTTAAAGTGGTGATAACATCAAAGAAAATTAAAATTGTCATCTTTTCGAAAGGAAGTGGGAGGGGCGTGGCCTGCAGGTCAAGAACAGTTGAGAAGCCCAGGCCCGGCTCTTTTCACCCCACCCTGCTTCACTGAGGAATTTGCAGCGGGTCTCTGTGCTCTGGTACCCTCCTGCAGCTCCGTGCGGTTTTGTGCTTTGCTTCTGATAACTCTTCAACAGCCCTTTAAACCTATCATGCTCCTATCCAAGAGCTCAACGACTTCTTGTTGCCAGCAGTTTTCTGGCTGGATCCCCCTGCTTGGTTTCCAAGGTAGTTGCTGTGATTCTGGAAGCCTGCTATGCTGAGGTGGCCTGGTGCAGGTCTGATCTCTGCCATTTAATCAGCCAGGTGGCCTTGAGGACGATTCTAGAACCTCCCTAAGCCTCAGATTCCTTCCCTATAACATGGGATTAAGTGTAACTTCTCTGCATAACTCACTGAAAGGAGAAAATGCATGAAACGGCCCCTTGAGGTCAATTGCTGGGCATGTCTATCTTTCCTAAACGGCAGTTGCCAGGTGGGCATTGTGTCCTGAACTGCCATCTGGCGCTCTCCCTAAATTAGAGGAGATTCTCAACGGGGTGTATTCAATAAGGAATTAGCACCCAGCTCCGCCCCCTGGACCACATGACCATAAATAGGCAACCCCACTTCCGGCAGGGCTTCACACACAGCAGGTGACTAATCAAGAGTCTATGCGGACATGAATAAATGAGTGAATGCAAATCTTATTTCAGTCTGGCAGCCCTTTCTGATCATGATAGTATTTACTGAGCACCGGCTGGGTGCCAGCCATTCTTTCGAGTGCCTATCCATCAGCTCATTGAATCCTCACAACAAAGAGAGGAAACTGAAGTGTGGCAGGATTGCTGTAGGGGCCTGAGGTCACGCAGGCACAACAGGCTGAGCCAGGAAGCGAGCCTGGCAGTCAGCCCCCGGGGGCTCGCCCTCTGGACCTCAAACCATGTTGCTAGAGTCTCCACCTGCCGGGTGGCTTCTGCCTCCAAGCCTTTCTTCCTGCCATGCTTCTCATCTGGGATGTAATCCCTCCTGTCCTTCCAGGGACCTCTATCCTTTCTATACCCCCAAACCCACCTCCAGCCCCATGGACCACCCCAGTACGCCAGCTTCACAGACTCTTAGCTTTTCTGAACTTACGCTGCAGGTCTGCTCATTATGGCAGAGCTTCTCAGCCAGAGGGAAAGGATTATACAGAACAATTACTTTATATTCTCCAATGGTATCTACCTAGCACAGCGTGTATTACATAATAGGGTCCCAATTGACAGGGTGGCCGCCCCAGTCCCTGGGGGAGTAAAATGATGATGATAACAGGTGATGTCGAGTGTTTACCGTATTTCAGACCATGAGCTAAGCTCTTCATGTATATTACTTCATTTTAACAACGGCCTTATGGTCATCCCATTTCATAGGGAGAAAATGGAGGGCCTGGAGCTAGTTATGCTGTGAAGTCTTTGATCAAGCCAGAGTCTGCATGAGTCCCTAGGATGCTCTGATCCACATTTTCCATTGCCTCAGCCATACAGAGCAAATGCGATTCCTCCCACACTTCAATTAGTAATGATTGGACAAGTTACAAGATAGCATAGATGTTGAATCAAAAAAATTTTTGTTTTAATGTTTATTTATTTTTGAGAGAGAGACAGAGCACAAGTGGGAGAGGGGCAGAGAGAGAAAGAGATACAGAATCTGAAGCAGTCTCCAGGCTCCAAGCTGTCAGCACAGAGCCCGACGTGGGGCTCCAACCCACAAACCATGAGATCATGACCCAAGTTGAATGCTTAACTGACTGAGCCACCCAGGTGCCCCCAAAGATGTTGAATTTTTTTAAAATTTTTTTTCAACGTTTATTTATTTTTGGGACAGAGAGAGACAGAGCATGAACAGGGGAGGGGCAGAGAGAGAGGGAGACACAGAATCAGAAACAGGCTCCAGGCTCTGAGCCATCAGCCCAGAGCCCGACGCGGGGCTCGAACTCACGGACCGCGAGATCGTGACCTGGCTGAAGTCGGACGCTTAACCAACTGCGCCACCCAGGCGCCCCACAAGGATGTTGAATTTTTAAAGGAAGCAGCTATTTGCCTGCAAGAGTTAATTTTCCTTTATAGAAAAGTTGTCTGGTGGCTGGTGACAAGATGTTTTCTGCCATGTGTTCTTTAAAAATATGTTTCAGGCAAAACAAGGAGAGAAAAATCACAGAGATATTGTTAGTGATTAAAAGAGAACATATTCCAGGAACCGGGGCAGCACATTTTACCTAGAAGGTTTGCAACATTAGGAAATGCTGGAAGGTGGGCCTGAGAATGGGAAAGAATGGAAAACTGCTCAGAAGGGCCACCCCAAGAATGTCTGATGATGTCAGCCTCCCACATACAATGCCATGTGGATGAAGGCTTTACTTCTGGTTCATAAAATTAGATTTATTATTCAAGTGGACAGCTGGGGACTTTGTAAGACTAGTTTAACAATTTCCATCTACGTACCAAACTTCTGGGGAGGGACATAAGTCCTAATTGAACATTTGTGTACCTCTGGAATGAAGCTTTTTGTTTCTATCCCATAGTAGAGGCCACACAATAATCTTCCGTAGATGTCTACATTTTTGGCAATTGTCAAGCCACTTCACTTTTCCTTCAAGGATCCCTGAAAAACAAGACACAATCAATATATTTTTAAATGCATGTGACATTGCAGCATAAAAGTTAACCAAGATCCACAGAAATCATTTAGAAACACTGACTATCCCTGGAGCCAAACCGTATCTTAGGTTCATTTAACATATTGCTTGTTGTTTAAATGTCTTAGAAAAATGCACTAATTTGAAATCAGCCTCTTGAAGAGAAAAATGAAGCTTAATGAATTTAATTCAGTAAGTTGGAAATGTATTGTGCATTTTTATTTCAACAATATTAATAAAGCCTTTGTAGGTTTCTCTTCATCCCTACACCATATAGTCTTTAATTAGAGGTGGGAAAATCAGACAAACAAGGACAAACGTATCTTTTGTACTAATCGTAAAACCTACATTCACTTCATAAGGATGATTATTGCTTTTTGACAAGAACTCATTTTCTCTTCTGAAGGTTTATATTAATTTTCCCACATTAAAATAACATATTACTAATGAGCTTTTGAAATAATTTTTGGAAGTGTGGAGGGCAAGTCATAGACCCACAGAATCACATGGTGGGTGGGATTCTTGAGAATTCATCTTTAAGCTCATAGACTTATAGGAAGCCACAGGAGTCTCTTCCCTCAATGATAAGGATCTATTTTTTTTTATTGAGAAATCTCCAGAAGAGATGCTGTTCCCCATCTCACAAACCTATCAAAATGAGTAATAATCTGCAAAGTTTTAAAAAGTCTTGCTTTGAGTTTTTGTCTTGTTCACTTCATAAGCTCAATTCAAGTTCCTAGGGTCATTTTAGAATTTGAACAAAAAATTTAGAAAGAGGGAAGAAACTCCCAACTGAATGGCCATTTTACTTTGAAACTTGCAAAAAAGTATTATTTCTGTACAGCTGATAATCGTCAATTTGAGTTGCTCCCTTTGGATGCTTCCCAGAAAATCTTGGTTTATGAGCATATATCAAAGATTTCTTTATTTGAATTTAGTCATAGAAAGCTCCACAAATAAACTTAAGGCATCAGAGGACTTGCTTAGTTCCTATTCCCAAATTTCAGTTCTCGAGATTGCAGCTGGCATAATTTTAGATGAGCTCTGGATTTCAGTGACCTAAAAAAAAAAAAAAAGATGAATGATAATTTAGCCTCTGGAAAGGCTCCCCATGGTGTTTACCCCCATTTGCTTTGTGTGTGGGTTCAGCATGGATGTGAAACACAAAGTGCTTTCAATCATCTGGGAAGTAGGTCTTTCCTGCCTGAACTCACTTCTGAACGCCTTGGAGACAGAGCCACGTCCTGCACAAACTTGGTGTGGGAGTTCTCATCGGGTCTGCCAGGATGTGACTGGAGTCCATTGTTTTGCGTGTTTGATTTACAATGCACTCCCACTCGAATCCATGTTTCCGAGAGCCATGACCTCAAGTCAATGGAATTGCCTTCTAGTGTGGAAGTCCAAATGGTTCCCAGCAGCCACGGGGCCCTCCATCGCTTTGAGTAAACTTAGACTGGAGCTCTGGGTCACCTATCTCAGGGGCTTACTGATTGACCTTTCCATCTTTTCCTTGATACTGTAGATCATGATTTTCTCCATAGAGTCTCTACTCCATTTCCAGACATTCTTCAGCAACAAGGTGCCGAGTCACCCCACCTGTCCAGTGGGGCCACCAGCAGCTCAGGCAGGTGGAGCCGTCCTCACTGTTCATTTTGCTCACACCGCTGCAGAAGCCAAAAGCAGACTTTCAGAATATCACTTCTCCTATTAAGGCACTGAGAAGCCTGGACACGGGAAACTCTTAGAGACTTTATTCAGTAATTCTATGACATACCTGTGAGCTTGCTAGGAAAGTTTATAAGCCGCGGACTAGACTTTGGTTTTGAAAATTCCATATTAAACTGTTTTTAGCAAGTATCTACCCACCAGTGCCAAAATCAGGGTTGGAAATGGGGTCGTTAAATATGGTTAAGAAGTACTATTGAGGGGCGCCTGGGTGGCTCAGTCGGTTAAGTGTCTGACTTCAGCTCAGGTCATGATCTCAGGGTTCGTGGGTTTGAGCCCTACGTCGGGCTCTATGCTGACAGCTTGGAGCCTGGACCTTGATTCTGATTCTCTGTCTCCCTCTCTCTGCCCCTTCCCTGCTTGCTCTCTCTCTCTCTCTCTCATAAATAAACATTAACAAAATTAAAAAAAAGAAGTATTATTGAATATTACTGACTTGTTACTTTCCAGTTAAAGAAACGAAAGACTCCTTGTTCAGCTGTCTTGTCTCCCCAGTAATGGTGATGAAGGCAGCTGTCCTCAGCCCTCCATGTGACACCACCCAATCCTCCTAAATAGTTTGGAAATTCATCATGATTTTGATGTGCTGGAAAAGTGTGAAATTTGTTAAATCTCCCAGAGAATGCATGGTCTACCCGTGGCAGTGAAAAGATATATTAATATACATGTTCCAGCTTTGTCTGCCTTTCTCACTTAAGAGTTTAGTTTCACCCATTGGTTTCTCCCTTCTCCCTGGCCCTTGGTGGAGATTTCTGGTTTCACCAGCTCTGCTCGCATCCTCACTGTGATGCACAGTTAGGAGAACTGAGGATGCACATGGGGGTAAAAGGGAAAGGAAGGAATTTTGTTCATTGGGGCAGTTCTTCAAGTCTCCTTTGTCGCTGAGATTCAGGGCAATGAAGAGAAAATGAAAACAGAAGTCAAGAGACTAAGTTGATCTACATGATATAGAGCAGAGACAGGAACGAGGAGGGATAAAGACAGACAATTTTCAATAGGGAGAGGTTGGGCCAAAAGGCAGTTGCAAGGTGTGCAAGCACCGGGAAGATTTGAGTAAGTACTGCTATGGGTTATACACTGAATTTCCATCAAAGGCATTTGAGAGACACAAGTGAAGGTGCTAACGGCTCTTCCATTTCTTTCATCCGCTGGACTGTTTTTTGGAATGCGACATGGTCTTGAACGGAGGGGCCCTGGCTTTTGATGACACATGACGAGTGGAACCCAGTGTTTGGCTGCTATGCACACAGGTGCATCAAAAAGTACTATTAGTACTGTTAGTGTGTTCTCTCCCTCTTCTCTTCTCCCACCTGAGTTGAGCTGTAAAAGGGTCCTACCCTTAACTAAATGTTTTTCTTGGGGCACGTGGGTGGCTCATACAGTTGAGCATCTGACTCGATTTCAGCTCAGGTCATGATCTTATGGTTCGTGAGATCGAGCCCCACATTAGGCTCTGAGCTGACGGTGCAGAATCTGCTTGGGATCCTTGATATTTTTTCTCTCTCTTCGCCCCCCATGCTTGTGCTCTCTCTTCCCAAATAAATAAATAAACATTAAAAAATTTTTAAAACATTTTTTTGTGCTGCAGGCTATTGCCCCTTTTCTACTTTTATGCTCAGTCCAGGCCCAGGTTAAATCCTTTGTCTTGTGACCAAGGCACTCCAGGACCAGCCTCAAGTGGGCTAAGGCACACTATAGAGATTCTCTTTGCTTCCCCAAAGACAGCTGCATCCATCTTTATGCCCACATGTCAGCCCTTGCATTTTGGAGATCTGGGTACAGCTGACTCAATGGCCCAGGGAAGTCCAAAGCCCTTATGTAGATATTTAGAAACTCACTGAGAGACACGGAGATTCCAATGGCTTTCTCTGGCCCCTGGACTCCTGTTTGCACACATACTTCTTTTTTGAACAGCATGGGACAAATGCCAAGCCAGGTCCATTGGTTGGTTTCCTATGTTGGTTTCCACTGTTAACCCCCTCCTGCCAAACACTTTATGAATTATGTATTTATTTTACTGAAGATTTTGGGTTGTGGGGAGGGGTCAAATACACAGCCCACAGCCCTCCGCCATTTTTCTGGTGCCATTCTCTTCTCTGAAAAGAGAGCTCTTTGTCTCCCTTACCCCTGAACTTTGCCCCCCTTCTCTCTCAGCCTCTTGCTTAGCAATTTATGCTTGTCTTTCACAGTTTGACCTTGTCCACCACGGACAGGCTTCTCATCTGGCCACGCTAGCAGCTTTATCAAAGTATTTCTTCTGAAAACATTCAGGGCTCATTCCTCACAGGAATTCTGCCAGACACAGTCTCTTCCACTTCCCCATATACCAATGGCAGGTCATGAAAGTGAGTACTTGGGTGCATGATGAATGGAACTCTAGGAGCAATGCTTCAAGGTCTTCTGAGGATCCCCTTCCCTTCTCTGCACCCCAGATTCCTGTTTCGGAAAACTGCGGAAGTCTCTAGACCACCTCCAAGTTCTCATCTGGTCAAAATGGCTGTGATTCTCATCAAGGTTGGGAAGGATGAGGAAGGACGCTGGAACTGCAGGTGTGGAGAGGCTGGGGGTGGAAACTGTGAGAAGAGGTGTGGGGGGAGAGGGCCTTCATCTGTGGGCTTAGTGGCTGATTTCCATGCTGACTCACTGGCAGCTGCATTCCAACCAGGGTGGCTGGGAGCTCCAGTAATGGATTTCCTCAAAACACACAGGCCCAGGCCATTGCCCCATATTTCCACGCCTCAGGGGACAGCTCTGGTGACCAGCACCCACTTTTAGTGCAGGTAAACGTAGCAACATACAATCTCCCCCACATAACAATATCAGGCAAGAAGTCTCAGTGGTAAATAATTTAGACAAAGATCCAGGCAGGTAATTGGAAGCTTTTAGAGTTTTGAAAGTCCTCAGAAGAGAGAATAAAGCTATTTGATGATTCTAAAAGTAGCCATGAGTTTTTCTTTTATCTCCCCTTTTGGCTTTATTTTTCAGGTGCATTAGGGAAGAAAAGAACATCTCTATCAAGAAAGAGTGGACATAAAAGGCCTTTCAATGGATGGGTCTAGATCAATAGGATCTGCTTTTGTTTTGTACTAAGTATCCAATGTGTTTAGGGGATCAGTGAAAGGAATTCAGGGCCCCAAATCAAACATTCTTCTCATAAATCTGTCTTGGTGGGACACAGCATGGTGCTGGGCAGCCAGCGTTTGTGGGATCTTGGGAAATATGCTTAAGCTCCCTAAACCTCATCTGTGAAATGGATAATGAGAATGATGATTTCATCAGGTTGGTGAGGGGTTTTGATGAGCTAATCTACGCAAAGTGCCCAGAACAGTGTCTGGTATTTCTCAAACACTCGGTCTATGGTAGGTAGAGAGAGGTCTTAGCCACTGTTTAGTCGAACCGCACAAAGAGACCTAGTATAAAGTTTTGTCTCTTTCTCTGTCTCGTCCTGACTGTTTAGGAAAGAGCAGGGAGCATTCTACTCCCATCAGTGTTTGCCAACACAACGTACAGACACTCATAGAGCCCAGGCCCATGTGGTACGGGGGTAAATTCATCCCAGTGCATTCAGAGCCCAATTCCAGGCAACCCATAGCATGACACAGATTTCAGTTCTCCAACCACGCTGTTTGTTGTTTGTTTGTTTGTTTGTTTGAGAGAGAGGGTGCAAGTGAGTGAGGGGCAGAGAAAAAGAGAGAGAGAGAGAGAGAGAGAGAGAGAGAGAGAGAAGCAGGGCTCGTGTTTTACCTGAAGTGGGGCTCGGCCTTACCTGATGTGGGGCTCGAGCTCACAACCCACGATTCAGATCATGACCTGAACTGAAGTCAGACCCTTAACTGATAAGCCACCCAGGTGCCCCAACCACACTTACATCAGAGCATAGTAGAAGAACGAATGTCAGCTTCAGACAGGACTGAACTGGAATCCTGCCGGCCTCTTCCTTGAACGACTGTATCTTCCAGCAAGTTGCCTAATTTATCTAAGCTCCTGAAAAATGAGGATAATATCATATCTCACAGGGGCACTGTATAGACAAAGAGATCATAGATGTCTAGTATGCAGCACAGTGCCTGGCCATAACAAGAGCTCAAGAATGGGTCACCTTTATTATTTTTACTTACTATTACATTATTATTATTATTTTTTATAATTATTACATGTTATAAGCATTATAATTCTTATATGTATTCTTATACGTATTGTATATCTTATATGTATTGTAATATTATGATTAACTACCTGTGGTGATGCTTTTGCTGCGTACCATGGGGCTGAGGAAGGCAGATGCACCTTCCATTCTTCCAGAGCCTCTACCTGACTCCTCAGTTTTGTTTCATGAGGCTAACAGCTCCCCAGCAATGGGAAATTTATCTGAGGTGTTGGAAATAGTTCTGGTGGAAAGACCATTGGATTTTTTTTTTTTTTTTTTTTTTTTTGCCTGAAGACTTTTATCCAGGTTCTTTTTTGCCACCTACTGGCCATGTGACCTTATAAAGTCACATAATCTTTCTTAGCTTCAGGGACATATGGGGAACATGTAATCAACTTTATAGTTTTGTGCTAAGGATTAAAAGAAATGCTTGAAAAAGTGCCTGGTAAAGTATTATGCATTGTAAGGGTATTGTATGTTACCATTACAACATTTCACCCCCTATTTCTTTTCCCTAACTATCTTTGGCTGCTATATATATTTCACGTGTAAATGTAAACCGTTGATATGAGATTTTTCCACAGTCGTTTGGAAGCAGTGGCTGAGCTTTGTTAAATTAATCTCTGTCCTAGCTTGGAAGGGAGAGAAATGGACCTGGATTCTTCCCCGTTTGGGTCCCTGGCTAAGAGTCTAATCCATCAGCTTCCAGGGAAAACTTTTGCAGTAGGGTTATTCATATATTTGGAAATCTAATGAGCTTCAGTTTGAGTAGCAAATTAAATACTGAAAGGTTGAAGCTACAAAAATGGAGCCAAGTCTCTTCCCAAAGATCATTTTTCTTTTCTTGGGTCATTCCACATCCAGGCTTTCTGGCACATCTGGGCCATGGCAAAGGTGCACTGATCCACAGTGAAGTCTTTGGGGAAAATGGCAGCCTTTCCTCCTTTGCCTTGCCTCTGAGCTGATGCTCTGGCGGGGCTACTTGCAGCTGCAGGGAAGAGCTGGTTTTCTGGAAAAGCTTGGACCATTTTCTCTGGATCACACAGAAGGGCTCTGGCATGATACTGAAAAGGTACAGGTCAGACTAAAGAAATATCAAAGGGAAGGGGGTTGGTCAAAGGAGCTAGAGAAGTCAAGGAAAATTCCTTCAAGATTTGCTTATTAACAAATGCTTAAGTTCCCCAGCAGAAATTCCTTGTTCTGGCACTTTGGAAGCCACTGCTGCCATGTTGTACAAGGTCAGGGCCAACATTTCCGTTGTGCTCCGTGAGGTGTCCGAGGGGCCGCCATTCACATAGACTACAACGTAAAGGGTCCTTCAGGCTTTTGCGCACTAGGATTTTCCTGTAACCAAATCGCACAAAAGCCAAACTTCTGGTCACAAACAAAGCCTCGTTTTTTGTTCTATTTTCTCCTTACACTGTACCAATTTCTTCCACAAACAAACCAATGAACAAAGAAAACATTTTTAAGCCCTACCCAAATTTCAGGAAAGAAAGATGATGTAATGTTTCCAGATGTGCACCATTTAAAATTCCAAAGTGTGCAGTGGACCATGTATTTATGGGGAAAGCAGATTTGTAGTTAAAATGTATTGTTGAACATTCATCTTCTTTCCCATTTAATTGGGGTGTAATAATTCCCAGTACCTGTTATGTCCAAAGAATCTTAGGAAAAATATAAAAGAAAATGGTACTTTCCTTTTAAATAAATTCCAAAGTCATCTCTTTTCCTCAGGCTCTCAAGATAAAAGACAGTGGCTAAGTAATTCAGGCAGTAGGTCTGGTGGCTCTGACAGAGGCTGCCTCAGAAACACCGCAGGAAGAGAAGCAGAAGGAGACTCATAGTCAAGGAAAGCATGGACTTTCTCTTCACCTGTACCATTGATCACAACAGGGAAAACTGGAAAGTCACCATTATCAAGCAGGAACTGTGACTGCATGGATAGAAACAGGTCGTCTTCATTATAAACATTTTAAAACCCGAAATGGTATTCCCATAATAAACAGTTCACTCCTCAATAAACCAACTCCCCCCATCTCCCACATGCTTAAAGAAAATTCTACTTAAGACATCTTTTTTTTAATGTTTATTTTTGAGAGAGAGAGAGAGAGAATGAGTAGGGGAGGAGCAGAGAGAGAAGGGACAGAAGATCTGAAGTGGGCTCTGTGCTGACAGCAGTGAGCCTGAGGTGGGGCTTGAACTAATGAGCCATGAGATCATGACCTGAACTGAAGTCCGAAGCTAAACCGACTAAGCCGCCAAGGTACCCCTCCTTTGGATATCTTAATTTAATTCACCCTTTACCTCTGGTTGGCTTTGTTGAGGCCTACATATCCCGCATGGTTGCTGATACAAATATCACCTTTGATTTCAGTGCTCATGTTGGTTGATTAGTTAAGCTGGTGTTAGTAGTAAGTGATTAAAGTAGCAACATTTTACACTTCATCCAATAGTCCTCAAAAATATCCATAAAGTTAATTTTCCTGCTGGCTTCTAAAAATATAGCATTAAATTTGGGGGGGGGGCATCTATTAAATGTACTGGGCTTAGCACTTCTCTTCCCTTGTCTTCATTGTTCTTGTTTAATGTCTGAAACCTGCTCTAAAGACTTCACATTTGGGGGGTGTCTGGGTGGCTCTGTTGGCTAAGCGTCAGACTCAGGTCGTGATCTCACTGTCCGTTAGTTTGAGCCCTGCATTAGGCTCTCTGCTCTCCGCACAGAGCTTGCCTCAGACCCTCTGTCCCCGTATCTCTCTGCCCCTCCCCTGCTTGTGCTCTCTCTCAAAAATAAACATTAAAAAAAAAGACTTCACATTTGTAAGCCATCTCAAATTTATTTTAGCATAAGGCAGATGGCCAATTCATATGTATATGTTCATATATCTAAGGGTCAAACAGAACACATCATACAAAGTGCCACCAGCCTAGCAAAGTGTGTCTTTGGGATGACAGTCACTCTTTTCTTGTTGCCAATGCTTCAGACACTCTTCTTCAGGATTCCATAGTGCCTACCATGTTGCTAAACCTACGTGCTCCTTGATAGACCTATTTATTAAAATAATGAGTAATGTGTCCCATTAAGAGTTTTCCAACAGTGTGACAATGTGATGGAGCGAGAGAAGGAAGACAGATGTGCTTCTGATAATGTTTCCACTCTAGGGAGTAGAGAAAGCGGACCCAGTGTAAAAAGCCACTAAAGGAAGTGACAGCAGTAAAGACAGAGATAACAAAAACCCAGAAAATATTTTTGTTATAGGACCTCAGCAGACAAAATGCTATGGGGAGAAAGGTCACAGTTTGGCTTCAACAAGAAGTAATTTGAGAGACAATGATGGGAGTTTATTTTTGAGTAGGGGGCTTTGATGCCTGGGCAGGAAATAGAGAGCAGGTCTTCTCAGGAGGCTGAGATGCTTGAGAACTGCCATTGCCCAGAGGCTATCATTAAGACCACGCAGACTCAGGCTTAGATATCCAGGTCCACAACCTATTAGCTCTGTGACCTTGGCCAAATTATCTAACCTCTGCAACCCTCATTTTCCTTCCTGGTGACGTACTAAATGGCTCCCGTGTGAATAACAAATGTCCCAGTCTTGCCCTGGTGAGCTTCTTGTGAGGCACTGTGGTATTACCCTTTGTCTGCTTCCCCTTCCTGGGGAGGATTGCACGTACCCACTCCACTGAGGGTGAGCTTGGCCACGTGCCTGTCTTTGACCTTTGAAGTATCAACAGACATGCCGTGCGTTGCTTCAGGCAGAAACTTGAAGAGTCAGTGAGTGCTTTGCCCTAATCTCTTATGTCTTTGCCATGAAGACTGGTAACATTCCAGGTGGTGGCTGCTCCCTCAGCATGGGTCCCAGAGTGAGGTCAGTGACAAAAAAACGGAAACAGAGCATAAGTGAGATATGAGCCAAGCCACTGAGATTTGGGCACTGTTATTGTGGTACAAAAATGAATTTAACCTGACCGATAGAGGACTTTTTAAATTTAGGAAAAGCTTTTATAATCCATCTTTGCACACTTGTAACATTATGTGAAGCATTCACGTGTGGGTTATATTATAGACTTTGGCAAACAGTCTATTGATGCACCATGCTTTAGTAGTCTGTAAAGTGCTCTCATGCTGTGGTCTGAATATTGGTGTCTCCTCAAACTCATATGTTAAATACTAACCGCTAATGTGACAGTATTAGGAAGTGGGCCCTTAGGAGAATAGGTCATGAGGGTAGACACCTTGTGAATGGGATTAGTGCCTTTATAAAAGATGCTCCAGAGAGATCTCTACCTCCTTCTGCCCTGTGAGGATACAATGGGACCAGAAGGGACCCTCACCTGACCATGCTGGCACCCTCATCTCAGTCTTCCACCTTCCAGAACTATGAGAAATAAATTTCTGTTGTTTCAAAGCTGCCCACTCTTGTGATATTTTGTTATAGCAGCTGGAGCAGATGAATACAACTTATGTGTTTTGATGAGAAGTTGCTATTTCTCCAGACTGTTTACTAAAAACTACATGTAAATACGTTCCGACTCTGAAGGATTGAGATTTTATCTAATTCCCAATGCTACATTCCTCTTGTTTTTCAAAGCATTTCTTGTTCAAATCTGTTTTCAAAATTTACTAAAGATCTCCTTACTATCACCTAATTTCATGCTTGTTTCACCTTAGTAAGTACTCCCTCCATATCTCACCTCGAGCATCACTGCCTTCCAAAGAATCTCCTATCTGTAACTACTTCACCATCTTCCCCAACCTAGAAGCTTTCTTTCATAATATCTATGTTCCTTTCCTGCCCCCCAGCATTTATCTCAATTTGATTGTATCATTAGCATCATTATTGGATTAATTTCTCCCCCACTAGACTGAAAACTCCCCGGGACCAGGGAGTGTATCTAATTTTGCACATTATCATGTATAGGGTCTCAGCTCCACACCTAAGCACTTAGTGAGTGCTCAATAAATCTCAATCTATGTTTATTTTACTTTATTTTTAAATTTTTTCCTACATTTTTTTAAATGGATTGTAAAAATTAAATTTTGCTGAATGAGGATATGAATTAAAAAGGTCAAAGTGGAAAAGTGGGGGAGAAAGTCCAAATATCTACTCAGGAAGTAAATAGCATTTATCATACCAAAGGTACAGACTTTCCTCTTTTCTTCTCCTTCCATACAGAAGTCTTATTAAGGGTGTTGATAAATGTGAGGGTTTATTTTGTTCCTTTCCGAGAGCCAGGAACCTCGTTAGAAGAAGAACTGAACCATGTAATTAGCCTACACTAACTATTGCCATGAATATTGCTGTAAGTTGAAGCAATTTAAAAAAACAGACTTGGAAATGGTTTTTCCATGAATGCAGAATTTTCTGTTAATAAAACCCACACAGGAGAGGTGACAATGGCAAACAGAAATCTGCCAGTTATTTTTGAAAATGTCAACTGACAGAGCATCAGATGATGGTTCCTTTGTGGGAGGGTGCTGATGGAACTTTCTCAAGCACAATAACACACACGCACACATCAAGGGGATGTAAACAGCTATCCTGGGAGGTGGGTGAATTTACTGCATGAAACTGGGATGTCCCAGAAGGATTTTGCCTTTGTGAGCATGGAGATGAAATCCATCAGTAGTGAGGTCTCAGAAGGCTCAGCATAGTCCTTGATAATGCCAAAAACACTGTTTACAAAATCGAAGCTTGTCTAGGGTCAGAGAGAAAGAAGACAAGAGTACACATACTTCCAAGGGTAAGGAATAAACAATTTTTTAAAATTTTTTAACATTTATTTATTTTTGAGAGACAGAGACAGAGCATGAGCAGGGGGGGGAAGAGAGAGATAGGGAGATACAGAATCTGAAGCAAGCTCCAGGCTCTGAGCTGTCAGCACACAGCCCGACATGGGGTTCAAACTCATGAACCTCGAGATCATGACCTGAGCTGAAGTCAGAAGCTTAACTGACTGAGCCACCCAGATGCCCCCTTCTGGTTAATTTTAAAACATGGCTACTGGAACCTTCCTGCTTTGACTCACCTGACTTAACTCTTCTAGGTTTGCAAAAAGTCTCCATAAATCTACATCCAGAAGATATTCATGAGTTTGTAGATATTTTAATGTATTCATGAAGATCTTTTTAGAAAATGCAATGCACATTACTTTATATTTTTCAATTTTGAAACTTGCCCTTTGGGAGAACATTGAACATAAACCTGAGTATAACTTTACAAAACAAGGTAGCAACCAGTATTTTCAAGGTTTAAGAATTTTACTAAATACAAATGATGACATTTAAGCTCCATAGAACACATATGGGAAAGGTGCTGTTCTGTACAAAGTCGCTGTTGCTTGCATGAGCCCCCTCAACAGTCCTGCTGAACATAATCTGTTCAAATGGGCCTTCTCTGCTTCTGGGGGCCAGAAAAGTCTCAAAGGTTCTCTTCCTGCCATGGCACTAACTTGAGACCAAAACAACATTCATACTAAATTTTCATTTATTCCTTCCTCTGCAAAAGACCCAAATATCCTGTACATTCAGGAAATTAAAAATAAACAATTAATGAGTTAATATCTGATAACAGGGAAGATGTTTAGATTTGGAGAAAGGCATAAATATTAATGAGACATTAAGGGAGTCTTTATGTTATTATTACTTGATCAGATGCTTTCATACAATAGGAAAGCAACAGCAAATCAAGAAGGAACTATAGTTCTCCAGATAACTTGCCCTCATTCTATGCACTAGAGATCAATTTATTGAAACAGGACTACTTTTTAAAAATATGATGAAACATTCAAAGGGGCCAATTATTTCAAAGAGCTTAGGTGTGAAAAAACTGGACTTCAGACCACCAGTCTTCTCCAGTTTCCATTTTCATATTAATTAATGCAGTGGAGGCGCCTGGGTGGCTCAGCCGGTGGAGTGTCCGGCTTCGGCTCAGGTCATGATCTTGCGGTCCGTGAGTTCGAGCCCCGCGTCGGGCTCTGTGCTGACATCTCAGAGCCCGGAGCCTGTTTCAGATTCTGTGTCTCCCTCTCTCTCTGACCCTCCCTCATTCATGCTTTGTCTCTCTCTGTCTCAAAAATAAATAAAGGTTAAAAAAAATTAATTAATGCAGTGAATGGTTCTAGAACTTGCATCAGAATCACCTAGAGGCCTTGTTAAATCAGACATTAGTGTCAACCCCCAAGTATCTGATTCGGTAGGTCTCTGATGGGGTCTGAGAATATATATTTCTAGTAAGTTCCCAAGTGATTCTGATGTTGCCAGTGTAGGGACCCCCACTATGAGAACCACTGACTTAGAGCTTCCCAAAGTTCATGTACAGGCAAACCTCATTTTCTTGCACTTCACAGACATATCATTCTTTACAAATTGATGGTCTGTGGCAATCCTGTGTTGATCAAGTCTATTGGTGCCATTTTCCAATAGCATTTACTCACTTTCTATCTCTGTGTCACATTTTCATAAATCTCATGTTTCAAACTTTTTCATTATTATTATATTTTGTATGGTGATCTGTGATCCATGATCTTTGATGTTACTATTGTGATTGTTTTAGGGTGCCACGAACTACGTCCATATAAAAGGGTGAAGTTAAAATCGATCAATGTTGTGTGTGTTCTGACTGTTCCCCCAATCAGTCATTCCCCCATCTCTCTCCCTCTCCTCTGGCCTCCCTATTCCTTGAGACACAACAATATTGAAAGTAGGCAATTAATAGTCTTACAGTGGTCTCTAAGTGTTCAAGTGAAAGGAAGAGTCAATTGATATGACAAACTTCATTGTTGCTTTGAGAAATTGTCACAGCCTCCTCAGCCATCAGCAACCACCACCCTAGGCAGTCAGCAGCCATCAACACTGAAGCGACACCCTCTACCAGCACGGGGGTTATGACATCCTGAAAGCTCAGACAGATGGTGGTTAGCATTTTTTAGCAATAAAGTATTTTTAAATTAAGGTAAACCACTGTTTTTTAGGCATACTGCTATTGCATACTTGATAGACTACAATATAGTGTAAATATAACTTTCATACGCACTGGGAAACCCAAAGATTCATTTGACTTGCTTTATTGCCATATTCACTTTATCATGGTGGGCAGGAACCAAACCCACAATATCTCTGAGGTATGCCTTGAGTATTGTTGTCTGGAAATCTGGAAACATCCAAGTATTTAAAAACCATAATTGTAAGAGACAGAAGTCATTGCTACAGAATCTTTGAGAAAATTTAGAAGAAATAGTATTTCTGCTATAAGATTCTTAACCTTATACAAAATTTTGCCACTTAAAAAAATAGTGAGTCCTCTGGTAGATTTATTTTACCACTTGACTTACAACAAATAACTTTGGGAAACTTGTATTGATTGTGTAAAGGAAGATATGTATCCTCTAAATACACTGGGACATTTGAAAATAAATAAACTCAAATTGACCTTAAAAAAAAACCCAGAAAATGCTAGTTTGAAAAGCTTGTGTAGCTTACAGTGGGATTAAATAATTCTTATGCTGTTTATTAGGGCAAGGGCGGTAGCATAGCTCAGGGGGTTAGTGCTCCATAGTGAACATCTATTGGTTACCACCCAAAACTCCCTTCCCTAACATCTTCTGGTTTTCACCTCAGGATCTACTCGTCCCTATGCCTCAGATGTGCCATGTATCACAATGACCTTACTCTTAGAGATGGGTCTTCATTGTTTTAAGCCAATTAGCACTTTCCTTCCTCATCAGAGTGGTTGGTTCAGGAGAGGGCATGTGGCTTAAGCCAGTCCAATCAGAATGAAAATGAAGACTTTGGCTATGAATGCTGAGAAGAGATCTTCTCTGTCCCTCTCTCTCTATGGCCTCAAGGACAGCAGCCAACTGTGACTATAACAGAAGCCTGTCATAAGATGAGACTGATGCTATGGAAAGCAGGGATAAGAGATGGAAAGAAATTTTTCCTTGGTTTTGAATTCCTTGATCAAACCAACCTTGAACTCTCTCCCACCTGTGACATTAACAGCCACATGGGCCAATAAAATCCTACATTACTTAAGCTAGTTTTCTGTACCCTAACAGATATCATCTCTAAGTCTTAATTTTCTGAGTGTCTTTGTGGTTTAAATTTTGCCGGTAAAGTACATAACATTGTGACCTACCCAATCAGTATTATTTACATTTTAACTGACATTTATATAGCACCTGATAGATGCCAAAGAAAACTAATCTGATCATGGCAATGATTAGATGTTATGAGATAGCCAGAGATGGTATCGTCATCCCTCTTTTATATCTTAGGGGAGGGATTGGTAAATGACAGCCTGTGGGATCAACCAGGCCTGCTACTCAAATAATGTTTTATTGTAATACAGCTATGCACATTATTTTTCTTTTTCCTTCCTTCCTTCCTTCCTTCCTTCCTTCCTTCCTTCCTTCCTTCCTTCCTTCCTTCTTCCCTCCCTCCCTCCCTCCCTCCCTCAGTCTTTCTTTCTTTCTTTCTTTCTTTCTTTCTTTCTTTCTTTCTTTCTTTCTTTCTTTCCTACAAATTATCTATAGCTTCTTTGGCACTGCAACAAAAAAGTTGAGTAGTTGCAATAAAGACCACGTGACCTGCAAAGCCTAACATATTTACTGTCTGGACCTTTATGAAAATGTTGCCAACCCCGGATTTAGGAAATGGTGGACTAGACTTTCTTAAGGTCAAAGCCAGAGGCAGATCCAGAACTTGAACCCAAGTCTCCAAGCACAGCATTTTTTCCTGTGTAACAGAGTAGCCTGAGTGCCAAAGCCTTATGGGCAGAGGCAACCTTGGCAGCAATGTGGCTCTTCCTCCCCTGTCATCTTGGAAGGCAGCTACTCCCTGCCCATCCTTTGCCCTGGAAAGGAATCCTTTGCCAAGGAATTCTCTGCTCATAACTGCACTCGATCACGGCTGCAGCAGCACACAACATCGGGGACACCATTTCTCCCACAGATACCACGAATATACTGTGGAATCTGACCCCACTGCATCGCGTGTGAATGGTTGCCCCAGAAATCTGTGACCTGTGGCTGATAAGAAGATTTGCTTGGCATTGTTCAGAGGGAACAAGAGCTCCAAAAGAGGGAACTGACTGAAGGTGGGACAGGTACTTTGAGGATGGCGGTGAGCTCCCCCACTCTAGAAGTGTGTGAACATGAGGTGAGAAGGCAGAAGAGATTCAGACATCAGATGGGGAGCTGGACTAGTTTACTCAGAAGATCTCACACAAACCAAACAGGCCATGTTTAAAAAAAGGAACAGAGAGGGGCGCCTGGGTGGCGCAGTCGGTTAAGCGTCCGACTTCAGCCAGGTCACGATCTCGCGGTCCGGGAGTTCGAGCCCCGCGTCAGGCTCTGGGCTGATGGCCCGGAGCCTGGAGCCTGTTTCCGATTCTGTGTCTCCCTCTCTCTCTGCCCCTCCCCCGTTCATGCTCTGTCTCTCTCTGTCCCAAAAATAAATAAACGTTGAAAAAAAAATTAAAAAAAAAAAAAAAAGGAACAGAGAGACACCAAGCAGCAGATAAACAAAAATACACCATAAATGCAATTTTCTTCAGATTCCCTGAAAGAAGGGACCTTCCCCTCAACTTCCTTTTTTTAGCATGGCAGGGAGAAATGAGTCCCCAAAGAATCAAATTAATATTTTCTATCTACTATGAAACTGAAAGACGCATTACCATCTTAGGAACTGATAAAATGGTCCAAGGAATCAATGCATTCACCCGTGAAGACTTCCAACATGGCCACTTGCTGCTTTCTCAAGTCTAATTAATTGGTAGGAAGTTTTTGATATGTTTCCATGATTTCATTCCAGGTTTTATCCAGGACATGGGAGAAAAGGGAGAACAAAACATTTCCACCTCGGTGAGTTGACTTGCAAAGCAGCAGGAACAGGTGATTTCCAAAACCATGTTTCCCACTGCAGGCCCCAGGCATCCCTCTTGCTAGTGGTTCTGCAAGCTACTCAGACTGTAGAACTTACATATCAGTTAGAAAGAAGTTTCCTCTCTCTGAGGGACTTTGGGGTGCCAATTCCTCCTGTTGCAAAGCATGGGAAGCATAGTATCCATAATGAGAAGAAATCTAAATTGATGTTGTTTTGAATTATGCTTCAGAATTTAATGAGCCCTCTCCAGTTTATTGCCCCAAACCCTCAAAGAACCCCAACCTCAGAATTGGGAAGTCTGATCCAGGTTCCACTGGCAATGCTTGTTGAAATTAACTACTGAAGCATCATGAAATAAGAGTTTTAACGTTTAAAGAGACCTTGAGAATTTGTCTTATCAACACCGAAAAAACAAGCAGTCTAGTGAAGAAATGGGCAAAAGACATGAATAGACACTTTTTCTTTTCTTTTTTTTTAATTAAAAAAAATTTTTTTAACATTTATTCATTTTTGAGAGTGAGAGAGACAGAGCATGAGCAGGGGAGGGGCAGAGAGAGAGGGAGACACAGAATCCGAAGCAGGCTCCAGTCTCCAAGCTGTCTGCACGGAGCCCAACGCGGGGCTTGAACTCATGGACGGTGAGATCATGACCTGAGCCGAAGTCAGACGCTCAACCAACTGAGCCACCCAGGCATCCCTTAGACACTTTTTCAAAGAAGACATTCAGATGGCCAACAGACACATGAAAAGATATTCAACATCACCCATCATCAGGGAAATACAAATCAAAACCACAATGAGACACCACTTCAAACCTGTCAGAATGGCTAACATTAATAACTCAGGAAGCAACAGATGTTGGAAAGGATGCGGAGGAAGGGGAACCCTCTTACACTGTTGGTGGGAATGTAAATTGGTGCAGCCTCTCTGGAAAACAGTATGGCGGTTCCTCAAAAAATTAAAAATGAACTACCCCATGACCCAGCAATTGTACTACTAGGTATTTATCCAAAGGAGACAAAAATGCTGATTTGAAGGGGTACATGCACCCCAATGTTTATAGCAGTGCTATCGACAATAGCCAAAAGGTGGAAAGAGCCCAAATGTCCATTGACTGATGAATGGGTAAAGAGATACATAAAATGGAATATTTTATATTTATGTAAAATTTATATTTCCATTTATATGTAAATGGAAATCTTGCCATTTACAACAACATGGATGAAACTAGAAGGTATTATGGTAAATGAAATAAGTCAGTCAGAGACAGAAAGATATCATATGATTTCACTCATATGTGGAATTTGAGAAACTCAACAGATGAACTAGGGGAAGGGAAGGAAAACTAAGGTAAAAACAGAGAAGAAGGCAAACCATAAAAGACTCTTAAATACAGAGAACAAACAGGGTTGCTGGAGGGGGATGGTTGGGAATGAGCTAAATGGGTGACTGTCATTAAGGAAGGTACTTTCCAGGATAAGCACTGCGTGTCATACATAAGAGAGGAGTCACTGGATTCTACTCCTGAAGCCAAGTCTACATTGTATGTTAACCAACTTGAGTTTAAGAAAAAAGTTATCTTATCAAAAAAGGCTTAGAGGGGCCCCTGGGTGGCTCAGTCAGTTGAGCGTCCGACTTCGGCTCAGGTCATGATCTCGCTGTCCGTGAGTTCAAGCCCCGTGTTGGGCTCTGTGCTGACAGTCAGAGCCTGGAGCCTGTTTCAGATTCTGTGTCTCCCTCTCTCTCTGCCCCTCCCCCACTCATGCTCTGTCTCTCTCTCTCTCTCTCTCTCTCTCTGTGTCAAAAACTAAATAAACATTTTTAAAAAAGGCCCAGAGATGTGAATAATAATAACTTTCCACATTTGTACAGGGATTTCTGGTCTACAAAGTGCTGTTATAGCCATTACCTTTGTTAAGATAAAATAGCTTCTCCCAGATTTCAGTGTGCATTAGAGAGAGCAGACCATGTTCTGCTCAGCCTCAGCTTGTCTCCTGCTTTCTGCTGGTATTATGAACAAGGGAATAATCTGACAACTTAAAATAATGACTACAAGAAAAAAAAAAAAAAACCCAGCCTTGCAGCAAACAAGTTGAGTTACGTTATGGCAGTGGAACTCACAGTCCCTGAAGTCTGTAATTTTCACTGAGGACAGGCAGTTCTCCAGGTCAGGTATGTGCCTGTATTTGTCTTTGCCCTGCTTAAAGAACATTAGAAATAGGATTTTCAAACACAAATTCTTTAAGGACACAACTTTAGTAGCCTCAGCATCTTCCATTCTCTAATATGCATGAGAAAAGATTGCACATTTTGTCTGTAAGCCACTAACACTTGAAAAGCCATTTCTGGGGCTCAGGTCATGATCTCACAGTTAGTGAGTTTGAGTCCTGCATTGGGCTCTGTGCTGACAGCATGGAGCCTTCTTGGGATTTCTCTTTCCCTCTCTCTCTGCCTCTCTCTCTCTCTCTCTCTCAAAAAATAAATAAACATAAAAAAATTAAAAAAAAAAAGCCATTTCTGAGTCATAGTCTGACCCATAGAACCACAGAATTTTAGATCCAGGGGACATTGACCGCTGAGGATGTCTAGTCTAAGTATCTTGTTTTACTTATAAAAAGGAAAAAAATCCAAGACTCAGGACAATCATATATAGCAGACTCAGCAGACAGATAAACTTTAGTTTCTCTCTTGCCTTGTGGGAGACAGAACGTCCTTCTCAATCCTAACTTCTCCAAATACTGGATCATAGAACTTTAACAGAAGGTGCCTCTGATGTCTTATTTCAACTCATCATTTAGCAGATGACTAAATAAAGCCCAGTGTTAAAGGACTGTCCAACATGATAATTCTGTGCTAAAGAATATCAGAATATTCTAGAAACTCTAGTTTCCTTAGAATGGAACCACCCACATTTTTTGTTGTCATTGTTGCTATTGTACAATTTTTTAAAAATATTAGTTTAAAAAATCTGATTACAAAGATAATCATGGTTATGACAGAAAATTTGAGAGACACACAAAATCAAAGTAACCCATAATCCCTATGTCTAGATAACTCCTGAAAACCTTTTTCTGATGGTATTTATGATTCATATTTAGTGGTGTCATATTTACCCAACCTTTTGCAACTTGGTTTTTAAACTTAATATGTTGTGATCTTTTTATATTTTTATTTGACTCTTTCAGTAGTCTGTTGCAACATCATGAATTATCCACTTAAACAGTTCATTTTACCAACGAAACCGGGAAGAAACGCTCATAACAATGTGGAGGGCTTTCTGAAGTCTACTTGGCTGCATTTCAAATGAATGTTTATCACAGATAATTTTTTAACTTGTTCTGTTGCCTCAGGGTGCATGATGTATGGTGCATAATGGTGGATCTAAGCAGTTTGGTGAAGTTACTCAACTTTACGTTAAGGAGCAAGAGAAGGCATGAGTTATCTGCTGTTGTGGGCAGACGGCTCCCTGTATATATGTGAAAGGAGAACTGTAATAGTTCTAGAATGTGCTCACGGGCTGTGGCTGGTTTTTCTGGTAGGGTTATGGCACTGGAGAAAGAAATCTATTAGAGGCTCATTAGCTTCCACAGTAGCAAAGGAATCTTGCAGCCAGCTGGAGACCTCCTACAGGATTTAGGACATATGCCTTTTGTTGCTGTCTGAAACCATAGTGACTGCATGTTGTGGAAATTAAAAAATCAGCAGGCAGTGGGAAAATAAAGAAACTGAGACAATAGAAGCAGTGTTGGAGCTATGGGAAAGTGGGCACCAGCCCTCTATCTTCAGGGGCACTCACTGTTACTTTCCATGGGTCTGACCAACCTCTTGACCAAAATGCTTGGTGGACATACCAGTGAGGAGGGAGGGGACAGTCATTTGAGAGGTCATATTAGCTCTTTAGGGTAACAGACCCATTGTTGGAAACCTTGTTGCTTCTGCTTTGGTGGTATTGGCTAGGAGAGGCAATGAGAAGCATTTGAAGCATATTTGAAAGGATATAGAGGGTAAAGAAAAGGAATAAGCCAAGGTTAATTTTGGGGTCTCAAACTTAATAATTAAAAGGTGGATGGAATGGAAGTTTGCAGTAGCCACTGGTATCTCGGAGCTAGAGTAAAATGGACATATGTGGATATATACATTTTGGAGTGGTTTACAAAAATGACATTAAATCGGTAGGAACAGGCAAGGTTTTTGAGAGCTCTGATAAGAGAAACGAATGAAGACTGTTCAGGTCTGGTCGTGAAGCCCCACATTTGGAGAAGCAGGGCAATGTCAGGACCGAAACAGACTCAGAGCCAGATTGTCTGGGACTGCTGGGGAGGGGACAAGACCCCATCCTACCATTTAAGAGCGGTGTGACTCAAGCAAGCTATTGAGCCTCTCCAAACCTTGACTTACCCATTTGCAAAAGGGGATAGTCATGTGACCTACCTTGTTGGATTGTTGTGAGAATTAATGAATCAACATGTGTAAACTGTGACATATATAAACAGGAACACGTATAACAGAATCAGTGCCTGGTAGCTGGAAACATGATATATGTGTTTGCTTTTATTGCTAATATTGTTTTTTTGAAGTTTATATATTTATTTTTGAGAGAGAGAGAGACAGAGAGAGAGAGAGAGAGAGGGAGAGAGAAGGGGCAGAGAAAGAATCCCAAGAAGGCTCTTTGCCATCAGTGTGGAGGCCGATGAGGGGCTGGGTCTCACAAACTATGAGATCATGACTTGAGCTGAAACCAAGAGTCAGATGCTTAACCGACTGAGCCACCCAAGCACCCCACTAATATTGCTGTTGATCGTTGGGAAGAAATGAAGGAGAGAAGGAAGGATGGCAAGAAAGGAAAAATCTGTAATAGATTGGGGGAATCCGTTACAACATAGCAGTGCGTTTGTTATATTCTTGTGGATTATCATTTATGGAGATATGAATTACTTGATAAATAAGGCTCCAAAGATGAAGGAGCGAGTAGACAAGTCAATTTGAAGAGGAGAAAATATTGCATCCTTTTGAAAATGAGGCTTCAAGAAATGAATTTCCCTTCACTACTGAGAACATTTGCTGAACGTTTTGTCATTCCCCTAATTATTCTTTTTGTGGATCTCCACCACTGCCTACTCACCTCCAACATTGTGCAAGCCATTTAGCACGTTCTTTTTTTTCTCATTTTCATGTCAGTCCAACCTTCTTAATTGTGAGTTAGGAGAGGGCATCTTGGTGTCTTAGATATCTAGCCCAGTGCTTGGCACATACAGTCACCCAGCACATGTGGAACATGTTGCTCCTTTAGGGGGAAAACTAGACCTGTCAGATTTAAAAATAGATTGGACATCTTCTGGGAGTAGACTTGTAGGAGCATCCCTTCCTTAGGTAAGTCTCTCTCGTCTGATAGCACGTTCTATCTCCCTGGCAGGTCTTAGAACTTCCCTGTTCTGGAGAAGAGCTGGTGGGAGATTCCCCTTCTCCTGGCACCTCACACCCGACTAGTAATGGGCCCTGCCTCCATTTTTATGAGGAAGGAGCCCAGGAAAGGCTGCACCGCAGGCAGTCTCAGATATGCCAGGAAAACAGCCCAATCATGTCCCTAAAGAAGGGTTAAATGAGAATGAACGATGAGCAACAACCCTGGTGCAAACAGTGTCAGAATTGAACCAGTAGTTTATGATTTGAAGCTTGTGATGTTTAGACTGTGTCCCTATGAACTGAATGTGTCTTTCCCAAACTTGTATGTCAAAGCCCTAACTGCCAAATGCATTGGTACATTTGGAGACGGGGCCTTTGGGAGGTAATTAGGTTTAGATGAGGTCATGAGGTTGGGGCCCCTGTGATGGGACCTGGGCGCTTATAAAAAGAGGAAGAGATACCAGTGTGCTCTCTCTCAGCCATGTGAGGCTGCAGGGAGAAGGTGGCCACCTACAAGCCAGGAAGAGAGCCCTCACCATAACCCAACCATGCTGGCACCTTGATCTTGGACTTCCTAGCCTTCAGAATGTGAGAAATAAGTGTTTGCTGTTTCGGCCAGCCAGTCTGTGGTATTTTGTTATAGCAGTCCAAGCTGACGAAGACACTCATACAGATTTCTTATGCTTGAAAAAATTATGTGAAAGTCATTCATATATTCAGTTAGGAGAATAAGTAGTTTCACAAATTCCAATTAAAATAATACTGCCAATAATGTGGCCAGTACTGACTGAGTGTCTACCACATGCCCAGCTCTGTGGTAAGCTCCTACAAACATTATCTGATTTACTCATCATGACCACCTTATGAGACAGGCACTATTACCATCCCTTCCTTACAGGGAAAGACCTGAAGCTGAGAGAGGGTAATTCATTTGGCCAAGGTCACAGAGCAGTAGTCAGAACAGCATAGATTGGAACCTCAGAGGGCTTTTGATTTCGCTGTAGGACTTATAAAAAAAATATCAGTGTGTGTGTGTGTCCACGGATGACAAACTGATTGGAGGCCACGTGGGTAGATTTTTTTATTAGAACGAGGCACAGCCACTACCCATAAGGCCTACCGCTCTGCTGGCTGTAGGCGTGTCGATATGTCAATGAAGCAGGCCTGAAGGAAAGGCTGGATTATGGCCAGTCCTTGTCTGAGGTAGTAAAGAACCAGGGATCATTGATCTTGACTTATAACTCTTCAATAATTGATGGAATCAAGAATGAATTTTAAAAACCTATTAGGATTAATCCAGCTGGCTTTCCCAGAAGTAGATGTGTACGTGTGGAATGTGTTTCTGTAATAGCTCATTAATTTTTCAGCGTTCCCAATGTGCATGGCGCTGATTGCAAGCTGGGGCATACGCTTGTGCAAGTTTACTTCAACGAGCGGGCTGTTTCCTAAGCTGTATCAAGTTGTAAATCTGGGGGTTGTAAAGCATCACAATATTAGGATTCCTTGTTTGTTTGTTTGTTTTTGCAGGGCTCATTAGCCACTGGCAATTAGCATGTTTCGCTGCACAAAATGGCATCATTTGGCACCTTCTGTGGCCACTGTCACGGATGCGATGATATCAGTTAAACTCCATGTGCCATCTGCTATCACGCAAAGATAAAGTGGGATGAGGGGGCTCTTTGGCCATCTTTTACTTTCTTAGCTACCAGAGGCTTAATGGAAACAAAAATGACTATGTGCAACACTCTCCGTGCCTCTCTGGGAGAAACACCATCTTGGCTTTTTGGATTCTGCCGGGTGAAATGAAAGAACATATATTAGTAATTCAAGTAACTGGTGACAGATCAGTACAGCAGTTTACTAAACCTGCCCTTTCAAATGAGCTCAACAGAATTTATCCTGCTTTGATTCTCTTCTTGAGAATCACAGAATGAATATTTATATTTATGCAGATGAGCAAATAAAGCAATGTCACAACTTAAAGGTCGGTGTCCTCTGGCTATCTTAAGGTGACATTGCCCTGCTTCTTTACTCTTGTAGTATTGTTTAGTGTTCTTCCCCCATCACTTGAGGAGAAACTTATGAACTGCATTAAAGATGTCCAGTAATTTCTTGAAGTCAGAAAGTCCTGTTTATAGCATTCTACCATACACCAGGCCAGCACCTGCAACTTCAGTAGCCTGGCCAGACTTGATACATGGAGATTGCATGGACCTGATAATCCCCATGTGTGGTTAGGAGGACTCCTGAAATAGGAGCCCTATTGTCCTTGACCACCATCCAAATAATCCTTGGGAGTTTCTTTAAATTGAGAAGAAAGTCATTTTGGGGATTATCAGGAAGTGGGGATTAGATTCTGGCCTCTCGATTTTTATGTCATTTGCATCAACTTGCAATGCTACTCAGAAAAAGCTGGGAACTGTCTCTTAGGTTTAGACGAAATGCTCTGATGACTCAGTCTACAAAATGAATGTCTTGTGGGTCTGTCTCCTTTCTATTAAATTCATCAGGAGACTCTGCAGAATACTTCAATCAAATAGAAGCAATTACCCAAGCAGCATTTACTACAAAGGATGCGCTTGGAGGACTTTTCCTACTGGAACCCTGAAAGGCAACTGTCTAGCTGATTATCTCACTCATTCTGACCACCTTATTGATCTTTTTAAAGGGGAGATGGTGGAATCTCGGTAGGGACGAATCAGCTTTGCAACTCTTAGCCCTCGAATGCCCAGTGGTAAATTATTATGTCCAATTTGAACGGCAATAATTGGGGTCTCTGGTCTTAGCAAATTTCTCTCTGCTTTTCTAACTTCGGGGATAATTTTAGGGCCTTGGGGAAGAGACACAAGTGTTCAGGAGAAGCTTGAAAGTCTTTATTGAATCCACAATCTTATTATCTGTATCAAATACTGAGTTTTGCTGAAACAGAATCTCTATTTCAACAATATCTTTAAATGACACATTTGCACATCAAAGCTTGAGAAGCACGGCACGTACCATGATTTTGGGACTTGGAGACTCTGTTCGAAACTCCTTGAAAAGGAGATGCGGTGGGGGTACCGTGGAAGATGTTGCATATCTTATACTATGTGGTATTTCCCGTGATGGTAGGCACACAAGAGAGAACAATTAGTATGATTTAGAAGCACCATGAATGGTGCAGACTTTCCTGGGCTCCTTCCTGACATAAATGCAGGCAGGGCCAGTTACCGCTGAGGTCTGAGGTCCCAGGGGAAGGGACATCTCCCACTTGCTCTTCAGAGGGCCCCCCAGTAAGGGCTGCGTGGGAGATCGAAATATGACTGTGTTCCTTAGTGTGGAGGTTCCCAAACTTTTTAGCTGGCATCAGAATCAACTGGAGGTCTTGTTAAAAAAAATAGGTTGCTGTGTTTGGGGCTCCACCCCTGAAGTTTCTAATTTAAAAGGTCTGGCATGGGCCCCGGAATCTGCATTTCTGACAGTTTCTCAGGTTAATATGGAAGCTCTGCTCTGGGGCCACCAGCCTTTGGGAAACACCGCTCTGGGTGTTAATCCATGCAGAGCATTTGCTCTCAAAGTGTACTAACTTGTGCTAAGCGTCTGCTGTGTTTAGAACGAGTTCTAATTTCTAGGGATCTGTCCTTGAGTAGATTGCTTAACCCCACTTGATTGTTTCATTTGGGTTATTATGTCCTACGAGACAGTACATGTTCATGTGGATTTGTTATGCCCAGAATTCGTGATTCCCAAAGACCACCAGGGAGCTGAGTCCGATGCAAAAGCAAAAGAGCCTTTATTCGAGCTAGCTCGAGCTCAATCCCCTACCTGCACTGATGCAGCGGTGAGATACCAGGGAGAGAGAGCGAGTTTCAAAAGCACAAAGGTTTTATTGGGGTCTAGGGGCAGTTGGTGAGGTAATGGCTGTGGCCTCAGCCAATTGGCTGGGGAAGGGTCGGAGTCCTGTTATGCAGGTCGCTGGGCGTGTTTTGATTGGGAAGTTTGAACGGGTGAGTGGGAGGTTACTCAAGGGGAAGAGGCATGGTCGGCCAGCATAGGTCTGCCCCTTCAGATCGTTGTGTCGTATAAGACCGAAGAGGTGAAAGGGATCCCTAAAGAGTGAGGAGCAAACAAATGTCAGCTATGATTTGTTCACTAGTGGCTTTCTGGTTCCACACACAGAACCTGCCGCTGCCCATGCTGAGTGGCCGAAGCAAGCTGGCTGGAGGGGGAAGGGGGGAAAGGGGACGGAGGGGGAGGAAGGGTATGGTTAGCAGTTAAAAGCCTAGGTGCCATTTGTCTGACTCAAGCCGTCCGACACCAGGCCTAGATCACTTCCGAGTCTCGCTTTCCCCCTTTTGTGAATGAGGAACGAGCCTGGTGTTGTCAGGGGTCCAGGGCTTCTGGGGATGCCTTGAAGGTGAGCCTGTGGGACTTTCCCCAGCTTCCAGCATTGCAATTCCACCTGGATTGGATTTCCAAATAAGAATGCTTTTGTAAAGAGGGCGCCGCTAAAAACAAAACCCGTTTAAAGACTACCAGGAAGGATAATCTTCAGCTTTCAAAGTTCACCTTCAGACTCATGGAGGATGTCCCCAGAACAGCACGATTGTTCTTTTCTTTCACAACCAAGTTGAAGATGCAGACAATTTAGCCCTAAACCTGCCCCTCTCTAATCTGCTCCAACAGTAATCTGTTGTCACCAAGACCTCTGCCTCCACATGCCACCACCCTGGATGGAAAATCAGTGCCAGTCTGAAGGCCAGGAGGGAGGTGGGGTCACCAATACAACAATGATGGGAAGATGCCCCCCAGCACAGAGAGAGCATTCTGCTCCCCGATGGTGACTGTCACTGGTGAACCTATTCTAGGTCCTAGACCTGGGGTAAATTATTTGACAAGAGGAGATTTTGCGAGAAGACCCATACCTTATACATCTCTGTAAGTTAACGCCTAATACCAAGACTGGTACTCAGCTGGTTCCAGTAATTCATGGCTGATACCTGTCCTGATTGGTGACACATGCATTCTGACTGGTTACTGCACACGTTCTATTAGTTATGAAATATTTTGAAAATCCCCTTCCCTATTCGTCACAGTAGCTGTCCCCATGACATGTCTGCAGTGAAAGGAGAAGGAGCAAATGGGACCTGAATTCAGTAGCAGAAGGGGGTGGAACAGGTAATCTGCAGCTACATCTGACACCGGAATGTTCCCATGGGAACACATCAAGTCCAGAGAAGTTGAGCACCGCAAAACCCTGCCTATGCTCATAGAACCTGTGCTTGAGAGATGAAAGGAGAGCTTAGAGCTGGCACACAGAGAGGGTCCTCCCTTAGGCCTCCTTTGGGCATCTGGAAGTGACTGCTAGCCGCCTGGTTAATGGCTGCTTTCTCAGAAGGACTTGGAGGCCACTACACGTTCCAAGCACAGGAGGGCTGTGATCTCTCTCTCTCTCTCTCTTACACACACACACACACACACACACACACTCACTCACCCGCATGTACTCAACACCTTTGGGAGGCTTATTGACCATTCACGATTTTGATTGACCCGCAAACGGGAGAGCTCACCTGGAAATGTCAATGCAAACATACCTGACTGAAATGTTCTGACTCAGAAGGATACCAGGAGAAAGCCCTCAAAGGCAGAAGTGTAAATCATGTGCAAAAGATGCACACTGCCTCCCAGGTGAGTAGGATCCATGGATGTGGCCACCAGCACCCCCTTGGAATCCAAGTTATCTAAAATGTATGCGTGACCGAGTCCTTCTTGGCTTCAGACACTTCAGTGGCTCTTTGTCTTGTACCAGAAAGACATGTTTTTAAGCACACACATGAGCCTCTCATGACCTGGCCCATTTACCTTCTTGATATTCCTTACTCTGCAATTTGTTTTCTGGAAACAGGGAATGGATTGTAATTTCCACACAGAGCGGCCCACACTGGCGGTGTTTGCCCTCTTCCTGCCCTCCCCAAGCCCGACTCCTAGTCATCTTGTGAGATTTAGGGCCAGGGATTATCTGTTAAGTAACTTAAAAGGGAAAATACTTCACATTAGGCTGGTGTTTAATTAGCTGTGTGCCCTTGAGTTTTAAAATCTGTTTTGACTTGATCTTTCTCTGGTCTTCTCCCTCTCTATTATCTTCATTGGAAAATTTTAAGATAATGGTGCAGGCACTGCTAGGCGCTAACCCAATGTGTGTGCTCTCCATTTTTCTTGCTACAAAAACCCTGCTTTGCTTGGCAGCAGGTGCAGAATTAACATGCTGACTTGCTCTGAGGCCATGTGACTCAAATATGGCAATGAGGTTTAAGCAGGAGTTGCAGGATGCGGCTTCTGGAAAAACTTTCTCAAAGGGGACAGACTTGATAGCTTCTGTCATATATATATATATATATATATATAGTCATAATATATATAAAAAATATATATAATATTTATATATATGGTATGTTTATTTATTTTTGAAAGAGAGAATCAGAGAGCAAACAGGGGAGGTACAGAGAGAGGGAGACACAGAATCTGAGCTATCAGCACAGAGCCTGACATGGGGCTTGAGGTGAGGCTTGAACTCATGAACTGTGAAATCATGACCCAAGTCAAAGTCAGACGCTCAACCAACGAAGCCACCCAGGCATCCCTGATCTTTTCTCTTCTTGTGGTCTGGAATATGGCTTGATATCTGAAAGCATACCAGTGGTCTTGCAAAGATAACAGCAGAACAGAAAAACAGAAGGAGCCTGGCAGGTTGCTGACACCTGGCCCGGGCTCTGGTCATATTACAGGAGAAACACTCTTTATTTGTCTAGGCCATTCTAGTTGGATTCTGTTACCTGCAGGCAAATGCTATCCTGACTTACACAGATCTCTCCATCCTGGACTTCCTTCTCTAAGAACAAGGTCATCTTTTGGCATTTGGACCTCTTGTGACTCTTTTACCATCTATATATGATGAGGTTTCATAATAAGATCATTAGAGATGATTCAAAAATCATTAACTTCTTACAATTCTCCCCTTCTTGCTATTTGCCAACCCAATGCCTATAGTGGTTATGAGGATAGAGGGGGCTGAATTAGGAGATGGAAAAGTTACAGCGATTTGAATGAGAAATATATTCTAATTTCATTGGATGTAAGATAATTAGACTGATACATAATAAATGAACAGTTTGCACATCCAGCCAGGAATTTTCACAGTGCCATTCCAAAGCCATTAGATAACATAAAATGCTGGGAGCCTGTAAGGGGATCCCTGAAAAGAAATATTAGCAGTATCCCCATTAAATTTATACTTCTCTTGATAAAGATCCTAGAAGCATATGATTAGAGTTGGTGTTTGAGGGGATAGATGAACCTGGATTGGATGGGGCATGGAAAAATTTTAATCATGTGAGTGAGAAATGTAACCTAGTTGGATTTTGGGGAAAAGGTTTACCCTTGAACTTGAACTCTAGATGTTTCATAATCTGGTGAGTATCAGAAGTTTGGTAGTTTCCTAAGATTCTATAAGCTATAACTATAATCCTATAACTACTCGTGGAATAAAAGACGAGTCTTCCCCAGCCATGTCTAGGCTGGCTTGTGTTTCTCTCCCCTGCTTCCATAGTTCTCTGGAGTGATGGTTAAGAATGTAGAGACAAATTGTCTGGATTTTAATCTTAGCTGTGATTGAGGGAGTTAATAACCTCTCTGGGCCTGATGTTGCCATTTGTGAAATGTAGACAATAATGATATTTACCTATTGGGTGAGGATGATTGAAGTTAATCAACATAAAGCACTTAGATCGGTGTCTGGAACTTACTTAGTAAGCTGTCAATAAATGCTATTACATTGCTTATTGAATAAACTGTGATATGATGTTCTATTTATTCTACTAGATTGCCAGCTCCTTGCCAAACATGTCTTATTTCTTAATGTAGTGAGTATTCATTTAGTAATTCAATCCATCGTTATTGAGGCACACGAATGAAATACCTCTCTGATGTTGCCTCCCTCGTGGAAAGTGTCTTACTTTATAAGGTGGTTTGCAGATTTATGTCTTATCTCCTCCCTTACCCTAAGCTCCTAGCTCCTGTTCTAAATCCTTCTGTTTAGTATGAGCTCAACAAACATTTCTTGAATAAATGAAACGTAAGCATTTCATGTGAGGGTTCTCACACGCCCAGAATCGTCATTTGTCGTTTCCTGATATGAACTCTTGCAGAATGTGTAATCCGGTGATAGCAAGCTGCTCGCTGTTCTTTAAATGTACCCTGCCCTTCACGTCTCCACACCTTGGCTCAGGTAGCTCCCATCTGCCTTCCGATCTCCATTTTGCCTGGCAAACAAACCCACATACATGTCTAAATTCCAGCTTTGACTCTCTTCCTCCAAAAGTCTGTTCTGATCCTCTCAGGAAGAGCCATCCCTCTCTCTCCCTCCCTCTTCTACCCTCACCTTGTCTTTTTACTCTATAATGATTTCAGGAAGGCTCATGCTGTGTCTTATATATTACAGAACCCAAGTACCTCGCATAGCACTTGACATAGAGCAGGTATTCAAATAAGCTTCTTAAAGGAATAGACACGTTGATCTATAGAAAGATACACAGACAGTCCTCTAATGAATGTGCTTTCCCATTCTAAGTCATAAATAAATAATCGTATGCATTCACAACAACAAAGTGCAGTATGAATCCTCCTCCCCCCTCCCCCCCGCTCTCATTAGAGGTAGTTAAATTACTCTATCCATTTCTACCTTATCCAGGATACCTTCTGACATAAAGCATCCATTTAGGAGCACACAGGCCAGGTTTGGGAGTTCAGTTTGCACATATGGAGCAGAGGGAAGACAACTGGCTGGCACAGCCCTTGAGCCCTGACCTCGGCTTTGTTGCCTTGGTGTTCAAAACCCAATGATGCTCATTCTGGAAAGGTGGGCATGCCCTGGAAGGGGAAAACAGAATCTGTGTGGACATGGCCCTTTTATGTTCGTAAGAAGCAGCCATGGGTTAATAAAAATATCAAGAACCACAGGGTAATTATGTGAAGACCTAGGAAAACAATAAGAAAGAACATCTGCATAAAGTAACATGAAGAGACACGAATTGGTATAGAAAACCTGCCCCTGCATCACCCATGCCTGACAGTGGATTAGATTTCTGGGTACTCTCTCAAGAACCCCATGTCTGTGGCAGCCAGGCCTGTTAGGATCATTGGATTAATGATGTTAATGCAAATGGTTGCAGAGAATTCAGAATGACTTTGAATTTAGGTCTCATGGTAAGAGGGGTGTTGGTGATTCCAAACTGGTTATCTTCGTTTTGTTCTTACAAATAGAATTGCTTTCTATGGAAAAATGGCATGCATGCAGGATCCTTGTGTCTAGTTCTGGACTGATTATTCACTAGAAACAATTACTGGAACAAATTCAGAATTTTTTATTTCCCTCCCCCAAACAAAATGGTGTGTGCATAGGGTAGTGGCATACTGTGTGGAAGGGGGTGGAAGGAAGGTTTTGAAACCTAATTTCCTCAGAGAGAGGTCAGACTAGGAGATAGACTAACAATAAATACAAACATGTTTGGGGTTTGGGGTGTGGCTGGCAGTCTGCTGTCTCTGTGTAAATACAGTATAACTTATGCTGCCTTTATTTGTTTGGAAGCGCACAACTAAACAAACATCCTTGAGAAACGCATTTTTCTTGTTTGTTTGCTCGTTCGATGCTTGGCTATTCTGGTTATTTGCTTCAGGATGAAATTCTGGACCCAGGAGGTTGTGTAACCAGGTACCTGACCCAGACTTTGCAGCCCTCTTGGGCGTCGGCCTATCCCCCCTCCCCTCCCTCTCCACCCCACACAGCATCCAGAAACCCAAACACAACCACTCTAATCCTGAGTTGCGTTGCCCCAGGGGAGTCATATCCCAAGGGACTAGTCCCATAGTTGCTGGAATAATCTTGTCTCCTTTCTGGTACCAGAACGTCTCCTTATTCTATCTTCCACTGAAGATTCAAAGGTCTGTGGTGTGGGCTGGGACAGCAACAATTTAGAGAATCCAGAGAATTCTCCTCCCACTGTTGAGCAGGCCACACACCCATGCATCAACAGTCAACAATGAGCCTACTCTTACACGTTAGTGCCAGAAAAGTTTCTGGCTGGTGGAGATGTGTCCCCAACCCCCATACCGTGGACCTCGAATGCATACACATGATAAAGAACAGATTGGTCTTGGTAAATATTTTATTCTAATTTAAAATCAGCTGGCACTTATTGGCCAGTTAAGTATTTTAACATCATTATCATGTAGATTTTCCCAAGCACCCTGCAAAGTAGAATTTACTGTTCTCATTCTAGAGCCAAGAAAGCTGAAGCTTATAGGGAAAGATAAACAGCTTGCTTAAGGTTGCCTTGCTAGTGAACACAGAGCCAGAATTCAAAGTTTAAATATGCAAGTTGGACTTGTAAATAAGGGGAAGAGAAAGATACTACAAACCATGTTAGAGCACTACATTTATTTATTTATTTTTTAATTGATATAATGATGGTTACATTGGGTAGAAGAAGAAACAGAGTGGGTTGAATGGAAGCTCCTCGAAAGATAGGTCCATGTCTTAAACTCTGGAACCCGTACCTGGGATCTTATTTGGCTTAAGTCTTTGCAGGTGTAATTAAATGAAAGAACTCGAGATGAGATTGTTCTGGATTATCTGGGTGGGCCCTAAATCCATCTACACGTGTACTAATAAGAGACAGGGTGAGAATAGACATAGAGAGGAAAGAAGGTTACCTGAATATAGAGGCAGAGATTAAAGTGGTGCAGCCCCAGCCACGGAACACCCGGATGAAGAAGCAAGGAAAGGTCCTTCCTTAGAACCTTCGGAAGGAGCCCAGCTCTGCCAGTTCCTTGATTTTGGATTTCTGGCTTCCAGAACTGTGAAAGCATAAATTTCTCTTTGTTTAAGTCTCCTGGTTAGTGGTAATTTATTATAGAGGCCACAGAAGACTAATAAAGGGGGTAGTGCGAGTGAGTGGCAAGGGCACTGGCCAACTTGATTCCCAACTCTGACCTTCATTACGTTTGACCTTGGCATGGGGTCTTTCTGGGCCTCAGCTTCCTTATGTGGAAAACACCTGTAGTGAGACCCTTTCTGTCTCTGGTGAATCAAGGATTTAGGAGCACTGCTCTCAGTTTCCATGCCAGTGGCCAGTGGGTGGGAGCAGTAATTATACGGTGACCTTTATCTTGGCAGAAATGTTTGAAGATGAATAATTAAAGCTCCTCCTTTAGAAATATGACTAGTGCATCATTTGCATTTTTTTGCAATGGGCTTAAACCAAGAACTGTTGGCTTCTAATTCCTGGGTGCAAATTTTAAAGGAAAATAATGAAAAATACTAGAGATTACGGGGGTTACCTGCTGCCCTATGGTGATATGTGTGTCTTAATGACGTAAAAATCTTATTGAAGGTACTATATTTTGGATAAGGCATAATCTAACTCTTCCTCCTGCTATGAATGTTGCCCAGTGGTTTCTTTCTTACCAGGCAAGCTCATCAGGCTGCATTCCTCGGATGTGATATCCTTGCCTGATAGTAAAATTCATGGTAAATATACCTTTTCCAGCAGGTGGTTTTCCAGTAATTGTGTGACTAGACAAGGTAGGTATTCTATTTTAAGAACCATGGTGTTTTACTCTATGCAAGAGAGACAGTGCAATTTGGAATGCTTGCTTAGAACTATGGGTTGATTATACAAGAGGAGCAAATTAAGAATCAGCAACAATCTTAAAAAATATCTATCTCCTTTTATTTTTATTTTTTCTTATTTTTAATTTTAATTTTAATTTTTTTATTATTATTTTTAATGTTTATTCTTGAGAGAGAGAGAGAGAGAGAGAGAGAATGAGCAAGGGAGGGGCAGAGTGAAAGAGAGACACAGAATCCAAAGCAGGCTCCAAGCTCTGAACTGTCCACACAAAGCCTGACTTGGGGCTTGAATCCACAAGCCGTGAGATCATGACCTGAGCCGAAGTTGGACACTTAATGGACTGAGCCACCCAGGTGCCCCTAATTTTATTTTTAAAGAGAGAGAATAGGCAGGGGAGAGAGGGCCAAAGGGAGAGAGAGAGAGAGAGAGAGAGAGAGAGAGAGCACATGAGCTGTGGAGAGGGGCAGGGGCAGAGGGAGAGAGAGAATCTTAAGCAAGTGCCACACTCAGCACGGAGCCGCACATGGGCTTGATCCCACGACCCTGGGATCATGACTTGAGACAAAATGAAGAGTTGGACTCTCAACTGACCGAGCCACCCAGGCGCCCCAAATATCCCCTTTTAAAGTAATCAACAGAGAAATGACAAATAGATTGCCAGTCGGTGAAATCTGGGATATATTTTTCCATTACGAGTCTCAGAAGATAATTGGGAACGTTCCTTTTCCTGTTTGACTATAATTTCCAGCTCAACTTTCTACCAAAAGATTCCATTTTCTAGAATCCCACTGAGACTTCAGAAAGGACAGGGAGCCCGTGGCTCTTGTCCAGGGCCTGATACATAGTGGCCCCTTCATGAATGTGGAGTGAACATACAGAAGACTCATCCCTGACAAGCCAGTTTCAACACAGAACAGAGCCAGCCTGTAGAGTCTCATCAGTGTGGAGAACTCCCAAAGCTGTGACCTCCAGGGCTCACCCCACAGTAGTACCAAACACACGTGTGGGCCACCCCCAGGGCAGCTGGTACTGGTAGCTGCCCGCTCTCGCCAGCTTTTCAGGCTACTGTCCTTGTGGAATGGAAGTCGCAATACAGCCCAGGGGGAAGGGGCAATACTTGTGCAAATGCCCAGCAACTCCAGGTACACTTAAGAGAGAAATACAATTCAGACTGGGAAGATGGGGAAGGTTACAAGATGCTGGAGGGAGAAAAGTATCCGGAGGAGAAAATATACAAAACACAAAAGGGATCATACAATTTCCCCTACCAGGCTTGTCCTAACTTAACTAACTCACCGACTAACTTCCTTTTTTCTTAAATAAACATGCACTATGTGCCAGGCTGTGTTCTAGGCACTAAGGATATAGGAATTAACAAAACAGACATGATCCCTGTGTACATGGAGCGTCCGTTCTAGAGGAGCCGATGCCAGTGGAAGAATAACACACGGTTCCTGCTGTGAAAGGAAGCTGGCCGGCAGCCTTGCCCTCCAGCCACGCCCAGCTCAGCCTCCCTGAGACCCCAGTCTCCCCTTCTGACTAATTAACAACATGCCGTCTATCTTACCACAAAGGGCAAAAATTTGCAACTATATGAGGTGATGGATGTTAACTAAACTTATGGTGGTGATCATTTTGCAATATATGCATATATCAAATCGTTGTAATATACACCTTAAACTTATACGATGTTATATGTGAATTACATCTCAATAACATGGAGAGAAAAAAAGAAAGTGCAATCCAGTAAAATATGATGCTGTGGAGTGTGAAATCTTTCAAAAAAGCTAAAAAACAAACAAACAACCCAACAATCAATATACAATCTATTAGTCTCTAGTTAATACATTTCTAACAAGCTTCTAGGCTCTGCAAGAGCCAGGACAGGGTGTTCTCCCTCTCGGGTGCCACCCAAGCTTTAGAGACAGTGCTACGTGTATGTCAGGTTTTAAATAAAAGTCTGTGGAGGATATAACATTGTATTGAATCTAATGTTCAGACATCTCAGATGAACTTCGGGTGATAGATCATTTTACTCTGAGATCAGAATATCTTAGAAAGAATAGGTCCGTAACTTGCATACAGGAAGTGCTTAATGAATGAATGAGTACATGGTTTAAAAAAAAAACCAAAACACTAATATTTGTGTTGCTCTATTTACCACATCCAAAGCCTATTAGATGAATACTATTTGCATCCCCATTTCACAGATGAAGATTTTGAGGTTTTGAGTTAAGAACCATGCCTGAGACCACACTTCCAGCGAGAAACAGGGTTCAAACTCAGGGAGTTTGATTCTAAAAGCTCCCTAACACTATGTTGTGCTACTTCAGATCTGACTTGAGGGGGGGTGGGGTGGGGGATGTCTTACTGGCATTCAATGTTTTTGTCTGGTTTCTTCCTCGAGAGATTTTCGAATACCTTGCTATTTGGGTTTTGTGCCGATGTTACTGTTGTAGGGCTTTTTACCACAATACTCAGGATTCATTGTCTCACCGCTTCAAAGAAAGAAGAGGTGGACACGAAATGAGCAGCAGGCAAAAATTTATTAGAATATAAGATTAGAAAAGGAGAATAGTAGGACAGCTCTTTTTACAGAGAGGGGACATTCCAAAGTGATGCCCCAGGAGTATAGGGGAGGGTCCTTGTTTATAAGGTTCTGGTCACCACCCCCTCCCTTCCCCCTTGTTTGTTCTCAGGTTCTACCCCGAGAGCTCTAGGTGCTGGGTTGTCCATTCCTGATTGGCTCATTTCCATTGTATGAGTGGTGGTCTGGGGCCATACTTAGGTCTTTTGTCAAATTCCTAAGGGAAACCTGAGAGGGAGTAGGTGGGATCTGTTACATTCTTAAGAGGAGCCTATGCCTGAGGGGCTTGCTGTGGTCAGACACGCCCAGCATGGTTCCTAGAGGTGGTTTGTCTATTTCCGTTTTCAGCTTCAGGGAAGACTGAAAAATTAAGTGAGGCAGACGGCTTTCTGTTATAAATTTTAAGGGGGCTAGAAAGATCTCCCTGCCCATAAAATCTCCCTGTTTGCTTCCTGATGTTTAAAATCCCACCAACGCACCTTCATCGCTTGGCCTCAAGTCATGTCCTCTGTCAAAACGCAAATAAATCAGGGATTGATAAGTGACACTGTAAGTCAAGCCGCCTGCCAGCCTGCCTGCCAACCGACTAAGTGACTGAGGCATCGTCTTACAAAGATTAAAAGTAAATAAGAGGTCTCTGCCCTCAGGAAGGTCTTGACTCTGGAAGCAGACAAATGGAAAAGAAATGCAGCAGTGTCTTAGACATAGGTTTAGGGAGGAATTCCTCCCCCAAAAGGAAAGGATACACTGCTCTACTTGGAAAGATGAGCACAGATATCCCTTAAGCCTAAAGTCCTTCACACTTTAGTAAGAATGAACTATAAAGATTTTTTGTTTCCAGAAGGTATATTTTGGTGATAGGAGAAGGTTTGGAGTGAGTGTGAGTTCAAAGGAATAGTACAGAGGGAGAGAGGGAATGGCAGCAAGAAAAAAAAGTTCACGAAAACCTGGAATCAAGGTCATAACCCTGAGCTGATTTCAGAACTGAGAGTAGACTGGACCCTCACTTATATGAGCCTGCTCAATTGTCAGGCCACATGTTAAAACCCCTTAATAAAGGAAGAATCAGTATTTTTACAAAAGGGTTCATGTCTATTCTATAAGGCAAAAAATGTTGTGACTGACTGATACACATATAGGCAAGCACTTCTTCGTTGAATATCCTAGGGGTCAGCAAACTTTTTTAATAAACTGCCAGGTTGTTAACATTTTAGGCTTTGATGGGCACTATGGTCTTTGTAGTGACTGTAGTGCAACTCTGCCATTGGCTTGTAAGAGCGGCCAAGACCAGTTTTCAAATCAGAGGGTGTGGCTGTGTTCCAGCGAAATTATTTATGAAAACAGATGAAGGACTGAATTTGGCCCAGAGGCCGTAGTTTGCTAGCTCATGGTTTATATCATTTAATAGACATGTTATTTATTCATTCATTCATTTATTTTTTTAAAAACACTTTTTTGAGAGAGAAAAAAACAGAGCAGGGGAGAGGGGCAGAGGGAAAGAGAACTTTAAGTAGGCTCTTGCTCAGTGTGGAGCCCGACACGGGGCTCAATGTCACCTCCGTGAGATCATGACTTGAGCCAAAATCAAGAATCGGACACGTAACTGACTAAGTCACCCAGGTTCCCTGCCAAGTTGTTCCTTTGAATTTACCAAAACTAGTTCTGTTATCATCTTACAAAGATTCTGCATGTCAGTAAAAATTACCTGCATGCTATCTTTTGCAACTGGCTGGTTGTGTCCTATCACTTAAACTGTATGTCTGGTAACTCCATCTTATAACCAGAGCTGCACACAGATTTTACCTGCTCTAGGAAGCATTCTTTTTTAAATTTTAATTTATTTTAATGTTTTATTTTTGAGAAAGAGGAGAGAGAGAGAGAGGGAGAGAACGAGAGGGGGAGGGGCAGAGAGAGAGGGAGACAAAATCCGAAGTAGGCTCCAGGCTCTGAGCTGTCAGCACAGAGCCCAACATAGGGCTCAAACTCGTGAACCGCATCATGACCTGAGCCGAGGTCAGATGCCCAAACTTGACATCAAGACCTATAACCCGCCCTCCCCAATTCTTCTCCTCCCTCACCCGTCCGCACATGGTTACCTAGATTGGTCAATGGAACTATCTGCCACCCAGAGATGCAAGCCAGAAGCTTGGAGGTCATTCTTGACAACTTCCTTCCTCTCACCCTGATGGTCTACTATTCACAAAGTCTAGATGATTCTACCTCCTAATACCTCCTCAACTGAAATACTTTTTTTTTTTAATTTTTTTTTTCAACGTTTTTTATTTATTTTTGAGACAGAGAGAGACAGAGCATGAACGGGGGAGGGGCAGAGAGAGAGGGAGACACAGAATCAGAAACAGGCTCCAGGCTCTGAGCCATCAGCCCAGAGCCTGATGCGGGGATCGAACTCACGGACTGCGAGATTGTGACCTGAGCCGAAGTCGGACACTTAACCGACTGCGCCACCCAGGCGCCCCTGAAATACTTCTTTTTAACTCCAGTGCGTTCATCAGAGCCTAGCCTAGTAACTTCTCATATCTGAACATTCTAATTGTTCTGCTGGAGTCCTCTCTCACCTAAATGTCATGTCCACCCTTTATCCATCTGGCCGTGTCCCTCCAGTCAGTGGTTTCAGACTGCTCTTAGGGTAAGGAACAAAATCCCAAACACCCTATTAGACTCTGCATGATCGACTCTAACATCATCATCTTCCTCTGAGACTGCTCTCTCTTTCCCTTCCTCTGACACACCTGAATCAGGTATTATTTTAGAGCTTTATTCTCATTTGTGTCTGTAGAAGATTTGTATCAATAATTCCATTCTTCACCAACTTTTGTATCCACACCCTTTACCAAGTAACACTTCCGTGCTCTCCCATGTAGGTGACACATAATTTCCTACCCCACCCCCACTGAGTTCAGTCATGTGACTTGCTTTGGCCAGTAGAATTAGGACAGACACCGAGCCCATGCTGCAAGTGTCTTCCCGAACCTCTCCTTTCACCATAAGAAGAATATACCCTTTGGTTCCGTGAAAAGGATGAGGAACATGCAGAATGGAACTACCCAGCTGAGACCAGCCTACTTCAACTCACACCTGATAGATGCACAGATACATAAGAAAAAATAGCTGGTTGTTGTTTTAAGCCCCTGAGGTTTGGGGTGGTTGGTCATATAGGAATAGCTAATGGAAACACTAACGCGATAATCTGCATTTTCCCGTGTGGCTTTGTAAATGTCCTCAGCCTTAGTTGATATGTTTAGGTCAACTGGGGTTAAGAGGGTTAAAATCAACAAAGATGGCATACGCGGATCTCATTCCTCCTACTGAAAACAGCAATATTTTGCTTGAGGATCGAGGTCCTGTAATAAAACAATGGCCACTTCCTGACAATTTCTCCGTGACTTTCCAAGTGAAATAAGGGCTTTCCTGCCCAGCTTGCAAACGGGGTGGGTGAAACTGAGCGTGGATCTTTCCCTTGCTGTCACAGAGGCTCTTCATCCCCAGGAAGAATGGCAAGCCCACCGGCGCATCCCTGGGGACCATGCTGAAAATCCATAGCTGGCTTCTGACACAGCCTACCTGCTTCTCAAATACAGACACGATCTGTCAGAAGAGACCTTTGAAAGGTCGTCCTAGCTTCAAACAGCGCATCTTGCTGTTTTTATCCTTGTCCTCTGAGTTTCTCTTTGAAGAGCTGTTGAATGTTTCTGGCCTTTATATTTTCTCAGCCTGACAAAACCAATTACTAAGTGGATGTTAATTAAGCCACAGGGCCAAGTCATTGGCAATTCAAAATGAAAACCATGACCGCATGTGGCCGTCATACCTTGCCCCAAAAAGCCACAGCAAAATGCTCTGCCTTCAAGGAGACTCTTGAAATTAAGACTCTGTCACCCATAAATGTTAAGCGACTCGGGGGCTGTAAAGCAAAGTGCCCTGATTAATGTGCCATCAGGTTTGCTATGTCAGAACAGCCACAGAGAGGGAAAAGTCAGCAGTGGACAGTTTTCACAGCATTAAAGAAAATAAAGACGTGCCCAGCTGGCTGGGTGCAATTCTCTCTGAAATAAGTTTTTCAAATGTATGTTTCAGTTTTGCATAAATCCACCCCAAATTCCAAAGCAGACATCTAGAAAAGAGAGGCAATGAACTTTCCTAGCTAAAATGTTCTGGATATTTTCTTTTTGGTGAGGAGGGGGAGAAGATTAGATATTTGAACAATTCGCTCTTTCTTTGCTTTTAAACTAGCCCTACCAGGTTGTCTTCAACGGCCTGGATTCGCAAGAGGGCTGCCTTTACTATATCTAATGGCCGACAGACCATCGCTAACCTGACCTTCTGCTCTAGAAGAAGAAAGTGAACTAGACCTGTGTTCTCCCTCTTCTCCAAACTACTTGGAGCCAACATGTCCTGAAAAGTGTGTGACTTCCTGTGCTGTCTCCCATCATAGGACCTCGTGGCATTTGGGGTAATATGGCAACCCAGAGACCCATCTTGCCTTGTAGTGCTCTGATCGAGCATGGGAGGTCCGACACCGTATTACCCGAGAACCAGGAGGCCTTGTGGCAGGGCTGGGTGGTGAGTGGCTTCCTCTCTCTGGAAGAGAGGCCTGGGAAAAAGACCCCCCACTGATGGGCTGAAGCAGGGGAAGGGGTTCAGATAAGACTGGATGTGTTCAGGGTGGTATGGCCGTAGATAGGAGACGGGGTTCAAATGAACCAGTTGTGTTGAGGACCTTTGGGGATCTGGAGGGAATCTTTGTTGGAGTCTCAAGGGCGATAGAGAATGTGAAGAATTCTTTGGGCTTCCAGGCGGACTCTTGGAGAGGTAACGTGGAGAGCCTGCAGGCTCCTGCTGGCTTCCAGGCTCCTTCCAGGTGAGCACTTCCTAGGTCTCTTGCTGAGGCAGCAGTGTGATGCTCCACGGACATTGCCCCTTAATCTCCTGTAAGTGGGAGACGTAGAGATGCGGTCTGGGGCTTGCTGGTCAGAGTGGAGAAGATTCTCCTGGTTCTCCCAGTGCTTCTTTGACAGACTCCTCACAGAGAACCGAGGAGACGCCCCACAGCCTCTTATCTGCACCTCTGGGCAGGGTGGCTCCATCTTTCCTAAGCAGCTAAGAGCCCCTATTGCCGGAAGCTTCCAGGGGACGTTGTTGGACTTGCTGTTCCTGGGACCACACTGGGGTTGTTCAGTTTCTGAATTCAAGTGCCACTCTTCCTCTGGTATGTCTTTGCCCTTTTCCAGAGGAAAAATTTACATGCAGGTTGTTGCATTTTTAGTGAGGAAGAGCAGAGTGTGCAGTCTTTTGCAAATGAGGGAGAGCAACGTGAGAAAAAAAGGTATCTGAAATTTCAGGTGAAAACCTCTAATTTGTCACGGGACATCGGTAGAGACCAGTTATTAGCATCCTTTAAGTTTTGAGGATGAATAACATAAACGATTCCAACCTTCCCATCTGAATAGTTTGTATGTTGACATTTGTATACTGTTTACTTATGCCTTCCAGGTTGAAACAAAAAATGTTTTAAGAACCTTAGTGACCTACGAGACTTTCTGAAGCCACAAAGCTCAACACCTTTTGATTATTCCATTTTAAGACAATTAAATATACATTAACATTTCTTACATTCTCTATCTATCTATCTATCTATCTAATCTATCATCTATCTATCTTATGCTTTAGTGTATTTCAGGGATATAAGGCTATAAGAACAAGGAGAACAGGGAGCCTGGGTGGCTCAGTTGGTTAAGCGTCTGCTTTTGGCTCAGGTCATGATCTCGCAGTTCTTGAGTTCGAACCCTGCATCGGGCTCTCTGCTGTCCATGGAGAGCCACCTTTGGATCTTCTATTCCCCCTCTCTCTCTGCCCCTCCTGGCTCATGCTCTCTGTCTCTCTCTTTTAAAAATAAATAAATAAAAGTTTAAAAATATATATGTATTAAGAAAAAACAACAACGACAACAAAACCCTTTCCCTCAAGATTTAAATTACAGGATGAAGCATGGTTTCAGTTATCGCTGTAAAGAATTTTGCAAAAGGCGTTCTAGGTTTTTGTCTATCCTTGTATTTTGAAAAATAACTTGCAAATCTGAAAAGAAAAACCCATATGTCACCCAAATGCCCTACTTCTTGTGATTAGAGGTGCTTTCTAGGACTCACTAATGCAGAATGATCTCTCAATTATACTTTTCTCATGCTCAAGGTAAACTGATTCTACCATTTGACAACTTGATCCATGGCAACATGGAAACGACTTACTACAGCTCTGTTATTTTGTAGTTTACCATATGAAGAAAGTAGCTTTGTGTGGGAAAGCATTGATCCTTACTCATCCTGCTAAAGATTGTGTAAGAGTCACCTCTCAATTACTTACAGGCCTGGTGTGGGGCTGTGGATAAGATACTATCTTCCTTTGCCATGGACAATGTGGGAGGTGGTTTCAGACTGTGCATGGCTTGTTTATAGATGACGTATCAGTAATTGATCACATATTATGAGATCTCCAGTAACAATTTTAGCAAGTCTGTAATTCTAAAGCAAAATTCAGCCATCTGGAATGCATTGGGAATGAACACATTTGAATAGCCAAATTTTAAGGATAACTAATAATTTTCTTTAGTACTCCATGATTTTAATTGCACTGACAACACTTTTTAGTAGATCTTTTTCTACAGTGTATTATTTACCTCCTCAACTTGATAATAGAGAACACTGAACAGCTGTATATCTTTTCTTGATGACCTAGCCTCTTTATGTTGATTATCACTCATAGTACTAGTTGACATGCAATGGTTGTTACTATGTTTACCATAGCTTTATGAAGAATACAATAATTGTTACAGATTTTTATAGCATATGACTAAATGGCTTCACACCGATATATTCTCAAGTTTTTATTCATTATTTCTCATTACAGTTGGGGTACTTGCCTAAAGCAGCCTCTCTCCCCTTTGTTTCTTCCAGTCTGTTTCAGGCATAGAGGTCCAATGACCCTATGTAGAGAGGATTCATAGGTTCTTACATCAATAAAGAATAGGAGTCCAATGTTATTATGTTGTCATGACAATACTGTGACATTGACTTAGGGGACTCCATGTTCTCTTATGTTTACTGTCTGGTTCTCATCTGGTTTAAAGCCAAATGAAACTAACAGATACTAGATTTTAGACTGGAGAGTTGTTCAAGGAACTTCTTAGATACAAATTAAAGTCAATTCGATTCTTACCTACAAAAGAAATCTGCAATTCTTAATACTGAGTTGCTGAGGGGCGCCTGGGTAGCTCAGTTGATTCAGCATCCGACTTCGGCTCAGGTCATGATCTCACAGTTCGTGGGTTCAAGCCCTGCCTCGGGCTCTGTGCTGACAGGTTAGAGCCTGGAGCCTGTTTCAGATTCTGTGTCTTCCTCTCTCTTTCTGCCCCTTCTCCACTTGCGCCCTCTCTCTCTCTCTCAAAAATAAATAAACATTAAAAAAAAATTTGCTTTAATATTTTCAGCGGAGTTACAAAACTTCACATGTAGGACAAAAATGTGTGACGTACCTTGCGACGTACCTTATTTTGGGGACGATGGAAGAGGGTGATACCAGCGAAGAAACTTACATTTTAGCTACAATGGGGTTGAACTGATTTTGTTCTAAGATTAATAATTTCTGGCTGCTGCTTGAAAGGCTGCTACCAGCTTTGATGGAGAAGAATGAGAGGCCTATTGTCACCATTGATGATACTAGGTTTCTTTTCAGCTCCTGAATTGGAGCGGCCTGTTCCTCATTCTCTCAAGGAACAAATGGCCAAGTTGAGGTACAGGTACTTTTACATACATACACACCCAGGAAATTGTATTATTTTCTCCTTTATAGCCACATCCAAGTTCTAGGCAGCAACACCACTAAAGGATTCAGTACGTTTCCATAGGCACTTGCAGAAGAGCTTTATCAGAATTCTTAGTCCTTGGGTTTCCCCTTGGTCTTTGTGACTTCTTTCTCCTCCTCTGAGGGTTTAGGACCCTGCTTTGGATTTTGTTTCCAGTTGTTGTGGCCAGTAGGAAGTCATTATGTCCCATATAATGTAAGGATCATTAAATACTATTTATTGGTCGGTGTCTGAAATATTGGAACTAAAGCAGTAGTGATGGCTGACATGATTCACCGCAGAACCGAAGAAACTTTAAATATAGCAGGTCTCTGGATGGCAGTTTGCAGAGAGCAGAGAGCCCAGCCTCTGGAGTCTACCACCTGCTGGCTATCCCCACCTCACTGCCAGCTAGCCTGTGACCCCCTCTGTCAGCCGCCAGGCCACATTCATGAAAGGGCGTCAGAGTACCTCCCTCCCTGGGTGGCTGCAGGGATTAGTGGATATAATGCATGGGCTCCTGGGAGGCCCTCCCCAAATGATTACCCCCGTGGATCTGCTAAGGAGTCAAAAGGTAACAGAAAAGTAAGGCTAACTCTTCTCCTTTATATTCTCTGAAAGACAAACACAACACATGATCATTAAAAAGATTTGCCAGGCTTTGACCTCCCAAGCCTTGTAAGAACCTAGGAAACACCACCCACACAGTAGGGGAAGGAATCTCCGTGTCCTCAAATTTAAACCACACAGATTAATGATTCACCCGTTCTACTCAGACCTGAAGAGACCAGCCAGCCAGAACCAAGAGAAACTGGTAGCAACAGGATCTAAACAAATGGAAAGTCTGAGAGGGAAACAGCCCCAGAATGTTGGCTTTACCACCAGTGGGATGGTCTACCTCCGAAGGTGACGTTGTCCCAGTGTGGCCCGACAGGGGAGTTAGCAGATCTAGAGTGAATGGCCAGGCGAAGGCTCGGAAGAACAGGTTCCACACCTGTAACTATGGACTCTCCAGGCCGAGTGCAGGTGAACTTGAGGCGAATTTGAATGAGGAACTGGCCTTTCTCCTCCTTAGAGACTTTTCTAGTTGTTTGTTTATGAAAAAGCCCAAAGGAAAGAAAGTTCAGAATCTAAGACTAAGACCGGCTAAGACAAAGTCTGGTGATTTGTTTTTGTTGAACAATGGATGATCCGATTCAGAAATGATGCACATGTGGCTTTTTCCTTACCTCCAGGTGTTCAATAATAGTCACTGATTGTTCGGCGAGGTGGTTCTCTTCTCTTTATTTTCTCTAAAGTTGTGAGAATCATTCCTTTCAACTTGACTTTGCTTGCATCTGAAAACATTTTGTGTGGTTCTATTTAATTCGTGGGCTGTTTTCATAAGCACCGAATAATAGAGGAAATGATCATCGTACTTGGGAACAAATCTGTGAGTGTTAATCTTCAAATAATTAAAATGGGAATGGAAAAATATGTGCAGGTACAGCATTCCCATGTAAGCAGGACCCAAGAATGTATGCAACGCTACAGAATATCTGCGGAATCTTTATAAAAACAAATTCAAACAAACTTGAATTAAGCCTAACTTACTGATGTGTTCATTGCTTAGAATCATTACATGTACTTCTTGTGAAGGTTTCTGCTGTCGGTGGTTCTCAGAGTGGGGTGCCTGGATCACCAGCATGAGCATCTCTTGGTAACTCCTTTGGAAGGCAAACTTTCACCTTCCCCCACCTCCTGCACTGGAAATGCTGGGGTGGGGCTGCCTGTCTGTGTTTTAACAAGTCCTCCTGGGGGGATTTTCACATTTGTTAGAAATTTGAGAACTGTTGCCATAGGGAAAACCGGGTCTAATTTTATCCATCTTGGCTTTGCGATAAACTTTGCATTAGTCTTTAATGTTCCCCTTTTGGCCTTATTAGAACATCCCTCACTTAGAACTGTGGAAAATGACTTGAACTCCTCCCTTTTCAGCCATTACCACTATCCCCGCCACCATACCAAAAATGAGGCATCAAGGGCATTTCTCTATTTTACCAGCATGAAGCCAGTACAAAAAAAGAGTCTGAGTTCCTGCCAAGGCTAGAAATGAATTGTTTCACTTTAGGAAGAAAGAAAAATGAATAGAATGTTTCAGCTTTTGGTTTGTAGAAGGAAGGTCGTCCTTTATCTCCTAGTCTCCTCACGCATGCATGATTATAAAACTGTCTCTCCCGGGGGACGTGATAATGGAATATTTGATCCCCATCCAGGAACTTCCAACCTCTGGTTGCAACTTAAATAGGAAAATTAAGAGTCTACAGAAAGGTCACAAAGTTATTACCAAGAAAGAAAATAGCGCAACTTCTAAGGAGAAGGGCAGTTGGGAGGAATTTTGGATGGGGAGGGGGAGCCCTGGCTGACCAGGCAATCCCTAGGTCAGCTTTTCCTTCAAGACCCTGGGGCAACTGCCTTGAAAGTGAAGGTGGCCCTTTAGGTCTCAGTGTGACACGTGAAGATTCTCTCCTATACTGTAGAGGGGGAGCTCTCCGCATGCTTTTGTCTCTGGTCTAGGTTATTGGATCAGGATAAATCTTGGTTATGGAGAAAGCCACCTGGGATGTGTCCCATGCAGTCTAAAGTCCACAAGCTATTTTTCTTTTATCAATATCTGCATCTGAGACAGAAAGCTCTGGAGTTCTGATTGGTCCTTTAGCTTAAAAAAAATTAACCCAACGTTAAAAATTAAGAGATTTTACAAAAAAATTTGGATTGCAAGCTTTTTAAAGAAAATGTTTATTTTTGCATTCCTTTTCAAAATAACACCAGCATTCTTCACAGAGGTAGAACAAACAATCCTAAAACTTGTATGGAACCAGAAAAGACCCCGAATCGCCAAAGCAATCTTGAAAAAGAAAACCAAAGCAGGAGGCATCACAATCCCGGACTTCAAGCTGTATTACAAAGCTGTAATCATCAAGACAGTATGGTACTGGCACAAAAACAGACACTCAGATCAATGGAACAGAATAGAGAACGAACCCAGAAATGGACATACAAATGTATAGCCAACTAATCTTTGACAAAGCAGGAAAGAATATCCAGTGGAATAAAGACAGTCTCTTTAGCAAATGGTGCTGGGAGAACTGGACAGCGACCTCCAGAAAAATGAACCTGGATCACTTTCTTACACCATACACAGAAACAAACTCAAAATGGATGAGAAACCTAAACGTAAGACAGGAAGTCATCAAAATCCTTGAGGAGAAAGCATGCAAAAACCTCTTTGACCTTGGCCACAGCAACTTCTTACTCAACACGTCTCCAGAGGCAAGGGAAACGAAAGCAAAAATGAACTGTTGGGAGCTCATCAAAATAAAAAGCTTCCACACAGTGAAGGAAACAATCAGCAAAACTGAAAGGCAACCGACAGAATGGGAGAAGATATTTGCAAATGATGTATCAGATAAAGGGTTAGTATCCAAAATCTATAAAGAACTAATCAAACTCAACACCCCAACAAACAAATAATCCAGTGAAGAAATGGGCAAAAGACATGAATAGACACTTCTCCAAAGAAGGCATCCAGATGGCCAAACGACACATGAAAAAATGCTCAACATCACTCATCATCAGGGAAATACAAATCAAAACCACAACGAGATACCTCACACCTGTCAGAATGACTAAAATTAATCACTCAGGAAACAACAGATGTTGGTGAGGATGTGGAGAAAGAGGATCTCTTTTGTACTGCTGATGGGGATGCAAACTGGTGCAGCCACTCTGGAAAACAGTACGGAGCTTCCTCAAAAAATTAAAAATAGAACTACACTATAACCCAGCAACTGCACTACTAGGTATTTATCCAAGGAATACAGGTGTGCTGTTTTGAAGGGGCACATGCACCCCCATGTTTATAGTAGCACTATCAATAATAGCCAAAGTATGGAAAGAGCCCAAATGTCCATCGATGGATGAATGGACAAAGAAGATGTGGTATACATATACAATGGAGTACTACTTGGCAATCAAAAAGAATGCAGTCTTGCCATTTGCAACTATGTGGATAGAACTGGAGGGTATTATGCTAAGTGAAATTAGTCAGAGAAAGACAAAAATCCTATGACTTCACTCATATGGGGACTTTAAGAGACAAAACAGATGAACATAAGGGAAGGGAAACAAAAATAATATAAAAACAGGGCGGGGGACAAAACGTAAGAGACTCAAATACAGAGAACAAAGAGAGGGTTTCTGGAGGGGTTGTGGGAGGGGGGATGGGCTAAATGGGTAAGGGGCATTAAGGAATCTACTCCTGAAATCATTTTTGCATTATATGCTAACTTGGATGTAAATTTAAAAATTAATTAATTAAAAAAAGAAAGTGTTAATTTTATTAACTAATCTGACAATGCGATGTCCATATTCCAATACTTCCATATCTATATAAAAGGAGTAGACCTGAGGACAGGCTTTATGTTTCAGATGGGACAAACAGCATCCATTTCACCACGTTCTCTGCCAGTTCCTACAATATTCCTGAGGCTAGTGTTGCGTCCTATTTGTCATTGTATATGTGGTCTTATTTCTTCTGACAACACTACAAATAATAGCCCCAAACTGGAAAAACCCCAGTGCTAATTTCAATATCATGTCCATCGTCAACTGACAGATACGCTGATATACTCACCTATGAAAATAAAGGAACAATTGCTCTAGCCTCAAACATGATGTTCAATGAAAGAAGCCAGACTCTGTGATTCCATTCACATGAACAAGAATGGGCAGAGTTCATCTCAATAGTCTTACAAGTTAGGATGATGGTTTTTATCTTTGGGGGGAGGCAGGAGCGTGGCTTCTGGGATGCTTATATGTTCAATTTTCTGATCTGTGTGCTGGTACCTGGGCGTATTGTCTTTGTGGAAATTCATTCTCTGGTATGCTCATGCTAGGAGCACTTTTTTGTTTATGTATGCTCTGCTTGAGTAAGTAGTGTCCTTAAAAAAGTATGTCTGGGCTGACAGATCATATCCTGGTTTGCTTACTTGTTTATATGACTTGCTGGCTAATACATATCTTTGAATTGGCCAATTTCTAAAAAAAAAAAATTTCCCTAGTGTTTGAAAGAGGTAGGATTTTTATTTGAGTTTTCTTGTAGGTTTTAGGGTTATATAACTCAATGAAACCATGTTTAAAATTATTAGTCTCCATGCCTCTAAATATATCTCAACCTCTTTGAGGTACTTATTTAAGAAAGTTTTCTAGGCTGGGGCACCTGGGTGGCTCAGCTGTTTAAGCATCTGACTTTGGCTCAGGTCATGATCTCATGGTTCATGAGTTTGAGCCCCATGTTGGGCTCTCTGCTGTCAGCACAAAGCCTGCTTCAGATCCTCTGTCCCTCTTTCTCTCTGCCCCTCCCCTGCTAGCACTCTCTCTCTCTCTCTCTCTCAAAAAATAAATAAAACACATTAAAAAAAAACAAAAGGTTTCTAGGCAGTACATATTCTAAACGTTTTCATATCTGAAATTGTCTTCATTTTGCCATCATCTAGGAATCCTGGATATGGAATTCTCATGTGGTTGTCAGAAGAATTCAGTTCCTTGTAATGGTAGATCTGAGGATCTCCAGTCCTAGAAGCCACCCATAATTCCCTGCCATACTCTCCTCTCCATAGGCAGATCATACTACAGCCTGCTTCTTCAAGGCCAGGGGGCAGTTTTTCCCTCCAGTCTGGTAAGATAGAGTCTTGTAGATTTATTGTAACATAAGCACAGGGGTGACATTCCATCACCTTTGTCATATTCTATAGATTAGAAGCAAATCATAGGTCCTACCCACTTTCTTAGGGAAGGGATTACTCAAGAGTGTGACTTGGGGAGGGGGGCCCAATAGGCGGTGCCAACTACAGTCTTTTCGATAGTAATTTAACTTTTGAAAATTATTTTAAAATTTAAAATTTAAATTTTAAAGTATTTTAAAAAAGTGTTTTTGAATTGGTATGTAGCTATGCCAGAGACATCCCCAACCTCTTGAGCCATATCTTTCTTTTACTCTTTGACATCAGATTGGCCTGAAGTATGATTTTAGTGTTTCTGAGGGATAGAAGCCAGTTGGAGAAGTGGAAATAAACCAAGCAACCACACATCACAGAAACCCACGAAGTAGGCACAGCTACGATTTCACAATTCCTTAGGCTGGCCCTGGCTCTGTACCAGCCCATCTGTGTTTGCCTACACCCAACGGAGGCACCGTGGGGTCTATTTCTTTCGTTTAATTGTAGTGTGGGCTGCTTTGAATTTTGCTTTGACGTTCAACAGGGGCTTACAGTAACACTTAGACTTCCGTGAATGAATTTCTACTGATGTTGCTTAAACCAGCAGCAAATCGCCTACTTTGGAAAGAGTGGAGATGAGATTTATGTGTGAAATTCATTTCTGACTGGTGCTGAAGTCCTGAGCTGCTGCTGGCTTACCCAGCACATTTCATCCAGCTTGACTCAACGAATTTTTCGTAATGACATTTTAAAAGTGACTGAGTTTGCCTCCCTTGTCAGAATTCTGGCTGTGAAGAAGTTAATGACTGCAATAATAACCCTAGAAATGAGTCTTAAAAGCCCAATAGGGGGGAAAATGAGTCTGTGAATTTTATTTGTAAATGTAGTAAAGCTAGAACAGATAATTTGGCTGAAAATTATCCTGGTTTTGGTTTTTCGTTGTGGTTTAGGAACCATTGTAAGACTTCCCCCACCTCACTATGTTCTCTGTCCCCAAGTCATAATTCTAGTGTGATTATGTCAAAATTATCTCCACAGTAGCCAACTGTGGTGTTATAAACAGAGAATTAAGACTTCAGGAGGTGAATAAGCAGAAGCAGCAGGAGCTCTAGAAACGGAGAGGCATAAACCTTCTGCTCTTCTGAAAATGTTCCTGAGGACAGCAAAGGAAGTGGGGGGTGGAGAGAGAAAACATGGTTTGTTACATAAACTAGAATCATTTCTTTTGTTGTTTGTTTGTTTGTTTGTTTGTTTGTTTGTTTTGACAGAGAGAGTGCAAGTGAGCGAGGGGCAGAGAGAGAGAGAGAGAGAGAGAGAGAGAGAGAGAGAGAGAGAGAGAGAAGTGGGGCTCATGAAGGGCTTGTGTTTTACTAAAGTGGGGCTCTAGCTCACCCAAAGTGGGACCCAAACTCACAAATGGTGAGATCATGACCTGAGCTGAAGCCAGATGCTTAATGACTGAGCCACTCAGGTGTCCCAAACTAGAATCATTTCTAAATGGAAAGAAGGTGGATCCATTTTCTCAAATGACAATTATGAGTCCTTCTCAAGTAAAGGGACTTTGTGAGATAGGTCATATTTCTGTCTTGTTGTATATAGATGGAAATATTTTTCAAGATGTAATAGGTATATACTATTTGTTGTACAACCTACAGTTATTATATAAAAATAAAGTCATCTTTAAACTTTTATGACTAAAAGCACCTTACCTGATAATATTTTTTATTTCTTTGCATGCAGGAATATTTCTCAGGTTGTTGTTCCGGAGATTATTATAATCAGAAACTGATTAGCATGGCAAGTGCATTTGTTGGGGAATTATCAGTGTACAAGGCTGATAATACATTAGAAAGTTAAATAATCACTTGAAATTACTTAGTTTCATTTCTTGTTTCTTTTAGCAGACAGAGATAGCTGTATTTGGTGGCTATCCAATTTGTTTTAGCCTAGGAGTGCTCTTTGTACATGGTTAGAAACTCAGCTCACAGGGTCAATCAACTCAGGAAAGATTCCAGGGATCTATATGTCACTGTCTGAAAAACCAATGCTTTATATTCTTATTTTCTGCTTTTCATATGTAAGGAGAATTGTGTATATGTGTGAGGTATACTTTAATTTTAACGTGGAAATTAACAAAGATTTTCCAGCTATCTTTCAGGGCAAATGTGGGCTAAATTGGAGTTCAGGTAGGATAATGGGGACCAATTGTACCCTGAAAAAACTCATGAAGGTAAGTTGGACAGCAGGCTATACAGAGGGGTCACAAGTTTCTGTGTAAATCAACATTTTTATAAATGTTTGTATGATGGATTAGAAGTCCTGTTTATCAGATTTGTGGATGCCCCTGATAGATGGTGTGGCTGATGAAATGGACAGATGATCAAAATTACACAAGACAACCCCCCCCACTGATTGAAGTAGGACAGAAATCCAAGAAAATGGTGTATGACTAGGATACACAATGAAAGAGATTAAAATTTTTCTTTATTACATTTTATTTTTAGATATTAAAAATGTATCAAAATTGGGGTGCCTGGGTGGCTCAGTGAGTTAAAGGTCTGACTTTGGCTCAGGTCATGATCTCACAGTTCATGGATTTGAGCCCTGCATCAGGCTGATTGCTGACAGCACAGAGCCCATTTCAGATCCTCTGTTCCCCTCTTTCTCTGCCCCTCCCTTGCTCTCTCTCTCTCAAAAATAAGTTTTTAAAGAAGTGTTTAAAAATCATACAGGGGCTCCTGGGTGGCTCAGTCGGCTGAACGTCCAACTTCAGCTCAGTCATGATCTCACCACTCATGAGTTCAAGCCCCGCGTCAGGCTCTGTGCTGACAGTTCAGAGCCTGGAGCCTGCTTCAGATTCTCTGTCTCCGCCTCCCTCTCTGTCTGCCCCTCCCCTGCTCACGCTCTCTCTCTTCTTCAAGATAAATATTAAAAAATTTTTTTTAAATCATACAAAAAAGAAAATAAGTTTCTCATGTACTCACTTCCTAACTGTAGCATTTCAGCATGCTTTATAGATTTTTAAAAAGAATATGAGTGTGTATGTGTGTGTACATGCTCATACATGTATTTATATTCATATATTGTGGATGTATATAAGCAATACAGAAACGTGTTGCCCTGTGACAGACTTTGAGTCTGGAGTTCTCTCTTGTCAGCCAGACAGCAGATGCAGAATTGAATACGAGAGAGGCTAATGTCTAGGAGAAGACAAGACCCCCCCCCCCCCCCCCCCCCCCCCACCGAGCAAGGGTCCTTGCTCCATACATATTAGGATCAGAAGGCTTACAAACGTGATGGACATGCAGAAAGAGACAGAGAAACAATGATTATTAACTCATGTGTATGAGAGAAAGGGGGGTTTGAAGATATGTGGTGTTAGGGGTTTGGGTCAATACAAAACAAAATCCTGGTGCCGAGCAGATGGCTGTTTATGGCAGGCACCAGGTGGCGTGTCTGTTGATCTTAACTTTTCTAGGGGATAAGATGGACAGCGCATGCTACCTCAAGCTCAACAAAGTACCTTTCTTTTGTTAATTATCTCCAGGCAATTTCACGCTGCTGTGGTGGGCTATCACCCTGTTTACCTGTTTGCCCGTTCTATACGCTTTCGTCCGAAGCCTTGTTAACCCATTGGTGCAAGCTCAGGGAACTCCTAAACTTATTCCCCACATTGCTCTGTGAAAAATATATAGGTAAAGTTAGGTCCCATTATAGTCTGCACATGTCCTCCCCAAATCCATATGTTGGAACCTAACCCTCAAATATGATGGTATTAGGTGAGGACTCAGGGAAGCGATTAGGTCATGACCCTTATGGATGGGACTGGTACTGTTTTCTCCCTCTGCTTCCACTAGTCGTACTCACACCAACACTCTGTACCCAGATATGTGGGTTTTTTACATGCTGACCAATTCTCTGACACCAAGTTGGTGTCCTACAACTCAGTGCAGGTCTGACACGATCCGCCTGGAATTCGGCAGATTCCACAAGTCAGGGGCTCAGCCCACAAGACTATGCCCGCTTCAGACGCCAATTAGAAATCCTAGGTTGTACCCTGTGTTGCTGATCAATTGGCTGTAAATTGAGGTCGCACAACCCTCTCCTTGGGTTCAATAATTTGCTAGAACAGCTCACAGAACCCAGGGAGATACTTACATGTACCGGTTTATTATGTAATAAAGGCTATGATAAAGAATACAAGAATGGCTCTGTCCCCATGGATTTGGGGTATGCCACTTTCCTGCCACATACATGTATTCACCAACCTGGCAGCTCTCCAAACTTCTACTTTAGAGATTTTTATTGAAGCTTCATTACTACTGCCTAGATTATTACTCCATATCTGGTCTTTCTCCCCTCCTCAGAGGATAGAGGACGGGGTTGAACATTCCAGGCTGCTGATTATGACTGGTCTTTCTCATAACAGCCCCATCCGAGACCTATTCTGGAGCCCACCCAGAGTCATCTCATTAGAACAAAAGACATTGCTATCACCCAGGAAATTCCAAGGGATTTAGGAGTTTTGTGTCAGGAACTCAGGTCAAAGACGAAATGTTAGAACAAAAGATGCTCTAAGAACCCCTACTGCTTAGGGGATGACAAGGGTTTTAGGAGCTCTGTGTCAGGACCCAGGGGCAGAAACCAAAATATATATTTCTTACTATTTCACAAGTTCCAACACCATTGTGCAGACTTTAAAAAATGTAATCAAGACTGTTGATATCACTGTAATCTGTAGCAGGACATTGCTAGATGAGAGTGGTTTTCTTCAGCCCCTTCTGGTAATTGTATCCTTTTTCTTTTGGTTGGAATGGGGCTGATTTTCCTTCCCTCTTCCACTCAACACAGAACCAGGGCTGGTCAGTCAGAACAGTTTATCACCAATGTGATTGGTTAGTAGTTGACAAGAATTACCATCCAGGTCAATCAAGACTTTTGCTAGGGTTCCAAGAAGCAGGTACTGCTTGATCGTCAATCACATGCTGTGAAGATGGCGTCAACTGGGCTTTGCTCGTGGCCATACCTGCTACCATTTGGGAACACCTTCTCCAAAGTGAGGTCAACTCAAGGAAAATAAAGCATATGGATGCATGAAGCCAGTTCTAATCCCTTACATTTCCCAGCTGTGACATAAATTCTCCCTTTTAAAGCTGAGGTTAGCTAGGTTTCTATCACAGATATCTAAAAGAGTTGCAATTAACAGAGAGGTAAGGTTTAGTCAACAGAAATGGAGATGTTTAGCTTATATGAGACAGCTGGGAATATATGAGACCCTCCTGCATTTAAACAACTTTTGTGTGGTAATAGTCTTATTCTGGATAGCTTCATACCAGAATTAGGTTGTAATTTAGAGAGAGGCAGATTTTGGCTCTAAATAAATAAAAACTTGTAACACTTAGGGCTGTGTCAGAATGAAGATCTGCTTTGTAAGTGTTCAGAAGGCTATATCCTGGAGCAGTAATATGGTAGCATGAAACTTCTATGCTAACCAAGGATACCTGTGGCTGTGGCCCAGCTCCTGGTCCTCAAGTCTTTAAGGGTGGTGATAATGGGATGAGGGAAGCTCAGGCTCTAGCTTGGGGCAAGCCAAGGGATGTCAGCTGTAGCGTTTTGACCTTCTAAGAGGGGAAAGAGCTGGACTGACGTAAGTTGGAGAGGCGCTGCTCGACTGCAGTGGGGGTGGCTTATTCTAAGAATTCAAAGAATATTCAAAGAATATTCTTATTCTAAGAATACAAAATTGTTTTAACATTGGAACATTGTTTTAACATTCTCTTCCCACCCCCCCTTTTTTAAACTTCAGGGCTTCAGTCTGCAAATTTTTTATTGACCTATTTTTGATTTTACTAATTCTGTCTTCCACTTTTAGTCTACTGTCAAACCCACCCATGAATTCTTAATTTCAGATATTTTATTCATTCAGTTCTAGAACTTCCATTCTTATTTTATTTAATAGATACGATTCTGTGTTACCTTCCTTTTTATTTTTCTCAGCTTTCTACCATTTGGGGGGGGCACATTTATTATATTTATTATAGCTATTTTAAAGTTTTTGTCTGCTGACTCCAATGTATGGGTCATATGTGGACCTAATTGTATTGCTTTTTTCTTGCTCTTGATTACTAGCCTGTTTTTCATGACTGTTGACATGTCTTGTAGTTTTTTGACTCAGTATCACATACATAAACACTGAATTTAGTTAACTTTAGTCCACCTCTGTTAGATGTCTCAAGGATGAGGTCTATGGCATGCTTGTTACAGAGCACTCCTTTCTGTGAAATTTTATCGCCTAAGCATCGTGAGACTGTGGGAAACTTCATAAATGCCTTAGGGAAAAATGGCCATGCATTTAGGGCTTTCTGGATTTCATCTGTAATGCCAGCTCGTGTAACTATCAAAAACTGGGGGGGCGCCTGGGTGGCGCAGTCGGTTAAGCGTCCGACTTCAGCCAGGTCACGATCTCGCGGTCCGTGAGTTCGAGCCCCGCGTCGGGCTCTGGGCTGATGGCTCAGAGCCTGGAGCCTGTTTCCGATTCTGTGTCTCCCTCTCTCTCTGCCCCTCCCCCGTTCATGCTCTGTCTCTCTCTGTCCCAAAAATAAATAAAAAACAAACAAACAAACAAAAAAAAAAAACTGGGTTGCTTTTTTTCTCAGCTTCTAGCTGTGTCCCTCTGCCTCTGTCAAGCCAGTCTTCAACTCATGCAAGTTTTAGCGTATGTCTCCAGGGAGGAACATAGCTAACAGTCTCAGTTTACATAGAAAGGTCTTTTTGTTTTTTCTAGTATTGCAGCTGAAATGATGCCTCGTTACTAGTTCTATTAGCTACTTCTGCTGCTACTACCACTACTAGATGAAAGAAATATCTTGGATCCAGTAATTCATAGCAGCGTCCCCCAACCACCTCCACCATGAATTCATAAAAGGCCCATATATTTCAACCCTTCTAAGTCACTGGGAACTCACAAACAAATGGATATACACATAGCTTTTTGGTATTTAAAAAAAAAAGTCTTCCAGGACCATGCCCTTGCAGGTTATAACAACAACAACAACAACAACAGCAGCAAGATAAAAGCAATCTATTGTCCCTGTGTTATATTTTAGGTAGTCTTCTAAACCCATTCTCAAAATCCCCAGGAGGAAGGCATTATCATATCCTTGTTTTATAGATGTAGAAGTTGAAGTTCCGAGAAGTAAAGTACATTGTCCAAATTGTCACTCAGCTCTCAGCTAATGAACGGCAGAGCTGTAACTCAAACCAGGTCTATCTGACTTCTGCTTCTCTCAGTCATTGGACTAGTAACATTTGTCAGGAGAAGGACGTTGGAACTTATAAGTCACAAGGCATAATAATGGCACCTTTGTCATACGGAACGAACCTATTCACACTACGAAGCAGATGTACTCCAATGGCCGTTCACTGCCATATATACTTCTCACTTAAAACTGTCCTGGGAAGACCACAGGAATAGAGTCTTGACATTTATCAGGACAGATCCTTCATATTATTTATTTCTGGGATTATTTCAAGTGAATTCTTGTTCTACTCCCAAATGACTGGATTTCAAAATGTGTAAGGCCCCATACTTAGGCACCACTTTGATGTTCGTGACATTTTCTCATCAGCAGAACCCTGTAGCAGAACCCTGGTTTTGTTGTTGTTGTTGTTGAAGGATATACAAGCAATTCTAATTTTTTTAAATGTTTCTTTATTTTTGAGAGAGACAGAGACAGAGTGTGAGTGGGGGGAGGGGCAGAGAGAAAGGGAGACAGAATCCGGAGCAGGGTCCAGACTCTGAGCAAGCTGTCAGCACAGAGCCTGATGTGGGGCTCTAACCCACAAACCGTGAGATCATGACAAGTAGGACGTTTAACCGACTGAGCCACCCAGGTACCCCTATTTAAGCAATTCTAATTCAGTGGATCCATAAACTAAGGCTAACTTTGCTAAGTTTTGGCTCTAATTATTCTCTCCTGATATTAGCATTGTCCAGAGATTAGGGAAATGGAAGCATCCTTCACTCATTGTTCCAACATGTTTTCCTTGGTTCTGAATGTGGTTTTACTTCACTGTTTTGCAGACACAGTTGTCTCATTAGAAGATCCATGACTGAGTTATCCTGGCTCATTATATCTATTTTTTTCTCATGTTTTTATTTCTTAGCTTCTAGATACCTTTGGTCAAAACTCCTACGTGCTTCCTTCCTTTCCCGTGGTTTCTGCCGGCAGCAAAATCAGTCTCAAAAATTTCCATTTGGCTGAAAACAAAAAGAAAGTCACCGAAAATATGGATGGTGACAATGGCTTCTCCTCCTGGCACAGCCTTCTCAAGAGAACTTCCTCGGAGGAAGGTACAGAGTCACCAGTCGAAACACCTTCATTTTTCAATCATGGAAAGAAAGCCCAGTGATATTAAATGATTTTCCTAAGATGACTCAGCTTCCAGTGTGCTGCTGGCATCGAAACCTGGGAATCCTGACTTCTGGTTCCGTGTTCAGTGCTCTCTCCAAAGCTCGTCACTGGCCAAGCCTTTGTTATAAAGCCACTCATAGTAAATGTTGAGGGCGATGATACCACCATGTATATTTTATGACTTTTCCTTCATCAATTAGCATCTCAGGAATCCTCATTTTTACCTTTTTCGGGTAAGCCAAGACATCCACAGGCCTTATAACCACGATCTGTGACACCAAAGACCTTAATGGCAATACTTATTCTGGCAGCTTTGTCTTTGGCCATGTTTTAAGAATTTTCTATCCTGTGGAGGTCTGAGCAACAAAGGAGGGGTCATTCTTATCAGAACTGAAGAACCATCTCAGGGCGTAGTCTTGTGTGAGTTCACGGCACCTGTTGCGCCAAAGAAATAGTGAGAAACAATGGCTTTTGATTTGGGAGAAGCAAAATGACTATGTGGTCATAGAGTATCTCTATTTTATGGATCTAGGTATTAGATTTTTATTAGTAGTATTTATTATTATTTATTTTATAGATTTCTCTGATCCTTTCTTGCTCCCCTGCTTCTGTCATTATCTCTGAGAGTTGGCTCCAAGAAGCTTACTATAGATTGTTCTGATTCTAACATTTGGTTCATTAGCCATGGTACTTCCTGATCAAATATACACCAGTAAAAGCCTATTTAAAAACATGCTTAGTTTATTCTTTGCCTATCTGCCTTACCCTTTTCATTATTCTCCAGTGTTCCAGTGCAAGAAAAGAGTTCCACATTGGAAGTGAAGACTAATTTACTACTTCAGGATAGCAAGCATTTAAATATTAAAAGCAATAACAACAATAGTGGCAACAGCAACGAAGAGTTCTTTGTGCCAAGATTCAGAGGCAGAATGATGAATAAGACACAGTTGCTGCTAATTTGCAGGCTCCTTGAGGGCATGGCTAGGCCTCGTTTATCTTGGTGTTTCTCCCAGCGCCTGGCCCAGTTCCTGTCTGCAGTAGCATTGGGATTTGGCTAAGCACAGAGAAGTAGAAGGGCTTTCCAATAAAACCTGGAGTTGAGTATGAACAGGATGTGCTGGGGAAGGAGGTGGGCATGAGGTGGTGACAGGGCAGAAGGGTGTGCTGACAGGAAAGTTGAACAGACCTGGGGTCAGCCATCTTTTATCACTGGCAAGGCCAGGATGAGGCAGCACCCTAACGTGATTTATGTAGGGATCCTGATGCCCAGGAAAGTACAGTAGGAGAGACCTACACATGGCATTTCTGCTCAATTCCCTAGCATCTTGGTGTAGGAAGAGTAAGGTGACGATAATGATGACGATAGCTTTTATTTAGTGAGCATTTCATATTTGCATACGTTGTCTCTTTGAATCTGTTTGACAGAGGTTCACTCATGTAATCTAGGCTACAATTGTATCTGGTCCTCACAAAGAAGTTAATTGACCTGCTTGTGGTCACATGGCTGGTAAATACAGAACTAGGTTTAATCTCAAATCCGTCCCACTCTAAAGTCTATGTACAAATTGTTTGTGTATCAATAGTCAGATTACACCCTCTCCTATGTATTATGCCTTCAGACACCTTCACAACTGGCACCTCCTGGCCAAAGTCTATTCATAGGAGGAGTATCACAGGCAGGGTGAGATCCTTGTTCTATTCCAAGCTGGAGGAAAACTACCAGCGGTAAAATCGTAATCAGTGGATGATCACAACTGTTGACGGACAACAGTGGCAGACACGAGCGATTGCTTACCTTGTGGTCAGCACAGTTAAGGAGCTTCCTAAGGAGCCAAGGAAATGGTCTGGAGAACTCTTGAACCTGAACTCTGGTCTTCCTTCATCCTTCGTGCACATTTCTTTGCTATTGTGGAAAGTTATTTCTGTGCTGATAAATGATCTTCTCTATTTCTCATCCCTACCTTGAGACTGTAAAATAATTTCCTGCTCAAAAATAGCTTCCCACTTCCTATAGACTGAAATGAAGTTCTCTTCAAACCCCTCCACACTCTGACTTCAGAGTGCTTTCCCCATTCTTTCCCCCATTTCTATCTCTGTAACCCTGGGTCCTGGAACAAACATCTTTCCCGGGTAGAACTGTGCCCCTTTTCTGCTTATGGGGGTCCCCGTTGCCTGGGATTCCCTTCTGCCTTCTAACCTCCTCACTTCAGATTTCAATATCTATAACTGGAAGTCTTCCTTTTCTTTCTATCTACAAATTTTGTTTTATCTTCTTAAGCTTCTCAATCAACCTTGGAATAATACAGTTGTAACAAGGTATTTAGTGGATTATTTTAACAGCTGGCACTGGACTAACTCTTCAAGAGGAAAAAACACTGATACGCTGATAAGGTTCTTGCAAGCCAAGATGGTGCTGGCGTTCAGCAGGAGCCAAGAGAACAAAGGTGATGGTTATACTCCTATAAAGGGGACAATCAGATGAAGGTCTTGTGCTTTAGGAAAGATAAATGGAAGGAGATAAAGGACAGAGGAGCAAGAGGGGTGTGTGTGTGTGCAGGTAGTAAGAAGACATCCAGACAAGCACTGTGGCTGGGTTTCCTCAGGGGTGAAGTGGCCAAACTTCCTGGATGCTTGGTTGGCTAAAAGGCATCTTAAGAACGGAGAGACCTACTGTCTAACCTGAACCGGCGGTTGAATTTGAAGTGGAACGCGCCACTAGATGTTAACCTTGCTATTGTAAACCTTCAGTAAATTCTACCATAACCGGAAATCTTTTCGGTGTGTGGCCGTGTGCACATGTCTGTCTGTTGCAGCGTGGTCCCAAAGTGAGCCAGCGCAGGCAGCAAAGCAAGAGCTTGGATGTGACCACTCCCACTGGACCCGGCGGAAAGCTTGGGGCCCCTGTTGAATCTTGGAAAGTGGTTCAGGCCAAGCTTGTCCAGGTTGCAGCAAATAGTTATTTATTTATTTATTTAGAGAGCAAGGAAGGGGCAGAGAGAGAAGGGAACAGAGGATCTCAAACGGGCTGACCGCAGTGAGCTCAATGCGGGGCTTGAACCCATGAACTGCGAGATCATGACCTCAACCAAAGTCGGAGGCTTAACCGACTGAGCCACCCAGGTGCCTGCCCCACAAATACTTATTTATGTACTTGTCTTATTCTATTTCCCAAATGATATACTCCTGCAAGGCAAAGCTCATGTACGTTTTGTTCATCTAAAAGATCTTAAGATGCAATATTAGCAATAATAACAAAGCAATGAAAACAATCATAGCATTGCACCATTATAGACACTTTGTAAACACAGTAGATTCCGTCTACTGAGTGCCTTTACTTAATGATAGAGAGAGGCACGAACTCAAAAGTGAAAAGATCAGATTTGATTTCCAGATTTTCTAATTCTTTGTTATGTAAGTTTAGACTTTTTTTTCCTGTGAATCTCTGATTTCCCATCTGTAAAATGGAAGAAAACCAGCTCTAATTCATAACTTGTTGTGAGAATCAAATTTAGTGGTTCGCTCAACGAGTATTTACTGAGTGCCTTCTATGTGCAGAGAATTGCCGGGCTGACAAAACCGTACATCGCCTGGTCCCAGCCCCACTTTTAACAGCTGTGTGTGTGTGCAAGCACAACACACATCCACACTGCATCGCCTCATTGTTATTGGTAACCTGGCTGCCTGTTTTTCCATCTTATTTGCATAGATGGCTCTAATGAGACGGAAATTTCATCAGGCGGAAGCATTGTGAGGAAAGGGTCAATCTGGTGACAGTTTTGTACACAATGTTTGCTTCCAGAATGTGCAAATGTGATCCCTAAAGCATGAAAGTCAGTGCCTCGTTTGCTTATGAGGCAGGATATTTTACCTGCTTTCTCCTCTGGGAAAGTTAATGTGTGGCATTACAGAGCCTATCTGGCTTTGGAAACTCTCTTGTATTTCGGGAGATCTTAAGCATCACATAGTAACCAATTACGCACTGAGGTTTAAATCCTTATCACTGTTCAGATTTTAATTGGGAAAAGTATAGCTACTTTGGGGGAAGAGATTGAGAGTGTGTGCATATGCCTCACAAGAGCAAGGATATCTTATTCTGTATTCACAGTGGTGTTCATCCTTCTGACCCACCACGGAAGACCAATTAGTTGTCTTTCTATAGTAGGGTTCATTTGTAGAGGATCCTCATTCTCTCTTTTCCAGAGCCAAATGAGGTCATGAGCTTTTCAGAGTTTGAGAGTTGAGTTTGAACAAATGGGAGAGAGTGTTTGTCTGCAAAAATTATTTCTTTATATGAGGAAAATAAAACTCATGGAGAGGCAGTTATAATGGGAAAGTGAGAGATGCTGAAAAAGAACTCTTACTGATGAACTATTTGGTGATGAAATGACACTTGACGATTTTTGTTTTCATATTCGGTTAGGAGGTAAATTGTTCTATGTGGTGCAAATCTGCTCCATTGCTCCTTAGTAAAGCAAGGGCAGTTTCCATTCCTTTTTTGCTACAGCACTTACCAGTTAGCACAATGACTCTGCAGTTTCCCTGTGGATAAAGGCACATCTTTATTAAATGTACAGCACATTTAATACAATCCTATTCATTCATTCATATAATTGAGCTGACAGTTTGTATCAATATATAAGGAAAATATGTCATATACATGCTTATGTATAGAGAGACTTAAAGAAGAACAGAAACATACAAAAAAAGACATTTAATAATTTAGGAGAGGTCCTCAGAAAGGAAGCTGATGACACAGACATGATTTGCTCTTCTAGAAGAGGCAGGTGCTGGGCTAGACAGGGGCAGATAAGGACAGGAAAGCAGAGCTTTTTATATTTGAAATTTCAAGTGCAAACTCACCAAGCCCTATTTGCTACCATGTCAGGGACCCAAAGAAATTCTGCTCCCCCACAGATAATTATAGGGAGAAGAGTATTAACAGGTGAATCTGTTAGAAGCATTAGGGGTCACCATTTCGCGTTCAACCATGGATTTGTCTCCTCATTATAGATCAAATTATCCCACAACTTAGTGACTTTGAAACTAGAAATATTGGGGTGCCTGGGTGGCTCAGTCGGTTGAGCATCCGACTTCAGCTCAGGTCATGATCTCACGGCTCGTGAGTTCGAGCCCTGTGTCGGGCTCTGTGCTGACAGCTCAGAGCCTGGAGCCTGCTTCTGCTTCTGTGTCTCCCCCTCTCTCTCTCTGCCCCTAACCCACTTGCATTCTGTCTCTGTCTCTCTCAAAAATAAATAAACATTAAAAAATTAAAAAAAAAACAAAAACAAACCAAGAAATGTTTACTATCTCACAGTTTCTGTGGGTCAAAACCCCACAGGGGCAGCCTAGCGGGGAGCCTCTGACTCAGGCCTCTCAAGAGGCTGCAAGCAAAGGGTTGGCCAGGGCTGGTGATCACCTTGAGGCTCCAGTGGAAGAGGGTCACTTGGCAGTCTCAACTCCTTCCTGACTGTTGGCTACAGACATCACTTCTTGCTAAGTGGGCCTCTCCCTAGGGCGGCTCACAACATAACAGCTGGCTTCCCTCAGAGCGGGTGTCCCAGGACGGGGTGAGTGTTCAAGACAGAGGTCATGGTCTTTTTGTAACCTAATCTTGGAGGTGGCAAGAAGTGAGTTGCTAGGTCCAGGCCACACACACTCAAGACGAGTGCTAGGGGGTTAGGTTCACTGGGGGCTGATGAGGTATTTGGGGAGACGGTGGCGTGGTCCAGAGCCGACGACCAAGAGGGAATTTTTGAAGACATCTTTGTTGCCGAAAGGTCATTTTATTAAAGCATGGGGACAGGACCTGTGGGCAGAAAGAGCTGTCCGGGATGGATGGAGAGACTGGTTATATACTATGGGGTCGAGGGAGGTAAAGTCCAGGGGAAGTTTCCAATGAGATTTTCACATGCTACAGAAGACTCACAGGATACTGAAGCCTACCAATTGTCAAGCTCAGCTTTTTCCCTCTAGCAAAGCATCAGCCTTAAGACAATAGGGAGTGCCTAGAGAAACTTTCAGTTTGCCTGCTTCAAGTATTTGTCAATGGGCTTCAGGTTATAAGGAAATTTAATTTAATCTACCATTTCCTTCTGCCTTTGTTTCCCACATCAGGGCCATCTCAGAGGCTGTCTACTTACACCTAGGGATGGACTGCTTGCTTATGAAGTGGGCAATCTGTTCCCCCCAAATCACATCTCAGGGGAGCTCGAGGGAACAGAGTCCAGATGAGCTCCTGCTTTGTGGGCTCCTCCTCATATTGGCCTCTGAGACATTCCACATGAAGCAAACATGGGATTTATATCCAGCTACTGTGAGTAACGTCTCCAGCCCTTGGCTCTTCGTCCAACTCTGAAGGCCACGCCCTTGGTGGTTGGGGGCAGCGGGCACAGCAGGTTGTCAGGCACTGGTGCCTTGCACTGTCACTGGTAGCAGCTGGGAAACCAGCCACACAGCTTTGAAAAGTCTCCCCACATAGGCCGAAGCCACTGAATGACTTTCTTGGCCCCTGGGAGTCAGAAGCACTTACTTGTAGATAACTTTATCTTCTAGTTTATAATCACAGACCCAAAGTCTTTCTTTTAGCACTAATTCTTATGGAGATCAGACCTTTGGGTTTACTTAGTGGCACCATTTTAAGGCGGCAAAGAAAAGTGGTTGAAAATGGTCTTCAGGGTCAGAGTCGAATGTGAGTGCCGACCTACTAACTCTGTAGATAATAAGTCAATTAACCTCACAAAGTCCGGCTTTTCTCACCTGTAAAATGGGGACTGGAATTAGCCCTGCCCTCCTGGGGTTGATGTGAGCTCTGGCGTCCTTGGTGATAGGTAAAGGTTAGCCTGTATTGCTGTGGTTCCAACGCTGATTACGTCTGTGGGAAAGTTCCGTACCTCTTGGTTTAGTAGAAGGACTGGGATTTTTACCCCAATCCCCAGAATTAAAAAAGATCAGGAAGAAGACCTCCACTTCCTCTCTGTGCCTCTTCTCCCTCCTTCCTACAAGCGGAGGAATGGCTTCTCTGGCTAGAGATTGCGGAGAAAAACCGAGTCTGCTCAGCTCCCTGTGCATTGGGAGCACCTTTTCACTTGCTCCTTACTGTACTGAAAGTTTATCTAGGTACATTCTGTCCTGTCAATGGGGATCCTTACTGTTTTGGGGGGGAGGTAAATTCTTCAGAGAGGGGGATTCTCAGGAAGCCCTAATGTCACGTTCTCCCGTCCAGCTGTCAGTAATAAAACTGCTACTCTGATCTTTATCTATCTGCACGTTCCGAATAATTTCGCACAGAGAGAAAAAGCGTCCCTTCTGCGCTCCCCTCACCACCCCCCACCATCATCGTTGTTATTGGTCAGTCAGGGGCACAAACTGGCCCAGGTATTTGTGAAGGTCAAAACGAACACGAAAACATGCATTTCTCTGGAACCAACTCAACCTTCTGTTTCTCAGGAGACATCCTGCACCTTTGTGGGGGCGATTCAGGCCGCATTTGGGGATTAAACGATCCGTGGTGCTTTTCTCCGGTTCGCTTTCGAGTGAATAGAGCTGGTGTGACTCCTGAAGGCTGATGGTGTTACTGCAAGCCCTGGGGACCGGGGGACTTCCCACGCAGCGCTCCCCTCCTCCCAGGCCAGAGGGGGAGCAGCCAGTGCGGGCGGGTGGCTGCCTGATTGTGGCTGAGCTGAGCTCCGGGAGGAGACTGCTGGGCGGGTGGCCAAAAAGGATTTTAGTACCTGATCATTAAATCTTCTAGCTCCCGGTTCTCTTATAAAAGTCCTTTGCATATTGAATCATCTCCTCATCTGCGAGCAAGCTGTCATTTCACTCCTGCTTTGTGGAAAAACATTTTCTAAAATTAGCTGTTCAAGTTTGTCATAATTATAATTGCAGCATTACCAAAAAGCCACACCTGACAGGGGCAGAGAATGCTACAGAGAGCTTTCGCTGATGGCTTTAAAATGCCACCACCCCTCCCCTCTTCGAAAAGAAAAAAAAGTAAAACAGGAAAGGAAAATAAAATCAGTGAAATTAATTGCTAAGAATTTGAGATTATCGTTGGATGGCTTCATGATGTCTTTGCTAAAACCGCATGGAAATTTATTTTCATCTGCTAACGATCCACTAAGTTAAGAGGGACTTTATGAGGAAAAAATGAGATAAGATATGTGAAGCACTTAGTGTCAACCACCTATACAGCAAGTTCTCAATAAATAGTAACTAATGGTCATAATAGCAATAATGGCAATAATAATACTGTCAATAGGACCATCATTTACACATATTGCAAGGAAAGCTGCCTGCTAGGAACTGTGGGAAAATTCAGTGAATAGGTCTGCCCTGGAGCCTTTATGTGTGGTTCACACACATAAACACCTGAGTAGCCTGGACTCTAGTTTAAGCCTAGCCAGTGTTTCCCAAACTGGTGTTCCAAGGAACAGTGTTTTAAGAGATGATCATAGATGGCTTGAAGAGAAACAATTAGAGTTCCACGGTCAAATGTGTGAAAATCTGCATCTTAACTGCCCCATCTCCCTAGAGGTCCCCGTGCATGTTCGATCTTAATAGACTTGGAGAAGTCTCATAAGAAAGGAAGGTGGATTCCCTTTGCTCAACTTCCCTTTGCTTTCTGGATTAGCGTAGACCCTGCATTCTCCACACTAGAGGGACTGCTTCAAAAGACAAATAACCTGCCCGGTCTCGACTCAGCGCCCTTCAGTGACTCCCCATTGCTCTCAGGATGAGGTGAAATCTCTTCAACACAGGCCATGGGGTGTTCTGGCTGCCGCCTCACTTCACACTGTCCTTTGCTCTCTGTGCTGTCACTCCCTGGCTGCCTGAATGTGACGTGGTCCTTTCTGCCACAGGACCTTTAGACAAGCTTCCCTCCCTGTGGAGAATTCCTTCGTCCCCTCCCATATTCGCCTGTTACCCCTCTTCACCTTCCTTCTGCTCTGTTGTCACTTTCTCAGGCTTCTAGTCGCCACAGTGCTGGTCCTGCACAGCACTTATGGCGGCTGTGTTCACTGATGGGTTATTTGCATCCCCCAATACCATAAGATCCATGAGGGAGCCCTTCCTCCAAAATTCTGACTACCGTTGGGAATAATACGGGCTACCTGGAGGGTCTGCATATCAGGTGGGGTGGACCCATGAAGTAGCGTCTCTGTTGTTTTTGTGTTGTTTACTGTGATTAAGAGTCTTAATATTTCATCTTGGGAAACACTGAAGTACAGAGTAGACTGTGGTGAGGGTCCTATGGGAGCTATATAGAAAGCAGGGCTCTGCACATATGTAGGAAAGATACATCTGGAGGTAATCATGATAGCCCACGTTTATCAGGTACTCTCTGTGGGTCAGACACTGCTCTAAACACCTTTCAGCCTATACTTAGTTAATCCCCAGAGCATCTCTGTGAGCTTTCACAGAGGAGGAGAACAACACAGAAGTAAGCTGTCAAATGGCCTACTTGTAAATGGATGGGCTGCCGTCTTAACTGAGGCAGCTTGAGCTTGATTCCAGAGTCTGCCATGTTGACCATAGGCATGGCTTCCTGGAGGAGGTGGCCTTTACCATGGACCTTGGAAACTAGATAAGATTTGGATATTGGGAGATGGGTGGTGGTTGGGGGAGGGGAGGATATTAAAGATAAAGGCAAATGTCAAACACTGGGGATAGGAGGGCATAGACTCCTGAGCTTGGTGGAAGTGGCAGGGAAGGAAGAAAGGTAGCGAGAAACCATGGGACGGAGGGCTGGGGCAGAGCTTTGAATGCTATGTTCTTGAACGCTGTGTTAAGACATCTATTTGATGTGTGCCAATGAATTAGCGCAGTTTTTCATTCAGGCTGTGCAAGATCAGAGTTCAGCCTTAGGAAGATCAGGCTGCCCAGAAGGCTATAGGATCAATGTACCCATACATCCAGAATAGACCTGGGTTATGCCTGTTGTCCCGGGGTGATCACGTATAGTGCCCCTTCCACTCAGAAGTGTCCTGGTTTGGATGATGAACTGAATGTGCACCCTATGCAGGCAGGGTCAGTGGTAGGAAAGAGGCAGGCTGGGAAAGAAGTTGTTGCAATACCCTAGGGAAGGGTACAGAGTTCTGGGACTGTGAAAGGGCTTGCAGAGAGAGAGAGAGAGAGAGAGAGAGAGAGAGAGAGAGAGGAGGTGGATTCAAGGATGAGGGTATTTCACAACTACGCAGATATTTAGCCCATGTGTGATCATGGGCTGATTAGTCATTAGTCCATCGAGATGTCCCATTTGAGAGGAATCACAGGTGGCTTGGAGTGTTGGTGTGGCTGAAGGGTGGACAGTGATCATCATGCTCTAAGTCAGGAGTGCAGGGACAGTGCAAGTTTGGGATGGATGCGGGGAGGAGGGCTCTCTGGGGCTCTGGGCTCTGCGTGCCATTTGCTCATCGGGCACCAGGTAGAGATGTTGACCGGAGAGCCGAGCCAGCAGACCTGGCTGTGGGACAAAGCTTTGGGCCTGAACACTCAGGTTCGGGGGTCCTGTTCACTAGGAGAGTTAAAGCCTGGAGGCTGGTTGAGATTAAGGCTGACCTTACTCATGTGAGTTTACTTACTCATGTGAGTGTTTAGTTATTTACTCCTACTACTTAGAAAAGTGGGCTTGGGGTGGCTTAAAACAATGAGCGGCAACCCCCCAACCACTTAAATGGGAGGGAAGAGATGAGTAAGAAACAGGAGGGGGAAGAAGAGGGTCTTCTGAGGTTGCTGAAAGTGTGGTAGAAAGCAAGACAGCTGAGAATGGGATGTGGGGAAGCTCTTCAAGCCGGGACCTGTGAGGGGTGGAGGGTGGAGGAAGTTCGAAAGTTCCTGTTACCACCCCTCCCACGATCAGTTTTTCTCCCTAGCTTTGGAACTGCTCCCGGTTTCTCTGTCACAGTCCCCCAACCCGGGCTCCGGAACGCTCACTTTCCAGAAACCTGCTTTCCTACTAAGGACTCCGAGTCTCATCTCGCTCCATGATTCAGATGGCAGTCACCAAGAGGAGACATTGAGAGTTGGGGTGGCATACCCCCGGGGAAACAGGGGTCCATGCGCTTGGAGCCGCAGCACTGGAAGGGCATTGTTTTCAATCTTTGGTTTCTTATTTTGTGTCTTGCTCGGGGCACGGCTTTCTCCTTTAAGGACTGGCAGTCACATCCAATGCTTCAGCAAGAAGCCACATCACTGAACAGCAAGATGGTTTTCTTACAGAGTCGCCAGTATGCAGACTGGTCCTGCTCTTCCTCTCCCAGTCTCTCCCTCCCTCCTCACAGTCCTGAGTTAGACCTCATGTATCTGTACACTTCTCCTCCTCCACAGTTTTCCAACATCTGCCCAAAGAAGAAGAAAAGTGTGGCCTTCTGAGAAAGTCATAATCATCTTCGTGATTATGTGGTTGAGGTTTTCTGGCTAAATGTCTTCAGGTTCCGCTTGTGTCCTGGCCAGTGCTTACAGTGTCATGGTGCCCTTTGCAAGACTGATGTTGCAAGCTTTCCCAAAGTCTCCCTGGGGTTTTTTCCTCCTCTTTTGCAAAAGAGGTTAGATCCGGCAGAGAACTGGCAAGAGGGATGGGAATGGAGTGCCAGCCCAAACACCAAGAGCTGGAGACTAGAGTCTCTGATTTTTATCCAAGGAATGGGGCTCAGAATCACCCCACAGTGGGAGAGGTTCTATTTAAGAGCCATCAGAAGGAATATGCCAGTCAAGCCAAAGGTCAAAGCTAACTTTGATATAAAAAACCCCACTCTTCCAGGAATTGTTTGTCTTCTGGAGTTAAAAAAAAAAAAAAAAGTCCCTATGTGTTAAAGGGCATCTTTTTCCTGACCTCTATTTTCCCTTTCCAAGTTTTTATTTGGACTGCTTGTTTCTAACTTACGTTCAGATCATGTTGACAAAACCAGAAGACAACAGAGCCTTCTGAGTTCCAACTGGCTGTAAAATCTCTTCCATGGTCAACAGTTCTTTACATTGAACAAGGGAACCCACAGATGAATGTCCTTCAGCTCAGTGGTCAATGGAAGAAACAGGGAAGGCCTTCACTTCCTTCCATTACCAGAGTTCAAGTGAGAGTGGGGAAAACACAGATGCTAATCTGAGCCAAGTTGAGTTGATTTGGTTGATTCAGGGGGCAGGAGCATGTGATTTCCTTTGCAACCACATCTTGAACTCACCCTCATCCATCAGCGGCTGTCAACTGCATACTGGCTGGGAGTTAATTTCAGCCTTGCTGTTACTTTCTAAAAGCTATCAATTCTTCTGACACTTAATAATTGCATGATGGTGTGGCATCCAAGGTCAAGGCTCATCAATATCCTAAAATATCCCACCAGGGGGTCATTAATAATAATGAAAATAATAATAGAAAAGTACTAAAATATTCACTTGCCTTTAGTCTGGTTTCTTTTAGACTCTTTTAATATCTTTCATAATTTAAGATCTATTAACTTATGTTAATCCCAACATAGGTTGGGAACCAACTTATTATATTTGCCAGTGACGTGGAGTTGAAGTCCAGGGATTGGATCCTAATGATGGTGTGATTTTAGGTCACTGATTTCACTACCATGAACCTCAGTTTTCTCATCAATATAAGGAGACATATACCCACTACACAAGATATTAAAGGATAAAAAGGAATTTGGCAAGTATTAACAAACCACATATAAGCACATTGGATTATTGTTGTCCTTTCTTGTCTTACCTTGACAAGTTTTTTAAAATGTAAAAGTTCATTCCATGTCAAATACCAGCAGAACCTTGTTCTCATAGCAGGGGAGGAAGTGCACAGATAACACAGGTCTCTCAGCCTTGTGGGTGGGCCTAGGAGGGGGAGGATGGGAGAGTGGGAGGGGCCTGTGCCGATGGCCATTGATTGACAGAAAACCAAGCACCAAAAGGGGTCCGCTTTCGGAAGGAAGGTTAACTACCATCCAACTACAACTCTCACCTTACATTCCTTTTTGTGATGATGTTTAGTGCATCTTAATCATTATGTCAACATATTGGCTTAAAATTTTTGAAAAGGCATCAGTTTGGAGAAAGTGATCAAATTGAGCAATCTTTTGCTCTACAGCAACCCTTCCTTCCAGTCTTGTCACCACAGTCACGCCCCTGCCTCTGGGTCACATGTAAACAGAGGGTCAGCTTGACAATGGATGGCCATGAAAAGACAGTGATCCTCACCCAACTAGGAGGGCCATGACACAAAATGATGCGTAACCACAGATAGCAAAATTGACCAGGCTGGGGGGTTCTGGCAAGCAGATGGTTTCATGGTTGACATTTTTTTTTTTTTTTTTTTGTGGGGAGAGAAGATAGAGAACTAGGGATGGAAGTTGGGGGAGGGGGTAGAGGATTGAAGATACAGCTTTAATAGGAGGAAAAAAAAAAGAGCCTGGGCATGCACATGAAGTCGTCCTCTGTGAGGGGGAACTGGACAGGAGGAGAGGGGGAGGCAGTGATCTGAGAGGCTCAGAGGCAAGGTGGGAAGGAAAATCATGTTTCTAAAATTATTATTATCCCTCAGTTGTTATTTTGGCCATATTTGATGGGTCGTTAAAGAGCAATAAAAGTCTTCAGAATCACATGTTTGAGCACTGAAATCCCAAGTAAACAGCATTATTCGAGACCCACAAATCTAGTTGCTCTGCCTCTACTTGCTGCGGTCTGTGAGCACGTTTGCAAGTGCCTGACTCCATAGACACGAAAGAGGTTTTGCAAAGGCCTATATTGTCCCAACAATGATGTCTCCTAGCTAGAACTGAGACAAAGCGTATTGTTTGGTGTAACAGATCGATGTTGACTCCATTTCCCATATGCCCTTTTCATGTTCTTTAATGAACAGCAAATGAACAAGCATTTGTTTTTTGCAACTATAAAGGTGATACCTGTGAGAAAATTATTAAAATCCCTTAATTTATGTGGGGATATAACGAATGCAAATTTAGATGGAAGGGGAGGGAATTGAATGTTACACTTCATAGATACTACACTCCTATTAATAAAATGATAGTGATTACTTATGTTTTGGGAGTCATCAAATCTATTGATCTCCTAGATCATTCTCAAGAAAGTTGTGCAGGTTCTTTTGTTGATTTTTCCCTCTTAACAGAGCTGGATGATTAAGACTTATCCAGTGTGCTATTTTTTAGGGCTTCCTGAGCGATATTTTGCTTATTCTCACTCCATTCTCTTGTGTCCTATACTTAAACTGTATACAAAAGATACACATTGGTCAACACGACAAGAAAACCATTATGAATCTACCACATTCGAAGAGGAAACTGACATGATGGCCCAAACTAGCATGAATTATCTGACTTTGTCCTCACACATGCACTCAGAAGCAAAGATCTAATAAAGACAAGCTTTAATCATTCACCATTTAGGGCTGCAGAGGGTTTCAGTGACTTGCTCCGAGTCCCATGGATAGTTGGTATAGAGGCAAGACTGTCCACTCGTGTCTTGGGAGGGCAGATTCAGTGCTTTCTCGGGGCCTCCCTGCCTTCCACCACTGCTCTGCAGCTCCCCAGAGCAACTGTGCTTGGGCTTTGCCTATGGTGTAGGATGCTTTTTCAAAGCCAGGAGGAAGAGTGTTTGCTTTTTCCCTTCATCTTCTGCAAAGGAGGCACTGTGGGAATGGGGAGCTCCCCACGGTGGGGATTTTGTTACATTTCCAACATTTGCAATAGATAATTAGGCAAAATCAATGAATGGTGCAAGTATCTTGTTTTTATTAAAACTATATAAAATGTTTTTAGAACAAATGAGGGCATAATTAGTTTTTCTGAATAATCTTAAAGAAGTATTCTGGTTTCCAAGTCTCTTCCCTGGGCTCAATTCTGCCACATTTAGTTGGCTCAGGGGAAACATGAGGCATTTTATATCCTTTTTCAAAAGAACTTTAAGGATTAAAATCCTTTAGACACTTTTCTCAATTTTAGTTTCCAATATTTGTGGTGAATATTAAAAAAATATGGCTCTTATTTTTCTAAAACCTTTGCTGTGAGTTTCTTATAAAACATCACTAGTCCATTCTTGTGCAGTATTCCAGGTAATGCCATGTAGAAATTCTCCACTGAAATGTTTAGTCTTGTGATTTGTTTCCTGTTAAACATTTCTAAACTAAAATTACTGCAGGTAGCAGCCAGCATAAATTTCTGGATTCCCTTAATTTTTAATCTGGATTTCATGCAAAAAAGGAATGAATTTTTTTTTTAAAGTATAACATTCTGTGTGTGTGTGTGTGTGTGTGTGTGTGCGCATGTGTGTGGGTTCAGCTCTTCAAACTTAGAATATTTAGTGAGATAAGAGTTGTGGACTTCCATTTCTGACCTTGGTTTTCATTTGGAAACACCATACGTACTATTTAGCAATCAAACTTAGCATGATGTAATCCCTGCTATTTTAATTTGTCTTGTGCTCTATAATCGCTTTGGAAGCCTCTGATACACAAATCTCTTCACAGTGAATTTTCTTTGGTGATGTTCTTCTTACAGCTTAAACATGTGGAAATATGGCTCACATGAATTATGTTTCTTCTTGAAACAACAACTCAGTGGGGTCCTCCATCCGTGTCTCCATCTGGAAACTTCAGGTACTTTTCCAGCTCCTCTGTGTCTCATTGACCTCATCCACTCAGTAGCCAAATCTTGCAAATTCTAATTGAGAAATTGCTCACTCTCTCTCTCTTTTCTTTTTCTGACAGACACTTAGCTCAGGCTTCACCTTCCTTTGCCTGCATTATTTCTATCATCTTCCTCTCTGGACCTCAGGTGTCTGGTGTCATCTTGCTCCAATTCACCTGCTACGCTCCATCAGATTACATCTCCTTAGACATAAAACAACAAAAAGAACAGCAACAAAACTGAAACAAAGAGACCCACGTAAGCCCCACATTGGGTTATTTTCTGAATCAAAAGCCTCCATTACCTATATATATGGTAACGGTGGAAGATAAACAAAGCTGGATAGTAGGGGAATTGGTGAGAGCAGATTCTAGTCACTAATCTATTGCCACCCTGGGGAAAAGAGTCCAGCGTGAACTGAACACAATTTTGGTTTGTACAGGGGTGACTGGGTGTTTTAAGGGGAGAATGAGGAACAGGGAAGGACTGGTGGGCTCACTAGGGTCAGGGCAGTGACAAATTATAAAAGTGGAAAGGGGGTTGGGTCTGTGTGAAACCCATCTGGTTTTGCTAGTTGGCACTTATTCAAGTTAGGCTCCTCCGCGTCCCTGGAGGTGAGGGGACAGGAAGTGGCTCTACCTTCAGGTGTTGGCTGGAACAAATAATAAATTCTCTTGGCAGCCTTGAATTTCCTTGGGCAGGCACCTTAGGAGGGACGAGGGTCATCCTAGGGGCACAGCCTTGAGCTGTTAGAGATCATGTTAGTATTTGTTCAGATTTTCCTCGGCCGCATTGAGGCCTAGCTCAGAAGAGTCCTCAGTGGAGCCTGGCTAGAGCCTGGTCAAGGAGAGAGTCTAAGTGAAAACAAAATCAAACTCTTGAGCTTGGTAGAAAAGACCTTGTGTATTTAGACTTCTTTATATCTTTATTGTTGTTTACTTACCCTGTGGCCTTTGTGGTCCAAATGCATTAATTTTCTCCTTCAAATGCACGTACGGTCTCAGTTCTATACTTTTCTGGACACTGATTCCTCTTTCTGAATGGCCCTCCTTCTGTAGAGGAATGTGAACATACCCTTCTGGGAAGTTCTTCCAACTCTGGGCACTCTTCTCTGGATTCTTAGAGCACTTTGTTTATAATTCTTGCATAACACACACCATCTTGTCTGTCTTCTCTGTTACTTGTATGTCCTCCTGCCCACAAAACATGAAGAAGGAGGGATCATGTTATTTCAGCTTTTCCTAAATGTTCACGCTTCGCATACCACCTTTGCGATTTCTGTTAGATGGGACTCCACTGGAAACAAGGATGTTTCGATGAATGGCTGAAACTGAATTTTGTGATGTAGAAGGGAAGTCAGTGTCTACGTCCTGCCTGCTGGCTACATTTATAAGCAATATGATGCCTGAACATCCTGCAGATGACAAATCAAGCAACGAAAAAACAGCAGACAGAATAAGGCAGAGGCGAGATGGAACATGATAGAAACAAGGTAGGAAAAGAGAGTGTGAGAGAGACCTCTCATCACGGTGGGAGCCTGGACCCAGTTGTGCGGAATGTATCACTTCTGTCTTGCCAGGAGTGAAGTCCAGTTGTGCAGAAGGCGCAATATATTCACCAAAACCCACTTCTTCCTCTAGTTCACACAGCTAGCCTACAGTTCCCAGCCCTCTTTGCAGTTGGATATGGCCTGGAGTTTTCACCAAATGTGGCCAAAGCACATATAGCCTCTTTCCAGGCTTAGCCTGCAGACACATCCCATGAGGGATCTTTCATTTCATGTCCCTATCCGTTGGGTGAGAGGCCAGGGATCTGGGGAAGGGCGGCTCCTGCAGCCATCTGTCTAGGATATTGCCCTTGAACAGTTGCGTCAGCATAAAATAAACGTTCATTGGGTGAAGACACTGACATCTGGGGATTTAACTTTTTAAGCAGCTAGTGATGAACACCTTAACTAACAAATCTAGTAGTTAACCTTTCACCGCTTAGGCTAGCTTAGGTTGCATTTTCACTCACCACCACAAGAGCCCTGCTTGCAACTCTTGGCCGCTCCAATGTCATGAAGTGAAGCCGCGGCCATGTTGCAGTGGAAAAATACTGGCCTTAAAATCAGAATAGCCACGTTCGCTGTCCTTGCCCTATCCACTTTGTAATTTCCATTCAGTGCATGTTGGGTTTACAGTTGTAAACTGATTTACTTTCTGGGGTTTGACTTTTACCATGGCTTTCCAGCTAATCTAATCGCCACCTCCATTACTTGATTTCTTCTGCTTCCACAGTGGCATTGTGAAATTTATTGCTATTTATTTGAGCAGACAATCAGGCCAGTGATTGTATTACATGGACTTTCTATTCAGTGATTGCTTTCTTTCCAGGTACTTGGAAAAATCCCAGAAATAACCTTAAGAACCTCTTCCCAGGTGAAATATTTTCAGAAACTATTTTGGAAGTTTTCAAACATATGCAAAAGAGAGAATAGTATAACAAACTGCCACGTGGCCATTATCAACCACCAAACATTATCACTGTAACATTTGCCTGTTTTATCTCTTATTCATTGCCCACCCCCCTTCTTTGCTTTACTGGAGAATGTTAAAGCAAATTCCAAGCATAATGCTGTTTTACCCCTACATATTTCTTTTCTTTTTTTTTAATGTTTTTTAAATTTATTTTTGAGAGAGTGCAAGCGGGGGAGGGGCAGAAAAGAGAGGAACAGAGGATCTGAAGCAGGCTCTGCTCTGACAGCAGGGAACCCGATGTGGGTCTTGAACTCACAAACCGAACCTGGAGATCATGACCTGAGCCAAAGTCAGATGCTTAACTGATTGAGCTATCCAGGTGCTCCGGCTCTTAAATATTTCTATGTGTATGTATGTGTATATGTGTGTGTGTAGGTACATGTTTAATATATATATATTTATATTTATTATATATAAATTAATTTATATTGTTTATTATTAATTAATATATGAATATATTAATTAATATAATTATATAATATATAATTATATTTACTTATACAATTTAATAAATAATAATTAATATTATATATATATATATATATATATATATATATCCCTAAGAGACAAGGACTTTTTATGAACCTAAGCACAGTGCCATTATTACATCTTACAACATTGGCAATAATTCCTCAATACTCATTTCATTTTAATTTCTCCCATTTATCTTAGTAATGTTCTTTTACAGTTGATTTCAATCAGTGTCCAAAAAATAAAAGATCCACATATCACATTTTGTGGTGTGTGTCTTTTGAGATTTCTCTAATCTAGAAGTGATTGTAGCAGTTTTTGCTGTACAATCCCTATAAAACTAAGTACATAAACACTTAAACACTCTTTCATTTAGCATGAGATTCCATAGCTTGGCAAGTAGGGCTGGGTGCGGGTGTGATTAGGTGCTGGGTCAGAAGTCTCTTGTCTCCCGGGAGGGTTGGTTCACGTGATGCCAGGTTCCCCAAAGGAGCAAGTGGGAACCCCTGCAAGTCCTCCTGAAGCCTAGTCGTGCACCACACGTGCCCTTTGTCATGTTCTAATTGGCCAAAGAAGTCACAAGGCTAGCTCACATTCAAGAGCTAGAAGTAAACCTCACCTATTGGGAGGAGTTGTGAAGTCATATAGCAAAGGACGTGGCTATGCAAGGAGGGAAATAATTTGTGGTCGTTTAGCAATCCACTCAACTTCACCTTCCATTTATTCTCAGGCAAATATGTTTGAACTTCCGTAACCCCGACTAGCCGTCAAAGTATATATATTTCCTAAAGTTTCTATTTTCAGCTTAAACTAACAATTCTTAAACTACTAGAGATTGATCACTTATAAAGTTTTAAGATCCAGTGGATCAAAAGGCATAAGATCTTTCTGTTTCTGTATACAAATTTTTTCTCAAGTTTCCTTCAGATAGCAAATTCAGTTTATGAATGTGTTTTTTAAAAGTTTATTTATTTATTTTAAGAGAGAGAGAGCAAGAACATGCAAGTGCATGAGTCGGGGAGGGGCAGAGAGAAGGGGGAGAGAGAGAATCCCAAGCAGGCTACACACTGTCAGCGCAGAGCCTGATGTGGGGCTCAAACACATGAACCGCGAGATCTTGACCCGCGCCAAAATTGAGAGTTGGATGCTCAACCGACTGAGCCACCCAAGCGCCCCATGAATGTGTTTATTTAAAACACACCTTTATAATATCAGAAATAAACTCCTTGAGATATACAACAAGCACATAATAGAATGTTTTTAATTTTAATTTTAGCATATGAGTAGCAACTTTTTTTCCCCCTCCTCTTTTCAGAGGGTTACCAAATGCATGGGAACCATCAGGAAGGGAATTCTATTTCTCTGGTCCAAAGCAATATTCAATAGGAGACAAAGAAAGCTATTTATCTACAGACCAAGGGCCTAATTTATGTGGTGGGAACATTTCTGCCAAATACTTTGTAATAAAGAAAAATTATCAACTGTTAAAGACCTTGCCAGGTCAGCTTCATCTGGTAGTAAAGGGAGGCGATGAAAAGGTTGATAAAACAGCTGTAAATCTTTACTGAATATACAGCTTTAATTGTATGGCTTTAAACTGATAGGCTTTTCTTGCAATGTGCTGGAGCCAGCTTGGACCAGCTCGTGAGAGCCGACTGTACTCGTCCCCTTCTAATTCCGTGTTCAGAAAAGTCACATTGGTTGCTTGAAATTGGCCAGAGTGGGAATATTTACACCATGGCATTTGGCAATGCTACAAATCAGGGCCTCATTTTTTTGCCAGTTAGTGGTTAAACATTTATAGCACCCACTGGCCTTTATATCTGTAACAAATGACAGGTACCACTTTCTAAGACTATTCGGAGGAAGTTTCTTTCGTGATGGAGGACAGCCATAATAGAGGAGAGCAGGGCTTCCTTTGGTATCTTTTCCAGCAACCTGTGTCTCTAGATTTCTGGCAGCCCAGGTGGATATGAGCAAAGAGAGGGCACCCTGGAGAAATGCAAAGAAATGGAGATAATTAAAAAGAAACAGGAAGTATGGCTGGTCCTCTGCTTACCCTAGGGACTTGCACCTCCATCAGATGCAAGGTAGACATGCTCTGTAGCTTGTTTCCAAGTGTTTAAACGTCATCTGAGACTGTTAGCAAGGAAGGTAGAAATTGAAGCACTCTTTCTATATTAGAGAATTTTGTCATTTAGCTCCGCATGAGTCCCTTACCTGCCAAAGCGTTTCCCATCTGCGAGACAGAGATGGGACACCTGTTCCTCCCCACGTGCAAGTACTTATGGTGAATGCCATGTTGCCGCTCACTCTGGAATAGAAAACGGAACAGACTGAGATTATTGAGAAGAACCAGGGCTCTCTGTGGAGAAGAATTCGAAATCATCAGAGGCAGTCTTGCTACTGCAAACGTAGTTCATAGGCGGGCAGCATCGACATCACCTGGGAGCTTGTCAGACATGCAAGAATCTCAAGTCCCACCCAGACCTACTGCATCAGAATCTGCATTTTAACAAGATCCCATGTGATTTTTAGGCACGTTCTAAGTCCGAGACTGATCTCAGTGGTGGTTTATTCATGGAAGCAGAGAAATACTCATATATTGTCGAGTATGCATTTAAATCTTAAATTATTGCCAGCTCTCTTTTATTTCCTCGCCTTTATTTCTCCACTTTTAGATTCCCATTTAAGCTGCATGCTTAGCAAACTGCTTGGCCTTTCCAGAAACGACATATACATAATCATCACAGTAGAAAAATGTATATTGATTTACGTACAATAGTGGCACACTTATCTAGGGAAAATGGGGAAGGTGAGTGTTAACTCCTCATTCATAATAGCAGAAATCAATGGATCTGGCAAAAAAAAAAGTGTAAAAATCAACAAATAGCAATATCAGCATATTATTAAGAGATAGGAAAGCAATGGCCAGGATTTGTAAAAAAAAAAACAGCTACATGATTTAAAGTAGGACTATTTTTAAAATTCTCTTCAGACTATTTATTTTTTTAAATGTGTATATATAAATTACTTTGATATCGATTAAAGATGTCGTGCACTTGTATTTTATGCATTCCTGCAGATCCTTTCTGAGAATAAGTTGGAATATAAGACAGTGAAGAAACAAAACCCAAAATCTTCCCCAGGAAGGACAAGCTGCCTATAATGTTGGCGAAAATAGGAAACACCGTGGTTTATGTTAGGAAAAAGATGTCAAGTATGGTAATTTAGAGAGGAAATGAGCTGATCATACCAGCGATGACCATATATTGGTGAACTTATATTTGATGGAGGAAAAGAGGAAATCTGGGTTCAGAGGAGAGATGGACAAGCCATGCAAGTTTGTGGTAGGATAATACTCATGAGAGAAGTCTGTGTTCCAAGGAGAGGAACTATTTTCAGAGAGATTTCCCTGGGTGATTTATCTGCCAGAGATGAAAAACTCCATGAAATCTGGGAAAACAAACCACAGAATGGGAATGGACTTTAATATCATTTAAGGCAGGGGTGTTTGGGTGACTCAGTCAGTTAAGCATACGACTCTTTATTCTGGCTGAGGTCATGATCTCGAAGTTAGTGAGTTTGAGCCCTGTATCGGGCTCTGTGTTGACACCACGGAGTCTGCTTGGGATTCTCTGTCTCTCTCTCTCTCTCTCTGCCTCTCCCCTGCTTGTGCTCTCTCTCTCAAAATAAATAAATAGACATTAAAAAATATATTAAAATCATAGCGCAATAGTTTTCAAAATTCATTTTAGCTGTTGAATTTTTTTCCTTCAAATACTCTGAACTCCAAGGGATGCCTGGGTGGCTCAGTTGGTTACGCATCTGACTCTTGATTTCTACTCAGGTCATGATTTCGCGGTTCGTGAGTTCAAGCATGCTGGGCTCTGCACTGATAATGCCTGGGATTCTCTTTCTGTCTCTATCTCTGACCCTCCTGTGCTCCCTCTCACTCTCAAAATGAATAAACAAACTTAAAAAATATTAAAAACAATACTGTGAACTCCAATGTATTATTTTTTTTAATGTTTGTTTTTGAGAGAGAGAGAGAGACAGACAGAGCATGAGTGAGGGAGGGGCAGAGAGAGGGAGGGAGACACAGAATGTGAAGCAGGCTCCAGGCTCTGAGCCATCAGCACAGAGCCCGATGCTGGGCTTGAACTCACAACTGTGAGACCATGACCTGAGCCAAAGTAGGATGCTTACCCTACTGGGCCACCCTGGTGCCTCTGACCTCCAATGTATTAAACCAGAAGCAAGCAGAAGAGCTGAGGTCAAAGTTGAGGGCAGAAGATCTGTGGCCAGCCTGCTCCCACAAGTTTCATCTTGCCTTCAAGATGCCCTGAGCTTAAACAATGTGGCAGCTCAAAAATAGCCCTCATTTTACTAAGGGTTGGGGAGACCTGTACGATTGGCTCATGGTCATACATAAGGTCAATGGCAGAGCCTAAACTTGACCTCACTTGCCTGGACTCTGACCAGAGTGCATGACCTCACTGCAGGGGCAGTCAGCTCCAAGGGACTGTATATTCTGTACAGACTGAGATTGGTTTAGCGTCTTTGCCGTTGTAGAATGCTTGGCGTGTGGTAGGACCTCAAGTAATATTTGTGGAATAAATGAAATAAACTGTGTCATAAGTTGGCTTAATGCTTGATGCTTTTAGGAAGTGACACGGAGTTAAAAGATGTGAGGAGTGCGGTTAATTCATCTTGTAAGAGTCTCTCTCCAGCAAGAGAGGTTTAGTTCCTTGAAGATAAATGATTTACTATTTTTATCGTTGCAAGCCTCCCATGATCCTCCTGTTATCCCTTTCCCGTCTGGTACTCCTCAGCTGGAGAGTTTTCACTTGTTCGGGATTAAGATCTTTCTGCTCATTCTGTCATTGAGTAGCCCAGAATGCAGGCCATTTTCTAGACCAGCTCTTTGATAAACTTTCTTTATTTCTATGGAGATTGACTTTAGCTATGGAGACACAGGAGTTGGAGCCTTCCCACAGACCCACAGTTGGGTTGAAGGCAACCCAGCAGCGACTTCTCTCAGAAAAATCTTTATTCAGTTGAAACCAACTTGAACCAACTTATTTCAGTTGAAACCAACTTTAGCTTTTGCTTTGCTACCGGCAGCGGGGGCGCCACCCTGACATAATAACTCAGCTGTGATCACTCATTTTAATTGCCTTTAATGGCTTATCTTGAGAAGGAACTTGTGCACAAAATCTGTGCATTGGGGTCACAGTGTCCACTTAGCTCAGGTGAAGATGGCAGCTAAAGGCAATCTGTTTGACGACTTCCACCTGTGTCTTAGTGGGTGTCTCTCCCTCTCAGGTGCCCTGGACAACTGACAGTGAGAAGGAACCTCAGGAGAGGTGCATGGAGAAGAGAAAAGAAAGAGTAAGCCATCAGCGCTTAAGATATCGCAGTTACTGGTGGTAGCTGAGCTTGGCTGCCAGCACATTCTCTAGGGCCCCGGGGGTGTCCAAGTTCACTTTGTTTTTCTTTGGAAGAATTAGCAAAAGGTATTGGTTGGCTGACCTACCGGCCGCACTCTGTGGCTGAAACAGCCTGTCGAGGCCAGAGTGAAATGTTTACTTATTCCTTCTTCCCTATTAGTTATTCCACTGCACTGAAGTTACCTTTCCAAAGAAGCAACTACAAAGGTCATTTTATCTTCAGTGCTAAGGGGTGGACCCAAAAAGTTGCTGCCAAGTCTCGGACTGACTGGGGATGATGGGCTGGTTTTTATACAGGAAAACTGACCAGGGGGAATTTTGAAAAGTTGGCATCAGGATGTGTTCTCTCTCTCTCTCTTTTTTTCTTTCTTTCTTCTGACACTAATGAATGAAGCATGTTAGGCTTGTTTTCAATTAGGCAGCAAGTCCTCATTCATTAGAAACCCAGGCAGCGATCCCGGCTGTACCTTAGTGACCGAATGTACCGGTTCCTACTTGGCTCAAGGTCATGCAGTTTCAGTGTTCGGCATCTGCCCTGCCAGCTCAGGTGTCCTGGGAGTGATTAGCTGTCTGCATATGCAGAAGAAAGTGCAAATCTTTCCCACCTGAGTTTAGAGGGCTCAGGGCTTGTCATTTGTTTCTGGGACATGGAGAAGTGGGAAAAACAAGAGTTCCAATCTCATTCTGTGCTGCAAGGGAAGGGGATCGTCATATTGCTGAGTGGGTGGGGCTGTTGGGTCCCCCCACCCCCTCACCCCAGTCTCCTTAGCATTACTGCTTCACATACAAGAGCATTGTACCTTTGAAATTCCTATTCATATGGCTAAGAACATTTAAGATGTCACCATAGATCCAGACTTTGGGATGTTAGGGTGGATGAAAGCAGAATCCTCTTATATTCTTGAGTCCTAAGTTGTCATTAAATATATGATTAACCTTGATTTAGTAGTACCTTTATATCTTTTTTTTTTTTTTTGAGGGAGTTAGGGGTTGGAGAGAAGAAACAAATATAGAAGTACCTATTGATTATAAAATATATTTCCATATTAGAAACATCAAAATGTGAGCAAATTGCCTTGAACAATTTTAGCCTTGAGAAAATAAATATGTTATGAAATCATGGGAAAATAATGTTTTATTGGAGCTGCATGATGAGACACTGGAAGGACTGGTTCTTCCTTTTTCAATTACTTGGTGGACCTTTGATGGGTAAGATGAGCTTAAAGGTTTTATTGCTTCTTGAAGGACAAGGGAAGGATTGGGGAAGGATACATACAGGTAATAATGACAATAATAGTGATCACCATGAAGAATAAAACAACTATGTGATGGGACGCCTGGGTGGTTCTGTAAGATGAGCATCTGAGTCTTGATTTTGGCTCAGGTCATGATCTCATGGTTCATGAGTTCAGGCCTTGCATAGGGCTCTGTGCTGATGATGTGGAGCCTGCCTGGGATTCTCTCTCTCTCCCTTTCTCTGTCCCTCCTTCACTCTCTCTCCCTCAAAATACATAAGTAAAAACAAACAAACAAACAAACAAACACTTAAAAAAACTAACAAAAAACCAAAAAAAAAAAAATCCACAACTATGAGAAATACACTGAGCCAGATGCTTTGTATATGTTATTTCCAGTTCTTTCTATAATCTGGAGACATGGGTATTATTCACCCTATTTTACAGAGGAGGAAATTTGGGCTCAGGAAGTTTACATGACTTGGCAAAAGTCATAAACCTGCTAGAGGATTAAGATGAAATTTGAAATGTGTTCTGCTTGACTCCCCCAAAGTCACGCTTCAGGGGTAGGGAAAGATGAAATGTTTAAGCCTCAAACCAAAGAACAGCAGAGTGGGAAGGGAGAGGGTTAGGGTTAGGTCCCAGGAAGTGACAGGGAAGAGAGGACCTTTTCGAGCTTTGGAGAGGACAGCATGCTTTCTTGTCTGGGCTCCACAGTAACAGCGAAACTTATGTGCCAGGCTTAAGGCCACACACTTTGCATGCACGATCTCATTTAATTCTTATAGCAGTCCTGAGACATTATTACTATTCCCATGATATAGACAAGAAAAATGCCCAAAGAAGGAGTTATTTAGTGGGTAAGTTTAAACTGTGGTCATCTGACTCCAGGTCCTGTACCCTTGACCAGGAAATTATTTTATGACATATACGACTTAACGTTTTTCCTGACAAATTAGGACATCTCTCCTATATTCTCTCCCAAACTTCTACTTCTTCAGCCCGAGTTGCAAAACTGGTTTCCACCACTGCTGGTTTTGTCAAGCTCTGGCTTTGTTTTTGAGCTCGCAATGAAGGGACCACAAGGTGGCAGTATAACATTACACAGTTCAAACATGGGGGACAAGGTCTGTACCTTCCCGACTGCTTTTCACCAGGTCAGGCGGAAATGTCAGACAGAGAAACCCTTGCTAGTAAGACTGGCCTTGGCAGTTTATCCTGTCATGCAAGCAAACACGTGGAATTCATTCCTCTCTAGGTAATCCAAGGGAAAAGAATCATCAGAGACCTCAGGTGAATAACAATAGTGGTCCCAATGCTGTGGGGTTTCAGGGGTAAGTGCTCTACCAAGACCTTGAAAAACCAGGACTTTATTTTTATTTACAAAATTTCTTTTTCCTCTTGACGTTGCACTCCCCCTTCCTATGTAGGCTTTATGGAATTGATGCTTGAAAAGTGCAGAAGCAGTGGAAAGAGCAAGGAGAATAGGCAGAAAGAAAAAGAGTAGGCTTTATTGTCAAAGGACCTGGACACAGAGAGCATCTCAGCTGGCTCCATGATATTAACCATGATACCCAATACTCCTGCACTCATTTCTTCATGCATAGCACGGGGGGACAGTATCTGCTTTGCAGATTGTTGGGAATATTAAATAAGGCAAACCCATGAAGTATTTTTAGGTGCTGAATTATGGAAACCATGTGCTTTCTTCAGATGTTTGTTTCCTTAGCTTAGGGACATATGGCGACTAAGAGAAAGACCAAGATTCCTATAAAAGAAGGGAAGAGGACGGCCCAGCCTCGGTAGAAATCAACGTACAGTCTATGGACAAAGAGAATTCCTGCTGTTGTAATAGCATAAAAAATATTTATGAGGCTGATGGAACAAAGGGAATTCTGTTTGTTTCTCTCTGTGTAGTTTGCTGTATAATAGCAACAAGAAATAATCATGTGTTTCAGGAGGAGTGGGAAGATACACTTAGAGAAATGCGTTTGATTTCTAAAGGCTCTTAGGCGCCGGTGAAGTCTTCCTGATACGTACCTCACAGATCATCCTTCATGTGTGCCAAGTTCTGTCTGGATGTAGACCAGGCTCAGGAGTGAGTGAGCTCTGTTTTCAAATACAGCTCTGTTATTTACTGGCTTTGTGACTCAGAGCCACTTGCTTAGACTCGGTTTTCTCCCTTAAAAAATGGGGGGGGGGGGGAGGGAGAGACATGCAGAATTACAGTAGTTCCTACTTTACAGACTGATATAAGGATTATACAGGATAATGCATGTAAAGTGCCCAGTGCATAGTGAGCCCCAGACAGGTACTGGCCATTATGATCCCTAATTTTGCCCAGTTGCAATAGCAAAAGTGCTTTTTGGGCCTGGAATTCAGTCACAGCTGGGAATCTGGTAATACCAGAGGAAATTGCTCAACTTGAATAATAAAGAGACAGAACAACATTCAGGTCTCTGCTGAATGACTTTCTCCCATCCTTTCACATCCTTTCAACAGTGCCCAGGATTGTGGTGTCTTCATCAGGCCAAACTGACTCTCGTTTGCACTTAAGTTGCATTTTGGGGGATCATTTGGGAGCCTGCCAATACTTTGAGACTTCACCAAGCCAGTAGGGTCAGAGGAATCCCTGGTTTCCACTGATTCACAGAACAGATATTCCACAAATAACAGCATCTTGATCATAATTTCAATTTTTTTACCTCCCATTCCCCATCTTTTATGGCGATACTTCCATTTAAAATCAAACACCCTTATGTTCTGTAATGAAAAATTTCCTAACAGATAAAAGCCCACGACCATATGGCTTCATGGGTGAATTATACCAAACACTTAAAGAAGAATTAATTCCAATCCTTCTCAAACTCTTTCAAAAAAATTGAAGACGAAGGAACACTTCCAAATTCATTTTATGAGGCCAGTATTACGCTGATATCAAGGCAAGGACACTCTAAGAAAATTATGGGCCAATATCCCTGATAAACATAGATGCAAAAATTCTCGATAAAATACTAGCAAACTGAATTCAAGAGCATTAAAGCGGTCGTTTGCCATAATCAAGTGGGATTCAAGCTGGGATACAAGGGTGATTCAACATATGCAAATCAATGAATCTGACATACCACATTAATAGAATGAAGGATAAATATCATATCATTTCAAGAAGTGCAGAAAAAGGACTTGACACAATTTAACGTCTTTTCATGATAAAAACTTTTAACAAATTAAGTATAGAAGAAATACTTCTCAACATAATAAAGGCCATATTTGACAGGCCCACAGCTAACGTCGTAATGGTGACAAGATAAAAACCTTTCCAATAAGATTAGGAAAAAGACGAGCATGCCTACTCTCACCATTTCTGTTCAACATAGTACTGGAAGTCCTAGCCATAGCCATTAGGCAAGAAAAAGAACTAAAAATCATCCAAATTAGAAAAGAAAAAATAAAATTATCTCTGCAGATGATATGATCTTATATATAGAACATTCTAAAGAACTATTAGAATAAATGAATTCACTACAGTTATAGGATACAAAATCAGCATAGAAAAATCAGTTACATTTCTAGAAACTAAAAGCATACTATATGACAGAGAAATTAAGAAAACAATTTCATTTACAATAACATCAAAACAATAAGATACTTTGGAATAAATTTAACCAAGGAAGTGAAAAACCTGTACACTGAAGACTATAAGACATTGAAGAAAAAACTGAAGAAGACAAATAAATAGGAAGATCTCTCATTTTCTTGGATGGGAAGTATTAATATTGTGAAAATATCAATACTGCCCCAAATGATCTATAGATTCAATGCAATCCTTATCAAAATATCAATGGCATTTTTCACAGAAATAGGAAAAGACTATCCTAAAATTTTTTATGGAACCACAAAGGACTCTGAATAGCCAAAGCAATCCTGACAAAGAAGAACAAAGCTGAAAGCATCATACTTCCTGATTTCAAGCTATATTACAAAGCAATAGTAATCAAAACAGTGTGGTAGGGGTATAAAAGAGGAACAGAATAGAGAGCCCATGCATAAACTCACATGTATAGGGTCAACCAGTTTTTGACAATGGCTCCAAGAATGAAAAATGTGGAAAGGATAGCAAGGGTAGTCTCTTCAATAAATGCTGCTGGGAAAACTGGATATCTACATGTCATCTTTTTTTAAAAACTTTTTTTTAATGTTTATTTATTTTTGAGAGCGGGAGAGGGGCAGAGAGAGAGAGGGAGACACAGAACTCAAAACAAGCTCTGGCTCTGAGCTGTTAGCACAGAGCCTGATGTGGGCTCGAACCCAAGAACCTCGAGATCACGACCTGAGCCGAAGTCAGAGGCTTTACTGACTGAACCTCCCAGGCACCCCTGGATATCTACATGTGAAATCATGAAACTGGACCCCTGTCTTACACGACTCACAAATAGATCAGAGACTTAAATGTAAGACGTGAAACCATAAAACTCTTACAAGAAAACATAGGTAAAAGGATCTTTGACACTGGCCTTCACAATGATTCTTAGACACCAAAAGCAAAGGCAACAAAAATGAAAATAAACAAGTGAGGCCACATCAAACTAACGAGCTTCTGCATAGGAAAGAAAACAATCAGTAAATTGAAAATATAAGGTATAAATGAGGAGAAAGTGCTTGCAAGCCATATATCTGATAAGGGGTCCATGTCCAAAATATAATTAAAAAAAAAAACAACACCTCATATAACTCAATAGCAAAAAAGCAAATAATACAATAAAACATGGGCAAATGACCTGAATAGACATTCTTCCAAAGACATACAAATGGCATACCGATAGGTATATGAAAAGTGCTTAATATCACTGATAATCAAGGAAATGCAAATCAAAACCACAATGAGGTATCATCTCTCACCACTTAGGATCGCTCTTACCAAAAAGACAAGAGATAATAAATGTTAGCAAGGGTGTGGAGAAAAGGGAGCCCTTATACACTGTTGGTGGAAAGGTAAATTGGTACAGTCATTATAGAAAACAATATGGTAGTTCCTTAGAAATTTTATTTTTTTTATTTTTTATTTATTTAAAAAAAATTTTTTTTAACGTTTATTTATTTTTGAGACAGAGAGAGACAGAGCATGAACGGGGGAGGGGCAAAGAGAGAGGGAGACACAGAATTGGAAGCAGGCTCCAGGCTCTGAGCCATCAGCCCAGAGCCCGACGCAGGGCTCGAACTCATGGACCGCGAGATCGTGACCTGAGCTGAAGTCGGACGCCCAACCGACTGAGCCACCCAGGCGCCCCTAGTTCCTCAGAAATTTTAAAGCGAACTACCATATGGTTCAGCAATCCCATCCCTGAGTATATATATATATGAAGGAATTGAAATTGGTATCTTGAAGAGATACCTGCACTCCCCTTTCATTGAAGCATTACTCACAATAGCCAAGATATGCAAACAACTGAAATGTCCTTTGATGGATGAGTGGATAAGGGAAATGTGGTATACACATATTCTCACACACACACACACACACACACACACACACACACACACACAATGGAATAGGATCCAGACATAAAAAAGCAGGAAATCCTGCCATTTGCAATAACGTGGATGAAACCAGAGGACATTATGCTAAGTGAAATAAGCCAGACAGAGAAACACAAATACTGTATGATATCACTTATATGTGGAACATAAAATAAGATGCATTCATAAAAACAGGCAGCAGAGTGGTGGTTGACAGGAGCTGGGGGAAGGGGAATGGGGTGATACAGGTCAAAGGGTACACACTTTCAGTTATAAGAAGAACGGATTCTGAGGATCTAAAGTACAGCATCTTGACTGTAGTTAATAATATGGTATTATGGGGCGCCTGGGTGGCTCAGTCGGTTAAGCCTCCGACTTCGGCTCAGGTCACGATCTCGCGGTCCGTGAGTTCGAGCCCCGCGTCAGGCTCTGGGCTGATGGCTCGGAGTCTGGAGCCTGTTTCCGATTCTGTGTCTCCCTCTCTCTCTGCCCCTCCCCCGTTCATGCTCTGTCTCTCTCTGTCCCAAAAATAAATAAACGTTAAAAAAAAAATTAAAAAAAAAATAATATGGTATTATGTACTTGAAAGTTGCTGAGAGTAGATCACAAGCATTCTTAACCACACACACACACACACACACACACACACGCACACACAATGAAAAAAGGAGTACGGCATAAGCATGTTAGGTGATGGATGTATTTAATTATGTTGATCTTGGTAATAATCTCACAACATATATGTATGTCAAATCATCATGTCATACACCTTAAATACACACAATTATATTTATTGTGTATATATTAGCATATAATAATTATGCTAACTATTCCTTAATAAAATTAAAAAACAAAACAAAACACTATCATGTTTTCCTTCCAACCATCCTCATGGAGTTGAGCATTACTGCAGAAATACCTACATTATCAATCCGGTGTCTTCAAAGTAGAAACCAGTGTCGGCGTCACAAATTCTTGGCCTGCACCACAACCTGCTCATTCAGATGACATGGTAGGGCCCCACGATTTGTGTTTTAACAAGCCTTCTGCATGATTCTGATGCTTGCTCAAAGTTGAGAATTCCTTCCTCTAGCCTCAAAAATAGGTCACCTCTGTGCCATGGAGATGCTTTCGCACTTGTTGCCAAGGACCAAATTTTGAGATCAGATTCATGATATCATTTTTGACGGCCATCTATATTTTGTCATATTATCCCTGCATTTTTGCCCCAGGGAAACCAATAGGATTTGGAATCTGTCTTACAACCAAATCCTGTCTTACTCTCCCTGCATGTGCATACAAATATTTAACTTATTTCCCTCCTCATTGGTGCAAACTGTAAGGCTGAAAACGTTAACAGATTTTGCCCTTTTAAAAAATTAACACTGATATGTGCTGTTGCATTCCGTAATGATTCTTTTCTTTTGTGTTTTTTTTTCCTCCCTTCAGGAAACAAAATAGTGTCTCTTCATTATCTTTAATCCTGAGGCTGAACTGGTTGTGGATTTTTGTGGTATATGACAGGAGTTATGATTGCTTCCAGTATTACAGTACTGATAGCACCAATGATAAAACCAATATATTAAATAAGGCTAATGCAGCTGTATAATTTACAGATGGCTGTCATATGTATTTTCTTCTTTAATTCTTACTTTTGCTATTTGTTTTATTTTTATTTAAAAATGGGGAAACTGAGGTTTGGAGGGGTTTCGCTTTCATAATACGGTATTTTGGTGTGTGGGGAAACACCATATGATTTTGACAGAACTTTCTCTTGGAATAACAATAACAACTAAGGCCTACTGTTGCGGTGCCTTCTGTGAGCCAGGCACTGTGATTGCTGTGTTCTGTTTTACTTCATCCGTGAAGTAGTAGTATTCCTATTCTGAGAGAAGGTAGTAAGTATTCCTATTTCCATCACACGGATGGGAAGATAGTCTTAAAGAGGCTAAATAACTTGTCTATGTCATATATAATCTCACGGAGTGATTGAGTTAGGATCAGACCCAAGTTAGTTTTAATTTAGCACCTGTTATTAGTCAGTTTCTAGGATCCGTGGAGGTGTTGAATCCAAGCGGTATCTTAACCTTTAAGAGATGGTTAATTCTGGAAGGGGAATTTTACTTTCTACCATTTTCTGTAAAGAAAGAGCCAAGGACATTCCACCAAAGACCTGATTCCTTTAAGCCAAGGGACTCTCTGCTATTATAGGATAGAACAAGGAGCTACTTACACCCTATTTATCATACCAATGGTTACTCATGGTTTATTTTGTAAATGCTCACCTTGATCCAGAAAAAATTTTAGAGAGCTCTAAGGGTCCATAAAACAGCTTACAAAATCCCATAAGTAGCTTTATCTACAGATAGGACAGGCATCTCCTAAGAAGATAGCCTCCAAGTGAGTTATTTTAAGTTGATTGGGACATTCTGTTATTCTCATCATACAAAGGGCCCAGATATAGCTGAGTTTGAAACATCAACCTACCTGTTCAGCATAAAAGTACTTTGAATAAAGCAAAAAATAATAATTACAGATTGCTTTGCCCATATTCAAGTGGTATAGACATACGAATGGCAAAAACGAAATAAAAGCTTTTCTGTAATCAGATTTTAACATTTGAATGCTTTAGGAGATCAAGCAGTGAACACAGCTGATGGGGAGAAGATATTAATCCTCCCCTGCCCTCAACTCCCAACCAACCTCTTGGATCCCACTGCAGCAGAAACAAAGTTCACTTTCCTCTTTACCTCGTCCAGTCTCTGGTCTTCCAAAGGCTGAGTAGGCATCATGGGACTCCCTATCTAGGCACACGTATTATCAGTCACCCTCTAATTGCGGTTTGTTGATCTCTAGTTTCTGTTAAGGACTGGTGTGCCCTTTAATAACCAACGAATGGTGCAGCAGTTCACTGTTTCTTTGTTATTAACACGATTCTCCTCCATTTGTAAAGCGTTACTTGTGCACGAAATGAAGTTGCATGCCACAATCCTATAAGGAGCCTCAAAGTTCTGAGCATAGATTCCATTTGTAAGTTTTTGTTCTTCTGAGAACAGTTCTTTTGATACATAGTTCACATAACATACAATTTACACCATACAATTCACCCATTTAAAGAACAAGACATCTATTTCCCTATAGCATGTGAATTGCCCTTCGATTTCCCTCCTGTCTTTAATTTATTCAACAAATATTTATTGAGTACCTCCTGTGGGCTAGGCATTGGGCGAAATGTTGGAGGCCTAACAGTAAATAAAACAGAGATGGTCTCTGCTTTCAGAAAGCCTTGAGTCTAGGAACAAAGATCTCAGAATTCAAGTGAGCTTATAAATAAAATAATTATAAATCATGACAGGTGCTATGTAAGAAACACATTAGGGTGCTTATCGAGATAGGAAATAATGAGTTGGCTGTGCAGGAGGAATCTCAGGTGGGTGGTGAGGGAGGGGACTCACAGGGGACTGGGCCCCTGAGCTGGGAAAGACCTTGGTATGTGCTGGGCACAGGTTGGAAGCAGAGCAGCTTACGTGTATTGAACCACGAGTTAGAGAAAGAGAGGCAGCAGCACTCTCACACGGTAAAGAACTCATGTCTGTGCTATTGGAAGCATTGAAAATGGGAATGACCATAATCCGATTTATACTTTTCAGGTTTTTGTGTCAGAGAGCTATACTTCAACCTCTGACAAACATTGGTCTGTGAGCCCTGCCCCCCTCCCTTCCCTAGTGAGATTTTTCTGGATCGTCTAGACTTCAGAAGTCGCTGTTTTTTGTCATGGTATATACTAGAACATAGTGTGAAAGGTGCTTCCCTGGAGTCGGACAGTGGAATGCAGTGATTTCATGTCATCTCAAGAGTCAGCTGGTGTCACAGGCCATTTCATCTCTAACCCAGTTCAGATGGGGTCAGAGACTAACCACCCTGCCTTGGACCAAACCCATTTCTGTATTGTTATATAACAGTTACAATTGTTAATTCAAATGAAAATATTTAGTTAGTTCTACTTAGGTGACTTAACAGGCCTGATTGAACCAGATTTAAATAAACTAATTTCCCAGGTTACCAGATAATTCCTGTAGATCTCAACAGGTCACATAATAATGAGGGGTTCTTGTTAAAACACATCTGTACATACACACACACAAATACCTAAACAACCATAAAAACCTGGCTAAACAACCAGGAGTATGTCACAGAAGGCTCAACTGAAAAAGGGCACTTTTGACAGCCTATTCCCGCAGTTACCCACATTTGTGTATATTGATTTTGTGGATTAAATTGGTCATGTGAAAAGTGTTTGTGTAGAAAAAAAAAAATCCAAAGCCCTCTCAGCATCTTCCCCACTTACAAAGATCTGTGAGTGAGCTTCGACAGGTAGAGCCGAGGTTGAAGACATTGTATGCTTGTGATTGCGCAGGGTCCTTGATGACTTTCTCTGGATCCACAGTCCCCAGCCAAGGGCAGTTGGCCTGCTCATGGCCACTTGCTGAGGACTGTCAGTAGAAACCCACAGTAATAGCAGCTGATACCAATGGAGCCCTTACTGGGTCCTAAACACAGTGGTAAGGTTTTCCATGTGTTACTTCATTTAGTGCTCATGACAACCCAGTGAGACAGACGTTACAATCCCCCTCCTTTTATAGAAGAAGCCTTTAGGGATTTGCCCAAAGTCCCATGGCTGACAGAGCTGGAATTTTAACACGGACTTCAGATCAGAGCTTGTCTTCATGTCATATGCCATGTTACTCTCCATGATGTTACCCTTGGCTATAGCTTGCTGGGGGAGTGGTGACTGCCTGATCCAAGGGTGGTGAATCCATAGCCCAACAGCAGTCAATGGCAGGACCTGTTAGATACAGCTGTGTCAAAATCAGAATGGGGCCATTCACCAGGCCAATCAGGTTTTCGCTCACGGTGCGAATTGAGGAATATAGAATGGAAATATAGAAGGCAGGGGCTGACGCCAAAAACTCCCATGGACAGAACTCAGGTAGACTGAGGCCTTAGGGTCACAGAGGTCTAGTGGGGCTGTAAAGAAACCAAAGCAATGGTCATCTAACAGTATGAGGAAGCAGAAGTATAAGGTAGGGAAAAGATGCAGAGCAGAGGACAAAATTGATAGTGATTATGATGTGGCAGGGAGTTTCAAGGAGCTCTAATGGCCAGGGAGGCAGAGACCATGTCCAGGGTCACAACCGCATTCCCTGAGGCCCAGGAGATCTCAACAGGCACCGTGGGTTGTGTAGAGAAGGAAGACAGCACTCGAGAGGGAAGGTGGGTCCCTGCTAATGGAAGCAGAGCTGAGGCCATCCAATAACTCTTGCTGTGGCACAACTGATGTGATCCTTCAGCCTCTGGAGCCAAATGACTTTGAGGGGACTCTCGTCTCTCTTCTATGGCTCCTTTTTTCTCATGAGATTTCCTTCTCCTTTATTGTCAAGAGTACCATTCTGATGAAACCCCATTTGCATTTCTTGACGTTGCTTAAAGCTACTTTTTTTTTTTTTTACAAGAACAACTCAACAGTAGAACATTGTTTATGTGAAAAAAGAAAACAATTCCTCTATATTCCTTCAAGTTTTTCTTTTCCTCTCATGAGGGATAGGAATAAGAACGTTTAATTTCCCACCCAAGAGTGAAAGCTTTTTAAAATCAAAGCATGCACAGCTAAGGTTTGCCTCGATTTTTTAACATCTTAAGTGTAACAAATTTCAAATTACCTTTCAGTGGTGAAAGATGTTTTGTTTTCTTTCCTTTGTAAAAATTCAAGATTGATCATGCATTTGCATGAATAATCTAATGACTTCCCATTTATTAGAATAATTTATAAAATCTACCTCACATCTTCTCCTTCGCTGTCATTTATATGCCTCAATAACAGCTCAAGGGCAGTTTTACGGAAAAGTTTTCATCCTCTGGCTTGTTCCCTGGGACCCAGTCTTGAACATGAATTTAAAGAATCAGATAAGCGCCACGTGGGACATGCTTCATGGACAGAACACAAGATGTGGATTCAGTAGTCCTGAGTCCTACTCCCAGTTTTGCTACTGTTTTGGAGTAATCTCAAACAAAGCACTTAACTCCTCTGAACATCAGTTTTGTCCTATGTAAACTGGGGTATGTAAGAGTAAATTTAATAATAACTGTTTAACAACATCTGTGTTGAATTTTTTTGACTTAACAGCAATTTTGATAATGCCCTATATGTGAAAGCACTAAAGAAATAATTTTCAAGATCATTTCAGTTTTCCCTTTAGCATGTATTATTAGCTACAAGCTGATTCAGTTTTGCTATGTTGATATTTCTTATACACATCCTTATTCACTGGCTGGATGACTTTGAGCACGTCATTTTATAGCCTCATCAACATTTTTGGGACAAAGAATCTTCAGTATGACTCTCTCTCTAGGTTAACGTGTCTCTCTACCTGTTGACACAATCTTCCAACCTCAAGATCACCTCCTTCCCTTGCCGTCAAAGCTCTTTGTACCCTAGAGCCTTGCCCGTGTTGTTTTCTCTGCTTGAAATGCTCCCCAACTCCACCCTTGCCCCACCAGCCTTTTATCTTCATTAAGGCCCTATAGATATCAAGTCAAATGTGACCTTCCTGGGGCAGTCCTGAAACCCTGGGATTAGCTCAAGTTCACCTGTTCTAGGTCGGAGGGTGGTTCTAGTTCACCCCCTTCTTCTCCTTCCTTGTACTTTTCACTTACCACCCTGTACTTCTTCTTCCTTGTACTTTTCATGTGACAATTGCAACATCTTCCTGAAAACAGAGGCTGTGTGTGTGTTGCTTTCATTGGGAACCCAACACACGGTTCAGTGTCTGGCATACAGTGAACACTTGATAAATATTTGTTGACTGAACTAAGGGAAAAGTAACTTTGAATACAATCGGTAGAATCCATAATGCAAAGTAAGCGTATTAAATAGTCAATGAAAATTAATACATGCTAATAACTATATCAGGTAATTGATCAGATGCATGAAATCATTATTTATTTTATTTATTGGTCACATAAGAATGGCGTTTGTCTACAAGCATATATAATTTACTAGCTAACATACAATAGTTGAAAATGGTACCTGAGAATACATAACTATAAACAGACAAGGCCAGGTAGAAAGATGGAATAAATGTTTAGACGGACTAGAGAGTTAACTACAGAGTTAATAAAATTGAGCTGTAAATGTCATTCTAAGTTTTTGGGGCCAAAACAAAAATGAAAATAGGGTCAGTTATCTAATGGTCATTGACCTAAGGGGAAAACACTCTAGTTTCTGGGAAAAGAAAGCTGTTCATGGCAATTTTTTTTCCTGAAGACATTTCTTTGAAGGGAGAGAACTTATTTTCTTCATGGGTCCTTGAGCAGCTTGGCAGCCTAGCCTTCTAAACCCACAGCATTAGAAGGTCAAGGGTGCTGTTCCCAGATTCTCCTCTCCTCAATGTCCTCTTCTCCTCCCTCCCCTCCCAGTTTCCCCTCTTTTCTCTTCTGAAATTTCTATCTCGTTGCAATTAAAAAACAAACATCAAGCGTGGCCTTTCCCATAGCTGGGGTGGCAGGGGGGTGGGAGGGTATCTATATCTAGCAGGTCCTAATCGAGTGATGTCTGTAACAGCCCTCCGACAGACAGATGCTGTCCCACCTCTCACTCTGCCCTCACCTGGATGGAGTCACTTAATTTCCCCGAGGCTTATGTTTTGTGTCTACTTGGGGCTGCTGAAGTCTCCTTGAAGGGCAGCTGGCACCATGAATGACAGAACGCCTGGAGCTGTGCCCAGCAGAGCCCATGTTTCTCATGCATTTCTTCCTCCCTCTCAGAACTGGCATAAGGACCAATGGAAATACAATTCTTGACATGTGTTGAGCATGGGTATATTCTAGAGGCCCAAAGAACAGAGAGGAGAGGCTCATTCTCCCAGCTTAACAAACAGAAGGGGAGGAAAGAATTGCATGTATTTCTGTTTCATAATGATCTCCTCCCCTGAATATTTTTTGTATATTTTCATTTTTTACCCAAAGCAAAAAAACAAGAAATAGACTTGTAGCCTCTAATCTTTTTGCTGTAATTTATATACAAATGCAATTTATATGTGTATGTAATTTTTTAAAAAAATCCCTATTTCTGCAAATTACTCAGTGATATATGCAAGTCAAAACAAAACAGGAAGTTGTGGGACCAGCTGTATCACAGTCAAGTGTCAGGGATGACTTAACAGTTGGGTTTGAATTGGGGTTCCCCACCTTTGCTGCCTTTTAGCTGAATGATCAGGCTCCAGCTTAGCTGAACTTAATCATTGCCAGAGATTTCTCTTTCTATAAAATCCTCAGAATGTTTATTTGATTTTTTTTTTTTTTTTGCCAAATTTCTGCATTAAGAAAAGTAATAACTCAACCTAGATTATAAAGTCTATGACTCCTGGGCAAATTCTTCTTGCCTTTCTAACTTATTCAAACCAGATTTTTTCCATTTGGGAAGGTCATGAGGAACGTGTAGTTTCTTTAGGGGCCACTTCAGATATGATGGTTTCCATGACAAAGTCTCAAGAGTGACAAACTATTTTGCCCAGTGGTTACCAGCATAGTCACCAGAGGGACATGATTATTTGTACAGTAATTTCCTCTAATTTTTTTCTCCTGAAAGAAAATATCCTGGTAGCACACCAAATCTAAAATTGGATACCCTGTGTGTGTCTCATTATGGTTTTGTGGACAAAGGAACTAAAAACAATGGTAGTTTAAAAATAAAATTGCTTTGTTTCCTCTGGCAGTGTCAGAAATGTAGACTCTTTCACGGGGAGAAAAAGGGTGCTAATTGTGTGGTTGTAACCCACTAGCAAAAATGTATCTGGCATTGAGCATTATAATTGGTAAAGGCTGAGCGAAGTTATACACAGAAATCCAGGATATTCTTCTCTGTTAAGAATATTTAGATTTAGGGGCACCTGGGTGGCTCAGTCGGTTGAGCGTCTGACTTCGGCTCAGGTCATGATCTCACGGTCCGTGAGTTCCAGCCCCGCATTGGGCTCTGTGCTGATGGCTCAGAGCCTGGAGCCTGTTTCAGAATCTGTGTCTCCCTCTCTCTCTGACCCTCCCCTGTTCCTGCTCTGTCTCTCTCTGTCTCAAAAATAAATAAACGTTAAAAAAAATAAAAAAGAATATTTAGATTTAGTACTGTATGGATATTACTGAGAGAGATGTTAATGACCAGTATGTATCCAGATGTGATACTGACTTGACTGGGAGACCTACTCCTCTGTTTGAAACATCTGGCATTTCACTGGGTTCAGCAATTTTCTATCTTTAAATTTTCTAAACTTGGAGTAGTAACCCCAAAGGCAGCCACTGAAGGCAGTCCTTTGTGGTCTGTGAAACTCTATTCCACAATCCTGCATTGGGACTGGCAAAACATTTCCAGCTCTGAGAAACTAACATGTTATTTATTACAGTAGCTACATAGTACCCATGTAACAGGTAATAAAGATGAATATGGCACGTTCCCCTCATCGAGTACTTACTACATTTGTTGCAACTCAAGGTCCTTTACCTGTATTATCTCATTTAACTCTGACTTGGTATTATTATTCCTATTTTTCAGAAGAGAAACAGGTTCTAGGAGTTTAAGTGACAGCTGGTGTAGATCATGGAAAACACGTTCCAGTCCAGGAGACTTTGGCTGTGGATTTGTTTCTCTAAATTGCTACATGTGTTGCTCCACGAATGTCTGGTTAATAAGTTACTGAATTATCAGCAGGATAGAAGGATGAAGACTGGTTTCTAGTCTTAGTCTCCAGCTTATTTCTTATGTGACCTTGGACGTGTTATTCATTCTTTGGCCTTGGTTTCCTTATCAGTGAAATGTGGAGAGTTGAACTAGCTGGTTTTTAGAATTCCCCTTATCTTCTTATTTATGAGTCTGTGATTAATGTGAATTGTTTGGACAGTCTGGATAATTGGGGAAAGCATCGGCTGTTACGTTCCACATCATAGCTCTACATTTTATAAAAGAGAGTTGCTTCCCAATAACACAGGACATGATGGTATAGTAGAAAGTACCCTGGACAAGACATCTGATGGTCTTCTGGAAGGAGGTCAGAAGGTCTAAGCAGTCACCTATGCTATAGACTCAATGTTGGGGCGCTCCAAAAGTCACATGTTGAAATCTAACCCCCAAAGGGATGGTATTAGGAGACGGGGCCTTTGGAAGACGATTAGGTCATGAAGGTGGAATCTTTGTGAATGGAATTAGTACCCTTATGAAAAGGCTTCAGAGAGCTCCCTCTGTTTGGCCATGTGAAATTACAGTAAAAAGACAACCATCTATGAACCAGGAAGCAGTCTCTCACCAGATGCTGAACCTGCTGTCACTTTGATCTTGGACTTCCCAGCCTCCAGAACTGTAAGAAATAAAATTCTGTTGTCTATAAGCCACCCAGTTTATGGTATTTTGTTACAGCAGCTGAACTGACCAAGACAACTTGTTGTAGCACTTACTAACTACTTAAGCTTTATCAGACAACGTTGCAATTCTGAGTTTTAGTTTTCTCACCTGAAACATAACAGTGCCTATTCCATACTCAATGTCTTGGGACTAAAAAAAAGTGTATATGAAACCTTTGTACATACAAGGGCATGATGATTAGTAGAATTATTAAAAGAATATTGCTAAGCAGTGACCAAAAGAAGAGGAAAAATTGAATTTAGACTCATTAACTTTAGATCACATCACAGTGTTATGGGCGGAATCATGTCTTCCCAAATTCACCTGGTGAAGTCCTAACCCTTAGTGCTTCAGAAAAGTAGGATTGTATTTAGAGATGGGGCCTTTAAAAAGGTTGTAAGGTAAGATAAGTTACATAGGCCTGCCCTAACCCAGTGTCTGTTGTCCTTAGAAGAAGGGGAGAGTGTGACACAGACGTATGAGCGCATACAGAGGAAGACCATGTGAGGTCACAGCAAGAAGCTGGTCCTCTGTCAGCCAAGGAGAGAGGCCTCTGAAGAAAGCAAACCTGAAAAATAGTTACAGAAACACTGAAACACAAATTATGCAGCCAACACTGTGATCGAAGATAAGTTTTAAATAATTTCTGCTCCCCTGTTCAGGTTTCAGAGCCTTCTCAGACCTCCCCGGATTGTTCTCTCGTGACCCTTCCTGTACAAGAGACAGATAGCTGGGGGATAGTTGAGCGTCCCCCACACACGTGGGTGCTTCATTTGCCATGCTGCCCTGGGGCTGATCTGCTCATTTATATAACTTGTTGCTGGAGTGGAAGCCACCAAAGGGCACAGTCCTTCTCACCACACCACCCAGTCCCACCCCTGGCACAGTCAGGGCTCCACAAATGTTTGCTAGAAGACTGTGGGCCCTTGCAATCCCGCTAGGCAACACGAAACACAGTATATTTATGCAATGACACCAAAAATTATAATCAAAATGACAACAACAACAACAGTAATAATAGCTATTGCTTATTGAGAACAAGGCACTCAGCCAGCAGAGAGTGATTACCTGCATATAAACCACATTTGGAGCATTGTACATTTGATCCTTTAATTGCTTTCTCCAGGCCAAATCTGGACGTTTGGATGTGGAAAGACAAATTGATGATTTTAGCCTGGGAGAGCTGCCTCTCAGCTCATAGTTCAGTTCTGGGGGCATCTTCCATTTTACTCTTTATAGCAGTGCTTTATGCAGTAATGTGAATTTTATTGCACTTTTGCACATATTTTATAAAAATGCATGGAATGGAAAAAGGAAAGTGTGAGAGTGCTGGTTTTAATGATGAGCAATTTGATCTCATAAACTTAATTCAATTTAGGAAAAGATGGAAATTATATGGATGCCAAAAACTGAGACAATTTATCCTTAATTAGACATTTATTGGTCTTAAGCCAGTCAACTGTAGTTCAATTGTCAAAGGACAGAACAAAATTATAGGACATGTGCAAATCCATGGTCAAAGATTATGTTTCAAATGGGATGTAATTAAGAACTTTATATTTTTTATAGCACACTGAACACGGAGGCCCAATGATATGATATGTAATAATGCTGTTCAGTTTTTCAAATCTGAAAACTTTCTGTAATGTCATATATAATAAAATTAGGAACATCATATGTTTTGCTTATTTCTTCAAACAACTCTTAAAACTAGGAAGAGTCCTCGCTACAATAAGTAAGCGATAACGAAAGACCACAGACGGGGTGGGCTAAACAACAGATTTTTTCTGCCCCCTCAGAGTTGTGGATGCTGAATGTCCACGGCTGAGATGTTGGCAGGTTGTTTTTTTCTGAGCCCTCTCTCTCTTTGGCTTACAGATGCCACCTTCTTCTCGGATCGTCTTGTCATCTTCCATGTGTGCTCACACAGCCGTGTCAAGCCCTCCCCTTCCTAGGGGGATGCCAGTCATATTGGATTAGGGCCCGCCCATATGACCTTACAGTCACAGTCAGAGGTGCTGAGGGGTTAGGACTACGCCATATGAATTTTGGGAGGACACAATTCAGCCCACAACACTATGACATAAACTGAAGTTAGTGACTTTCAACTCATTTTTGGAGGGTAGTGGGGGGAAGGGAAGAACTTCTATTGAGGAAGTAAGGCAGAATGAAGACAGCATAGAAGACACGCCTAATTGGGAGATCGGTGTGGGAAGGCGTGGCTCAGAGCACCGGAAACAGAAATCAGCCTTGGGAAGTTAAAAGTGTCTTTCTCTGAAGCAATGTTTTGCTTTTCCATTGTTGACAGAGTAAAAACAAAACAAAACAAAACACTAACCAAAAAAAAAGAATCTTGTGGCTTTAAGCAACTGACCCCAGGACAAAGTTTATAGAACAGACCAGGACAGATTACTGCTTTGGGTCCTCATACAATGGATGCTTCCCTGCAGAACGGCTAAGTTGTTCGGGGAGCTTCTATTAACCTAATCAGGTCATCCTGGGCTTAAAGGGGTTCTGGTTACACATCTTCAATACTTCTGAACTACTTCCTGCGTCCACAGGCGAAAAGGACTATTAAATGGGTTGCACAGAGAGGTGGAACTAATACTACGTGACTGAACTAGGATCATCATATTCTAAACAGCAATTAAAATAATTCCGACCTTTGGAAAGTAATTCACAAATTTTTTTTGTTAAATTCGAACCTGAGAAAAGGCAAATAGTGAGTATGATAAACATGAATGTGTTATGTAACTGAAACAAATTTGGAGAATTTTTAGTACATAATTTTCCTTAAAAAAGTAAGTTAGCAATAGTATAATCCAGCTTTTTACATTGCCTTTTGTGTTGAAGAAGGCTAGTGTTGAAGAAGACTTGTGAAATATCTCACAATGCATACGTTTGCACATATACATAACAAGGAATGTATATTCATATAAATATTACCCAACATTTCATTAGTAGCTCATTTTCTCAAGTGTTCAGAAGTCATTTCCCTTGTCGTTTCGATTGCTAGCACAGTAAAACTGGGAAAGAAACAGACTGACTTCTGAGGAGTAAAAGGGATGTTCAGTTCCGCACGAGGACTGAAGTATTAGAATTTGGCTCCTTGGAGAAGCCCTTAGTTGTCACTCAGGGCCAACAGACACATCTCTAACTAGCTTAGTAAGCCTGACTTTGAAAATGCAAATTAGAGGAATCCTTGACCAAAATAGATTCGCAGAAAGCACCGTGGGAAGGTAGAGAGAAACAATAACAGCAGACATGGAACTTACTGGAGGCAAAGCCAACTGTACAAGTTTTGATAACCTTTGACGGTATCTCAGTACAGCAACATAGGTTCCTGTCAATGACCCAGAGTCACAAAGACAGAGTTAAATGGTGTCTATACCATCTATTTAAGGAGGCAGATTAATGTGAAATGTGGAAAAATTTCTATCCAATGTGGTAAAATAAATTAGGAGGATAGAAATTGGCACATGGTGTCTCTGGAAAACTAAATTCTATGGGTTATTTTGTTTGTTCATTTATCCATTCATTCCTAGGTGATATATTAGGGACCTACTGTTTATTCATGAATCCAGCAAAAATGTGATGAATTTTTGAATTCATGAATCTGATGAATACAATAGATACCAATATCTATCCTTGTGCTATTTACTTTTTAGTTGGAGGAGACAGACAGCACAAAGCTAAATAATATATAGAGGGTCTGTAAAGAATATGGACAGTGTTGGGGCGCCTGGGTGGCTCCGTCGGTTAAGCGTCCGACTTCGGCTCAGGTCAGATCTCGTGATCCGTGAGTTCGAGCCCTGCGTCGGGCTCTGTGCTGACTGCTCAGAGCCTGGAGCCTGTTTCAGATTCTGTCTCCCTCTCTCTCTGACCCTCCCCCGTTCATGCTCTGTCTCTCTCTGTCTCAAAAATAAATAAGCGTTAAAAAAAAAAAAAAAAAGAATATGGACCGTGTTAAGTGCTGTGGGGGAAAGAAAGGGAAGGACGGAGCTGGAGGGGAGTGAGGAGAGTGGGAATACAATCTAATGTAGGTTGGCCACTGCGAAGGTAATGTGTAAGCAGGGTCTTGAAGGAGGTGAGGGAGTGAGCACCTTGGTTCTTAGAAGGAAGAGCGTTCCTGGTGGAAGGGACCTCAGAGTAGGGACAATGCCTGGGCAGTGGAGCAATCGCACGGAGGCCAGGAGGGTTTCAGCAGGGGGTGGGTGTGGGGCAGGGGGGAAAAGGAGGAGGAGGAGGAAGTGGAGGAGATTGGGTAGAGAAGGGCTTTTGCCATTGCGGTGCTGTCAGCAGAGGGCTGATGATCTGTCATAGATTTTTAAAAGGATATGCTAGCCAGTGTGCGAACAGACCAAAGAGCGAAGTTCAAAGACAGGTGGCTGTTGGGATATTTCAGGGGAGAGGCTATGGTGACTTGAAGAAGGTGCTCATGGCAGAGGTGTCTAGAAGGGGTCAGTCAGCCTCAGGTTATATCTTGAGGGCACCGTTGAGAGGCTTTACCAATGCATCAGATATAGGGTGTTGAGAGAAAGAGAGAGACGAGTGCAGGGTGACTCTAAGGTTTTTGACCTGAGCAACTGACAGAGTCGCCATTTATTCAGAGAATGGAAGATGCAGGTTTGAGGGGGTTGAGTCAGGGTTTGGCCATGTGAAGTTTAAGGTGCCTGTTAGAATCCCAGTGGGGATAAGGAGTTGGCAGGTGGATACACAGGACTCGTTCCAGGGACAGGGCTGGCAGGAGATGTAAATTTGGAAATTGTGAGAGGATAAGTAGTAGACACAGGTCCAAGGCGCTGTCTATAGAATAGGATAATATTTTTAAACAATGGTGAAGAAGTAACCTTTCCCTTTAAGCAGTGAAAACACAAAAATAGAAATAACTGAAATAGGAGGGAAGAATGCCATAAACAGTTAAAGGAAAATAAAAAGTGCCCCCAGGGACACTGGGATTTAGGCAGATGCAGTGAACGTGACCGGTGGACGATGAAGCAGTAAAGCTTGATCAAAATGCTTCCTAAGGAAGTCAAGGAAGGCTTCATCGAGGAGATGGAACCGCTTACTCAGTCTTAAAGGGGAAGAAAGGATTTTTGACAGGAAGAAATGGATGAAGAACACAATCCAGGTGAAAAGGCTCTCATTACTGAAAACACTAAGAGAAGAGATCGCTGACTACTTTTGGAGATGAATGAGAAGGAACAACATTTTTATCAGACCCTCATCTCTAAAGGAGCTTCAGTGCTTCGTGAGAACTGTTCAGCAGGCCATGTGGTGCCATATGCTAAACTTTATCTTAAACTACCTTCAACTATTTTTCATACACACTGAAAAACGCACCAATTGTAAGTGTATAGTTAAATGAAATTTTATCCCCTGAAAATACCTGTGTAACCAACCACTTCGATCAAAAAACCGCCAGCACCCCCAGAAACCTCGTTACTCCATCCCCTAAACACAGAAGAAGCGGCTACCGTGACTTTTACCAGCAGGGATTAGTTATGCTTGACTTGAACTTTATGTAAATAGAACCAGACAATATACACTCCTATGTAGCTAGCTTTTTTCAGTCATTGTTTTGAAGTTCACATACACTGTTGCCAGTAGCAGTGGTCTGTTACTTTGCCTTTCTAGAAATACTATAATTTCTTGCTCCAATCTACTATTGACAAGCATTTGAGTCGTTTTCAAGTTTTGGCTATCATATTTCTACTGCTACAAGCATTCCTGTGTGTGTCTTTTGGTACACACATGCATTTCTATGGGGCATTTGCTAAAGAATGGAATTGCTAGGTCATAGGTGATATAAATGCTCTGCTTTTGTAGGTACTCCCAGTTTTCCAAAATGGCGTTTACCAACCAGCATTAAACTACCACTAGGGTGCATGAGAATGCCAGTTCCTTCACATCCTTGTCAACACTTGGAATTGTCAGGTTAGATTATTTATTTATTTATTTATTTTTTACAGAGAGAGAGAGAGAGAGAGAGAGAGAGTGCAAGTGGGGGAGAGGGGCAAAGGGGCAGAGGGAGAGGCAGAGAGAATTCCAAGCCCCAAATTCCATGGGGCTCTATCCCACGACGCTGGGGTCATGACCTGAGCCGAAATCAAGAGTTGGACGCTCAACCGACTGAGCCACCCAACATGCCCCTAGGTTATATAAATTTCAAGCCATTCTGGTGTGCACTGGGCTAAGTTGTTGTAATTTTAATTTGCATTTTCCTGATGACCAATGATGTTTAGTACCTTTTCATATGTTTAATTATATTTGAATATTTCACTTGTACAGTGCGTATTCAAATCCTTTGCCAATTTTTAACGGGTCGTCTGTGTTTTTCATACGGATTTCTAGGCATACTCTGTATACTCTGGATACAAGTACTTTGTCAGGTACATACGTTACAAGTATCTTCTTCCAGGCTTGGTGCATTTCACTCTGTCAGTAGAGTCTTCAAAGAAACACATTTTCTTAATTTTAATGAAGCCCTAATTATCAGTTTCCTTAAGCTTTATGTTTAATGATGGAAAAACAGGTAAACAGCCAGGTAAGTAGATAGGTCTACCCAGCTACATACATTACATATTATATACATATGTATATTCATACTTACAACACCCTTATGACACACGCAGAAGAATGTTCTCCCAAATATTTGGGCACTTTGTGGCCAAGTTAACACATAAAATTAACCATCACAACGAATTATAATTTAAAAAGCTCATTTTTCACCATAAAATTAATACATGTTGTTATGGAACTTTGGAGAACTGAAAAAAGTCTTACAACTCAATGCCTAACATAGTGTCTGACACTATAAATTCTCCAAGAGTATACGCTTAGTGAATGAATGAATAAATGAATGAATGAATCTACTCAGGTGGGGGAAAAAAAAACCTTTGTTAATATCTTAGTGTTAGGGCTTTTTTTTTTCTGTGCGTCTGTTTCATTTTATGCACTTTTGATAATGTATGTGTTTATAAATTATGTTTTGTTTGGGCTGTTTGATTTTCAGTGTTGAATCACCTGTTTGTACTAAACGAATGTGAAGACTTACCACCTGGAATGTTCTCATCCTCCCAATTAACATAATGTGAAGACAACGCATGTGCTTTATCAATCCGTCTTGCACCAAAGTCTCTTTATGATAAATATAAGATACTCCTGGATTCACATGTGTTTTTATCTAATGGAAACTAACTAGGCATGTGACCAAACACATTTTTTTTTTTGGAAAATTCCCATAATTATCAAGGAAACTCAGGAATTATCTGTGTAGCTGTAAATTGGGGCAATGGGAATGTGAGTGTAAGAAGCATCTATTTTCATTTGTTTGACTTTGGCTACAGTTCCACAGGATTCGAGCTTCTCATGATTGAGTCTAAATTAGGAGAACCATATGAAAAAATGAGAGATCAGAACGCAAGACTCCGTGCTTTGTTGGACAGGGGACGGAAGCCAGAAAGTGCCTCGGGCAGATGAACAATTCATTAATTACCAGTGGAAAGAAAAGTTGAATCTAGGGCACATCTTTCTTGAAGTGACATAGAAAGGTTTGCCAGTTAGAGCATGAAAATAGAAGACAAATATGTGTGTTCAGATATTAATTTTGTTACCAATACATCGGGTTAATAAGATCTTCCATCTTTCTTTACCATAGTTTCTCTACTATGAAATGAGGAAGGCGTTTATGGGATTTAATTTTGACAGTTTGATTGTGAAATCATAATTTTACAATATCAAACTTATGGAAATCAGTTCACTCAGAATACACATGGGACAGCTGTGATATGCACAGTGCCCTGTTTGTTGTCATGGAAAGCCAAAGAAGTATAACGCTCCCGTGACGGTCTGAATGTCTGTGACCCCCCAAATTCATAGGCTAAAATCCCAACCCCAATGGTGACGGTATCTGGAGGTGGGAGCTTTGGGAAGCAGTTAAGTCATGAGGCGAATGGGACTACTGTCCTTATAAAAGAGGCTCTGAGAGACATCCCTTGCCTCCTTCCACACAGTGAGGAGTCTGTCCTCTGCAACTTGGAAAGGAGGTCTCTTCATCAGAACCTGATCATGCTCGCACCCTGATCTCTGACGTCCAGACTCTAACGCTGTGACAAATACATTTGTGTTGTTTATAAATCACTCAGTCTGTGGGAGTTTGTCATAGCAGCCCTGAGATACTGCTCTATCTTTGTGGCACCTCAAGAAGGACTCTGCACACAGCAGGTGCTTAATGAATGTTACTTGAAGGTGGTGGTCCTCCCAAAGCTTGCATCTATTTGGGGAAAACAAAAGCCCCCTCTGCAGATTCAACAGCAGCACGGCAGGCCAGCAGCCCTGTGAGGAGGCGCAGACCTTGAACGAGCACCCGAGTGAGTGTCCAGGCAGACAGAGCCAGTGGGCAGAGGTGGTTCGGGAAGCTGTTGGGGCCTCACGGGAACTAGGATTCATAGGTGGGAAGAGGAGGAAGGTGCCTCGGGCAGGGCAAGCAGCCACTGGCAATTGCTCAGTTTCTGGGGCTGGAACAATGCACCTGCCTCAAAGGGCTTGTTTTGAGAAGCCGTGGAAGGTGCAGCTTCAAAGAGTCGGGTACCTACCTTGGCCGTGGGCTATGAAACGGGGGCTTTGTTCTTTATCCGGTAAATAGTGCTTTTGAGCAGAGGAGCCACAAGATTAAAGTAGCATTTTTAGTAAGATCTCCCAGGTGTGAACAAAAGGGCTGAATTGGACAGGACTCAAGCTGGGAGCAGGAAGCTCTGGAGTGATTTTTAGCAGAGTGTGGGTCTGAGACGCAGAGGGTCTGGCTTGGGTAAATTGGACTGGAAAGGGGACAACGGTTCAAAGGCTGCTTTAGGAGTTACTAGAGAACTAACAGAGTTTGGTAACTGAAGAGCGCAATGAAGGAGGAGCGTGAAAGACGCTCACATTTGCAACTCAGGTGACTGGAAGGATAAAGTTAGCCTTTGACAGAAAGAAAATCGAAGAAAAGGGAGACAGATAAAAACAGATGCCTTCAATTTGGTACTCACACGTCCCGATGCATGGTGTAGCACCGAATTCGGTTTTTATATACCACCTTATGGTTTACTGGCCGCCCTTCCAAGTGTGGTACGTCATGGGTGACGAAGCCGGGACAGTCACCAGAAATTTGGTTGGAAATACGCAAATGCAGACGGGTGCGGGGAGAAGGCTGTGGATGCGCGCAGCTGAGAAAGTGCTCCCCACCAAGGGGTGTGAGGAGCCAATGGCACATGCGACTCATGGTTCGTGTCCTGTGGAATTCCCATTTGAGTTACTTAGTCTGCAGTAGTCTGTGATTGAGTGATTAAACCTTTAACGTTCACTCCTTCCCCGGGTACCTCGTGAGCTGTACTTTGAAGTAGCATCGACCCGTGTTTTGAAATAATTCTTCAAATCACGCTTGCATCCCATCTTGGCATACATTTTCTTTAAACGAGTTGTAGACCTATCTAATTTCCATTTGCAGATTCAACAGCGCCCGGGAAGAAAACCCAAACAGGATCTGCTGCTGCATGTGTTTTCATCAGCTAGTGCTGGGGACAGTGATTGGCAAACTGGGTTGTGATGGAATTATTAAAATTCATGAGCCAGAGAATTACTGATGTGTAATAGTCAAAAATGCAGTGGGTGCTAAGTATCTTTGACACGTTCCCTAAAGCTTTTACCATCTTGGGAAAAAATGTTAGAAGTCTGGCAGGAACATATTGGATTTTCCTAAAGCATATGGTGATGAAATAGAATATCGTTCTATGAGAAAATATTGTCATACCGGCTTCCTGGCCCAACGTGTCACACGCACTTTCTATGGTTGTGTTGCAGTTGTCTTTCTTTTATGCCCTTTATTTCTGGGACGAATTTCGTTCCTGGTCTTGGAAGAATGGCGATGCTTCACCCCATCTCTCTCTTTTGGCCATTCCTTTGTTTTCATTCTTCCTCCCTGAGTCTTTTGTTCCCCACACTAAAGTCTTTACACCGTGTTTCAAGACTGGGAGGTGCGTGCTTTGATCAAGTTTTTGTTTTGAGGACACTAAGAGAGTTTTCATCTTCCAATCCTTTCTCCCCTACATGGTTTGTGTGCTGCTGTTTCATCCTGTTTTTCTGAAGGAGTTGCTTTCATCCCAGACCTGGCTGGATTGCAAGAATGGAAGTGCTTATTCTCTAGCTTGCATTAAAAAAAAAAAAAAAAAAATCCGTTTTTATTTCAAGACGATGATGAACAAGAAAAAAAAAAGTCAATGGACACTTTGCCACATTCTCTGTTTGGTTCCCCTTGGGCTCTTTTTAAGCATCGAAAATGTTCCCAGAGTTGGTCTAACCCACATCACCCAGTTGGTTGCAGGCAGTGTTGTGGGTTGGCATCCCCTAGGGGTGGCTTGTTGGTAAGCTCAATATCCAAATTCCTGGAATTGTCGGGTTCGTCTGTTTTCTAAGGCAACTAAGGAGCAATGCAGTCTTCCCTAAGGACTTTTATTGTTTTAGAGTTTTAGAGGCCAAATGAGCATTTCTAGTTGGCTCTGAATTTCAAATTCTTTGCCGTATGCTCTCAATAATTAAGACCTGATGAGTTTGAATAAATTGTTCCTCAGTACAGTTCCCTTCCTGAGGCAGATGTGATGTAACTCATCATCCGCTCCCTCTCCCCGGTGAGGACAATGGAAGCCTCCACCTAAAGGGAACTGAGAAACATGGCGAGTTTTAAATTTCCTACCAGAAAATGGGCTGGGATGACATGGTCGAAAGCTGGACCAAAACAAAGGTTGGGGAATCTTACATCTATAGCCTACCTTACCTGGGCTACAGCCCAGGAGCTGATTCAGTAAGGCATCTGTAATGCTGAGGAGAGACTTACCTCTGACTTGAAGCAAGACACAGGCGTGAGGTCACAGCCTATTCAGGGCAGGTAGGAACAGTGTGGCAGACAAACATCCCCTGCAAGCCCATGAATTTCCACAGGAATGATTTGGACATAAATCCATTAAACAAATACTATTTTAAAAGCTATAAACATTGTTCTTAAAAAAAAAATCACCATCAGGTTACCACATTGTGGAAGAGGCGTGTGGAAATAGAGAGACAGAGTTCAATGTTTGTTCTTCCTCACACCCATTGATGACTCACGTTGGCAATGGTATTGGATTTTTCTTGAATTGCAAGAGATTTCTATAGATGATGGAAACTTGCTGTCTTTGTTAAGAGAAGTTAGCAGAAACTAAAACGCCTCCCCCCCAAACTCCCATCTGTTTTCCCTAATGGCGGTACCATCACCAAGAGTCAAAATCCAGGATGGCGGTCACCCACAGATGGGGCCGCTAAAGCAGGGTAGGCAGGAATGGAAACACAGGTTTCTTAGAGATGACATATAAAATAAAATAAAAGGATACTCTGCAAGCTGTGGTGAGAGCTCTGGCTTTCTTTTTTTTCCCCCACCTTCCTCGTTCTTTCTTTTCTCCTTCTCTTCCGTAGCTCCCCTACTTTCTGGATTCAATCTGTCCTCCATATTGTTAATAAGTGTATATTTCTTTGCAGTTTATCCACTTGGGACCTGGATTACTCTAAGACTACTTAAAGGTTGGCCCGTAAATGTCACTGAAATGTCTAAAATAGAACACTGCTGGTGCAAACATTGTTTTCTTTCTTAAAATTAAATAGTTAAATTCCACCATAGCCTTTCATTTCTCTGTATTAAAACCACTTTGTTACCTTGTTTAAATTGTACTTCGAAACCTCTGTGCTCTTGCTGAAGCCTCCTTCCAGAACACTCTTTTCTCCATGTCTCACTTATTGAGGCCTTTCTTATTGGCCAAAGCCCAACTCAAATGCCACTTCTTTTGGAAGACCTGCTTTTCAACAAATATTTATTGAAGGCCTTCCCTTTGCTAAGTAGTGCTCTAAGGGCTGGGGCATAGCAGTGAGCAAGGAAAAAGTCTCTGCTCACATGGAATTTACATTCTGGCAGTTGGGAATAGCTACTGATAAATAACCAAAAAAGTAGATATGTATCATGTAAGGAAGATACAGGAGGTAAGTAATAAAGTAAGATAAAGGAGGGTAAAGGGCTAGAAGGTGATGGAAAGACCAGCAAGGAGACGATTGCCTTCCTTTGTACTCCTACAGAATACAATCATACTTTAAAAAATTATATACCTTTTTATATACGAGAAAACGACATAGATGACTTAGATGTTATAAACTGCTTATAGACAGGAAATTATTTAGCTTTCTACTCACCAGTGCCTTATACACAATAGGCAGCTGATCGATGTGCAGTGCTCCTGAGACTGGTAATACACAAGAAGTGACAGTTTATCCATAACACCACCAATACATGCAGGTGTCGTATGATCTGAGTTATGTCAAGAAATGGAGAAATAGCATCTTGCCAATTGACTGGAGAGCGAGAAGTGATGAGGGAGGCAGGAATCCATCTTCTGAGGCTGGAGGTGTGTCAGTGGTGGAGGTCGGAGAAATCCAAGGAGACAGGCGTACAGCGGAAGCTGTGATGAGAAGGATAAAGGTGGAGGAAGCCGGGAGACGGGTTGCTGCCCCAGAGGTTCCACACCAGGAATCGTTGGTGATGCTCACCTAGGAAAGGGTCCCTCCTTTCCCCGCTGCTTTGTGAGCCATTCCTAATGGCTGGGATTTTGAATAGCACCATGGATTTCGGGGTGCATTGGTTATCCTACGTACCTTTTAATATTAAATGCTATTTCCCATGAATTAAGCGTCTGTTTTCGATGACCTTTTGGTAAGAGTGTTAGCAAGACCAAATCTGTTCTGTATTACAGTTATTTACGGAGGTGTTAGGGTGGGATAAGTAGTGAATGGAGAGAAGGCCAACAACGGAAATATTCTGTGTAACTACCTACCAAGAGATTCATAATAGCATGTAGTACCACAGATCTTAGGAACTTTTTTTTTTTAAACCAAGAAGACGTAGGTACCAGGCAGAATTCTAAGCGTTTTACTCATTGAATCATGTCTTGCTTTTGAGTCGTGCTTCTCAGCAGTATAGCTCTTTCCAATCTCTTGACTCGATCATTGCCAACAACCTTGGGAGGTAGCATTCACTAGCTCTGGCCTTGAGTTCAGGTGAGGGGTGCGGTCCTTGCCCGCGAGCCGAGCAGAGTCCCATGCATCCAGGGCGCCGTGGACTCCGAGCTCCTGTGCTGATGCCACATATACCATATTCATGAATCTATGGATTTTAAATGGGGTCAGATATCAGCCCCGGTATCATGTCACTTTGTGCGCGGGAGTCTCCCACCTCCCTCCCCTCATGTCACTTTGTAACTTTAAAACAAGCCAGGTTCTTCCAGCATATTTGCCATCCAGCCAAATGGAGAAACAGTGATATAGTTTAAGCTATGTGAAAAGAAATCCTTAAACCTGCAGCGATCCTCTCTTCCTTAGAAGCCCCTCTGTTTTTCCAACTGCGCAACACTTATGCTAGAGGATGGTCATCTATTTTGAAAATTTTAAAACATATAAAATGTTTCGTATCTGAAAGAAGTCAATTAGTGCCTCTTTTTTCTTGGCATGGGTGTCGTTTTGTAGTTTTGACTACCTTTAAATATGGAAGGGAAAAAAAAAATCTCAAAATATTTTAAGTGAGTAAATACATCATCAATCTGAAAAGCTTTTAAAATGAGTCAAAACTTATTTTCTTGTTATTACTTCTCTAGATTTTCTGAACTCTCACAAGGCATAAATGAGGCATAAGAAGCCAAAGTGATTTACCCAGGTTTTACCGAGTTGCTAATAAAATCCTGAGAGTAGAGAACCCAGGCTGGGAAAAGTCACACATTCTTTTTTCTGGTTTCTTTACTTTATGTGAATTCTCTAGTGGTTCACAAAGTTGCTGGCATAACCTTTAGAAATGTTTTGCTCATGAAATGGGGTATTGATTCCTTGGTTTACCTTTTTTCTCCTTACTCAGATTCCCTTTCATGTCCACAAGAGGGAAGGAAAGAAACAAACTACTGGAACTAAATACTGAAATGATGGATAAAAACAAAGTCTGCAAATCAAGAAAGCTAAAGCTTTAAAGTTGGTCTGATTATTATATTAAGATTTATTGTCCTAGAAAAAAGCTAGCTGTCCTTGTATTCTGAAAATCACCATGTGTCAGTGGTTCTGTGTCATTAATGACATACCGTATACTTTTGTCTAAATCAAGATGATTCCTGGGCTTTTGAGGATGAAATCACAAACTCAAATACCTACATAGTTGTAGGAGAGAGTAAAGCCGATCAGATGTGAGAGATAATGAGATTTGCCTGGAGTATGGAGACTTTGAAGCATAGCTCCCCCTACCCCCAACCCCCACCCCACCCCCACCCAACCCCTAACCCCCAAGGCAGTCCGCTGTGCTGTCCCAGCTGATTGCTTCCGGGTGTGAATTTAGGCTCCTGGCAGGTGGTGGATTTCCCAGTTTTCCAAGCTGGGTATCTGGATTTTTATGTGAAAGCCCCCAGTGAAAAACTGGTATCCCAGTCAACAGTGGGTATCTGGCCACCAGAACACAAGAACGGTTGGCCCCAACTTGAGCGGGGCTGGGATTTTTGTCTGTAATGTAGAGGATGCCATTGCATGTTTTTATTGTTTAATTTCATTTCAAAATCAGAAACAGCAGCCACGAAACCATAAGAACATGGGAAGACCCACTGGGACATAATTCTTATAAGAAGTCATCTATTCTTGAAGGTTCAGAGGAGCACTGTTTTCGAGGGAATCATCGGAAGGTGCTTTATATTCCAAACGAACAGTAACCGTGGTGTTTGAGAAGGGTAGAGTGGGTATACTAGACAAGCAAGTAGAAATGAGTAACGTTTTGCTAATCTTTCAAGGCCTTCCCTGAACGCCACGCCTCCTGTTTTAAAACCAAACGTGACCTCTATGCGGTCTACCAGAGTAGTGTAGTGGTTATAGCCAGAGTGATACTCAACCATAGGTTTAACAATAGGTTATGGATCATGGCCAATCAGAGTGTATTTAGCATTTAAGAAACCAGTACAGATATACTGATGTATACTAGCTAAGTACAAACCCTGTTTGTATCATACGCAAACATCCCAGAACTTTGCTGCTTAAATTAGGATAGACCTCAGACCAGCAGCATCAGTGGCGCCTGTGTGCTTATCAGAAATGCAGAATCTCAGGCCCTACCCAAGACTTACTGAATCAAAATCTGCATTTTAACAAGATCCTCCCACGGTTGATACACACATTACAGTTTGAGAAGCACTGTCTTGGAGCATTCGGTGCCTCTTTTTGTCATCTACCATATCTTGCCTTATATTCAAGTTATTTAAGTTCTTCTTTGTCACTACCAGTAGACTATTACTTTGTTGAAGCAGAGGTTATGTTTAAAAATTGTACCGGTGGGACACCTGGGTGGCTCAGTGGGTTAAGTGTCTGACTTCAGCTCAGTTCATGATCTTTCAGTTCCTGGGTGCGAGCCCTGCATCGGGCTCTGTGCTGACAGCTCAGAAGCAGGAGCCTGCCTCAGATTGTGTCTCCCTCTCTCTGCCCCTTCCCCACTCATTCTTGCTCTCTCTCTCTCTCTCAAAAATTAACATTAAAAAAATTGTACTGCTGTGCTTAGCATCTTGACCATAGGAAGGATTGAAAAATTTGTATTGAATTGAATGGAAATGGAAAAGAGCAAAAACATCGCAGCAATAATTATAATCAGAGCAACTCACATCTATTGAGTGCCTTCCCTGTGTGCGATACGGGGCCCAGTATTTTAGAAATCTTATTTTATTTAGTACTCACGATCACTTAGAAGGTAGAAACCACTGATAGTTATGTCGCAGATGTGGGGACTGAAGATTCAAAAGGTTAAGTGACCTGTCCTGGGACATGAGGAGGCAGAGAGGGGACAGCTTTGTCTGATGCAAAGCCAAAGTCTGCACTGTTGGCCAACTTGGGTTGGTAGGTGTGAATGAAGGAAAAAAAAAGAAGAGTGGAAGAAAATTCTTTCAAGTCTGAGACTGGGAGAAGAGTGTTTTATTCTTGATGGTATTGCAGGATTCATCAATAATTGTCTCTGGGATCTGGGCCCTGAGATGAAATGCTTCCCTTTACAATCAGGAATATCTGTTGGTGAACATTCATCCTTGGCCAGAACATGGAGCACTTTTGTCTTCATATTTTATTGATTCATCTGCCTGGAGATGAAAGGGCGAGAAAGAACATTTTTGCCTGTGACAGCCGTTGTGCTTTTTCTCCTGAAGAAGCAAAAGGAATGAGGAACTCAGTTAAATGTAGGAGCGATGATTGAGAGTGGGGAGAGGAAAAAGAGAGAAAAATGTCTCTTGGCTTTTCAGACCCTTCCAGCAGGAAGCAAAGAGCTTGATAGATTCTGTGCCACAGGAAGACCTAGTAACAATTTAATGGGTCCACTAGACAGTGCCATTAGGGGGTGATAGGCAGTATATAATTATTTTTAACATGCATGTATGGTTAGGGCTTGAAATGTATCACAGTGCTGTCCAGTACTAAAGAAGCATAGATAGACAATTCTCCCTGTGTACGGGGAAGGAAACCAGTCTAAGTAACCCACTGGGGATAAAAACATGAAGAGTTTAATGAAAATTAAGGCTCTGCAAGAGAAAGTGAGACTCTTTCTTAATAAGCCAGCTTTGAAATATTTTAAGTTGCTCTTAGGAGGAAATGTATTCAGTTATTCACAAAACACTCCCTTGGAAAGAATTGTCTTAAGCTACATTTGCATCCTGTCTTAAGAACTAGATGGTAAGCATGGCAGAGATTTTTGCGACCTCTTAACAGTTAGCCTCAGGAGATGTTTATTTAAACATCACTGTGAGCGAAAAAACGAAATAACAAAATAGGTGAATAATCACTCCATAACCATGTATACCATTGCTCCTGCAGTTGAAGGAACACTTCCAGCAACAGCCTGGAAGAATATTATCTGTAGAATCTGAGAATCTGTTAGCATCAGGTGGATTGAAAACAGCCAAACTTTCTACGTATTGTCAAAATATGTGAACAGGTCTCATGAGTAATTTCTTAAATTTCAAGATTAATTAGTGTCTCACAATAATTTATTTAAAAATCCATATGCCATTACACATCTAAATTTCCATAATTATCTCTTCCAGGATAATAATAAAAATTTGCCCCTCAAACTCCTCCCTTTGGTTATTTAGAATCTTATGTCCTCTTAGTGGATGCGTAGGTGATTATATAATGCTTCGAATAGAATTTTTAGCCTAAACATATATTAAATTCTGTTTCGGGATGGAATGCAAACGTTTATAATTTGGGATTTAAAACAAATTTAAATTATGGAAGTAATTTTTAAAACCTTGGGCTCTGTATTTGATTTTATGAAAACTAAACAAAATTGGCCAGAACATACTGACAAGTATTTTGGCTGTCTAAGTGTTTTATGTTTACAAAATACTAAAGATTAAGAAGAATCCTCTTCCTGCATCAAGAGACCTTTAAAATGGCTTTACATGTTTTCTACTTAAGACATGAATTGAGAGAAAGACTCCAGCTGTCTAGCTTTGACTTTAGATCGGCACCAGTCCTTCCACATCTCTCAGTCTCCGGATTGAGAGCTTCCAGGCTTGGAAGTGCCTTCTCTTCCCAGCCAGCACCCCTGCTCATGGGAGAGGCCGCCGCCATGATGGTTAGGAGTTTACGCTCTGGAGACTGGCTTCAGATTATAGATTTGCCACTTGTAGTTACGGGACCGAGAACAAACTCTCTGTATCTCACCATCACCGTCTGTAAAGGGAGGATGATAAATAACATCTATGTTGTAAGAAAAATTGTGTGGGTTAAAGGAGATAATATGGGTACAGGGCTTGGTACAAGGTTCTTCCTGAAAAATGCCTGCAAACAGCTCTGTGCATCTTTTAAAATGTTTATTTTTAAACAGCTATTATTAATAATAATAATAGTGAGAGAATAGAATCCACTGTCTTCACTTAGTCATTAAATCAACTTGAGTTGTTTCTATTTAATTTTGCTTTTGAAGTGGCATTTTGTATTTATTTTATTACATGAGCATCACACACCCATGGTAATAACAAATTTTAAGTTCACATAAGTAAGAAGGAAAGAATCACTCAGTCTTGCCATCCAGAAGACATCTGTAATGACATCAATACTTACACATGTGTGCCGCATGGATGTGCGCGTGCGCGCGCGCACACACACACACACACACACACACACACGCACACCTTTTTTCCCCATGAAGATATATGTCTCTGCAATGCATAATCACGTTTAAACCAAAGTGGTATAAACACTCTGTAAATGTTTGTTAAAGGCACATGTACTGGAATCAAATTGCCTTGATTTAATTCCCGACTTTGCCACTCAATAAAACATGTGATCTTGGGCAAACTATCGACCTCCATTCTGTGTTGGTCTTCTTATCTGTAAAAGGAGAATATCTATAGGATCTTCCTCAAAGTGTTGTGAGGATTAAATAAGATTTTATATAAAGTATAGCACCCTTAATTGTAGAAGTCACTGTGTAGGATGCTTTTAAGGATCCCATTTTGAGGGCATTCCACCAGTAAAATGCCAAGATCTAGTGTGGATCTGTTTCCATTGCTACTCTTCTCTCTCTGCCACCTCGAGGACTTTAATTTTCGTTTGCATGACCAGTGTTGAAATTTGTCTGAATTGTAAGTGACTTATTAATAGAGAAGTCTAATTCAGTTGAGACAAAATGCCCACAGTAAGATGATTTCTCCCAATTTAATCAGACTGGGAATAAGAACTGTGTCTTAGACTTCTTCATATTCCCCATGTGCCCACAAACTATGCTTTGAATTTTAAAATTTTGGTGCTTTTTAAAAGGGTACTAAACAAATCTATTGAGTAACATTCATGACCTCAGGAAAAGTTTACTGGGTGTCCTAAATGAGCAACTTGTCTTTTTTACTTTAAAAGAGGTGATTGAATGAGCTGATAACTTTTTTTTAATACAGTATTGCTTGAATTGCATTAGAAAAAAATTTTTCACTCTGCTTTCAGGCCCAAATAGCATTAAATGTCTTTTCTCCAAGTTGGCATTTGCTGTTTTCTGTCTGTCCGTAAAAAATGTAAGGCAAAAGATGAAAGTAATGCCCTAAAAAAATTGAAATCTCTCCAAAGGTGATTGTAATGAAAATTATCCATTAAACTTTATAATTAAAGCCCTTGATAAAATGCACATGTTAAGTGAGTTTTTGGAGGAGCCCCTCTTTCTTCATTCTCCCTTTTAAAAGATTAATTCATTAAACTGAAACCAATCAGAGGAAGAAAACCCTATACAGGCTTGAAATTTTGTTTGGAAACAATTAGGTTCTGTCTTTCCCAAAATATAGATTGTGCAAGTAATGGGGAACTTGGCTAGAACAGCTCGTTGACAAGATGTGGCTATTTTTTGACAATATTTGAGCTATTTTTAGTTATTGTGCTGTTTGTGCTTAATAACATTTGACATGAACATTCACTTACATGGAAGTTATCCTTTTAAGATATAATGAGGAAATAGTTGGCATTTGTTTTGGGAAAATATTCTGTTTTTAGTAAAAAAAAAACAAAAAAAAAAAAAACCACCCTGTACTCAGAAGAGATAAATATCCTCATTGACATTAAGTGTGGAGAAATTGCATTAGGAAACGTAACACTTAACTTATAACACTACATGTAAAACTTATTCTGAAGAAGTAAAAATCTTCATCTACAAAACATGTTAGCACTTTTATTTTTTCTTTCAAGTATATCCAGTCACTGAAAGTAGACTAATAAAATTTTGTCTGGTAGAGAAAATTAGGGGAATTGCTTTAATAAATAAGAACAGTTTTTAATTAACACTGTCAGTAAAAGGAGTCCTTCTAAAGTCCTTGAATATACTTAAAAACAGCTTCCCTGCTTCAAGAGATTGTTTCAAGTATGATCTTCCCCTCACTATTTTTTTTCCTTCATCGGTAGTAGAAGATAGTTTGAGTTTTGTCCTTGTTAAGTATCGCACATCTCCAGCTAGTGGGGTATGAAGTAGTGAGATGTAACACTTCAGCATCTGGTGGGTCCATTGACTTCCCATAAGCGAACGAGTCGGCCAAATCAAAACGAGCTCCATCTCTGAATCTTGTTTCCCTGCACATGGGGCTCACACTTCCCTCATGTCCCGGCTTCCTCTGAAGACCCCGAGAGCTCTGGAACTCCTGAAAGATTTGCCTCCCTGGGGCCCTGATCTGTACTCAGGACCTCCTTCAATGGAGCCAACTGGGAATCTCAGCAGGTAACCATGCTTGTCCCCAGCACTACAAATCCAAAAGTTGTCTGGCAGTCCAACCATGACACGCCCGGCAAAAGGGGCTGCTGTGTTCCTGCTGCTGACATGATTGGTTTAGGAACCCAGGCAAGTCAGATAGGGGAATGACTCATCAATAGAACCATCTGCAAAAGTCAGTAGGGGGCATCTTGACTGCCCTCTATTCTTTTCTCTTTTTTCTCTTTAGTATTCTCTAGGGATATGTGTGTGTGTGTGTGTGTGTGTGCGCGCGCGCATGTGTGTGTCTGTTTTTTTATACCTCTGTCAAAAAGTCACACATATACAGAGCTTATAATCGCAAAAATAACAAAGTAAAGCATATACAAGGATTGTAATAAAATAAGAACAGTGCCCGGCCCTACCTTAGCCCAACTTATCTCCCTTTTCTAGTTCTTTACCTCAGAAATGACTGCTTACAAATCTTTCAACTCTTCATTCTGGTATTGACTTTCCTATTTCTAAATAATGACTAATAATTAATGTCTGTTTCTACAGATATTTCTTGATTTTCCAGTTTCGGGTATCAGCTACTGACTGCCTACAAACGTTTCAAATACAGTCTTATCACATATTTGGTAAAATACTTTTTAGCACTACACACACACACACACACACACACACACACACAAATATTCTTCATAGTTGAGTCACATAGTGTATGGATTACATGTCCTTTCTATTACAATTTGTCTTCCTCCGATGCTAACATTGTCTCAGTTATTTTTGCTCATCGTTTCCTATTCTTTAATGAACCTCTAATAGTCGCTAACATGTATTCAGCAGGTGCTTCATGCACAACATCGCTGTAAGTAATTTCTAGGTAGGAGGTTTGGAGACAGGAGGTGTTGCATGTCATGTCCTGGCAGAAAAGGATAAAGTCCAAGTTCCCTGCTGCGCCATAGAAGATCTGGCCCCAGGTTGCCCACCAGCCTCATTCCTTGTCTTCTCCTTCCCGTCACTTTGCAGTCCAGCCCCACTGGACTTGAACTTACCAAGCCTGCTCTTTTTCCCTGGCCTTTTCCAGCCCCACTGCTGCCTGAATCACTCCTCTGCCCCCCTTACTTGCCTTCTATCCATCCTTGGGTGCCATCCTCTCTAACCCCTAAATACTGTTAGTGTCCGTCAGTGTGCACCTCCTGCAACACCCTGTTCTCCCCACCCACCGCTCTTTGCAAGTTCATTACTTGTTTACGGTGGGTTTTTCTCACTGAACCATGAGCTCCATGAAGGTGAGTCCGAGTGGTCTTGTTCCCTGAGGAGGCTTCAGTGTTTGGCATCTAAATTTTTGGCTGTTTAATAAATTTTAGCTGTTGTAAGATGGGGTCTCTAAGGAGAATGACAATGACATAAATGCACATGACAACATTGCAGTGATTCAGGGTGAGAAAATCCCAAGTGAGGATAATGAATTGTTTACTCACATGAAGTAATTCTGTTTCTCCTTTATAGGTTGCCTAACCTTCAACTGGCTGAGACTTGTTGCAATTATAAAGTGAGAGATTGGGCACTTGTAGATTGGGCAACCTGGGTGCAAGAATCTAGTTCTTATTCAGATTTTGCAAATGATCCTTGGAAGACTTGAAGAAATAAATTAACATCTTGGAGGGTCACTGTGGCTGGCCGTGTGTTCTCTAAGCTTCCATCTGCCATAACACACTTGAGGGATATGCCATGCCTAAAGCAGTGATTCTCTGGGCAGTGAAACCAGAGAAACCAATAAGGGCTCTGCCTTCATGAAGCCTCCAATCTATTCATGAAGACAAACAATTAGCAGCCCAACACATATAAATATGGACTTGCATATGGAAAAAACTGGTGTCAAATTGGAGACCAAATGGTCATAGGGAATAGAGAGGAAGTTCTACCTAAGTGGCCAGGGAAGGAGAGCCTGAGGAAGTGTCATTTAAATAAAAGGTCAGGGAAAAAGTATTCTCAGATGAGGGAAAACAAGTTCAAAGTCTCTAGGAGAGGCGATGGTTATGATGGTTATGTCTCTAAGACAACATGGCTATGTCTAGAAGCCAAAAGCAGTGCATTGTGGTTGCAGCAGAGGAATAAAAGGAAGAAGGGCTCAAAATCAAGTTTGAGAGACAGGCAGGAGTCTCATTATTTGGGGTTGGGAAGCCTGTGCTACTCAGCTTGAGGTCTGAACACGGGTTTCTAGTGGGCAAACTGCTACCCATCTGTGATAAGAAAAAGAGCTTGTGTGGATGTAAATCAGTTATGTCACCTAGAACACTGTACCGAGCTTATACAAATGCACACCCGCAGACACACGTTTAGCAAGACTTGCTCAATAAAAAAAGGAGTGTGGGGCGCCTGGGTGGCGCAGTCGGTTAAGCGTCCGACTTCAGCCAGGTCACGATCTCGCGGTCCGTGGGTTCGAGCCCCGCGTCAGGCTCTGGGCTGATGGCTCAGAGCCTGGAGCCTGTTTCCGATTCTGTGTCTCCCTCTCTCTCTGCCCCTCCCCCGTTCATGCTCTGTCTCTCTCTGTCCCAAAAATAAATAAACGTTGAAAAAGATTTCCAGTGCCTGTGAATGTGCATTTGGTGGTGAGGGAGTTGGTGGTGGTGGTGGGGGGTGTTAACGCATGATCGGATTCACTTTTCAAATAGACATCTGTGGCTACAGAACAGAGAGTGGGGTAGAAGAGGCAGAAGAGAACAGTCAGGACCAGCATTCTAGCAAAGAGATAGATGATGATGACCCGAACCAAGATGGCGGCAACGGAAGTGGAAGATTAGCAAACAGATCATGATATATTCGGGGGTAGAGTCTATAGGATGTTCTCATGGATTGGGGTATGGGGTGCTAAGAGGGCACTTCAAACTTGGCTTCCAGGTTTCTGTTCTGAACAAGTGTTTGAATATTTATGTCCCTGACTGAGATAATAGCAGTAGAGGATGAATGAGTTTAGAATTGGGGAGGTGGTATGCATGGCTGCTAATGTAGTAGTTATAATCGTGGACTTTTAAATAACAAGATCCTTTATGAAATCTCCAAATTAATAAATACTACCACAGCCCATATTTTTTCCCATAAACACTTTTTTTTTTTTTTTTGAAAGCAGGAGAGAGAAAGATCAAAAGTTGTGTTGAGATACAGATACTGGGAGGCATTAGGCTCACTCATCAGCTGAGGGATCTTTTCATCATAAGTGATTCAACTATGTGACTAAGCCAAGTTATGCAACTATCATGATCTTGAGGGGTGCTTCTGAATGGCTAAAATTATAAATCTTCAATCCATGAACAGCAAGGGCATGTCCAGGATGAGGAATAAGTTTCATCTTAACTGTCAACCCTGAGTGCTTTTCGACGGACGCTCAGAGAACTCTTTTGAGGCTGCGTCTGGAGTGCGTGAAAAAAGCACAGTCATCGATGCTCAGTGTGGACATTGGTTACAGGAGGATCTGTGGCAGCAGGCGGGCCTAATATTTGCTGACTCCCTGCATTTTTCAGGTACAGAAAACGAATTGGATAAATGCCTCAACATGTGGCACTGGCTATATCCCTTCAAATATTGCAAAATGGAATGGGCACTAAACTTTGAAGGGAACTGTCTATGTGATTAAAACTCAGAACGGGTTCCAGGAGCTGGAAAACAATGTCATTACTGTTTTCCTTCCACCAATCTATTTGAGTCAAAGCTGGTGGATACCTCAAATGCCGTCTGGAACGTCAATGCAGTTTTGCTCTGGGATCTATTACGGATAGAAAGACAGCCTGATGAAGACTGGGCAAATCCCACAGGTCTGGCTGGGCTAATTGCCATGGGGTCCAATCATATGGCTGCACCTGGGGATACGGTGGACCGTTCTCAGCTTCTCCAACTTTATTCTATGGACAAAACTGTATTGCTTTGTGTTTACTCATTTCAATTTAATTTGGCTTTGTCATCCCTCCTACTACCTCTGAATCCTTCCCAGCAAATGGAGGCCTTTTGCTTTCTAACCCTAAAGAAGATTTAGGGACCACATGAAGTATTTGGGGTTGCCAAGGGAACTGAAGACTCATCTGGCTCGTCAGAGAGGGGCAGCATTTTGGTGGAACATCGGGAAGACTGCTGCCAACCTCTGCTCAGGTTGCGGAGACAGGAAGGCTGATGTATGATATTAGAGATGATTATCCAAGGACTCTGCCAAGACTCCATGATGATTATTATCATGGTGAAGCAGAAGGGGAATATGATTCGAGGAAGTTGATAGAACAAGTCGCATAAGTTTTATGGTCAAAAACCACGAACAACCTCATTTTCCAGTGAGGAGAAGACACGGGTGAATTTTGTAATTTAGATATTTTGTCAAGGAGTTCCAGAATTCACTGTTGGACAAGAGGAAAAAGGAGGCCAAATTCAAAAGAATTACTTTTAATTCACCCTGAGATGTTTGCTGTGGGTGTGAAAATGAATTCAGATCGCAAGCATGTGCCTGTTTGTTAATATTCACGTGGACTCATAGAGCTGGAGATGTGTGAAGTCATTCAGTTTAGGTGGTTTCAAACTTTTTATTCTTTATCATAGCACAAGTTAAAATAAAAACTCCTTTTGTTCAACCTTTTTTCTAATGTTTATTTTAATTTTGAGGGAGAGAGAGACAGAGTGCAAGCAGGGGAGGGGCAGAGAGAGAGGGAGACACAAAATCGGAAACAAGCTCCAGGCTCCAAGCTGTCAGCACAGATCCTGACGCGGGGCTCGAACTCATGAACCCCAAGATCGTGACCTGAGCCGAAGTTGGACGCTCAACCGACTGAGCCACCCAGGCCCCCCTCTTTTGTTCAACTGGAAAGATTTTATTTATTTATTTGTTTAATGTTTGTTTTTGAGAGACACAGAGTGTGGTGGGGGAGGTACAGAGAGAGAGAGAGGGAGACACAGAATCTGAAGCAGGCTTCAGGCTCTGAGCTGTCAGCACAGAGCCTGACGTTGGGCTCAAACTCACAAACTGTGCGAACGTGACATGAGCTGAAGATGCTTAACCGACTGAGCCACCCAGGCACCCTAACTTTTGTTCAATTTTAATACGAAACAGGTAAAAGCAAAGATGATCGTGCGGGAGATGGAGAGGAAAGTCACAAGCATGACCCATCTGGTTCTGTGTCTCTCTCACCCACTGATTTTTCCATGAGACGCCTCTGGTCTAAGGACTTAGTGTGAAAACCACTTATCTAATGCAACTTGCCTGGTTTGTAACAGGAGATAAAGTGACCTACCCAGAATCCCACAGTTAGTCACTTGGGAGACCAGATCCCTGTACAGCGATGTTTCTACTACGTCATACTTGAAGCGTTAATGACAATCCTCCTACATCCTGAGCCCCCTCTAACTTGTCCTACTCCTCATATCAACAGGATTACATTTATTATCTTCTTCTTCCCATGTTAATCAATGGACTTCATCCCATTACCGCAATTCTCCTGACAGCTTACAGAAAAATATATCTGACTCCACATACCCATGAAAGTGGAGCAGGGAGCCGTGGATATGCCTTCCTCAGCCAAGGCTCACAGTGATTGCTGCTCCTGAACATGCCCTGTGAAGGAGGGTTCCAGACCATGACCACAGCTGGGTGGGAGGTGGGGAGGGGAGGGGAATCTGTCTTGTCTTCTATTGTGTTGCCCTGCCACGTGACAGAAGAGAGTCATGGGAATTTTCTGCAGGTCCCAGGTTGTTTGAATGCTGCCTCTCTCAGAACTGACATTGTGTTTGGCCTTTGGTGAATGATTAATTTTCATAGCCTGTTTTGTGAGATTTTTAATCGCGTGTAGTTAATACACAGACTGTTACAAAGCATAATAGCGTCTGTCACCTGAGTAAAAGAAGTGTTAATTTTATATGGGCTTCTAAGGATCAATGATTTTTAGAGATACATGTGATCATAGAGAGTTTCTCATCCATTTTTTTTTCTCACATAACGAGGAAGTTGACGCCCAGAGCAGTGAAGAGCTGTGTCTATGATGAATCAGGTGAATCAGTTGGTTTGAGGTGTGAACCCAGCCCTCCTTGCTCAACACCCATTGTTCATTCCACTCTTTGATTGGTTTGATTGGATTGAAAAAATATGCATTGTGTGTCCTTTAGTGCAAAATATCTGTATGAGGGAGGGAGATTTTCCTATTTTCTTGACAGAGAAGGGCAGACAATGAAAACTCTTGAAGGGCGGGGCTTTTCGTTTTTTTTTTTTTTTTTTTTTTTTTTTTGCAAGAGATGGGCACCCTAAAAGCATCGTTTGCCAGCCCCTTTGGTTTTTTTTTTTTTTTTTTTGTCCACAAGAGCAGTCACTGTCTTACGCTGGGAGTTTAGGTATAGACAAGGGTACTGGCTATAATCTTTAGGTTAATGACGGCCACCCTTTATTTTTAACCTTGAACAAGATACAATTTGATCCAATAGTTCTAATGCTGTCAGAACTCTGGAGTGCAATTCCTTTGAGCTAATTTGTGAAGTTCAGACCCACGGCTACGGATGTCACCATCAAATATGGGCACCATCCGGCCCATGTGGGCCATATGGATCTATACAAGTCGATCATCTCTCTTGGAGAGATGAAGTGACCTATATATGACAATGATGAGAGGGCTGTTTCTTCATGGTATTAACTTCATCCTTGAAGAGAAAATTATTGCTATCTTTCTATCTTTGGAGCCAATCTGTTAGACATGGAAAGTTTGTGCAGGAGCTGGGTGATCTGAGTCTGAATCCTGGGCCTGCCTATTACTGGCTGTGTGACCATTGTTGAGTTAGTTAACCTTGCTGTGCCCGAAGGTTTGTATCACAGAATAGGTTAATCAGAATAAACATCTCAAAATGTTTCTGAAGATTAAATGAGTGGATACGTACAGCTATTAGAACAGTGTGGCAGGTAGTAAGCACTTAATAAATATTATTTATTATTACCTTCATATGAATTAAAGGCATCTGCTAAACTCTAGGTAAACATCAAACTTCTAATTGTTTAAAATAAATATGAAATAATAAATATTTGCTATATTTGTTGTTTGGAGCAGCTGTATTTTGAGATAATTTGTTATGTAGCTATGGCTAACCAAAATACACACTAACCATGGTTAACAGTCACCACCTGATACGGATATTGTTGAGACAGAGCAGGTCTGATATCTAATTCTTGTTCTTTCACATACTCAATAAGCATTTACTGTGTGCTGGGCAGTGTGGACACAAAAGTAACTTTTTTTTTTTTAATTTTTTTCAACGTTTTTTATTTATTTTTTGGGACAGAGAGAGACAGAGCATGAATGGGGGAGGGGCAGAGAGAGAGGGAGACACAGAATCGGAAACAGGCTCCAGGCTCCGAGCCATCAGCCCAGAGCCCGACGCGGGGCTTGAACTCACGGACCGCGAGATCGTGACCTGGCTGAAGTCGGACGCTTAACCGACTGCGCCACCCAGGCTCCCCAAAAGTAACTTTTAAAAAAGACACTGTCTTTGCCTTCTGGGGAAAGGCAAGCTTGCAAAATTTGTGGCAAACGTATTCATTCAACGTCACAAACTTACTTTAAACTATGACTTGTTATAAATGTTTAATTTAGGTAGTTTATTAAATATACGATTAAATGTCTTTGCTCTATTAAACAAACAAATGAAAACCCCGTCTAGACATTGAAATGGGTTTCAGCTGTGGTCTTACTTTGGATGTTTAGGAAGCTCTAAGGAATCACGCAATCACTGATGGCCTCTTCTGGGCAGGCTTTTCTTGTTATTTAAAGCCAGAGATAGGGGAAGTCTGTTTTCTGTGACTTTATTCATTCAGTGTGCATTCTTGAGTGTTGTTAATAGGGCACACCCCAGGCCAGGTGACTACGGGTGGAGGAAGGGCAGGGTGAGGACAGAAACCTGATTAAGACATGGTGTCCACTCTCAGAGGGCATCAGGAGGGAGGGGGAGAGGTGGGGATTCAAAGAACGTTGAGTGGTCCTTGCCTTCAAAGGGCTCACTGTCTTGAGACAGATAAGGTCAGTAAACAAATGGTGACACAGCAGGGAGAGAGGTGCGAAGTGCTGAGGGAAGCACAGAAAGGAAGTGACTAAGACAGTCTGACGGGACCCAGGGAAATTTCAGGCAGGAAATGGCACATAAAGTGGGTCAAAGGATGACTAACTGTTTGCCTGTTGGAAGAGAGAAGGTGGGTTTTAAGGCAGGGAAACTGCATGTGCAAAGGCACGGAGGCACAACACTCAAAAGTTGGCAACATTAGGACTGTGTGAGCAATTCAGAAAGAGTATGGCACTGCCCTGCTTCAACGACACATCATTACCCAAGTTCCTTAGCTTAGCTGGTGAAGCCTGGCATGAGACGGTCCCTGCCCACCTGCACAACCCCGTCACTTGCTTCACAACCACCAGCCACATGGGCTCCTTTTTGTCTTTGGATCATCACTAGTGTGATTCTACTTCAGATCTGCTGCACTTACTGCTTCTTTTCTTGGGAACATTTCCTCCTATCTGTTTGCATGGCTGATCTTAATCTTCAGGTCTTACCTCCTCCAGGAGGTCATCCTCAGGGCCATTTCCTTGAAGCAAGTCCCCTAGTATTCCCTATGACAGCACATGTCACATAGGAGGCATTGTGACCTGTACCTACCTGCCACTCAGGAATGTAGCATGAGACCTGGGAGTAGGCACACAGACTGTCTTCCTCCTGTTGTCTCCCTAGTGCCCAGATTGGTCTTTAGTGCTCTGCTTGATAGAAATTTGTTGAATGAGGAAAGGAAAACATCAATGAATGAATGGATGAATGGATAAAAAAATTGGAAAAATTGGTCTGGATATCTGCCATTTGTTTCTCCAGGTTCAATCTCCATCCTTCTTCATCAAATTCTGTGTCATGGAAGGGAACTGTGTGAACCACATTAATATTCACCCTTTGGGTTGGATTCAGCCACAAGGGGGCAGCTAAGAGAGAGAAGAGATTGATGCCTTGAGAATTCTACACCTCTCTTCTGTTGGTGTCTGTAGGGGATCTCCTCACACAGCCTCTCTGTTTCTAGGGAAGGGTAAATGCCTTCGCCCTTCCTCACTTTAAGGGGAGTGACACCTCCTCTTATCTTTCCATGTCACTACCCTTGTGGTTTCTCTGTAGTCTACCTACCACTTTGTAGGTAGTCCCTCTATTAATCTTCTTTCAATGTACCTATGCTGATCTGTTTCCTACTGCAATCTGGGAAGATACAAGAGGACGAGGACAAGTTGGGAAAGGCCTTGCATGCATCGAAAGAGCTCAGATCATATTCATTTGGAAATAGAGAGCCATGAACAATAGATCTTTACACAGAGCTTTAATATAACCCGAAGAGTGAGGCAAACACTTGGGGTCAGTGTAGATCATGTTCTCCCAACCTTTGATAGTGCATCTCATCAATGAAAACTGTTTGACCGTGTCGTGCTAATATACACATATCCGCTTATTTGTAAATTATATACATCCATGCTTGTATTAGCACGTATACATTTATATAGTGTAAAATATAAAAGTAGACATTAAAAAGCACAGAATACAGATAAAATAAACTGTATTTAAAAGATTTAAAATTAATTTTCAATCTTTATCTCACTGAAAACCATACCATTACTGCTCTGATGGCTTCATTTTTAAGGTTCTCGCTAAAATTATAGCCAATATTTTGATATAAACTTAGAGTGATGTTCATTGTCAAGAAGGGTGCATAAAAATCCAAATTCCAGGGACACCTGAGTGGCTCAGTCAGTTAAGCAGCGGACTTCAACTCAGGTCATGATCTCGCGGTTCATGGGCTAGAGCCCCGCATCAGGCTCAGCGCCTGGAACCTGCTTCAGATTCTGTGTTTCCCTCTGTCTCTCTGCCTCTTCCCCACTGGCACTCTGTCTCTCAAAACTGAATGAACATTAAAAAAAAAATAAAAAAAAATCCAGATTCCAAATCATCTTCTTGATAACTTCATGGGCTTCAAAGGTGGGCTAATCTCTTGTCAGATCTAATTATATTATAATGTATTAAACACATAATTTGGCCCACATGATTAAATACAGACCAAGAACCAGGAGTTTTATCTCATCCTAAAAGAAAGACCCAGGGCTTTTGGGGTCTGATCTAAATAAAACTTCAGAACAATCCTACAAAACAACATTATTTTTACCTTTTTTATAATGAGGAAACTTTTTGCAAACATGGAAAGATCAAAGAACTCGCCCAGGAGCTAGTAAGTGTCAGAGAAAGCTTTAGCCTGCCTGTGCCCAGAGAACTTGTCCGTAATCTACCATATGATGCCAAGAAAGAAGAGGGAATTTTGGTATGCTTTTATCAGATGGCCTTGATTTTCTCAGTAAAATAGAAGAAGGGGCTTCCTGGACTTAAAAGGCTATGTTCAGATAAAATTGGAGTGAAATGTGCTGATTACCCAGCTGGAGGGCAGAGCACCTTTGAAATTGTTATCTTTGCTCTTCTCCACATTCAAAACAAGAATTTGACATTCTCTCCATACGGTTCACTCTTATTCACTCTAACTCCATCATGGTTTCTCTGTGGTTCCTTCCTCCCCAGCTGGAGCTTTCTTTTGCTTGGCACCAGGTAATTCTCCAAGTGAATACGAGCTTGGATGGGGAAAAAACAAAGAATGCATGTTTCCTTTATTTGTTGTTTTTGGTTCATTGTTTCTGGACCCCAGTTGCAAGATGTTGAGGTGAATGTCACATAATGCCAAGTTCCTAGAGGGGAAATGCTGGGAGATCACTCAAGAAAACATTTAAAGGAGGCCACAATTATGAGATATATAAACCTTGATGAGACTGTCTATTCTGCTAGTTGGGCAGATGATGCTAATATCAGAGTGCTTCGGGAGCTCTGGGCACCATCATATCCAGTCAATGAGTCTTAAGTGTGACCACTCCCTGTCTTCTCTTACAGAGACCCGGCACTCCAGAAGGTCATAACTATTGAAAAGGGTTCAGGGATGAGGGGATGGTTTGGGGGGGGGGGTTCCAGCTCAGGTAATAGGAAGATACTGGCTGAGAGGGTAAGTGTGTGGAGAGTAAGGCGGGAACTTGGGTGAATTTTAGAAGAGGAGCCATGGGAATTGTGACCAAGGAGTCAACCAGAAGGGAACAAGATGATCTCTGAGTTACACATGGAAAGAGCCCTTCAAATGTCCTAGCTCTTTCCACATGCTGTTATATGCACCTCTAGAGAAGGCTGGTAGAGAAACAAGCCACTTCAGCTCTTGATAAATACATTTTCAAAGATTATCGTCTAGAGTGGGAGAGAAAACAAACAGAATTTGTGCCTGCAAAGTAATTCATAGTAATCCGCTGGGATGCCGTGGGAAATTCAAAGCATTATGTTAAGAGTGTGGAAAAGGTAGCACTTTTAATATATTTCCTATTATTTCTGACTGAATAGGTCAAGCAGTAAACACTGTTGAATACTGGCCTTTTATTATGGCTTGAGAAATTTTGGAAAGCATTATGATTCTTTAATAAACCCATAGAGTATAATGTTTCTATGAGGGTGTATACTCATGGGTCTACACACACAAAGGCACACATCAGTGTAACTGGGGACAAAGAGCCACTGCCGTCTTCCTGCAATGGGCTGTCAATCTCCTGCCAGCAATCAATAGTACAATCACTCTGGGCCCCGCATTGGAGAGGCGAGCGGAGGACGGACTGAGGTGGGAAAATCTGAGTAGTTAAATGCTTTTGGAAAAACCCACTAAACCTTGAGACCTGTCCACTCTCTCCCACATCCAGCCCTCACCAAAGCTAAGCTCTTCTTATATTTAACCCCTGTTGACTCTGTCTTGTGTTTCCTCAGCGGCCACTGTAATACCTTTAATGCGGGTTTTCAACTCCAACAACATACTCCTTCCCACTTTTTCCTACCCCTCCTTCCACCCTGTTCATCACAAATTACTGGCCTCCTTCTCTCATAGCACATGACCTGCTCACTTGTTTTCCTGGGAAGATTTGTTTCTACTTATCTTATGTATCTCCCTTTCAAATTCTTCTGTTTTCTCACCTGTGTCTTCTCTTCCTCTGTCAGGTGCTCAGTCATACCCCACTGCTGGTCCCATCTCCATTTTCACCGATATCATTTCTTCTAGAGAGTATGCTTGCTTCTTTCCTTCTACTTAAAATATGTTTCCTCTTGAAATTTCAGTTTTATTGTTCCAGCTACCATCTCAATTCATCACTAACCTTTACTGCTGAGGTTTTCCAAAAGCATGTATTTTATAGGTATCCATCCTCTTCCATGACTCGTTGACTCTAGCTCTTTGCATTCTTTTAGCACCACATGTAGAATGGTTGAAGGACAGAGGGGTGTTTAGTTTGGAGAAGTGAAGGCTCAATTTTTCCATGCAATCTGTGTTCAGATATATAAAGGACTCTCCAATGGGAGAGATTACTTTTCTTACCAGCCTGCAACAGAGAATTTGAATTAACAAATAAAACCTACAGAGAGGCGAATTCTCAATACAATGTCAGGATGTATTTTATTACCACTGAACTTATCCAGAGATGAAATGGGCTGCTGGTGGGTAGCAGCAGGTTCCTGCTTCTGGAGGTTTTCACATTCAGCTTAAATTGTAATAGAATCGATTTGGGCACCAAATGAGCTCTTAGACTGGATGTCGGTTTCCAAATCCTGAAGTTTTGTGATTATCGTGCAGTCATTTCCAAATATCCTCTCATTTGACCTGTTTGCAGCATAAGCCATCACTGTGTTCTTCTTGTTTTATCTATATACCAAAATAATAATGGTCGTTACAAGGATGTTAAGCAACACAGAATGCACAAATGTCTAAGCCCTCCTACTTCTTGCCCATTCCTTCCCATGCCGTGTCATTCCTGCTGACAGCTTGAGTTGTTAGGGAGATATGTAAATATCCTTCTATTTAGCAGCATATGCATCTGTAATAAAATGGACTTGTACTCTATCTGCTGCTTTTCAACCTACTTTTTTCTCACCATGGAATAGGATGGGTCGCCTTCCAGGTCAATATATGTAGCCTACCTCTTTGTTTTGATGGCTGCATGGAATTCAATAGTTTCAATTAGGGGTGGGCAAACTTTTTCTTAAGGGATCAGAGAATACGTATTTTTCACTTGTGGTCCCTATAGGCTCTGTCCTAATTACTCAACTGTGTCGTGTATCGTGAAAGTAGCTATACACAATACATAAGTGAATGGGTATGCCTGTGTTCTAATAAAACTTTATTTATCCTAAAATTTGGATGTCATAATTTTCATGGGTCATGAAATAGCATTCTTCTGATTTTTTTTTGCCATTTAAAAATATGGAAACCATTCTTAGCTTGGAGCTGCATAAAAACAGGCAGTGGGCAAGATTTGGCCCATGGGCTACAGTTTGCCAATCCCCCTACATACGTCATTAGGGAGGATTATTCATTCTTCACATCTTGTGTGGAGTGAGTGCCATTAACTTAAGTACCTACCTTCTTCACTCCCTCACTAACTTCCCCAAAGGAGGTAGAGTGGCTTGATATGATTGGTGAGCTTAGAGGAGAAAGTCGGTCTGTCCTTTCCTCTTTTCTTCCTAGTTGGGAACCAGCTGCCTATAGGGAGTGTACCAGGAGGAGGCACCCCCTGGACCAGTACTGCATGATGAGCATTAGTATGAGAATGTCCATTTGCTTTTCTTATTCAGATATAAGCCACTTCGTCCACTATCAACTTCATCAATAACAAAGGTGATATTTTGGTGTCTAATCTTTTTTGCTTATTTGCCTTCCTCCCCCCAATTGATTTGGACACGGAATAGACATATTACTTATCAAGTAACTTATTTAGCCATTCCTCACCCCTTTGACACTAATGCTTCCTACCCATTTGGGTAGCCATTCATGATCTAGTCTGTGGACTAAGTCTTTATTCTTTCTTGCTTATCATGCCATGTAATCAAAGGACATGTCTTGTGGGTCTTTCTTTGAAAACCCTCATAGATATCTCTAGAGATGGCCAATGTAATCTCCATACCCTCATCTTTTCCCTCTTCTAGATTTGTTGCTGCTATCACCAGCTTAATATTCCTACAGCACATCTTTGAGATGTCAGATACATCATACGTTTGCTCAGAAACCTTTAATGAACCTCCATCAGTCATCAGATAAAGAATAATTTCTTAGATGACATTCAAAGCCTTCTGTACTTTGACCCTTATTTATTGTTCGAGTTTTACCTTTCATGATTTTAAAAAAGTGTTAATATGTGTGAGATGTTTATCATAGTGCCTGGCATATAATAAACCCTCAACACACGTCAGCTGAATTGTTCCATTACTCACACTCCAATCACTTTCCAGTCATAGTGACAACTTGCTATTTCCCACACAACTTGCTTTTATTTGTGTATCTCCTTTTTTTCAAGCCTTTTCTTTCAAGCCATCATCTCTGTCAACTGAAATATTATCCAACCTCCAAAGCTTCCCGGATGAACCTTCTTCTCTGTGCATTATAATCTTATACTTTCAGCACTCAATAAAGGTGAGTTCTTACAGAGTACTATTTGAAGGCCCCGGGACTCTCAAGATGACAATTATGTGATGGAAACTGACAAGTGAGGAAAATGTTGCTACAGAGTGTGTGATGGTTAATTTTCTGTGTCAGTATGACTGGGCTAAGGGAAGCTCACATAACTTGTAAAACATCATTTCTGGGTGTGTTGTGAGGGTGTCTTTGGAAGAGATGAACATTTGAATGGTAGACTGAATAAAGAAGATCAACTTCACCAATACAAGTGGACATCCACCACTCAACCCACTTAGGAGTTGAATAGAATATCAAGGCAGTGGAAGAGACGATTTAACTCTGCTTCAGCTGACCTATCCATCTTCTGCTTTCTTCACATCAGTGTTCCTGGTTCTTGGGCTTTTGGACTCAGACTGAGATTTAAACCATTAGTTCCCTAATTCTCAGGTCTTTGGACTCAGACTGAATTACACTACCAGCTTTCCTGAATCTCCAGCTGGCAGACAGTAGATCATGGGACTCCTAGGTCTTTATAAATATGAGCCGATTTCTACACTAAATCACCTCTTATGGCTATCTCTATATATTTCATTGGTTCAGTTTCTCTGTTTCTCTGGAGAACCCTGATTGATATAGAATGTTAGATGTGAAATAATATAAGTGATTTGAAGGTAAAATTTTGCAAATAGTAGGGAGTGATTCACAAATTACTGTGATGAATATTTATTGATGCTTATTTTATGGTATGTCTTGTACCACGAACCCCCTAGTGGTTAAGAGTAGAACTGACCCTATTCTCATAAGGAATTTACCATCTGCAGGAGACAGACATTAATCAATTAACCTCACATATGATATGAAATTTAAACTTGGGTGAAGGTACTGCAGGAAGGTACATGGTGCTGTGAGAGGGTAAGATAGAGGAGTCTGACTGTCATGGTGGAGTGGACCTGGAGGGAAATGGATGGGTGAGAGAGACGTTTTAGAGGGATAGGCAGCAACATAGTAGATATGGCTGCCCCCTTCATTCCATCCCCTATCAGGGCTTTCGAGGAGGAACGGGGTATATAGCATATAGGTATGTAGGAAGAAGGGATTTCAGATTGAGGAAATAATTTATGCAACTGCACGGAAATAGAACACAGCATACTGAATCAGGAATTGCAAGGTATTTAGTATGGCCAAGGTGGAAAGTACAGGAAAATGGTATGGAATGAGGCAGAAGAAGGAGGTAGGGATGACCAGGTCAGGAAGGATCTTGTATGTTAATCTAGGGGATTGGGCTCATCATACAGATAGTGGGGAAACAGTGAATAACTTGAAGCAGAGGAGTTACAAGGAAGTTGTGTGGGAAATGGCCAGTGGGAGAGGGATGGGACAAGTCTGGAAAAAGGGAGGCCATTTAGATAATTACTACAAAATCCCAGAAGGGAGGTGCCAAAGGTCTGCTCGGAAACTTGGGCATTGAGATCTTGATGTCTTACTTGCATTGAATATTGTCAAAATGAGGGAATGATTCTGTTCTCATACTTTGCAGGGTCTGGCTTTTGGGATCTAGGTTTTCAGATGAGTTCAGTCAAAGATGGGTTTCCATGATTATTTGCATTTGGACTTTCCAGTTGCAGACCTCAGAAAGGATTTGAATGTAAGCTACTTATTGGGGAAGTGACCCTAGGAAGGGTTGTTAAGGCAGTGGAGAAGTAAAACAGTGACAGACAGAAAACATCCAATAAAGAATGTATTAGAGATGAGATTAGTGCGGTGGGCAATTGAGAGTCAATCCCTCTAGGGATCTCTGGAAGGTAGTATAGACCATTCGTCCCAGAATTATCCCATCTAATGGTGCTGGAGCTTATGTGTTGATTCAAAATTCTATCGTTACTTGAGGGATGGCTCTTCTGGACTGCCTGTTTGTAGTAAGAGTAGGCTCCAACCTCAGATACAGCCATAGGCAGTGGGAGGTCAATGGTATTTTTCTAGGCTTCACCCTAGATTTGTGGTCTCACATGAAATAAGTCTTTGAAGTGATCTGAGAAATTCCAGGCACGTTGCAGGAAATTTCTATGTCACAGGAGACTTTTAAAAAAATCTTTGGCAATCTATCTTGTGGACTCCACTGAAGTGTGTAACACTGGGTACAACTATGGCTCATGTAAGTAACTCCACAGAGTACGGAGATCAATAGTGAGAACATTAAGAAGGCATTTCTTCTGGTGGGAGAGATCTAGAGGCAGAACAGGAGGCACAGGAGGAACTCTCACAGATTACATGTCACTTACGTGCTAGGACAGTGCTAAATAATTTCATATACCTTATCTAATTTTACAAATTTAGTCATAGCAGCCACCTTGTGAAGAAGTCATCGTGCATCTGTTTTGCAGATGCGAAAATTGAAGGAAACTAAAGCTTGCTTGGTAAAGTGATTTGCCCAGTATCACGTAGGATATCGGTTATGTTTGGCCACAATAATGCTGCATTACAAAACCCACAAACAAAACCCAGTGCCTTAAAATAGTGTTTATTTGGTTCCCCAGTCTGTAGGTTGATGATTTAGGCTGAACTCAGCTGGGCAGTTCTTCCGGTCTGAGCTGGGCTCACTTAACATGCCTGGACATCAGCTGACTGCCAGCAGATTGGGATTGCTTTGGCTGGGATGGCTAGGATATCTCCATACGCTCCCCTCATCTTACATTATCTAGTAGGCTGGGCCGGGTGGGTGCTCATGGCAATGACTGAGTACAAGATCACAAACTGAAATATGTGAGTGAGCACTTGTTCAACCTCTGCTTGCTACGTGTCTGATAAAAACCTGTTGGCCAAAGAAAGTTGTATGGTTGGGACGACAGTCAGACCTGGACACAGAATTGAATTAATGTCATCAATCTACCGAGTGGGCCAGTAGGTGTCACCTGAGACTTGAACCCAAAGCCTGGCAGGCTATTTGTCGTGCACCATGATGCTTTGCAAAAGGAAGTCCCTTGTTATCTGAATTGGGCCTAGAAAATGTCATTACTGGTTTCAGACAAGGTGCATTTATTTAATTCTTTGCATGTTTGTATTGTTTCCAGTTCACCCTCTGACCCAAGATGAATTAGACTCTATTTTTAAATTTTTATCTTTTGTTTTGTGGGGCGCCTGGGTGGCGCAGTCGGTTAAGCGTCCGACTTCAGCCAGGTCACGATCTCGCGGTCCGTGAGTTCGAGCCCCGCGTCCGGCTCTGGGCTGATGGCTCAGAGCCTGGAGCCTGTTTCCGATTCTGTGTCTCCCTCTCTCTCTGCCCCTCCCCCGTTCATGCTCTGTCTCTCTCTGTCCCAAAAATAAACGTTGAAAAAAAAATTAAAAAAAAATAAATTTTTATCTTTTGTTTTGTAAAGAGAGAACGAGTTAGGAGAGAAGAACTCCAAGGCCATTTTTACTGCTTGAAAACTTAATTCAGTGACCACTGGACTCAAACCTTCCTGATGGACCATGATGGATACGTATAGTTTTATTTCTCAACAGTCATTTTGATAGTTCTAAGAGGAGGGGTAAGGAGATGAGTATGGTTAATTTGCATTTAAAAGGACTTTCTTAGAGTTCAATATAAAAGGTCAGAAATATTCGTCCACCAACCAAGATAGTGTAGCTAAGGAGTGCTGGGTTTGTTCCCACTGCCCTGGGAAGCCTTGATTTAGGAATGCATTCTTCCTTTTCCTTTTAAAGAGAAGTTGTGACCAACTCTTTGTGACCTGGCAGGAGAAAAGAATAAGATTTGACCTCCTTTTGTTCCAACAATAGCCCGCAACTGCCTCATTCCATTGTCTCAACGTGCATCATCTGTCATTCATCAACTGTCCTTCCAGGACAGAGCTGCATTCTCCTTGTGTTATCGCTCTGCTATGTGGTGTCCTTTTTCATCTGGTTTCGGAATTTAAAGGGGGAGAAAAAAAAGACCATGAAAAATGTGTAAGTTGGATGCTATTCATTCACTTATTTATAAATAAATGGAAACTGACAGGCACCTCTTCAGAAAATGTTTACTATATGGACAAGTGTTGATGACATGGGCTGAAAGACACAGTCTGGTGCCACCAGGACCAGCTGCTCCTTCAGTAGTTACCATTGTGTAGCCTCGCTTTCGTTTTGGCTTGGCACATGCATTTTCAGCCTGCCTTACATTGTGTCTCCAGGATACTTTATCTCTGGCACTGTCTGCCAGAGACAATAGATGGGCCTTTTGACCAGGCCTGAAAGCTTGGGCTTTGTGTGCTCTTGATCTCTGGTGTTACCGCGGCTTACATAATGGACCTTGCCTGATGCCAACGGATGCATCTGCTGTTGGCCCAGTAACTTTGCTTCATGGAAATGGCACTCGTTTTTGTCCTCATGCTGCTGTGCTGACATTTGCTAAGCCAGACGCATGTTTTTGTTTTGGGAGGAGAAGGAACACTGCTCATTGCTTAGCAAGGGGAGCAGTGGATTAAGCTGTTGGATTTATAGTAGATCTCAAACTGGCTCAAATCACAGATCCTGGGTGATCCCTCCTCAACTCTTCTAAGTGGTGCCATTTGGGAGGCTGTTTGGGAGTTGGTGGTTGGATTCCTTGAGGATGTGTTGCTCCCCTGTACGAGCTCTAGATTTTTATGGGTCTGTTACACAGTTACAACAGAAGAGTTAAGTCTATCAACCAACCAACCAACCAACCAACCAACCACCAACCAACCAATAACCATATACACAGTAGCCCTCGAATGCAGGGAACTGTGTTGGCTTCTGGAAACATAAAAAGGCATAGGTTAAATCCTTGCTTTAGAGGTCTACAATTTGATTCCGAAAAATTATGCACATATATACACACATATCATCTATCTATCTATCTATCCATCAATCATTTATCTATCTATCTATCTGTCTATCTATCTATCTACATACACACACACAAACACAAATTACACACACACACATAAAGTATTGTTTATTGCATTGTGCTGGGGAGGGAATTCAGAAAGGGGAGATCATTGTGAGTGGAAATGTCTGGGGAAGGCTTCCTCAAGAGAAACGAAATTTAAACCGAATGTGAAAGACCAACTGATACGTTGAGGGTTGAGTGAACCCAGATGGATAAAAACACACAGTCATAAACAGAGCTATTCTTGGATGTACAAAGGTTGTTTTAGAAAAACACCCTATGCCTTTAAACATCACATTTTTAATCCACAGGATGCACCATGTCATTTGTGTTTATTTGTGGTATTCTCTAGAGACCTCAGTAAGTTGAGGGGAAAGACCTTACCACCTTCTGTTTATTAACCACCATTTATTAACCACCTTCTGTTTGCCATACACTGTGTTATCTGCTTTAGTATGTTATCTCATTTAGTTATTTCGCAGTCCTGTGAGCCATGCACTATTGTGCCTCGTTATAGATGAGGAAACTCAGGCTCAAAGAGGTTAAGTCACTTGCCCAGCTCTCATGGTTTTCCAGTGACAGCTCTCTGCATTATTTATACACAGCCAATAATCTACTCGACTTTTAAGATAGTCGAGAGAGTAGCAAAATACAATATCAATGCTGTTTCCAAGCAAATACTTACAATGCTGTCTCTGAGGTGAATACGTTGTCAGTAATGACAGAAATGAATTATGTGGAAAAAAAGAAAAATAACTGCAAAAAGAAATAAAATAAGACAGTTGATGGGTATCCTTTTGGGACACAAACGCCATAGAGTTTGTCATGCAGCACAGGTGAGCATGATGTGTGTGCGTGCGCCCATGTGTGGTGTTGGGGACTAGAGTCTTCTGAATGTGGTACACTGCACATTTTGGGGACTTACTGATAGAGTCAATGTCTGAGGTCTTAGAATTCAGTCACAAAGTGATGAAGAGCACTTCCACTCAGACTCTCAAGGTGACAGATGCTCTATAGTTAAAATATTGCTGTGGGAAAACCAGAATAGATCCACTGCACCTAAAATAAGAAGCCAAAAATATAAGGGAAAAAATAGAAAATGGAGACTCAATGGCAAGGCAGAGCATTATATGTGAGCGATGGTTTTCCGATTTTCTTGGGTGGGTCATACTCTGTTCCGGACCGTCTGTTCTCCCATGGGCTCTTCTTGTCGAATTGTGGCCCTTCCATACTCTTGGCCCCCCAGCCTCTGTTGTCTTGCATGAATGGAGTAATGGAGATTCCTGCATGCCAGCCCCCCGGGCAATGGCTTGGCAGAGCAACAGACTAGGGAATGTCATGATGTTTACTCATACAAGCAGCTGCTTGCAGACTATACTTTTGCCTGGTGTCCTTTGCCTATTCTTGGTAAATTTCCAGAAGGATAATCCCTTACGGTAAAGCCTCATTCCCTTCATGACCTCTGTTTGGAAACATCACCTGGCTCTGTATATCTTGCTCTTGCATTTTGGGCTCCTGCACAGATCAGCTAAAGTGAGCATCCTTGGGGCCTACAACCAGGGCTAGGGAGAAGATGACTTAGTCACTCCTATGCCACCTTCTCAAGTATTTGTCCTTTTGGATCTTGCTGAAAAGTAGCTCAACACAAGTGTTTCTCTTACAGGGAGCGCCTGACTCTATAGTCTATAGCAGGCTGTATTTTGTGAAAAGAAATGGCCAGACTTTTGTTTTAAAACTTTGTCATGGGGACATAGGACACACATACAGAAAAGTATACCAAAAAATGTATATGTTAATGAATTATAAAGTGAATGCTCATATGAGTACCACTTGGGACAAGGAATAGAACATGGCCAGCATCTCAGAAGCTTGCCGAGTGTTCCTTTCCAAGGAACAAGATAGCCCCTGTTCTGAGATAATTTGGTAATCATTCCCGTGTGTGTGTGTGTGTGTGTGTGTGTGTGTGTGTGTGTGTATGTGTGTGTGTGTTGATCATTGCATCAATAAACACTACAGTTTGGAAACTGACAGGATTTTTGGGGCTTTGACTCCCTTTAGCTTAACAAGGAGAGACCCCGTAATACATAATAAAACACTCAAAGCACTACATGATTTGTTTTTAGAGCACCGATTATAATACATATTTATGAAACTATTAATGTAATTATTTTTAAAATTTCTAACTACCTCACCCTATCCCAGATTGTCAGATTCTTGAAGAAAGTATTTGTGGCTTAATTTTTTCCCACTACTTTATCCTCGCTGTAAACACAATGTTGAGCCTGTCATAGACCCCAGTAAGTGCTTGCTGAATGATTTCATCTATATATATAAAGTGGGGGAAGGCATTTTAGGAAGAGGGACAAATAAACAGAGTGAAGGCACCTGTGGGAGCCCTCAGGGATTATGATAAACTGAAAGGGCAAAGTACCATGCCCTATTGTGTGACAGCAGTGACAGAAACAGTCTGGCCCCTCTGTATTTTACATTGTATCTATATCCAAGAAATAAAGTGTTCCATTTCCAAGAAAGCTTTTCAAATCTTTGAAAGTTGTGGGTGATTTTGCAAATCACCTTCAGTGAATTCTGCTTATCTTTCTCTCTGCTCACCAGTCAGAGCCTGTGACTTTCCTGAAAGATTTATTTGCTCCTTTTTTGGACAAAGTCATGGCCCTCAATCTGGTGGATTTAGTCAGTCCCTGTGTCCTGCTTTCCTCTCTATTCTTAGTTCTAATTTCCTCTCTCTTTGCCACAGTGTCATCAAATGCATGACTTTTTTTTCCCCCAATGTCCCACAGATGTTTCTTGGTATTTTCCTCCCTTCCACCCTCCCTTTCTCCTTCCTTCCTTCCTTCCTTCCTTCCTTCCTTCCTTCCTTCCTTCCTTCCTCCCTTCCTTCTTCTTTCCTTCCTTCCCTCCCTCCCTCCCTCTCTTCCTTCCTTCCTTCCTTCCTTCCTTCCTTCCTTCCTTCCTTCCTTCCTTCCTTCCTTCCCTCTCTTCTCCCCCTTCCAATAGAAGCAAAAATATCCCTCTTTATGCATATCCACACACCCTGTACCTCTGGAAAGCTCTAAAAACTTGGACAACTATCTTCCTTCATTGATTCCTTATTTATACTTTTGGTATTGTAAGACTTGTGCATTCTGTGCATTATGAAAGTGGTAGATAATAGACATTTCACAGGGCACAGAGACTGGGGGTGGGGGTGGTGAGGGGTCAGTCCCAGTGAAGGTTAGGCTGGGGATGCTCTGGGCTCCTGAGAGGGAATGAGAACTTCATGGACTCCTTGCCTGCAGCACCCCCACCGCACCTGCTGGAGAGCACCGGCTGCAAGCTCTCCATTCGTGCCACTCAATAAAACCATTTGCTGAGTACTCCCTGTGTACCAGACAAGGTGCTAGCCATATTTCTTGAGGTACGTATTGTATCATCATTTCCCATGACAAATGCTGTTGGTGCCCTGCCCAGCTCCCCTTTACTGCCACTCATCCATCCCTTGGCTGCTGTGAGAAATGGCTGATTAACAATTTACCACCACTTCCTTGGGGATGGGGAGCGGCAGGCTTCCCTTGGCCAATGGAACAGCCTCCCCACCCAGACTTCGGCCCACGCCTGACTGACCCGGGGGTACAAAAGGCCAGTTCCCTTATCTCAAGGCCAGACAAACCGATGTCATTTATGCTTTGGAGTTTCCTTGTTTGTTTTTTTTTTTCCCCTGCCCCATCCTGCTTCCCCTCCTCCCCTTCTCTGGGAAATACTCTTTCCCAATAAACGGCTTGAATAAAAGTCTCCAACTCAAGCTCTACTCCTAGGGAACCTGACGTAAAACACCTCCTGTTTTACAACTGAAGAAATTTGAGCTCAGAGTGATGAAGTGCTTTGCCCAAATCACACAGGAATACGAAGTCCAGTTCCATATGACTCCGTTCAATTATCGTTTCGTAATTTTTCCAAACGTCAATTTTGAACAGCCAACTTCCGCCTCCAGGGGACATAGAAATTTGCATGTCCCCGTGGGCAGCTAGCTGGGGGCAAGCCCCAAGCTGCCAAGCTGGGAGGCTGTGATCTAACAAGGGACCTGGCAGATGCTGTGTGTGAGCAGAGGCTTTACAAAAGCGGTGCTTCCCCGCTGGGGCCGTGCTCTCCCCTCTCCCCACCTCAAACTAGGCTTAGTTTGGAAAGGTGTATGTATCCGTTTTTCTGCTCTTCACCTAGACAGTAGAAGGGTCCTAACCTTAAATGAGCACTGCCAGGGATGTTAAAGCGCCTGCCACCTCAGGGGCAGTTCTGCTCGACAAAGAATTGTTCTGCACCGAAGGCTCACAGGGCCCCTGTTGAGAAACACTGCAAAGTGTCTGGGGTCAAAGAGCCAGTGAGCCAAATGCAGTCCTCAAGCCCAAAGGGCAAGGGAATGACGGGAAAGAGAAGACAAAGCCAGAGCGGAGACGGCCGGGCAGCTCTGGGGCTGGTGCCAGCCGTGCAGAAGGACGGGGAGCAAGTGTGGCCGCTGGGCTCACAGCGTGTTGTTCTCAGCGTCCACTCTGGGGGCCACAGTCAAGGCTGCTGTAAACGTTCAGGACAAAAGGAGGAGTCAGGGTGGATGTGAAGGGAGCCCAGGAAGTAAGAAACGATGTGGCCTTATAGCCATCATTCGTGTAGTTGTTCCGACAAACAGGTAGTGAGCACTAGAATTTTCTGGTGCCGTGGTGAGCGCTAAGCGGACCAACACACAAGAGAACTTGGCTTCCGGTCAATGTGAAGCAGTAGGTGCGGCAATGACTTTTGCTGTATTTTAATCTTGGCTGCCCAGCATTTGAACCTTATCCTATGGAGGAGTTCTTTACGTTTTAAGTCTTTCTGGGCACGAGGCCATCTCTCATGTGAGAAGCTGAAAGTGCTAGATATCAACCTTCCCTCCTCCCTTGCAGACAGGCCTGGGGAGCCGTCCCGGAGTTTTTGGGGGGGAACTCGTTCCCAAATTGTCCCAAACTGTGGAGGGAGAGGGCAGAGTGTCTTTTTGCCAGATGAATGCTGTCCATCCGGTGTTCTTTGGGGCGTTGTTCCTAGCCGCACAGACCTAGAGTCTGGAACTTCCGGCTTTAGGGAGATTCTGGGAACTATCCAACATTTTTTGATTTTATTAAAAAATTTTTTTAATGTTTATTTTTGAGAGACAGAGAGACAGAGGATGAGCAGGGGAGGTGCAGAGAGAGAGAGAGAGACAGAATCTGAAGCAGGCTCCAGGCTCCAAGCTGTCAGCACAGAGCCTGATGCAGGCCTCGAACACATGAACCGTGAGATCACTACCTGAGCTGAAGCTGAACGCTCAACCGACTGAGCCACCCAGGCGTCCCCTACTCAACATTTCTAAGATAAATTCTTGCCTTGCTTAAACCAGCCACTATTAGTTTCTTTTATGGGCAGATATGAGCACCTCCTATGTACCAGTTGTTGGGAAAACAAACATACATCAGACAAAGATCCTGTGTTCTCAGTCTGGGTGACAAACAGGTACCCCAGTCAGACTCAGGGAGTGATGCCATGTGGATAGAGCCAAGAACTGAGGAAGCCTGGAATGGAAAACAATAATGATGACCCCTATTGCGGTCAATTGGTAGGGGAGGCAAAGAACCAGGGAAGCTAGTGTGAGGCATTGAAAAATAAGACGGAGAGAGAAACTCATGGACATCTTGGTATGATGAGGTATAGAAATGAGTCACGAGGGGCGCCTGGGTGGCGCAGTCGGTTAAGCGTCCGACTTCAGCCAGGTCACGATCTCGCGGTCCGGGAGTTCGAGCCCCGCGTCGGGCTCTGGGCTGATGGCTCAGAGCCTGGAGCCTGTTTCCGATTCTGTGTCTCCCTCTCTCTCTGCCCCTCCCCCGTTCATGCTCTGTCTCTCTCTGTCCCAAAAATAAATAAATGTTGAAAAAAAAAATTAAAAAAAAAAAAAAAAAGAAATGAGTCACGTAACAGACCAGCCTGATTTTAGGAGTGGATGCTGCAAGCAGAGTTTATAGTGGGAGAGGGCTGCAGGTGCTGGCTTCCTGGTCTCAGGTTCCTCTTTGCTTTCCTGAGAAAACAGAGGACTAAAAGCTGTGTACGTAACAGTCAAACTTTTGGCCCAGGCTAGCAAAGATCCTAAACTTTCCAGAGATTGCTTTATTTCTTCCACTATAAGTTTGAAATCTTATGATTTACAGTAGACAATCAGCCTGCCATGGTGTGTGCTATCTTGTATAAATTAAATGGAATTTCATTTTAGGGAGGTGGGGTAGTTTAGGGAGGAGGGGAGTTCAATGCTCAATTTCCCTTTTACTATGTCACTGTCATTCATTGAGCATCTCTTCCGTGACAGGATGTTTCCACATGTTATCTGTAATCTTCAATCCTCCGTGAGGTCTTCCGGGGTTAGTTTTACAGGGGGGGCCTAATGATTTGGCCAAGACCACAGAGCTGGTTGGTGACAAAAAATTTGAACCCAGGTAAGCCTGGATCCAACTTGACCTGCTTTCCATGACACATACCACAGTGTCTCCTTCCCAGATATTGTAAATCCAGAAATCATGCATCCTGCCCTAGGGATAATATGTCCATCGATCCATCTGAAGTTTGTAACTCATTCCTAGCAGGTGTGCCTAAAATACATATCAAGTGTTCTTAAGGGATTGATTAAGATCAATGACATAATCAAGAAAGATTAGTGGTGCGTAAGTCTTTCTGACTTAAAAAAAATTCTAAGATTAGGACACTGGATTATAAAACCTCTTTCAGGTCTGACTTCCCTGAATACTGATTAGCTTGGAGAGTGCTGCTGATAGTTGGAAGAATACTGTCCTGAGGTCAGAGGCACGACAGTGGGACTGTTAGCTCGGATTTGCCGCCACCACCCCCCTCCCCCAATGCTCCGGGAGGACAAGAGGACAAGCTAGTGGGAGAAAACTGTTAATAGGAGTGGTAATGATAATAAGTAAAACTGTTGACCGCTCACAATGCGTTAAGCACTGCAATGCATCATCTTTAGTTCTCTGCACAAACCTATGAGGTCCCACTTTTTAAATGAGGAAACAGACTCCCAGAGGTTCAGCAACTAGGTAACATCACAGCTGATGGGCTATCAGACCAAGAGCTTTCTGCCTCTAAAGGCAAAATCTCAGGGTTCCTGTGATATTACCATAGATAAGCGGCTCAGCTACACCTATGAAGAGTTACTTTATTTAAAAAAATTTTTCTTTAAGTTTATTTATTTATTTTTGAGAGAGAGAGAGAGAGAGGAGAATGAGGGAGGGGCAGAGAGAGAGGGAGAGAGAGAATCCCAAATAGGCTCTACACTGGCAGTACAGAACCCAACACAGGGCACCAACTTATGAACCACGTGATCATGAGCTGAACCAAAATTGAGAGTCAGGCACTTCACTGACTGAACCACCCAGGCGCCCGTGTAAAGAGCGACTTAAGAGCCTTGGGGGTACTTGGGTAACTCAGTGGTGAAGCGTTCGGCTCTGGTTAGTTTGAGCTCCGCGTCAGGCTCTGGGCTGACAGCTCAGAGACTGGAGCCTGCTTCGGATTCGGTGTCTCCTGCTCTCTCTGCCCCTCCCCAACTCGTGCACACGCTCTCTCTCAAAAAACGTTAAACAAAATGAAAAAACTCAAAGCATTACCCTTTTATTCAACAATGCCTATTTTATGATGAGCAATATCCTCTGAACAAAAGAGAGATGGCCTCTGCCTACATGGCTAAGGAGAAAATAAATCAAATAAGCACACAATTACACACATAATCATAAACCACGCTGTGCGCTACAATGGAAAGGCACCAAAAGGTGGGACAGCAGGTCACAAGGGGACCTAATCTAATCTCCCGGGCCAGGGAAGACTTTTTTGGAAGCAATGGCAATTGCGTAGATACCAGAGGGATGTGGTGGACTAGGAGGAAGGGAAGGGGAATGGGAAAGAGGATTATCGGCAGAATGAAAGACATGTGCAAAGGCCCTGAAGCAGGAGGAAAGAGTTTTTTCGTCTGTGGTCATTAGACTGCTGGCCGGGGATAAATTTAGTTTGTGGATATTTGTTTTGGCTCACAGGTTCCTCTGGAAAAATTCGAGCCTCAAAGAGGAAATGTATAAATATTCTGAGTTCAGACTCTTCTTGAAAAAGTGTAAGATCTGGCACCCCTTGGTCCTCAGGGCTTCTCTCAACAATGACAAATTCCAGGTGTCTGATCAGCTTGGGTGGCACATACACTCCCCACTTCCTCAGCGTTCCTTCTCCTTATTGTCTTCCCAGCACTTCAGTTACCACTCATCATGTTTGACCTGCTGCTTTTCTTATAGTGGAGTTTTCTCTCTATCCTGGTCTTGATCACAGATGAAAGGCACACCAAGAAAACCCTGTGCCTTTCCTGAAACTCAGAGTGTGCCACTCATGTACCATTTCTTGGTGCCCATGGGCGTTTAAATTCCCCCCGCTCCTACTTTGGAGGAGACGAAATAAAGATCAGTCGCACATACTGCTATTTAGTGGCTTAAAATATATTGACTTTTTTCTCAACATACAGGGCTGCAAATACCCAGTGAGAACGGGATGTACTTTATACGTTACAAATTCTACCACCATGATAGGCAGGGAGAGCTGAAGATTTGATTAATTTTTAATGAAATGTATAAAAAATGCTGGTTCTATGTTTCTAAATGTAGTTCTGCACCAGTTTTTAACTGCCCTTCAATTTATGAAGCAGTTCGACTACACTAAGCAAAGTAGATCATAAGATAGCCCTGCTCCGGAGACATCTTTACCCATCCCTCCCTTGGCCAGATAAAGTAATCTTGCTATCTCCAAACCACTGCTCCTTACATGTTAGCAAGACAGCAAAAAAGTAATTTTGAGTTTTTTCTAAACATTTATAAACATGTCAAGTAATACAGACACCCCCGGTATGGTGTAAGGACCCTGGGCTGTGATGCAAGTAACCACTTTGTTTTACACAGTTAATTCGTTCCTGAAAGACAGAGCGAAAGTCACATCGCATGTTAAGAGCACAAGAGAAACTCACTGGGGGACCATGTGATGGACCATTATTGCAAAGCAGAGAATTTGAATGCAATATGCACAATCCCTCATTAATATATCCTTTTTGTAAGAAGAATGTATTTTGTTAAGAGTTAATTACGTATCTACTCATCAGCTATGTGGCATGATGCCTAAAATGTCCATTTCCTTTCACATAACTAAAATTAGTCGGTTTTTACTTGTGTTTGCCTTTTACCTCCTGGTCTAGAGTTTTCACCTTGCTTTCTATTCTCTCCTTTCCATGTATTGTCAGTGGGACTAAGCCCTGCTACAAATCAGATCTTCAGCGCAAAATCAACCAGCAGAGGGTACTGTTTGAGCACTTAAGTGGACTTCTCATCCTTGTCCTACCCCATCCAAAGAGAACAATATCTGAATAATAGCCAGAGATGATACTCAATAGGCAAGGTGCTGGCAAGATAATATACATCAGTGATCATGTTTCAGCATCATTTTGCAGGAAATTCCCTTTGTTCTCTGCTGCTCACAAAGGACATTCCACGCAAAATGCACCTGTGGCTCCTGGTGATAAATGTATATGAAGGTAGATGAGGAAAGGTTGTGGTAGTGGAGTGCAATTCACTTCTAAATTTACCAAGTACTTATATCCACTTTAGGTTAGGGTTCTGAATCAAGATATCAGCCCCATGTGTTCTCAGCTTGCTGGTGAATGATCATGAATAATTCCTGCAGTAGCAAATGACATAATAAAATAATCAGGCAGCCCGTGCACATTGTAAATCGATGAGCACAGATGTCTCCAAATGGAGGGGAAATTTGAAGATACATTACATCTTGGGTTTGGAACACGTGAGAGTTCGTTAGTGACTGTTTACCAAAATAAAGTGAGCATCTCCCCATTCTGATAATATGGTTAGTTTTAGATATAATTAAATGTATTGGAGAAGAATACTTTGTCACTTAATTTTTACAGAAATTTGATCAGTTTGTGTATAAGGGTGGATTCTACATTTTGAAATAAAATTTATAGACTTGGATTTTTATATTAATAATTAAAAAAGGTTTACCAAAGCAAAACTGCACAGGGCAACAAATGTTAGAAGCATTTACACTGAAAAACAATAGTTCCCTGCCCATCCTTGTCTTTAGTATCTTCTCACATGTGACTTATAACTTATATAGCATTTCTTTTTGTTACTTACCTCTGCATCTCTAAACAGTACTCTTGTGCTACTCATTCTTGGGTTATTAGTTTTAGTTATTGGACATTGTCTTCTTATGCTGATAGATGAGACTGTAACTCAATTAGGTCACTCAATACCTTCTGTTAGTCATATCTTTGCTTTAGATATTTCTTAGTTACCTATGCAACTTTAGATAATATACTTATTCCTTACAATACTTATTGTAACCTGTACTTCTACAATATCAAGGGCATTAATGTTTGCCTTCTGCTCTATAATCCAATTCTAACATCTTGTCTATAGGTTGATCCTAAAATTGTAAAGCAATAAATGGTGTTTACCTTTGGGCTCTATACGGTTTATTGCAGCGTTACATAGTGTATTGTTATTATACTTCTTGTACAGCTTTTAATTTTCCTAGAGTTTCTAATTGCATTTTTTCCCGTATCCTACTTGCCTTTCTTGTGTTCTCATTTTGCTGTTGTTGTTGTTCATCCAGAAACTTCTTTCTTCTGAGCCTCTTCATCTAGCTATTCTTGTCTGTACTTGTTCTACAGGCCTGCTACACAGCGATCATCTTAGTGTTACCTTTTTTGGTATATTTCCTCATTTCTGGAACTCAAGTCTTTTGCTCTTTGTTTACTTCCTTTTTGCTGCAGTACATATTCAACAAAATTCTTAAGAAATTGTGAGATGTCACTGTTCTGATTCTTTGAATGTAGGAAAATCAGCATACCCAAGTGTGATCTATGTTCACATGTGAATAGTAATCTAATTAGGTGTAGAAAATGTAGTTTAAAAATAACTTTCCCCAGAATTTTAAAGGCATTGTTCCTTTTTCTTGACCACTCAGTACTGCTGATGTGAGATTTAATGCCAGCTTGGTTCTTATTCTTTGATAATCTGATTTTTATTTTTTTTCAATTTATTATTGAAGTAACTGGCATCCAATGTTATTTTGGTTTCACGGGTACAACATATTGACTCAACAATTCTATACATTGCTCAGTGCTCACCACAGTAAGTGTAGTTACCCCATCTGATTTTTCTTTCTGCTTTTTTCTTCCAGCAATGATCCAGATGGAGGTCTTTTTACAGCCACCGATAGGCTAGTCCAATCTCAGCTATTAAGTCTTTCAGTTATCCAAAATTCTCTTGTGTCATTCAGATTAATGGCTTCTTCCCCTCCAGTTTGGCTACTTATTTTTCATAATTCCTACTAATTATCTATTGGTCCTCCTCATTTGATCCTTTTGTCTATTTTTATTTTATACTCTGAGAGATTTTCTTAATTTTATATTCTAAAATTTTTCTTTTTCCTTTTGGCAATCATTTTTTTTTAAGTCAAGTTTCCTTCTTATTCTGTTTGTTCTTTTTTGATGGTATATCTTTGTTTGTTCAATGGATGCAATGTATTCTTGGATCTTTCCAAGGATATTAGAATTCGTGTAAAAATATCTTGTCTTCATATTCTTTCTCTCTCTCTCTCTCTCTCTCTCTCTCTCTCTTTTATCAGTATTTCCCATTTGTTTATCTTGGTCAGAATCTCCCATATTCGAGACTTTCTCAAATGTATGGGAATTGTTGGTTTTCTGTTCACATTTTAGATGGAGGCAAACATCATGACTGGGGTTATGATTTATATACTGGCTAAATCAACTGTCCCGTAAACAGAATTTTGATTGACTTCCCCGATTTTTCAGTTTTATGTGTCACTCCCACCCCTACTGTGTCTGAGTTTCAGAATTCTGAGCATCTCAGTGGTTCTTCTAGACAGCTTATCTCCATCTCTGTTACTACACCACCTGACCTTCCTTTATTTTACTCTAAGCTAACCTCTTCAGATGCCTTTCATCTGTTAGCCTGTCTCCATTCACTTGTCATCTTCTAAAAATTTGTTGAAATTTTTTTTTATCGGCTAATAACCACTTCTTATTCTTATTTTATCTTGTGAGTTTTTACTCGTTTGCATTCCTTTAGTGACATTTTACTGGGCTTCTGGATGGAAGAGAATATAAATATAATGTGCACGATCTGCTATCTTTATCTGGAAGTTCATGTTAAGTTTTGAAGGCACATTTGTACGACCTGAAATTTCTAGATGCATACTCAGTATTTATTTATAGTCCACATCATTTGTAAGACTGCATTTTCAGTGGACGTCTTTAATATGCCTTTTAATATGTGTCCTCTCTTTGGCTATTTTCTTAATATTTGAAGGCGTGATAACGAGTCAAACATCTGCTTAATGCTTTTGAGACATAAATGACTTCAAATGCTTACATTTGGTCTTTAAAATAACACTGTGAAATAGGTATTGCTGTTTCATTTTCCAGATAAGAAATGGAGTTTCTGAGAGAGCAGAGTGACAGGCTGAAGAGCATAGAACTGCTGAGGGCCGACCTGGTGCTTGGATGGGAACCTTCCAGTGCTTTTCCTCTTGAGCCATGCCTTGTCCCCTATGTACTTGATAAAACCCAATAAATCCAACAGCACAAATAAAATAACTTAATCTGTCTACAGAATAATTTTCTGCTTCCATAAAGCTTCACGTGAAATGCTTAGTTTTCGCCCTGGCTGTACTTTTTAACTGTCGTTTAAAATTATTCCTGAAAATGCGATCAGAATGTAGCATTCCTAACTTCTCTCAGTGAGCTTCCTGAAACCTTGCACTGACAAAATATGTCATGTTGCATAAAGGAAAAGCTGTTGTTTCCCAGCATTGGGGGCGGGGCTAAGATAGAGGCCGACTATTCCAATTGTCTTCAACTATTATAGATCTTACTACATTTTAGGTCAGATAATCTGGCTCATAACATTCAAAACTGCATTAATTATGGGATTTTATAAGGAGGTTATGCAGTATATGTTTGCCAATTGGGAAAGAAAGATAATTATGCTTGAATGTAGGTCACATTTAAGAAACTCTCTTAGGCCTAATGGGAACCATGTTTCCTTAAAAATCAAGAATTAATGACATTCAAGAGAATGGTGTCTCTCTCATCCTGTGACCCAATTCTTCTGGTCAGAGGTGTTGTTTCCCTTTCTTTTTTCTTCTTTTCTTTCTTTCTTTCTTTCTTTCTTTCTTTCTTTCTTTCTTTCTTTCGGCTGTTCTTAGGAAGAGAAAATTGCATAATTTCCCATAGGGCATTTTGGGCCATTTAAGGTAGCTGCTGCATTGGATCTTGTTGGTTGTAAGGGACTGGTGAATGAAGTATTACCAAGCAGGACACTGACAGGCACATTTCTAGAGTCGATACCATAAGCAGATCATTCTAACTCACCTCAAAGTGTTTTACGCTGACTTTTATATGAGAAGAAGATTTTTGTTCACCGTGTGTTTGTCTTAGTCTTTGCCCTTGAAAAATTGCTGGTATGTTCAAGCTGTCAGCGTTTTCTGTTTTTTGCTTTTTTGTTTCCCCTTGAGCTATTTTGGTTTCAGCATTACCAAATGGCATATCTGGAGAACCCCATTTAAAGGGGTGCCTGGGTGACCCAGTCGGTTAAGTGTCGAACCCTTGATTTTGGCTCAGGTCATGATCTCAGGGTTCCTGAGATCAAGCCCTGTGTTGGGCTCCACAGTGGGGAGCCTGCTTGGATTCTCTCTCTCTGTCTGCCCCTCCCCTGCTCATGCAGGCACTCTCTCTCTCTTTCAAAATAAATAAAAAGTCTTCAAAAGTAAAAAATTAAATGGGTGTGACCTCCCCTCAAAACTTAGAAGTTTGTTTTAAGGATTTGACAAAATTTTGTAGCATCTAAGGAATCTCTTGTACCCTAGTGAGCCAGTTTAATTGAAGCATGAAAAAATGCTCCGCTGACCAATTTCCCAACCTCTGCCCTGCTCCGCCCAAACCCACTCCTCACCACCAGGAGAAAGGCAGCAAAGAAATGACTGACAGTTTAAAATTTGTTGCATGGTCAAAGAAGAAACAATGGTATCCCTGGATTTCCTTGGAAGGGTGGATGACTTTACAAGATATGTAACAAAATAGATCTCAGCTCCCAATTTCCAGAGCAAAACTTTGATTTTACCACTATAATTTAAGTGGGTTAGTGGTTTAACTTGTATTGAGGTTGGGGTAAATTTTCCTTTTAAAAGAAAGGGAAAAAAAGAAGAAAAATAAAAGGAAAACAGTTAAGAAGGAAAAAGAGAGAGAGAGAAGAAATCTAAATTTTAATTTATAATCTTAACTGGGCTGTGATTCTGGTCAGTTTGAAATATGTCTGTATTTAGGTAATGTGTTCATCTTTGCTGTATCTTATTGCTAATGGAATATTATAGTTAACCAGTAAGCTGATAAACTATTCCAAGGATGGATTTTATAGCCTGCATTTCTGTTTGTCTCTTTTCCATCTTTAAAGAATTAAGGTGCTTGAACAAGCTGCTTTAAGGAACTAACAATATTATACAATGCACTGTACTTTAAGATTTTGGGGAATTTTTCAGTCAGACACCAAGTCTTGGAAAGACATATGACACACAAAGAATGATCAGGGCGATGGAAAGATCTAGGTACTGAAGTGACTCTCCTGATTGGATACCCAACTCCTCTTCCCAGAAAATACTTGGCCTGCAGGGCTAATACTTAGTTAGCTTATACGGTATATTTATTTCCCATTTCTCATCCACCCCACTTTCCCATGGATATTTACGTGCAACTAGTTTCCTTAAACTGGTTTGATTCTCTCCATTGGCTTCTCCATGAAATGGACTGAACATGACAAAAGCTCACAGCAAACTGTGCATGACCTGGATGCATGTCTTAGCTGCATATTTAGACCAAAAAAAAAAAAAAATCTTGGAATCGAGAATTGAGAGAATACAGTTCTTTCTAGGTCTATTCAGACCCATCTAGCTGTTAATTTCCACTTCGGATTTCTTTTGTGATGATGCATGAGTGATATGGGAATTTCTCGGGGTTTTGAGCTTTATGTGAATAAAGAACTCTGAGATCAGCTCTCATGAATAGGTGAGCTGGCGTAGTAATCCAGCTGCTACTTGTCTTTAGGGTCTAGTGTGTTTAGCTAATCCTACTGCATATAATTCTAACTGGGTGGCTCTTGTTAAATCTTCGAGGAAAAGATGTAATCTTCAGGCGAAGAGCACATGAAGAAAATACTCCAGCTCCCCATGTCTCAAAGCAAGGACTCGATTCACGCCTTTAAACAAGATTTATAGGCTGCTCAGACTGATCTCCACTCCAACATTGTGGTTGGAACCTAACCAGGATAGTAGAAACATCGCTTTCATCAAGCAGGGCATTGCTTAAGGTTGTAATGCAGGATGAAGTTGAGAAGTAATGTATATCATGCTTTAAAGACATGTCTAATTGCTGAGAGATCATTCATGCGGGTAGCAGCTCAAAGGTTCTGCCCCAGTGATTTGTGGGAAGACATTCTTCATGCTGGGGAAGAGGGAGATTTTTAATAAGGGAAAGTTGGTGCTCAGCTGAGTCTCCTTAAATTCTTCTCAAAGCCCTGGAATGACTTGTTAGGGTGTGTACCTGACAGAAGAAATGCAATTGTTGCTGAGGCTCCAAGACTCTGTAAATAAGGGGCTTTTAGGTAGATTCAAAAGAATTTGGAGTAGCAGAAATGGCGGGGTTTGGGTAAAGAGTATCACAGGGCGAAAGTCTAAATCTGGTGGAAGTAACAGATTCTATCTTTCCCTCTTTGAATCACATTCAGTTTTGAAATTATAATTGTGAGACCTTTGGAGAAAACTTTAGACTCAAGAGCAAGGTGTCTGTTTTAATATTCAACATAGCAATTTATTTCTCTGAGGAGATGAATCATTTTTGGATGGTTTTTGGGTTTTTGAACACCATATTTGGTAACTCTATTATAGACTTCTGGATATACATTTCACTCCATAAAATAGCTACAACAATTTGGAATTTTTTTCAATACCCAGTGCCGTTACGTGCTATAGTACTTGGAATTGACTCATAATGCTTCACAGTCCAAAGCAATCTCTAGAGCCCAAACCCTGGGACTGATTCCAACAGAACAGTAGGTCAGCCCTGGAAAAGAAAAAAAAAAAAATTGTTCCCCCATTGCCACAAATGGAAACAAGAGAAGAGGAATACTAATCGGGGTAAATAAACTCCAAGTCTTATTATTAGTAAGGGGGCAGTGAGTGGGTGGAAGGAGAAATAGGTGGAGAACCGACATTTACCAAGTACTTACTCAATGTCTCACATGTTATTAGATGATTTAGCACATTTTGTTTTTCATCTAGTCCTCGCTAAATCCTGAAAGGTTTATTGTCTTGGTTATTACTGATAAGGAAACTGAAGAAAGGTTAAGAAAATTGCCCAAGGTCACACAGCAAGCAAATGGCAGAGATGTTTGTTAACTCAGCTAACTGGATCTAAAACTGAAGCTCTTCCTAGTCTGCCGCCGGAGGGTATTATTTCGATGAGTTGTTATTCATGTCTGTTGTAGATCTATAACTGCTTAGATCAGTGTACCGTGGCCATGGGTGATCAAATCATCCTGTTTTCTAGGGCTTGAAAAAAAATGCAGGCATAGAATACATGAAGCCTCGGTAATCAGAATTAGCCATACACCTTGGGCTCCATTCACTCATTCAAATAAATATTTATTGAGTTCCAACCGCATGCCACGTACTGGGCTAGGTCATGCTGCTGCAACAGGAAATAAGAGAGAGGTAACTCTGGTCTTCATGAGCTTACATTCTAGAAATAGTCCACAAGTTAAGAGGCAAACACATTCAAGCCATGAAAACATTAGATCAGATAATGTTATTCTAGTGTGCCAGGTTGCTACAGGAATGAGATGCACAAGGAAACAGAATGTTCTGGTTGTCTACACAGACTTTATCAAAAATTGAATCTGGCCCTAACTGCACGGGAAAACCTATGGATTGTTTCACCTCTGTATTAGCTGCTTTAAAACAGTCTTCCTCGTCCTTCTGTGGAGATACCACTCAACTTGTTACTCCTTAAAATTTTTTTTTTTTCTAGTCTTTTCCTTTGGGGGACTTTCCTTAATTCCACTGATACTAAAACAATACTAAAACCCTTCAACAGAGTTATGATATCTTTATTTTGGGGTGGGGGTAGTTTTTCAAGAAAGGGAATGGGCTCTTCTTTCAAAGGTCACACTGTTTTGATTTAGAACGCTCTTGAAGACATATGGGTAAATAGAAAAATACAATTTGATACAATTTGCACATTCATTTAAAAAAAAATCTATCAAACCATACTGCATATTTTTAAAGACACTTACATATGCAGAAAAACATCTAGAAGGAGACACATCAGAACTTGGGGAGAAACTTGGGAGTGCAGCTGGTGGTCAAATGGGATTTTGTCTTATTCATGGTATTTTGCTATTTTATTTACCTATAGAGTGTATTCGTATATTATTTTTATAATAAAAAAATAATGTGAAAAGAGGCATTTAATGGAGACCAGTTAAGAAGCTGTTGTAGTATCGCAGAAAAGAAATGATTCCGATGTGAAAGAAAAATGGAGACAGTCTCGCCTAGCAGTTTTAGAGAACAGAGAACAAACCCCACGTTGCTTGGGCTTGAATGTCAGCTCTCACACTTACCAGCCGTGTGCCAGCTGGGTAAATTACCTAACCTATTTGTGTCATGGCCATTTCATCTGTAAATGAATATGCAAAAAATAGCACCTACTCATAGGGCTGTTGTGATAATTAAATGACTAGTACATGAAAAGTGCTGAGAACAATGGTTAGTACATCATGAGGCTTCTATAAATACTAGCTCCTATTTTCGGGGAATAAACAAGATTGGGTTGGGGAAATGGGAAGAGTGACGGATAACTGAAGAGGCTAGTGCATTGGATACCAAATTGATGCTGAATATCTTGTCAGGTCTTGTGAATCATCATGTTTTTATGACCGTCCCTTCCCACCGTATGCCTGGAGGTCACAGGGCTGTAGAACAGCTTATAATGACTCTCCACTAATTCTGTGGCAGGTCCTGGAAGTTGCTTTTCTAATCATGAATTGCAATCTGGAATGAGATGGTCACATCACTTAGCCTCCTGTCGAGTTCTCTAATTAGTAAGTTGGTAACCATGTCACTTATTTTTAGTGCTTAGATTTTTTTTTTTTTTTTTTTTTGGTAATTAATAAGGTGACTATACACGTTTCAGTGGATATAAAATGCCTCTTCTCCAATTTCCCCTGTGTACTCTATTGCATTTTCAGTCACTGATAAATCTGCTTCTCTGGATAATGTTGTGGAAAACAAGACAGGTCAAAGGAAAAACTTATTACCTCTCAGGGTCTGTTTGTGTGAAAATACAAAGATAAATATCACTTGGGGGCTAATGTGGGGGAGACTCTGGCACAGTGCCTAACACTGAATTATTTTAAGGATCCAATAAGGAAAAGTATGCTTAGAGAAAATGTAAAGCACTGTGTACATTAGGAGTTAGTCTATTGGATTTCTGTTTGTCTTTTATTTTCCTATCCCATGCAAAAATACTATAGAAGAAATTCTAAATGGCTGCATTCTAAATAAACAGCATCCACTGAGTTCATATTTCTCTTTAGTTTTGTCTACTTGCCTCATCTTTGAGTTTACTGACTATTGAGTGATTGTTTAAACCTTGGCATTTTATTCCCTTCAATCTTTGTCCTACACTGGTAGGACAATTGCTGAATCTTTGGAAAAGGACAAATATTTAGTTTAGATGTTATTCTACCTTCTCTCGTCAATGTATCCCTATATATTTTTTTTCTTTTTTTTTTTTATTTTTATTTTTTTAAATTTTTTTTTTTCAACGTTTATTTATTTTTGGGACAGAGAGAGACAGAGCATGAACGGGGGAGGGGCAGAGAGAGAGGGAGACACAGAATCGGAAATAGGTTCCAGGCTCTGAGCCATCAGCCCAGAGCCTGACGCGGGGCTCGAACTCACGGACCGCGAGATCGTGACCTGGTTGAAGTCGGACGCTTAACCGACTGCGCCACCCAGGCGCCCCTATATATTTTTTTTCTAATTATGATACTGAATAAACTTTTGATGACATTAAATCTTCCTCATCTGTGCTCAGGAGACTCTTGAAGCTTTTTCTGGAGGTCCTAATTTGCCTTTTATTTGTCTTAACTTGGGTCAGAATGTAGCCCAATGTCTAGCCTCTTATATAAGTCTACAATAATCTACAAACTATAATCATGATTCTAGTCCTTTCTCTATGGTGGTCCATATTCCAGCTCATAATGCCTTCTTTCTTTCTACCATAAGAAAAAAAATGCTTCTGTAACTATTGATTTTCTTCTTCTTCTTTGCTTACCAGCAATATTTACATATATCTGGGCTTTCCTTATCTTGTCTTTTCTCACTTATATATCAGGAAATACCTTAATATGTTATCACAAATTTGAAATTTGGTTCTCAACTCAGAAGAGACTGATATTTTGAAAAAAATTCTAAAACATGCTTTTTAAACATACCACTTTACTGAGTTATAATTGGTATATAATAAACTGTACACATTTTGAACGCATAATTGAAAACCTACTTTTGAATAATAAACCTCAACTCATTTTCCACAGAAGCCCTGATTTAGGTACCAACCTATCTTTCTCCTTGTCTTCAAAGCTAAGCTTGTCAAGGGCACTGTTTGAACTCACTTTCCTTAATTACTCATCTTCCAGTAAAGTCCATTCTTTGTCCCTCCCAGTCATGTTTCCATCCTCACTCCCCAACTAAAATCGCCGTGGCAATGTTCATCTGCCAAATCCAGTGGATATTTTCTGGTCTTTTCTTTGGATTCTTTGTGACATTTGCCACCATTGACCATTGTCTATCATCTTGAAAAAGTCAACTTTCTTGGCACCCACAGAGACGAACTCTTTAGGTTCCTCTCCTACCACTGACATGGTTCCTTCTCAGTCTCCTTCTACCTGCCCTCAACTGGTGGCAGCACCATGGCTGTGCCCTTCACTGCTTATCTTCTCCATCTCTAGTCAACCCAAGTGAGCTTGTGCACTCAGTTTCCGACTCATCCCGAACCTATGTTGACGAATCACAAGTAGGCAATTTCAGTTTAGATTTCTCTTCTGATGTCAGATCCATATACATAAACTGCCCAATAGACATTTCTACCTGCATCTACTGTAAGCAGATAAAGCTTAATATCTTAGAAATGCACTTCATTACCATTCTTTCACAAACCTTCTCTTCCTTCTCTATCCCTTGGCCTATGACATAGGCCTTCCCTGTGGGAAACTTATTCTCTTGGTTGGTGACACAAGATACAAGTGCATGAAATAATCACAAACAAGCTTGTGTTGTCAATGTCAGCTTGCTATAATAAAGCAGCGAAAGACTCAGTGGTACTATGTGACCATTAGGGAAGAGAGCCTTAGCGAACAAAGTCCTGGTGATGGGGGAATGCTGATAAGTGCAAAGAATACTCAGGAAGGTGAGAATGTCAAAGTCAGGAAGGGAAGGTTTATCAGGGAAGACTTTGGAGAGCCAGTGCAACTTTATTCCTTCATTTATTCCACAGATGCTTGTTGAGGCTTTCCCATGGGTCGAGAACTCAGGTTCTGGTCTCAGTGGTCTTCTTGCTCCCATGGGGCTGATATTCTACCATGAAGAATGAGACAGTGAACATGGAAGACATTAACAAAAATACAATTTTGGATAGAGATAAATACTACAGAGAAGTTAATGGGCTGTAACGAACTAGAAAGTGATAGAAAGGTGAAGGGATTCCTTTAGGCATGATGACAAGGGAAACCTCAGAAATGTGACATTGGATCTTTTTGATGAATTAGTGAGTGTATCTTTCCTTCTTTCTAAGCTCTGAAAAGAAAAAAAGGTTTAAGGACCAAATAGAACCATTAGAAGAATCCACAGAGTGGGTGTGAGGCACTGAGTTTATTAGAATCCCACCAACAAATGTGGAACAATTGTGTCTTTGTTCTACTTTCTTTGACCTCTAATAAGACGCAGACTTAACTGGACTTTTCTTTCTCACCCAGATATTGTGCTTGTGCTTGCAAGGTGGAGAAAATAGAAAAGTTCTGAGTGAGGAGACCCTCTCTGTAGTGTCTGAAGTGAAAAATCCTTACCAATGAGAAAACTTTGGTCTCCTATTTGTCATAACGTTATCCAAATCTTAGTTTCTCCAACATATGAGAGAAAAATATAACAGAACTGTTTTGCAAGCGGCATCCTGAATGTTTATTCAGGGAATTGAATTCAGCATGCTGGTTTCTGGGAAAATAGCAATAACTAAGACAGATTCACATAAAGGTCATATCTTCTAGTAAGAGGAGAAAGACAGGAAAGAAGTAAACAGATCAAAATATAATGTCAGAAAGTGATAAATACTATAGATACATAAAATAAAGGGGAAGAAGGTTAAGTGATGGAGTAAGAGCAATTTTAGGAGGTGTCTCCTGGGAAGTGATATTTGAGGGAGACCTGAAAGATGGGAAAGTACCAGCCATACAAGGGGGGCGGCGGTCAGGAGGGGCAGTGAGTCAGTTGGCTGGGCGTCTGGTTCATTCGGCAGAGAATTTCTCACTTCAATACTTTGCTATCTACACCACACTCTTTCTACAAATATGACATTAGACCAGAAAGGGAAGTTCATTTGGCCTACAGACTTCTTATATTAAGAAGAATTACATTAATTTTCCCCCTAAAGTTGTCTCATCATTTTTAATGAACTGATGTCCTCAAAAAGTGCACACTCCATTCTTCTGTAGGAAATAAGATTTATAAAGAGTTGGTGCACTGCATATTTAGTTTTGCTATAGCAGCAGGAGGAGGATAAAGGGGACTAAATACGAAACTGACCTTTTATGGTCTTGTTGACTTTAAATTCAGTGATACACGATGTAAAAAAATGGAGGAGCCTGGGTGGCTCAGTCAGTTAAGCATCTGACTCTTGATCTCCACTCAGGTCACGATCTCAGGGTTCGTGAGGCCGAACCCTGCATCCGACTCTGTGCTGACAGTGTGGAGCCTGCTTGGGATTCTTTCTCTGCCCCTTCCCTGCTCATGCTCAGTTTCTCTCTCTCTCTCCCTCTCTCTCTCAAAATAAATGAATACAATAATGAAAAAAAGATGTAAGAACCTGAATGCGCACTAAGTATTGTTACAGGGGAGGAAGGAGAATGCCATTCTTCAAAGTTTCATTTCCTAAGCTCATGTCTCTTTGCTCTGCCCTTGGAAAGCCCACAACTCCCCTTGAGGGTTTTAGTTTTTTTTCACATGGAAAAAGGAGAAAGAATTAAGACTCACCACCACTGAAGAGAAACCAGCAGTCATTGGTGTGCTTGATTTTCATTGTTTTTGGTTTCTGTTTGAAGATGCTCGCTCTTGGCGAGCACATAACGCTGACCTGGGAAATTTCTGCTTGAGGTTTTCAAATGATCCAGATGAGCTGGCTGACGAGACAGAATGCTTTTCTTTAAAGAGCATTTTAAGAAGATGATAGGATTTGAAGTCAGAGCCCGAGAGCTGAGTCCTGTCACACATTATATTTGCTTTCGGCGAGTCACAGAACTCATGTTTTGGAATACCGAGGACCCGATGACTATGGTGTTTGGAAGTCACAAAACACTTTGAAAACATTAGTTATTGGCCATTATTATGCGCATAATTGTTTGTTTGTTTTAAATTGTCTTCACAGATTTCTCTCTCTAGGGATTCATTTTCCCCAACAAATTTACTCATTTCAGTTTCCCCACACCATCCTTGTTTGGAAGGAGCATGTTCAAATTACTTCGTTCAATGCAAAGGTCTAATTTGAAAAATAAAAGGAAATTACATATCAGAAGAGGTCAACAAGACAAGTGAGACATGATCTTAATCTAACGCAGGCTGAGAAAAGAGCCCAGGAGGGGGATTTGAGTCAAGAGTTAAAGGAACGGATTTAAGTCAAGAGTTAAAGGGTATGAAGGATGAGCTCCGTCGTGGAGAACCAGAGAGACGCCGTGCTGACGTGGCGGCATAGAGAGTGCTCAGTTATATGCTCGGAGGTAAAACAGGCCGAGAAGAGCCCCGGCCTGGAAGTAAGCCAGCCCCCTGCGTAGGGGCAGGCGTGGGCCAGAGTGGGCAGGAAGTCCAGAGTAGCACGTATGCTCTGTGTCTCATGAGCATGGCGGCAGCTAACATGTGATTTTCCAGTACAGCTGTCAGCATCAGAAGGCTGAGAGCCGGAAGGAAGAGCAAGTCCCCACAGGCCTAGTGACGGGGGCACAGGAGTGAGTGATAATAGCAGCTTCTGGCCGCCAGGCAGCAGCTGATCAGGACCCGAGAATCTGGCCTGGGTAGTAGGATCTCAGGAAGCTTTCTCACACCATCACCCCTCCCCTCCCCATCCCACCCCCCTACACACACACACCCACACACACACAGCCCCCCAGTGTCTCTTCGACTGAAAGTAGAACTATTTATCGAGCACAGCCTCTGGAGTCAGAAGGCCTGGAGTTGACTCCTGGTTCCATCATCTATCGGCTGTGTGAACTTGGGCAAATTTCCCAAAACCTCTGCAACACGGTCTACGGGCTGTGCAGGGATCCCCAGGGGTGCTGTGAGGAGTGTGAGATCACGTGTGGCGGGCTGTGTACCACAGAGCCTGGCACATAATACATGCTCAATGGATCGGATGAACGAAAATGAAACAGCGCTGGAGGCAAAGCTGGGTTCACATTACGAGATTCAAGATGGTCTTGCGTGGAGATGTACTTGAGTCCCGAAGCCTGGAGCAGTGGCAAGGATTAGCTAGTGCTACATCTCAGAGGGCCGGCTGAGTTACCTTTATGTCTCCCCTGCCCGATTCAAGGCGCTTCTATAGATTGACACGGGGGGCCCTTCAAGTGAGGGCCAGGGGGAGGGAGGCACCTGTCTGGGAACCTGACAGGGGAATGTATGCAGCAGGACAAAGGCACACACACAGTCAGGTGGGGCAGCCAGGTAACAAGGGCTGAGGGAGGAGGGGGTCACTAGGAGGAGAGATCAGTGATCCAGCCGGCAGGTCCCCCTGTAAAGTTCCAGAAAGCGGGAGGTTGGCGAGAAAGATAAGCAAGACTGAGTGAGAAGCCTTCAGGGGAGGGGAGACTTGAGGAAACTGTTGATTTAGGGATACAAGGCGGAAGTGAGAAAGAAATAAGTAAGAGAGAGCGTGACTGATGGGACATGTTTATGGAAGAGAGAAAAGGAGACGGATCACGTGGTTAGGTTGGAGTCACTTTTGGTTTTAATTTTTTTTTTTTTCAACGTTTATTTATCTTTAGGACAGAGAGAGACAGAGCATGAATGGGGGAGGGGCAGAGAGAGAGGGAGACACAGAATCGGAAACAGGCTCCAGGGTCTGAGCCATCAGCCCAGAGCCTGACGCGGGGCTCGAACTCACGGACCGCGAGATCGTGACCTGGCTGAAGTCGGACGCTTAACCGACTGCGCCACCCAGGCGCCCCTGGAGTCACTTTTGGAATGAAGACATTCCTCTCCCAAACAAGGAAGGTGAAGATGTAGAAAAATAGTGAGATGGAACAGAGAGAAGGTGAGGGGCCCTTTACCCAGTGGCCGCAATGTGGGACAAGAAGAAGAAAAAGTCATCTGGCAAGGAGGGCGGGGGATGGGAGGCAGAGGCTTAAGTAAATGGTGTCAAATAGTTACCGCGGGGAATTTGGTAGGGAGCCAACTGGGGTTGAATCAGTCCGCCGGCGTGATTTTGGTGCTTCTGGAATGCACCTGCCCAGGCGGGCTTGGATGGAAACTGAAAGTCGCCTATGCGGATGGCCTGAAATAGCAAACCCAAGCTCATCCCGCCCTGCTGCTGCTAACACAGACTGCTGCACCCACCAACCCCACTTCCTACCGCAGATTCGCCCCTTCTCGTCCTCTCCAGACAGCAGGCGCTGCTCAATCAGAGGTCGCCCAGGCAACTGGAGTAAATGCTGCCCCTTCTCACTTCTCATTCTTACTGCCATCCCCAGAGAAGCAATATCCTCTTTCTCCTTGAAATGCTCTCCCTCTCCTTCTCCCCCTACCTTTTGCACGACAGGTTCCTTCCCATTTTGCAGGTCTCCTTTTAAAAGTCATCAGCTCAGAGAGGGCTTTCCTGAAACTCTAACAGATGGTTCTTTCCTATACTGTGTTCTTATAGAATTCCCCTCTTCCACTGCTGTAACATTAAAAAAAAGAAGAAGAAGGAAGAGACGTTGGCTTTTTTAAAAAAAGTGTTTATTTATTTTGAGAGAAAGAACACCAGCGAGTGAGGGGGAGGGGGAGAGAGAGAGAGAGAGAGAGGAGGGAGGATCCCAAGTAGGCTCGGCACCATCAGCACAGAGCCTGATGCGGGGCTCAAACTCACGAACCATGAGATCCTGACCTGAGCTGAGATCAAGAGTCAGATGCTTAACCGACTGAACCACCCAGCCACCCCAGGAAAAGACCTGTTGCTTTGCTCATTTTCTGGGTCCCCAACTAGCCTGTAAGTTTCCTGAGGCCAGAGATCCAGCATTTAACACATAAATATGTGTAGAATGAAAGAATGGACAAATGAATGGATTAACTGTGTATCACCCCTTTCCCCTCCCACTTCTTCTTGCCACTTTGTATCCTTACCCCTGACTGACGGTGGCAAAAGGACCAATCTCCACATCAGAGGTCCCAGTGTAATCTTCCCACTGTCAGTTCCATCAGCCTCGGGATCCCTTCCTCTGTCAGGCCCCTCTGGTCCCCTGGGCTGTCCTATGAAAGCATACCATCCAGTTCTGTTCTTCCTTTTGAGAGCCTTCCTTTCACTAACACATCTATTACTCTAGATGCAGACATTTCTTGTAATTTCAAATACTTGCAAGAATACACTCTCCAGTTTCCCGACAAACACAAGCGTGAGACATAAGGAGGGCCGAAGAGATAACCTGATCTAGAGGTAGCCCTGAAAACTGCAGCCACGATGTGCAAGCTGGGAAGCAGACTGAGCCCTAGTGGCCATAACGGTGAGCATGAGACATACTGCGAGCAGGTAGGTCAGGTAGCAGAGAATGGGCACTACTCATGAGTCAGACGGTGGTTTTCTGGAACTATTTCTCTCAGCCTCAGGGTAAGCTGATAGGGAAGACTCCCGGAGAAGCAACTGCTTAGGAGTGTGGCCTCTGGAGTCAACTGCATACAGGCAAATGCCAGAGTCGCCTCTGATTAGCAGGGTGACCTTAGTCAAGCCACTACATCTCTCTGTCGGTCAGTTTTCGTAGCTATGAACAGGTGACAGCCATTGTGCTTAAACCATAGGGTGTTTGTAGATGTTAATGACTTAGTGCATCAGGCACTTAGATCTGTGCCCGGCACGTCGTAAGTGCTCATAAGTCAGCTTTTAGCCGTGGACGAGAGTCCAGTCATAAGCAGAGGGCCTCCAGGTATGGTGCCCGTGGGACAGGTACCTGGGCTCTGTGCATCAGAACCAAAAAGAGTGCCTCACACCCTGAGTTTCTGGTCTGCAGCACTGGGTAAGGCCCAGAACATATGCATGTGCTCCGGGCTGAGGTTCCCACCGACCTTCCTGTGAGTTCTCTGCTCACATGATAAGCTTCCATTGTTCTTCACCAGGGTTGGGCCCTTCCTGGACCCCTAGTCCCGCTGGCTGCCTAGGTCTCCTCCTTGGTCAAGCCCATACGTGTAAGGATCACACATGAGCCTCCCACAGATTTTGCCACGGGAAGAAGGGATGGGGGCACCGAGGTTCCAGCTACCCTACTGAGGAGAAGTTAAAGATCATCTTTCCTGCCATTTTAATCTTTCCCACATCGCTCTGCTTGCACCCCTTTGTGTAATTATGAAATCAGAAATTAGGGTGATTATGGAACTCTGCAGTGAGCCCACACCCACGTTTCCAGAATTTTTTTCTGTGACCATCGTACTAGTACCTTAAATGCTTTTAAAACTTGTCTATCTGCCATCCCCCAAGCATATTTGAGAAAAACTGTGGAGTCTTTCTCTTCTGAACTTTGGCTGCTGCTTTTCCTTTTCCTCTGCCCTCACATGGCCCATAGTGAGAGCTCAGCCACGTCTGGAGCTCCCTTGCAGGGTGACAGGAGTCCCCCACGGACATGCCGTTGGTTTCCGAAATGAGTGATAGACCCTTTCTCTGAAGTCCTAGACGTTTCGGTTTAAAGCATCATTTCTCAAATGTGCCTACCAAACACTTAGGGAATTTTGGTGAAATGCATATGGGTCTGGAAGTTCTTGGTGGGGCCCGAGACTCTGCTGATGCTGAGGGTCCTTGTGCCCATTGATGACACTTTCTAATTGTGTCCTAAAAGTGTTACCTGTGCTGTTTCTCTCACTGTATTTTGAGCTAGTTGAGGGTGGCACCGGTACCTTTATACATCTTTATATCCTCCTAGGTGCCTGGTCCATTGTCTCATTGTTAGTGCACAGTAAATATCTGTAGAATTCATGGCAAGTGCTTAAAAGCTCTACTTTGTGTCAGACTGGGCTTAGATAGCCAAAGCTGCCCTTCTCCCTTACTTTTCCTTTATTGGTATATCCCGTGTCACTTCTACTAAAACATGTAACCTCAATCCTGGGCCCAGTCTGTCACTAGAAAGAATCTCCTTGATGCTAAATGCTGACGATTTTGAAGTATTACCTACCTCATGAATATCTGACAGAAAAAAAGATCTCCTGAGAGGTCAATGTTTAACATAGATGATACAACATCATCTATGTGATGTTTCTCGTGTTGCTCTAGGTAATCGATTTCATAGCCTCTTGCTGAGCAACAGCTCTCCTGGGTATATCTGAACCATGGGAGAAACTTTCCTACCACAGAACGTTATTAAGAACTTCCAGGGGCGCCTGGGTGGCTCAGTCGGTTGAGTGTCCGACTTCAGCTCGGGTCACCATCTCGCGGTCCGTGAGTTCGAGCCCCGCGTCGGGCTCTGGGCTGATGGCCCAGAACCTGGAGCCTGCTTCCGATTCTGTGTCTCCCTCTCTCTCTGCCCCTCCCCCGTTCATGCTCTGTCTCTCTCTGTCTCAAAAATAAATAAACGTTAAAAAAAAAAAAAAGAACTTCCAGAAACGGGAGATCTTTAATTATACAGATACCAGAGTTGGATAGACACTCACAGTTCTTCTTCTACCTGTGGTTCTGAATAACCACTCACCTACCTGGTTACCTGGGGTGGGTTTTTGTGGTTCAGGCTTCACAGCTTGCTGCTGTCCTGGCTCTCTGGTGAGCAGGCTGGTGGTAGTTCTCTCCATGGTCCCACACGGTGTCACAGGGTATGCTCAGTCTTGGAAGACGGAAAATAAAGAAACAAACAAAACATGTCTAATCCTTCCCAGCGGAATTTCTGCCTCTGTTCCACCCATGCTTCTCCGGGGGGGGGGGGGGGGAGGGCTCGTGCTGCCTTGGCTGCAGTTGCTGCTTTTAAGAATTGATGGGCCTTGTGGTGCCTGTGTGGCTCAGTTGGTTGGGCGTCTGACTTTGGCTCAGGTCATGATCTCGCGGTTCATGAGTTCGAGCCCCGCGTCGGGCTCTGTGCTGACAGCGCAGAACCTGGAGCCTGCTTCGGATTCTGTGTCTCCCTCCCTCTCTGCCCCTCCTCGCTCATACTCTGTCTCTTAATAATAAATAAATGTTAAAAAAATTTTTTTAAAGACTTGATGGACCTTGTAATCAATGCATAGCCTCCCTCCTTGTAATCAATGCATCTTGTAATCAATGCATCTCCCTCCACTCATGGCTCAATGTCCACAGATTCAGACGCTGCAGGGAAGAGAGGGAGAAATCAGTTCGTTTCAGACAAGAAGTCACTTACTTTCACTTTCTTTACCATCTGAACTATGGCTTGCTGGAGAGAACTTCTGGCCCCCCCTTGGGGCCTCCTTCATCCAAATGTCCCTTTGCCCATGTCAGCCCTCCAGCCTAATGTCCCCTCTGTGGCACATACCTCTGTGACAGCAAGGACATAAAGAACTGAGCTCTCATAATGGGATTCCAGGGCCTTTAGCACTTAAGCAGTAGGACATATTTGAGCAGAAGGGGTCTTCCTAGGACCCTGACCCCATTCCACGTAGTGAGTCATTCCCCGTGCCTATGCCTAAGTTGTGCCCTGGCCGGAGGGGGGCATCTCATTGAATGGATCGTTACTTTGGGATCTGCTTTGTCCTAGTAGCCTCATGTTGGCACAACAAAGTTTCTGAATGTGGCTCTTTCTCAGGCTACAAACAGCCTCCCGCCTTGAACAACTGATGTATAGAACTACATGTGATGTAGTGTGTAGGGCAGTTTGCCAATGGAATATCACGGATTGAGACAAAGAGGCTTTCAGAGCCCTCTTCTTTAGAGATTCCTTGCCCATTACCTCAATCCTCCAGTGTCAGCCTTAGTTTTTATTCTGGCCACATTAGTAATCATTTGCCCTCACACAAAACACAGGCGTCTTTGTGCCTCAACATCACACCTTATTCTCTTCTGTGGGAGAGGGTGAGGCTGTCATTCACTCATTTAAAAAGAACATGTTCAGGGTGTGGCCAAATGCTCATCTGAAACCCTAGAAATTGTAGGTGGAGAGTATTTCACAGCATGTTTGGGGAAGGCCACCGGGGGGAATTATTAATAGTCTTGAGCAATAACAATCATGTAGGCTGTTTCAGAAATTAACTTAATGTGAAAATAGAGGCCATCTGACTTGCTTAAATGTCCAGAAAAGGAGCATATGGGCCCAAATTTGGCTTCAATTTCCCTTTGAAGTTAATGGGTGTGGCAGGCGCTTATCTAATCATGACATGTGGACCAATGTTTTGCACATTCAGGACTTTGTAATGAGATGCGGTGTTTATTTATGTTCCATACGTCTCCCTACAGACTGTAAAAATACCCTTTGCAACCCTGTCTAATCATTGCCAGTGCTGACAGTCAAAGCTAGTGACAGAAGGTAGGTTTATGGGGCAGTAACACTGCCCAGTTGGCATAAAAGATCTATTCCCAGAATAAAAGGTTTAAGCAATCATGTGGACTTCAGTCTGACTAAGGGAGCTTCAGTGGCCTGGTGATTCCAAAGTAATGATCTTTTGGTCAGGTTGGTAGTGAAATAGGAATGTGGGAGAGGTGGGGAAGGTTGTAGTTGATGGTTGTTAAATATGGAGAACATGAGTCTCATCTCTTTCAAGGTCACGCTTAAGTCCCAAAGTCTGTCTGGTGTTTCCATCAAAATGCTCACTGGTCACTCCCTGAATTAGTTTCTATTTACTAAACATTTACTAAATACTCACTAAATTCCAGGGGCTGGGGGAGCCTCAGGGAGTCAAAGAGAAAAAGATGTGGGGCCTAGATTTAGGAGTTCTGTGTCTTATTCTGAATCCCTACAGGACAGTTTGTATAGAGTATGATTCCCAAACCCGCTACTCATTGGAATCACCACTGTAGCTTCTAAAATACTGATGCCTAGATCTTTCCCCAGATATATCAAATCCGAATCTCTGGGACTAAGGTCCCCAGACCTATGTATTTAACGAGTTCTTAAAGACAATTCTTATGCAGGTCAGCTCTGCAAAAGTCTGCAGATCTGAGTCTGGGGACCACTCACCGACACTGCTTTCTTCACACAATGTATAATATGTATACAATGTATAATAATACACAATGTATTAATTGTTTTATGTGTCAAGCTTATACATACAGCTTGATTGAAAATTACTTGAAGGACTGCTTCTTATATTCTCAAAACAAATCACAGTTTTGTGTGCAAACCTTTGATAAATCAGTGTTTTTAAAAGCTTGAGTGCCTATTAGAATTTTTTGGAGAGCTTTTAAAAAATGCTGATACTAGGACCTCACTCCATACCAACTAAATCAGAAATTCTAGACACTGACTCCTGAGCATTGATATAACCAAAAAACCCCCACCAAATTATATATATTATATACATATAATATATATATAATTATATATATACAATTATATATATTATATATATATTTATATAAATATATATATGTGTGTGTGTATATATATATATATATATATATATATAATTCTCCAATTGATTCTAATATGAATCCAGAGTTGAGACCCATTGGAATAAACATTTGCTGTTCATGAGAATAAACTTGCGAAATTAGTTTCTTCCTGGAACCAGCATGCAGCTTTTGATAATTCCTTACATTTGTGTGGTTATTTTCAGCTTTCAAAGTGCTTTCATCTGTCTACCTAAAATGTTGTAAACCCCTGGAAGAGACCTTAGAGGTGGTCTATGCCAGAGGTCAGCTAACATTTCTACAAAGGGCTAGATAGTAAATATTTTAGGCTTTATGAACCTTATGTCAAAACTACTCTGCAGCTATAGAATGAAAGCAGCCATAGGGAATATGTAAATGAGTGGGTATGGGTGTGTTCTAATGAACGTTATTTACCAAACAGGTTGGAGCTGGATTTGGCCCTCAGGGTGTTATTTACTAACCCCTGGTCTACCCAATGTTCTAATTTTACAGATGAGGAAACCGAGCTCCAGTTGGTGACATGTGGGCTTAGATCTCATGGCTAGCAAAAGGCAAAAGTGGGCTTAAAAAAAACAAAACAAACCCAAACAAAGACCCATAATCAGCAAATAGTATTTTTTTAAATTAAAGCATTTAAAAAAAGTTTTTCTCCTCCTTGTCCTCTGTGTCTGACCGGCTTGTGTCCTGGTGGCTGTGTCCATGTTTCTCACTGTACCCAGAATGCAGGCACCTAGAGACTAGAGGCGGAACTTGTCCAGTGATGTCCCTGGGGCCCGGGGCAAAGTAGTGCCCAGTCCATGTAAGTGAACTGAGTGTATCAGAGCCGTGGATTTGGAGCTCTGTCTCAGGTGTTTATTTCAAGGCAACCTAACCCCGGCTGGCTCATTGACTTCCTTAACTATCTTATGTTAATATCTAGCTTACTAGGCTGTGCTTGTGCTCTTTGTAACTTCAAATAATGTTTACATAATGACAGAAAATGTTTTGGGGCTGTGGCAGTAGATAAAGCAAAGGTCAGAAGTCTAATTATTTTGAAAAAGTTGACCTTCATGTTTTGCCAAAAAACTGTAAGAAATCAATTTTTTAAAATTTATTTTTGAGAGAGAGAGAGAGAGAGAGAGAGAGCTAAGGAGGGGCAGAGAGAGAGGAAGACACAAAATCCGAAGCAGGCTCTAGGGTCTGAGGTGTCAGCACAGAGCCCGACATGGGACTCGAACTCATGAACTGTGAGATCATGACCTGAGCTGAAGTCGGACGCTCAACCGACTGAGCCACCCAGGCACCCCAGAAATCAATTTGACCATCATTCTCTCCAAAATTGTTTCCTGTTCACTTTTTCCTCAGTCCAGGCATGTAGGACATATACAATATGTTTCTCTCCTATGTTACATCCAGAAACCTTTCTCTCTGCACCCCCTCCCCACCCTCCCGCCCCCCCCCCATTGTTGTGCAGTCTCTCCAGATTGACCTTGGAAGAGACTGTTTACAGTTGGGTGAACCTGGGACTCTCCTTTCTTGATACAAGCTCAGCAAATGGGCAGGAAAAACCTGCAGAACCTGTTCAGCAATTTCAGACTATAAGCAAGCAATCTAAAGGGAATAGGGGGTGGGTATTACTTTATGAAAGCAATTAAAGCCTTCTCTCCCTAAGTTGTCCACACACAAGGCTGAGCAACAGCCTGAGAAAGTTGCTCATTTACCAGGCAGGTTTTCTGGTTCGCATGCAAACAATGCCATCCTGCTTGTAAAGTGCAACATGCTGTTATCCCGTGTCTCTTGCCTTATCAAAACATGTTTTTCACACACATAATGTCTTAGTGTGGAAAATGTGCAAAACAGATTGTTATGGCCTTGCAAGGGACAAAAAAATTTTTTTTAATTTTTTTTAAGCTTTATTTATTTTTGAGAGAGAGAGAGAGAGAATGAGTGGGGGAGGAACAGACAGAGGGGGACACAGAATCCGAAGCAGGCTTCAGGCTCCGAGCTGTCAGCAGAGTCCAACATGGGGCTCGAACTCACAAACGGCGAGATCACGGCCTGAACTGAGCCCAACTGACTGAGCCACCCAGGCGCCCAACAAGGGAAAAAAATTTTAAAGATGATTTATTCTGGGGAAGAGGGAGTTGAATGCTTCGGAAATAAATGAGGAGGAAAATTTAGCCAACACATACAAAGTATGGCTCTAAAGTCATAGAATTTTTGTGTCCATTGTATAGAAGCACATTATTTGAGTTAAAATGTTTGTACCACCATCCGTAACTTGGGAGATAGAAAAAAAAAAGGAAAAGAAAAGAAAAGACAACATGATTCCTGTCCTCTACTAGCTGACAATTATTTGAGGAGAAAGAACAATAAATGTGTGGGTAACTGAACGAATGCATAGCATACGCATTTAAAAAAATGACAAAGATCTCAGATGAATAGAACAGACCAGTTTTAAATGGATTCAGAGAAGAATATGGCTGAGAGAGGGTAGTGTTTGATTCAGTCTTGAAAGACAGATTTGGAGGGTAAGACGTGCCAACCTAAAGGCTAAACCAACAGAGACAGAAGTGAAGCAAGCAATCTGGCTTGGGTAGTGCATTTTCCTGGGGCATGGAGTTGCCTTGGTTGTAGAGAAGGGGGAAGTGGCTTGTGGAAAACCAAATCATGTCACAGGAACATCTGTGGGCTTGGATTCAAACCCCAGCTCTGCCACTCTCATGACTTGGGGAAAGTAGCTTACTCTTTCAGTTTCCTCGTCTGTAAAATTGGATACTATGAGTATCCATTTCATCGGTTATTTTGAGGACTAAATGAGATAATCCATGTTAAACTCTGTGCATGCTTAACATACAATAAGCAGCCAATAATAATAGCTATAAATTATGGCAGATCTTGAAGGTCAAAGGGAGTCATAATTTCCCAGACTCATATTTATCTTTTAAAGGCATTTGCTTGGGACCTAAAAGTCACTTCTTTTCACTCTTAACCCTAATTTAAGTAAGGGTGTCTCCATCATGGAAAGCTGCTCTCTGAGATCACGGCAAGATGCTCTGAGACTAAACATTAGACTGGCCATTATGAACCAGGACTTAGGAGTTCTTCTTCATTTTTTTTTTGACCTAATATTTTAATGAAAAAAGTTAAAAGGATTTTAAACAGAAAGGAACTCAGAAGAGAATCCATGAGACTTAAAGAATAATCATTGCTTACCACTGAGAATTTGATTTCAGAGGACCTCATTCATGATACATAAATATATATGAGCAATTATTAGGCTGAATATATAGACTAGCTCTTGTCCTTCTTTTATGAAGATAATAGAAGAGAAGTTAAATTCAAGTGATATTAATTTATAAAAATTAAAAATTAAAATTAATTTAATTGATTAAATACATGATACAAATAATTTTTTTTAGTCAAAATGATATTACAAGTATGTATTTATTGGCATGGTTATGTTTTAATACTAAACTGTTTATCAAGTAGCCACTAAGAAATAATTTCTTTGAATAATTTCCTTTTATTAATTTCTTAATAATGTAAATTTCCAATTTTAGGTGGGATACCAAGCTTTCAAAATATGGTTTTCTTACAAGTTTTTATTTAAATTCCATACAGTGTAATATTAGTTTCAGGAGGATATAGTGATTCGTCACTTACATATAACACCCAGTGTTCATCATAATGAGTGCCCTCCTTAGTACCCATCACCCATGTAGCCCATCCCCTCCCTTTATCAAACCTCAGTGTGTTCTCTGTAGTTAAGAGTCTGTCTTGGTTTGCCTCTCTCTCTCTGTCTCTCTTTCTCTCTCTCCCCACCCCCATGTTCATCTGTTTTGTTTCTTAAATTCCATATATGAGTGAAATCTTACAGCATTGTCCTTCTCTGACTGACTTATTTTGCTTAGCATAATACTTTATAACTCCATTCAAGTCATTGCAAATGGCAAGATTTTATTCTTTTTTATGGGCAAGCAATATTCAATTCTCTCTCTCTCTCTCTCCACACACACACACACACACACACACACACACACACATCATATATATACCACAATTGCTTTATCCATTCAACAGTCAAAGGGCATTTAAGTTCTTTCCGTAATTTGGCCATTGTTGATAACGCTGCCATAAATATCAGGATGATTCCCTTAGAATCCGTATTTTTGTATCCTTTGGGTAAATACCTAGTAGTGCAATTACTGGATTGGAGGGTAGTTCTATTTTTAGCTTTTTGAGTAACCTCCATACTGTTTTCCAATTGGCTGTACCAGTTTGCATTCCCACCAGCAGTGCAAGAGGGTTTCCCTTTCTCTGTATCCTAGCCAACATCTCTTGTTTCCTGTGTTATTTTAGCCATTTTGACAGGTGTGAGGTGATATGTCATTGTAGTTTTGACTTGTATTTCCCCGATGATGAGTGATGTTGAGCATCTTTTCATGTGTCTATGGACATCTGTATGTTTTCTCTGCAAAAATGTCTGTTGTCTTCTGCCCATTTCTTTACTAGATTATTTGTTTTTTTGGTGTTGAGTTTTATAAGTTCTTTATATATTTTGGATACTAATTCTTTATCAGATATGTCATTTGCAAATATCTTCTCCCATTCTGAAGGCTGCCTTTTAGTTTTGTTGGTGGTTTCCTTTACTGTGCAGAATTTATCTTGATGAAAGGACTTGAGAATTCTAATCTGAGTGATATAACTGACGCATTCTCTGTGCCTTTGATGATCTAGCCTGTCCATCTATAAAATGGCCTTTGATGCTGATACAAGGAGAGACTCAATATCTCCCTATCACCATCTTTCCACTCTCGGAAAGGTATAAAATTCTAAGTAAGAGTAATGTATCTCTTTGTATGTATGCCTTATTGAATGTGTGCTGAGCCTCAACTAAAAATTTTAAAAGGGAAAAATAAATAAATTAGGGTAGGAGTATTCCAAAGAACTCACAAGATGTCCCCTTAAAGAAAAGGTTTATATATGAGGAAACCGAAGTGCAGATGGCGGACATAACAAGCTCAAACTCACACGGAGCAGATCTCCTGATGTAAATTGGAGGGCTCCTTGTCCATCATATTAATTCTATTTGCTGATTTATAGAAGTTTTAGCCACTTTATCTTCCCAGTAATTAGGACCTCAGGACAGAGAATAACTCTTGTTCTTGGGTCCAGAAAGAAGTATGCCAAGTAAAGATTACACACGGAACTTTTGTTATGCAAAATGCTGCCCTTCATAAATACAGAGACCCCAGGGGCTGTGTTCCCCTCCCTGGGCCTGCCAATGTGTCTCAATTGCCGAGAGCGCCTCCCACCAGCCTACGGATATGGGCTGCTCCTTTGATAGGCCTGTCATCGCCGTTTGATGGCTATGACATACCATTTAGAAGAGGGGTTAATGTCTTTTTGTTGTTGATCCTTAACCTTCCCGGAGCCTGAGCCACTGAGGGGTCTGCTTTCATGCCATGTGTGCAGAAAGCTTTTGCTCGGCCTGAGCCAGTCCGCTGCTGGTTGCCAGGGCCAGCGTGCGCTCACTGCCACTGTGTTTCCCAGCGGCGCCAGTGGGGTCTTTTTCTTCACACGTGCACCCCTGGGGCAATTCTTCCAGGGCAGCGTTGTGTGTGTCCCTCTGCGGGGCCGCCCTGTTGGTGGCTGGGGGTTGTGTGCATCCAGCCCTCTCTCCCCTCGTGTCTGAGCTCTTCCGATCTGACTTCCAGGGCAGTTGCAGCTTGGCCGCTGCCCCGGGCGTCCTCTTGAGGCTTACCCTGTCCTGTGCTGTTTGCACAGCCTAGAAAAGTCCCTTGGGAAGCTTATCAGATGGTCTGATGAAAATAGCAGGAGTCTGTTTCCCATAATCAAGTTGCCATTTTCATCATCGTCTTTGCTGCTGGGTTTCTCTTTCAAGAAAAATTGTAAGACAAACATACTCTTTCCCAAAGAAGTGTGGACTTTTATCGTGACGGTTCAAAGGAGCCTCCCTGTGTAAATACCTCCTTCCCACTCTCATGTGGCAACTTCTCTGTTTGCTTTGAACCTGGCTGGGTGAGGCCAGGTGGTTTTATCACCTCTCTTCTCACCCTTTGGTCTCCCTGGGTTTCTGATTCTCAGGCAGTGCGCTTGAGAATGGGTTGGGCCAGGTAATTTCTGAAGGTATCTGGACACCGGAAGACCCGGAGTGGTCACAGTGACCACAGAGCAGTACATGATGTCTGAGAGAGACTGACCAGGCCTGAGGTCTGGGAAAATTTGACACAGTAATAACCGTTAGCAAATATTGAGCATTTATGGTTTGTCAGACCACAGAGGAGCAGTTTATAAGCATCATGTTACTGATGCTCACAACATTCCAAGAAATTGTTTCTTCTTCTTTGTTTTAAATATTTATTTATTTTTGAGAGAGAGAGAGAGAGAGAGTGAGTGGGAGAGGGGTAGAGAGAGAGAGAGGGACAGAGGATCCAAAGTGGACTCCACGCTGACAGCACCGAGCCTGATGCGGGATCTGAACTCACAAACCATGAGATCATGACCTGAGCCGAAGTCGGATGCTCAACTGACTGAGCCACCCAGGCGCCCCAGGAAAGTGTTTCTTCTATTATTCTCATTTAACGGATGAGAATATGGAGGCTCTGAAAGGCTAAGTGAGTTGCCTGAAACCGCATAGTTACTGTCAGAATCAAAATTTGATCTCCAGGGCTGTTGGACCCTGGTCCCATACCCTTCACCACTATGTTCTAATGATTTAGTTCTGGTGTGTGGAGACACTTGCCAGGCTTAGGGATAAACTGTATCTGTATATAAATAAAGCACCACTGAGGGTATGTCCTGCTCATGGGCACATTCCTTTCAAACTCCAAAGGCTAAGAGGTTATCCTCGTGACTTCGATAGGAAACAGAAGACAGGTTGTCAAGCTTCTTGGGTAATTCTAGGTATTTGGACACCTGTTCAGCTATTCTGGGATTCTGTGGTCGAGTAAGGGGAACATGGGGAGAGTGAGGTCATTATTGCAAAAACCATTTCCTGAGGGCTCGACTTCAGGAAATGCTGGGGCATTAAAAATACCAGTTGTTAGGTCACAAAGGATTTGGGGGAACACAGGGGATATTCATACAAGATTGTGTGTGGGGGCGGTTCTGTATGAAATTTTTAGTAGGTTGAGCAGCATGGTCAAATTTTGAGAAGAGTGACATTTAAAATTTTCCATGGAAATGGTGAAACTTGACTCATGCATTTAGACACGGACTCACAAATAGCAGTTGGCCACCTACTAAGTGCAAGGCCTTGCCCTGGGTGCTTGGGGGTGATGTAAGAGGAATAAAGCATGGTCCTAAGCCCATCAGTGAAGTCTTTATGAACCAGTGACAGTGAGACAGGCTGTTTCTCGAATTCCTTTTGTCTTTCACCTCGTGACACTTTGAGTAAAGGAGGATTTGTTCTTAAAGAAAAACATTTTGTATTCTTTTCTAGCATGAATAATTTCCAAAACAATCTGGTCTGGAAACTCCTGGGGCTTCTTCTCAGGAGGCTATAGCCGTCAGGAGGAAAGAATCAAGAGCCTGGCCTGGCTTATGTACCTCTGGTCACTGTAGAATGAGGCAGGGGAGAGAGAATAGAAAGTATTAATTGACTGCCTCACGTTCTGTACCTTTGAGGATTTTTTTTTTTTGCTTTGTTTAATAGTTTAAAATTACGTTTTTATATAAAATTTGACACATGCTAGAATATACTAATATAATGATGACCCACGAAATCACCATGCAACCTAAGGACCAGAATAGTATCCACACTTGTATCTCCCTGTGTGTTCCTCCCGTGGCTCTAACCATCTAACCACCCCCTCTGGCCTCTTCTCCCAGAGGTAGCCCCTACCTAGGAATCTGTATTTACTAGATAAGAGTGTGGACATTTCAAATCTGTCCATCTGTACGAGATGAGGGAAACAGAGACGAAGCTTAGTGTCCAGGGCTCACTTTGCTGCTGCCAATAGATTTGTGACTGTGTTTGTTTCCAGACAAGGACACCACTGACCCACAAATGAGGTCCCTCCTGGAGAGGCTGCATAGCACAGGGGTAGGAGTGTGGAACTAAAGTCTGGTAGATCTAGCTTCAACCCTCACCTCCATTGGCATGAAGCCCCAATGTGACCTCAGGCAAGTAACTCAACCTCTTTGAACTTCAGTTTTCTCATCACTAAAATGGAGAAGAAGCAGGTAGTACCTGTATCTCCTGGTGGTGATAAGAATTAAAGGAATAAGTGCAGGGAAACTGGTATGTGGGTGGCACTCAATTCAAGACAGTCAAAGGGAAAACTAACTGTTTGAAATGCTGTACGGTGTCTTATCATTACTAGGGAAATATACAGATTATAAGTTTTGTAATCCATAGTATTTCTCCTTTTGCTTTTTACTTTCCCTTCTTATGGTCTTCCACTTTTCCCCACTGGGTCTTAGCACGGTTGTCAATATTATATACAGGTCATCAAAAGAAAAGTAACTAGAACAGTAGATATTTTAGGCAAGATGTGATATGGTGAAATCCTAGGTTAATAAATGCTAGTGGTGAGCAAAAGTAATGTAAATTAAATATAACCGTAAGGACTGATTTAATTCGCTCTCCGTTGTACTGATTAACAAAATTCACTAATTTTTTCAAGTATGTTAATACAAGTAAAACATTTTTTTAAGTCTCCTTATTTTTTCCTTAGTAAGCAAAACTTTTCTTCCTCTTTGAAACACTTTGCCCCTGAGTAACATATATATGTATAATGCGGACATGTAAGTATATACGTATGTATTTGTGTACTTACTAGGTTTTCAAGTTCCTTTTGCCAGACTTGACAAAGAAAGTGGTATTTGGCTATGAACTGTTGCTTGTGAATTACCTACAAATAATTTTAGTTTGTTTTTTTTTTAAATTAACTGAGCTCTTTCATTCAATACAATATTCAGCAAACATTTATTGCATAATTATGAAACAAGTGTATTTTCAAGGGTTAGAAATAAGTCATAAATGCCAGGAGACATAACACTCTGGTGGTTTTCAAGTTGGATTTTAATCACAAAGTCAGTACGTTTAAGAACTATCCATTTGAATACCCACTTATAATAGAAACATTACAAATTTAGGAAAAGAAAGATAGATTCTCTTAATAGATAAATAATGCACTCTGGATGGAAGTAAAATGTAGTAAATCTCATGCATGCCAGGTACTTTACATCTGATGTCTCAGATATTCCTATGACCTTGAGAGGTAAGTGTTCATATCCATGTGTTATTGATGAAGAAACTGGGGTGCAGAGAAATTGAGGGATCTGTTCTGGGTTTCCAGCTAGTAAGAGACACCATCAATTCCAAGTAAATGTCAAATCTTGTTTTAATGTCCTTTCTCCTGTTAGAAACTTTCACTTTTAAATCAGTAAGAAATAAAAATGACCAGGGGCGCCTGGGGAGTCAGTCACTTAAGCATCCGACCCTTGGTTTCGGTTCAGGTCATGATCTCACCGTTTGTGAGATTGAGCCTCATGTCAGGCTCTGTGCTGGCAGTGTGGAGCCTGCTTGGGATTCTCTTTCTCCCCCTCCCTCTCTCCCCCTCCCCCACTCACACTGTCTTTCTCTCAAAATAAGTAAATAAACTTAAAAAAGAAAGAAATAAAAACGACCGTTCTCATATGTGTTCAATATTGTTTTGGAAGTTCTGGTCGCTGAAGGAAGATGTCAAAAAACTAGAAGAATTAATATTTGCAAACAAAATGAAAATGCCACTTTTAGATATTGTGATTGTATTCTTTTAACTAAAAAGAATAGTCTAAAAAAACTATAGGTGTCAATAAAGCAAAAAGATGAATGCAAAACAAATACAATATATTGATCACTAGGAGCTCTTTATCCTATGTCAGAATAATGACATGATATCTACATGATTTAAGAATAAGAAAGTTGCATGTCCTATTTAATATAATCATAAGCATAAAACTTTATTGAATATTAAAGATGATGCATAGAGAGGTATACTATTGTCCTTGAACATAATGATGAATCAGAAAGACTTCTATTCTTTCAATCAGTTTACACGTTGAGCATAACCCATCTCAAAAAAATCTCAATAGGACTTTTGACTTTAGTAAGTATAATTTTTTTTTAATTTGTAAAAATATTTTTATTTATTTTTGAGACAAAGAGCATAAGCAGGGGAGGAGCAGAGAGAGAGGGAGACACAGAATCCAAAGCAGGCTCCAGGCTCCGAGCTGTCAGCACAGAGCCCGACGCAGGGCTCGAACTCACAGACTGTGAGATCATGACCTGAGCCGAAGTCGGTGGCCCAACCGACTGAGCCACCCAGGTGCCCCTAATGAGTATAATTTGTATGTGCACAAACAGATACTATTTATTCAGCACTTACTTTATGGCAGGAACTATTCCAAAGGCTTCACATACAGGAAATACCTCATATAATTGTCACAGAAAACAGAGGCCTGTTTTTGTTATCCCCATTTTACAAATAGGGAGACTGAGGCCGACAGAGTTTAAGTAACTTGCCTAAGTTCACATGATGACTAACAAATTGCTGAGCCATGGTTCAAATCTAGGCTGCCTGTCTCCAGTGACCATGCACTTCTCACCACCTTGCTCAACTAAGAACATTAACTAGTATTTTGCAAAATGAAACATTAAAGTAGAGCTAGGTCTTTCCTGAAAATGCATGTTTTCATTTTCATGAAAATGAAATGGATAAATGGAATAGCATAAATAAATAAACAGATAAATGGAACAGATAAACAGCATAGTTCAGAATGAAGCATACTGTGTGTAAGGATATAATGCGTAACAAGACAGATCTCAAAAGAACAATGAAGAATTATTTAATACTCATTATTTAGGACACTTAACTAACACTTTTTTGAAAAAAAAAGTCAATTCAATACCCCAATTTCATACCTCATCATCAAAATACGTTTTATTTATTTTTTATTAAAATTTTTTTAAATGTTTATTTTTGAGAGAGGGAGAGAGACAGAGTGCGAACAGAGGAGGGGCAGAGAGAGAGGGAGACACAGAACCCAAAGCAGGCTCCAGGCTCTGAGCTGTCAGCACAGAACCCAATGTAGGGCTTGAACCCGCCAACTGTGAGATCATGACCTGAGCCGAAGTTGGATACTTAACCGACTGAGCCACTCAAGCGCCCCAAAATACATTTTAATTTTTTTTCAACGTTTTTTATTTATTTTTGGGACAGAGAGAGACAGAACATGAACGGGGGAGGGGCAGAGAGAGAGGGAGACACAGAATCGGAAACAGGCTCCAGGCTCCGAGCCATCAGCCCAGAGCCCGACGCGGGGCTCGAACTCACGGACCGCGAGATCGTGACCTGGCTGAAGTCGGACGCTTAACCGACTGCGCCACCCAGGCGCCCCCCAAAATACATTTTAAATGGCTAACATGATAGATAATAGAAAACATAGGAGTAAATATAAGTTATTGCCTGTCAGGTGTCTGGAGAAGCCATTATTTTATTTTTTTATTTATTTTTTCCTTTGAAGTGACAGAGGAAATCACAAAGGAAAAGATTGACAGATTTGGCTACATAAAGAATTGTAAACACATGTCCAGCAACAAGAGAAAAATAAGGTCAGCAGATGGGAGAGGATCACATCAGACATGACAACCAGAGCTATCGTCTGTGGTGAAAAACCTCAAAGGAGAAGTGAAAGCAGTAGACGGGTTCTTCTCCATGTGCAGGGCTGTGGGGGTTCAGGAGCGCCAGCTTCCAGCGGGAGGAAGCGGGGCTGGTGTCGGGGGGACTCAGCTGGGAACTCCCCATGGCACGTGGCGCATCCACAGGGACAGGGGGCTGACCTGATGCCTGCCTCAGTCTAGCAAGGCTCCGGGGAACCGGAATGGTCTGAGGGTAGGGCAGGATGTGGTCACCCAGGCATCTTGTCTCCTGGGAGTATCCTTCAGTCAGTGGGGAGAAAAGAAGGGAAAATAGAGGATACAGCACTGCATGTGCAAAGAACTGGGAGTCCTGGAAAATGACCTCAGTGATAAGGACAGAAATTAGTTCCCCAGACAAAGAGAAAGACGGGAATTGTGTCGCTCAAAGCCCTTTGGAGGGTGGAGGGTCTGCAAGCAGGTAAAACAGGATCCTACGGCAGGTGGGATTTTCTTAGCCGTCAGTATATTTTTTATGGGGTGGTGACAGGGCAGTGATTGCTAAGGTTAATCAACCTAAGACTCAGGAGGCCACGTGGGAAGTTGGAGGGAAATAGAAGCTGCGATACATCTGATGAGGCTTCACATTAAGAACTCACGTGATACATGGAAAAAATGACACAAATGAGTAGTATGCAAGACTGCAGTGACCATCAGCCAAGAAGCACGGAGTGGTGATCGCCTTCACATGCAACCGAGAATGAGGGGCTGATGCAACACTGAAAAAGACTTAATGTCAGGGCGCCTCGGTGGCTCAGTTGGTTGAGCGTCCAACTCTTGATTTCAGTTCAGGTCCTGATCTCACAGTTCGTGAGTTCGAGCCCTGCGTCTAGCTTTGCGCTGACAGTGCGGAGCCTGCTTGGGATTCTCTCTCTTCCCCCTCTCTCTGCCCCTTCCCTGCTTGCTCTCTTTCTCAAAATTAATAAATAAACTTAAAAAATTTTAAAAAAACCTCAAATGACTTTATATCTAGTAAACCAGCCTCCTTCCACAAAATCTAAGTACCCTGCAGGAATTTTGGGTTTTGTTCATATAGTAGATACTCAATAAATATTTATTAAATGTAAAACACAATGCCTAACTGTCCCATTTGAGACAAAAGCTTAAGAACTCAAACACTGCTGATGGTATGTGAAACTAGTTCATTATTTTGGGAAAACAAGAAGGCGATGTATCATTATATCTATGCAGATATTCAAGTCTTTGGAACCCATTTGTGGGCCCTTGGAAATTTATTCTGAGAAAATGATTGATATTATGTTCACGAACCCCGCAGGCCAAATCATCGAGCTCCTCCCTGCACCGTGTGTCCGACTGCAAGTGAGATCTTCTTTTTTAAAAAAGTGCTTGCTTGTTTGCTTATTTATTTGTTTGTTCGCTTATTTATTTGCTTGTTCATTTGTTTATTTTGAGAGAGGAAGAAAAAGAGCGTGCATCCACACGGGAGGGGCAGAGAGCGAGAGGGAGACAGAGGATCCAAAGCAGGCTCTGCACTGACAGCAAAGAGACCGATGTGTGACAACAGGGAGCCTGATGCAGGCTTGTACTCACAAGCCCTGAGACTGTGACCTGAACTAAAGTCAGATGCTTCACCGACTGAGCCACCCAGGTGTCCCACAGTAAGATTTTCTTAGGAGTTCTCGAAGTTCCTCATGGCAATCTACCCCCAGTGGCTGTGACTCTGGGCATGCCCCAGCATGTCTGAATCCTACGCTGGCAAGAACTACTTAGGCGCAAATTAGGACCACTGATATGAAAATGATCATTTTGTTAAGTAGTGAGATGAGATATGTGCTTTTACTTGAACACTGTTCTTATATTTTATACTTACATTTTAATGTAAAGTACAGAGGGGCGCCTGGGTGGCGCAGTCGGTTAAGCGTCCGACTTCAGCCAGGTCACGATCTCGCGGTCCGTGAGTTCGAGCCCCGCGTCGGGCTCTGGGCTGATGGCTCGGAGCCTGGAGCCTGTTTGCGATTCTGTGTCTCCCTCTCTCTCTGCCCCTCGCCCGTTCATGCTCTGTCTCTCTCTGTCCCAAAAATAAATAAACGTTGAAAAAAAAATTTTTTTTAAAATAATGTAAAGTACAGAAAAATGAAAAATCACTGCTACCTGTTAACTTCTTGACGGTTCTCAACTTACAATTTTGTGTTTTGTTCTAATATGTTTGAATTTAATTTAAGAAGTATAAGGTAAGGAAGGTTTGAAACCATCCAAAGATTTACAAAGGAAAAGTTGATATTCTTCCCTATGCCATCCAATCCATTTTTACTCCATTTGATGTACGTCTCTCCTCATGTTTCTTTTTCTGTTTACTTAGACAAATAAAACCTAAATGTGTGTCCTCTTATATGGGAAGGCTGTGTGTGTTGATAGAATCACCCTATACACATAAATTTGACACCTGCTGTTTTTTACTTATCAATTCATCAGGACATCTCTTCTGGTCAACTAATACCCCACCAATTACATTTCTAGGAGCATAATATTCTGTAGTATAAATGATTCATAGTTAACTCAGCTAGTTCTCTATTTTTTGAACAATCAACTTATTTTTACAATAACTTAAAAATGCTACAATAAATACTCTTATATATCCATATTTTAAATACATATGTAATTACAAACATACATATTTGCACATACATAAAAAAAATGTTGGTAGTTTTCTCTCAAATATGAAATTGACATTGCTTCATCATGTGTTTTACATTTTAACATCTGTTGCTATGTTTCCCAAAATAAGATGGTAAGTTACAACCCCATCAGCCACATACAAAGTGGGCACATTTGTTTCCTTATCTCTTCACTGAAATTGAGCACACCTTAATTTTTGCCAGTTTGATGGGTGAAAAATGGAATCTCACCATTATTTTGAGATTTTATTTATTATTTTATTTTAGAGACAGAGAGCGCGTGAGTGAGGAGAGGGGCAGAGTGAGAGAGAGAGAATCTCAAGCAGGGTCCATGCTCAGCTCAGAGCCTGATGTGAGGCTCCATTTTATGTCCCTGGGATCATGACCTGAACTGAAATCAAGAGTCAGACGCTCAACTGAGTGAGCTACCCAGGTGCCCCTTTCACCATTATTTTAATTGGCATTTCTCCAACTATTGTTAGGTTGTGTATATTTTCATTAGTTTATTGTCTCTTGAATTTCTCTTTCTGGTATATATATTTGTTTATACGTCTGTCCATTTTTCCTATGGGGCTCTAGCTCTCTGCTTATGTTTTTGTAGGAATTTTGTTTATCATATGCATACGGTCTGTGGTAAAGCGGAAGAAAAATTGTTTCCCTCTACTCATCTTAGGTTCATTGCCTGAGGCCCTGCAAATTAAACCTACGAAAGATAGTTTAATAAGAGAAAGACAAATAGATGTGTATTAACATGTGAATTGCATATACACATGGGAGTACCCAGTGATGAGTAACTCAAACAGGTGGTAAGAAGTTGGCCTTACGTAGCACCTTAACAAAAGAACAACAAATTCTTGCAGAAGTGACAAGGCAAAGGAAAAAGACTTTCAGTTTCTAGGGGGACCGACTGAGGGAAGATAAATACATGCGGGAACTAATGGAAGATACAGGCTAGTCAGTAAAGTTTGTTACATAGATTTCTCTGACTTTTAATCTGGGCTGATGAGGGTCTGGAGTATCTCTAGTAATTAATTTCTGTCTTTCCTGGTGGAGGAGGGGGTGGAACAGCTTTACAAATTTATGTCTTGCTTTTATGCAAATTGGGGGAGAACAGAGAGCTTTTCTTGCATCTGCTTTATCTCAGTTGCCTCCAGCTCCAAATAATCCTTATGCCAAAGGATTGGCATATTTTGGGGTGGCATATCATGCTACCTTTCAGTTGTTTACCTTTTAACTTTGTTCAGTGGTGTAATTTGTCATTAAAACATTAAAATTCATGGACTTAAGTACAGTTGTCTTTTCCTTTATGATTCCCAAGTGTCTTATTTTGCTTTTAGGAAGAACTTCCTTCCCTCGATTATTCAAATTGTTGTCAACATTCTCTTTTTGTTTTCTTGTTTACTTTTAAAATGTTTTCTGGAAATCCAGTTTTAATTTTCTTCTTACATTTCTACACTGTTCCCAGATGATCTCATGTATTCTCATAGCATTAACTCTCGACAATACACTGATGTCTTCTAAATCCGTATTTTTGGGGCGCCTAGGTGGCGCAGTCGGTTGAGCGTCCGACTTCAGCCAGGTCACGATCTCGCGGTCCGTGAGTTCGAGCCCCGCATCTGGCTCTGGGCTGATGGCTCAGAGCCTGGAGCCTGTTTCCGATTCTGTGTCTCCCTCTCTCTCTGCCCCTCCCCCGTTCATGCTCTGTCTCTCTCTGTCCCAAAAATAAATAAACGTTGAAAAAAAAAAATTAAAAAAAAAAAAAAAAAATAAATAAATAAATAAATAAATCCATATTTTTACTGAATTCCATAACTCTTACCATATGTCCAGAGCAAGCCTCAAGTACTCTCCAGCCTACTGAGCGTCTCGCATGCACCAAACTGAACTCATGATTGTGCTTTCTATCCTCTCCTGACTTTACATTCCTGCCTCCCTAGCCTTGGATGGCTCCACCATTAACAAGTAGCCCAAGTCAAGAAGACCGGCAGGGAAGCTTCAGTCCTCCTTTTCACATAAACGTTCAACAAACCTTCGTCTCCTGTCCCACCTTTCCAGTTAATTGCTCTTGAATCTGTCCACTTCTCTGTTCTCATTTCAACTACCTGGGGTACCGCAACAGCCTCCCGACTGCTTTCCTTAACAAATATTTTTCCCTTCCAGTTTCACATTAAAATTGTCATTAGGATTATTCTGAAATGCCAATCAGATTTGACCTATGTCTAAAATCCTTCAATATTCTCCCCTTTAAAGCAAAGTCTAATGTGTAAGCACGGCCTGAAAATAAACTCTTTGAGAGTAAGTCCACATCCTATCTATTTTGGTATAGTAACGTACTTAGTACATATTAATGGGATAAGTGATTATATGAAAGAACACATTTCTGGAAAACCGCTATCACATACATGTATTCCATTAATGTCAGAAGCTAGAATTAATTTTATATACCTCCTTTGTAGTAATTTGAATAGTTTTCTATCGAATCATAAATAAGAACTAATGTTCTAATGGATGTAATAAAAAAAGGCTCAGATTGAAGAATATAATAACGTGTTTTTTGAACAAATGCTTCAATGTGAAGTTATCATGCTGATTTTATGTCTTGAAGGCTCTGATGTGTCTTTCCAAATTGATTTTGTAAGATTTTGCTCATGCTTGAAACACCTCCTGCTGCAAATTAAAATCTTTGAAATTGACGTATCATGATGTTTGCAACTAGCTTTGAAAGAGTTCAGCAAAAAACTGTATATATTGTATATATTATACATGTTTATGCACACACATGTATGTATATATATAAATGCACAGATGTACATATGCATATATGGAGGGAGAAAGAGAGAAAAATAAATGTGGCAAATGTTAACAATTAGTGAATATAGTTGAAGGGTAGATGGATATTTATTCTGCTATATATTTAAATTTTCTGAAAATTTGAAAATTATCAAAAGAATATATTAGGAAAAAGAACCACAGCAGCAGTGTTTGAAAGCATTCATTTAAAAAAAATCTCAAGGGGCGCCTGGGTGGCGCAGTCGGTTAAGCGTCCGACTTCAGCCAGGTCACGATCTTGCGGTCTGTGAGTTCGAGCCCCGCGTCAGGCTCTGGGCTGATGGCTCGGAGCCTGGAGCCTGTTTCCGATGCTGTGTCTCCCTCTCTCTCTGCCCCTCCCCCGTTCATGCTCTGTTTCTCCCTGTCCCCAAAAAAAAAAATAAATAAAAAACGTTGAAAAAAAAATTTAAAAAAAATCTCAAAAAATAATAAAAAAATAATAAGACAATCTCAACAACCATAACATTATAATAATAAAAAAATCTTTTCTGATTCAATAGAAGTTGTATATAATTTTAGTTTTACTTTAGCTATAAAGATGAATGTTTTTCATATGTTTATAATGAATTTGATTTCTCTTTTCATGAATGGTCTTTGTCCATATTTCTATAGGTAATTTCTTTTCTTTTCTTTTCTTTTCTTTTCTTTTCTTTTCTTTTCTCTTTCTTTCTTTCTTTCTTTTTCTTTCTTTGAAAAATGTTTTTATTATTTATTTTTGAAAGAGAGAGAGAGAGGCAGAGTGTGAGTAGGGGAGGGCAGACAGAGCCATAGACACAGAATCTGAAGTAGGCTCCAGGCTCTGAGCTGTCAGCACGGAGGCTCCAGGCTCTGAGCTGTCAGCTCGGAGCCCGATGCAGGGCTCAAACTCTTGAACCACGGGATCACGACCTGAGGCCAAGTCAGACGCTTAACCAACTGAGCCACCCTGACACCCCGGTGGTTTATTTCTTAAGAGCATTTTATATGTGGGGCGTCTGGGTGGCTCAGTTGGTTAAGCATTCAACTCTTGATTTCAGCTCAGGTCATGATCTCATGGTTTCGTGAGATTGAACCCCACTTCAGGCTCTGCACTGACAGTGTGGAGCCTGCTCGGACTTCTTTCTCTCTCTCCTTCTCTGTCCCTCCATCCACCTCAAAATAATAAATAAATTTTTAAAAATTTAAAAAAGAATTTCATATGTAAATGTATTCATGCTTTGTAATATATAAACAGATAACAATGAAACATACATCACTATACAAGAATTTCATATATGGTAAAGAAAGTACCACAAACCAATGGAAAAGGAATGAATGGGAAAAGTTGGCAAACTCACACCCACCTATGAGATTTTTACCATATCTCACACTAGGATAGATAACCAAAATTAATGCCGTATGAATAAAAACTTGGTTGTCAGAAAGTGTGAAATCTTAAAGCAGTTAAAACAAATATTGGTTAAGAGACTGTTAAAAACTGAGAACAAACTGAGGGTTGATGGGGGGTGGGAGGGAGGGGCGGGTGGGTGATGGGTATTGAGGAGGGCACCTTTTGGGATGAGCACTGGGTGTTGTATGGAAACCAATTTGTCAATAAACTTCATATAAAAAAAAAAAACAAAAAAAAAAAACAAATATTGGTTGATCTTGGAAAAGAACTTCCCATAAAAACAATGGAAGAACAAAGGAAAAACTGGCTATGTATTAGATTACACACAAATCTAAAAAAAAATACAAAGACAAACACGAGAGTTGAAGAAATCCTTAACATAAATTATTGAAATCGATAAAAACAATAGTATCACGATAGAGAAAAACATTAAAAACACCAGGAGGAAGGAAATTCAAGTCATGAAAGAAGAAATCCAGATGTCATAAAAGCAAATGAGCAGATATTTCAAAACAGGAATGCGAGTCATTGGTTCAGTTTGCTCTGGGCAGTTTGAGGGAGATTCAATCTCAGCTGATGAAGATCCAAGAAAACTGGCAACAATGCTTTCAGAAATGCTAATATAATTCTTAATTCTCCTTTAGCAAGAGCACAGCAGGCAAGAAGGGCAGATCCTCCAGCCATACTTGGCATTGGTCAGGCCCTTATTAGGGTAATGCAATCAATGTGGGGTTCCACCCTTTAAAATGCATGTGGAGAAACTAAGAGGCACTACCAAAATGATTACAGAGAAAATCAAACCGACTGGGGAAGATTAAGGGGATTGTATTTATTTAGTCTAGAGAGGAAAACGCTAAATAGTGAATAGTTATTTTCAATTATATAAGTATTTGAAAAAAATGATTATCCTGAGGAAACCTAGGTTATTCTATCTATACGATAGGCAATAAACTCAGCGGAATATGGCTAAATTGCATCAAAAGACTTTAATTAACATTAAGCCTTACAAAACTTCAGGGCAGACTAACAAAGAAACAAAGGAACCTCTGTCTTTGTATAACTTTCTGAGCAATTTAGACAACTGCCTATCTTGTGGCTTAGTTATAGAATGGCAGGTGGCTTGGTCCTTGATTAGAATTATAGGTTTATAGAATCTTAGAACTGAAAAATAGCCTCAGTAGATTAAAGTTTCTCATTTACATGTTTTGTAGATTTCTGTTGCCACCCACTCACCAATAGCATATACAAAGAAAAGTATAGGATGTGAAGCCTTGAAGGTTAGAGTTTTATCATGGTTGACTGATTGGAGCCTTTTAAAGCATCTGCTCAAATAATGTGAACAGATCTTAGTTAGCTGGTATGAAAAAACAAACCTAATATGAAGAAACTACCAAGTACTGGGTAGTACTTGGATACTTAAGGGATTTTTTAGTTTTCAGACAAAAACTAGTCTTTTATTCAAAAGAAATGAATATGGTTACATGCACCTATCCATGGTCCCCAGGTCCCCAGATGTAGTGGCCAAGGTGGAGGCAATGTGATACAGTGGTCAAAAGCACAGCAGTTAGACTTATTATATTTATATCTACGTTGAAATCCTTCCTTTCTTCACTTACCAACCTTACAACCTTAAGAATGGTAGTTCGTTTCTCCACTCCTGTTTCCTTGTTTCTAAAATAGGAATAACTTATTTTCTTCATGCATTTTTTTGGATGAACATTAATTAACAAAAAAAGAAAAAAAATTAAGTAAATAGTTTGCTGTAGAGCAGATGCTACAGAACAGTGTTTTTTCCATTTCTAGCTGTGATCCACTGTAAGAATGTGGGAGCGAAATTGATTCAATAAGTAATTGATTGATGTTAAAAAATGAAAATGAGTAAAAAAAATTAATTGCACTTAGTAATCGTAAGCATTGCTTTGAATATTGTTTTTTTTTCTGTTATATATATGTTTGTGTGTGTGAGAGTATTATGAACTTGCGTACTGGTGGTGGTAGAAATATAGTATTTCTTACTGCAGATCACGGTCAAAAAGCTTATCGTCATTACAGGTTACTGTTTTTGTTGTTTTTGATTTTATCCCTTTGTTTTAATTTTCTAGTGCTTTCTGTAGGACCACGGGATAGATCCCCACCTCAAGACTGTCTCGTTTGAAACAACATGACAGCACTTTATACACAAAACAACACTATATATGTTGCCTACATGTGATGTACCTACATCAAGATACCTCTTATAGCAATATACCTGCGTCTACCCTCTCTGGCCTTGGATGCCATGATCCTCATGTATTTTTACTTCTACACGTGTTATAAACCCTATAACATACTGCCATAATTTTTGCTTTAAATGGTCAGTTTTCCACCGAATAAATTGAAAACCAGGAGAAAAAAAAAAACCCTTCCACATTTATGGTGCACTTTAGTGTTTCTTGTAGATCAGGGCCGCTGTCCTCGAGGAAAGGTCCTCCCTCAACCTAAAGAATCTCCTCTGGCATTCTTTGTAGTGTGAATCTGCTGGCAATCACCCCTCTCAATTTTGACAATCTAAAAACATCTCTATCTCCTCCCCACAATTAAAGGACATTGGTGCCGGTTATCAAACTCGGCTAAAATCGCTCTTTCTCAACACCTAAAGGATGCTGTTCCATTGCCATCTGGCCTACTTGGCTTTTGATGGAAAGTCAGCAATTATCTCCATCAGTGTTTCTCTATATGCAATGTCTCCTCTTTACTTGTTGCGTATAAGATTTTCTCTTTATCCTTGGTTTTCAGCAATTTGACCATGATGTGCCCAGTATCGTTTGGTTCTTGTTTTTTTCTGGCCTAGATTCATTGAGTTTCTGGGATCCTGGAGTGGATATTTCTAATCAAATTTGGAAGTTGCTCAGCCATTAGCTTTTTAAACATTTTCTCTCTTTTCTCTCCCTCTGAGACTTCAATTGCATGTCTAGTGGACCTTTTGACTTGATCTTTTAGGATACTTTCTGTTATTTTTAACTCTCAATCTTTTTCCTCTCTGAGACTCAGATTGGAAAATATCTACTGATCTGTCTTAAAAAATTTTTTTTTAACATTTTTTATTTACTTTTGGGAGACAGAGAGTGACAGGGGGAGGGGCAGAAAGAGGGAGACACAGAATCTGAAGCAGGTTCCAGGCTCTGAGCTATCAGCACAGAGCCCAATGTGGGGCAGGAAATCACAAACCATGAGATCATGACCTGAGCCAAAGTTGGACGCTTAACCGACTGAGCCACCCAAGTGCCCCTTTACTGATTTGTCTTTAATTTTACTAATGCTTTCTTCAGAAGTGTACAATCTTCTTGTGTTAGTTTGGGTCCACTAAGAAGTGGATGCAAAGATGGGCTTAGACTTCCGAAAGCATATTGGGAAAACGTCTGTAAATAATAAAAGATGAGGGAGTAGGAGCAGGTAGAGAGAAACTTCAGACCACACTAAAGTTTGATGCCTGAGAAAGAGAGGAAAAGGGAAAGGAACAAAAGATTTTACAGGAAATTTAGACTTTTGCACAGAAGTAAACAAGTTTTCCCAGGCTGATGAGAATTTCTCAATCGAAAGTCACCCATTTGGAGAAGCCCAATGACTTATAGGAGTGGGCCTACATTAATACCCTTGTCACGCCATTGGCTGGGGGCCGCCTATAGGAAGCATGGTTTTGGTGTGATGTCATGATAGGTCCAGAGAAACAGTAGCTGGGCTATTAGTCAATTTTTCTCCCCATAGCAGGAAATCTGAGCACTAGACATCTATGATTAATCTATTGCTGTTAATCCCATTTAATATTTTAAAAATAATCTTAGATATTGTGTTTTTAGTTCTATCATTTTTTTTTTCATTTGGTGTTTTTAGTATTTCTCTTTAGTATTTAATTTGGTATTTTTTAGTATTTCTATTTCTATCCTAGAAAACCCCCTCTCTTCATCCTTAACATCTATCTTTTCCAGTAAATGCTTTCATATGTTTATAATAGTTATTTTCAAATCTTTGTCTGCTAATTCCAAGTTTGATCGTCTGGTGGCCTGATTCTTTAGATTATATTTTCTCTTAAATATGGTCACATTTTCCTGTTTCTTTGCAAGTCTCATAATTTTAACATTGTTTTCTGGATATTGTGTGTAAAAGTGGAGATGGAGGTATATTATTTGTTGTTTTCTTTATTATCCTAGAGAATGTAAGTTAGGGTGAGGAAATAATAATTCAGCTCTCTCCTAGCGGGATTTTGAGTTGGTGTTAAATTGCAGCTTTTACTAGATTGAATTCAACTGTGACTAACCACATTCCCAGCTTCCTTCATAGACTTTTGACATTTCCAGTATTTAGGCTGGACAAGGTTAGTAGTTTCACCTTTGAATCAAAATCTGAAGGATCCCTGGATTTCGAGCATCATGAGAATGCGAGAGACTATGTCATTATGTTCTTTTTGTCAGTCTCTCCTGCACTCTTTCTCACTATAATTTGGAAGTTGGGACAAGGAGAGCACTGTCAGGCAGAGTGATTTATTTTTTTTTTTAGTCAGGGCTCTATCAGATTCTTATCCTCCTTGCCAGGTTTCATTGTTGAATAACACCTGGCTGTGTGTCATCTCCTCTGAGAATCCTGTACAGAATCCTTTAGAGCAGAAGTCAGTATATTTTTTCTGTGAAGAACCAGAAAATAACTTAAGTTTTGTGGGCTGGTCTCTGTCATTAATACTCAACCCAGCCAGTGTAGCATGAAAGCTGCAGGTTACAAGCCTCTGATGGTCATTCTTGCCTTCTTGCAGGTTCTAAGGTCACTACACAAATAAGATGTAAAGGATGAGCATGGCTATGTTCCCTCAAAACCTAATTTACCAAAACAGGTTGTAGTTTCCTGACACCTCTCTTCAATAATCAGTAGACCTAAATAATTATGCTTACCCAATTATAAGGTGGTTAGTTATTCATTTGGGCTACTTTGAACACGGTTGCTGTGCAATGGACTCCTTTCCTAGCACATATGTTGGGCACACAATCATTCTTTGCAGAATAAATGAAAGAAAGGAAGAAAATGTGAGATGACTGTGAAAATGGAAAGAGAGAAGCAAGTGAGGAAATAAAAGTATTTGATGAATAATGCTAGTCTCTGTAACAGATACCCTCCCCCAACTGCCGCCCCGCCAAACCTCAATGTCTTGACCCAACAAAAATGTATTTCTTGCTTACATCATAGTTCATTGTAGAATGGCAGGGTCAGACGGAACAGACTCTGTTCCACACAGTCATTCGGGAACCCCAGTCCTTCCACCTGACGGCTCCACCAATCTACTGTAGGGCCTCAAAGTCTTCTCCATTCAGCCAGGGAAAGAAAGCAAGGAGCATAAGTGGAACGTCTTAATGGCACCCATCACTTTTGCTTGTTCTGTCGCTAAGATCTCAGTCACAGCCACTGCCCTACGGTGGAAAATGGATGCGGAAAATTGTGTTCTAGCTCTGTGCCTGGAAAGAAGAGGGGATGATTGCTGTTGGTGAGCACTAGATGTCTAGTTTGGGTTGCAATAAAAGAAGGCAGTGAGGGGATACGGCAGTTTAGATGAGAAAGCAGTCAAGATGACACTTCCCAGAGGGAGGAGACAGCGTTTTCAGTGATGGTATCCAAGTTAATTTTCTCAATTGAAGCTTGTAGAGCTTGTAAGTGCTATCGTTTGCAAATACATCAACGATCGCAGATAAATATAATCGTGTGTCAATATAGGAAAAACCTTCACCAAACTATGATTGGCCACACTCCAAGATACACTAGAACACTGTGGCAGATGTATGGGAATGTACCTGTCCTTGGGCTGAGTGAGGTTACAGGCACCAGGTCATTTTAAAGCCCAGGGTACAATTATCAATCTCTGAAAACAATTTTATCCTAATTTAATCTTAATTACGTTGAGTCTCTTTCTCAGTAGCTGCAATTATGTCTTTCCAAATAATCCCACTAGACATTTCTCAGTATTATGGAGAACGCTTCCTTATCAGAGTTGGTGGGAAAGAGTGGTAGGAATGGCAAGGCAGAGCTCCTCCTATAAGAAAGCACTTTAGAAAGTACCGCATGAAAGAAAGACATTGATAATGCAGTGGTGTGTGGTCATTATCATATTATCATCATCATTTTAGTTTATTTATTTCGGTTGAATTGCTCATGGAGTTGAAATACCAGTAATGGTACTTGCCTAAGGGAGATTAACCCATGAGACTTACAATTATTATTTTAAGTAAGGATTACAGAGAAGCTGTCTTCCTGGTGATGCAAAAAAAAAAAAAAAAAAAAAGGATGGTGGGTCCCTTCCAAAACCATACTTCCTTTAAAAATCTGGCGTCAAAGTGGGCTTTCCGGGGCAGTGGATGATCTGGAGATGCCACAATTTAGCAGTAGTCCCTGGGCCTGAATTTCTGTTGTCCCTATAGTGGTTTATGGCACAAATGAAAACTATCTGGAATTAGATTCAGGCCCTTGAGCTGAGACAGCTTGAAGAAAGCCACCGAGGAGGTTGGAAGAAAACCTCACCCTTTCATTTACACAACGATGAGGCATTTCCACTGAAGCCGCAGTTCTTTAAATAGGCCCTCCATTTTCTCCCTGACAGGTCTGGAAGTACCTCCGACTGCTCTCCCTCGTGGTCTCCAGGAAGGTTGCCAGCATTTCACCCCTGCTGTCATGACTGTGGCCCCCTTGGCAGGATGTGTGAGCCTTCTCACTGCCATAGAGCATGGATATGTTTGGCTCGGTAACCATGCTTAGAAGTTGGGTCGAATGGATTGTCGTGACCGGCTTCTGTTCTGTCTTTTCTCCTAGGATGTGAGTTATCTTGGTTGACGCTGAAGAATGAATAGAATGCAGATGTAGTAGGGGTGAGTGGAGGCTATAAATTTGTTTTCGTGATTGGCAAATTTTCATTTTGTATATGCAAGGAATTTGCGTGCGCATAGGAGAATGTAAAATTTACCATTACAAGAAATTAGAATGACAGATGTAGGTGTACTATAAACTAATGATTATGCTAACCAAAGAAAGGAAACATCACTATTAAATAGCTAGTTGAGATTTTATTTCATTTTGGAAAGTAGAAATTCATGGGAAGAATTCTAAGCGAAGGGTGGGCTACGCTAACTGGGGTCTTAGAAACGCAGCAAGCTCTCAATAGGTGATAGTCATTAGTAATAATTTTAGTTAATATTGATTGAATGCCCATCATGTGTCAAGCAATGTTCCAATGACTCTAAAATGTAAGGAATATGATTCCCGTTTTGTAAATGAGGAAACTGAGGCATAGAGAATTTATGGATCTTGAATAAGTCCACAAAGTAAGCTTAGAGCCAGACTTCAATCCCAGCTGGCCTGACTCCAGATCCCCACCCGATAACCTTTCCTACATTCTCTTGCCCACCAGCCTGGCATATGGGTTCACTTTCCTATGCCCTTTTTCTTTTTCCTGATTTTTCAGGGTGTAGTTCTAAGAGAAAGAGGGAATCGACCTTTCTCACATGATGCCCACAGCTTTTCTCTCCTGTTCAGGCAGCAGCCCTAGCTCCAGGTGGAAAAGGCAACCTACTCACTGAGAAGGTTCTAACCTCTGCAGCCCCTGTGGGAATCAGGGTATTTGGAAGAGGTAAGGAAGCTCTAGGCTAAGGAGAAAATGGAAATGAAGGGCCTTGTGCTCTCTCCAAATGCCCTAAGGGCTCCAGCATAGATTAGCTGCAATGGGTGTCTTGGAGCACGCAGAAAAAAGTTTTTTACTGAGAATAAGTAGACACAAAGAACGTCTCCCCCTCCACTATCCCCAGATACACACGTTCACACATACACACACAACACACACACCATACGCGTTTGAAACTTTGTATTTCAAGTATCAATAAATTGAGATTTGTTGGCATTGTGGCTACATTGAACAGATGAAAATCATTACAGCTTAGATATTTCTGCCCTTTTTGCACAAGGAATAAGAGAGATAATAGTCTAAGATGTGTAGCGGGAATGCTTTCAGCTTTGGCTTCAAGTCACTTTATAGAAAAATTTTAGAGATATACTTGTAGAAGTGTAAGCTGTATGACGTTGGTCATTCAAGGCAAAAAGACCAATTTTCCAGACGTGTGCCAGAATGTGTTCACACTGACAAAAGCAGTCTTTTCCTGGAGTAGAAATTGGAAGGCCATGGGCTTATTCTGATGTTCTTGCCATGGCTAATCCAATTTTCTTTAAATATTAAAAAAAAAAATGATATTATTTCCAAATGACATTGATTGGTAACAGATCATTGCCCTTTGAAAACAAATTTTATGTATTTATTTGGAATTTAGTACATGTTTTTTAATTTTATTTTTTTTAGTTTACATTCAAATTAGTTAGCATATAGTGCAACAATGATTTCAGGAGTAGATTCCTTAATGCCCCTTAACCATTTAGCCTTATTTATTTTTTAGTAGGAGGAAATAACCAGGAACTGAGTCTGAAGAAAATGTGGGTGATAAAAAAAAAAAAAAAAGTGATATGGCTATGGTGAAACACAGGGTGTGACTGTAATAATAAGATTAAATTTAATTGTGTGAAGTTGTTGCTGTGAAGGTGATTTCCAAAAAAAAGCAAATACTACAACAACAACAAAAATTGTGCAGATGTGTGGCAGCATTGAGTTTGTGGTGTCTTGATAAGTAACAGGTGTCTCCTTGATCTGACAGTCGTCTTGTGTAAGTATGAATTCACTTGAGGATGTTCACAAGATTCAGTTTCATCTTTTATGGTCACATGATGTATGTATTTGAGTAACAATTCCAGTATAGTATAGGTTTAATAGTAGAAAAATTAAGGTTTTAGCAATGTCTGATAGGAAGAAAAGTCAAATTAGGTCAGCATATCTGGTTAGAGATAATTTTACGATGAAGCCATGTCTTTCTCTCTTGTACCTCCTATGTAATTCTTCAGCCTGAAGGAATATTCAGAATGGGTAACAGTAGTGCCAGAAAGTAGAGCAGAAAATGTATGGACTTCTCTTGGCAGCTTGAGAGATGACTAGCAAGTCTTTTATTTTTTTTATAGCCCAGGGGAGGAAATGAACATACTTGAAACTTCTTTAGTAGGACTTCATTTTTATTACTGCTACTAGATTTAAAATTTCAAAGGGATAGTCTTGAGTTCTGAATCCTGATGGAAAGCTTCGCATTTCACACTCCTTACTCTCGGGTTCAGCTTTGACAGCTAGTGTTGGTTCCCCAGTGACGCGGCAGAGACGAAAGCCCTGGGTTAGGAGTTAACAGATTTGGGCAAAGTCCTTTCTCTGTGTTTGTTGTTACTAGATCTGTGCTTGTGTTGGACAAGTTAGCCCTGCCTCCCTCGGTCTTAGGGATCACATCGTTAAAATGAATAGAACGAACAAGATGTCTCAAAGTTTCTCTTTAGGTTCTAACCTTCAGTGACTCGGTGTTCTCTCAAGTCACGAATTGGGTATTTTGTGGTGTTGATAACACAGATACCCTAAGATACTGGCTTACTTGGCATCTGGCGTTAAAGGAAAGAGCCAGCTCAGCAAACCCATTTTGTCTTCCCTCAGAGTGTGAGCTGGGGTAGGGAATGACCTACCCAAGCACTGACACAATCATCATTCTTATGGTGAGGCAACTTAACAACTAGCTTGCCTGTTTCTTGGTTGACATACCCAGAAATTATCATCATTACATGCTTCATGTATTGCTTAATTGATGGACTGTAGTATTTTTGGAGTGGTGAATTTTGCAATACTCCCTTTCTTTTGATGGTTTTAAACCAGAGAGCCATTATGGAAAATCAACTCTCTTCTGCATGTATACATAATTAGCATTGAATTCTCATGCAGATCAATCTGATTATAACTATTCTACATTGAACTGGAGCAATTCAGAACAAAGAGCAGTTCATCATACTCATGGTCATGCAATTGTAAACCATTTACGTTTTTTGTTAGGTTACAAAAACATTGTATATAAAACCCTTCTAGAAGTCCCTAAGTTCCTAACTCGGCAAACAGGGCTCTCTTCACTATATAACAAAGCTACAAAAATAAAGCAAAATATTTGCCGAAAGTATCTCAGGATAACTCCCCAGATTACCACAAAACCTTTGCAAATTCAGACACCATGGCACATAAATCGAACTGCTCCTACTCCTGGTTTAAAACGTGTTTCAGGAACTGAACACGCAGGTGTCTGAACTGCATATCAGTGAGAAGCTTCCAGAAAGTGATTGACTTGAGTGATTGAACGGTACGTTCAGCTTTGCAGATACACCTTTTATTGACTATTTTAAAAACTCAGCAAACATAGGGGAAGGGCCATATTGCTTGGCAATAGGGAGTAATAATTGGTAATGGGCACCACTGTTGAAATTCAGGAATATTGGTAGGTGCATGTGGATGTTTGGGGGAACTGACCTTGGGATAGAAAGCTCATGGCAAAAAGGCTCTTCAGTAAAATAATCCACACTTTTAGAGTGCAAATTCTACATGAAGACAGGATTTATGGTCTTAGCAGGTACTCAGGGAAATCTTGGACTAAAGCTGTTCATGGCCGGGAAAGCCTGGGGAAATGCGAATACACTTTGGCATACTTATAAGAAAGTGTCAAAACCCCTCAAATATCAAGTGGTTTTTGGAGGATTTTTCAAACTGTAGAAGTTTAGGGTAAAGCAAGTTCTTTTAATATTTTAGAGTTATGGACTAAACTCCTAGAAATAAAAGTCTATTTAATTCATGTTTTGCGGGGCGCCTGGGCAGCTCAGTCAGTTGTGTCTGACTTCCGCTCAGGTCATGATCTCATGACCTGGTGAGTTCAAGCCCTGCAATGGGCTGTCTGCTTTTAGTAGAGCCTGCTTTGGATTCTCTGTCCCCCTCTCTCTCTGCCCTTCCCCCACTCGAGTTCTCTCTGTCTCTCTCAAAAATAAATAAAACATTTATTTTTTGCTTTCAATAAGGAACACATCTATATCTCTATATCTACTTTATGTATTACCCTTGCATCTTCCAAAGGTGGCTATGTGTGGATTTGAGGTAAAGACAAAGAAGAAAGATGGAGAAGGGAAATGGAACAGGAATGGAGGAAGAGGAAGGGGAAGGAACATGAAGCAAGAAATTAGACAATTTGTACAAACTTTCTGTCTTGAATGAGTTTCTTTTATACTTCTCTATGAGATGTTACTATTAAAAATGATATTATGATGAGATCTTGACTATTCTTGTCTCAGTATAAATCAGCAGATAAATCTCTTTTTTCCCCCATTTCCTTTCCCATCTGGTGTTAGGAGTGTCTTGTTACAAATTTTCCTCCGTATCTAAGATGGGACCCCTTGGTGCGTCCAGCAGTTATAAGGCAAGCCCGCTTTCATATCTTTGAGGTAAATGAATACAGAAGTTGGTCCACTTGCTTCAGTGGTTGAGAATTCCACTTCCCCATGACTGTATTTGTGCCTTCCTGCAGCTGTCCCCTTGGATCACACTGATGGATGACTCACTCAAACAGGAATGACCATTTTCTCATTAGGTGTAGAGTTCTAAATTTGAGTTGAGTGGTATCTAATTTTTGTGAAGGAAAGCATATCAGTCATCTTTTGTTGGGTTATGCTGCAATAATAAATGACCCTCAAATTTCAGTTCCTTACAAGAATGAAAGCTAGTATTTTGCTCATGCGGTCCCTCATCCTCTTCACTTTGGGATCCATGTTGATAGAAGATTCCCATCTGAGAACATGATGAGCCTTGTGTCAGAGGTGGAAGCTCACAATGGCTCTCAAAGCTTCTGCACATGTCACTTCCACTGCCATGTCACCTGCCAGAGGAAATCACACGGCCAAGTCTGATAGGAATGTAAAATCATCTCGCATGCGGACACAGTGAATATTTTGAAAAATAATAAAATCTATCGGAAAGACTGTGAGGCAAAACTGTTTTAAGTCCTGTTCTTTGCTGGAGGACTAAAATGACGACCTGATCCTTGCCTTCTCGGCCTTTCTCGTAATTTATAGCTTTATCTGTATGACAACAAAACAGCAGAGCTGAGGAGCAAGACTTGTGGGGAAAGTCCTTTGCTGGCACTTGAGGTACCAAATGTCTTTCAAAAAAGAAGTGTCATAAGAGATCTTTAAACTATAACCAAAAGACTGGTGCCCAGGAGCCTTTCCTGAATTAGCCCCAGTCTCCTACTCACCAGTTGTTTAAAACAAGGGTCCCCTTCCACTGCTCTTATCCCATCAATGAGCCATTCTCCTCGTGGCAATATAAAATAATGATGAACCCATGATTTACTACTTGATTCTATTGGATTAGAAGTGATCTAAGAGCAGAGGTTACTACACAGCAGAGTGAAAGTCACTGTTTACCTGTAAAGTTCCTTAAAATCATAGACAATTCTGACTTGGTTTTTCTGTTCATTTCCCAGAAAGAGAAAATTATTTGGTTTCAAGACCTTTTATCACTTAGTTTTTTCTTTTTAAAGATATAGAACAAAACATAGGCACCATCCATCCATCCATCCAACAAATACCGAAAGCCCATTATAGTCCACGCACTAAGTCAGGTGCTGGGTTATGGTACCAGAGGCTCACAGTTTCTGCCCTTGTTAATTTTACCTTTGAGTGGGAGTGACCCAGACAGATCAAATAACCACACAGGCGTAGTTATAAACTGTGATAAACATTAGGAGAAAAACTTAAAGCATATTTTAAGAACATAGAGAAGACTGACTTATTTGGTGTCTCTGCAAAGCCTTTTCTGAGGAAATGACAGTTGGGCTGAGATCTGAAGGAAAAGTGGCAGTTGTCTATATAAAGAACGAAGACAAAACAATTCAAAGAAGATGCAGAGGCATGTGCACAGACCCTAAAGTGGGAGGAAGGGAAGAAAGGGCAGTTGTGAGGGAGTACAACAAGCAAGGCAGCAAACAGTGTGAAGCACAGGTGGGGCCAGTTTACTCAAGGCCTTCTATGCCATTTTAAAAGTTTAGGTCTTTATTCACTCAAAGGTATTGAGAAGGGACATGCCAAAACTTGAGCTTTTAAGTGTCACCCTGGTCGGCATGTGAAGTGGATTGGAGAGTGGTAAATGGATGGCAAGATGTCAACATAAAATCTTTTGCAGTGATGGAGATAGAAATTTTCACGCAGTGCAGAACTAGCCCCTAAAAGGTGGATAGCACACTACTGATAATCTGGATTCTTAGTTCTAACAATTGATTTTTTAAAATTGTTCTTAAAATTTTTTTTAATGTTTATTCTTGAGAGACAGAGAGACAGAGAGACAGAGAGCACGAGTAGGGGAAGGGCAGAGAGAGAGGGAGATCTAGAATCTGAAGCAGGCTCCAGGCTCTGAGCTGTCAATACAGAGCCTGATGTGGGGCTCAAACCCACAAACCGTAAGGTCATGACCTGAGTTGAAGTTGGATGTTTAACCGACTGAGCCACCCAGGCGCTCCTCTAACAATGAATTTTTAAAACCTTAGACCCAAGGGCACCTGGGTGGCTCAGTTGGTTAAGCATCCAACTCCGGCTCAGGTCATGATCTCAAGTTCATGGGTTGGAGCCCTGTCTCGGGCTTACTGCTGACAGTGTGGAGTGTACTTCAAATCCTTTGTCTCTCTCTCTTTGCCCTCCCTCACTCATTCCCTCTCTTTCTCTCTCTCTCTCTCTCTCTCTCTTTCTCTCTGTCTCTCAAAATAAGTAAATAAACATTAAAAAACTTAGAGCCCAGTTTAGCACAAATCTAATTTAACTAGTTCATGGTTCACGATTTACAACACTATTCAAAATGCACCTCTCAGCTAAATAATCTCAACTACACCACAAGTGTAGGTCTATGACCCTCTAGTGATTTCAGCGGATGGGCTTCAGGGAATCCATGAAGATTCTGAAATTCCATGAAAATTATGTGTGCTTATGTTTGTATATTTTTCTAGGGAGAAGGTCTATCTATATTTCATCAGATTCCTGACCCCAAAATGACTAAGAAATAACTGATTTCTCTTACCACTTGACCAACACATAGTTACTCTATCACCACAATGCAGTCCTAGATAATATGTCTTGAACTGGTGGAAAAGGTTAGCGGACTGACAAAGGTTTGAGCTCCTCTTTCCTCGTGCAGAGGGGTTGCTGAGAAGTGGCTGACCAGCCAGAGACTCTATTTCCCCATTCCTTTGCATCTGTAAGGGGGCTGTGGGGGCACATGACTACCTCTGACCAATAGAATGCATGTAGACATTTTACTTGACACTCGGTGTGCAGTTGGGTATGTATCTGATAGCCTTTCCCACACAATTCTTCCACCGTCTCTAGTGACCTTGGAGGTCATGTTTTGAAACTGACAACATCACAAGACGGAAGAATCCTGGATTTCTGAGTCATGGCGGCAGCCAGGAGAGCTGTCCAACTACGAACACCTGCATCGGATTTTAGTGATTAGGAAATAAATTTTTATTATCTTATGCAATTGAGATTTAGGGTTATTTGTTGCAGCAGTTAATCTACCCTGGCATACAAAAAATAACATCTCACACAGGAAGATACAGTAATATGGATGTGTTGGCTGGAAAAAGTCCTCTTTGGATTTCTTCCTGGAACAAAGAGACAGCACCGTCTTGCAGGCCATAGTTTCTTTGTGTCATTTCGCAATGTGTAAGTTACTCTGAGTTCAGATTTCTCGGAATCCAGGTCTTGGGTGCGTGTGAGTACAATTACCATAGATAGCTAATGTAAATGGCTTTTAGTCACACAAGAACAATTTTAATACAAGAGACACATGTTTTTAGCGGGTAGCCATATTCATTTAGCAAATATTTGTTTATTGAGTTTCTTTCACGTGTTTTAAAATGTACCTGAGGGGTTTTTTTTAACCAGGTATGTTAACTGGTTTTTGAAAAGATAACTTTTCAAAGTTATCTTCAGATAACTGTTTTTGAAAAGAGTTTTTTGTTTACAGTTCACAAGAAGGTGAGACACGCTAAGCCACGCGAACCACGTGGAGAAGCACCAGGGTTGGTCAGGAGGCAGGAGTGAAGGGAACAGCATTTGTTTTGGTTTTCATGGGAAGACATGGGCGAGGCAGGGTAAGCTCCTGAGCAGGTTTGGGATTAAAGAGTTTGAATCATTTTGACAGGCTATAGGGGCCACCAAGGGCAGAGGATAGTGTCCCTGAGGACAGTGCCTGATAAAAGGAGGTGGGGGAGAGTACAGACTCCTGAGGGGTTGCTTTGCACATGAAAGCTGTGCTTGCAGGCAAATTGTTTATCATCTCCAGGAATTAGCAAATCCTGGGAGGAACAGGTCCTCCTCAGTCCACAAGGACCCTGGATGTCAAAATATAGGAGATAAAAAAAATTGGGGTGTTTGGATGGCTCAGTTGGTTACGTGTCCAACCCTTGATTTTGGCTCAGGTCACGATCTCACGGTTCATGGGATCAAGCCCCACTTGGGCTAACCTGCTTGCGATTCTCTTTCTCTCTCTGCGTCTCCCCCGTTCATGCTCTCCCTCTCTCTCTGTGTCTGTCAAAATAAAAATAAAAATTTTTTTAAAAAGATTAATATACAATGTACCAGACATATTTTAAAAAAATGAGTCACCGGGGTCTCTCTAGGTAAAATTAAATTAACTAAATCATTATGAGGACACAGACTTACGAACATTTAATAGACATAATTAGTGACTCATTACACCATGGAAGTCATTAAAAAAATTTTTTTTAATGTTTATTTATTTTTGAGAGAGAGAGAGCATAAGCAGGGGAGGGATAGAGAGAGAGAGACAGAGGGTCTGAAGCAGGCTCCAGACTCTGAGCTGTCAGCACAGAGCCCGACATGGGTTTCGAACCCACAAACCGTGAGATCGTGACCTGAAGTCAGATGCTTAGTCTGACTAAGCCTCAGTCAGACTGAGCCACCCAGGTGCCCCGTGGACATCATTCTGACCACTGAACATTTTTACCAAAATTATTCACTTAAGTATATATGTCAAGTTGCTCAAGATCAAACTAAAGTCATGGATATTTCAAATTACTAACAGGAAGTCCTTGAGTTGTGTGGCTACTTCAGGGTTAAATTAGAGTTTATATTGAAAACATGAAGTTTATATTGTTTATATTGAGTTTATATTGAAACATGAACCTGGAAAGTATGCAGAGTCTACATTGGTTCTGGAAGGTAAATGCAATTCCCCCTTAACAAATACCTCAAGTTCCCATCCAAAAACCACCCCCCATCTTGCCTAAGAACAGCATTCTAGAATATAATCTGTGCCTAAATTTATCAGGGTTCCTCCGTTGTTTATTTCCAACATTTTACAACTTCAGTCCTTTATAGATCACCTTCTCAACTTTTGCTATATAGCATTCTTTTTCTATCTATATAGCACTTTTTTTCTCTGTTTTCTTAACTCTTTCCTACAGATCAACTCACTGTGGTACTATGTGAGCCTCATCTTCAGCAGTTTTTGTATCTGTGTAATTTTGGATTTAAAGTGCTAATTACAGGGGAATAAAAAGAGAGAGAAGGAAGCATACCATAAGAGACTCTTAACATAGAGAACAAACTGAGAGTTGATGGAGAGAGGTGGGTGGGGGGTGGGCTAGAAGGGAGATGGGTATTAAGGAGGGCACTTGTCCTCATGAGCACTGGGTGTTGTATGTAAGTGATGAATCCCTAAATTCTACTCCTGAAACCAATATCACACTATATGTTAACTAACTAGAATTTAAATACAAAATTGGAAGGAAAAAAAATGCTAATTACACATTTTCTCTAATTTGTATAAAAATAAACATAGAGGTACTAAAGATCTTTAAAACGCTATTTGTGTGCCAGATAACAACACAGCGGTGGCAATTGCCAGTCGTGTCATTGTCACCCGGGGGGCAATCCCAGCTGGGAGGATGCTTCAGTCCACTGAGCATACTTTTTAAGGCTCCTCATTGTAGAGCCCCTGCCTCTCTCCCTTTTCTACTATCGTTTTCAATTGTCTGGGCATCGATGACTGACCTTAATTTCCTGACAGGTCCTACTTTTTGTTTCCATGAGCTCCAGAACCGGGTCTGTGCCTTTAACGCTGCCCTCCCCCACTCCAGACAGGCCCATAGCTGGCCTCTAAAAATCCCCTCAGCTCTGCTTCAAGGCTTCTTCCAGCTTCTCCCTCCCACTCACAGCCCCAACCCTGTGCTGCCTCCAGCTCCTGCTTCTCCCCCGCTGGGTTTTGCCTTTCTGCTCAGTCCCTTTAGGACGTTGTGTGGGTATTATTTTTCTACAGGGTTTAATCCTACCTTTCGACCTGAATGCTGCCTTTGGGGGCTCCTTGGTTTCAAACTCTGAACCCCATGAGCCAATTCTATCCATCCCATTCAGTTTTTCGTCCTGGGTACTGAGAACCCCAATCAGAATAAGGCATCGCAGATTTGCCCAGTTACCCAAGGGGAAAACAAGGGGCTTTTCCACGGCTCATCCCTTTGCCTGGAATGCTCTTCCTCTTCCTTGGTCTCCTGGTACGTTCCCACTTAGTTCACACCGCTCAGTTCCAATATCACCACTTCCCAAGAGCCTTCCGTGCCCTCCCTAGGCAGCGTTACTTTTCTCCTGTTGTGTTGTATCATAGAGCTCTCTGCAATTGTGATTATTGGTCTGGATACCTGTCTCTCCTGTTCATTTGAGGACTACAAGGCAGGGAATATATTTCAGTGATCTTTAATTCCCCGGCACTTAACACAATGCTCAGAGCACAGGCAGCGTTTAAAGGATGTTTACCGAATGCATGAATAAATTAATAAACTGGAAATATGCTAATTAATGTGTACTTTGGAATAGTTTTGAAATCTAGTTCCTGGATAGGATACCGGAATGGGAAGATAAGTGTTCTTACAATAAAATAATGTCAGGAATAATTGTCATTAAGTTTCCCTCCCAACCCCCACTCCTGATCCTCCCAGCCCCCACTCCCATCTCCCCTCCTGGGCACAGGAGACCCATGGGATAGGAGAACTTTTACTTATACATTGGAGCAGGAAGTGGCCTCTGACCCCGGGGTGAAATGTCACGTTCACGCCCAATCCCCAGAGATCCACTAAACTAAGTCCTGTGAGGAATTTTGGTAGGGCTAAATACTAGGAAAAACACTGAATATTTACACAGTACATTTTTCCCCAGTTTAAGCTGAAGAAAAAAAAAAAAAAAGAAAAAAGGAGGGAAAGCCAAAATTAAATAAGCCAGCTGGTTTAGCTTCTCTTTTTACATATTTTCCATTGCAATCCTTCTCTTAGTCATAAAGTCTTTCTCAACCACTTTACTGCTTTTCATTTGGCTGAAAGTTTTTCAGTTTTTTTCTACATTAAAAACATACAGATTGAAAGGTTGAATGGATTTGACTTTATCCTCTCTTTCTCTTCTCTTCTTCCCCCTTCCACTGCACATACACACACACACACACACACACACACACACACTCACACACACTGTCCAACTGTGTTTGGTTAAAATCGGTTACTGATAAGAGCTATCCAGAAACAGGACCTCCGCTCTTTCTGGGAAATGAAGCCCCATCATTGTGGAGGTGCAAAAAATATTAGATGTTACTCTCCTCTCCCCCGTGAGCCGGTGCCACGCTCCATCCCCGGGTCTGCCTGCGGAGGCCCAGCTTCAGAAGTTGAGCCCTGAACAGCTGCTGAACAACAATAGTTCCTAACGGAGCCAGTAAATAGACGAGGCCTAATTTTCTTGACCTTTTCCACCTCTGCGCCATCCTCAGAATAGTGTTTTGATTCTGGGCTGGGAGGGGGAAGGGAAGAAGGATAAGGGAGGCTCCTTTTTCACTTTGTCTTTCTCTGTCCTTAAAAATAAAAGAGAGAAGTGCTCATTGGGAAATTCTGCTTAGTAATTTAGTTCCCAGTCTTAAAAAACAACCAAAAAAAAAAAAAATGGTATGTGACGTGTGTGTGCGTGCGTGTGCATGCGTGTGTTTAGCACTTCCATTTGAAGACAGTGCTGATCCATAAAAAAGACCACTCTTTCGGAGGCTGGGTGATTTGCTCAGTGGAGGAGACTCCCTGGTGTCCTTCCAGCAGGTCACTCCACCTGGACAAGCTGGCCGGGGAGGGGAACTTTGGCCATTGGTAGCAGTTCAGCATTAGTGGGTACAAATAATGTTAATTCTTTCAAAGACTCGAACAGGAATCCATATGCTCTGTTCAGCTCTCAGACAAGGACCAACCCAATAAAGGCTCTGGCCATGTGATAACGAGGCATTTCTTTCAACGTAGAAGAAAGAACGTTCCCCGCTCTTCTTACCAGGTTGGGAACATTTTATCTTTATGGAGCTCAAATGAAACCCTGGCCTCCTGGCTGCCAACCGAATTCTGGAGAACGCCAGTCACCCCAATCCATCGCCATACAAGCTTGCAACAGAGCAGCCCTGATGCGGGGGATTTTTTTTTTTTTTTTTTTAAGTCAGCGAGTGAGAAGTAAATCAAAGCTTTGAGCTTTGCCAGGCTGCCCATGTGTGTGAAGCTCAAAGGAATTGCTTCTCTCCCTCTCCCCCCTTACTAACAAAAGACCCACTAATCCTGATTCCCTTACACAAAAACAAAGTGTAAAACCAGCCGAGGGACTGGAAATAAAATGAATGCTGTGGGAGCAGCTGGCACATTAAGGCCCCCCAGAGCACTCGCTGGCACCTCACCCTGAAACCCAATCACCCTGTCTCCGTGGGGGCTGAGGAGGGATTTAGCTTTGCCACAACACAGTGAAGTGTATTTTTAACAAATAAACACAATTTTGGCATCTTTAGCCGGGGAATGCTTTCTGCACTCGCTGTCAACTCCCTGGACCCCTCCCATCCTCCACCACCCCCAGCCCCAAGAAAAAGCTGCAAAAAGAGGTGAGCGCCCCCAAACGTGTTAGATGGGGAAAGAATGGCCGCGCCCCCACTTTACGACCACATGCTACTTTCCCTTCTGAACCCCAACAACCCTCGGTGATCTTAGTTGCGTTTCCCGAAGTCTTGCGTCTTGCCTAATCGCCAGCGAGGTTTGCGTTCCGTCCCCATTTCCTGAACTCTGTCCCTTGGTGGCTTCACCTTTTCGCAAAGCAAACCCGGCCCAGACTTCTGGGAAGGCCGAGTGGCAGATCTTCAGGGCGGATTGGCTCAAGAGTTGCACTGAGAAGAGCTACCCCGCTTTCTCCGTCCGCGTCTGCTGATTCTTTGGGCCTGGGGATGAAGGACGGCCGCCAGCTTTTCTCAGGGCCTCGGCCACGTCCCACGCTGGGAATTCACAGCTGCTGTGTGGCGGCTCCGGGGAGACTTACTGGGAACGAGTAAGTTGTAGTTAATTCCAACCGCTTCGCGAAGTCACAGGCGACTCTCCCCTGAGGGTCCAGACTACTGCCTGCAAGGGAGAAGTGAGAAGAATATGCTGAAAGCAGGAAGGAGAAAGAACATTCATGAGGGAGTCGGGCTACCGGCCGGGAAACTCCCAGAGAAAGAAGCCCTTCTCTTTCTCTGAGTGCGATTCCCAGCTCCCCGGGCCGGGGAGCCTCTCCTAATTGAGGTCGGAATTGCAGTGCTTCCCCGATGCTAAGTGTGATCACACTTAATTCCAAGCAGCAAAGTCCACTTCGGACCCATATTTTCACCCTGACAGGGCGAATCTGAATACTCGCTGGGTTGAGGCTGGTGCTTGAGTAACTTGCCCAGCAGATACGAATGTTACTTTTTCAAAAAAGAAAAAAAGAACATGTTTAATAGCTCAGGAGCAACCTTTTGCTGACCCCAGAATCACCTCAGGAATTCTGTCAAGGGCAGCTCTTTGAATATGTTGTTCTGGAAGGAGGATTGTCTCCCTGTGTTCCTCTCAGGTCTAGCTCGCTCTTTCTTCCCACTGGGAAGTTTCACCTCGGTCCAGCATGAACCCTGTCAAAATCCTTGGTTTCCTTTCAATTCCCCTATACCTTGACATCAGAACCTAATTTGGTTTTCTTTGTCTTCCTAGCATCTGACTAATCTTCGCTCTGTGTTTCACTGGTTTTGTTTCCCCCTCTAGTTGTCTGAGTCTGAATAATTTCCCAAGGTTTGGTTTCTGGTCATATCACAGGATGCCTGTATCCAAGGAAGCCTGACACTCCAGGGGCCCAACATGGCAGAACTGTTCCGGATTTCACATCAAGACCGAGATAGAACAACTTCCAGAAGAAAACGGAGGAGACCACCTTCTCTCAGGCCTCCTTAGGAGCTTCCCAGTGAGCTGCTTAAATCCCGTTGCTTAGATTTGTGTCCTGTGGACCTCCCTAACAGACAATAATGGGAATGACCATTATTGGCTTAGACTAATCAGGATCCACCTTCTGGACATGAGAACAACTTTGAGTGAAGCTCGAGGCTGAGAGGAGGTAGGGTAATAACTAAACTAAATGAAAATTTGATTTAGAAGGTCAAGGTGGGGAACAGAAGTTGAAAGCCAACAGTGTCTGCTACACTGCTTGTCTTCACCTCTCCTTGGAAACTCGTGCACCCTAAAGGTTTTAACTGCCTTTCTGCGAATTGGCCAAGACTCCTCCTGATTCCTAGCTACACATTCACATTCGATGCTGTTACCTCTAATCCAACCATGCAGATAAATTTATCTTCCCTTTCCTCTTACCCACTTCCCCCAGACTCAGTCCTTTCGACTTCACTGGTTTTGTTTACGGTAGGACCATTTTCCTTACCATCTAGGCTTCTGTTTCATTACTTGCTTTCCCCCAGGTTATGTTAAATTAGTCTCTAGGTCTTGTTGATTCTTCTTTAGAGGGATTGTCCTCATCCCTTTCTTTCTTTCCACTTGTCTAAACCAGCTCTTAACAGGTCCCTCGTCTTTCAGTGTCTTCACATTTAAACAGACTTCAAACAAATCTTCCAAAACAACACTTCGTCATATCATCCCTTTACTAAAAAGTGTTTATTCCTATTATCTAAGATTTAAGAAAAACTCCTTAGCCTAATAGTCAAACTGATCTTCCTTAATCCGATTCCAACCTACCTTTTCAGATATTTCTTCTATTACATCTACATATGAGCCCTTAACCACTCATGAAGTTCCACTTAGAGTCTCTCCAAACACATCTTATACTTAGGTATGAAGTTGGTTTGATTTCACAAACTAGCAGCAAGTATTTTGGACACATTACCTTGCCTTTAGGAGGCTCAGACTTGTTATCTATAAAATAATTTTTAAGAGAGGCAAAAATAAGAATAAAAATATTCTTACACTGTTTATTCCTTAGGCATATTAAATAGGAATGATTATCTCTGTACTTATCAAGTGTATCGGTCAGTGTGTAATTATCTATTGCTGCATAACAAATTACCACAAAAACCTAGTGGCTGAAATAATATTTATCTTATAGTTTCTATAGGTCAAGGGTCTGGAGGTGGCTTAGCTGGTGATTGGGGCTCAAGGTTTCACTCAAGTTGTTGGGTGGGACTGAGGTCTCATCCAAAGGCTCAACTGGGATGGGCGGATCTACTTCCAAGCTCACTCATGTGGTGTTGACAGGTCTAGATCACTCATCACACGAGACTCTACACAGGGCTGCCTCATAACATAGCAATGCTGTTCTCCAGGGTCATTGACCCAAGTGAGAGCATGAGAGAGGACATCCCAAGGTGAAAATCACATTTTTTTTTTTATAACCTATTCATTAGAAGTGAACCAGTAAATCCAGTCCATACTAGAAGACAGGAGATTATACAGGGCATGAATACCAGTAAACAGGAATCATCAGGGGCCTTCTTGGAGAGTGCCTACCATAATCAAGGACTCTTGGTTGACAGGGAGTGAATTCAAATTACCTTTAAAAATGACACATTTCTTGGAAGAATACTGATGTATCTCATAGACTTGAAAAAAGAGATTGAGAAACAGAGGGTCCCAGAGATTGCATATAGTACATGGATGATTTCTTCCTGAACATTTTCTTCCTGTTAGTTCTAGAAAATCACAGCCCCCTTGACTTTTCTCCTACTCACCTAGATGATCCTTCTCAGACTTCTTTGTTAATTTTCCTTTTTCCTGATTTGAAATTTATTTTTTTTTAGAGAGAGAAAGAGAGAGCATGAGCAGAAAAGAGGGGCAGAGGGAGAGAGAGAGAGAGAGAAGCTTAAGCAGGCTCACCCTCAGCAGAGCCCGATGTGGGGCTCGATCCCACAACCCTGGGATCATGACCTGAGCTGAAATCAAGAGTTGGATGCTCAACCCACTGAGTCACACAGGCACCCCTACTTTTTCTTGATTTTTATATGTTGAAGGACCTCAGGGATTAGTCTTCACCAAATTACTTCTATTCTCTATCTAAATCCACTCCCTAGGAATATGTTAGAACCTCATATTTTAAATGACATTTATGCTTTAAATAATTCCTTTGTTAGCTAAGATAATACCGGCCATTATAACAGCTTCAGAAATATGTTCTGATTTAGCATCATAGACACTTATTTGTAACTGACAAAAAGTCCAAGCTGGATGTTGTTGATCAGTTGACAACACTCTTCAAAGTGGAGATTTAGGCTCCTTCCTTGTTGTAATTCTACTGTCTTCAACTGAGAGCTTCCAAGTTGTCATATTTGTTTGTAACAAGCCAGGAAGAGAGTGAATGATCAGGCACAAGAGATTTTTATGGGTTAGGCCTGCCATGGCATCCTATGTACTGGCTAGAATTCGTTTGTATGGTTAGATTAAATTGTGAAGGTAGTTGAATATTTTAGTCCAGAATATTTTAGTCCAGAACCCAGCAAGAAAAACAGGTAAATTTGGGGATGACTCTCTAATTGCACTCGTAAATTTTTACCTTTCTACCTCTTATCCCAGCGTTTCTCTCTTTTTTTGATTCCTGACTTACTTATCTACTTACCTAGTTGGCATCAGCCTAGATAACATCCCACAAGCAGTGTGGCCAGAAAGGAAAAGAAATTTCTCTTTTGGAATTTCACTCTCAAATATTCCAGGGAAGATCCTTACTGGTCCTGGTTGGGTCACCTTACCACCTGCTTAGACCTATCACCATGGCCTGAAAAATGGGATGTACCGATTAGTCTTGCCTACTCTGTGACCAAGAAGACTGAAACTCACCCAATGAATCAGAAATGGCCACTGGAAGAATTTCTGTTAGCTGGGCAGATGACACAATTTGCACCTCTTCCACAAGTTTTGATGCCGATGTGAAGCACAGAGGTTGAGGCAAATACTGCTAAAGCATAGACTTTAACTCATCAAGGTCATTGGACTTGTGTGAATCTTATAGCAAACATTGTGACACTAATTCTTTAAAAATTTTTTTTAAACATTTATTTATTTTGAGAGACAGAGACAGACAAAACACAAGCAGGGGCAGGGTAGAGAGAGAGAGAGGGAGATACAGAATCTGAGGCAGGCTGCAGGCTCTGGGCTTTCAGCACAGAGCCCGACATGGTGCTCAAGCCCACGAACTGTGAGATCATGATCTGAACCCAAGTTGTATGCTTAACCGACTGAGCCACCCAGGCACCCCTGTGACATTCACTCATTCATTAATTCATTCAGTGTTTACTAAGGCCCTGATACATATAAGTCCCTGTCTGGATGTGTTGGAGTACTATTATTTGTGGGGAGCATGGTAATAGGCACTCAGAAGCTACAACTGAATCACTGTCATATTTTTGTGACTCAGAGATTCCTTTTCTCTGGGCAAGAAATTGTCGGGCTTGACTTCACTTTAGCACCATGACTCCGTCTAATCTGTGCCATCACCTGAATCACTCTTTGAAGTGTTTCTGCTGGTTATTCTTAGATTCCACTATTGGAAAGAGAAATTAAGATTCTTGTCAATACAGGCATTAAAATCATGTAGGGTTTACTGGCTCTTTATCAGTGAAGATTGCTGAGGGTAATCTTATTTCAAGCCTATTTTCTCTAAAGGAGCAATGAATAAATTGCACTTATTTAAAATTGTTTGTAACAGTATCTGCTATACCTCAACATTGCCAGGACCCCTAGAGGAGGTAACCTAGGAGGTGGATGGATTAGGAGTCTGGATCTCAAATTAAAATTTCCTTTTGTGATCTCAAATCACATTTTCCTTTGCAATGAGACCTTAAGGATGTGGTTCTCAAAGTAGGGTTCCCTAGGCCAAAAGTAGCAGCATTACATGCAGACCTATTAGAAATGTGCATTCTTGGGTCCCACCTCAGACTCGCTAAATCAGAAACTCTGGCGTTAAGGCTCAGCAAACTGTGTTTTAACAAGTTTCCTCCATCGGAGTGGCTCCTGCTCCTCCCACAGGCCCCAGGTGACAGGACGTCAGGTAAAATTTTAGAACCAGTGACTTTTCTGTTCCACAAAAGTGAATTTTCTGATGATGAATAAGATGGAAAATTGACCTTTTCTTGGCTCTGCTTTTCTGATGATATTTTCTCCAAGAATTACGGTGGCGGTAGTCCAACTGATACCCTATTTTTAATTATGCCTCTCTTCCTATATGAGGAATGAAGAAAAAAATGTGTGTATTGAGTGTGTGTGATTTACGTTTCACTTGGCTCACTCAGCTTGATAAGAATATAGGCATGGTCTTCAGACAAACTTATTCCAGTCCCAGTTCTTTTGCATGGGAGTTAAATAGGAGGAATAGTTTTGTTTTTCCTTCATTTCCTCCCCTAAGGCACACCTATGGTTCCAGGAAATGCACAAAATGACCTGATAGCCTTTGCAAGGCAGACGATGCAACCAGATTGAGATGTGCTGATATATAATATACATAGCAACTGTGATATCAGCTATAGTACGTGTGTGTGTGTGTGTGTATGTAGTATATACGTATAATACATATGTTTATGTAAAACAAAAGCCCAAAACAATGCCATCCTTTCTGAATAAAGAAGAATGATACCATTATAATCCCAGGTCCTCTGGTAATGACTTAAATTTTCAAAGTTACATTTGACTGTGCATAGATATTTATGTAGGGAGGGGAAAAAAAGAAGAAGAAAAGGATATCATCCCAGATAACTGAAAGCTTCTAAACTCTGGCACTTAATGGGAATGGCATCCCTCAGAGGAATGTTGCTTTAGAGCTGATCAAGGATCTGCATGAAGTATTTGTTTTTCACTATCATTTCAATGTTTTTCTGTTTCCATAAGGCTAATGTTGTTGCCAGCAGAGCCTCTAAGTGATAAGACTTTAGCACTTACTCTATTTGTGGATATTTTATAACCAAGAATAGAAAGCTGGTGTGCTGACTTCTTGTAGTTGAACCAAATTGCTTTAAAAAAAGAAAATGTCAGGTGCAAAGCTCTCTATTCAAGTCATGGTTAATACATCACAGCATTTCAATGATTGCCTTCAAACAATTTCTTATTTCTAGCAGCCAAATATCAGGGGCAGAGGCTGATCCTGTGGGTTGCCGAATTCACAGTTTCGTCAAATTTCTCAAGTAAAAGTAATCAATAAAAAATATTGCAATATTTTACATTTTCATACTAACTTTTCAAAGCATGGTGTGCATATCACACTTCTACCACAGTTCAGTTCAGACAAACCACATTCGGATGCTCAGTAGTCACATATGGAGAGTGACCGCCATATTGGGCCATAAAGCTGAATAGGCCAATTAGTATTCCGTCAGTGAGTTGATTTGATAATTGGTTTAAGGAGAGCTCAAAGGCTTCCCTCCTTGGGTAAGTGAAGGGACGGGTGACTCACACTCCCAGGGCTCCTATTCTCCCTTTTCCACCAGCTCTACACACTCCTCAGGATTCATCTCTCTCCCCATCCCCTTACCTCTCTCTACCCCCAATCCCACTATGTGAGAACACACTCCCCAGGATGCATCAGACACTCTCCATGACAAGTTGGCTGGAGGAGAAGAAGAAAATACTGAGTCTGGTTTCCAGGTGACTCTATACACTATGCATTGATGGCAGCTGAAAATGGGCCTGCTGTAGCCACAGGGGTTGTCCTGAAGGAAAATGGGAAAGGGCAACCCATTGGACAGAACTGCAAGTGACTCATGTGATCTTCCACTTTCCCTGAAAGGGTCTTCTTTCAGGTGGCATGTCTATGCCACCTGAGGACTGATAACGGGCCAAATTCAACATACCAGTGGATGTCACCTGCTCTGTAAGTGAGATGATGACCTCGTGCTGGAGTTAACCAATCTGCAGAAGAGTTAAAAAGAAATGCTGCTCTGCTTGGGTAGGTGTTCTTTGCCTGAAGTCTGTGATTTAAGTCTTCCAGGGTCCAGCACTTTGCAGTTTTGTTGAGTTGGAAGTTAACTATTTTTACGCCCCCACCCCCACCCCAAGTCTAAAGCAGTTTAGATAGTAGACCCCTTAGCAGGGGATGGTCACACTACACAGGTGGTGAGCGACTACCAAGGTGGGATTTGGGTTGCTCTCTTCTCACCTTTGCTTCAGATGGATTCAAGGTACCTGCCCATCTTTGCAGGACTTGGGAATGACAGCACACAGAATCTAGTAGGTGAAAGAAAGTCTTCAGATTTACAAACTATTTTGAGATACAATATCTGATTGTGGTTACCTGCACAGAAAGTCACTGTCAGCAAATAGTGGAAAACCTACTGTTCTTGAGAGAAATGTACAGTCAAAGAAACCCCAAGCCTATCTGAAAAATACCTTGTTCTATAAAAATCCCTGAATAAATTCCCAGGCCCTTAAACCTGTACCACCTAGAAGTGGGTGCTGAAGCTCAGTGACCCCAAGTCTTATGGATTGAATGTTTGAGTCCCCTCAAAATTCCTATGTTGAAGCCCTAACATCCAGTGTGATTGATGGTGGGGCCTTTGGGAGGTGATTAGATTTAGAAGAGGTCATGAAGCAGAGCCTCCATGAAGGATTTAGTGTCCTTATAAGAAGAGGAAAAGACCAGAGCTCCCTCTCTCTCCCCATCCCCTTACGTCCCTCTACCGCCAATCCCACTATGTGAGAACACAGCTAAAATGGAGCTCTCTATAAGCTATAAAGTGTCCTTACCAGAATCTGACCATTTGGGAACCTCAGACTTGGACTTCCCAGCCTCCATAAACGTGAGAAGCAAATGTCTGTTGTTCAAACCACCCAGTCCCTGGTATTTTGTTATGGCACCTCAAGCTAGGACCCCAAGGAAAGGAATACTCTGCAATGTCTACCTCAGTTCTGGTTGTGAAAGATGACACACAAATAAGAACTTCCTGGAGTAACCAGTGTCAGCGCTACAGGAGACAATAGACAAAAGAAACACTCCCAGGGATTAGGACCATGGGCTGTCAGCTGGGTCAACAATTAACCACACCATTGCCATGGTCCTGTCATGGCTGTGCTGTTTCTGCGCTGCAGATTTTGATCATTGCTGGGGAGCTGTGACAGCTCTGTATTTCCTTTTCCTCCCTCCCAAAGCAGCTTTTTTTTTTTTAATTGCAGTTATCCTATCTCCTTCATTACCATTTTATATTTGGTTTAATAGGAGTAGTAACTTGTCTTTTAGTCTTATAGTAGCCACATCTGACTCTGATAGAGAGAAAAGCGCGCAGAGACTCTGGCTTTGAGCTGGATACAGTAAATGAATGTAGTTTGTTCCATGCATGGGATGAGTGCATTAACGTGTTTGAGTATCTTAGAGGATGGAGTTCACTACTGGCTTTCCAATAGCCATTTCCCCCAACCCCATGTTATTCCTTAGTAACAGAACCCTGGGTCACGGTTAAGCTGAATGGCATAGAGTAGGAATAAAACTCTGTAGAAATTACTGTGTTTGCAACAGCTATTCCCATACTTTTGAGATCATACTTATTTGTTGGTTTTTTTTCATTGAAGTGAAAATTATTCAAGGGAAAATGAATAATTTGGTCATCGTAGAATGGGCTCTTAGTTAATCAGTGGTCACCAAACTTAATGAAAACTCCAAGGAGGCTTCTAAATGGGCAGTAGCATCTGACCAATTGTTTGTCACATCGGTAAGTGCTCTTACACTCACTTCTGTCAACAGAACTATTGTGTAATGAATATTCTGCAATCGTGAGATGGTTGGCCCCACTGCATCTCGTAGATGGAATCTGGGTATACACTAGGGTTATACAAGTTAACAGGATTTCAGAATAAGTCTGCTTCAGTTTTGAGATTAGAACCCACTAAAGATTTGTTTTCATTTCTGTCTTGGACCCTCATGCATATTTATATATTCAACAGAATATTCTTATCCCCAATAATGTTCATGTAATATTGGCATAAAGAGGCACAAAATCGATGTCTTTGTCACCCTTTAAGTTCATCTCAAAAACAAAGGGATATTGAGGCATAGCAGATCATTTTAAAGATAGTACTCTAACCCTCTTCCTGTAAGAATTCACTAATAATCTAAGTTAAGCAGGCATTTGTCATAAAAATGGGGTATGAACACATCTACATAGATGGTCCGCTTTGAATTTACTTAATTTTAAACAGGAGATTTGAAACATAATGAATAAAAAGCCAACTTCATCATAGAAGTAGAACTTCTCTTTTGTTTTTTTATATTTAAGAAGGATGTTTTTCCAAGAGGTTCCTACAGTGAGTATAGGGCTCAATCTTACACACATGCTTTCCCACATATGATCCTGAATAGGCTGCTGAATGATAAGATGATAAGATGGACAAAAGCAATACCAGAAGGGTACTTTTCTTTCTCTCTTTCTTTTCTTTCTTTTCTTTTTTTAAAGGAATAATAGGGTCATTGTGCAGGCTTCCAAATGACAAAATAGCTTACTAAAAATGCAGGTTCGAAGCTGGTTGATGTTTCACTGCAGTTTAAAAGCTCTTTCCAAGCTCAGATGAACACATTGATAATTGAAAACTATCTGGACACGTTATATGCTCTAGATATTAATCTGAGGCTTTCATGAGTGCCTATACCTTCAGCCCTTCACACTAGCTAAGCTGCCTTAAATCCTTTCTGGAAGAAGGCAGGATATGGGTAAATCTATTGGTTAATTAAATTAATATGGTGTCCCACATTTGTTGAGACAGCTTTCAATCTAGAGAGGATTTGCTCCTCTTATCTTCTCAGCCTCATTAAAGATGCAACTGCCCAAACCAGTTTTATAAGAACAATATACCCTGAAATAATCCAAATTAAATGATTTCTTAAGGCAGCGTCAAAGAACTTCCAGATAATTTTACAATGTAACCAGCCAAGGGTATTAACTTCATTTTGCCATTGCTTTTCTCTATGTGAAAAGAGGGAATTTGTTTTTTCTGGAGGGATATTTACCATAAGATGGCTTGCTTACATTTATTTTCATGTGAACATAAACATCTCCCAACTGCAGAATTTCAAATACATATCAAACAAAGGAAGGCTCTTCTCTTGAAGTGAATGTCATCACATAAGCCAGCAAAGCCACTGGCCATTGTGAATGGCAATGGCTTCTAAGGGACTTAAACCATTTTGATGATCGCTGACGGTAGAGTTTGGAAACTTCCAACACATGGCTAAACTTGGGGGAGGGGTGTCTACAATGGTCCTGAACACTTAATTGAGTACGTCACTTTCCTAGGTAGTTTGTTTAAATATATCTTTTTAATGTTTATTTATTTTTGAGAGAGAGAGAGAGAGACAGAGTGTGAGCCGGGGAAGGGCAGAGAGAGAGGGAGACACAGAAGCCGAAGCAGGCTCCAGGCTCTCAGCTGTCAACACGGAGCCCGATGCGGGGCTTGAACCCACAAACCGTGATATCATGATCTGAGCCGAAGTCGGAGGCCCAACGGACTGAGCCACCCAGGTGCCCCTCCTAGGTAGTTTGTTTAAAGTGAGTCTCCAAAGCTCATAACCACTGGGCGCAGATCTGATATGCTCATGAGATCTGATGTGTTTTATGAGAGGATGTAACCAAACTCTGGCTTGTCTTTTTTTCTATTCTGTTTCTTTTTAAATCTGTTATGTGCTGCTTCATTTAGTTCATTCCATTGCTTTAAAATTTGTAGGAACCATCTACTTAGAATATGATTTTAAATTTAAAAGTGGGACTTGGATTTGAAAACAGCTTTTTTCTTTTTTTAAAAAATTTCCCCCACATTTGATCTGAGTGGTGATTGTATTAAATCAGGCTTTTATGGAAACACTGTCATTAAACACTTCTCATGGTCCCTAGGGACAGGATTTGGAAACACAAGGCAGGCCTTTCTGATTAGGGGTATGAGCACTCCCACTCCCACATTTGCAATGGTTTTATGTTTGATTTGTAATAACTCCCAGCTAATGATCCTCTTCTAGAGCTATTTAAAGAAGTCCTAACCAAAATTTTAAAGGAACTAGGTGAAAAACGTGAACAGAAAACATTAACACGACGGATAAATGTGTGTCTCCCATCCCCCATGAAGCACAATCCTTCAAATCCTCCTCCTTGTTTTTCTACCCTTTTCTTGGATTCAGTTTGCCTGACCCTGTCCTTTCTCTCTCCCTTCTTACCCTCAGGGGCCTGGCCATTCCTCTGGTGCTAAAATTTTGGATCTGCTTTTTTTCATTCTTCCCCCCAATGATCTTCCAAGTCCTCAGTTCTGTTCTGTCCTCCCACTAATTTTTCTGGAGGCTTCCATTGCCTGATCCTCCTCTAGGCTTCTCCTCCATCCATTTCTTCCTTTCCTTTGGCCTGAATTTTTGAGGCTTTTTTTTTTTTTTCCTTCCTGTTCATTCCACCACTAGTCAGAAACGACCTCTTAACCTTGGAGGTTCCCATCCCCACTGACATCTGTTTAAATCTGGACAAATCTTTCTCTAGAACTCTCAGAGCAGGAATTTCCTGACCTAGCAAAGCAAACACCAGAACATGGCATCCCATGTTTCAGAAGGAATCGTTTTGGTTGAAGGATGGAAACTGAAGGTGCCCCCTCCACTACAAGCTATGCAAAATAGACAAGTGGAAACAGAAGGCAGATGGGAGTTCAAAATTTTGGCTATTGGCAAATCTTGATATTTAGTGATAAAGCTGGACTAGAGCTCCTGGCTTGAACTGTGATCAGAAAGAAGCTTCCACCTTAAGTTGCCCCTTCGGGTCACTGGCAAAGCAGCCAGGCAACCAAATACTGAGAACCTTCCCCAAGTGTCTCGCAGTGTGGAGGACGGATGGGTGTGGGTTTGCTGAGACGTCTTGTTTTTCAACCTTGGCAACGCGCCTTGAATACCATTTCTTCTGTGAACATTATGGTGAATGCAACTACACAACTAATGCTGACACCAGTCCTTAATTTATCCACTGGACCAAATCATGTGTAAGAATTAATTTGCATCCACCCTTCACCTAATACATCGATACATTTTTATAACGTTCTGACTGAACACCTGGTCACTTTCTGAGCACTAGGGACACAAAGATGAATTGGACACGGACGACTTTGGCCAACATGGTACAGGTGCGGGAAAATTAATTATACATAATTATATGCAAAAATATCATGTAGGAGTCCTGTATGAAAAGTCCTCGTGGGGGAGGACCATCTTCGATGCTTTTATAAATCCGTTTAGACAGAATAGATAGGTTTTGTAAAGCTTAAAGATTACAGAATCTGGAGGGCCCTTTTAGAGAATATAAAATTATGAATTCAAAGTCAGTTTCAAAAGTGAATATCTAGAATGAAAATAGAAGCCACAAAAAAATTAGAAAGCCATAGAGGTGCAGGTCCCTCGCTTTTGCGGCCTGTGGAGGCATTTTCTCAGAAATGCTTCCTATTTGCCACCTGGTTTCCACTTAGAGCACTCTGTAGTTTCCAGTGACTCCCAGAACTCAAGGAGTGTGCAAGTGGACCTTGAAACTTGTGTCAATGGCTTCAGAGTATATCTGTTCTTTTTTATTAAAATTTTTTTAAATGTTTATTTATTTTTGGAGAAGAGAGAGAGAGAGCCAGAGCATGAGCAGGGGAGCAGCAGAGAGAGAGAGAGAGAGAGAGAGAGAATCCAAAGCAGGCCCCAGGCTCTGAGCTGTCAGCACAGAGACCAAGGCAGGTCTCAAACTCACGAATGGTGAGATCACGACCTGAGCCAAAGTCGGATGCTTAACCAACTGAGCCACCCAGGTGCCTTGGTAGGCTCAGATTAAAAAAAAGAAGAAGAAAATGGGACTCTGGAAACAGAGGTGGGAAGAGGGATATATTTTTAAACTTTTTTAAATGTTTATTTATTTTTCAGAGACAGAGAGAACGAGCAAGGGAGGGGCAGAGAGAGAAGGGGATGGGGGGATCCGAAGCAGGTTCTGTGCTGACAGCCCAACATGGGGCTCGAACTCATGAACCGTGAGATCATGACCTGAACTGAAGTCTGGAGCTTAACTGGCTGAGCCACCCAGAAGAGGGAAATTTTGAAGATGCTACCCTGCTGGTTTTGAAAATGGTGGAAGAGCCACCAGGCAAAGAATGTAGACAGTTTCTAAGAGGTTAAAAAAGCAACAAAATGGATTCTCCCTTAGAGCCTCCAGAAACAATGCATCCCCAAACAACACCTTAATTTTAGCCCAGTAAGATTCATTTTAGACTTCTGACCTCCAGAACTATAGAATAATGAGTCTATGTTGTTTTCAGCCACTATGTTTGTGGTCATTTGTTCAGGCAGTAATAAGAAAGGATTACAATGCCAATAATTCATTCTTTGGCACTGTGGTCAAAATAGTCCATTCATCAGCCTGGAGTATTAAAAAAAAAAAAGCTAACATTAAAAAAATATTTAAACTCATCACTAAAACCTTCACTTTTCTTTCCCTTGGGGCTTTCCTCTTCTCTTTGTGTTGGTCCAGAATGCCAGGAACCAATCTAGAACAAAGGGGTAAGCCAGTGCTACCTAGAGACACCAGGTGGCAGAGAGCAGGGGACTCCGACCCACCAGAGATGTGCTGTGGGTTTCACAGTATCTCAGTGGAAAATCTGTGAACATGTATCCATTGCTGTGGTGGTGGCCTTGCCGGCCCGGGCCTGCCTTGGTGGTTAATTCAGGTAAGGCTGATCTCGGACTCTCAAAAGGCCATGCCGTTTTCCTAACGCTGCCATATTTATACCAGGAGATGTTGCCGTTCTTAGCCCCTCTGCATCAGAACCCTCCAGCGCTGAAGATCAGACTTCATCACGAGTCCAGAAACCTAACAGGGAGCCCCTTTTTAAATTCCTCTTACTGCCATGAGACCTCAGTCACTATCACCCCAACCCATTACAGATGTTGAAAGTCCATTTCATCTTCAAGGAAAATGAATGGAATCACTCTCTTTCCTTCTAAGCAGACCGTTTGGTCCTCCACTTCCTTGTGACCAAGTCTCTACCCTGGAGCTATCAAAAAGGGGTGGGGGGGGAAGACACCTTTCCACCTTCCCTAGGAAATAGGTGCTCATTCCCCTTATTTTCCACAGATGCCTAGAAAGAGAGACAGTGGGTTACCAGGAAGCCATTTTTCAGTATTATGGGAAGAAAGAACTTGACCACTGTGGGTTGTCACTGCAAAATCAAAACGTTACAAGAATTCGTCTTCAGGAAGAGGGGTATACACCACGTAGAGTTCTGATCGCTTAGTTCACTTGAAGCCTGGTCACTGCCGCGGTCCCAGGGTGCAGGGGCTGTGCGGGTCTCCTCTGCCTTTAGAAATAACGACCTGGTGGAATCACCAGCTGACAAATACTCCAGTTTCTCCATAAGAATATGACTGCCAGGAGCTATATTTGGAATGATCTTGGCAATCTTAAGACTGACTTTTAAACTGTTATTTCATTTACCCTTACCTTTTGTTTTTTTTAGAAGCATATTGGCTGTCTGGGGTGCCTTGACTCCAGTAAATAGTCCCTGTTATTCTGTTTTATTTTTATTTTAAAGATATTTTAAGTTTGAGCTTTAATGACCAGAAAGAACAAATCTATTTTTATATTTTCATCAACATCTACCCTGGCCCTAAGTTTCTATCCCAGGCTTTCATCTAGGCAAAAGTAAACAAAGACACAAGTAAACAAGAGCCTTAACAATTTTAAGGAAATTTAATGAAAACATTCTGTCTTCCAGGCACTGTGCCAGCTACCAAAAATAGAAAAAATGAATTAAACTTAGTCCCTGTTCTACAGAAACTCCCAGTTTCATGGTACAGAAAAAAAGCGTGTTACTACCATTAAGTACATAATCCCTCAGTCAATATTTGAACTACTTTGTGCAAGTTTCTGTAGCTCCAAAAACGAACCCAAAGAATCTGAAGCCTACCCTCACATAGCTTCGAGTCTGGCAAGGAGAGTGGCTTCCGAGCTAATTTTTACAAGTATGATCCACGTCCCCAAGGAAAACCAAAGCATTGTATGGGAATGTTTGACAGGGCCACACTCCAAATTTGAAAGGGGGAGGCAAACATTAGTTTGGAAATAGTTGTGGTGGTTGGGGGTGGGGTGGAGGAAGAGAGCTGAGAGAGGAATCCCAACATAGCATGTACAAAAATCCCTGAGGCTACAAAGACTGAAGCGTCCTGAAACCAAAAGATTCCAGTGCATTCGGGCTGCAGAAAAAAGGGGGAAGTGAGGGAAGTTTGCATGGGTTATGTTTTAAAATCTTTGATGAAATCTAAGGTCTTAGTAGTAGATGAATCTTGAGTCAAGCAATCTTGAGTAGATGAAATCTCCCAAGAATAAGGATATATCAACATCAAGAGGTTTTTTTGTGTTTTTTTTTTTAACAATAAAACAATTGTACCTATTCGTGTGCATGGCTTCAGGTACTTCTTCATTCAATAGACATTTATGGGGTGTTCAGTATGTGTCAGTTCTCTGGTAGACACTGAGAATAAAAAGGCGAAAGAGGCAGGGTCTCTATGCACGTTACGTTGTTTGTATCACGATGGAGGCAGATACAAGATGTGATAAAAACAGATAAGGAAACAATCCTCTATTCATACTTTTTAAGGAGAAAACACAGTTATTATGCAGCTACTCTGAGATTTCTGCCCAAATCAAGGCTAAAAATAACGAGAGCGCTAAAGGGCTGTAGAACTCCAATCCGGTTATAGGTCTGGTTCTGGGCAGGTTTCACAATTCCAAGGGTCTGAGTTCCTCTTTAGATCTAGTGGATTTCAGTCTCTGGAGGGAAGACCCAATAATCTAGAATTTTTAAAAGCCCCCTGCCCAGCGATTCTGTGTTTATTCTGCAAAGGGCACTTGGGAACTACTGAAGGCAAGCACGGTACCAGTGAGGTCACGGTTACGTTTCCCAAAACATTTCCTGTGCTCCAGGCATTCATCATAGATGACATTTGCAAAGGGGTTCAGTGGTACAATGGGTTGAATAGTGTCCCCACCCTTCTCAAATTCATATATGAGTCCTAACTCCCAGCACCTCAGAATGTGACCTTAATGTGGAGATGGGGTCTTTACAGAAGTAACCAAGTTAGAATGGACTGTAATCTGATACAACTAGGGTCCTTTTGGAAAGGGGAAATTTGGATAGAGATATACAGGGAGAACACCTCGTGAACATGAAGACGGCAATCTACAAGCCGAGGAGACAGAAGCTTGAAGATGACAATCTACAAGGTTGGAACAGAACCTTCCCTCACAAGCTTGAGAGGAAATGAAATAACACCTTCTTCTTGGATTTCTGGCCTCCGGAACTATGAGATAATAAATTTCTGTCGCTTCAACCACATAGTATGTGGTACTTTCCAAAGGCAGCCATAGCAAACTACTAGAAGCAGTTAAATAAGTTTGGAAATTCCGAGTTAAAGAGAATTAAGTGATTTTTTTTTTTTCTACTGTGGGGCCCTCAGAAGCTCAGCGAGTCCCATGGCTCCCTGAGAGGGGACAGCCTGTGAGTGCCTCTTGTCCCAAACGTGATGACAGAACGCTTTTTATTTGTTGCAGAGTATTTCTTGAGACTGGTGTTCTGTGATTCTGATGGAGGGAAGTGTTGGGCTTGTTTTCCTTGAAGAAGTGGTCGTGCTGTGAGTCTCACACCGGCAGCAAGGTCAGCCTTGTGGAGCTTGGCTGCTTTCAGTAAATGAGAGTGGTGAAAGTTTTTGAATACGTTCGTTCCAATCCATCACACCTCTTGGAAAAAATCAGCTCCATGGGAACAACCTACTGGAAGTTATCAGGAACCAGTTTTCTTGATCCACGATTCCTTTGACTCCTGTTACTTTCCAGCAGTGACTCTGGAAGCTGCCTTTTGAAAGGAAAAAAGGCCAAGAAGTACTTGGCTTCCTGGTTGTCTCTCTTAGTGGGAGTAGTTCGGGGAAGTAGGTGAAAAAATATGCAAGGGTGATTCTATCAAATAGGACAAAGCACTGCACATTTGTCTTCCAAGCACCCCATTTATTCCTATTGTTGTTTCTTCTTACCTTGCCAAAACCCTGATCCATCTTTCTCAAAATGGAACATTGGGAGACAAATGGGCCATTGTCATCGTCAATGGTTAAAAAGGTAAGACTGCAGAATTTAATTTGTGCATTTCAGTTATTAAACACACACCCCCACACAGAGGGAGGGAAGGATGACATAGATGAACCCAGGTTTTTTAAACTTTGCAAAAGTGCAGTATTTCAACTTTTTATTTATCTGATCTGGTTTACTGTCTTTAAAGGCTAGATTTAAACATCTGGAAGTTTTAGACTTGATGTAAGATCTACAATTAAGACAAGTTTGTGACTAGTCCCTGTGAAAAGTTGGTATCATGCAAACAAAGTGTTCATCCATCTTTGTTTCATATTTGTAAGCCATCATTTCTAAATGCGGTCCACCCTTCACAGCCCCCGCAACATTTAACATCTGCCTCCACCCTCAACATCTGCCTCTCCCCTCAGCAGTTTCCTGTAACCGGGACCCATCATGGCCCACTTCAAACAGAAATGCAGCTTCTTTGGTTCTGCTTCTAGAGTTTCACACTTGGGGCTGAGGAAGTTGAAAAATCTGTATCTTTCACAGGCATCTCAGGAGAGTCTAATGATCAGCTAATTGTTAGAATCAAAACTACTCATTTGCCATTCGTCATGTACTGCCCAAACTGTTTGTGAGACTTCCTTACCTGGGACCACCATTGCCTTCACTGAATTACATTTTTTTTTAATTAAAAATATGTCTATTTTGAGAGAGAGCATGAGAGCAGGGGAGGGACAGAGAGAGAGAACCCCAAGCACCGAGCATCATGCCGGGCTCGATCTCACAAACCATGAGATCATGACCTGAGCTGATACCAAGAGTCGGAGGCTTAATGGCACCCAGGCACCCCACTGAATTACATTTTTTAAATATAAAAACTACAGAAAGTTATTTTAATGCTATTTTTCCTCTCTGTAAGTGTGCTTTTTATTCTTTGTTAAAGTAGTTATCTGTCTCCTCTGGCCGTTCTGTTTTAGCAGAATATTCTTCTTGGCGTGTGGCTTTCGTTCCTCAATCTGACTCCTGGGTCCCCTTGGGGTGTTCATTAGTTTCATTGTTGACCCCTGGTTGTAATTGGCTGGATTAGCATTGAGGAATCCTGAGTTGCAGACACGGAGGGAAATCCATCCGTCTGGGTCTCTAATTGGCAAATTGTTGACAGGAAGCCATTTCCCCTCAACGTTGCAAGGTGGCAGGCCAGCCTCAAAAGTAGAGAGGACCAGGTCCCACCTGTCGAGCTCCATCCCAACTCCTCCAAAGCCGAAGAGACCAGCGGATGCCCCCAAGCTGGCACTCTGCCCTTTAAAGGTTCACAGATCCTTCTCTCCCCGGCTACACTCTCTCCAGGAAGCTTGGAAGTCTGACTCTTTTCTCCAGTTCATCATTACTGGTGCATGCAAATCATCTCATCACAAGCTTTCTCCAGCTGGACCTCCAGAGATGGGAGTCCTTGCATGCATCCTTCATGCCCCATGTAGCGCCCTGCCCCAAAGATGGTCTGCTTAAGTTGGCAGTTGAGTAGAATTATGGCAGGGGGGAGTAGGAGAAGGGGAGGCAGGGTGGGTGCCCAGGCCACCATTTTCCAAGAATACACTCACTGTCACTGAACTTTCTATCTGTGAGTGTCTGATTTCTCCAGCTAAGGGGCTTTGAATATATCCCCTACCCCCACCATGCCTTACTTTCCTTATTTTGAGAGCTGAGATAATAGTAATCTCCATATAAAGTTGGCATTTAAATCACAGAGAACCACTATTGCACACTCTTTCTGTGCCAGGCACAGTGCTTTACGTTCATTAATGCCAAACGAGTAAGTAGAGCTGATGCACTCAGCACGTTGCCAGGCACCCGTGGGTGCTCTTTCTCTTCTGTTCTTGCTCTTAGCTGCTGACCTCAATGAGGGTAGACACCGCCATGAATATTTTACAGTCCCCCCTCTTTCCTCTGTACTTTACACCCTACCTTGCAGAAAGGCACTCAACATATTTGGTGGTTGACTGAGTAGATCATATGCTTCCAGATGGCAATTTCCCCGTTTTTCTATACTTGGTCAATTCAATTAATTTCATATGTCGCTAAAAGTTCTAGCTAAAAGTTCACTTCCTTGGCAAAACTGCACATCATCTCTCTTCCCTGATAGAATGTCATCTACACATCTTAGAGGTTATTTATCCCTAGTTTTACCTCGTATACAAGTTATTTATGCACAGGAACTATATCCTTTGCTAGAATACACTCCTTTTCTGCTCCAAGTCAAGGACTGTTCGATATCTGGGATTCCTTCTTTTCAAACCTTGCCCCTAAAACATGGAAGAATTACGATAGGAAACAAAAATTAGCGAAATCTTTTCTTCATTTTTGGGGGGAGGAAAAGCTATCAAATTGGAAATGGGTCATATGAATCCAGATAGCTTTGCAAATTAGAGGTGGCCGCATGAGGAGAATATGGTAAAGCATCCTGGTTAAAGTGCTGTGTTGCCCTACCTTGGGCATCTTGCTGTCTCTTTGGGGTGTTTTTTAAAGTAGGCTTTTCCCCACTAATGCTCATACACCCACCTACTCAAATAAATCAGCATATCCATTTCAATTGGCTCAGCCTTTCTTTTGAAATGATCGATCAATATTTTAGTATTGCACCTCATATTTTACGAAATCTTTCTTTTATAGATGATCCTGTTTTGGAATACAGCTTCTAGTGAGTTGGAATTGGGCCCTCATTTATGACCAGTGGCTACCCCAGCAGTCGGTGCTGGGGTTCTGTTTAGTACAGTGCACATTATTTCATTGTCTGGTGGGGGCTCTGTCTTGCGGCAGTCCTTGATTAGAAGAATGCAGAAGTCAGGAGGTACGAAGACGGATGTGGACATTTACACAGCAGGGTTTGAGTCCTGAAATACCTACCATCTACACATCTTCTGGGTCCACAATGAACTTGACATACATCAAGCTTTTAATATATATTAACTATTATGGATAAGGAAACAGGATACTTGGAAAAATTTGCTCAAGTACAGGCTACTGGAAGATAAGATGCCGGTCTGGTTTAGTTCCAAACATCCCACAATGCCCTGTACTGTATCTTATTAGAGGTGTTGTGGCTAACCTCTTCCAGAGTGTGAAGTTGTCACTGGAAGGTGGCTGCCTCACTGTGAAATTCATTTCTCAATCATCTTGCACCTAGGTGTGGCTTTGTGATTTGGTCATTCCAGTAACATGTGAGAAGTGGGTTAAAAAGGAGGAGTCTCTCAAGCTTCTTTTTCCTTATGTTGGATAAGTGCGGGGTGCTCCGAGGCTCCGAGGCTCCGAGAAGATGGTGGGGAGGCAGGGTAGGGGGATTCTACTCCCTAAGTCATTATGAATCACTCCCGTCGCATTGTTTCTGTCAATGAAAATGAAACCTTGATGATATTAGAACTCGGCCACTGAAATTTGGGGGCTTATTTATTACATCAATGTGCATTGCTTTAACTAATACTTCTGTTTGACAAATTGGTTGACGAAACACCCCTAGTACGATGCCATTTGGTACTTCATATGGATATACGATAAACCCATCAATCTTATTTCATCAATCTGTGGTCTCAGAAGCAATTATAGTCAATCCGAATTTGAAGTGGGGCAGTGAGATGGGGTAGCTTTGAGGCAGTATAGTGGCTTTTCTCTCTTATGGTTTTTAAACATCAGACGCTTGTTATAAAGTAAGAAGGAAGCAAAAGAACCACCCAGCCAAGTGGGGATGGGGAAGCTCTGGCACACTGTTTGAAATGAATGAAATAGAGATCATTTGTATGTTTTCTGTTCAATCTATTGTGTATTTGTGTGTTTTTAAAAAAATATATTGGGGATTCTGAAATATAGCCAAGAATCCCCTTACTGAACTAAAAAAAAAAAAAAAGAAAAAAAAAACAATTAGAAAAGCCTGCTAATAGCTTTTGTGTTTAGATGTGTAATGTCTTCCTGTGAGTTATTTTATGGGTGAAGTGTCTGAAATTGCTTATGAATACTGGGTTATAGATTTTTTTCTTTCCTTTTTCTTTTTTTAACTAAGAGAACTTAAACATGATACAGAAAAAAAAAAAAGCATTTTATCTTGTGGTAGAAATGTCAGCCACATTTCAATTCACTCTTAGGTTTCCCCTAAAAGGAATGACTTTTACGCATAACAATAGTCTTGTTTTTATAAGTGGTTAGTAATATCTGCAAATGTGTAAGGCATTCATTTTCCAGGAGCTCTTTTCTCCCTGGTAACACACCAGGAAATATCAGAGTGTTGTTATTTGAATTCTTTCTTATGCTCTGAGTCCCAGATGGATTGAAATTCAACTTCACAGTCAAATGAGTAGCCATTTAAAGCTCAGGTGTGTATTTCCTAAGACCCTCTCGAAGGATATAAAACCGCTTATGTCTTTCCTAAAGACAGCAAACTGAATTTTAATTGGATCTTGCCTCTCCCAAGAGATCATTATACCTCTACTCCAAGGCCATATATTATAAAGCTTCAGTATGAATTGGAACATGGAGCCTGTGTTTGGGTTTAATATTTAAAGTTGAAGTTATATCAGCTGACACCCGAGTCATTCCAGCAACTCCCCAACCAAAATTTTATTTAATGTGAGTTCCTCAAAACATGAACACACACACACACACACACACAGACACACACACGTATAACTTGCATGTCAAAATTTCATAAACTTTCGGATTATGAAAAAGAGTTTGTTTTCTCAGGAAATAAGTCTCCAATGGGACTAGTTCCAAATTTTTCTCATTTTGACCCTACCTTGACCTTGTCAGAGGAGAGAGAGAGAGAGAGGAAAAAAAAAAAGAAGAAGCCATGGAAAAGTTTATACATCTACTAAAGACCTGCTGACTCAGAACCAGACCTGGGAGATCCTCATGTAGAAAGAATCTTTCCGTCGAAGGAACAGAGACGGTATGAAAGATATCCGATGCATAAGCACTTCCAGGACCAGTCTCGCCCTAGTCTTAGGACTTGGCAAGACAACATGTCAAAGGAAACCCCCAGATTTGTGGGGCTAATTCACCAATACTAAATAACACAGTCCTGTATTCCTTTGTTCTTTACAGTTTAAGAATCCGTGTAATTTTCCTGAGGTAAATCAGACTATGAAGACCGAGGTAAAAATACTGTGAAAATACCCCAAAACCTGCTGGAGAGTGGAATTCATACTCAAAACTCTTAAGGAGCCGTGTTGTGGTCTTGCCTTATACCGTAACAAAGTAGATCTTTGTGTATTATATATACTTAAGACTAGTTGTTGTTTTTTTCCCGGAAAATTTAAGTGAGAGCTTTCTTCCAAATGTGAATGTTTTAGAAATCTGGACTTTTTCCACTTAAATTTGTAGACAGAAACTTGGGTTGGCAACCAGAACACCAGGGTAGAGAGCAGTGTCTCTTGGTTTTTCTGAGATGTGGTTTCTTCAATTGTAACATTAGGGGGTTGAAGTAAGTGATCTGTAGACCAGTTAGAGTTACAACATTTCATGGTTCTAAATTTCAAGTGGCTTTTTCTCTATTTATACATCCTAGATTTCAGCATTTTTCTGCCATGATGTAAAAGAATATTTGGATTACACACTCAGAACACTCAGTGCTGGAATCTTAGACAGGCTTTAGTTTGTCCATTTATTTCTATTTAATTATCTTTCACTGGTAATGGACTTCTTGCTTCTCCTTCATTTTCTTTATCTCTCCATGGTATCAACAGCTTCTCAGTTACTACACTCAAAACGCTGGACTTGTCCTCAATTGTTCATTCTCCTTTGTCTCTAACGTTAAATCAATCACACAACTCTGTTGGGTGCACCTCTGTGAAGGGTAAGACTAGTTTTATAAAAGAGAATTACAGAATTGCAGAATTGTAAGGGATTCCATTTACTGGTTCGCAGCTTGCATAAAATCGCTTTGAGGATCTGAAGAAATACACGTACCATCTCCCTGGGTTGGGGGGATATCTATGTATATGTGTGTGTATAGTGTATACACACACACACACACACACACACACACACACAATTTTGCATCTAATTTCCAGGCACTCAAAGACTTCATGAAATTCACCCATGGATCTCAAATTCAGACTCCCTCAGGTAGGCCAAATGTCTCCAAAGGCAGAATTTCACTCAGGAACATTCTTAGTGGATGGCTCCCCACATCTGCTCGAGTATTTCTGGTGAATGAATGAGTTAAATCCATCTTGGAGTTTTCTCTTCCTTTGTACGTAACGAAACTTTTATTGTTGGGAAATTTATTTGGGGCTAAAATCTGTTTGCTTTTGATCCTAGGTCTTCAGGATCTGAAAATCTCTCCCATAGTCTTCCAAATCTTTACTTTTCCATGTTAAATATTTACCAACCCTCTCTTTTATTGCATGGCTTCCAGACTTTTTCATGTCCTGGTCATCTTTCTTTAGACACTCTAAAGAATAGTATCTTATTATAAGCTTGTTATCTTAGTACATATTAGATACTCAATAAACGATCGATGTTGTTTTTATTAACTTGGATTAAGATCATTTGGGATGTTTTGGAGCTGATATCATAATTAAGGATGGACAATAAAAATCTCCAAAATATTTTTAACCGCTTTTAAACTCGGCCAATCCAACCCCAAAGTTGATATTAAGTTTTTTAAATTTGAATATGGAATGTCACAATTAATACTGCCAAATTTTAACATATTGGGTTTGGCCCACATGCCAAGCTCCTAAGACATTACTGAATCCTGGGGCGCCTGGGTGGCGCAGTCGGTTAAGCGTCCGACTTCAGCCAGGTCACGATCTCGCGGTCCGTGAGTTCGAGCCCCGCGTCGGGCTCTGGGCTGATGGCTCAGAGCCTGGAGCCTGTTTCCGATTCTGTGTCTCCCTCTCTCTCTGCCCCTCCCCCGTTCATGCTCTGTCTCTCTCTGTCCCAAAAATAAAATAAAACGTGGAAAAAAAAATTTTAAAAAAAGACATTACTGAATCCTGATCCTTTCATCTAATGTGTTTCCTGTCCTTCTCAGTCTTGTGATCTCCACTCAGGTGCCGGACAGAGGACCAATTCAAAAGCACACATTCTCCACTTCTACCCAAATTGACTTTAATTCATTAAACAACTCTCTGTCAGGACCAGAGTTTGTCATGTACCTTGCTGAAAACATGGCACACTATGCATTTGGGACTCCCCTGATCTTACTACCAAAAAAAAGGGGCGGGGGGTAGGAGAAAATGACATTAGTGTGAAATAAGTTGTTACGCATGAAGTCACTATGTGTCAGCCATTTCACTAGCTGGTTCCAAGTCCCCTAAGTCATAATCAAAGTATGTGAAGAGGGCAGGGAATGTCCCTTATTTGTACAGAGCCAAACAGATTTTGAGGGGCTTCCCTAAACGTACAACAGATTACTTCTTTGACTCACAGATCAGAGTGAAGCCGGTTTCAAGGGCAAGTAAAGGGAGAAAGCCTGTGTCTTGAGAACGTGGGCCGATACTCTTGCAAATTTGGTGGCTATTTGTTCTTCCAGGGAACCTCACGGAGCATTGTCAGAATCTCTAAGGAAAAGTGGGGTAGCTAGGTGGGAGCCTTCTCTTTTTGCCAGACTCTCTAATCCTCCCCAAGCGTGGAAACAGGGAGAAGGAGAAGAAATAAACCAGACACGCCTCCTTTCCAAAAGATCTGCCGAACTGAAACAGTCTGAGAAATTCTTCAGCAATCGTTATGAATGAAATTTTTTAAAAAGTTTTTTAGATGGATTTTCCAAACATCCTTCAGTGATACAAAGAAAGAGAAGAAAGAGAAGAACTCCATGCCAATACCCTTTCCATGAGCTCAGTCTATTTCGCTCTTGCCTCCAGCTGTTGCATGAGTTAGGGTGGTATTTGGAAGGACAGCTCGTTCGGTTTGGGAGGTCGTGCAGGGGAGGGCGGAAGAGGAGAGGCAGAGATGCCAGACAGGCCGGCGGGCCAGCAGACACACGTGGACAGGGCTCAGTGAGCTCTTCTTACTATTGGAGTGTCCCTGCCTGAAACGGAATCCGAGGATCTGGCCTCGAGATGCCGGACGACTGTGACCTCTCTGTGAACCTGGCAGTGAACTCTCCTAGAAAGTGCTTTTGCTCAAGGTCCCTGACACTCAGGAGGCCCCTTGCTTTGAATTTAGATTAATTGAGAGCTCTGTTAATCTAGTTGAGTGCACCTTCCCACCCCTGCCATCTACAAATAAAAGGAAATTTTAAATGTTTTCTTTTTATCAGAGTCGGTCCTGAAGTTTTAAGGGATGATAAGATGTAGGATATGAAAATTTGCACTTTCTTCAGAGGAAGACGCGATAGCCAATCAATATATCTCTCTTATCTTAACCCAAGCTTTTATTTAAAGCAAATAACAAATGCCCCCAAACATCTGGCTCTCATTTCCTGGATAAAATGCAGAATGAATTAAATTCCCCAAATACATAAACTTCTCCTTACAGATTAGCACATGAATAAGGCAATGATCCTTTCAAATAAGGATTCAGTATATAAAATGAATGACCCTCATAAGAACTCATAAATAGTATCCTAGGACATGGCAAGGAATTAATTTAGCTCTCCAAAATTCCTCATTATCAGGAATTCATTAAACTATGGAAGAAATCGGCACTCTGAGTCTACACGGCTTCTTGGGAAAGGTGGTGCTTTTATATCATCTAGGCCGTTTTTCTGAAAAAACAATACCTATCAAATCGTGTGGCCTAAGGCAGGCCACCGTCCACTCTTATGGCACAGGTACCTAATCTGAAAAACAACAATAACGAAAATGCACCGATTTCCTACTGGAATACTTATGAGTATGAAAGACATCATGTATAAGCATAGTTTCTGGCACTGAGGGTACACTTATCAAAAGGCTGGCTGACCATACTTCTAATTAAAAGACAGTTAGAAGCAATAGCCTGGGGCCGGGCCTTGTAGACTCCGGGGCCTCAGAGCAATTCTACTGCAGAAACCAACTGGGGGAATCCCTTGAGTGAAACTGTCTTACAGTGAGTGCCCTGGGAACTTTATCCATAAATTCCCCTTGAGTTGATCTCCTGCCGGACCTGTCATGGGACGACTTCCATTAATTAAAAAAAAAAAATTTTTTTTAACGTTTATTTATTTTTGAGACAGAGAGAGACAGAGCATGAACGGGCGAGGGGCAGAGAGAGAGGGAGACACAAAATCGGAAGCAGGCTCCAGGCTCTGAGCCATCAGCCCAGAGCCCGACGCGGGGCTCGAACTCACGGACCGCAAGATCGTGACCTGAGCTGAAGTCGGACGCTTAACCGACTGCGCCACCCAGGCGCCCCTCCATTAATTTTAAAAAATACAGCTTTTTGTGAATTTTAGAGATCATGGAAATCATTGATTCAAAGTGATCTTCCTCCCAATCTATCTGAGATTGGTAAGGACTTCAGCCATTCCTAAATGTCACCAAATGGTCTGATGGTGAGTGATTTTAAAGAGATCTTTGGCTCAGGAAAGGCTACTAGAGTCCAGGAGATGGTTGGAACGATGGGCCCACAGGAGATGTCTGAGTTTGTTTTCTCCTGAGGTGGATGCCTTTGCTGATAACGTTTCCACAGACCACAGGGCAATGAGTCATTACTGGCCTAAGCCAATTCACTTAGGAGATACAAATTGCATTTAAAACCCAGATCTCCAAGGAAGGCCATCTCAAGCTCCTTTAGGCCATCCACGATAGCAACAACAAAAAGTGATGATAATGGAGGGAGGTAAAAAAAAAAAAAAAAAAGATGAAGGAAACGTCAAATTTTAACTTCTTCTCTTTGAGATTATAAAACTCAGCAGATTCCATTGCTGGGCTAAATGTTTTGAAGAAGTGACTCATTGATCATTTCCTTTCACTTGACATGTTTAACCAGACGAAATCAATACTTCTTAGAGGGGCAATGGCTTTATAAAAAACAGCAACACAAGTGGGTGACACGAAGAACCATGCAATAAAAGAATCATGTAGACAAATTCCTTCATAATCTCTTACTGTATCAGTGGATATCTTTCTCAAACTCATAGGTGTATGGATATATTAAGTTACTGAATTCATGAAGGTCAGGGCACAAGAGATTTGTTCTTTTTTTTTTAATGTTTATTTTTGAGAGAGAGAGAGCGCGCGCGCGCGCGAGAGAGAGAGAGCATGAGAGGGGGAGGGGCAGAGAAAGAGGGAGACACAGAATCCGAAGCAGGCTCCAGGCTTCTAGCTGTCAGCACAGAACTTGATGCGGGGCTCGAACTCACAGACCGGGAGGCCATGACCTGAGCCCAAGTCAGACACTTAACCGACTGCGCCACCCAGGCGCCCCAAGATTTGCCCTTTTCATTTTTCAGTGCATTTACTTGCGAACCAAGTTGTGTCTTAAATGACACATATGGAGACAAAGAAGCTTCGTTTTTAAAGAGTCTCTCTTTTTTTTTATTATTTTTTTTGATTTTTTTTTTTAACGTTTATTTATTCCTGAGACAGAGAGAGACAGAGCATGAACGGGGGAGGGGCAGAGAGAGAGGGAGACGCAGAATCTGAAACAGGCTCCAGGCTCTGAGCTGTCAGCACAGAGCCCAACGCGGGGCTCGAACTCATAGACCGTGAGATCATGACCTGAGCCGAAGTCGGACGCTTAACCAACCAAGCCACCCAGGCGCCCCAAAAGAAGCTTCGTTTTAAACTGAGCAGAAGACCTTGAAAATACAACTATGTGAAGCATCAAAAGTGCCAACCATTTTTTTTTTTTTTTTAAAGAACGTGCTCAATTCCAGCATATTTAAGAAACAGTGCCCCAGCTTCACACATTTACGTCCCAGCAGCAAAGAGGCTGCTCCCAGGCTTTACTCCTGGCAGTTCAGTGAGTACAGTATTTCAACTGGAGAATGTGCCACAAACACAAAGGGTTTTTTGTTGTTGTTGTTGCTTTGTTGTTGTTTTTTTTTTAAATTTTAATCCCTTCAGAGGAAACATTAAGGGACAATCACTTCTTCATTTTGATTGTCACCTGGATTCAAAACTGTGCAACCAGAGACGGTTTGAGAAGGACAGATGGCCCTGGCAGTGAAGAGGGGTGGGGGGTGGGACAAAGAATAAATGAACACACTGTTTTCTGTATAAGCAAATAAAAGGGAAGGGGAAACAAAAGGAATGAGCCAGCCGCAGCTGAATCAGAGAGGACCCCTAAACATACCTTGAAGTTTCCTACACAGGGAGACCTACTTCTCCCTTAGCCAGTGCTGCACAGACGCGGGGACATTCACGCCGCTGAACCTAAGAATGTTGCCTCTCAGAGGGCAACGCTGCCTTTTTTGCCCGGTGCGCACAGAGGTTGCTGAACCTTGACGATGCCCTGTGGGGTAACCAGCAATGGACCGCTGGCCGGGGCAGGGGACTCGAACCACACTCGTGCGATTCGGGTTGAACGGCACCTCTGGGACAGTGTTTGGTCAACTGAGCAGGGCAAGCAAAGACCTCGCTTCCCCTCCGTGCTGGGCAGTGGGACACTGAGCCTAGAGAGAGGACTGGGATGGCGACCTCGCTGGGGGCAAAATCCATTTGAATGCTTGCTGCTGAATGGGATGGGGGGGGGGGCGGGGTGGACACCGTCAGCTTTTGTTTACTCCTTTTTACTCCGGGAGGTTGCAGCTGTTTCTTTCCGTAAAAAGGAGAAGAATGCAGCCACCTACCTCACGTTTTGCCCTCCTCCGAACGTTTGCTGAGCCCAACAGCTGTCTCTGCAAATGCTGCCACCCGGCATTGGGACGGCTGTACATGATCAAGAAGGGAGCGGTGAAGCCCAGATTGTCGGCTGGGCCTGGCTGGAGGTGGCAGGTGGGAATGAACTGTTCTCTTAATGGGCTCACGTGGTGCGCTCCTGCGGGGATTGACTCAAAAAAAGAAAAAAAAAAAAAAAGGCAAAAAAAAAAAAAAAAAGCAAGCATTTAAAGGAGGCGATGAAGGAAAGTTGAATACGCACGTCTTGTATTTCATACTTACAGATCTGAATGGCTGTGAAGCATGAATTCACTGGTTGTTAGTGCTGGAAGGGATTTGAAAGGTCCTCTTGTCTAGGAGTTTTCAAATTATTTTTAGCAGCAGACTTTTTTTTTTTTTTTTTGTCCTGATCACATCTTAGACCAGGAGTATCATGTCACAAATGGAAATACCTACACAGAACAAGCAGGGCCATCACTAAAAAGAGTGGGCTATGAGAAAAACAACTTTAATAACAAATGAACTCAGCCGTGGGAACACAGTGGGAGTGTGGTGGGGACCGTGGCAAGCTGGCCGAGCCGGGAGGGGCCGGCCGCTACTCCCTGCCAGCATATTGCTGCTCCCTTTGCCAGGAGGGGCTTCATCCATCGTTCATCCACTTAATAAGTATTCATTAAATCCTTACTACACACCAGGTACTATTTTCAGGGTACATACAATGGACAAGATCCCTGCTCTCATAATGCGTATGCTCCGGGGAAGGAGACAGCTAACAAAAAAGGAAATGCATAAAAATGTATGTATTTGTAAGTAGTAAAACAATGCCAAGAAGAAAAGTAAAGCAGGGAAAGGGATAGGGAACAACGGAGAAAGGAGGTATTAGACCGAACTGTCTGGAATGGACTTTTATAAGGAGTACAGTATAGTAGAGAAGTAAGTGATGGGAAGAAATGAGCCAAGTGCAGATCTGGGGGTGTGGCGGGATCTGGGTGGAGCTGGGGTTGGGGAACATTCCGGGGAATAGAAAAGAGAGTGTGGGCATTCTGAGGCAGGCTTTGCTTTCACCCACCACCCCCACTAACTGAGCACCATTTGGAATTCTATCCTTGTTCAAACTCTCGTGCATACCTTAGATGATAGACCGGAGAGGTGTTTGTCCAAGGTCATACAGGAATGTGGTCAGACTGGAGCCCGGCTCTTTCAGCCTCCATCCAGTCCTGTGCTCTTTTCCTAACAAGTGTGTACACTCATCATTTTCTTCCATGCCCCAAGAGTGGGGTAGTCTTAATAGAATCTACATGACTAAGGCTTCAATGACTAATGAACAGCAACACTATTAGTGGCATTTTCCTATTGGGAATTCAAGGAAAATATCTAAATTTTCATAGAGTTCTGTCCCAATTTGCCTAGTCAATTCCTACTCTGGGGTATAATTCTATGTTGTGTACAGCCTTAACATCTTTCTGGGCTTTTTGCAAATATGATTAATGATTAAGTAATTTACTCTTATCTGCTAGATTAAATCCCACAGCAACAGAGGAGTCTGGAATACAGGGAAAAAAAAAATCCAAGTTACCAATAAAAAGAACAAAAAGTATCAGCTAAGTCTGACCAATTTCAACAGGCATGAGGATTTTTTTTAATATGCTCAAATCATCCAGTTATCTCACATCCTCAGTTCACTTTCCACTCAAACGTTAGGTCAACCACGAGATGAAATAACAGTCTTGGATTATCTCTGGGTTCAAAGAACAGAATACAACAGATCCCTTCTGCTCAACCAACTGCCTGTTTTCCAATCGCTCCGACATCAACTTGAGGTAGAAAGGAATATTGATGCATCAGAATGGATAAAACTTTGTGGCCTTGGTCCACCCCTCACCCTTTCCTCCTCCGCATGGGTTGCAGCCAGACCCAGGCTGGCCTCTGCCTGTTCTGAAAGAGCGTGATTTACGGACTGGCTCCAAGACAAAAATGCATCTCCATCTTCTAGAACAGGTATACGATATCCTGTGATATTTTTTAAAACTTTTTGTATGTTTATTTATTTATTTTGAGAGAGAGACAGAGAGAGCAAGTGGAGGAGGGGCAGAGAGAGAGAGAGAGGGAGAGAGCAAATCCCAAGGAGGCTCCACACTGGCAGTGTGGAGCCCCATGTGGGGCTCGATCTCATGAACCGTGAGATCATGACCTGAGTCAAAACCAAGAGTCAGTTGCCTAACTGACTGAGCCACCCAGGTGTCCCAAATGTCCCCTGATATTAATGACCTACAACTTCTCTCCTCATTTTCTAAATACAAATAAAATTTGTCTTTCATTCATACCATATTTTAAAAAATACATAAGGGTTGAGGAATCATAGAGAGAATCTCACTCAAAAGAATCTCCTTTGTGGGGGACCTGGGTGGCTCAGTCGGTTAAGCAACCAACTTCGGCTCAGGTCATGATCTCACAGTTTGTGAGTTCAAGCCCCGCGTCGGGCTCTGTGCTGACCGCTCAGAGCCTGGAACCTGCTTCAGATTCTGTGTCTTCCTCTCTCTCTACCCCTCCCCTGCTCATGCTTCATCTCTCTGTCTCTCTCAAAAATAAACATTAACAAAAAATTAAAAAAAAAAAGAATCTCTTTTGTATTTAGTTTAAGTATTTATTTTAATTTTTTTTTTCAACGTTTATTTATTTTTGGGACAGAGAGAGACAGAGCATGAACGGGAGAGGGGCAGAGAGAGAGGGAGACACAGAATCGAAAACAGGCTCCAGGCTCTGAGCCATCAGCCCAGAGCCTGACGCGGGGCTCGAACTCCCGGACCGCGAGATTGTGACCTGGTTGAAGTCGGACGCTTAACCGACTGCGCCACCCAGGCGCCCCAAGTATTTATTTAAAAAAAAATTTAATGTATGTTTGTTTGTTTATTTATTTATTTATTTATTTATTTATTTTTGAGAGAGAGACCGAGCATGAGCAGGGGAGGGGCAGAGAAAGAGGGAGACACAGAATCTGAAACAGGCCCCAGGCTCTGAGCAGTCAGCATAGAGCCTGACACGGGGCTCAAACTCGTGAACCTTAAGATCATGGCCTGAGCTGAAGCTGGACGCTTAACTGACTGAGCCACCCGGACGCCCCTAGTGTTTGTTTTTGTTTTTGTTTTTTTAAGTCAGTAGATGTGAAAGGCCCAATCATGTCCTACTCATTGAAGTCTTTTGAAATGCCATTAGAATTTCCCAAATCTTCTAGATAACACTAAAGGAAGTCAATAGAGATCTTCCCAGGTGAAAGGAGTTTGACTAACTAATGTGTCACTCATTTTGTTTCACCAATTAGAAGGCAGTCAGTTGTTAAATATTGGCTGTTTCGTTCTTAGGTGATTATTTGTGCTTCAGTGGCAGATTTTATTTAATAAATATCAATAACAATGGCAATGCTCAAGGAGGAAAAACAGACTAGAAAATTATAATGTAGTTTTTAATTAAAAATACAGTGGAAAATTATCTTGAGATAAGCATGGACCACATGTGGGACATGTCTCAGAAATATGTATGTTTTTTGTATCTGTGCTTTGGGATGATTTCAACGTAGTTAAATCTATGAATGTAACTAAACAGTGGAGGAGGTAGGAAACTTCATATGGTTGGGTACAGTTTCCATGGAGATTGGACTAACGCAATAATATAAGCATAATAATATAAGTAAAATAATTGAAATGTCACCAAGTATAAAGTTTGTGTTATGAAAATTATAAAGGGCTAAATTACTGGAGAAGGGGTGATGGAAAATAAAGTTTGGATTGGGTCTGAAATTATGGGTTAGGGTTTGGATTTGTGGAGAGAAAAGAAACCTGGCAGACAGACAAGCAATCACAAAGCCATAAGGCAGCAGTACATTGTATGTGAACATACACATGCCTTGTATGTGAAGGACTGTGAGGAGGGTGACAGGATCGGAGCAGGGAGGACATACAACACATACTAATAAGGCATGCCCATATTGTCTTGTTCTAAGAGGCACTTGAGAAACCTTGCTGGAGGCTTTGAGAAGATATGCTGACGGTGATATACAGAAAAAAATCTGAGGGAGGGAGGATCAAAATTTCAAAAATCATTCGGAAACTTACTACAACATTCCTGCATAAGTGGCCCGAAAATCATGGTAGCAAAAAGAAAAGAGATCTAAAGAGAAAGTTATATGGCATGATGCTTGACTCCATTCTACATTTGTTCATAGATACGCACTGGGTACCTCTATGTGCCGTAGATACAAATACCCAATACTCCCAACCCCCTCATGGGGCATAAACTCTAGGAGACCTTAATCAGGACTGAGGTTGAGACCCGTATGTGGATTTTTTTAGCAAAGCGTTATGTCAAATGACTCTTGCAGAAAGTAAGACAGAGGCCAGAGAAATTAATTAAAAGACTTCACAAGTGTTTAGGCTGTCCTTTTATCCTTAGAGAGCCCGGTCATCATGTAGGAAAACAACCAAGGAGTGAGACATGCTTGGTGAGCCTGTGTCTCCATCGGCCTTGGCAATGGCTGAAGGTTGACCTCTGGACCGCCAAAACCCTACTCCACATCCCAGCCATCTTTTCAATATCAAAACTGGTGGGAAAAAGCCCTGGGCCAGTACTCACAAGTCTCCTGAGTTGTGTCTTGACTCTGTTACTTGCTTAAGAGTATGATCTTGAGAAGTCGTTTATACTTTCGAAATCTCATTCAGCTTCCTCGTTTATAAAATGAGACTAATGGTACTTTCCTGGCAAACTCAGAGAATTGTCAGGAGGATCCAAGGAGAAGGTATGTGTTAAGACCAGTAGGGCACTGCGATGATGGTGGGCACTGGAGGAGAATGAGGTCCACTCGGTAACTGTTCGCCCTGTTCTGGTTTTAAGGGTATGATTTTTAAAAAAAAGGATACTTAAGAATCATTCTCATGCTAGGAATTTCAGGCCTTGATCTAAAAAAAGCCTTGATCTAAAGAAACAACTCTTTGCCAGTGAAGTGTTAGGTAATAACATGTACTTGTTATAAAAACAAACAATAGAGGTAATGAAGTTTTTCTGATTAACCGGAAATTAGAAACAGAAATCACATCCACTTCAACCTCTAGTTGTATATATATTTTTTACTTCGGTTGCACAGTGTCCAAGACAATTCTGATTCACACATGTCAGTAGCTAAAAATGGCAATAATTAATTTTATCTGCCCACCGTGAATTCTCTGCAATATCTTTAAATAAACAGAACAGGAAAGCTTTGCTTCAATGTCTGAGCACAACAAAAGTTAACAGACCCCACATGTTAACACGTTGAGGAAAAAAATAGGTTAAATTTGGTGCACACTGAAGGAGTATAAGTTTTGTGTTATGAAAGTGTTTTATTTATTTATTTATTTATATTTATTTTTTGCTATTAAAGTGTTTTTTTTTTTATTTTTTTATTTTTTTTAATTTTTTTTTTTCAACGTTTATATATTTTTGTGACAGAGAGAGACAGAGCATGAACGGGGGAGGGGCAGAGAGAGAGGGAGACATAGAATCGGAAACAGGCTCCAGGCTCTGAGCCATCAGCCCAGAGCCCCACGCGGGGCTCGAACTCGCGGACCGCGAGATCGTGACCTGGCTGAAATCGGACGCTTAACCGACTGCGCCACCCAGGCGCCCCGCTATTAAAGTGTTTTAAATGATAAAAAAAAATACTCTAACAGCATTGTTTGGATCAAATATTTATGGAATCTTTGAAAGAACTCTCTGGAAGCCTAAGTGTCTACAGAATCGTGTTTGAAGCCGGCCACACACATTGAGCACAGGATACTGCCCTAAGCACTATTTGTGCTTAATTCTTAATTCTCATAACCGCTGCATGAGGTAGATGAGACCCTGAGACAAAAGTTGAGTCATTTTGCGTGACGTGCACCCTTGGTAAATGGCCCAGGAAAGGTTCCAACCCAGGTTGTTTGACTCCAGAGTCGTTAAGTCCTGGAGGAGGAGAATGGATTCATGGTCTGTCTATACAAGTTGATAGTCAAGCTGTTTTGGTTTTCGCACCCACCAATTATGGATAAGTTGTGAAGCTTGGTTATGACACTATCTGAAAACCTGGACGTTCAGTGGGTATTTAATAGATGTTGGCTGAGTCTGAATTTACTGTATGGCTGACTTCCCTTCACAAGCCAGCTATGTAGAATCCGTTAATACAGGGGTTGTCACACTATAGCCAGAGGCCAACTCTGGCCCACCACCTGTTCTTGTGTATAAAGTTTTATTGTAACACGCCTACTCATGTCCGTTTGTGTGTTGTCCATGCAGTTGTGACAGAGACTGTGCGACTCAAAGTATGAAATCTTCACTGTCTGGCCCTTTCCTGGAAAACTTCGTCGCTCCTTGGTCTGATATAATAACCATATTTTCTGTCACCTTCTCATAACATGGAACCACCTCAGATAGCAGTTCAGGTATATGTATTTGAAGAAGGCAAGGATGAGGCCTCACTGATGCGCCCGCGTGAAATCGGGACTGGTAAGGTTGTTTGGGGCACAGTAAGCGCTCTCTCTGCTACCACCCTGTCCCTGCTCAGTCTGCTAACACATTTTGGTTTGCATCCAAATTTTTTTAGCATGTCTTGTACATCGTAAAACATGCCTGTATTTAATAGGAGGCATTGAAAAAATTTTTTTCTTTAATGTTTATTTATTATTGAGAGACAGAGAGACACATAGCATGAGCAGGGAAGGGGTAGAAAGAGGCGAAGACACAGAATCTAAAGTAGGCTTCAGGCTCTGAGCTGTCAGCACAGAGCCCGGCGCAGGGCTCGAACTCACAAACTGTGAGATCATGACCTGAGCTAAAGTCGGTCGCCTAACCAACTGAGCCATGCAGGTGCCCCAATAGGAGGGATCTTTTTAAAGATGGGATTGAAAAGTCAAGCTACTGATGGCCTACAAATGATTTAACACTTAATGGTTTGCAAAATTCAGGAACTTTTTTTTTTTTTTTAAGAAAAAGTTGGGGTATTCTCCATCATGAATGAACACCAAAGAAAAGAAATAGTGTTAAATTGGATGTTACTTAAGTTAAATAAATTATTTCCTTTGAGTTTAAATTGTCATTTGTAGAATTTCTTTTCTGTAATTTAAGGAACACATAATTTGAGAGAGCTAGGAAAGTGATATGGGTTCTACATCTCATTCTACAAAGCAGACAGGATGCTTTCAATCCAAAAAGTTCCATATTATATTTGTTAATCAAATCGCATTGACGGTTTCAAACTTCGTCCTCCGCTTCCATAAAACATCTGAAACTTATTAGAAAGTGAACATTAGCAGAATGGATTCAAAGTTCCAAAAAACTCAAGTTTTCACTCCCCTACTTACAATCTTTGTGAACTGTGTCCGTGGGTGAAGATTTCCCTACCTATAGAAATATATTTGCGTTTAGAATATAAAGCTATAGTATTAATTTTTAAGTATAGAAGGCAACAGCTAAAAATTTGAGTAGAAATTCCCGTCATTCATTCATTCAGCAAAAATATGTTGGACACCAATGACGTACTAGCCCCTGGTTATACACAACGTCCAACCTAGACACGTTAGCAATCCTGATGGAGCTGGAGAAGACAGATAAGAAGTAACAGTTAAATTTCTTTTTTCAAATTTTGATAAGCACTATAAAGAAAATGACTAATGTGAAGGGACAGCGACAAACGTGGTAAAAACCATCTCAGCTGGACCATGGTGGTTGCGGAAGGTAGACAGGAGGAAATAGCTGGACGTACAAAGGCCCCGAAACATGAATGGGCTTGGTATTCAGTGAACCGAAAAGATGACCATGCACTTGGAGAAAGAAGAAAGAAGGTGACGTTGCAGAGTGCTATGACAAGAGAGAAGCACAGGTTAAGGTTTTATATTTTTTAAATGAAAATGTTGTGTTTTTACTCAAATAGAGACCATTACGAGAAAGCTTGTCTGGATGAACTTTTGATGTGTCTTTCGCGCCACATTATTTCTCATCTATTTATCTTTGAAATCTCCAGCTACGGGAAAGGTAGCGATTGTATAATATGACACACCCTTTTGTAGATAATTATATAATGCCACTAGGGTGAAAGCATTTAGAGAGAAGAGGTAATTTCACTCTTTTCAGCCTGGAATTTTTAGTAGATAAAGATAAAACATTTCAAGCTGTCTCCGATACATCGCCATCTCTGCAGAGAATCAAATTACTTTCCTTTCTCCTTTCTACAAAAGATGCATGTCTTAACTTATCATGCTACATAAAAACATTTATGTAAACCCTACAGATCGCATCCCTGAGAAACCACGAGACTCAAAAGAGAGCAATTAATGCGGGACTCATCAATATATGTTTATCTTTAACTTTTTTGCAAAGCCACACAGTGCGGCAATTTATGATGCTACAATAGGGAACTTGACAGGGAATGACAACTTTTGAGATGGTAGTGTTTTGCAGGTGATAATTTATGACACTGTCACTTAATCCATGTAAGGATATGATCGCAGCTGATATTGCAGACCACATGGAAATTTAGAGGATTCTTAATAAAGTGATAAAATAAAGATGATGATAATTATTAGAATGAAAGCCAGTTATCCCTAAGCAGCTGGACAGAAGAGAAAGGTCAGGATTAACGACCCTTTAGAGCCAAGAAGGGAACTTGGCACCTTCTGCGTTGTGGGCTATTCTGCTTTGAAGGGCTTGGTTGTGAAAGGGCATGCTGGTAGGTATCCCGTTAATATCGCTCACCATCGAATAGGATCAATACAGAAGTGGCAAAGGTAGAGTTTCAAGTTCTATAGTTTCCACCTGCAATTTCACTGGTAAATGGAAAAGCCTGGATTGATTACTTAGAAGATTAAATTGCTATTATTGCTAGGCTGTTATGGGGAGATTATATATCCTTTGTAAGCATGCTCTTTGGAGGAACATGCGTTGTCTTGGAAAGAGCAAGATTAAGAGTCAGAAGACTTAATCTGCTCACCGCAGATTAAGTGTGACCTTGGACAAGTCACTTAAATCTCTTTGTCAGTTTCCTAATCATTAAAATAAGAGCCAGAATATATTCTCTTTTGCCTACTTCACTAGAGTTTCTCAGTCAAAAGAAAACATTTGGTTATCTGTGAAGCACTATACTTTTGCATTAATCATTATAGTTTGTTTTATAGTAGGAATCAAGAGATTACTATACGGTCACCTCAATGTGTTTGTGCCTTGTCACATTTTGGGGATCTGAGAGACATCTGCGCCTTAGGAGATGACACATTGCGGGAGAGGGGTTGTGTATGTACTTTACCTTTTTAGTTATACTTGGTTTCATAAAAATAAAAAAAGAAAAAAACCTGTAGCATTCTTCCTTTTGCATAAGATTCTAAGGTGTGATTAGGAGACTAGAACTCTTACAAGGGAAACAAAACAGCTGGGTAGGCTTCAACCAGTCCAAACTCTCTTATACTCTCACTTGGTGGTTACAAAAATTATAAATACAGCTGCCTATTGGACATCTCTTTTGGATGTCTCCCAGACACTCAGTGTGTCTGCAACCAAATTTGTTTCTCTTCCTTCAAATAATATCATCATCTCTTTCATTGCCAAACCCAGAAACCTGGGAGTCAGTTCAGATTTTTCTTCTTGGTCAAGTCCCACATCTATACCCACCACCAATCCTGTAGATTCAGTTTCCTTAATTTAGTGTACAACCATACATTCCGTTCTACTTGTGTTGCCTCTGCCTTGATTCTGACCCTTATTTTCTCATGGCCAAATTGCTACAGTAAATTTCTAAATGGCCTCTTTTTTTTTTTTTGGTCTACAACCAGCTCTTATAAATCATCCTCTTCTGTGATGGCAGACTAACTTCCTAAATTGGAGATCTGACCAAATTTTCCCCCTGTTCAAAATTTGGTAATGCTCCCCAGGGCTTCCAAGTGACAGCATCTTTGCAGATATGATTTTGTTTTCTGCCCCCCATGTCTACCCCCAATCGAGCCTCATTATCCACATCCGGTAGCATGTCCTTTGTTTTGTCTATGTCATGCTGTTTCATACTTCTACACTTTCACACGTGATGTGAACACAGTCTAGAAAATGCCTTTCCCCATTATAAGCCAGAATAAACAATTGTCTGTTCTTCAAACTTCAGCCCTATCACTGTTTCTTTCTGGAAGACTTCCTGAGGCCTCTTCATTTTAGTGTCGCTTCTCTGGGCTCTGAGAGTGCCCTGTGTACTTGCTAGTGTATTCTAGAAGTAGCTACTGTACTAATCCTAATTAATTCCAATCTTGATGTTTTCCTGGGTATCCCTAGATTCTAACAGTGATAGACACATCACCTGGTATTCAGTAATTCAGCTTTTTTTGCATGAATGAATCAGCACTTCTAATACGGCGGCCATGCCAGAAGAGAAGATAAAAGTCGTACCCTGATGGGTTGAATGAAACAAGGGAAGCCAAAGTGTAAAGGCATTTCCTGTGAAGGCATTGAAGTGAAAACTTAAGGAGGCAAAAGGGAACAAATGGAAAAAGAATGGGAAGCAAGGAGATCAAGAGAAGTTCAGGACGAATCTTACAAAAAAAGTGTTCTAGCCAAGGGTTGACATGTCAATTCGGTTACGGAGAGCAACCTCAAAGTTATCAGACACCATGTATTTTGCAGCGTGTGCGAGACAAGGAATAGTCAGTGCAAAGACAAGAGTGTGTTTCGAGAACATACATAAGGCCTGTTTGGCTGGAGCAGAGTGAGGGAGGGTGTTATGGGCTGACATGTGTCCCCTCACATTTCATATATTGAAGCCCTAACCTTTAGTACATCAGAATGTGACTGCATTTGAAGGTAGGGCCTTTTAAGAGATGATTTGGTTAAAATGAGGCCATTAGCGTGGGCTCTAATCCTATTCAACTGGCATCCTTATAAGAAGAGAAAATTTGGGCACACAACAAGACACCAGAGGGAAAACCACGTGAGGAATATTGCAAAAAGGTAGTCATTTGCAAGCCAAGGAGAGACAGCTCGGAAGAAACCAAACCCAGTGACACTCTGATCTTGCTTTGATTTCCAGCCTCCAGATCTGTGAGAAAATAAATGTCTGTTGTTTTAGTCACCCATTCTGTGGTATCCTGTTATGCCAACCCTAGCAAATTAATATAGGGGGGAAGAGTCGTAGATATAGTCAGCAAAATAACAGGAGTTTGAGCAGAGGGTGTGAGGGAAAATTATGTTGTGGGGCCTTATAGGTCATTGTAAGGACTTAAGGTTTCATTCTAGTGAAATGGGGAGCCATTGGAGGATTTGGAGTGGATAAATACTGTGATCTGGCTTTTACCTTCATGGAGACTGGGAGCTGAAAATGGAGGGGTCACACTGATAAGGCATTCAAAGTTGTCAATTGTGTGGGAGAGAAGGACATCAGGGGCGCTTCCTCCCTTCCATTTAACAGCTGGAAAAAAAATGAAGATCCAGAGTGGGAAAACAGGATCCAAAAGTGACTTGCCCAAGATAACAGAGTACTTGTGTCGCTCTCCTAGAATAGGAGTCAGGCATTCAGTGCTCTTCACTAAGTGCTTGGAGAGAGTCGCATTTGGCGTCTCAAGGAAGGAATGCGAGTGTTATTGCATACTGTTTTGGGGAGGCTGGATGTATCTGTGTGAGCAGATATTAACACTGGAGCGAGTTATGGTAGCCGTGGAATATGCTGTGATACCCTCAGCTGCCCATCCATGTCTCTGTGACTCAAGGACACGTAGCTTGAAAGACTGGCAGGAGCAAGTGGAGATTATTCATGGGCTATAGTCACAGACTGTGTTTCCACAGATGTCCTTCATGGTGGATCATTTCATTGATAGAACAATTTTCAGAGATGACAATAGCAAAGGCTGATCTCCAAACTGTTCTCCAACATACTAGGACAATGGAGAATTCTGATTTTAGATTAATAAAGAATTTGTCTATGTGTGTGTGTAATATATATGTGTGTGTGTGTATCTCATGTGTAATTTATGTAATACATATACAACATATACATATGTACATATATATGATATAGTATGTATTAGACTATATCATATATATTATAATGTATATATACAATAGAGAGACATCAAACGTGAAGATAATAAAATATGCTTAACAGTTGACTTTCCTTACTTGGGGGATCACCGTCTTGTACTACATTTGCGTCAATATCTGAAAATTGTTAGATATATAAATACACACACACACACACACACACACACACACACTTCAATAGTCTAATTGTTTCAAGTTGTTCCTGTTGCTCTGTTTTGGCCAGAAGAGGGAACTTTGGTTTATTTTTAGGGTCATTTATTCTTTTGTGTGAAAAATTGGAGAGGACAAAAGTAAAATTGGGAAGACCAGTTGAGACCTATTATTGCGGTCTTAGATGATGATGGCCTAGACACAAATCGTGATATATGTGATGGCTCTAGGTGGAAGGAGTTGTGATATATTTGAGAAATATGTTGAACAGGACAAGGTCCTAAAACAATTGATAAAATACTTTTTCTAGATTTACTTTGATAATCCAAATAAATGTGAAACCAACTACTGTGACTCAGCACGTATTCTTGGATCTTGCTCACAAGGATTCATGGATAAGATCCCCAGATCCAAGATCCATGCTCATTGGGCTGAGAATCTGGTAGTTTGTGACAAATTTGGAAGGAAAGAGTTAGCAAGTCACAGAGAATGTGGAGCAAAAGATTGCATTTCAGGGTATAGTGGCTAGGATATTTGGGTCTCTCCCCGTAATGGAAATTCCCATGAAATTTGTAGTGACCAGAAGGGAAGAGGAAGTCCCTTTTGTGTCTAGACCCAGTGGGACATGTCCTTTGACATCTGACATGTTCACAGCTACTCAGGCACAAAGTTCCTACTAATCCTTACACAGAAAGCTAGGCATCATCAAATTTTACCTAGGATCCAGGAAAAGTGTATTTACATCCTCCATGTTTTCTTTCATATAATTCATCAAGATTCAGGTGCCATGATTAACTGATGTAATCAGTTGGGAATAGAGAAGAGCCATAGCCTAAGAAATACCCGGATGAGACGATCTCTTGGGATAACAAGATAACACATAACTTTAACTTCTGTGGAAATGCCTCACGGGAAGACCAAACAAATTCAAATAGCTGATGTCAGATCTTTCCTGAGTGAGCAGAGGAAAAATAAAATGTGGGGATTTGATGTCTGGTACAGGGGAAGGAATCAAATCAAGGGAGAAAAGAGAAAAGAGGCAGATGGCTTTGTGCTTTATCAAGGGTTTCCATTCTTAGCTAAAACTGACCAACGATGGGGAGAAAAGGTGACCAGAGCATTTTTGTCGTGCTTGGTTGTGAATGCACATTTTTTAAATGTTTTATATAAACAAATTTCTCTTACAAGGCAAATATGTGCCCAGATGATTTGTATATTTGTGTTAACAAATAGCTTTTCAGTGGCAGAAATGTGGAAAAATGGCATAGAACAAATCTTTTTAAAGAAAATTCTAAAGAACAAGGGCTAAAATAAGCAACCCATTAGAATATAAGATCTTTCAGGGACTTTGGAGGAGGGACCATGTCTGATGTATTCAGTTAATCTCCAACACCTATCCCTCATGCCTGTACACGCTAGGTGTTCAGCAAATATTTATTGACTAAAAGCCTGAGGTTTGTGAAATAAAACATTCCGTGGACAAATGAGTTTGGAAATTCTATATCCAAAGTCCTTTTTTTTTTTTTTTTTGTAGATTCACAACACATATTAGCCTGTTAAAGATTCCTAAAAGACCTACAGCAAGAAAACTTTATTTTTTTTGAGTCAACTGGATTTTCGCCAATATCTTTGAACTGTTTTTCAGCGGATACCTGTCAGCCTCCTGCAGAAATTCTGCTGTAACCCCACATATTTTTGAGGAGGCAAAGCTGATGGTAAAGACAAGAATTTGAAGAGATGACTGTGAGTTCACATCACACCCTTGTTACATTGAATCCAATATATATATATATATATATATATGCAATTTTATTTGTAGAAAAAATATTCAAGTTAAACCTGTTTATTGTCTGAGCTGGACTTGGTAGGTAACAAGTAGAAAGCAACTTTTATTTTGCTTCTGCCCCTCCAAAACTGATATTCACCTTCAACCCCCAGGTTCCACTAACCAGTAAAACTCTGGGAAGTTCTCCATTGGCTTTCCTAGTTACCAACAGGTGATAAATTAAAACAAAACAAATCCCCAAGCCCTACTTTTTTTTAAGGTAGTGAAGAGTCTGGTGCAGTAGAAAGTCTAATCCATATAAACCTTAGCCGTCTCCTCTCACAGCTCTGTTATCACTCGTGTTGGAAATCTGGGACTAGGAGAAGGGGCCAGGCTGATTTCCTCACTTCCTTCTCTTTGTATTGTTGCCCCCTTCCATAGCTGTGGTTTCTGTTCTCTCCAGAGACAGGGAAAGTTGGGCAAGCAAGGGGAAGATGGAAAAGTGGAGTAAACTTGACTCATGTTATAATTTTTTTAAATATGTTTTATTTATTTTTGAGAGAGAGAGAGAGACAGAGCGTGAGCAGGAGAGGGGCAGAGAAAGAGGGAGACACAGAAACTGAAGCAGGTTCCAGGCTCTGAGCTGTCAGCATGGAGCCTGACGTGGGGCTCGAACCCATAACCTTGAGATCATGACCTGAGTCGAAGTCGGTCGCTTAACCGACTCAGCCACCCAGGTGCCCCTGTTATTATAAATTTTTATGTTTATTTTTGAGACAGAGAGAGGGAGAGAGAAAGGGGGAGGGGATGGGCAGAGAGAGAGGGAGACACAGAATCCAAAGCAGGCTCCAGGCTGGGAGCTGTCAGCGCAGAGCCCGATGCAGGGCTCGAAATCACGAACTGTGAGATCATGACCTGAGCCGAAGTCGATCGCTTAACTGACTCACCCACCCAGGTGCCCCGACTTGTGTTATTATAAATCTGTTGTGATCCTTTGAATGTAGTGGACTCTGAATGTAGTTTGACTTTGCTCTCTTGGGACATTTGGTGAGGTGTTTTTTTTTTGTTTTTTGTTTTTTTTAAGATACCTCCTTTTGTCTACATTATAGGATGTCGTGCAGTAATTGCTCTGCTGACTGTAGTTAAGCCTTCTCAGACTAGGCAGTTATGTCTTCTTCATTCTCTTGGCTTCTAGTGGCACATCCCCACTCATGGGGTCATGTCACCCTTCCAGACAATCTTTCCCATGATGACCCAATCCACCTTTCTTAAGTAGGGTCTTTATTTGCCCCACCAAATTCTGGAAGCACTAATTACTCCTAATATATCTTCATCGTAGACCCCAGAAAAAAAGTAGTTCAGGCCACAGTCCCCTGTGTTTTCAAGTATGAGTCAGACATCAGTTCCTATGTCTCATAAAGTCCAGAAGACATATCAAACTCTCCCAGTGGTTTCACTGACACATCTCTCTTTTGGTTTGTGTTAAGGAAGAAACGCATCTAATGGCATTGGAGAATGAAGATGAGGGCACTTACTAAATTGATTACGACTTCCAAGTAATCCTCAGTGCCAGCTTCCTTAAAGTCTTGCTTGATGGGTTAGAGATTGCCAGTGTGGTAACGTGGGTGGAATGCTTCCATAACCTCTCAGGAGTCCCCTTCAATAGGTAAGCCACCACCTAGCTTTGTGAGGCTCATTGGCACCACCTATATCGGGCCTCTTCTGAAACACTTAGACGAGAGAAATTGCCCCATTTAATTTCCCATTGAAGATGACTTAATGTACACAATCCACACTAATAATTTTTATGAGGAATGAGCAAGAGGAACCAAAGCTGAAATAAGAACCAGCCAGGAGTATAACCGCCAGGACTTAATCATGTTTTTTATAATGCGTAAAGCCTACAAAATAAGAGGAAAAAAATGGAAAGTATTAGTTTTATGCACCAATTATTAGCTTCATATGGTGAGTTTTACAACCATTAGAATGCGGACGGAGATGGAATATCGCTTGTAAAAGGCTCACTTTGCTCTACTGCCCAGTTCATGGCCATCAGACAACAAATTAATTTCCCCTATAAATACTTACCCATGCTAGGGCTTGTTCTCGTCCTTTGGCTCTGATTGTGTTTGACGTTTACAACAATACCTTTGTTTGCTCAGCCATCTTCCATTGTCAGCACTGGCTCCAAATGAGCCCAAACACATTAAACCATGAGAAATGATACTGGAGTTAGGAGTCTCAGTTATAAAAAGAAAAGGCAGTTCATACTGAATGTCAACTCTCTGCCTCACGTCCAGGCATCCCCTCTGCAGGTGGAAGAGACATGGAAAGCACATTGCCCACATACGATATGCTTGGCTTTGGCTACTCAGTGCCTCTTTAAAAGTTGACTAGGTTCCATCATTTAAAAACCAAGAGCTTCAACGACAAGTTTCTGTTTAATTTCTCTTAAAGCCTCAGCTATTCAGGCAACAATGGCCTACTTCTCCACATGACAAGCGGCTGGTGCTGGGGAGAAGCAGACCGCTCTCGAGCAAGCCTGTGCTTCCCAGTTTGCCCACAAGACTTACCCACTGGCATTCTTGCTGCCCCTACAGACGGCGTTCTGGACTCCTACTGTTGTCCAAGTTCGGAGAAATCTTTCACACCTTAGCCCCTTCCATTTTCAAAGGCAGACAACTCCAACTTACCCTGAAGAGCCTTCTTTGATCTGAATGGTTGAGACAATCCCTTAACCCCCAGATTGTTTCAAACGTTATTTGGTTTCTCTCTTCTAGTCTCTGCCAGCGCATTCTCCCCCCAGAGAGTTTGTTCTGTTCTTTTGCTTTAAAAAGGAAAACAAAGTGTGACTACACATCTATTCTCCAAAGACCGTAGCTCTTCAAGGCTGAGAGCCAGATGCCTGATTTGTTTTCCATCCAGAGCTGTACATACAGAAAAAGTCATCGACACAAGGCCATTCTGCTTTTGACCTTCCTAGGGCTGAATGCACAGCCAGTCAACACTGGGGCTGAAAATAGAACCCAGGACTTTCAAATCATTGTTCTGCTTGCTGGGCCGTGCTTCCTCCCATAAGAACTTGGTTAAACAACGTCCTGTTTTGCAATAGCAGAAATCATAATATACGTATGAGAAAGTAGGTACGGAAGAAACGCAGGTCTCACTCTCGGGAAAGATGGCATGGTAGCATAAAAGGAGTGTGAATTCATTTCTAGCACTGCAACTTACGGGTTGGGTGCGCTCAAGAAATGTGTGTTGAATCATCGACTTTGTAATGTGTGGCATTTTGAACAGGAGTTCTCGCTGAGTGCCAAGAATGTATTTGCTTGGCAACCCACAGAGAGGAAATTTAGGACGTTAGAAAGGTTATCATGAAAATGACTGAGCTGGTATATAAAGATGATCAGGGACCTGGAATCTGGGTGCGAGTTTTCAGCAGAGGGTACCAAGGGTCAAGGGAAGGACCGTGAGGTTTGGTAACACTGGGATTCTTGGCTTGGTGTCTGAATAATAGGAGGGCTGGAATTAGAGGATACTTTTCCAAGCTCCCAGGAAGAGTTCAGAACTCTCTCTTCTGTGCCACCGCCGTGCAGAGGGCTTGCCTTTCTCAGGGCTCATCATACTGCATTGGTTTTCAGTAAGCTCCCTGAGGGCAGGACTGTGTGGTTTTCACTGCCTCTGTGCCTCACACAGCCCATCCCAGAAGACAGCAAAGCAGAGCTTAGAACCAGACTGAGTTGGAGTGTGGGCTTTACAATCTGTCGGCTGTGAGACTTTGGACAAGTGACTTTTTTCTGTGTCTCAATTTTCTCATTTGTAAAACGGAGATAGTAATAATTGTTCCTACCTCAAACAGTCATTATGAACATTAAATGAGTTACCACTTATGAAATTGTTAGAAGGATATTTGGTACATAATATGCATTCGTTAATTGTGAGTTGCTAGAGGCCCGCCATATATCATTTATGAATGGATAGTGTAGCTAACAATATAGGATAGTTAGAATATAGCAGGTGACTTACTTTGTGTGGATTACTGCATGCAATTCATATACACACACATATATATACATATATATATATATGTATATTCATATTTGAGAAAGAGAGCGTGAGCAGGAGGGGAGGGGCAGAGAGAGGGGGGGACAAAGTATCCAAAGCGGGCTCCTAGCTGACAGCAGTGATGCAGAGCTCGAACTCACAGACCATGAAATAATGACCTAAGCTGAAGTCAAGAGGCTCAACCGACTGAGCCACCCAGTGGCCCGTACCCTATGCAGTTTTCAAAGCAGGTGCATGTGACAGCTCTTCCTATGGCTACATATTGCAGATGAGGCACTGAGGCACAGAATGGGTTGAGGAGCTTACTCAAGGCTACATAGCCGGCGAGTGACACAGGAAGGAGTTGAAACGATGTAGTCCGATACCGTATGTTTCACCAGCATTCTGCCAATTAAGTATAGATTTATACTAAGGTAAAAGCTGCATTATGATGCTCTTATAAGGCTCAAATATAATCATTTATTGACACTTTGAAAGTAGCAAAAAATTTACATATGTGAGATGATGGTGATGACTAATAAACCCATGAGGAATCCAGCTCTTATTAGCCTCACTTAGCATATCAAAAGGTGTTAAATATAATAATTAGCCTTAGGAACCAAAGAATGAGTAAAACCAGTCATTTTGACACACCAAATGCAATTTGATATGCGAGTGTCACAGATTCAAGATAACAGCCATTCAGTAAATTAACAAAAGGGCTCTTTGAGAATGGAGGGCCACGTCTGTCTTTCGCTTGTTGCTTTGCGAGCCTATACTTAGTTATGATATATTTTCCCTATTTGCATTCTTTATCTCTGACTACTTTCCTCAGCTATAAATACGAGGAGAAATCATGCCACTATTTTTGTCTTCTCAGAAATTTTTTGGAGTATTCCATGGAAAGCAAACCAAACTTGAGGTTGAGAGATTAAGGTTTCTGGTTCTGACTTCATTATCAAGTAACGCCTTCTACAACCGGAAGCAAATCTCCCAGTCTTTCTGGGCCTCAGATTTCTCTGTCTTCCAAAGCTTTGGAAGCCATTGATAGTACAATTCCTAGTTCCTTTAACAATCTTTGGTTTTCCTCCTGGGCATTTTTATTACAGGGTGACCCTTTCCCCATCCCTGCCCCCACACGTATATTTCAACCTTTTTAGAATCAGATTATTGTACGGTCAAAACACTGCAAATTTAATCTTTCCTTCTCTTCCTCCCCCCCTTTTTTCCCCCTCCTCCTCTTCTTCTTCTTCATCCTCTTCCTCTTTCCTCTCCCCTTCTCCTTTCTCTTCCTCTTCTTCTGCCCTGAAATATTGTCATTAAACTGATAGTGTATCTCAGATTTAAAGCAAAAAATGAAGCCCAAATGAAAAACGACATAACATCCACAACCACAAACAAAGCTAAAGCAATTCCAAAGGCTTGGTTGATGAGTGAATGGGCTGATGTAGTGAAAATAAGGGAAGAGCGCTCAAAGTATCATTACTCCTCCATTTTTTAAATAAAGTTCAGACCCTCTTCTTCCAGGGAATGAATTGTATTTCCTCTCTAGCAGCTATGATCCCTGCCCCCCCCCCACCATTGGTGACAGCACCCTATCAGAGACAAAACACTTTTAAAAACTAAAATGTTTTTATGCATTTGACTCTGCAGTCATCTGCATGTACCGGTGACTAATCTGTGTGAAGCCCAGTCATTTATTTGCAGTCAGCTGAGAATACCAAGGGGCCCTCCTTTACTCCAGGCATATCCAAGTGGGAGAACAGCTGTTCTTTGTTTCAGGAAAGGATGGGGCAAAGGTTAGCTCATGGGTAGAGTTTCCTGTTTGTAATGTCTGAAACCAAGGGAGGTGCCAACAGTTTTGAAGGTTTTATTAAAGGGGAGATAGTTCTTGCGGGAGTAAAGTTACGATGAAAGTAAAATTCCCTCCCCAGTTGATGTCTTGGCCTTTCAGATGTGCCTGAGACTAATCATACAATTTCCCTGCTATGGTCCTTCAATGGCTCCCCTTTCATTGCCAGATAGGGTCCAAATACTTTAGCACTCTCTAAGCTCTATTCAGATTTGCAGTTCTATGAACTCACCTTGTTCCTTTGTGCTTGGAAATGATCTTTCTCGTATATTCAGCTGGACAGCCCCCCTGCTAAGATTGAACTGTGCTGTCTCCCCTTGGAAGACTTTGGTAGCTCATCAGGTAGGATAAGAGCTTCTTCCTTGTGTTCTCAAAACATCCCATGCTTCTCTCTGTCCAAGAGATTCTCAAACCTGGCTGAGCAATGGAGTCACCAGAAAAGCTATCAAATAAACCAATTCCCAGGCCCTCCTCAGGGAGCTTGATTACACCTGTCCGGGCTGGGATCAGGCTTCTCTGTTTAATGAATCCAGATAATTCTAATGTGCAGCCAATGTTGAGAACCACTGATTTATTATAAACCTTATGATATATTTTACTTGATATATTTATACAAACATAAAATGTTTGTGTAACTCCCTTCAGATTAAGTTTCTTGAGGACTGGAAGTATTTTTTATTGATATACATATCCTCTGAAATTTAAAAAAATACCAAGTACTGACAGTGTTCAATAAGTAGTGTATGAGGAATGAATGAATGAATGAATGAATAACACATACATATCCCAACTTTCCATCCAACTTTCCACCCACCTATGTTTAGAAGCTCACTTATGCTCATGTAATTGTTTAGGGTAAGAAGTGTGGAAAATAGAAGAATCAACGTGGAGCCCGAGTGTTTGGGGACAAAGCTTACAGTTTAAGAGAAGTGTTGGAGAAGACAAAATAAGGCCTGAAAGAAAACCTGGGAAATTTTGAATTAATTAAGAGCAGCTGTGAAAAAAACAGAACTGTGAAATATGACCTGGGCAGGAACTATGAGAGGGAAACTAACACAAGAGATCTGGGGGCTAGAGATCAGGAGATGGGAACGGCCAGCTCACAATGTAAGACAGGGGGAAGAGATAAATTTCTACCGACACGGAATAAAAATGCAAGGTACATCAAGTCTTTCCAGCAGAGACTTAGCTTTCCCTTAAGATCCAGGGTCTAAGGCCTTAGTCAAGGTGTCCTAGAAGCCTGAGAGAGAATCAGTAGGATGGGAGTCAACCTTCAGCATCACTAGGCTCTGCTATACTCTAACCATTGTCCTACGAATCTGTATTTTGTGGGTCAGAGTATGTGCTAAGTGCTTTATATATGTCATCCCATCTAATATGCAGGCTTAAGCTTATGAAGTAGGCTTTATCATTGCCAGTTTCACAGAAGAAAATGCTGAGGGTTAGGGGAGTTGAGTAAGAGTCTCAAGTCTCCTGTACTATAAACGGTGAATGTCACCTTGTAAATGGTCAGTGAATATTAACAAGCTCCAACTTGTTAAGGCTCAGGTCCACTAAGTGGCCTTGAACAGTGAGCACCCAAAACTCTCCACTTCTGGACTCCTAGGGAATGTATTTTTCGGAGGCGCATGCTCTTTCTCAGAGGAAGGAAGATGGACAGGAATACTTAGAATTCAATGATTCTACAAGGTGGGAGAAGGCTCGGGTATAAAGTTTGGACTGTGTTTTGTTTTTAAAGAATGAGTTATTAATGTATTCCTTTCATAATATGGGAATTGGCTATCCTCCATATATTGTGTCATCAAAATTTTAGTCTTGAAATATTTGGTTTGTCATTTTAAGGGGAATTCCCTCCCTATGAATCTCCCTCTTAACTGTTGGCAGTCGTGTTCGGCCAAGCTTCTCCTCTCTCTTATCTTAATAAACATTGAGGTTCCAAAACAAGGTTTGACCTTAGCTATTAGTCTCACCGATCAGCTTAGTCTTTCTACATTATTGTGTGATGAGGATGCCTGCAGATTTGTGTTTGCTAAAATCAACTTCCCTGATCAATCAACTGTGATGACTACTGTGTCTGGATTAGTTCCTGTAGACACAGCCCTCATGCCAAGCACGTTGGAACTACTGGCCTTTCCCCCAACCCTGTCCACAATTCCGTGGAAACTATAATCACCCTGCTGGAAGAGAAGCTTGCTTGGCAGGATCCCAGGAGTAGGTTGGAGTTGGGACATTGCTTTGACTTATTGGGAAAGAACCCGGGTTTAAAACTTAGTTGAATCTTGGTTCAAATCCTCACGCTGCCGTTTGCAAATGCTTCCGGGGACAAGGAGAGCTCAACAAATGTTGGTTTCTTTCCTTGTCTCCCTTTGTTGAGAAACAGGGCACTCTTCTTTCCAGTGGATCATTTCTGTGATGCAATCATATCTATGTTCAGGCCAACACACCCACACAAGAAGCACACGGTTATGGATTTTATTCTCTGCTGCTCTGGTTTGTTTTCAAGAAGCCAGGATTTCACAAACAACTCATGAGAAGTCTGTATTTCGTGGCAATTTATTATCCCATCTTTCTCCAAAATGTGGATGTTCTCTTAGCCCCAGCTTTCTGACATGCGAAAAAATATATTTTCCTTCTCCCTCAGTCTCTGTGTTCTGATAATAAGTTCAGATGAATATTTTCTCAATAATAAAAGAGAAGGTGACTGCCACCGGCATTTATAGCTGACCTTGCGTCAGAATTCAGTTGGGCAACTCTTACCTCACTTGCCAGAGAGAGGCAGTGTGTGTCAAGAGATCTCTCTAGAGTAGTCAAAACAAATGGCGGTGCCTGACCTTGGACACGTTCACTCGTCCTCCCTGGTCTCAGGTTGATTCCTCTCTGTGAAAGGCAGATTGTGTCACATGGCATCTAAAATCCATTCCTCCTCTCAAATATCTGAGTCTACTTCTTGCTGATTTATAAGAACATATATTGACTTGCCCGAAGATAAAAAGACATTAAATGGCAAATATTTAACAAGAGAACTGGTCTTTCTCAACTCTTTCTCTTTTATGTCTAGGTTATAAAATTATTATAGTGATTACTTTTTCATCACCCACCTAATCCCATAAAACACCTCTCACTATATAAATGCACATGGCCTATTTTCCTGTAGCAATTACTCATTTTGCCCATGGGAATCAGGTCTTTGCTGAAGGCTGGTAAGGGAGGGTGCCAGCTTTTTGCTAGCAGACTTTATTTTTCTCTCTGGGCAAAGGTTTACTGTGGCTGAGACCAACTCAGCATCATTATTGTCTTCCCCTAAGGGAGAATTACCAACTACCGTTTAAGTGCTCCAAACACTAGTGACCTGTGCCATGAAGATGGGGGAGAAGGGAAGTAACATTTACAAGTGGGAATAAATGAGACATACTAGATTCTCTTTATTGTGCTTCTCATACATTGCTCAGTGTTAACTAAAATTTTTACATAATGATCTCATTTCTTCTCTTTTACACTCATGACCTCCCTTCAGAGCAAGGCTTAAAAGTTCTTTTACAACTGAGAGCATAGAGGCTCAGAGATGTCACTAAATTCCCCATGGCCGCCTAGACCTCTGGCTAACAAAGCCTGTGTTATTTCATTTCATTAGCACGGCCCCTGACAGGAACTCCTAAATGTGTCTATAGTGGGTAGAGAGAGGACGGTTCTGGGATGTGGAGAAACCCAAAAATGACCCACACCACTGAAGCCAGCCTGCCCAAATGGTGTAGTCTGTAGTTGCAAAGCCTCAAAAAGGGACCTCATGAACCTGGAAATAATTCCTGAAATATCTGATGTCAAATCTCTTATGTCAAGAGGGTGTTGAATCCTTTTTCCCGGTAGAATCACAGAAGACACACATTAATTGGGATGTAATAATAATGGATTCTATTGATAGAACTCATTATGCTCCTGGGTCTGTGCTAAATACCTCACCAGCACTATCTCATCTAGCTAGACAATGCCCCAGAAGATGGGAATTACCCTCCTAGAAAGACGCCTGCATTGAGAATCCTAAAGAGATGTCACTTACCCAAGTGGCGTGACTTGGGGGGATTGGAACTCAGGTCTATCTGAGTCTAAAGAAAATTGCTGCTACTGACCACTCCATAAGGCCTTTGTACTTCAGGAAAGAGTGAGACTCAGATGTCTTGTTCTCTCTCTGCGCTCGGTCTGTGCTTCCGCAAGGTAACGTCAAGAATTGGTAAGAATCCCTACTGTGAACACAGAATGCCCACAACACCTCTACAGCTATAGGGACAGTAACAACTATAGGGAAGATCAGCGCTGTAAGTCCTTATTGTACTTACATTTATTAAAAATAGAAATTAAAGAGGAAGAAGCCAAAGGGGAAAATCCCCGTCCCAAATGAGGTCATTTGAGCAATAGAACAATCTTGCTAATTGTTTAGAGGGAACAGAACTGATTAGATATCAGAAATAGAACTATAAAGAGGCCTTCTCCAAAAGCAGCCTCCCTTACAGCATTTCCCTGAAAGATCACTTATTGTTTACTTGAATAGTTTTAAATATAATAAGGAATAACAAGATCTGCCAAGCTAGATTGATTAGCAGATAAAAGATTCCCAACAATGGAATGTTCTCAGTTGATTGTAGCTTAAAGAAGCCAAATCTAACAGGTCATCATTAAGGAAATGTATGTAAATGCTGCCCGTGGATTTCACAATGACATTTAAGCAATCCTGGCCTGATCCAAGTTTGTTTGTCACAGAATGCTGGACTTTCATATCATGGCTTTCACTCCTTAGCTGAGAACTGATTATGACAACGGGTCTTTTCCTGGAAACTGAGTGAGATTAAAATATGTAGTGACCTGATATCAGTGGATTAGAGAGTCAGTGGGTCAGAGATGGGAAATGAATCAGGCTTGGTAAACAACCCTGGCCACTCATGTTGCAGCTGTGTGGGATGAAGGGCAGCCCAGTGCGCTCCCTGGGGTCCTGTAGAATAGACTGGCCTTGAAGCATCCGCCAGCCCCATCTCATCTGATTGCCAGCACTCACATGACTTTCTCGAAATGGCAGAAACAAGAGCTTCTGTGTTTGTACTCAGTTTAGAAACATCACCATCTTCAACCTCTAACCCAGACCTAATACGTACAGGCATTTGGGAAGGGGCTGGAAAAATGAATACATTCATTTTTCAAATATTTATTGAGTACCTACACGTACACCAGGGATTGCAGGGCATGTGGTACATAGATGGAGAAGAAAGACAGAGCCATTGTAAACATAAACGGCAATGCAAAATGGTCCACACTAAGTGCAAAAAAAGGTGGAGGTCAAGAGTGTAAAGATACAAAGCAACAGCTGATGCTAGAGGGCTGCTCTCAGAGTCACAGACCCAATACTTACCCTCAGAGAAATGAAAACCTCCTTAAAAGTGGAATGTTCCAGACAGCATTGTTTTCTGAGGTTAGGCTAAATCTAATGATGGTTTAAACATTAAACAAAACAAAAACAAAAACAAGAAACAAAAACTAGACCACTTGAAAGATGGAGAGGAAAGGAAAAAAAAATAATAATTTCACCTACCTAATCCCACAAAGGTAACACCATGAGAAGGCTTAGAAGAATCAGTTCAAAGATATTTTCTGTTTTCTATTTGCTTCTTAATCCAAGTCCCATACGCATTGTTTACAGAAATAAATCTAGTCAAAGTTAATATCCACTAGCCCTTATACACATAAGAAGAAAATGGAGCTCAGCAACACCAATTAAAGTAGCCCAAGAATAGAGTAGCAAACTTCAGGTGTCTTGACTCTATATTGCCTCCCTAATCTTTGTTATGACCCTTAACTTGGTCGCTCCTGTACACAAGTTATGGGACTTTCAGAAGAAAGAAAAATAAACGTTAAATTATGATATAACTGAATCCTTGGTTGGATTCCATCAAGAATAGAAATAAAGAAGACATAAAGAATTACGCCCTGTAACTTTCTGAACAGCAACAAGAATTCAGAGCAAGCTCCCTATTTGCATTTGTAGGTCGGGGCAGGAAGATATGGATCACTGTGCAGCAGGGAATATCCTGTCTGCCTCCAATAAAGCACATTCTGCAAAGCTGATATTCTTGGAACATAGTGTTACACCATGGAGTGTCCCTAAATCTGAAAGGAGAGTATCGCTTTCAACCTTTCTTGTTCTGAATAACTTTGTCTAACTTCCCTAAAAAGATGGATCTATGTATGTGTTAAGAACTTGATATCTTCACTTTCTCTAGATCGCCTCCACTTTTCTCTCCTGATCACATCTTCAAGTGGAGATGTCATCAACTCTTTAAAAAAGGGTGCCATCTCTTTCTCCTGACTGTCCACACAGATCAACTGCCTCACACGCGGGATGCTTCTAACAATGGCACAAATCAGTTCCATCATTAGAATTTTGGATTGACTTTCCTGCTAAAATTAATAGCCCTTAAAGCATTTCTCAAGTGGTAGTAACATGTCTGTAAATTCTGTATCAGAGGGAGAGCTCATGCCCCATCCCCCTTTAAACCCGTTAGGTTTTTGTGACTGCCTTGATAATAGAATGCTAGAAAGAAAATCCTCGGTGACCTCTGAGGCTAGCTAGGAAAAGTCCATGCACCCTCTGCCAGTGTCTCCTGAGGCAGTCACTCTGAAAGTTTTGTCTCCTGTAAGAGATTCGTTTATCGTGTGTCCACCACTTGGAAAGACCACATAGAAGTATCAAATTGAGAAAGTGGTGAAAACTCACCCAAGGGACTTCATTTGTACCTAGATCTGATTTAGGTGAAAAGATTCTGAACCTTGAACCTAAGCCTAATGAGACACTGGGGAGTCCTGGAAGGAATGAATTCACAGATGTATTTTGCATATGGGAGAAATGTAAGTAATTTGTGGCTATGGAGTTCACTTTGGAATTTTAAACCATATGTGCAATTTTTTTGACATTGCTCTTGTCAAAAGAGAGAGTCCAATTCCAGTCCCCTTGAATACGGACTGGACTTAACTCATTTCTAAAAAATAGAATGGAGATGATGCTACATTAACTTTAAGCCCAGGTCTTAAAGCTTCATCCTGGTTCCCTCTTAGAACATTTGTCCTTACAACCCCAACCTTACTATGAGAAAGCCCAGGCCAAATGAAGAGTCCCAAATGCAAATGAACCAAGACCCCAGCCACCTGCCATTGTAAATAAAATTTTAAATCCTTTTTTGGTCTTTTTAAAAAACACAGAAACACTTATTCATTTGTATTTTGCCATGGTTGCTTTTGCACTACACAGCGGAGTTGAGTATTTGTGACAGAGACCATATGGCCCACACAGCATAAAATGCTACTGTCTCATCCTGTACAAAAAATATTTGCTGACTCCTGACTTAGGTCACTGAAGATCTCTTTCTCACCAAAGTCATAATATGTCATAGGAATTATGACAGATAGGTATGAACTAAAGCCCACCGCTGTTACTTATGTGTGATCTTGGGATCATCTCTTACGTTCTCTGAATCTTCGGTTTTACAAAACTTTGAGAGAATGGTAAGACCTCTGTCTTAACTGAAAAATGCTAAGGTACCAACCCATAAACAAAACATTATTAATTTGGTAAACGTTTTGCCGATATTTTTAAATTGGAGCCAAATTTAGGGGATCATATAATTAGGGGCAAAGAAAATAAAAGCTGCCTAATATTTTTATTTTAACAAATATTCATAACAGGTAGGGCACATAAGGAGGAAACAGTGGCAACATCTTCTGTTAGGTGTGAGACACAGGTGGGATGCCATGGCCTGTCAAATTTCAGGTTGTGAATTTCCTTCTGTAGTCCAGATTTTTCAAGAAAAATCCTACAGGCAGAGATGGCGTCCCAGGAAACAGTTTTCCAAAACCCATTTCTGATACATTAAATGTCAAAATTGGAGGAAAGAACTCTTGACTGCCTATTACATTAAAAGAATAATCATATTTTTCCACGCTATAACTGAATATTTTTCTTTGAGAATATGAGTAGGTTTAGAACCCCAAAGGCAGAGTGATTTGACCCGATAAAAAGTATCATTTTCTTACGTCTACAGAGAGTCCAAGCAACTGTCAGCAAGTTAGTTATTTCGTCATTCCAGCTACAATGATTTAATACTGTGGGGGTCGGGATTTTTCAAATTGACCTAAGTAGCTGAATTGTCTGTCTCAGTTCCTTGCAGAGGGGAGTAGTCCCATTCTGACTTCTTGGGGGAAGCATGACAACCTATTTTGGGAGGCATCTACTTTCTTCTGGTTTCGTTGCTGGGAGAGGGGTCCCCAGTGTGAAAGCGGTGGACTCACAGCTCACCTCAGCTCCCAGGTGAAGCAAGTCATCTTTGCATGTATTGATTGCTCATCTGTCTACCTGGGAATGATGACTGGAAGTGTGGGCAGGGCTCTTCCTGACAAAGGAATTGTGAGCTTGTCACAGGTATGGGCTATAAAGTGAGCAAAGGGATGACCCTCGGGCTTGATGAGGCAGGTTGAGTGGGGACCCACTGAACAGCACTTCAGACTGCTGTGCGATTTCTGGTTTTCTTCACTGGAGTTTCTTCTCTTTCCTTGTTTTCACTTGTCACACACATAAAGGGCAGTGAAATGCCAACCTGACCCAACTGAAAGGCCTGGAGATACGAAACTGTAAAAGAAGTTACTGAGTAGACACATGTGGAGATGACTAGAGGCCATTGAGAGTATACTTTATGTTCCTTTTTAACCTTTTAACTAGAAAAATGCACTCATTGGATAGAAATGGTCTGCTAGAAAAAAAAGAAAAGAGGAAGGAGGAAGGAAGGAAGGAAGGAAGGAAGGAAGGAAAGAAGGAAGGAAAGAAGGAAGGAAGGAAGAAAGGAAGAGGAGAGATGAGGAGCGGAGAGGAGAGGAGAGGAGAGAAGAGAAGAGAAGAGAAGAGAGAAAGAAGACATAATTTTGTCTAAAATCATTTGGACACATTTTTAGTATTGTACCATTTCAGTGCATTTTCATTAAAGAAATCATAGAACCTAAGGATGGAAAGTTCCTGAGAGATAATTTGTCCAGATTTGGATACATGCAAAACTCTTCTGAGTAACTACTGAGGTAGGTTCATTTAATTCACTCGACACTATTTTTTTAGTATGATCTATGCCAGGTATTGATCTAGGCAAAGGGCAGAACAAAATAGACAAACATCTTTGCCTTCATGGAGTCTGCTTATATCCGAAGCCCTGCGCTTGAACATTTCCAGTGACCAAAAGCTGTAGTTTAGATGAGAGTGAATCAGTCTTTCAGATGTTTACTTATTAACAACCTCTTCTGGAGCAGAATTTTAAGCACTTCATGACTATGAACTCACTTGATGCTCTTAATAAGCCTGTAAGGTAAATAGCATCATCATCATCATCATCCTTCTTCTTCAGATGAAGAAATTAAGGCACAAAGAGGTTAAGGAGTGCCCCAAGACCGCACAGCTCATTAGCAGGAAGTGAACCCAGAAGTCGGGTTTGGAGTCTAGGTTCCTAACTACTAGGCTATGCTGTCAATATTTTGCTAGCTTATATTGCTAACTTGGTTCCATTTTTTCCTGGTATGGGTATTCCTTACCAAGTTGAGCACATTTCTGTCTGACCCTTGGGATCTTCCACTGTGTACTCTAATCTACTGAGTACAAATAAAGATCATGTCTGACTCTTGAATTTCATGGTTATATAGGATGAGACAGCACTTTCTTAAAAGGTATGTGTCCCACTGGTCCTACCACTCCCACTGCACATATAAACGGTGGTGCCTGCACACGCTAGGCAATCGATAAGTGATAAATCTTGCCATTAATTCATAACTTTCTGGCTCACTGATGCCCAAAAGTCCCAAGTTTAGCTTCCTTCTTCTAGTGCAAGTTTAGCTTCATTCTCTAGGAGAGGAACCCGATCAGATATTACTGGACAAGTTTCCAACATTTTCCCAGAAGTAGGTTTTAATAAATGGGACAGGACCTTATAGGGCTGAGCAGAGAGACATTGTCGTCACTGACAATGGCAAAGGGGATAAGGAAGAGGATGAGGAATTTGGGAACATGGAAAAGCTCACTCACGTGGGGCCATCTTGAAGGCTGCCTTCCACAAGAGCCCAAGCAATTGTTCAGTCCTTTGCTCTGACATGATGGAATGTTCCATGATGTTCCATGATGGAATGAGAAGTAAGGAGAATGAGATAAAAGTTTGAATAGGGTTGTAGTGCTTTTAAAGTTTCTCTGAGTCAACTCATAGGTTGGTTTAATCCTTTGCTTGAAAGGAATTTAAAGTATGTCATGTGCCGTCTCCTTTCAAATGGAACAATCTCAAAATAATTTTAACATCAAACCCCAGTGACTTTTAGACAATCGCTCACGACTCCTCTCTCTGTCCTTAATGAGATTAATCTGGTCAGTTTTCTTTACTAGTTTACTAATTTACTGGTTGCAGAGTTCGTCAATGAGCCTCAATCAAGATGACTTCCTTTCTTTTAACCAGTTCTCCTACCGGCAGATTTGGTCTATGGAAAGTATATTTCCTCTCGAATCCCCTCTTTTGCTTCTGTCATTCTAAACAAGAGGCTCTGTCCTACACAGACTTGCCTGCCTCTTCTGTTCATGCAAAGCCTCCCTTAAACTTTGTCTTCTTTTGCATGACACTCCCTGGGTATTCTTCTAAACACAACTGGCAGCTCCTCCCCTTCCTGGTGCTCCTCCTTTGGTCTTGCCCATAGAGCCATTACTTAAACTGGTAAACCAGTTAACTCCACGAATATTTCCATGCAGAGTGGTCCTGGCTGTTTTAAAACCAATCTAGTTGTAATAGCCAGTGTATAAGAATCTACAAAGCAAAAACAATAGCTACTCAAGACAAGCATTCCAAAGACTCTTTGCCTGAGCTTGTGAAAGAGAAAAGTTTTTTCACACTACATGGTACTTAATTTTATTTTTAACCCAATTTCGAGAGAGCCATACACATCTGCAAGAAAAGCTTTTGAAATTCATACATTGTGGATTTCCTGAAACCCACCCATGAAACATTACTTTTTCTGAGATAAAGAATAGTTGGTAAAAATAATTTGAGACATTTACCATAGTCTTTCAAAGAACCTGGCTTAGAATCTGAGTCTTGGGACCAAACATAGATACTGACAACCCAGGTGGGTTCCTATTTCATCCAAACGAGTTTGTTTTTCTTTTTCCTGGCTGGATACTTTTAAGTGCCTGCTGGTTATTAGTCAGGGAAGAAGTGTGTCTTAGGCTATTAAGTTAAATAAAAAAAATAAAAATAAAAAAGGAGGACATTTCTTTTGAATTTTCCCCGAATGCTTTGGATGGATTTCTGTTGCATTATTGGTTGAGTATATTCTTACCATGATAATCCACTTTTAGTAGTCTCATTTACATTAGCTATCACTCTGGAGAGCCATAGTAACAGGCCGCTGAATTACCCTAGAGAAATTACTCTTGAAAGTAATCATTGTGAATGAATTTTCATCACTTGGTCTCATCGTTTCATGCTGTTTTGTCTCTTTCTTTTTTGCCCCTGATAAAAGTTAAGCATAAAGAGGCCTTTTGTTATTATCTCATCTTCTTTAGAAAACTTAGTCTTAATCATAGCAACCAGTTTACGGAGACAACCAAAGGGTATCTCTCTTGCCTCTCTCTTTCACACACACACACACACACACACACACACACACACACAGAATTTTTGAAATGCATTTCATTTTCTTGTGGTGAAGACTGTTTTATTTTATTTTGGTCTACAATATCTCATGTAAATTTGGTTTTCATGTAGCCTAGTTGGTTCAAGGTTTATGTTTTAAGTACAGGGGCTGGGATTTTTAAGCAGGAGAACTGTGTTGAATTTGTTTCAAGTTACCGACACCAAAGAAGGTTGAAATTTTAAACTCTTAGGGAAAAAAAACACCTTAAAATGAAGAAAGAGGTAATAGTAATAAAAAAACATTTAGCAAGTACCTACTCAAGGCCAGGCCCTATTTTAAAAGATCCTTAAAGGAGATTTTTGTTGCTGTTTATTTTTTAGTTTTACATTATTTTATTTGCTCCCATGGCTTAGGTGCTATAATTTTTGTTATTTTCTCTGTTTTCCATTTTCCAGATGAGGAAATAGAATTTTAGAGGAAAGGTAACTTGCTGAAACTCACACAGCTATCAAACAAACAGTGGTTGCAGATTTATAACCCAGAAGGTCTGATTTCTTAATCTTTCCATTCTGTTGCATTATATTATGTGGTATCTACTAAAGAATACTAAAGTGAATGGAAAAATGAATTAAAATTCCAGTTAGCTACTATTTTAGGTGAGATTATAAAGCAACAGAGAATGACTGACCTAGTTGTTGAACTGTTGAAAGGTTTCTCCGAAGATATAATTTTTCATCTATTCAAAATGAAATTAGGTTTTCTCGTGGTGCCTAAAAGTTGGAAAGTTTGGATTTTTTTTTTTTTTTGGTTTGTTTTTGTTTTTCTTTTAAAATATCTAAAGAATGGGCCAACCATGAGATAACCATTGGGGAAAATAGACACCAACAGCTGGTTTTTTTTACCAAAACATTTGCGTTCAGGGTCACATTAGGGAGCATGAAGTCAGAGTTTTGTAAGTCGAGAAACTGGTAGAAATTTCCACCAGCCTTTATGTTTTAAATTTAAACTTAAAGTAATAACAAATGATTACAGGTGTTATCCTTTTTAATTATTAAATGTGGTTATCAATACTGTTTCCAGATGTCCATTCTACAATTAATCCTTTCAACAGATGGCTGTTAACACCTGCTCCATGCCACGCTCTATCGAGGGCCCAAGTAGATGGTGGTAAACAGGCAACCGGCTCTTAGAGATTCTATTCCAGCGAGGAAAATAGAAGATTGAAAAAAAATTTAAAAATAAATATGTAATATAACATCAGGAAGTCGTAAATCCAATGTAGAAAAAAATAAAGCTTGGTAAAGGGACAGAGATCCAGTAATCAGTGAAATCGGTGACATTTGAGCGTCTTTGGGGAGGTCACAGACTCACTATAAAAGAGTGCTGGGGCACTTAATGTGAGGTGTAGGAGGGCTTGCTCAGTACAATTTTAAGATTTAAATATGGGCATCTCATTTTTATTTTATTATTATTGTTATTTTAATGTTTATTTATTTTTGAGACAGAGAGAGAGACAGGGTGTGAGCAGGGGAGGGGTGGAGAGAGAGGGAGACACAGAATCCGAAGTAGGCTCCAGGCTCTGAGCTCTCAGCACAGAGCTCGATGTGGGGCTCGAACCCATGAACTGTGAGATCATGACCTGAGCTGAAGCCAGACACTCAACCGACTGAGCCACCCAGGCGCCCTTGGGCATCTCATTTTTATTCCTCAGTCCTTCCCCCATGTTGTTCTTTGAAAACTCCATTCAGAGTGTAAGTTAATCATTGCTTTGTGAAAGCTTGGCCTGTGTGTGTGTGTGTGTGTGTGTGTGTGCGGTTATTTTCCACATCTGGGAAAAAGAAAGAAAAAACACAATTCAACCAAGTATTTGTCAATTCCTTTTCATTCGACAAATATTATTAGAACTCTAACGTACGTTGATGCAACATTTGATATTTTTGCTTTTCCAAGTATTTGTTCATAATCCATTCTCTGCGAGGAGTTAGGGTTTTTCTTTCACGTTTTTTCAGGAAGAGGATGCATTGACATGTTTTGCTGTTCAATACAAGTAAAATTAGTTTGACTTCAGAATTAATGATACAAATACTCTCTGGCCTGTTTTTATAAACACTCACCGAAAAACTGGTCATTTGTAAAACTGGCCGAAGAGTCCCAAACTTGATCTTCCACCCAGGCCTTGTTCTTTAGCCCTCGTGACCTGGGTGGCTGTGCTTTCTGCTGGGATGGGCACCTGACCCAGGTCAGTCCAGTGAGACATAATGCCGTCTCTGGGCCGGACCATGGGGAGAGGCAATATCAGTCTGGGGCTGCCAGTCTCTATTTTGCATTGTGATCCGCGAGAGCCTGTCTGAAAAGGATTCCAGTAGAACGGGAAGCATGTGAAAGAAGTAGGGAAGGAAGAACCACGTTCTGTAACGTTGCCCGGTGTTCTTCGATCCAACTAGTTCTGAGGCCGGTTTCACTCTTGGACTTCTCAGTTCTCTGAGCTCCTAATTCCTTGCGGATTTGATCTGTGTTTATGCCACTTGCAGCTGAAAGACTCCTCAGTAGACACTGAGGGAAGATGACAGGAGAGTAGTCAAGAAATCAGTCAAAGCAGAACGGAACAGAAGGATCTTGGGTAACCAATGGTTTGGGAATCACGTGGCTGTGGATTTGGAGATGATCATGCCGGGAACAAAAACTCCAACCTAATCCTGACCCTGGCATTGAGGCTGCTTGCCGTCCAGCCTCTTATTCATAAGGCAGAAAGTCGGTGGCTCTGACATTACAGATGTCCTTCTAGAACACAAGTGTAGCTGGAGAGAAAAGCTAACAAGATACACATGTTCTAGTCCTGGCTGGAGCAAAATAAGGCACGTTAGGATTACTAGGAGATTCTTGTCATCCCCATCTGCTATAGGATACATAAAAGGATTTCAGGATAAGATGGGGTTTCTGCCTCTTACTGTATGTGATCATCAACAAGGCGTTTCATGCCTTTTTTTTTTTTTTTTTTTTTTGGGACAGAGAGAGACAGAGCATGAACGGGGGAGGGGCAGAGAGAGAGGGAGACACAGAATCGGAAACAGGCTCCAGGCTCCGAGCCATCAGCCCAGAGCCTGACGCGGGGCTCGAACCTACAGACCACAAAATCAGGACCTGGCTGAAGTCGGACGCTTAACCGATGCGCCACCCAGGCGCGCCTTTGCTTTCTGAGTTCATCTTCCTTCTTGATGAAACGGAGGAAAGTTCTAGGACTTAATCCTCACAATAGTTCTAGTGTTATCTAAATGGGGACACTTCTGAGAATAAAGGAGGGGGGCGGGGGCGGTATTCAGAACCATGATAATGGCGAAGGCTTAGCCAGCCTCAATTAGGGCTTTTCCAGACAGATAAGGACCTATGGACACGTTTTCCTCAGTCAGGGCTCCTGGTTCTTTCCTTCCTGGATTTTCCACACCTACCTTCTGCCTTCAATCATCTTTAGAATGAGAGCATTCCAGATGGCTTCTGTCTTTTTTTTTTTTTGCTGTGTATACAGCTGGCTGTGTCACAGTGTTACTGCGAGCGAAGTATTGCTCATTCACCTAACTCACTACATCTGCCCATCAACCCTGTGAGGCAGGAGTGATCTGGGGACAGAGAACAGACTCAGGCCCCTCCCGGAGTGGGCCTTCCCGATGAAACCGAGCAGAAGGCAGGACCTTTGCTCTTTGCCCGGCGCTCTGTCGCATCTTTGTCTTCCAAATGTCTACGTGGGAACGGCCAGCCTCATTTTCCCCTGCATCATTTAAAGTCTGGGGGCTTTAATCTCCAAAGACAATGTGGTTTTTTTTAATTTTTTTTCACGTTTTTATTTATTTTTGAGACAGAGAGAGACAGAGCATGAGCAGGGGAGGGGCAGAGAGAGAGGGAGACACAGAATCTGAAGCAGGCTCCAGGCTCTGAGCTGTCAGCACAGAGCCTGACGCGGGGCTCGAACTCACAGACTGCGAGATCATGACCTGAGCCGAAGTCGGAGGCTCAACCGACTGAGCCACCCAGGCGCCCCAAAGATAATGTATTTTAAGAATACATTTTAAAATTATTTTGTATATACTTGAATAACATAAATTGATGTAATATTTTTTGAAAAATCTGAGGTCTACCTTCCTCGGTCTCTGCTTAGAGTGGCGGTCCTCTCCCGGGTCTCCTGTGGCCCGTGCCCAGCCACCTGTCACAGAGCATCTGAGAACGGCAAAAATGACAGTGAGGTTCCGGCTTCCTCGGAAGCCATTTTGCCGAAGCAGTGGGGTGCCACGTGTGATGTGACACCCAGACCGGAGGATTTTCAGCTCCCTCCTCCACTGGCCAAAATGTATTTTCAGTACTAATTCTGTCATAACCATTAATAATGATCCTTTTCTGGATTTGTTTTTTAGTTTTAAAGAAAATGCCAAGTTTAAAAAGAAGAAAAGTCATACTTTTTTTTCTGAGAGAGCGAGAGAGAGAGAGAGTGGGGGAGGGGAAAAGAGAGAGAGACTCCCAAGCAGGTTCCCTGCTGAGCAGGAAGCCCAACGTGGGGCTCAGTCCCACGAACTGCGAGATCATGACCTGAGCCAGAATCAAGAGTCAGACTCTCTGCTGACTGAGACCCCCAGGCGCCCTGAAAAATCATGCTTTTAGGTGATACTAGTAAAGCTTTGAAGAATAGTTCATGTGTTAAAATTTCATGCTTAAAGACCAAAGATATTACAGCTTGCAGTTCATACCCTGTTTCACTGTTTGAAATTTTAAACACAAAAAATTCCAAGCTGTCTCGTAGATTGACAGAATTGAAGCAACTCTAGTTCAGTTTCTTTGTCTTTATAATTACTGTATTGTTCTCGATGATTTTGAATCTGGGGTTTGAAAGCAGGAATGCATGGTACCACAGTGTCACACAGACGAGGGTCATGAACTTGCCCCAAGCCTGTTCCCGAGTCTATGTGAGCTAGAGACTGACTATATACCTGAACTTCTTCCAAAATAATTTTCGTGTTAGATTCAATTGTTCATTAAAAGGTAAGTAATGAAAATATGCTAATTGGAAGCTTATCCATACATTCTACAACCCATTAGTAACCACAACATTTCTTTAAAATGCAGAGCAAGGAAAGATTTTTTTTCGGGGGGGAAATATTTTACTATTGCTACTGTTTAGAATCGTGAACAAAGCAATAATGATAGCAGATGGAATTATTAATCGTTTCAGATTCTCTACAGTGTGGTCTCCTATTGCCTAGACCAGAGCTTCCCGTGGCTCTGAACTTGAAGCTCCGGTGCCTAGAAGACATGAGGGTCAGTGTTCAAAAGTATTTAAGTAATCCTGCTTACTTCAATTTTATTCATCAAATATCATCTGTAATAAAGAAATGGGTATTGGAAAAATTTTTTTTTCATAACTTCTGACAGATCCTGAGAGTGCTTTGTGATAAAATAGTCTTATACAAAGGTGCCTGGGTGGCTCACTTAAGTGTCAGACTTTGGCTCCAGTCATGATCTCACGGTTCGTGATTTCGAGCCCCTCATCCAGCTCTGTGCTGACAGCTTTTTGCCTGGAGCCTGCTTCAGTTTCTGTGTCTCTGTCTGTGCCCCTCCTCTGCTTGTGCTCTGTCTCTCTGTCTCTTTCAAACATAAATGAACATTAAAAAAATTTTTTTTAAATACTCTTATGGAACCCTTGATAACCACAGGCCAATAACCTGAATTCATCCCAAATGATGCCCCATCCCCCACAAGCAAGACATTACCCCCATTCACATGCCCATCCCCCAGCTCCATTTTTGTTTAATCAAAACTTGAATTTTGAACTAGAGTTGTTAGGAATATATAACCTACAGGCTGATTAGTGACTCCTTAATTCTTTTTTTTTTTTTTTGAACATTTACTTATTTTTGAGACAGAGAGACAGAGCATGAACAGGGGAGGGGCAGAGAGAGAGGGAGACACAGAATCCGAAACAGGCTCCAGGCTCTGAGCTGTCAGCACAGAGCCCGACGCAGGGCTCGAACTCACGGGCCGTGAGATCATGACCTGAGCCGAAGTCGGCCGCTTAACCGACTGAGCCACCCAGGCACCCCTCCTTAATTCTTTATGTAATCGATAGTGAAGGCTTGTAGATGGTCTGCTTAATTTTATAGCTACCCAAAGGTTGTAATCAGCACTCAGAAGTTCAGTTTGATCATCCCAGCTCACCCTGAACTTGAACTTGAGCTAAAAGTACTGAGGAAATGAGGTCTTTGGGTCTTGTTCCTAAAAACTAGGAAGTGAGATTGATAGTGATCGTGTTTCTTTTATGGGGGAATTCTCTTCTCCGTGGTCTTGGTAAACAATTTGCCTCCCAAACTATGAGATTTCTGGGGGAAAGCAAGAGGCTACCTCTGTGTACATAAGGGCAGGCAGTGGAAATGTGCCCAAGGAGAAGAAAGAGCGACACGCTCAGGTAGTGCCCGCAGCACAATGGCAGCACGGAAGGAAGTGGAAGGTATGTCCAGGTGAGAAAGCAGGAGAGAGATGTGAACTCTGGCAAGCAGCAATACTCATGACAACAATAATACTAATTTGGAAGCTAGAACAAGCATATGAAATAGATGAATAAAGCCAATGAGGCCCAAAGAAGGAAAGCCATCTCAACAAGAGAAAATGGAGCCACACAGACGTTTCATGTGACAACTCAGAACACGATGATTGACCAAGACAGTGGAACAGGTGAGAGGTGGAGAAATAGCCCAGACCTGGACCCTTTGAGCTCCTGAACTTGAGTCCACACCTTGTGTTAGAAGAATTAGTGACCAAAGGGTTACTATCTTTGGTTTAAGTGTAGAAGTAGGTATGTACCTCATTTTATATTTAGCTGCGTATGTTTGGGATCTTAATATTTCTATAATCAAAATCAGAATGTATTAGGTCCAAGCTTTTGAAATTATCAACATGCGTTTATTTTTTATCTGTGAAAGCTGCCATTTCACGTGATTCAGACTAATAGATGCAAAGATACTCTAAAGCAAACTTTTTGGGTTTGCTTTAAGATCCATATTGGAGACAAAAGAAAACTTTGGTCTTGACTAAGAATTCTGAATCCCCCTGGAGTTTGTGATATATGAATTTGGTGCCATCTGGGGAAGTGACAATCCTAGAAGTGTTCCGCCTGCCCCTGCCTCTGGCATGAGAAACAGCTGGGGAGAAAGAGAAGTCCTGGAATTATATCCACCAAAAGAGGTAGTCATAGCCTCTGTACGTGTTTATTTCTTCTCATTGCTTTGCTTTTTATTTCAAACTTATTTGACTCTGTCTTCCAGATTTCTTTTTCTCATTGTAAACTAGATTTTGAAATTATTTGGCCCATCTGTTGGCTTCCCTTACGTGAAATGTAAATTGGCTTTTGTTTTAAATTTCAGGTGCTTTAGGTTTGACTCTATAGGTCATTTCCTGAGGCAGTTTGCTTGTGGTGGTGAATTTTTTGCTGCCAAGAACAGAGAAGCCTTGCTGTTTAGAATCCTTTCCTTTAAATTAATGTGCATTTTTGTGAAAAAAAATCAGTTTTTAATAGGTTTGATTTGCTTGCCTCTGATCTTATGTTTTATTTTTTCTTATTCTTTCCTGTCTTGTGACCCCTTACTTATGCTATTATTGTACTTCTTTTTATATCCTTTCCCCACAAGGAGCTCAAGATAAACCACTATCTTTTCCTTTCTCAAAGTTAAAAAAAAAAAAATAGACGCCTATGGGATCATGCTGATTCCTGTGGGCCCCTTGCATAAATGATCATGGTGCATTAGATAATGAGCCTTCATTGGCCAATCAATAATTATCGAGTGCCTCGTTTGTGCAGAATACTGTCCATACCACGGTGTGGGTAATGATGGGAACATATTTCACGAGAGACATTGAAATATTCATGGACGTAGACTTCCTTGGCAATTATGCTTTCGAGATCCATTTATAACAGACACATATTTGGATGGAAGAAAGCTGGAGACTCTCACAAAGTTGGATGCAAGGCTTTTTTATGAAGCTAGCCATTGTGAAGTTTGGCATTTATCTCACATCCACCCGCTGTGCACCTCTGATGGTGTTACACTATGGAAGGTCTGTAGGTAAGAGGTAGACATTTTTTTCCGGGGTGGTGAAAGTCCTACTTTACCAAATATTCTTCCCAGTTCCCTCTACCTCTGTCATACTACCAAAATGTTTCCTTCTTGAGGATTACCTTAAAGGTAACGTTTTCCCGTGTGGTATTATATTACCCAGGAGAGGGTGCTTCTCATCTAGCCCAACGTCAGAAACAGCAGCTGATCTCTATCTTCATAAGGCAGGAAACAAGGCCATGAGCAATTGTGACACAGGACTGTTTTGCTTTGACGTAATAGAAGTGGTTTGGGAATCAGCTGGAAAAGAGGTCACCTTGCACAGATCTAGAGAAGGAAAACAACGCTGGGTCCCTCAATAGCTAGGGGTACTGAAAAGAAGGAGCAGAAGCCAAAGAAGGGAACTGAAGACACAATGAAGCATTCCCTTTTGTTGCAATTTACCTTTTGCCCAACCTGAGTAGGGAAGTTTTGGTGAGCAATGGAGCGACGTGTTGGAAAGCTTGGGAAAGCTCTTATCGGCCTACTTGGGGAGGCTCGTGTAGGAGACCAATGCATCTGGGTGTGCCTGAGGCTTTCCTGGTGTTACCGCTGAATATCCCACATCCCCAGAGTCACCTCAGCCCGGGGCACACAGGGATGGTTGGTCTTCCTATCTGAGACCCTCAATGTTGGGAATATCACCATCTTAGTCACAAATAACTTTGCTAGGAAGTCTGCATGAAAGTCAGTCATTGTTATGTAGGCTAGGTCAAAGAGCGTGGTACAAACGTCAATCATTTATTTCTTCCTGCATTTTCCTGAGTTTCTGGACCATCTTTGTAGGTTTTACTGTTTTTTTGGTTTTGGGGAGCATTACCCTCTCCCTCCTGTAGAACATGACCTCACCCTTCCACACTCGCCGTACCTGTTTTTCTTTCTGACTTTTGAAATCAGTTCATTCTAGGAACGTCACGTCCTAAAGTTATTGCTTGGTGTTATGTGGGGAGAGTCTCTGAGGGCTCTGATAGGGGCTGTGAAGCTGAGAGATTTCAGAGGTGTCATTCTCACTAGAATGCAACATCGAATTTCCACCTATTTCCACATGGAGTAAAGTGTGGTGGTGACTTTGGGAACGGCAGGTCCCAATAAGCAGTTACTGATTTTCTCATGGGAGATCTTGAATATTGTAAGGAGCATAGCACTTACGTGTGCTTGCCTCTGTCTGGACAGGTCTTTCTTTAATTTATAGTTTATGGAAAGGTATTAAGCCATGGTTGTAATCCTATGTGTTGGTGAGAATCTGTGGCGACACCATAAAATCATTTATAGAATCCATAGCTATAAAATGTTTTTTAAAAAGAATTAAAATGAAATTAAATAACTCACTAAAAAGGGCGATGAGGTGAAATCAAATACATTCTATTACTTAAAGATGTTTGTACTAAAGTTTCATACTATTCTAATTCTTTGCTCCGAGATAGTCAAGTTCTAATGTCCTTAGCAAGTAAAATTCGAATATTCATAAATTAGGATTTTGTTCATAAAGCCAACTTTCCACTAACTTGATTCATAATGAAGATAAAACGCATCATTTTTTGTTTTGTTTTGTTTTAAGCTGAATCACGGTTAAAACAAAAGTTGACCAAAAAAAGTGGTAGGAAACTCAGTTAAAAATGCATCCAATGTTTGGGAACACAATTACCATTGAATGGAAGTCATCCAAAAGTGGAAAATTAATATAGGGACATTCAGCATTACATGGGGGGCCAGCCAGGAGCTTCTGACCTGTCAAAATAGTCTACTATGGTTGGCGTTTCTTAGCTGAGCTGAGCACTCAAATATTTGAATCGTAAGAATCTTGATAACTGAGGTTCATTGGTTTCTGTGTGAAGTATGTAAAGCTTACTAGTTTCTTTCCATGTAGAATTTTATTTAAGTCATCCAACAATCCTAAGAGGTATAATCCCCTCACATTGACATCTTAAAGTCTAGGTGGCACATATAAGATACACATATAAGATAATTTAGTGTCTCTGAAGGTGGGCCTGGAAATCCTCATTTTTTTTTAATTTTTTTTTCAACGTTTATTTATTTTTTTTGGGACAGAGAGAGACAGAGCATGAACGGGGGAGGGGCAGAGAGAGAGGGAGACACAGAATCGGAAACAGGCTCCAGGCTCTGAGCCATCAGCCCAGAGCCCGACGCGGGGCTCGAACTCATGGACCGCGAGATCGTGACCCGGCTGAAGTCGGACGCTTAACCGACTGCGCCACCCAGGCGCCCCGAAATCCTCATTTTTAACAAGTCCCCAGCTAATTTTTATGCCATCACAATGAAACGCGCATCTAATAACGAACAGGCTGTTAGTATCATTCATGGCATCATTACTCTCTTAGTGACCTTCCAGAATGAGGCAGTTCCACTTATTTTTAGCCAGAGCCGATGCACTGATTCCCCAAATTAGTCTGTGGTGTAGAAGAGTTTCTGAACATGAAAGGAAACCTATGGTAACAGAACTCACATAAAATTTGAATGTGTCTGGGAAGCAAGTTAAATCTCCCTGTACTAATACAAGTACCTTGCAAATTTTAGTGACCATTAAGGAAGCAAAGTATTTTGTCTAAATATATGTATGAGAGAGAGAGAGAGACCATTTTGATTCATGGAAATGCCTGAAAATGCCATTCCTGGTAAAGTTGATGTACAAGTGGACACCAAATTGCATGAATATCTTTGTAAGAATATCATCCAGGGGGGTTATTTAAAGATGAAGAACACATAGCACTAAAGAGAGCTTAAGAGTAGATGCAGTGGAGAAACTGGTTACTGTAGGGTTAGAGGGTTTTGGCAGAAAAAAAAAAATGTTCCTTCATGCGGTTTGGAGAAGTAGAGCAAGTATTTTGAAACCAGGGTTTTACAAATATTTCATAGTGTGGAATATATTTCTCTTTAGAAAAAAAAAAAAAAAAAACCTGAAGTAAATGTGTACTGGCTATTTTTTCCCGCAGACCTGTATTTACCATCCTACAAGCCTGAACTCCCAAACCTGAATTTCTGAACGTATCGGTGAGGACAGAGTGCATCGTGTTTAACATGGCCCGTTAAGAATTGCCACCTCTCATTACGGCGCCTTCCCTAGAGCAAAACCCACCGACTACCTGCTTCTCTTTTTCCTCCTGGCCACGTGGTTTTCCTCACTTCTCTCTCTCGTTCATGTCTCGGAGTCTCACCCTTTCTCCAGGCGCACATCAGCTCCCCATCTCATGTTCTCAACCCACACCAGCCCACAGAAATTCTCCGTTTCCTGACTTCTCATATTACCAAGTGTCTATGCCAAAGGCTTTGTTTGGCTCATGGAGATTCTAACTCAATGTTGTTTGCTTCTATTTTATGTATGAGTCCAGTCCTCTCAACTAGATCCTAAGTGCTTGAGACCCAGAAAGACCACATATGTTATTTTTTAATTTCCAACAGAGGACATAACTAGTGACCCATAAGTAGACAGTATTTTGAGTCACATTGAATTCCCACCCCCCCATCCCCCACGCCCACTTTCCCAGTCAAATCTATTTCCTTCATTGTTCTTGCCCAGCCATGCTGATTTTCACCCGTAACTTCTCTGATAGGATAAGGGAGAAAAAAGAACTAGCAATTACAATTCGCTTGTGGAAGGCAAAGTATTAAAGAATATTGTTAACTCTACCAAAGAATAAAAAAAAAAATAACTCACTGAATTTAGTCAAAACTGTACTCACGGTTCGTATATGAAAAGTGAAGAGGGTTGATTTCAAGTAATGGCAACAAGTTGGGTGGTAATAACCATCTGCCCACAGGGAGATCCCAAATACTACCTGGAGAAGCTAGCTGATAGTCGATATAAATTTCAACTGTAAGAAGTAGCCGTTTGAAATGTGGCTATTCAATTTGTAAAGGTGCCTTTCCTAGTTAATTTGCCCATTGCTTCTGTTTGACATGAAGGCTTTTTGCGTAATTGTCAGATATTGCATACTGACATTAGCCATGTCAGTGGACGTGATCTGTAGGATTTATCCATTTATAGTCAAATAATTGCATTTAATAACAAGAAAACCTTGCCAAAGGGGAGTAAAGCCCCACAGAAGCGATGATGGTGATCAGTGGGCCTCAGGTAATCTTACTGTGTGAGTTCGAGATCCTAGCAGCCAATAGACCTTCAATAAACATTTGAACATATGGAAGCAGGGTTTTCCATGCATTCATTCCCCAGTGTCTTGAAAAGAGCATAAGCTGTGCAGTAAGAGAGCTTTGGTTCAAATCCCATTTCTCTGCTTTCTGGCTGTGAGACCTTGGACAAGATACTGAATGCATTTGAATATTAATTTCCTCATTTGCAAAATACACGTAACAGTATGTCAATGGGTTTTGGAAGTAATGAGAATAATCTACAAGTGCTTGGCAAAGAAAAGAATTGCAGGTGCTTTTTGAATGATGTCATTCACACCTCAGTTGCCCCATATTTCACAGGAAGAGACTGACATGGACATTATAGAACAAAGATCATTAAAATTTACAATGCAAGGCTCAGAGGTCAAGAGAAAGGTTAAGAATTAAGCCATGAGGGTGCCTGGCTGACTCTTGTCATGATCTCATGGTTTGTGAATTTGAGCCTCAAGTTGGGCTCCATGATCACAGCGTGGAGCCTGCTTGGGATTCTCTCTCCCTCTCTCTCTCTGTCCCTGCTCATGCTCTCTCTTTCTCTCTCTCAAATAAATAAATAAATAAATAAATATGGGGCGCCTGGGTGGCTCAGTCGGTTAAGTGTCCGACTTCAGCTCAGGTCATGATCTCACGGTCCGTGAGTTCGAGCCCTGCGTCGGGCTCTATCCTGACAGCTCAGAGCCTGGAGCCTGTTTCAGATTCTGTGTCTCCCTCTCTCTGACCCTCCCCCATTCATGCTCTGTCTCTCTCTGTCTCAAAAATAAATAAACGTTAAAAAAAATTAAAAAATAAAACTAAATAAATAAATAAATATTAAAAAAAAAAAAAAAAGAATTAATCCGTGAGTTAACCCTGAAAAAATTGTGCTTTTCTATGTGTATCTCTCATCAAGGCATCTAACATTAGCACCTTCCTCTATCAAAATGGCCACAATTAATACATAGCCCTAGAGCACAGGTGCACAATGAAGCAGGCTAGGGGCTGTAAATAGCCCCCATGTGCCCCATGCGGGAATGCTTAGTGGAAAGCACAGGACCCACACTGGGCAGCAGTGGTACGGAATCTTCCCTGAGACAGCCTCAGAGTGGGACATGCAGCTCTGAAGTCAGGACTGTCCTGGAGTAGTGGGCTGGCTAGAGAACAGGCTAGAATTCCCAATAGATGACCTCTAGCCACAGTTCGCCTGTTTCTCCAACCTTCCTGTGGGCCAGCCACTGCTCTTTATATGCATTATTTCATTTACTCCCCCCCAAGGCAGGAGGTAGGTGTTGCTAGTGTCTGCAAATTACAGATGAGTAAACTGAGGCACAGAGAAGTTATGTTATTGGTCCCAAGGCACATGCCTAGGAAACTATCAGTAAGAGCTGAGCCTGGGCAGTCTGAATCCATAGACTGCTTTGTTAGATCCTCCTGAGAGCAAAACACAGTAGACACATTGACACGGGCACCAAGGGAAGTGCCCCATGGATCTGGGATAGAGAGGTGGCTGTACGAAGGGAAGAGCATTTTGGTCAGATGGCCGTGTGTAATTTTGTCAGTCTGGTATGCTGCCCCAATGGCATGGAATTGGCTCCCAGACGGATGCTGGACGAGAACGTCTGGTGATAAGAACGGCTGTACGTGCAGTGTGTCCCAGTGACAGGGTGGGTTGTCTATTTCCAGGGCCTGGGAGCTGCTTTCTCAGACTTGACCCAGATAAGTGCCAGACACAGGAGCACAGGTGCAAGATCAACTGGTCTGCTTCTTGGGTGGAATTTTCCTGCTTAAAGAAAAGGAAAAAAAAAAAATGCAGGAAAAGAACAGCTTCCTATGACCTCATTCTGCTTAAAATCCTGGATATGTCTCTACTTCCTTCTGGTTCCAGACTTTTTCTTACTTACTTTAGACTGAATTCAGCTTCTTTAAAAGGAAACAAGTGTCAACTTCATAAAGAAGTGGTGTTGATTTTTTTTTTCCAGAATATTTTGAACTACAGAGCAAAAGCATCTTGTTTAATTAATCTCTGATTCAGTTTTTTTTTTTTCTCCCCAGATGGTCAACGTCTCCTGAGAAGGTGGTTCATGGACTTTCTGCATTAGAACTGGGCATGTTATTAAATTCAGTCATTCATTTATCAAAGCTGTTTACTGGGTATATACTATGTGATGAGCATTATTTAGCTACTGGGTAGCAGTCCCTTGTCATACCTTCTGAATTAGTGTCTCTGGAAGTGGGCTTAGAAATCCTCATTTTTAACAAATTTTGCAGATAAATTTTATATTCTCAAACTTTGAAGACCACGGACTTATATTATGACTCTTCAGAGTGTGGTGTTTCCCGTAAGTTTGTTTCTAATCCCTAAAAATTGCGTGGCACGGAGGTATTGACATGTGATTCGTTACAATTCATTGAAGAAATGTGTTTCCAAACTCACTGCTTCGAGTCACTTAGCAGATCAAACCTATCTGGGTGCCTGGGTGGCTCAGTCAGTTGGGTGTCCGACTTTGGCCTCAGGTCATGATCTCGAAGTTGGTGAGTTCGAGCCCCATGTCGGGCTCTGTGCTGACAGCTCAGAGCCTGGAGCCTGCTTTGGATTCTGTGTCTCCCCCTTTCTCGGCCCCTTCCCTGCTCATACTCTGTCTCTCAAAAATGAATAAACATTAAAAAAATTAAAAAAAATCAACCTTATCATTTATTCTCATTCATACATTTTACTTTTTGATTTTCCAGTCTTGAGCCTAGCTGGTCAGACACCTGTAAGTCAAGAATCTACTTATTTCCAAGTTCTGGCTTTTGTTTTATTTTGTTTTGTTTGCTCAGGAATACATTGATCATTGGGTTTTGTGTTCCTTTACTGGGACATTCTCAAAATCCACTTTGCTTTTTTATTTAAAAATCAGAGAACGTCAAATTTGAGGAGACCTTAAAAGTATTTCGACCATTCGTTGAGTACTTAAGTTCTCCTCACAGTGCACTCTCTGTATTAGTCAAAGCAGAGTGACTGCTTTAACAAACAGCTTCGAAATTGCATGGCCTCATCACGGTGAAGTTCATTTCTCACTCGAGTCTTAGTCAAATGCAGATTATCAGGGTGGGGGGGCGTGTCATTCGGGGCCCCAGGCTCCTTCCATCTTGTGGCTCTGTTCTTTCGATAACCAAGGTTTCCCCGTTCAGCCAGCAGATGGGGCAAGAGTGTGAGGGTCACACATTGTGGGGTAGGGGTGAAGGTTCAGGCACAGCCTGGATGTAGCCTGGACCACTTTCACTCACTTTCATCAGCCGGAACTCGGCCACCGGCCTGCACGTAGCTGCAAAGGAGTGCAAGTGCGTTCGAAGTACAGGACGAGGTGCTCTCTGCCTTAGCCTCCAAGTGGTTATATGGCCTCTCTGCAATTCTTCTAGTGATGGGGACTCACTAGTTTTTTTTTTTTTTTTTTTAATTTTTTTTTTCAACGTTTATTTATTTTTGGGACAGAGAGAGACAGAGCATGAACAGGGGAGGGGCAGAGAGAGAGGGAGACACAGAATCGGAAACAGGCTCCAGGCTCTGAGCCATCAGCCCAGAGCCCGACGCGGGGCTCGAACTCACGGACCGCGAGATCGTGACCTGGCTGAAGTCGGACGCTTAACCGACTGCGCCACCCAGGCGCCCCTCACTAGTTTTATTAGTAAGAGAGCATATGTAATCTTTAAACATCCTGGACAGTTTAGAGGGTTCTCCTCTCATTGAGTTGAAATATTTTTTGCAGTCGTGGTAAGATAGCACATTAAGAATATGGGTTCTGGACCGCTTGAGTTTTAACCCAACCATGAACTTTGGGCCTGTTTCCTCATCAGTCAATCCGTGTATTGCCTGGCTTGTGCTTGACATGTAATCACTTCTCAGTAGTTGTTCCTATGCAGTAGACTGGTCTGTGTTCTGCCCCTGTCCTCACAGAGACACATCCTTGTCCTTGGACATTTGAAGGTATCTCTGCCCCTATTCTGGGTCTCTTTCAGCATTTTTCAGCTGTTCCTCACATGACCTCATTTAGCATTACTTCATCATGTTCAGTCTCCTCAGATTGTAGTCCTGTGTGTCCATTGCCCTTTGAAGAATAGGGCCCTCTTACCAGAATATAAGATTCTAGTATGTTCTGACCAAGGCAGAGAGTAGCAAAACTGTAACTTCATCATTTTTAGTTGTTGAATGCATGTATCTAAGTAGCCGAACCATCACATTAGCTTTTTCAGGCACCACTTCACCCAGTCGACATATATCGATCTTATTTTCTACTCAATTTTAATTTTTCTACATAAAAAAGTTTTCATATAAATGTAATTGCTGAACCAAGTCTCTTCCACTGCTCTAGAATTTTTTTTTTTGGTTTCAAAAGAAGCCTCCTCTGTCTACAGATTTTTAGTATGTTCTATTTGATCTTGTATTTTCAATCTAAAAGGGAAAGTTACTACACCCTTGGGGCTCTCCTGCTCCTTGGGAGTGGTTAACAGAGTTTACTGCACGCACGGGAGAGTGATTAAGACTCATCCGTTAGTGTAAATTTCTTTTGGCCCAGGGTACACGAGAAAGAAACACCAGTGATATTTACTAAGCTGTTGTTTAGGGTTTTTTGGTTGTTTTTTTTTTTTTTTCTTTCTATCTTTGAAAAGTTGAAAAAAAAGAAAAGACAAAACACCAGCACATCCTGCCTTGGCATGGAAACTCACAGCACTGTCTCAACCTGATTATCTTTGACCTTTTCTTCTTTGTGGGCAGGGGTTTCTGTGAAGGGTGTGTATGTGTGTGGGTGTGTGTGTGTTGCCATATCATGTGGGTTTGGGGAGGACAAGAAGGAAGACAAAAGATGCGGTGGAAAAAAACCAGGTGGATACCACAGATGCCACTTCAGGCAGGGGTTGGACCCAACAGTGGTTGAACTAGATGACCCTGTAGGCTCCTTGCAAACCTGTGATTCTAAGACTCCGTGTCAAACATGAGTGGATTCCAGCTCCAGAGGTCTCAGGGTGCCAACCTGGCAAATGGGAGCATTCTAAATTTTGAAATACTTGTTCTAAGTCCTCTCCCTTCAGATCCAAAATGACATTCTTCCTCCTTAATAGTTCATCTGTGATCACCAATCCTGTTCACTATGAAAGCCTGACCCTGTGGAGCCTAAGCCACCAAGATCTCTGGTCTTCTCTACTAAAGTCCATCTTTGATGAATGGTTTGAGGCACTGCTTTCTCTGTAATACTAGCAGCAACGACGACAGCAATACTAATAGCTAATACTGATCGAGAACATACTGTGTGTCAGGAACATACTGGGTGGTCCTATCAACCACATGATATGGAAAAGAAACTGAGACTTAGAAATGTTAATTAATTTGCCCAAGGACCCAGAGCGGCAGAGCCGTTAAGATAGGCGCTGGAAGTGGAGAGTGCAAACCACCATTCGCCAATGAGCAAAGGCCCTGTGGCTGGCCACCCCCAGAGGCTGCAGGCCTCCCTGCTGAACGGCCGGGTAAAGTCTCAGATCCCATGTAACCCATCACCTTCTGTGGACACTTCTCACTAAGGTCCGCCTGACTCGGACGTATCGTGCTGCCACATATTGTGTATTAACCTAGCGTTTGGGAAGAAGCTGATGTGGTGTTTTGATGTAATTTCAAAATGATCAGCATGGAGCGCCGGGCAACACTTGAATTAGGGGCCCTTCAAGGAACACAAGGAGAGATCCTGCAGCACTTAACAAGATGCTTAAAAAGCAATTCTTACAGAGCCAAGGCCACTAATCCCTTTAGCTGAACTGGGCCGAGGGTTGGGGAAACCCCAAGACACAGAACAATCCAGTCTGTAGCCCACATGCACAGCTGATTTCTGAGAAGTGACTTTAACTCGTAGAGGTTTCACGACGAGCTACTGGAAGACATCCGGCACCAGCCACTAATCTCAGATCTCGTAGCAACACGTATCCCCTGGAACCCAAAATCGTCCTGCCTCGAGCTCTTTTCGCTTATCACTTGAGCGAGAGCCTGTGTGAGGGAAGGGTGTCAACCAACAGCTGCCGATTTGCAGAGAGATGAGTGGATGTGCGCCGATTCCACTTAATCAGGCACCATCTCCCCAGCAGCCTCGGATGCCTCCATTGTCCAGCCACCTCCACCTAACGCAGACTTCTTCTGATCCAAGAGTCTGCTGGACTTTTTCAAAGTCACTTGCCCATGTGATGTTTTCCTAGGGCTTAAAATGGAATGAAATCCCCTTAATCCCAACCCTTCCCCACTTTATTTTGTTTCTTAACATTTTCCTTTTGTAGAAACACATTGGAGGCTGATCCCCAAGACCTTGAGAGGGATACACGCAAGAATGGCTTTTGACTTTGCTAGAGGATCTTAGCCTGCCTAAAACGCTCGGATACCATCTGATCACAGCTCCTCAGGTCTCTACCCCCTTGCCTCAGTTAGAGACGCAAATGCCATGAAGTGGATTACTTCTGAATAAGGGCAGGGCGTCCACTGCGATAACATTCCTTCCATCTGTGACAGCTACGGGAACCCTCGGTCTGAGAATACTTTGCTTGATGGTGGATATAGCGTAGTTTTGAGCGAAGCGAATGGTTATCTAAAGAAAACTCCCTGGGCGTGCCCAAGAACAGTTATATCGACAGAAGAAATCCACAAAGAAACACTAATGGAGTATATGGGTGGCATTTTTGGTAATTTTTAATGATGAAAACCCAGTAATGATTTTTATATTTCATATGTCTAGAGAGTCTAAACGGGTGGTTCCTGAACAATATTTAATATAAGAAAACAACATTAAAAAAAATCATTATTCTTCCCCTAACCTCTGCTGAGCCCTTTTGAGTGGTTACATGCAGCCTTCACGCACCTTGTACGAAAGGAGTTGGGTAGCCAATTTATTCTCTACAAATTTCCCTACTCTTGCTTCTAGGTAGAAACAACTATGTATACATTCCTCTTCATTTTGTAACAGCCAAAGGTTGAGGGTTGAATTTAAATGATACCAAAAGAGATCTTTGAATTCTGAATAAGTCCATTATCTGCGAGCTTGTTCATAAAGACCAGGTAGAACAACTATATTGCGAGGAACCAAGGGTTTGATAGAATTCAATTTGTGAGCAATCATTGTTTACTATGAACAAGCCATTTGTTTCAGTTAACAGTGATCTATTTTGCCCTTAAAGCAAATTTAGAGGTGGGGGGGGGGTGAGGAGAAGGGAGAACAGGATGAGGGCAAGGAGGTAGAGGGGGAGGAGAAGGAGAAGACAATGATGATAATGACGATGTCACCACCCTGCTAAGGAATCAACAGGTGGGGCCTGTTAGTCATCCCATCCCCTCGCCTTCCATCCACCCAATCTCAGATGCTGTCCCACTTTGATACTCAACAAGTCAAAAGGACATAAAACAGCAATACCTTTTAACTGCCTGTCCCAGCAATATCCCCAAGGGTCATCCTCCCCTGAAGAATGAGAGGGGAACCCACCTTTACTGAATTATTTTGCACTTGACTGCCTTAGATGCACAGTTCCATTTAATTCTCAAACTTATGGTGCAGGCAATGTTATTCTCATTTGTGTAGATTAAGATCGAAACATTGAGAACTTGCTCAGGATCACAGAGCTAACAAGCGAGAAGGTGGCATTCGAATCTGCTGGAACAAGGGTTTGACAGAATTCGATTCAATTTGTGAGCAATCATTCATTACATTTGAAACCGGATATGCTGGCTTGTCCCACCATCTCGTGAGCACTTTACCTCTGTTCTGTCAGGAGATCGATCCAGTATCTCCTTTCTAACCTGCTCGGGCTATCGGTACAGCTTGTCCCATATGGAGTTTCCTGTACCTCACTGGTGAGCCCCTTCCCAAGCATGCACATTCGCTTTCACAGATCACTCCCCACCTCCGACCCCCCACCCCCAGAAACTGTTGCTATGCATTTATGTTTCTCACCACCTGACAGAAGACGGATCATCCCTGAGGTATAAGTGCCAGCCTCACAGCTCACTGGGTATACTGTCACCATCCACATCAAAGCACTCTTCATTGAAACAAGCAAACAAGTATTTCCCCTGCTATCTGAAAGCAGAGCGCTCCTAGGAAACCTTTTGTAAGGCGAAATGGCATGAAGCCAAGAGAGGTTGCAATTAATTAATTGATTTTTATTAACTATTAATGTATATGGAAAAAAATTTTAAGCACTCCCAGACCCCAAAATACCTCTCTTAGATTTTCTGGAAAATACCTTAGGACTCATCGTGCTAACGGATGCACAAATTAATCGAGATGAAGCACAGATGCTCACAGACACAGCTCAAAATTCTGGCGGCTGGATGCGGAGACGCAGAGTGTGGTTCCTGGAGGGGGAAAGAGCTTGGCGGGGCCGCTCTCTCTGCTCGGGGTGCTCACGCTTCTGTAAGCCTCACTGCAAAACAATGCTGAACACTACTTTTACTTCCCACCTTTTTTTGTAAAAGCAAAATATCTATTCAAATTTCTTTCAGTTACAGAAACAGGTAGTAAAATGTAGGTCTTTCGCACAAGTAAAGTGCTGTAATGCACACTTCCAAAAAGCAGGGGGTCCTTGGGGAGAATATGGGAAATTGACAAAGATAGCTTTCATGTGATTTGATGATATTGGTTTAAAATATCCCTGCTTGTGGGGTCCCTGGGTGGCTCAGTCGGCTGTGTCTGACTCGTGGTTTTCAGCTGAGATCATGATCTTCTGGTTTCATGAGTTCGAGCCCGGCGTCAGGCTCCGTGCTGGCAGCACAAAGCCTGTTTGGATTCTCTCCCTCCCTCTGTCTCTACCCCCTCATGACATGTGCAGGCTCTGTCTCTCTCAAAGTAAATAAATAAACACGCACACACACAAATCTCTGTTTTTCATCTCTGATCAGATCGGAAAATGCTCTCATGCAAGTTGCTATTTTGAATTGTGAGTTTCAGGAGCTTTTTTTTTTCTTTAATGAAGTAGGAGACTCTCTCCCCAACTAGTCATGGATGTTCAACTGAGATGAACGATCCCTGATTGTTGAATTGGGACCCCTAAATTGTTGAATGTGATATTTTTATTTTGATTTATTGATTTATTTTTAATGTTTAGTTATCTTGAGAGAGAGAGAGAGAGAGAGAGAGAGAGAGTGAACAGGGAAGGGGCAGAGAGAGGGAGACACAGAATCCGAAGCAGGCTTCAGACTCCCAGCTGTTGCACAGAGCCTGAACGCAGGGCTCAAACTCATGACTGTGAAATCGCGACCTGAGCCGAAGTCGGATGCTCAACCCAACTGAGCCACCCAGGTGCCCCTGTGATGTGGTATTTTTAAAGAGGAGAGTGTCAGGGAGAGGAATCATAATCCACATCAAGGAGGGGGAAAGGGGGCTGGAGACAAGAGGACGTAAAATTATTGATACTGACCGTGCCAGCCATGTAGCTGGACATTGGCTTTGTTCCTTCAACCGTCTCTCGTTCTGCAAGGTTAAAACATTCTACGTGCACACACCACCACCACGGAAACTCAGCGGCAGTGCTTGTCCTCAGTTCCAACTAGCTGTGGGGGGGGGCGGGTGCAGCTCGTGTTTGAACGGCCCAGGTCTCCCTGGGTTGTTTTCACTACAGTGCACAGTCTCCTCAAAGCAGAGCTCTGTTTTGGGCCTGGGAGGTTAAAGAGGGAGACAGCATACCGTCCTGTCCTCAGGAGGTTTACAATTTAGCTAGGAGACAAACAGATTTAAAAAGTCGAGACCAACCGATGCTTGCCACGAGGCTAGCAGTACCAGCAAAGCTATAGGAGCTCCAGGAGCCGTTGATGACAGGGTCCCAGTGAAGGACAGAGATTGGAGTGAGCCTGGGAAGGAACCTGATGACTTAGAAACATGGAGAAGAGTCCCGCAGCTGTCCAAGAAAGGGGATCATCCTGAGCTAAGAATATACGTGCTGTATTGAGGGAATGAGGTGGGTGCCATTGGTAGTTGCTGCTGTTTCCAGAAGTGCGCTCAGGAGGGGAGCTGAGAAGCGTCCCTTTGGAAGGTCCACGAGACCCTTGCTCGCACCGGTGCCATCGCCACCATCCGGGGGCATGTTAAAAACGCAGAGCCTTGGACGCTGTGGCCAGACCCATTAAATCAGAATCTGTATCTTATCAAGATTCACCATGCCATTTGGAGGCAGGTTCAAGTCTGACAAGAACTGCCTTAGCGAAGTACATCCACTCTTCTCTCATTTTCCTTCTTTTAGATCCCAGAAAAAGACTGACGGGGACTAGCCATTCGCAGCAGCGTGGATGACGCGAAGCGAAATAAGTCAACCAGAGAAAGACAAATACCATATGATTTCACTCATATGTAGAACTTAAGAAACCAAACAGAAGACATATGGGAAGAAAGGTGGAAGAGAAGAGAAGGAAACAAACCACAAGAGACTCTTAACGAGACAGAACGAACTGAGGGTTGCAGCAGGGAGGTGGGCGAGGGACGGCTAGATGGGTGACGGGCCATCGGAGGGCACTTGTTGTGATGAACACTGGGTGTTGTGTGCAAGTGATGAATCACTCATTTCTACTGCTGACACCAACATTGCACTGTATGTTAACTAACTAAAGCTTGAACTTTAAAAAAAGGAAAAAAAAAAAAAAAAAGACTGAAAAGGACTAAACTGCTTTCTGCTGTCTGTCTCCTTTCTCTTTCTGTAGAGGCCCAGGTGGCTGTTGGTGACCTCAGGGACTCGAGTGATGCTTCCTTTTATTGCTTTGTCGAAGACCCAACATCCTCTTTCTGTAACTTCCGTGCGTCCACACTCTTCTTGCTCTGCACTGCATTCACTGATCTGTGAATGTCACACTCGAGAATGTGGAGCAAATGCATTTTGTACACACGGATCTACAAAATGGAACAACTCAATTGCCTTCCCGGGAGGCAGCCGCAAACAACCAGGCCATTTGTAAAAGCGACTGACCTGTGCATAATAGAATGTTCTGCGTTAGCATCGCCCGTGTTAGGCAGGGGGGTTTGAAAGGGCTGTGCCACCCTCAGTGGGGCCATTTGGAAACGGAGCACCTTAAGAAGACAGAGGCAGCTTTCAAGTTCAGGCCCTGCCTTGTGGTTTACCCAATTTGTTTCATTCAGACTCCTCATTCCCGTGATTTTATTGATCGTCAGACTTGGGACCACAGCTCCCCTGTGGAAGATTCTAGGTTTAGGGAAGCTGGGGTGGGGGGGGGGAGAAACACTGGACACATAATTGTTGGAGGGCACTTCTGGTTTCCAGTCTGATGCCTGGAAGCCCATCTCTACACAGAACGGAATTGAACAAACCGAACACCAGCGACTCTTCTTAGATCCTTCAGAGGACTGAGGTCCACTGGGCAAACCAGTGTCCCCACTAACTGGACAGACAGACAGATGAATAGAGAGACTTTCAGCTTACCAGGAGCAGAAGCCTTTGCAGAAACTGGTACCAGAGGCAGAAAACCAAGACCGTGATTGACAAGTCGCTAGAGGCTCTGTGTGGATACGTTTAAAAATGAAAAACTTCTAGGAGTCCCGGTCTCTGGGGCAAGGGGGGGCGGGGAGGGGGCATTTTTGTGAGTTTTATGTCCAGGAGCCCCGTCAGGTTCCCAGGATGGAGGTGGAGAGATCCTTCCCTGCTTCTCGCATGGAGAGTGGAAAAGTAGGCATTTTGAGCCCCTCATTCTCTTTAACAAGACCTGCCCTCAAGGGAAACTATTTTACCAGGGGTTTTAACCGAGGGCCTAGACAACCTAGAGAAGGGAAATACCCAACTCAGGTTGAATAAGAGACTAAGACCTGATCATAAGACTTCAGAATGCTATCCCAAACCCCACACCTGGTCAGCACGTCCATCAGGCCCCTGATAATCACAGTGGATTACAGCGAAAAGACAGGCCCCTCACACTCTAACGGAGGAATCTCTAGGAAAACCCAAAGACCACCAGGGAGACAAAACCAGGACGTGAAAGGAGATTTTAGCCGCTGACACCCTTGTGACAGCAAAGAGTAAACACAGCCTAACTCCTAGCCAGATGAACAGAACTCACGCTGAATGCTTATTTACCTAAACTGGGGGAAATCCGTAATGAAGGTAGTCACTTGACCGGAGGGAGTTTCGGCTCGCATAGCAGAATGTTCTAGGTTCTCTGCTTAGAAATGAAACAAAGGGTGGAGAGAAGCAGACACACGGTTTTAGGATGTCGGGAAGGGAAAATCACCTTCTTGCAAGCTCTGCCCTCTTTCAACTCGACAGTTGTCATCTTGCTGCAAGCAATTATTTATCTGCAGTTCTCACCTCCCCATGAAAGACACTTCAGCTGATATTTTAGAGATTACAGAATCCCGTGGGCTTTGTTACAGTCGTCAAGATCTCTATGGAAGTTTTATAGTCTACTGGTAATGAGTCAGCTAATTAATGCTGAATATTTGTAGTGATAACTCTATCTTGACAAATCTTATATGTTCCAGTTTTTCTCCAGTCTCTTTGCCCAACCTGCCTGCCAATGTGTGGGTGTCGTGGGAAACAGAGTTCCTGAGAACGAAGGACATTTACCCTCTGGTTCTGATTTTGCCATGCATTTGGTGGATAATCAAGAGGAAGTCACATATCTTTTCTGGGACTCAGGTTTTCCAGCTGTGAAAGAAGATATAATAGTGGACCTATTTCAGCCCCAAAGTCAGGATGAAATAAAGTGGTAAATAAACTTATACCAATGCAAAGTTACTAATGTCCGTAAGTTTAATAAGTGTGGACGTTCATAATATGGTGGGAATAAAAAAGATCACTGAAATTAAAGGTCATTCAGATGCAACTTGAAAGTCAATCCCCTGAAAGTATGAGTATTTTAGTAGAAATCATGCATTTCTCTGTTTCATTTTCTTTTTCTGATTTCTGCACATTCTCATTAGGCTCCCCATTTCATCTTTCGTACCCCTCTATAGAGCCCCACATATGTTTTGAAGGTGTTTGGGGAAAAAATAGAGTTTTAAAATTTGCAAACATGTTTGGGGCACTCTAGGCAGCTGAAAATTGGCTGTATGTGGGTTTTCTCTAAAAAGAAACCAAATAAAACACTCTTGACATGGCAAACAAACAGCTATCCTGAGGGCAGTATTTTTCGGTACTGAGTGTAAATGAATCAAACAAACAAAAAAATCATGGTGATCTTTTTCCCCCCAAAGCACAAAAGAAGCTAAAAAAAACACATCTCTTATCCCAAATACAATACGAACGTACTAAATTGAAAACAATTGTGCAAAATATTGGGGCCATTTGAGGACCACATCAGGCATCTGCCTAAAAATCTTACCACTTACATGTAACATACAATTACGGGTTCACTGAGCAAGAATAAATCATTCCAGTGATCCAGGAGAGGGCAAAATTGGAAAAACACAGCATTAGTCACATTTCCCCAAGCATGTGTCATGAAGGCAGACTTGTGAGAGGGAAGACATACAGTTTAGGATTGGTTCCCACTGTTCATGTGCTGGCGGGATGTGGGAGAAGTACTAGGTGTGAGAGCCCCACGTATGGTCTGGGATGTGAGGCGAGTTCTGTGCACAACTGATCTACTTGATTAAATGAAGAAAATGGATAAAAGCCAGGGCTATTCATGTCTTCAAAATAATGTGGGCTGAAACACAAGTTCTAACAAGGCTATGAACTAAGAATTACGTGCTGATCAGTCTGCCAGTGTCTTCTATACCTACTCTCTGGTAGGCAGAGGATCATGGGTGTTAAGAAATTCTGGAGTCAGACAGTAAGTTTCTGAGTCTCTCTGCCTCAGTATCCTCATCTAAAAAATAGTAATCATGATGGGGCGCCTGGGTGGCTCAGTCGGTTGAGCGTCCGACTTCGGCTCAGGTCATGATCTCTCAGCTCGTGAGTTCGAGCCCCGCGTCGGGCTCTGTGCTGACAGCTCAGAGCCTGGAGCCTGTTCGGATTCGTCTCCCTCTCTCTCTGTCCAACCCACTCGCATTCTGTCTCTGTCTCTCTCAAAGATAAATAAACATTAAAAAAAATTTTTTAAAAATAGTAATCATGAAACTACTAGTACGCAACTCGCTGGGTTGTTGTAACATTAAAAGAGACATTAGAACCTTCTGCAAAACAAATGCCTAGATTATTGTCCTGCCCCTGGTAGTCACTGTTACGAATTCTCCTCTCTTTTCCTGTTCATCCCAAGCCTTTCTGGTATCCTGATCCTTCTTTGCAATCTCGCCTGGTCTCAAGATGATACGCAATAGCCTATGCTCTAAGCATGGCCCAACGAAGCCTTTCCATGGCTTCCCCCAGTTCAATTATATAAGGGTTTTGCTAGTGTGCCACCTTCCAACTCCAATGTGCATACGATGGTCCCTGGAGATCAGAAAGCAGATCCTGATTCAATAGGTTTGAGTGTATCCCTAGGAGATTCTGCATTTCTAACAGGCCCTAATGCTGTGGGTCTATAGAATGGGTAATAAGAAGCTAGGTAACTAGCTGTCCAAATTGACCAACCTTTTTTAATTCTTTTGTGGGCGGGGAGGGGGTGTGTGGAATGGAACTTGAAGATTGCTTTCTTCAGTGGGATACTAACAGTCTATACCTGCAAGCAATCAGATCCTGATCCAGTTATAGAATCCAGTTGCCAGAGAGATTCCTCACATGGCTGCATTTCTCATATGCAACATTTAAAATTAATTACATTAACTCAAACTAAGGTTTTGGTGACAAGAGACCCGTGTGTGTCTCAGTCGAGGAGAAACTTTATATTTAAAGGAGCTTGGTTCATGGATAGAATGTGAGGCTTAATATTTTAAGGTGATATAAGCAGGAGGAAAGATACTTTGTTGGCAGTCTGGAAATTACTAGATAGGCATTTACAATGTCAAGCCAGTCAACGGCTGGTTGGCTAAAACAAGTGATGAGGGACACCTAGGTGGCTCCATTGGTTGAGCGTCAGATTCTTGATCTCAGCTCAGGTCATGATCTCCCAGTCATGAGCTTGAGTCCTGAGTTGGGCTCAGAGTGGAGTGTGGAGGCTGCTTGAGATTATCCCTCTCTCCCCCTCTCTCTCTGCCCCTCCCCCACTCATTCTGTCTCTCTCTCTCTCTCTCTCTCTCAAAATAAATAAATAAATAAATAAACAAACAAACAAACTTAAAAAAAAACCCAAATACTGAATACTGAAAACAGGCCGTTTCTTCCCCCATCAAATATGGAAATAGCGTGTTAAATAATGCTCTCCAGGGGCACCTGGGTGCTCAGTCAGTTAAGTGTCCGACTTCGGCTGAGGTCATGGTCTCCCGCTCGTGGGTTCCAGCCCTGCTGTGCTGACAGAGCCTGTGTCTCCCTTTTTCTCTGCCCCTCCCCTGCTCGTGCGCTGTCTCTCTCTTCTCTCTCTCTTTCTCAAAATAAATAAACATTTTTAAAAAATAGTAAAAATAAATCAATACATGATGTTCTCCAAAATTCATGTCCACTCAGAATCTTATTTGGAAATAGGGTCTTTGTAGATGTAACTAGTTACATGAGGTTCTATTGAATTAGAGTGGACCCCAATCCAATCATTGGTGTCTTTATAAGAAGTATAAGAAGTGCCACACGGAGACGCAGAGGACAGACACGGAGAAGAGTGCAGAATAAAATACACAGGGAGGATGCTGTGTGACTATGGAGGCAGGGCCTGAAGTTATATTTCCACCAGCCAAAGGACACCGGGATTGCCAGCTACCGTCAGAAGCTAGGCGAGGGTCTTGGAATGGATCTTCCCTCTGAGACCCCAAAAGGAGTCACATTCTGCAGACACTTGGATTTTGGACTTCTTTTGAAACGAGAGAGAATAAATTTCTGCTGTTTAAACTATCCTGTCTGTGGTCATTTGTTACATCGGCCCTAGGAAACTAATACCCTATCTAAGAAGGAAAGAGGTCGGCCCAGTTGCCAAACGAGCTCCTAGAGCTCAACGTTCAAAGGCCCTCTGCCTTTCAATCTCTGGCAGCTGAGCTGGTGATGGGGAAGTTAGGTGTATATGTGGGGAGACTGCCAAGGTGGGCATCCTGGCTTTCTCTGCTCTCTTAGGTAAATAGTGACAGGGGAGAAGACAAGAGGCAGTCTATTCCTCTTTGGTTCAAGGATTAATCCCACTGGAGTAAAGACAATTGAATGCTCCTAAAAGAGAGTTCAACGAGTTGCTCAGCTTTTACATCTGGCCAAATTGCCCAGACACAAACCCCTCCGTGTGGCTAGCTCTATGGGGAGGCAGGTAGCAAAGGTGAGCCAGTGGAGGAAGAAGCACTGAATGAAGCCTCCTGGGGATTATGCTCTTGGATGTGATCTGATGGAAGGTGACGAGAGAAGCTCGGGAGGCGAAGGAGGATGCGGTTAGTAAACAGACTGGAAGTGGCCCCATCCGTCCGTGCTATTTTCACCTTCTTGGAGGCACTTTGGCTTGGTGTTTCTTGCCTCTGCGTGGATGCCGAGGCTTGCCTCCTAGGCTTTCACCACCTCAGACAACTTGGAGACTTTTGCTTTGACTAGTAGGAGCCTGAGATCCACATTTATCTCAAGAAAACATACTCCATTAAGGAAAACATACTCCCCACCCATGATTATTCTATATTCAGTAACCCTGGTTAAACATAGGCCTCCTGCCAAAAAGACTCCTCAGTCTTCAGTCTGTTTAACAAAATGAGGAAAATGCCTAAAATTATCTTTTCCCATTTCCAGCCCAGTGCATTCGTGGTTTAAGGCAACACATGCACTCAGACAGCACCTGTATCTACAGAAATCAACATATCCTATTGGGATGTTCTAAACACACTGCTGATCTGCTAAGGTTGTATGAAAATTGCATCACCAGGTGCTTGAGGGCATTGTCAAGATGAATGCGTGCATCGGAGGAAATTTAGCCCCACTGTCTAACCAGCAACGATAGCACCAGGTTTGGAGTCGAAAGAACTTTTTAGTTCAAGATCTTCCAGTTACTAGGAACCTTGAGAGCATTTCCTAAACGTCTCTGAGCCTCAGTGTGCTTTATGTAAATGAATTAACTTCTGAGGTTTGCAGACAAGACTTTATAACAGATTCGTAAGTCAGTGATAGATCAGCTAACCAACAAATGATTCAGACTCGTTCGGACTCATTGTCTTAATGCACAGATGATGAAGGAAGAACGTTGCTTTGAGGAGTTGTGTCGTTTTTATTGTTTCTGAAACCATTTTCCTTTCTCCAGCAAGTTCCTCTTTCTCTTTTTTTATATGTGGCCTGAGCTATATTTAAACTGGCACCAGCCCAGCTCGCTTCTTACCATATATGGACTGACTCACAGCATAGTCTCTGGAACTGTAATCTGGATTTAGTCTCTTGACTCTAGAGTTCTCTGCCACCTTTGTCTCTGTTTAGACAGTTAGGGCAACTGTAAGTTTAGCTCCAGAAGATTCTAGTGTCGCTGGAATTTGGACCATAGTCTCAGCATTTCCTGGTGATTCACATTCTAAGGTGATGATGCCTTAGCCATCATCCATAAGGTGGCTCATCACTCAGCAATATGACGTAGAGCAACAAAACCACAAAATATTGTGATTATTGTATGGATAAAAAAGATAATTGTGTTTGAGTAACTATTTTAAAAATCCTAAAACTCTATAAAAAGATATTAAAATGGAGTACATTCTTCATTTATAAGGACATTTTGAGCAACGGAAGCTGGCTGTACTCTCCTATGGCATACTTTTCAACCTTCTAGACTTATCTCTAGCCTAGCAGTTGTATGAGAGATGCAGAATCTTCAGAGCACTGGGGGTGTCTGTATTTACTTCTTCAACAAATAGTTTTTGAGCAGCTGTTATATAATTAATAATCTTCTAAGCACCGGGTGTATCACAGAGATAATAAGAAAGTGAGAATCCCTGCTCTCATGGAACTTCTATTCTCGAAGTGGAGACCAAACAATAAACAAACAAACAACAATATAATGTTTCTTTCAAATTGGTTTCATTTTATTTAGAGACGAGAGACAAAAACAAAAACAAACAAACAAGGGAACAGCACTTCAGATAGTCAGTTTGAGAAGGCGTCTCTGAAGAGAGATATTTTAACTAAGAACAAAGGATGACCAAGAGACCTGTGTGCCAAAACCCTGAGGGGAAGAATGTTCTAGAAAGAGGGATTTGCCTATGGGGTGAAATGGAAGCTGAACGGAAAGATTGCAGCTGCAGTGAGGTAAATGGGGCAGCGAAGCTAACGGGAAGGTTTAAGAGGGACCAAGGGTGACATCTTACAAGAAACTGCAGGGGCCACGTTTCTGGATTTGATTCCAAAGTTGATAGCGGGCCATTGGAAGAAGTTAAGGCGCAAGTGTGATTTATATCACTCACAATCACTCAGAGTTCTGTGGGGAAAATGAATTGTAGCGGGCCCAAAACAAAAACAGAGAAACAGTTATAGAATTGTTGTCATTCTCCCCACAAAAGCTGATTTTGGTTTGTAGTCACATGGCAGCAAAAAAAAAAAAAAAAAAAAAAAAAAAAAAAAAAGAGCGAAACAAATAGAATTGAAATATTTTGGAGTTCATGGAATAGGACTCCCTAAGGGATTAGATGGTTGTAGAAGGTGGGATGAAAAAAAAGGAAGAATTAGGACTTGTTTATTTCCATGTCCCTAGCCCTTAGCACAATGCCTAGCACATAGTAAATGCTCAATAAACATGTTCAGAGTTGTTTTATTGTCTCCCATCAAAGCTAAGTCTCCCAAACGGGTGATCAGTGGAAGAATGGAAGAGTATAGAAAATAAATAAAAGGAGACCCTAGAGAATGAATAAAGGGGAAAAATGGACACAAAGATTTCTTTTCGGTGAAGCTGGTAACGACTTCACTGTCAGCAGATCAAGGTTAAAATCTTCCTTTATGTCTCTCTCTGCAGGTGGCTTTCCAATAAATGTCTAAGGACGTCCCAGGCCTGCAGAGGCTGAATTGAATGTTGCATGATGAAGAAGGGATGGAACTGTATATAGAAAAGACATTTTTAAAGTTATCTTGTGATTGAGGAAATAATTTTTCATCATTTCCTTGGCTGAGTTTGAAGAGAGAGTTTCAGAATACAGAAAAGACGACGAAGCATATAGTCTGAAAAGGATAGAACCAAGCGATTTTGTCTTGGTGCGTTGATTTGGATGTTACAGAGGGCATGTTGTTAGCACTTAGTAGCAGCTGGTGTTAGCATTGATAGAGCATACATGCACAGACACGATCCTTTTCACTAAGACTACCCCCCCAAAAAAAATAAAAAATAAAAAAACCCTGAGATAGGCAATGTAATCCTCTCGAAGATTTTAAATGGGAAGCACAAATATTCCCACACTTCAGACCGGTGAGGTTAAATAAAAATAGATGAGGGTCATACATATTAATACTAATATCAGTGGATTGCAGACATCCATACTTTGATTGGCACCCATGGTTTAATTCAGGACCTTTTAGAAATTCTGACATTATTGGAAAGGGGTTTCAGGCATCCATATTCATCCCTGGTCTTTCTTCCAAAATTCAATTTATGGACCATTTCAAAAAAAAAAAAAAGTCCTGCTGGCTCCTCATGTACTTTCGAGTGGTGCCTTCAAAATTCCCTCTAAGTGAACTTAAAGTGCACTCGCTCTTAGGCTAATTCCATTTGGGGTCTAAAAATGGCGTTGACAACTTCAGCGTTGTTCCTTCTCCTCTGGCTGCGGGTCGGCGTCTCCCGCATGTGATTGATGGATAGGCTTTGCTCCGAACGAGCCACATCAAACACATCTCCATTCTACTCAATGAGTACAGAGAGGCGTGTAGGTTCTCTTGATTCTCTGTCTCTAACTACAGCTCTTTCGCTGCTCTTTCAGCCAAATAGTATCTGAAATACTGATAGCTTCAAAAAAAATGTAGGTTATTAAAAGATGACCCAGCTATTGCAGGGCGAAAAGGAGAGAATAAAGGTTTCGAAACGGAAAGGAAGTATAATTCTAAGGCGGTGGGAAGTGATGTCAATAAACACTGACCTAGAGACTGAAAGGTCTTTGGGCAGGTCCCTCAAATCGGGTGTCTGCTTTCCGTTCTCCTTGCTCTACGGTCAGCTCTGAAATGAGAATCTTCTCCAAAGGGGCATTGAGTTCATAGACATGCGCAGAGTGGGAACAATTCCCTTGGTGGGATACATAAAAGGTCACTCACTTTTGCCTGTGGCAAGATGTCTAAAAACGCCCTGGGCATTCTTACTATACTTTGCAACTGCCCTCTCTCCCCTAACCTAGAGTGAGGAGACTGAAGGTTTTATACAACCCTTTTTTTCTTTTTTATTTTTTTAACGTTTATTTATTTTTGAGACAGAGACAGAGCATGAACAGGGGAGGGGCAGAGAGAGAGGGGGACACAGAATCTGAAGCAGGCTACAGGCTCCGAGCCGTCAACACAGAGCCTGATGCGGGGCTCGAACCCACGAACCATGAGATCATGACCTGAGCCGAAGTCGGATGCTTAACCTACTGAGCCACCCAGGCACCCCTACAACCCTTTTATTTTATGGGGAGTCCACAACAGATATTTTATTTCTTTCTGACCCCCTGTCCCTTTCTCAGGTAGAATTGGTGGCTCCTTCCTTCAGATCACCTGGTGCCTGTACTTACTCCTCTACCCTCCTATACACAATATTTTTTCACACTTAATCATATATGCTATGTTGTATGTTTCCCCCTACTAGTGTCCTTAAGAGAAGAGACTGAGATTTATTTGTATTTTTATTCCCAAATGCATGAGGTTGTTGTTATTTTGGTGTTCTACCCATATGGAAGGATCAGGAAAGATTCTCTTTATTAACTGTATTAAAACCCTGTTAAATCTTGCTCCATCAGTGTCCCGGAAAGTAGGAAAGCACCAAGCAAAAGAAGCCATTCAAACACACCCATTCTTTGCTGTTCCAGATCTTTGAATGGAGGGTAGAAGTTTTAATGGGACCATACACTTTTATCAACCCCATGTTGTCCTACCAGTGGAGAAAAAAGGAGAAATGTAGGAGGTCCTGAGACTCCTACATGCTGAGTTTGGGACAATGTGCTTCCGGCTTGGGAGGGAACCACTGTTGAAATTCTGGAAGATCAGACCCCTGGCCACAACCATGGAAGTGACTGCTTGTCTCTTGTTTCTGTCAGGTAACACCTTATCTTAACATTTCTGTTTCTTTGGCTACAGAGGAGCTAGTGGCCTTCATTTATCTTACATGAACTTTCTTGAGTTCAACCGATAGTGTTTATGAACTTTAAGCAGGCAAGTCAGAAATCTAGAAGTCAGTGCCATCATTTCCAAAGAACAGCCTTAGTCAACTGAAGTCATTACCTTTGCATGTCAAATTCCTGAAAATACAGCATTTAAACCTATACTTTAGAATAATTTATTGCGTTACCAGGGCTGCAAACATAACCTTCTAATCTAATCAGCATTACAGTCTCTGATCACGAGCAAAGCATTCCTTGAGGAATGATTTTTCTGGGAGCACCAGGGTGGCTCAGTCATTTAAGTGTTCAACTTTGGCTCAGGTCATGATCTCACAGTTGGTGAGTTTGAGTCCTGCATCAGGCTCTCTGCTGTGAGCACAGAGCCCACTTCAGATCTTCTGTCCCCCCTCCCTCTCTGCCCCTCCCCTGCTTGAGCTCTCTCTCTCTCTTTCAAAAAAATATAAACGTTAGTAAAATAAAATAAAATAAAATAAAATAAAATAAAATAAAATAAGATTGTTTTTAGGATTATGCCCAGTAAATGTTTGGTGAATGAACGAATGAATGAATGAATGAATGAACTAATGACTGACATCTAAACTGATGTCAATTTCTCTCTTCCACTTAGTACTCTGCATAATCACTTCCTTTGACATCACACATTATGCATCCAGCACCACAATCTGATTTTAGTTCTAGAAGACAACAGATGTAAAGAAGAAACTTGGCTGCTGGTGTCACAAAAACACATCAGAGAGGTTTCAAATGACTCCCAAAAGATGACTTCTTCAAGTTACTACTTGTCCATCAAAAGAAGAGTTGAAGTTTTCAATCTTTCAGGAAAGTAAGGGTTGATAGGTTTACAGTGCCCATCCTAGAAGAATATCAAAGTACATTTAAAGAAATTTTAACACCAAGTAACTTTAAAAAATGCTTATTTATTTATTTTTAGAGAGAGAGGGCAAGCAAGATAGGGGCAGAGAGAAGGAGAGAGAGAGAGAGAGAGAATCTCAACTCGGGGCTCAAACTCACAAATTGTGAGATCATGACCTGAGCCAAAACCAAGAGTCTGTGCTTAACTGACTGAGCCACCCAGGCATCCCCAAATAACTTTTAAATATAATTTCAGAATCTGAATGATCTTTGAACACATCACTTCACTCATGGTGCTATTTGCATCTTTTGTTGCCCATGTAGTTAATTCCTCTCTACAAGCTCTTTTCTTTCTTTCTTTCCTTCCTTCCTTCTCTCCTTCCCTCCTTCCTTCCTTCCTTCCTTCCTTCCTTCCTTCCTTCCTATTAGTCACTAGACTTAGATGTATTCGTAACCATTTTATATAGACCTTACAACAATGAAATATAAGTATTACTATAGTTTTTTTTTTTTATAATTTGGGAAACTGAGTCTCAGATATATAAAATAACTTGCCCAGGGTAACACAGTAGAATCAGAATTCAAACCCAGGACTGAAAGACCCCAAGATCCAGAGTCAGTTCGTTTTAGTAGTTTATTTCTGATATTAAAAAAAAAAAAATCATTGTTGAAAAACAGTAATGTCTTTTGTAGGTTATTAAAAGTTAATTTTCAAGCTAATGAAAAGAAAGTAAAAAACTTTAAAAATATAAATCATGAATACAGCATATTTTATAGCCCTAAGCAAAAGATAGAGCAGAGAAAAATAGAACTGAACAAGGATTAAATGTTAGTTTCTTCAAGATTCTTCTTGATGTATTATAAAAATTGATCATGTGTCCCTAAAAGCCATAGTGTAATTATCTGGATGTGATCATTTGACAATGAAATGGAATTCTTCAAGTCTACTTTGATATTCAAGGACAGCAACGATGGCCTCCAGGGACAGAGAAAAAAAAAATCCAGATAGAGAAACGTGTGAAGGGACATCATTTACAGAGAAATCCAAGATATTTTACTGCTGGTTTCCCAGCTGACTCCTTATCAATTAGCATATTTTCCTCTAAAGATAAGAAATGGAATGTTTGGGTTTCTGTTTAGGGATTTCTAGTTGAACAGATGATTGGTCAAGTGACTTGATGCTCTTGGGATGGATTCCAAAATCCTTACCTAATTGGCCTAAAACATGATATACAGGGTCTGGTTCTCTGGCCTCTCAGCCTTGTCCAGCACTGCTGTCTAGCTTTCCAGGCTCTTCCACGCTTGGCCTTCTGTGTCATTTCCAGGGAACTATGACCAGGCTCTTTCTGTTTCAGGATCTTCACTTTTTCATTGTATTTCTTTGCTCATCCCTTCCTTTCATTCCCTCTCCTCTCTAACCTCTTTTCACCCTTTCTTATTTATTTTTCCTGCCTTTGCTTATATTTTTCTTAGTTCCCCCCAACAGCACAGGCCATGTGTGTCCTCCCCACCCCCGCCACCGACCCCAGGCTGAACACTTGCTATTTCCAGACACTATTGTAAATGCGTTGCATGTGCGATCTCATTAATTCCTACAACAACCTTTGGAGGGGAGTTATTGCTATAGTTCCAGGGCATCGCTGGGGAAACTGAGGCATGAGTGAATAAACACCTGGCCCACTCTCGCAGGACTGGTGAACAAGATGTGGGCCTCCTTCTTGGATTCCAGAGCCCATGATTTTCTCAACCACTCAGCTAAACAAACAGTCTCTCTTAGGAAACCCTATCTGCTCACTCCTGGCATCCTTCTCCTTGAAACACTTATCCTCATAATTATTTGCGAAACTATTTGTTTTTTGTCCATCTTTCATACGATAACTTCCATAGGATCAAGGTCTAAATTTCAGCTGTAGTACCTGCATCTAGCATTGTGCCTGGAAAATAAGAGGTAGCCAATAAATATTGGAAGAGTAAATAAATGAATAGACGGGTCACATGGAGGGACAGATGGATGGCAAGATGAATGACTTTGTTGGCTTCGGTCTTTAAAAAGTGGTGCCAGTGAATTTTAGATTTTAAGCTTTACACACAAACAAAACCCTGTCCCCAGGGTAGCAATACTGTCCTCTTATACAAGGAGCAGGACACTTGGGGCTACATATTTTAGACAGACTAAATCTGGGTTCACCTCAGTTTTACTTTTCCAGTGGGAAGCACTGAGGTAGGATGCCCAGATCCAGCCAAATGTTTAAGAGGTCGATAATAAAACTGGCATGGGGCAGAGGCAGGGTAGGCTACAATGGTATAGTATTTTCAAGCTAAAAGTGACCGTAAATATCACCCAATTCAGCTTCTCCGTGTGACAGTAGTTGATGTGGTAATGATTCTCAGATACTTGGGCCAGATTTTTTCAACCGTATCTTCATCTGTTTTTAGCATAGGTGAAGGAATTCAGGAGTGTTCTGCCAGTGCCCTCCTGCCTGACGTGCTCTGCTGCTGTCAGAGATAAGACATGGTGCATTTTAGAAAAGCCGCAGGGCTGTGATACGACACTTTCATCCAGCTGTGGAAGACATGGTGACTGATAGTAACTTCAGAAACATCACCTACTTACCGAATGTCTGAATTCACACAAATCAACAGTCTCAAGGCATAAAGCAACTATTTTATAGGAGTATGAGGCTTGAACCAAGGCTTCCAAGGAAAAAGCGTTTTGCGAAGTCCTCTATTTGAAAATAGTATGGCAATTTTTGTTAAGATCACAGGCTGATTTCAAAGAAAGGACCCCTCTGAATACCTTTCCTTATTCAGTGTCTGACTTGCATAGAAATACAACTCCAGCCCCAAAGGTTGCCTAGAAAAATATCGCGTGGAGCTCAGGATTTGGAGCTGGCAAACTATCCTCTTTCTAGCTGTGACCTTGGGTCACACTTGACCTCTCTGAGTCTCAGTGCTCTCATCTGCAAAATGGAGCTAGTCCTTCAACAAACATCTCTACCATAAACTTCCATGGATGAAGTTTATGACCTTGGGTCACACTTGACCTCTCTGAGTCTCAGTGTTCTCATCTGCAAAATGGAGCTAGTCCTTCAACAAACATCTCTACCACAAACTTCCATGGATGAAGTTTATGAACTATGGGAGAGGTACTGTTCTTCAAGCACATACCATGTTGTCGGTACTTTACGTGCATTACCTCACTCTGCCCACAACAAATCCCTGTGGTAGAGACATTGGAAACTGACGCTTGAAGGGTTCGGCCACACAGTGAGTGGAAAAGCCAGGGCTAAAACCCAAATCCAGGGACACCACCATCTTTGCTCCTTCGGCTCAGATTCACATGCAGGCTCCCATTTTGGAATGTTTTGGAAAGTGTGGAGGGCTAGATCTCTGAGGATTGTTGCTTTTGTGTGTAGTCTTTGCTGGATTTCTGCTCTCCTCCTAAATTCTTTCTTTCTTTCTTTCTTTCTGCCCATTGTTAGCTTGAAGTGAAGTCCTTAGGGAAACTTTCTTGATCCTCTGAAGCTCCCTGGAAAAGAAATGCCGTGGAGCTCGCAGTAACTTTTCCAGCCTGCCTGTCTTGTGTCTCTGCCCAACTTCCACATTTTAGAGGGGAGAAGAGTCGCTGTGAGGGGCTCTCCAGAGACCCCACAGGATGGGACAAGGAGCCACACCCTCCCTCTCTTCCTCTCTTGCCAAGCATCAGAGTTTTTCAGGCAAGATCCCCTTCCAGCACAATCCTACGCTTCGGGGAGTGTTCATTCTCTTAAAGATTATCTGCTGTTAAAACTCTTGAATGTTTGAAGTGTTGATTATTTTTACCTTATTTAATTTAACTTATTTTATCTTCCCTAGCTTTATTGAGATATAATTGACAAATAAAACTGTGGATATTTAAAGTGCACAACATGATGATTTGCTGTAAGTATACATTGTGAAAATATTACCATAATAAAGTTAATTAACATATTCATCACCTCACCCACTTTTTTTTTGTTTTCAGGGAGAATGCTTAAGATCTATTCTCTTACCAATTTTCCACTATACAATACAGTATTATTAACTGTAATCACGTGTACATTAGATACTAAGAACTTATTCATCTTAGAACCAGAAGTTTGTGCCTTTTGACCAACATCTCCCCATTCCCCCCACTTGCCAGCCCTTGGCAAGCACCAACATTCTACTGGATGTTTCTATGAGTTTGACATTTTTTTTTTCTTAAGATTCACACTTAAATAGTGAGATCGTACAGTATTTGTCTTTCTCCCATATAAAATGTTTCTTTATCAACTCACCCATCCACAGACACTTAGGTTGCTTCTTTGAAGTGTTGGTAATTTTAAATCCTGTTGTCTCACACTCCCTTGTCACTGCTGTGGCTGCTGGTTGGTTTGAAGGGAGAGTCACTCCCAACAGCAACAGCCAGCATTGTAGTGATTCCCAGAAGCCACGGAGACTCTCTGGGTAACTCTCTGTGCTGCTTTGTAGTGAACTCGGATTGGCTCTGTGTCTCCACGGTGCTGACACCAAGGCTGGGGATACACAAATTCTAGAACAGTTGAGGACAATGACAAAGTGACGAAAACCACAGGAGGAAGCATTGTTCAGTGAACGGAAATTGAATGGAGAGATGGAGACAAAGAAAAAGGCTAAATAACTAAATCCCTGATTTTTTTTTTTTTGTTTTTTCACTCTCAGGATGGTTTTTCCCACCCGGACGGACACAAGTGCTACAGAGCTCCATGGTAATATTGCCCGGGTGACCACAGAGCTTACTGACCAAGCCAAGGATCCTATTCCTAGGATAGCAGGCATACCCCAACTGCCTTGGGCAGGTCAGGATGTATGGTCTCCTCAATACTGGAGGCCGCCTTGGGCTCCAGCATCTATCTGTCTTCTGCGATGCGCTTCTAAATGAGACATGGTGTCTCCTGGCCACACACGGGCCTGACGCCTACTCACTGTTCGTTGAGTGGGTAGTTCTCGTTTTCCTTTTCTGTTCTGCTCCCTATCAAGCTTCACTTTCTCAAATGTGGAGACGGAGACCTGGAGTCTTTGGTCAAAGAGATTTAAGTTTCAACTCCAGCCCTGCCAGTTACTGGCTGTGGGACAGTAGCAGGGTCCTGTCACATCCCCAGTGCTCCGAATTCTCACCCAGGAGGCACAGATAATAATAGCACCCATCTTTGGTCGTTGTGAGGATGAAAGGAGCTGATTCAAGTAAAGTGATTGACACGCCTTGCACATAGCAAGCGTTCAACACACACTCAGCAAAATCACTAGCTATTATTCAGTGTTGGTGGAGAGGCAGAGATTATAAACCTCTTGAAGGCTTGCAAAGACCTAGAAGAACATCCTCCTGCCCTCCCAGAAAAATTAACTCCTTTTCTCATTGGACTCACACTCTCACACTCCTACAATAGTGTGTGTAGCCCGCTGTGTGCAATTGGATTTGTATTTGAATGTGTTTCCTCTTGCTCCTTTCTTTTTCATAGCACCAGCTACCTAGCATGGCCTAGCTCCTAGTACATGTTCAACAAATATTTGTAGAATTCATTTGAGAGGTTAATTTAGAAATGACGGTCCAAATTCTTTTCAGTTCCATAAATAAATGCATCACTTTGCGTCGTATCTTTGAAATCGCCCCATTTGCTCTTTCTGCCCAGGAAGTACAGTTTTGACAATGCAGGGCCTTATCTTCCAAGGACCTTCTGAGTCCTGAGTACTTCAGCAAGGTCGATCATGCAGAGGTCTCATGGGGCATGGTTTCGAGGGCTTCGAGGATTTTCCAAGTTGGAGGAAAGAACCATAATGATCTCACTTTTGGAAGGACAAGTAGGTTAAGTGTCCCAGTACGGTCCCTGTCAATAGGACAGAATTCAGTATGTATGGTCCCTAACTGCCCCATCACCGAGGTCCTTGTTCTGAAACTCAAATGCAGCCCAAATGGTGAGTCAATCTTGACCCAGGTTGCATGTACCGAGCTAGTAGCCCCACCAGTGGGTGGACTCACTGGTCTCAGTGGGTAGAATTAACTAGAATCTACACTTTACTGCAATGTCCACCTACCAGCTCCCTTACATGATTACTTGAGTTCCACCTGAGTTCACTTCCATCACTCCTTAAAAGTGACAGCAGCCCAGACAAACACATGGTGATTTTATTCCTTTGGACTTGTTATGCTGGATTGGTGGTTGCTTCCCTTGGGGGACACTTTGTTAGTTGGTTCATTTTTCCCTGTCTTGGCCTCACCTAGTCCCAGAACTTCCCATCCCTCTGCCCAATGGCCGTAAGACATGGGCAACTTAAGGTGATCGTTTTTCAGTATGCAGGCTTTGGAGTTGCACAGGCTGAGTTTAAATTCCATTGCCATTGCTTCCACACCGCATGACCTTAGGTGAGCCACTTAACTCCTCTGACGCCTGAGATCCTCTGTCTTGAAAAGGAGCTTCATCGGATTACCTAGCTCCAAGGCAATGGGGGGGAATCACATGAGATAATACATATAAATCTCTTAGCAACGTACCTGGCGCATAATGAATGCTCAGTTAATATTGGCAATTCTTTGCTGCTTTGTTGCTGAGCCCAGTTGTACAATAATGGTAAGCACTAATCATGAAGCGATACTTCTGTCTTGACTACTGCTCTCCTGTCAGTAGCCGGAACCAGTTCACTACTGTTTCTGCCAAGTTCGGCAGTTCACGCTTTTTCATGATGGATTTGGGGTAAAGGAATAGGAGCGGCTCATTAGCCACACCTACAGTGGAGTGTGCTTTTATTTACTTGCTTTATCTCATCTATTCACAAGTGACCTCAGAATTCAGGTTTAAAATAGGGGAAAGTGACCAGTCAGCATTCTTGCTCATCTATGTCGGTAAAGTTTTATGGCGACAAAGAAAAATTTGAGTGCAGAAGGAAAGCAATCTGCAGGCAGGCTACTACAATAATCTCAGGGAGAATCTCTAAAGGCTGGAACCAAGAAGAGGCATGTGAGGGCAAAACAACAACAACAACAACAAAACACATCGCTTTTGGGCTTTAGAGCAGCTTCCATGTCAGAGAGACAGAAAAAAAAACTACATTTATTAGAGAACATATGGGGGCCTCTGTGATTTGGAATCTTGACCTGAGGGCTGGCACAGCATGGCAGGAACCCTAGAACACGCGTGCCCATGGCTACTAACATCCATCAAGGCCCCAGGAAAAGAGTTCCCCAACTCAGTTGACCTAAGTCTTCAGAAGAAAAGATACTACCTCCACAAGCCACGAAGCTTTGTGGGCTATGCTGCTGCTGGCATGGAGGTCAGAAACAGCTTAGGAAGGAAGGAAGCATTGGAGTGGCAGCCATATTTAGGTAATATAAAAACGAAGTATTTAACTTCTCAAATTCTTCCTGAATGAAGTACGTGTGAAGCAAAATATTGGTTCTTTACGTTGGCGACCGAAGGTGGAATTGTGGATGGTGTACGTTTTATAAAAGCTTTGAATGATATTTAATTACCTTTTTAGGAAATAAATAATGTAAGGTTTATTTAATAATTTTCATTTATGTTGTTGATAGTTCTTAATTGTAAGTTGTATTTTTCTCTTCATTTTGCTAAGTAACTTGGATATTTGATCAAAAAAACACTTTTGAAAGCACATGAAAAATAATTTCTTATATTTTAGATTTGCTTTATTTGATATTTTTGATTAAAATACAAATTTTGTGTACTTTGGACATGATTACATTTCCATTGTTAATACGTTAGATCATTATTATTAATAGACTCAAACTCAGTGAAAAGCTTGATAAAAATAATTTAATTAGCAATTTTATTCAAAAGGAAGGTAAAAATGAATTTTATGAAATAAATACATAATGATTTGTAAATTAAGCATGCTTTTACTTACTCACCCACCCAAACTCTTGCAACCCATCAAATGAATATCCAGGCATGTGCAATATTAAGTTCAGTCATCCTTGTTATTTTAGAGACTTTCAATTGTATGTGATAATAGCTTTACATACTTAAATTTTTTTTTTTTTTTTTTACCATTAGGAAGATATACTTGGTAAGGTGAGGGAAAATGTATTTTATTGAGAAGTCTGTATACTTATAACTTTATGTTTGTCACTTTTAAATGTTTAGACATATGGTAGGTAGGCTTCCATCTGTACTCCTCAAATGGGAACAAGGTTGGGTACAAATACACCTGCTGGGGTGTATAGTCCTCTCATTCGAGGTTAATAAGACAGAAACAGGAAGAATGAAGGCAGTCATGCCAACTTGGAAACCAAGGGATCAACCAACCAACCAATCAACCAACCGAAGAAAGAACAGATACCAACAGAAAGCAGCCACACCTGCTTGCTCACACCAGGGCCTTTACATCCGAAACCTAGTTGCTCTGAACTCTGAATGCATCGCCCATAATTTTAGACAAATTTGCCCTTTTTAAAATGTTATGGTTTTGAAAAGAAAGGCAGGAACAGCCTACAGAATCTTTCATTCCTGATCTGATCATGTTCAACCCGTTGGCCACCTAATGAAGTGGAATTCAATGGTGAAATACTTAATTCAGAAAGTCAATATCCAGGTACTTTGACATTCTTAGAATCATAGATAGTGATTGAAGGTGACCAGGGACAGAGAACTGCAATTAAGAGAGACTGACCAGAGACTCGGAAGAACAAATTTCCCATCTTGAGTCCCTCACTGATTCACTGAAAAATGTTACCTAGATGCTATTCAAATGTCAAATGGCATTACTTTCCACACTAAGGATAGCACTGCCTTTCCAGAACAGTCAGATGGTCATCAAGGTAAAAGGCAGTTAAAATGTGCAATACGCAAGACACACACACACACACACACACACACACACACACAAATACCACATCATCAGCTCTGGGTTTGGGGTTTAGAAAGGGCTGTGTCAACACACTTTGTGTTTTTTTTTATGTTCTACAGATCAGTGAATAACAGCCAACTTATTCTTCTGAGAGTAGGTATTTAAGAAATTAGCAAGGATTAGGAAACGATTTTTCAGACATCTCTTTGGATTTACTTTATAAGGTTGTATGTAACAATGAAATCATTGTTCCGTATCAGAGTCTGATCTCCTTGGGAGTAACATTTTACTATCTGGTTCCATTGCCTTGTAACTGAGTGTGTGTTAAGTCTGAGATCTACATATGAGCCCCAGGGACAAATGGGTTCCTCACTGCCACAGTGTATATTTGTAATCAGACAATCAATATGGCTAACATGTGCCAACTTCACTGGAAGAGGGTGAGTGAGCCTGTTTGAGATTCATGATACTAGAGAAATAAGGTGAAGAAGTTGTATGAATGGGGCTTATTGTTTGCCTGTATTTAAAATGTTCTCATTTTCACAACATTTTACGGGGAGCTCTCAAAAGGCCTTTATTGATAGAGATACTCATTAAGTGTCAGTTTAAAAAGAGGTGTTGTTGATGTAATGTAATATAATCCCCTTTTGCGTAAGCCCTTTTATCCCAGTGTATTAGGAGGACTTTGCCAACCTAATCCTATCACCAAAATCCAAGATGTCATTCATAGAAACCAAGAAAACTGCCTTCTAGATTTAAATTCTGATGTTTGAAGAGTGGTTCCATCCAACACTCCAAAAAGACTGGCAGAAATCTGGCACGTGGCTTCGTTTCTCTGTGATAACCAGACGTTGAATATTTACTCATTCAGTAATCATTTATGGAGCATCTACGATACACCAGATGCAGTGCTGGGTGGGGAGATGAAAAAGCTCTTGCCCTTACCTTCTAATGATGGAATAGACTCGTGAATACTCCGGCAACATTGCAGTGCGGTAACCGTGCTATGAGCGCAGTTTACATAGTGCAAGTATCCAGGCAACGTAGGGAGTCTGTGCAAGTTAGCAAGTTGGAATAGAGCAGCGATTCTCAAAATACAGTGCCAGAACCAGTAGAAACAGCATCACCTGGGAACTTATTAGAAATGCAAATTCTCAGGCCCCAGCACTACTGAATTCTAAACTCAGGGGGTGAACCCTGCAATCTGTGCTTTAACAAGCCCTCCAGCTGATCCTGACGCTTGCTCTCGAGTTCAAAAACCACTAGCCTAGAGCAGTCATTCTCAAACTCGGGTGCACAATAGTTTCACCTGGGGAGTGCTTAAAACTCCCCAAAGCTCAGGCCACAACCCAGACCAATTAAATCAGAATCACCGGGGGGAGATGAAGTGATGTCTGTGTCGGGTTTTAAAAGTCAAATAAGATCTTTCCAGGAAGATAGAGTGAGAAGGCATTTCAAGCAGAGAAAAGATTCCACAAAGGCTCAGAAGCATGAAAAAGCTCTGTTTATTAAGGTAAAAACAGCCCTGTTGCTGAAGCATCAAGTTTGAAAGGAAAAGTAAAGGAAGACTGAACCGGAGCAGTAGACGGGCCAGGAGTCAGTTCACAGAGCTCTTCGACTTGGGGAATGAATTGAATCTTGGTTCCACTTTTTTGTTTCTTTTCTTTCTGTTCTCTATTGGGAAATTAGTTTGGGTTCCATTTTACTACTACCCATCTTGCTTCCTGGGCTTGGCTTTCCTGGTAAAACCATCCCTCTCAGCTAGGGCCGTTTGCCATTAAGATCGGCGATGACTAAACACTCAGCAAAACTCAGCCCCGTGCTGCTTTAAACGGAGAGACAGAGAGTTGGTAGCAGAGAAGCCAGAAAAGAGGATCTGAGACAAAGTGAAGAAACTTCAGAAAAGGAAAGGATTGCTTTAGACTTTTGATTGTTTTGGTTTTGGTTTTGTTTTTGTTTTCCAGCTGAATCAGGGAGGGACTCTGGAATAGATGCATCTGCCCTCTAAGAAATCAGAGCCAGATACAGGAAGTGGCTGGAAAGGGCCTTCTGAACAGCCTCAGCTGCCGCATGCCTTCTGTCTGCTGTGGGCACAGCAGCTGCACAGACCCCTCTTGTTGGGAGACAAGACGGGATCCTTTCAGTCGTGCGACCTCTGCCTCCTCTCCAATGGTAGGGAAGAGAGAAGCCGAAATTCTTCCCTGTGACTGAGCGCATGAGAATGTGACAGTTATTTGGGGTAACAGGTTTCCTGGCCATCAGGGCAACTGTGAGGGATGAGCACCGTTTCAGGGGAGGAAGAAGGATGACAAGGTGGCAGGAGTGGTCCATTCCTTGATTGGTGTAGTGTGAATATTTCTGAGAGAACGAGATGGGCAAAAAGCTTAAGCCACGCCATCTTTCATCTTGGCAGAGGGGGCCGTGGCGGTAGAATAAAGCCTCCAGCACCCCCCTACCCGTCCCTCTCCTCTTCCACCTCCCCTTGAACATTTTTAGGGTGTCAGATACTCTAACAGAATCTGCTCTTTGAATTGGATTCAAGTTCAACTTCTAACTCGGTGTTCACATTCACAGCCTGCTAACAAGATGAAAACAACTATGAATCAGCTGCGAGGCTGTTAACACCCAAGCCTGTCCTAACTTCATTAGGCTCAATTCTCTACCTTTGAAATATGCACTAGGATCTACGGAAGGCAAGGGAATATACGCAGTGGAAGGGGGTGGGTGTTCGTATGCTAGGGACAGGACGCATCAGCTAACTGAGCCTGAGACTGTGGCGGACCGTGTGGGTTCATTTGAATGGGAGTAAGCTCGTCATGTGACTCCCGGTTGGACTCTATCAGCCATCTCGGCATCATCTCCCATCTCCATCTGTCACATCACACGATAAATTTGGAAGAAAGGGCCAACTCTGTTTCCACCTGGAAGGTGGTTTGGTTTTCCTTCTCGGTGAGTTTTTAATGGATCTTGTGTGGTTGACTCTTTATTATATGTTGAAGTCTTCCTCTGTGCCAAGCTGGGATAAACACTCGATATGGCAATGTGATGGCATGGTTCTTAAGCCACAGACTTTAGAATCATTCTGCCAGCTTTATCCCTTTGGACAACTCACCCAATCTAGTCTAGCCTCATATATTAGTAATAATAATAGTAGTAGCACTTGCCTCATTGGATTATAGTGAGAGTTAATGAACATATGTATGTAATATGCTTACTATCGTGCTTGGCACATAGTAAGCGCTTGTGAAAAGTTACGTGTTGCCATGAGCCATTATTTCCACTAAGTGTGCACACCTCTCCCTCTTTGCAGAGTGCAAGGGGGAAAGAGATGTCCAGAGTTGACCTCCCGGTACAAAGTCGTACAACCTGGTAAGTGGAGATTCAGCATTCAAACTCCATTCCGGGAGCAGAGGGCGGTCTGTGCTGTTCAACGCTATGCTAGCCAGCCTCTACCAAACAGTTATTTCTATATTATCTGACTGCTCAAGCCCAGCTCTCTTCTTCTCAAAATGATTACCAGTTTGTCCGGTGCATAATTTATTCTCAAATCTTACGCTTTTTTTTTTTTGCCCTCGTTGGATTCCTCTTCTCAGTTTGCAATTTTACTGTTGCATTTCTGCATTGTACTCACAGTTTTTAATACCATCTGTTATAAACTAGTCATTTTGCTTCCACACATTCCAAAAGATAAGACTATTTCTTAAGAAAAAGCAGAATAACGCAGGAACAGATTCTCAGATGCAATCATCACGATGTGCAATGAATATCTGAGCATTGGCACGGGCATTACGCGTTCCAATATTCCTCTTCTTGTCTGCGTGGCAGAGACTCAGTAACACTCTTCTAAAGACAGCTGGCTATTGTAGTCTGGGCGAAAAGCGTCACCAACAGATCTGTGCTCAGTGTTGCAATGAGAGAACAAAGATGGTGGCAGTTTCAGACATGCGTGTGCACCTATGCATATGAATTATATACACGTATATATTCGTGTATGTGTGTGTACTTCTGTAATCACTCGGTACTGTTAAAAAATATATAGTTGGGATTTTATGGGCTACATCCACAAGCCACCCCCATAAGCTGAAGACCAACAAGTCCATCACCTCCTAATCTACTGAACTGAAACAAGGGAAATCAGGTCGTTTTTCTGGGACTATTTAGGTAGAGATAATTTGAGAAGTCAATTACTAGAAGTTAATTGCTGTCACATGTATAAGATACCAAACAGGTTCATTTTAGACCTATATTATCAAACAGAGTGTGCACCATCATAACAAGACATGGTTGTGTAAAGTCCAGCTGTAATGAACACAATATATTTGTATAAAGGGTGTCAAGTGACACGTTCTTTTGTTTGAGTTTTGCTTTGTTCCAGTTATCCAGATAGCTTTGGTTTCTTGGAGACGGGAGCTGTAACTTGCTCAGAACTTTCATACCCCTTTCAGGGGTATAGTACTTGATATATGTTGTTGTTGTTGTTGTTGTTGTTTTTAAGTGTTTTTTATTTATTTAGAGAGGGAGAGAGAGAGAGGGGGGCAGAGAGAGAGAGGGAGACAGGGAATCCCAAGCAGGCTCCGTGCTGTCAGTGCGGGGCCCAATGCGGGGCTCAAACTCATGAACCATGAGATCACGGCCTTAGCTGAAATCAAGAGCCAGATGACTGAGCCACCCAGGGGTCCCTGATATACGGTTTTTACTCAGTGAAGAAGTATATTTAACTCCGATTCTCCTTTTTTAAAAACTATTATTTAACCGGGCATGAAGTCACAAGTGAAAAAGTGTCATTTTTTTTTTTCTTAAGATTTTAAAACTACTTAACTGTTCAACATTTCTTGAGCACTCATTGTGTCCAAGACGTGCCTTGGAGGAATTGCAAAGTAGTGTTATACAGAAGGCAGGGAAGCGCATCTCTACCTTCGGGTAGCTCCCAGGCTAGCTGCGTTCTGGGCTCGTATCTAAATAATTATCAAGTTGTGCAAGTCTAACCATTTCCTAGAGACAGACATAGCATCACTTCCTGAGTTAGGGCTTCACGAACAGAAAACATCGCACATCCTCTGCCCTTCACTTTTCTTTACATTAGCTCTTTAGGTTGCAGGACTCAGGAAAACCACATTAAGAGGAAGCTCAACTTTGTGTGTGTGTGTGTGTGTGTGTGGGTCCAGTGTGTAAACATATTTGATAGCATGAATTATTAAGAAACCGCTCCCCATTGACGCAGGCTCTGGGCCACATGCTCACTCTTTCTCCAGTGACCCTTTGGGACCTTTATGCTTTACAAAACGCTGGGATGATAGTTACAAAATTAGGAGGTACCTGGAGGGCATGTCCTTTTACAACTGTCCCATAGTCGTTCACTAATCACAGCTGGGCCACCACGCATCCTTGTGCCGCATAAATGGGGGAGAAATGGAGGTTCTAGGTAACTTGGGGCTCTCAGACACTTCAAAATGGTCATTTTCTGTGTACTATATCACTGGAATATTTCAGCAGAGATTCTGTCTCTTCTGCTATTTATTCTACACCCATTTCCTTCATTGGGCCGGGTTTCGTTTACACGTGAGGGACCCATGCGTGAAAAGATATGGATCCTGTCCCGAAGAGATTTATATATCTGGCTTGACCGTTTGAAGGCCACAGATGTGTTGCTCCCGCTCCTAACCCTTCCAAAGGAGCAACTGTTAGGTTCTGAAATTTTATAGACAGTATTTGCTTTAAGAGACGACAGCGCAGGAAGTTCCGAAATACACCACAGAGCATGATAGGTTGTGATATTCTGCTGTAGCTTAATGCATACTATAGCCGACGGCAAGGTGTCTCATCACTAATTATATTCATTTGCACTTAACGGAGACATCCAAAGTACAGATCTTAAAATGGTGGAAGTTGAACTTCTGTTAAAATTATACTCTCCCTAAGGAAAATGATTCCCTTTTCTAGCTACACTTTCGGCTCTACTTACAGGCTGCCAAAACACTTCATTTAATTGGGGGAAAAGTCCATCCAACTGTTGTCAGAGATCATGTAACAACCAGTTGTTTTGCTGATTTTTTTAAAACCTTGTAACAGCACGTTTGTGTTCTGGTGACCCCAGCCTTAGGCTACCCGAGAGAGACAGAGTTGATAGAGTGGATTTAAGCAGGCAATGAAAAGAAGAATGTGCATCCTTGCAGACTTTTTCCCATTAAATTTTATAAAACTTCTGCATACAGTAAATCACTTAATTATCCCAAGGCTCCTGCAGATAGAGGTAGTACTATTATCCTTGATTTTCGGATGAAATACTATTTCAGAAGTGATAGGGGTAGGATTTAAGCACAGGTATTCTGCTTCTAATTCCTGGTATTTTCCCACTTCACATTTCTAAAATCTAGCATGCGCTAGGATAAATCTTTGTCGGAATCATGTTTTCAGTCTGATTGTTGATACCAAAACGCCAACGTTGCTTAGCTCTCGCAAGCTATCACGTGCATAAGTCAGATTCTAAGCCTGGAGTTCTCTGAAAGGAACCTCATGTGTGTCGGATGTCAATAGGGAACTATTTGGGACCGGAGAAACAGCATGGCATTTATTAGCAGCCTTGGGTTTCTCTTTGTTAAGGGTAGAAGGAAGCAATGCCTTTAGTTCTGGACTCGACCTGGAATTTATCTTACACTGAGTCACTAAGGACAACCAGTTGTGGTAGACAAAGCTATGGAGTTGGGGCTTTAAGTTAAGCCAAAATACTTTCAGGAGGATGTGATGTAAGGTCACCTCAACCAATATCCACATAGTCCCTAGAATGTGCAGGACATAGTGTAGGTGTTAAGTTGCGGGGGTGGGGGGGTGGGGGGGGGGACATGTATCCTGTCTTGCCCAGAATAGTCCTCATTTATGCCAGGAGTGTCCTGTCCGCTTAAAGCCACTGACCCCTTCCCTTTCAACAATTACACAGTCAACCTGGTTGGAATAGGGACAAAATCAAGAAAAACTCAGCGTCCTCAAGATTGTAATACGATGGAGGCAGAAGAAGAGGATTCCTACATATAAAGTAAAGCAGGATGTTCCGAATGCTGTTTTAAAAACAACAGCGAGCAAATGCTTTGGGAGTTTAGAAATACGTATTTAGTTGGGGTTCACGAGGGAGGAAGACATCACCTTATGTCGTGTTCCACGGCAACGATGCGTTATCAAAGATGTCGGAATCGAAGCAAACCCTGTGCTGGTACTGAGAGCCGTGGTTCAGGTGTCATTCTCCATGGAGGAAGATCTGTTTTGTTTGGGGTCCTTCGGCAGAGCCACACCAGACAAATCCGAAACTTTGACGTCAGTCAGGGCACTAACTGCAGAGAATTCATAATGTCTTGGCTTTGAATCTACACTTCTGTCTAATTCTGCTCCTATCTCCTCCTGCTCAGACTGATGCTGACGTCAGTGTGATGGGTAGGAAGCGTAACGCTTCTGAAACGAGAACGCACTCCACAAAAATGCCCATGAAAGACACTTTTCCCTCACTATTCTCGTCGTGAGAGTGCCCACTTGAACCTCGCAGCTTTCGGTGGTAAGAATATAAATTCTAGGCCGGGTTCTATTGCGAACGTCTTTACCCAATTATTTAAGCCTTCTACTTTGCGGTTACTTCCTGTATGGAACTATTAAATCTCCCGCCGGTAAGGCCCCGTCTCCTTCACCTATTTCTCAGCTGTTGTGGGAGAAACTGCTGCCTTGCTAAGGTATTTGTTTTTAAGACTTTAACGTCCATTTGTATATGAATTACACTGGGCCCTGTGGGTGAAGAGAAGCAGTAAATAGTGGCTTTTGACCTTAGCAGAGGACCACACATCGTAATTCGCTTGGACACTTCAGGTCTGTGGCAGGTTTCCTGGTGTAATTATTAACAATATCTCTTTTCACTCCCCCAAAGTGTCCCAATTTAGATAATAAATGATCTGGTCCCCTAGACCTGGGAGACCTCAAATTCCGTTAGGGAGACAGGAGGCACCAACCGGAAAAGACGACAAACACAACAAAGCAGGGTGTGATGAATGTCAAATACGTGATCTGCGCCGTCATGAAAGGGGCCACATTTTAGGAGGAGAGGCTGCCGAGGACTTCAGCCATCTGGTAGACTGCCTCAAGACGAGAGTTGGCTCTTCAAGAACATGGAGAATTCAAACAGGCGCTGAAGAAAGCAGATTGCGCAATAAACCCTTCGCCGGAGAGACTGCGAAAATCGAAGCAAAGCATAGTTTTGGGTTTTTTTTTTTCCAATCTGAATCAGTCCTCGTAGGAATGATTTCCTCTTCTCTTCTAAGCAAGCCGATGTTAGAGGCAAACCAGCTTGGCAGCTTGAGCAGAAAACCCATTTTAGTCTATTCAAATACGTGGGGGTTTTCCAAATGTTCTCTTCGGTTCCCCACCACATTCTGAGCCATTTGCCCTGCCGACACAATCACTGTTCCGTAGCTGGGGAGCAACCAGAGCGCCAGTCAAGGAGCCCCCAGACGGCAGTTTGGGCTTCAGGGACAATTCCAAGGTGTGGAGCTGTGCACATCACCCGTTTCCCATTTGGCTGCCTTTCAACCACCCTCTTGGTCCATTTGAGTTCAGGGACACCGGGAGAAGGAAATGGCGAATGGGAACACATGCCTAAGGCTACAACCTCCGTTTTCAAAGGCCTCTTCAGGAAGTGGCGAAAAGCGTCCACCAGCTTTACTTATTATTCAAAATGTCCACCATGAATAGAGTTGGGATTAATGCTTTGAACGTGTGAATGTCACAACCACCCTGGCTTCTTTGAGCGTCATCCCTTTAAATTCAACATACATGGCTGTTCACTTCTTAGAGCTTAATTGCATCCATGGCTTTTAGATTTTCTTTAAGGATTGAAACCTTGTTATTCAGACAAAATCTTAGAGAAAATGCTAATTTGTGTGAGACACAGCCTGCTAGTTATCAACTCAATATACAGTCTTCCCTTCTTTGTTTGTTTGTTCCTTTTTTAAGTTTATTTATTGTGAGAGAGAGAGAGAGCACAAGAGGGGAAGGGACAGAAGGAGAAGGGAGAGAGAATCCCAAGCAGCCTCCGCACTGTCAGTGCAGAGCCCGATGTGGGCTTGAACTCACAAACTGAAGTGTGAGATCATGACTGAACTAAAACCAAGAGTCAGATGCTTAACCGACTGAGCCACTCGGGTGCACCTCCCCTCTCTTCTTGTTGAGGAAGCCCCAACTCTTATTTGGGGCAGCAATATACCCAGCTTAAAATAATAAAGCCCAGATTTCCCAGCTTTTCTTTTATCGAAAGGTTGTCAAATGACATAGGTCTAGCCAAAAGAACATGTAATAGAGGTGTCCAAGAAAAGCCATGAAAGAGGGCTAAATCATCTGGTGCGTACCTTTATGTTCTTTCCATTTCCCTCTAGCCTGCTTGAGCTGTGGGCGCAATGGCTGGGGCTCTGGCAGCCTTCTTGAGAACAAGAAGATGGGGTCATACTCTTAAAAAGTAGGAACAGAAAGCCGTAGGAACTTAGGTATCTAATGATATCAGGGAACTACCAGACCAATCCCCGAACTGCCTACTTGTGGACTTGTTTATGGGACATAGGAAAATCTCTCTATGTTATTGATTTTTTAATGTTACCTATTTAAAGGTTTCTACGTTCACAGAAAAAGGGCCATTTAATGTTAATAGGTTAAATGTTAACCTATTGAATGTTAAACTGACAAATAGGACACTTCTCTGGTTGAAGTACAGGTAAATGGAGAGAGTTTTACCCACCATAATATTTGAATTATAAGATGTTTATCAAGCAACTTTGGGTTAATATAGCATTTCTGGAGGCACCAATGATGAAATAAAGGGCCATCTCTAAATCATTTAATCTTGTTAGAGTCATGCCCCTCCATATTGACTGTAGAATGCCCTTAAGGCAAAAATATTGGAGGGAGGTATAATTTCTTTATCTGTTACTTCAGAGCAAATGCTAGTAAATCCAGAGTGCTCTAATCCAGACCTTAACCACTATTAAATAATACGCTTTTTTTTTTTCAGTTTAAGCGGGAAAACATGGGTACAAAAAGAATAAAGAGTGAAGAAAATATCTACGAATTGCTAGTCATTTTATCCGTATTATACCATGCCATCACTGCTCCAAACCTATAAGGGAGGGCGATCCTAATGTTGCCTGATTCCAATAAGCACCATTTGTGTAGAATACAATGCGGGGAGTGTCTCCGTAGCCACACAATGCAGCACCCCTAAATTAGAGGAGAGAACCTGCTTTATTTACCAAAGCTCCTTTCTTTGCAGAACCAGCCTCCATTCCATCACAATCTTGCACCATCCACATGGTTCAACGGGCCTGTTTTCCTTGCCTCACTTTGGTCATTTGACCCAGGCTCTGTCTATACAGCTCTCCATCCCATATCCACAGTTAACTTAAGGACGTTTTTAACCAAACTCAGACCAATGAGAGTACCCCTGGGACATTTTCTGGAGCGAAAGGGAAAGATCTCTTCTTCCTCTTGGATCCTGATTGTAAGGAACACGTGAGCCTTCAAGCTGCTAGTGGCCACCTCACTGCTATGTATCAAGAGCTTGTCTGAAAATGGAACTATACCATTATTTGAGAACACAGATCCAGTCATGTTAAAGACCCTGGACTTTCTTAGTTACATGAGTCCATTAATACCTTTTTCTTAAGAAGCTAGTTTGATTTCTATTTCTGGCATTTGCTATCAAGGAGTTTCAACTAATGCAGGTAGCTGTTGCGATCTCTCTGAGGCTCTGAGAAATTAAGCAACTTGGCCAAGCCTAGCCAGTAATTGATGGAAGCAGGATTCTAATATAGGGCAATCTGGTACTGACATCAATTTTGTTTTCATTGCACTATGCAGCTTCCCCAAGCCGATAAAATCAATCACAATTTATGGAAATCATGTTGACGTATCATTAGGCTTTCTAAAATATATCATTTCTACAAATACAGTTTCCATGTCCCAAATTTTATGCTAATTTTATCTGGTAAATTTATGAGGCAGAGTTATCATTGTTCGTTATGAAAATATTCCCTAGTTACGAAACTATAGAGAATGTTTTTGTGGGACCTGTCAACGAATCCTTTCTGAACACCTACTATGCACATGGCATTGGCTTAGTTGTTAACAAGGAAATAAAAGAATGAAACAAATGGAAACAGTAGTCTAGATCATTACATATTTTAAAACATTTTTTAAATTTTTTTTTATTTATTTTTGAGACAGAGACAGAGCATGAGTGGAGGAGGGGCAGAGAGAGAGGGAGACACAGAATCTGAATCAGGCTCCAGGCTCTGAACTGTCAGCACGGAGCCCGACGCAGGGCTCGAAGTCATGGAGTGTGAAATCATGACCTGAGCTGAAGTCGGATGCTTAACCGACTGAGCCACCCAGGCGCCCCAGACCATTACATATTTTTGAGTCACTATATTCCAAGATGGAAAGTGGTGAGTGCTATAACACCAACACAGGTAAAACACTACTGCAAAGAAGAGTGGGTCGATAGGGAAGATGTTACTTGAGCTAGGCAGTATGGATCCTATGGGACCAAATGTGAGGCAATGTGAAAGGGACCTTTTTGGCCAGTGCTGACAGACAGAACTTTCTGCAATGATGAAAATGCTCTCTGTCTTCCTGTGTAACATGGTAGATACTGGCCATGCGTGAGTACGAAGCCCTTGAAATGTGGCTAATTCAACAACTATATGGCTAATGTCTACCATTTTGACCATCGCAGTTCTAGAGAAATAACAACGCAAACGGCATAAGCAAATGCGTAGGATGAGACGAATGGAAAGCATGGGGTTTGCATGAAAGATAAAGCAAGTTGTCTACCTCTGGTGGAATCGAGCCCATAAGGCAGTGAAAGGAGAAATAATATTCAGTAAAGTTGACTGGGTCTGGTTCATGGAAGATTTTCACTTTGGGCTGATGACGGTTCCCAAGCTAACAAGTGGCAAGGCCAGCGCTCTGCTGTGGGTAGATGCAACGGGCAGTGGTGGATGGGTCGAACCAGAAAAGATAAGGATAAGAACCAGAAAAGATGGGTAGAACCAGAAAAGATAAGATAAAGAGAAGTAGAGGGGCACGAGGGGACCACAGGGAGAGTCCAGACGAGTTCAGGAAGGACAGCGACAAAGGAGATGCTGGAACGAAGACAGATGTGAAGTGTGCCTCGTGAAGGTAGAAACGAGAGAAATGAGAACTGGTTGGAAGAGTTGGAAGGTGAGGAAGAGAAATGCATTGCGGAGAGCAAAAAATTGGAGACAAATGAGAGGAGAAACAGGTTGGGTGTACAGCCATCCGATTTAGAGAGACATTCTGAGTTTTATTCGAGACCTTTTGAGTTGAAGGTGATAGTGTTAGAAGTAGAATTGTCAAATTAGAGAGAAGTGTTTAAAAATGCAGTCGCAATTTGGGAATTATCAGCATATAGGTCTGGGATCAGCCAACTATGGCCCTCAGGCCAGATCAGGCCTCCCACCTGTTTTGTAAGGTGTTTGATTGGAATTCAGCTGTTCTCATTTGTTTCCATATTATCTATAGCTGCTTTGCACTATAAATGCAGAGCTGAACAGTTTCAACAAAACTATTTACTATTCACTATCTAGCCCTTTACAGAACACGTTTGCTGACCCTGATATAGATGATAGAAATCGTCGGAATGTGTGAGATCCTAAGAACTTTACGATAGGAAGTTCTATACAGTAGAGTTCAGTATATTGTTCTATTAACTATTATTATGATATTGCCACACCTATAATATATTTATATTCAGAATGAAACTGCAGAGATCCTCCATGATCCTCAAATATTTCTTGGATCACCAAGAAAAGATTAAATTATTCCCCACATAAAAGTCTATTAAATATGTTGGGTTTCGTCTAGATATTTGGAAATGAGTTCTCCTTTGGGATTTATATCTGATTATCTATTAACCATAGCATTTTGTTAAGCAGAGTGCTTCATTCTCTGTATGCCAAACAATACACATTTTCAGCCATACGGAATTCTTACTTCATTAAAGTTTCATCAATTAATGGAAACTTAAATGGGATCTGAAGTGTCAGTTTCAGGTTCAAACTTGTGTGGCCAAAGGAAAACAGACAACTGTTTGTATCTTATCGGGAGACTATATTTAAGTATCCGTATAATAAAAAATAAAATAAGGAGAGAAGGAAGGGAAGGAGGGAAGAAGGAAGAAACGGGGGAGAAATACAGGAAGAAACAAAAAACAACTGGAATGAACATGGACTTTCAGGCCAAACAGATTTAGCCTTGAAACTTGGTTCTGTCGCTAAAATATGTGTGACCTTGGGCATGGTATTTAATCACTTAAACATCAATTTTGTCACTTCTTAACTATAAATATCAACTACTTCATAAATGTGTTTTGAGCCTAGGGCTGTGAGATAAAATACATCACATCAGGTAAATGTGAATTTCAGGAATACGGAGCATAATTTTTTTTTTTTTTAGTGTAAATATATCTGATGCATATTTGTTACCTGAAGTTCAAGTTTAACTGAGTGTGGTCGGCTCAATAATGGCCCTTAGCTATGTCTATGTCCTAATGCTCAGAAGCTGTAAATGTTACCTCATATGGCAAAAAGGACATTGCGGTTGTGATTAAGAATCTTGAGACCGGGAGATTCTCCTGGGTTTCTGATGGGCCCAGAATAATCATGTGGGTCCTTAGGAGAAGGATGATGCAGGAAGAGTCAGAGGAGAAGACAATGTCAAGATGGAGGCAGAGATTGGAAGGATGAACTCTAAAGATGGAGGAAGGGGCCACAGGCCAAGGAATACAGGTGGTCTCTAAAAGCTGAAAAAGGCAAATCAACAAACTCTCCTCTCAGAGTCTGAAGAAACCAGCCTCCTTGGCACCTGGACTTTAGCCCAGTGAAACTGATTTGGGACTTCTGACCTCCAGAATTGTAACAGAATAAATCTGTGTTGCTTTTAAGCAGCTAGGTTTGTAAAAAATTGTTACAGTAGCCATAGGAAACTATTCTACTGAGGAGCCTGTATTTTTTATTTGCTGTATCTGGTAACCCTACTGACGATTCTGGGATAAACTCCCCACTAAACATGGCAGAGTGAACATCTGCATTTATCTTTGCTTGTTCCAAAATTCTCACCAAAATTAGATTCAGAGTAAATAACACATAAATCCATAAAGATGGGGAGACACGGGCAGGGGTGGGGAGACATCAGCAAGCTATAAATGTTAACCTAATTTAAAAGCTGAAAGAATGGCGACTAATGTAACCAGAGAGAGTGATACTGACATAAACAAGCCAAGCACTGAAACCTAAAGCAACGGAGGCGGATCCAGAAAGAAGCAGCCCATTCACACTGCAGAACTCGGAAAGGTTCAAACATTGAAGGCACTGGGGACCATGCAGACAAAACAGGAGGTTTGTTGAACGTCTGCTTAAGAAACAATTTGTCACCGGGGCGCCTGGATGGCTCAGTCGGTTAAGTGTCAGACTTCAGCTCGGGTCATGATCTCACAATTCGTGAGTTCCAGCCCCACATCGGGTTCTGGGCTGACAGTGCACAGCTCAGATGAGAGATTCCCTGTCCCCCACACCCCCTGTGTCCCTCCCTCCCTCTCTGTCTCTCTCTCAAAGACAAACAAACATTTTATATATATATATATATATATATATATATATGCACACACACACACACACACACACACACACACATATCAAGAGATACTCTGGAGTCTGGGAGATCAGACACAGAGGAGGGTGGGCTTGACAGAACTTGTACTAAAAATAGAGCATTATGTAATTGTTGGCATACTGAAGAGTAAAAAAAACTCTAACCTCCTTCCCTGATATGATTTCAGGATACTGGACATCAAGATTTTACTACCCAGACAGGAAATGTAATTTTGCAATTCTATTACTGTGTTTTGAAACATCTCAGCTTTTGAGAGAAATTTTTTCACAGCTTCCCCCTTTTCAAATGGATCATTTATGTTATATACTAGAATGGAATAAAATTAAGAAGACCATTTGACAAAAGATTAAAGTAATTGCAAAAATACAGAGAGCCTATTTGATGTCTTTTTTTCTCCTAAAAATATTTGAAAAAAAAAAAGAAGAATATAAGACTGTATCTTTAAAATAGTTAGAATAAAATATTTCTATAATTTGGTGAACTTTCACAATAATGTCCTTCATTGAGCAGTATTAAATCCTCAATTACAAAATAACTCAGCAGCTTTAGAGTTTTTCCTCAGTAAAAAAACTATGGTCAACAGAGAAAATTCAGTTAAGGTTGTCAAAATGTCAAATTTATTAACCACTAAAGAATGCAACTTTTAGAAAGACTGGTAATTCTGTTGGGTAAGTTAAAGTAATAAGATCATTAAAAATACATTTTTCAGAAAATTTCCAGCATCATGATATTAGATTCAGGTATAGTTTTAAATGACTAACTTATATAAATAAGTACCAAGAAGCAATTATTCTCATATTATTTTTAATAGTTAGATAATGATACATAAGGAATTTTTGCTTTACTATCCATGAATAGTATTATTTTGAACTTTTAAACAAAATATTTTTAAATGTGTTTATTTATTTTGAGAGAGAGAGAGAGAGAGAGAGAGAGAGAGGCAGAGAGAGAATCCCAAGCAGGCTCCAAGCTGTCAGCACAGAGCCAGATGCGGGGCTGAACCCATGAACCATGAGATCATAACCTGAGCCGCAGTCAAGAGTTGGACACTCGACTGATCGAGCCACCCAGGTGCTCCTAGGCAAAATTTTAAAAATATTTTTTGAGTAGAATTATTTTATAGACCAACTGATATGTAATAATAGGGTAGGTCTGGAGTGAGTGCTAGCATAACCCAGGGCCAGCACCATCACCAAAGACAAGCTCAACAGTCGTGACCTCACAGTCCCGCTCTGTCCTACCTGGAAGAGTCTGGACCAAACGTGGATGGCTGAGACCCTGAGCTTCGGCCACATCTCAGAGAGGGACAAAGAGAGGTGGGAAAACCAGTTGTCCCTATAATTGGAGCTTGATGCTATGATGGACACATGATGTTGCTTGTTGCTGCTCTGATAATCATTTCATATAAAGACAGTGAGCCAAGTTAAAAAAAAAAAAAAAAATCACTCTCTTCTATTTTTCAGTGTGGATCAGCCTTGGTGGCCTTGGTGGCCTGTCCTAGTTCTACTGATTTAACTAGAAATCTGGATATAATCACATTAGTCCTGTGGGGGAAAGCGTCGAGAGAAGACAGTTAATCCTCATTTTCTCTAGAGGAAGCTGTCATTACGGTCGGCAATGTCTAAGAGTTTTTTAGAATCTTCAAGAGGCAGCACCATAAATGTATCAGGTGTAAATATGGAAGAAAATCGCAGAAGAACCTGCTAAGCTGGTCGACACTAGAAATGCGCTTGGGACGAGGGGAGAAAAGTTGGCATTCAAAGTTTATATTATCATATCTGAGTTTTAAAATTTGGAACACGTGTTGGCTTTTCAAGCATAAATACGTTCATTTTTTTTTTTAATTTTTTTTCAACGTTTATTTATTTTTGGGGGGACAGAGAGAGACAGAGCATGAACGGGGGAGGGGCAGAGAGAGAGGGAGACACAGAATCGGAAACAGGCTCCAGGCTCTGAGCCATCAGCCCAGAGCCTGACGAGGGGCTTGAACTCACGGACCGCGAGATCGTGACCTGGCTGAAGTCGGACGCTTAACCGACTGCGCCACCCAGGCGCCCCAATACGTTCATTTTTTAAATGAAGTGCCTGATATACAGTGTAAGAAGCCCCTTTTTCCTTTCCCTGTCATTCCCAATTTTCACAAGCCTCTATTTATATTCTGATTTCCTCCTTTTCCTTTCCTCCTCTCCTCCAATTTTCTGACAAATTTGGCGTAAGAAATGACTAATTCCCTACAATCTTGAGGCCATGCAGACTGACCTAGATGATCCTGGAATTGCTAAACTGTGATGAGGGGTTTTCTGTTAGTTCAGTTTCAATCCCTTTACCGTTCAAAATTTTGCTAACTCAAAGCATTTTTACAAGCACAGTTGATTGGAATGTGGAAAAGTAACAAGCTTCTTGATATTCTTATATACCATTTCCAGTATCACTACACTACAATTAGTTTCAAAGATGACCCACGTCTCCCAACTAGCCTCACCATGGTAAAGGAAAGCCGGGACCACCCTCTTCCGGTTTCCCATGGTGGAGATGAGCGTTATAAAAGCATTATTATAAACCAAGATCAATGGTGGGTGGAAGTTCTGGGATTCAATAAAGGAAGTTACGCCCCAGATTAAGTCTACTAATGAAACATTTTTCCTTGCATCACTGACTTCTCCTTCCTTTAGTTTCTGGGTAAACAAGTCAAGAATGCTGAGTGTTGTAGGCTGGCTTCACGCTTGCCTGCAATACATTGCCCAGGCTTTATTACTGAAATGCACGTCATTGTCTGTACATTGGTCCCAAGGCCAGAAGGAGCTGTTGTGACTTGCTCATTCGCGGTGTTCAAATCATCCAGCTGTTGTGTGGACGCTTGGAGGTCAAGTCTCTGATCGTGACCGACCAGGCTCCCTCTATCATTGGCAGTGGGTTCTCTTTCACAGTGCTGAGACTTCAGATCAGCACCTGCTCAAAACAGACTTCATCCAACGGTGAAAGGTAGACTACTTCTGCAATTGCCAAGCAATTGTCAGTACGGGGTCACTTTAGGTTCTGGGTAGAGTTTCACAGCAAGTTGAAAGTGGTATCAGGGAAAAAATGTGAGTTGCTATTGAGGGCAATTACCCATCGCCAGCCTTTTCCAGCCTCCCCTTTAAGAATAAGGAAGTAACTGATCACAATCAGAGCTATGTTCACTGGGGCTTACAGAGCTCCAGACAGGCACGGTTTTAAGTGCTTTTTCTGTCTTATCTCACTTAGTCCTCATCACATCCATAGGTGGTATTTCTCTTTCATGGGGTTAAATAAAAGGATGCCTTAAATGCTTAACACAATGCCTGGCAATGCATAAAAGAATGTTAGCTCACCATCATCGCTAATTATCAATAAGACCCATCGATGTGTTGCAGTTATAAAGTAGAGTCGCTCAGAATCCTACGGGTCCAAGGTGGACTTGCCCCGAGGGGAAGAATGCAAAGGGTGGAATAGTAAATACTTATGCAAGTTCCTATTCCTATATTTTAGTGGTTAGTAATCTCAACAAGCGAGGGCAAGACAGAACTTTCTCAACACCAATCCCAGTGACTCAGGTACATCCCGTGTCCAGATGTTCATTACATATGACTTTCCTGGGCCAGCTCCTCCCCAGTTTAATACCAACCTTTTGGGTCAGTGACCAGACATTCAGTCTCACAGCCTCAGTTGTCCAAGTTGGGGATGGGATGCCTGGGCAGACGGTGGGAACATGCTGTTCAAACAGAGGTGAAGCTCCTTAGTGAAAATGCCGTAGAGGAAATGCAAGCATTAGCTAAATGCCCTTTAGTGCCACGTCTCACTCTGAAAACGTGCAACGCTAAGAACACACGCTGATAACACTTTTCAAGGGACTGAAATAAAGACTCCATCACTGTATGGCTAGGTGTACATTTTGGAAATCAAACTTAGTGAGACCTTATTTTTAATGAAAATTTTTACCTATGAAAAATATTTGCCCAGTTGGGGTGAGCAAGGGGCATGATGGAGGGGCGTGATTAAATCAAGAGCTTTGGTGTCAGAACTAGGATTAGAATATGACACTGAGGCCAACTAGCTCTGCATGACCTTGGGAAGGAGTTAATGTTGTCTCTTTACATGCATGGGTTCACATCTGTAAAACAAAATACTTTAAAGGATCTTTATAAGGATTATGTGAGAGTACGCATATAAAGTACTTGGCACATAGTAGGTGCTCAATAAATGACAGTTATAATCATAACGAGGAGGAGGAGAACAAGGAGATCCAGGAAGTACCTTTGAATTCTGCACAACAGAGGGATCATCTTCAAATCATTCATCACAGATGATTCTCTCATCTTGCCCAGAACTCAGGCATATCCAGCTGCTCCTGTCCTTACAAGCCAGCTCAGAAAAATGCAGTCCCGGACAGGAAAGGATGGAGAGGTGGACCATGTGGTACTCACAGGTAATACCTTACAGGAGATGCATATTTGCATCCAGTGGGTATCAAACAAACTTTCGCACACAGTAGACACTCAATAAACAGAAACACACCGAACCGGAAGCACATTTAGCAGAAACACTACTTCCTGCGGGAAATGGCCAGCATTTCAGGTCTCCCGAAGGACAGCAATGTAAATTCCATGGAATATATAGAAATGATCTGTGGTTAAATTGCAAATGAGCAGATAGAGGGAACCAACCATTCCAACCAGTCTGGATAATTACAGGAAACGCAGAGGACAAACACTGAGAGCGCAAAATCAGGAGATGGACAGATAAGGGTTTTCAGATCACAAAAGGCAGAGAAATTACCAACTCTTCAATGAAGGGGAACCGGATGTTAACGCCAGGCCCACACTTATTATTTGTTACAGAACTAACTTAACAGTGAATTGTTTCTCGTTCTCATCTTGTAGTACATTCATTCATTCTCAATTATTTCTTTCATTAAAAAAAAATGCTTTAGTTGTTAATGACACTCAGAATAACTGAACCCCCAACTGACAATTTTAACAACAGTTTTAGGATGGGGAGTCCAAGGTCAGTAGACACCACATTTTAGCAAAGTGTTGTTTTCATGAAGTTTCATCCTATATAATAAATTTGCCATCATATTCCACATCAGTTTGTGCCTTTGATCTCAACACTGCCTTTGTAAGCAGGTGAGGAAAATACTGTCAGACCCATTTTACAGATGAAAGAACTGAGCTCTCTGACATTTTAGTTAATTTCCCAACTGTACAGAGTTTATGGTAGAACTGAGAGTAAAATCTAGGCTGAGTCAAGTAAAACAAAATCCCGGGACCTCTGCTCTTTGCCACATGGCCTCCTGAGAAATACTTTTGCAAATAATATATGGTGTTTTTATTTGCTTCTGGTTTCAAAACGTTACATTTTACAATCCAACTTTGATTTAAGTCTAATATAAGTTGAATATGGAATCTCTGAGCTGTGAAAAACCTTGTGATATTTCTAAGGATCCAAGAGCTATATACAGTCTAGAGGAACATCAGTTATAAAAGAAATAATGGATGCATTGAATGGGTTGGATCTTTAAAATATTCATTTCATACAAGGAACTGCTTTAGAATTCGACTCCATGCTAACACATTACAGAAAATATTAATATCAATAACCTCCGGGATGGAATTAAGGCTGAAATTTAAACCCAGCCTGGCCCTAGAATTGCTATGTTTAACATTTATTGAAGCAGCCATACTCCATCACATTCTGAAGATTGAGGCTTGTTTTGTTAAATCCATATGTATATATCTTCAGACAGGCTAAGAAATGTAAATGTAATATAGTGTTCACATGTTATGTGTGAAAATGTTCTCCTTTTGGCTGATTGGTTATGGAGATTCTGAATTCACAGACCCTGGCACCTGCAGATACATGCACATTTGCAGATGGTAATTAGACCCTTATCCTCCACCCCCACTCACGGCTCCCACCTCCAGGATCTTCTATTTATCTTGCTTCAAGTTTGTTTATCTGTCCGGAACTCACAAGGAGGAAGAAGAGGCTGCCGTTCGGGCACATTTCCAGTTCTGAATTCATCATTGCTGATGTTTTGAGCCAGCTGCCTTTGGGTTATTGTATAATTGGTTAGGAAAGGCTAGAGGGGTCTCATCTCCCTCCCTACCCAAAGATGTTGTGGAGATGTCAACCCCGAATGAGTAAACTGGGGGCTCTGGGATGAGTTGGTCATTTTGTACAAGCAAGAGTAGGTGCATGTCAGCCGGCCAAGTTCTTTGACATCCTTCATCAATTCCCCTCTTCTCTGAGTTGCCTTTTAATGACGCTGGTAGAATGACCTCTTTCAACGACTTATTGAATTTTCCAGCCAAGAGAGATTTTAGGGATTATCAAATGCCATTTCCATCCTCTTATGGAAATGAAGGCACAGAGAGGTGATGTTCTTTTCCCAAGGCCACATAACTAGTAGGGACAACCAGAACTAGAAGGTGGGCATATCAGTACCTTTTTGCTTCACACTCTGCCTTCCATGCCCCATCAGATAAGTGGGTTAAGGGAGATGGTCACTGAATTGAGCAGATGTTTTGATTGAACTGGTGTAATAAATTCAAGTTCTGGCAACTCGGATTTATTTTTCAGTTGAGCTCCAGCGCTACTGTGAATGAACAATGTTGCTACAGCTATAAGGAACAGATCTAAAGCCGATTAGGCATTTCAGATTCAATTCTTTCTGGATTCCGTGGGCCATGCTCTCATCTGGCTCACCCTCAAAATAAAGAGCTCTAGGACATTTTATTCCTTAAGAAATGCAATTAGGTATGCCATTGTAAAACGTATAGCCTTGTGTGATTATAGGAATTTGGCCTTTATATCCTCTCAGCCAAAGATGATTTTATTACGTAGAACTGAAATTGAAGTCATGTAAATAGAAAACACTATTTTTAAAACACCAAGAAAGAACAACGAACACAGAGATGGGATAACATCTACATCACATAAATGCCGGGTTTTGACTAGTGCTTAATGTTATTTGGAATACAGAATAATAGAATCCATGAAGGAAATAACCAGCACCACCTTAAAATTTCTCAAGCACATCTCAGGGGAAAATGCAGTATTTAACAGGCACTGGAAATCATCAGCAAATATCCAACAGCTTTCTTTCAGTCGTAGGACAAAGGGATTTGTGTCCAAAAAAAAAAAAGGAAATCAGATGTAAAGATTGATATTTTTTTTCTATAGCTCCCAGTCTGGTGTTTTTAAAAGTCATGAATTACCCTTGTCATTTGTGGCCATTACAAGGGATAGTGGGATCAATCGTGAAATTGGTTAAACAAGGGCATTTATGAAAGCATGTAAGATTGATGTAAAGAGACAAAGTTAGGTCATCAGCATAATACCATTAAAATGTACTGCATCTACGTATATACGTTTCAGTTGTAGCCACATTGATTGGGTTTTTGTGTAATGTGCTATTTTCAGCAGCAAGTTCATTCCTTATCTTAAGCCAAGTTCCTTTTAGGATTTCCACGTGATTTGCATTAGCATTTTTGGCTTCAAAACTATCTTTAATGAACCGTTTGCGGTTTTTTCAAGAGTGCTTAAAAAATTAGGCTATGACAGTTATCCAAAACATAATTTGATATGCTGTTTAATTATTTAATATGCCGTTTAAAAATTGAAGTGTGGCCTCTGGTTGGTTGGTTGATACAATACTATTAAGGTGGATTGGAAGGCCCTTCACGACTATGATTATCAACAGAGTCTTTCATGGTCTGGATTTATGAATGAGATTGTGTTCTAATAAAATGCTAATTCAAAAATGTCAGTATGGATGTTTTTAAAAGTATGTCTTTAAAATATTACAAAACACATCTTAAAAATAATTACTTAACTAAGGAAATTGAGTGAATTATTAAAGTGAAAGTGGTCTTTTTATGTTTATGTACATTCTCATTTGCATTTAATTTCCAAATTCTCAAAAAAAAACAAACAAACAGGATTCTATTCTACAAAAATATTTGTTGACCATTAGGATGGTTCGAATCTTCACAAAATGGTGGATCTTGAGGCAAATCCTATGATAGCTATCAGTCTCTTTTAACAAATGACTATTGGATATCATAAAAAAAACACAGAACACTTTATGGGAGAGGAAAATGAAAGTGATGGCCTTTTCTTCAGCATGTTGTCAAATTGTGCCTCTTTTTGGGAAATACAGTTACTACTGCATTTTTTTTTTTTCCAAGAGGAAAGTAAATGGAAATGGAAATATAATGCAGCTTAGATAAATATTTTTAAAACAGTAACTCTGCAGACCTCTGTATTAGAATCACCTGTGGTACTTGTTTAAAATGGAAATTATTGGCTAGCCTCAGAACTACAGAATCTGAGGGCTCTTTAAAATTTGCAAACCACTGGTCGAGATGCTTAACTATGTCCTGTTTCAGAAAGCGTTCCCTGATCGGCCTCAGAACCAGATTTGTTAGCTTTTCCCCGTGGTCTTTTTTTCATCACATTACCCTTAGGTGGTGATTACTGCCCGGAGGGCAGGGGACGTGTCTTGTTGTCCATTGTATTCTCAGAACCTAACACCTTAACTCATTTGTGGCAAGCCTGTAAGAAACTGCTGAATAATTGAATGACTAATTCGTTTAACGCAGAACTTTGGCCCTGATGAAGCAGAATTGTTGATGATAATCCAATCTCTCAAATCACAAAAGAAAGTGATTTTAAATAAAGGGTCTTTGCCTGTGCTACCACCACTGCAGAGAAGCATCCTTTTTTTTTTTTTTTTTATGTTTATTTATTTTTGAGAGAGAGACAGACGTGAGTGGGGCAGGGGCAGAGAGAGAGGGGGACACAGAAGCCGAAGCAGGCTCCAGGCTCCGAGCCATCAGCACAGAGCCCCACGCAGGGCTCGAACCCACAAATGTGAGATCATGACTTGAGCCGAAGCCGGACGCTCAACCGAATGAGCCACCCAGGTGCCCCAAAGTGTCCTTTGAACTGCAATTCTCCAATCCACCTTCTTCAAAACTGGACTGTCACCTCAGTATTGATATTAAAGTATGTCCACAGCTCTATAACCATTCAAGCCAGCTCTTTTGCTCATTCAGATTTAGAACTGGAAGCACTCTGTACCCTTGGCATTGAGATCAAGAATGCTCTTAAGAGAAGAAGTCAGAAATGCAAGATGAGAGAAGTTCAGTGCAGTCAAGTGGTTGACTAAGAATGGAGGGAAATTGGAGAAACCACAGACACCAGAAACTTCGTATAATTCTTTGAGGTTATCTGGAAATCAGTTAGAAAACTAGAGTTAGAGAGCTTTGAAAATTTTGGCCAAGCATCCAGGATTAAGGGGAGTACCTTATTTACTTGAATATAAGGTGCAGTTTGTGCTAGAAACATCACCCCTTAGAGTATGGAGGACTGATCTGGAAAACCGACTACAGGGCACCGGCCCTTACATTTATCTCCATAAACCACACTTCTGGGTAGAAAGGAGCAAAAAGCGGCAGGTGGCCTAAGACGTTTTTTAATCTGAATGAAACACTTAGTGACAATATTCCAGGCTCAGAAGGCACTAGAGCATGACCGTCTTGAGGACAGAAAGCATGGCCTCCGTACCTTCGACCCTCCCGCTGCTAACAGAGCTCTGGCTCATGGCAGAAGCTACTAGGTCGATGTTTGTTGAATGTTGAGTCAAAACAAAAGGAAAACGCACACAAGGCAAGAAGAGAGAGTTTTAAGTAACTGGGATTCTTTCCATCATTAAAGTATTTCTCTTGAGTGCAACACTAAGCACAGTCCTACACAGAAAGTATAGACTCAGGGTATGCGAGGTAAGTAGGGACAAGACCAGGGCCTGAAACTGGAACGCAGGGTGTGAGCTTGGCCACTGGTAAGACAAGTACAGCTGTCGAGACCCGAAAGAAACTGATTGAATTCGGAACTGCTAAGATTATGGCTTCAGGGGGCGCCTGGGTGGCGCAGTCGGTTAAGCGTCCGACTTCAGCCAGGTCACGATCTCGCGGTCCGTGAGTTCGAGCCCCGCGTCGGGCTCTGGGCTGATGGCTCAGAGCCTGGAGCCTGTTTCCGATTCTGTGTCTCCCTCTCTCTCTGCCCCTACCCCGTTCATGCTCTGTCTCTCTCTGTCCCAAAAATAAATAAAAAAACGTTGAAAAAAAAAAAAAAGATTATGGCTTCAGGCTTCTCTTCCTCAGCTTCTTAAGGACTGGTGGAGGTGAAGACCCTCGAGTAGGATTTAAACACTGGGCCAAAGAAGGTCGGTAAGTGGTTGAGGGCACCAAGAGATTAGAGGAAAGTTTCATGAACAGTTTGGCCTGCAGCACCTCCCTTCTTGGGCACACCTATGCCCATCCCCCTGGCGGGGCCAGATTCGTGGGCATACGACCCGTGTAGCCAGAGGGACTCCACAGTTGGTTTAATGCTCTGTCTTTGCCATCTTGAAGTTCTTAAGAATTTTATTTGAGAACTTGTGTTTTGCATGTGAGGCTCCATGGGGCCGTGGAGCACGTACGCGAGAGGAGAAGGTATGCACCATTTGCACATCTGTCATTTCTTGCTCCCCCACTCACAGTGTTTGTGACGCCCCATAAGCACAGAATTCTGGTGGACCCATGATGTGTGAAAGTTCAGCAAGTTGAGAACGAGGTAACATTTAAACCTGAGTAACCCGGGGGTGCTGACGGCCTCAAGCGTCTCCACTTTCAATCTCAACCAGAATGTGCTTTGAGCAGTGTAACAAGGCAACAGGATCTTGAGAAACGTCACCTTTAGGAATCCTATCGTTTTTTTACCTACATTGTTCCCCTGTATTGCCGAACACATTCGCTGGAAATGATGCCATAGTAGGGAAGGGAGAGAGAGGCTGCCCCAAAGTTCCTTCTCTTTCCTGTTCTTCCCCGCTCATCAGTAAGCCGAAGACGGGGAGTGTTGGTACAATGTGTGTTTGTCAAGAAGGAAAATAACATTTTACAACATTTCCACTTTGCTGTCAAGAACAAAATACATATGCATGTATGAGCTACATACTGACTATGATTTGTGCCATTTTGGTCATTCTACATGTGTTCGTACATTTGCACTTAAAGCTGACATGGTACAGTGTAAAAATGAACAGTAAAATTTGTGCCAACAATTGAATATTTTAATTTTTGTCTCTTTAGAACGACATTCGGTAATAAAACAAAACACGCTATGACAAGTCAAGAGAGAAACCACAAAACAGAGGAAAAAGTTTATCTTTTAATACCTTTGGTGGCACTCCCCCCCCCCCCCCCCCACCTTTCACTTCTGCTTTTTCAACAGGGAGCTGTGTGTTTTTATTTTGCCCTGAACTCCGCATATTAAATACCTAGTCTTGCTCTCGGGCAAGTATTCTAAGGACCATCTTCTTGGAAAATGCTAGAAAGGAGGAATGCACAGCAGAGAGCTTTAGTGCCGAAGTTCTGCAGTTTTCAGGCTTCAGCCTGAAAGATTATCCAACCTCCCTCACAGTCACAGGGCAACTGAGGGGCGTTGTCAGGACCTCTGATGAAGTAGGCAGATCTGGGCTCTTCTCCTTAGCTGTGTGGCCTTGCAAAAGTTGCCTAACCTTTCTGAGCCTCAGTTTTCCTATCTGTGAAAGTGGAATAATAAGATGATCGGGTGTTGAGAGGGATAGACACCCCTCATGTAATGTATCTACCACTTGGCAGGCTCTCGGTATATGACAGCTGTTAAGACCGCTATAATTAAAGATCCTGTTATTTCCAGGACTCGTAGGACTGCCTTTATATATGGCAGACTAGGGTTTGCTTTTGTGAAAGGATTTGAAGACCTACTAATTTTATTCAGATGCCTAAAACTCCTCCAGCAATCCACTCCTGATTATTCTACTTTTCCTTTTCATAGGCCCACCTGGAAAAGGTATGATACAAATCGGGGGCATTTCAGTGGGAATGTAACAACACATACAGGCCGTATCTGCAAGAGCAGTGGATACCTGGAGGGCGGGGTGAGGCATGTTTCTAAAAGGAAAAAGTACACCAGAATGAGAATGTGGAGGAAGGGGAGGAGGAAGAACAGAGGCAAATTCCGCCATCTTGGAAGGTACAAGTTAGACTTGGGATCCTCCGACTGAGCAAGCTTCGGCAAGTCAAACATCTTACAACCCACTGGTCTCAGTTTCACATAAAATCATGGGTTGATTATTGTGGCTTTTTCAAAATGTTTATTTATTTTTGAGAGAGAGAGGGAGAGGGAGATAATGAGCAGGGGAGGGGCAGAGAGAGAGAGGAACAGAGGATTTGAAGTGGGCTCCATTCTCACAGCACAGAGCCTGACGCGGGGCTCGAACACACAAACCATGAGATCATCGTGGCCTGAGCTGAGGTCGGATGCACGACAGTGGATTTGGCACCCCAGTGGCTTGATTATTGTGAAAATACCTTCACAGCCTAAGGTTTAGAAATTCAACAAAGATTCAGCAGAGTCCTGTTCTACCTGTGACACAGATCGAGGTATTTGGGGGAACACAAAATGAAGAAGGAAAGATCCCTGCCCTCAAGGAGTTCACAATTTGGGGAAAAGATCAACACACCCGTCATATACGTATACCACACTTGATCTTAGCCAAAAGGCCGAGAAGCGATCCCCGTCGTATACGTATAACACGGGGAAGAAAACAGCTATCGGAAGACTAGCGACTGAGATCATGTATTTTGAGCCGATGAAGGTCTTTCCATACTCCTCCTATCCCATGCTAACTGATGTGAACTTTTTTATTCTTTGTAATGAGACCTACTTTTTTTGTTTTGTTTTGTTTTTGGCACAGACACTCTGTGTCAAACATGGTGCCAGAAATGCTCACGTATGCCACAGTAGTTAATCCATGTGAATATTGCCAGGGTCAGAGAACGGGCTAATCTGACTCCAACGTCCATTCTCTTTCCATTTTGCTTTCATAAGGGCCTACCTGAGCTTCCCCCAACAAACCATGTTGCTATGTTCCTCCAGCTTCGTATATGCTGTTCCAGCTTCGTATATGCTGTTCCAGCTTCGTATATGCAGGAACGACTTTGACCCCACGTCTCCATGATAAACTCCTATACATCATTACAAACCCCTCTGCCACTAAGCTCCTATTCCTTCCACTTTCCTCCCCCGCACAGAAGATGAATAACTTCCTGTTCCATGCTGCCGGCTATCACCTATTTGTGCTATTATTTTACATATCATGTTGTGGAGAAATAATTCATTTCCAGTTTTGCCATAACTTTTAGGCACTAAGCTCCTGGCGGGATGGTCCATATCTGTTCTGTGTTTGTATATTTAGCACACTGTAGGGCCTCAATGAGTTTTTGCTAAAACGCATTGAATTGGACATTCAGTCAGGGGAATTAGTAATGACTAAGGATACCTTGCAGGACTCAGCAAACATTTTCTGTAAAGGACCAGAAATTAAATATTTTAGGCTCTTTGGGCCATAGGGTCTCGTTGCCACTCACCGCTGGTGTTTCAGTGCAAAAGCAGTCATAGAAAATAGACTGAAATGAAGGGGTGTGACTGGGGTTCCGATAAAAATTTATCTCCAAAAAACAGGCTGGTGGGCCGAATTTGGCCCTCAGGCTGTAGTTTGCCAACTCTTAATGTAGTGTATGCCAACAAATTGATATTAAGGATGGGAATAGAGGGGTACCTGGTGGCTCAGTCGGTTGAGCATGTGACTTTGGTTCAGGTCATGATCTCATGGTCCGTGGGCTCGAGCTTCACATCAGGCTTTGCTCTTGACAGTGCAGAGCCTGCTTCAGATTCTCTGTCTCCCTCTCTCTCTGCCCCTCCCCTGCTCATGCTCTCTCTCTCTCTCTCTCCAAAATAAACATTTTTTTAAAAAATTAAAAAAAAAAAAGAACAGGAATAGAGAAGGCCTTCCAAGCACAAGAGACAGCATGTGCAAATGTCCTGTGGCAGTATATAGTCAAGGGAAAACAGATGCCAGCAAGGCTGCTTTATGATGTGCAAATCCAGGGAGCAATAGTAGATACATTTGGAAAAGTGGGGCAAGAAGATGGAGGGACTGAAATGCTAGAGTGAGGAATCTATACTAAAGCCAGCAGGGATGGGAATGTCATTGAAGTTTTTGAGCATACTGATGGCCTGCAGTGACTATACATTAGAGATTAGTCTGCCCGCACATGTACTTGAGGCACATAGATCAAGAGGTTTGTAAAATAACCTAAGCAAGGGAATAGGGACAGTAAAAATGGCAGGACAGGGGACAGGGGCAAACATGAGAATGACAGAGGCAAAATTGGTTAGAACTGGCAATGGACTGCATGTCAGGGTGAACAGAATACAAGATGACACTGACCTCTCTAGCCTGGTGTCTGGGAACATGCAGACCCAGGAATAAAACCAGGAAAGGCAAGAGGAGAGACTGGCTTCAGAAGAAAAAAAAAAAAAATGATGAATGTGTTTCAGACAGGTTAAGTCTGATTTTAATACTTGTTTTGCCTGGTTAAAACCCAAGTTTAAATAATGTGACTTACAACAGCGTTCCTTTCCAAAACTGGATTAAAATGTTTCTGCCACTTGGCAGGGGAAAGACTTTTAAGTTCTTTTCCCAAATATACCTTTCTGTGATGTTTGATCTCTGTTTAATTTTTCTTTAAGCTCCACTTGTCCTAACAACTAAGAACACTTAGGAAGTTCCCTCTTCTTCCCTGTGTTTTTTAACTTTCCAGTCACGTGCTATGTAATTCTGAACCGATGTCTTTAGGTTCAAGATACCTCCATAAAATGAAACAAATTAATTGTCAGCGCACAGACCTTGGGTCCTTCCTTACGGACTGTGGTTACTGAGATAGCAGAGTCGGGGCACAGTCCAATGACAAGAACACAAAACCTCAATGTCAAGCTAGAGAGACAATTGAAATTAAATTCCAATCATAAGATGGATCCCGGGGTGCCTGGGTGGCTCAGTCCGTTAAGTGGCCGACTTCGGCTCAGGTCACGATCTCGCCGTCCGTGAGTTCGAGCCCCGCGTCGGGCTCTGTGCTGACGGCTCAGAGCCTGGGGCCTGTTTCGGATTCTGTGTCTCCCTCTCTCTGACACTCCCTTGTTCATGCTCTGTCTCTCCCTGTCTCAAAAATAAATAAAACGTTTAAAAAAAAAAAAAAAAAAGATGGATCCCAAAGGAAAATCGACAGGGCACATGGAAATTGAGGTCAGGAACTTGCAAGTTACGAAAACATCGAGAGCAGAGCCAGAAAGACTAAGTCAAGTCACATGGTTGAGATTCACATACAGAAGCCAGGTGCTGTTGAAGATGGAGAACATTAGCAGAAGGGAGAGTGTCTGGGTCTTATCAGTTTGTGATCAACCAGGAAGGGCATACTCACCCCAAACCCAGCAATATTTGGAGCCCCTCATGTCAGGCAAAGGCAGAGCTGGTTAAGTATATGCCTTACAAGGGAAACCCACACTCAACTCCCTGTGGCATAAAACAACAGATCCACCCTCACACATCTATTCGAATAGCCAAAAAGCCAGAATAGTGACACCACCAAATACTGGCAACAGACACTCTCATCCATGCTTGATAGGAATGTAAAACGGCCCAGCTACTTTGGAAGACAGTTTGGAAGTTCCTTACAAAAGTAAACATACTCTTGCCATACCAGCAATTACGCTCCGTGGTGTTTCCCCAAAGGTGTGGAAAACTTAACATTCGCACAAAAACCTGCGCATGGATGTTGACGGCAGCTTTCATCATAATTGCCAAAGTTGGGAAGCATCCAAGATGACCCTCGGCAGGAGAATGGGTAAAGAAACCACTGTACATCCAGACAACGGAATATTATTCAGAGCTACAAAGAAACGAGCTATCAAGCCGTAAAAAGACTTAGAGGAAGCTCACGTGCATATTTATTTTTCTTAAAAGTGAAAGCAGCAGATCTGAAAAAGCTATATACTGTGTGAGTCCAGCTATATGACATTCTGGAAAACACAAAATTATGGGCAGAAAAAAGAAAGAAAAAAAAAAGCCAGTGGTTGCTTGGGATTGGAAGAGAGGGTGAGGGACTGAGCAGGTGGAGCACAGAGGAGTTTTAGGAGAGTGAAACTATTCTATATGATACTGTAATGTTGGATGCATGTCGTTATACATTTGTCTAAACCCATAGAGTGTACATCGTTAAGAGTGAACCCTAATGAAAATTATGGAATTTGGGCGATAATGATGTGTCCATGTAGATTCATCAGTTGTAACCAAGGAACTACTCCTGGGGGACGTTGCTCATGGGGGAAAGCCATCCAGGTGGGGAGGCAGAGGGTGTATGGAAAATCTCTGTACTTTCCTCTCAATTTTGCTATGAACCTAAAACTGCTTTAAAAAAAACAAAACTTAATAATTTTGAAGTCATTCACTTAGAAAGAAAGAAAGAAGAAAGAAAGAAAGAAAGAAAGAAAGAAGAAAGAGAAAGAAAGAAAGAAAGAAGAAAGAGAGAAAGAGAGAAAGAAAGAAAGAAAGAAAGAAGAAAGAGAAAGAAAGAAAGAAAGAAAGAAAGGAAGGAAGGAAGAAGAAAGAGAGAAAAGAAAGAAAGAAAGAAAGAAAGAAAGAAAGAAAGAAAAAGTCCTAAAAAGAACGATCAAATTGGAAGAAACAAGAAAAGCTTGCAAGGAAAAATTGTACCACCATCTGAATAAAGTCTGTAGTTTAGTAAATAGTGCTGTACCAAAGACAGTTTCTTAGTTGTGACAAATGTAGCATGGTTATGTAAGACGTTAACATTAGAAGAAGCGGGATGAAGGGTATGTGGGAACTCTCTGTACTATCTTTGCAACTTCTCTTATAAAATCTAAATTTATTCCGAAACAAAGTGGCTAAAATAAAAACAAAATCTCCGCCTAGCTTCCCGGTTCTACAATTTACCTAGTTGGAAGATTAGTCATGGCTTACGATGCCTTTTCTTCCAAACATCCTCACTGCAAATAACTCAACTGCTCAGGGCACATAGGTGGAAGCGGACGGATTTCGGTTTCAGGCCTGGCTCCGTTATTTACGAGCTGTGTGACTTAGATCGGGTTGACGTGACTTCTGTAAGTCTCTGTTTAGCTCCCGTATCAAGCGAGTCCGCGAATAATCCTCACCTTTGACAAAATTATCCAGGTGCTTTGCGCAAGGCCGCTGACACACAGGTAGCGCTCAGTAGATGTGATGGTTATTAGTAGCACGGGTTGATCTCTGTGTAGCCCGTGTGTGCAACAGTGCAACCCGTGCACGGGCAGAGCTGAGCGTCCAGCACCCAGCCGGGTGTCATCACCGCCGGAGGGGGGGGGGGGGGCGAAAGGCTACCCCTGTGTTGCCGTGCTTTGGCTTCACAGACAGAAGACGTGCTCCGGCCTTCTCTCAGAAATAGGGTTCTCAACTCAGGCACTCTTTTATATTAAAGTAAGCACTGTGAGCAGATGGTGCCTGTTCTGGAGCTCCAGAATGACATTAAAAATGAGTGGGCAGCGGGATTTTATTAGTCATTTGTTGGCTCCCTCGCAGCCATTTCCATGAAATTATGGGACAATGACAAAATTAAAGCCGCTTATGCTGGGCTGTGGAAAGCTGGTCCCTATGTCTGCAAATGTTCACGGGTCAGGAATGTAGAACAGGGGCAATACATTGGAGAATTACCGACTGACGATCCCAGGTCCTTTTGGCTGAGGACCCAAGACCTCTCGGGAGCAAGGCCCTGAGGAAAATTAGGCTCGTGACAGGAAATACGGTGATGCCGAAGGCCTGCAATGCTTCAGCTTTCTGCTGAGCACTGTGCCACCAGTGGAAGGGAGGTACCTCCAGGGCTGCTGGAAAGTGCCCATGAGCTGGATCTAACAGGTGAAGAGAACGGGTCACACCTGGGACTGTAAGCCAACCCATCCAGGCAGGGATTTTCTTCAAGTCTTCCCTGGCCGGCCAGGCCCTGCTTACACTTCAACACCTCATACCCTCTCTCCTCTTTCCCCAACCGTTCCTCTGCCTGGCTGTCGTCTCGATGCTCACACCCATATGCGCCAGCCCGTCCTCCAGCTCAGGCCCTCAGAAGCTAATGACAGATGTTGTGCAACAGAGGAACGTGGGGCTTAGAGACTCAGGCCTCGAGTTGTGGTCCTACCTCCACAACTTGCTTGTGTGAGAAAGAGTCTGAACATCTCCCACAGCCTCTGTTTTTTTCACATTCGAGAGCTTCCTTTGCATGGAAAACAACATCAAATTCCTTACTTGATCTGTAAGAGCCAAATGGGGTGGTTGTGAGGTTTCAGTAAAACATATATTAAAAATGTCTGGTACCTTGGAGGCACTCAACAGACATTAATTACCTTCCCCTTGCTGTCCACTGGAAAACTTCTAATTTTTTTAATACTTAAAAAAGTTTTTCAAGTAAACGCTGCATTCTCCACCCAATGTGGGGCTTGAACTCACAACCCTGAGGTCAAGAGTCACATGCCCTACCAGCTGAGCCAGGCAGGTGCCCCTAGAGAACTTTAAGATACAGGGATTGCTGGCATAATTTTCACCGCCACTGGCCTGAATTTTGGTTCTGCTTGTAGCACAATGAAAAATAGTGTCTTAGAATTTCAAGAGACATGGTCTTTTGAGATTTTAAAAGCCACGTGAATATCAAACCGACTGCTCTCTCTGAGCTCAGCTATCTCTGATAGCAACTGATGTTTGACTGTTACACTGAGGATATATAGGAAGTAATTAGTTAATTGGATGACCTTTCTTAACACCCATGTGATTGATATTTGCTTGAATAAATTTGCCCACTCTTTCCACTGACACTTTTACTAAATCCATTGGGAAGAGTGAAAGCACCTTGATTCAGGTGTTGTGTCTCCTTAAAAGTGTTAGGAATATCTCTAAGACATCTGTCCTCTTTTCCCAAAGAAGACACATAGAGGTGATTGGAATCCACTTCTCCCCAGATATTACCCATTTCTTCATCAGCAGCTCCTAGAATTTCTAAAAGTTACAGAAAGGCTGCTTTTTGTAGTTTTTGGAGAATGACAGGGAATGACAGACCATTTACAGGTGACTGGAAGGTTCTATTAACTTTTCAGCTGCCCTCTCCTTTAAAATCTCAAGTGTAATACTTAAGCACCTTTGGTTCCAAAGCTGAAAGGATGGGTCAGCTGCTGTAACTCACATGGACAGCAAGTTAGTTTTGTCAGAGTCACATAACTGTCTGCGTAACTTTCAGAGTGACTGTTGGAGTAACTGTCACGGTAACTGTCAGAGCGTGTGTCCACTCTTGTGCAATGACTTCCGCGTGATGCTCATCTCTGTCTGCACACCTCAAATTTCTGAAATCAGTAACGCTTGATTAGACGCGATTTGGACTCACTGTGGTGATCATTTCACAATGCAAACAAACATCAAACTTTATGTTGTACCGCTGAGATTAATGTGATGTTCTATGTCGATTATACCTTGAAACAAAACCTCATAATATATTTTTTCCTTCTACCTTCTATTGTTCTCTGGCCTCTATTCGACTTAATACAATAAGTTGTATTTTAATGGGTTTCTTTAAAAAAAACTTTTATTAGAATGACAATTGGATTTTATATGGAAAACACACTGACATGAAAAAAAACATTTGAAAGGGCTGGCAAAGTGGTGTAGCAGGTAAGTAAATTCGGTGTGTGGTTAAAAGGAAATTGTTTTATCGTAAGCGACTCTTAAATACAGAGAACAGGGATGCTGGAGGGGTTGTGGGAAGGGAGATGGGCTAAATGGGTAAGGGGGATCAAGGAATCTACTCCTGAAATCATCGTTGCTCTATATGCTAACTTGGATGTAAATTAAAAAAAAATAAATTATTAAAAAACTTTTTTTTAAATTAAAAAAGAAGATAATTGTCTAGGATGACGAGAAAGAATAGAAGAAAACCATAAAGGCAAAGTAGAAGAAATATTTATGACACCAGGCAGGATAGTGCAGCAGTTAGGAACATAGATATTTTAGTTTCCCAGTCCAGATTTAGCCATCTTATCTGTGTGATTAAGGAAATTAACTTCTCTGCCACTCTTGCCCATACCAGAGATGATGTGCTAATGGTATCTGTCTAATAGGGGTACCGAAAGGATTAAATAAGTTAGTGTCTATTACATAGAAAAAAAAAACCCATATAAACCTTCGTTAAACAAAAATAACAATGGCATAGTTAGATACATGACATGATGCATTTGTTGAAACCCATGGAAATTTATAGCACAAAGAGTGAACCTTGATGTATGCAGATTCGTAAAAGATCACTCGGGAGGTTGGGGAGAAAGCAGAATATGAGGAAACCATCCAGCTATATGACAAATGTATGAAACGAGCTCACTGAAGACAGTGGAGGGAAAGATGCCAACCTAAGTAACTTTGGAAATGAGTGGAGTCTAGGAGACCAAAGGTGAAATCAACTGCACATAAGCTCTATACTGTAGATGATAAATATTGGCTAGAATCTCTGATAACACCATATGTGTGCAAAGGAATGGAACAATTAAATAAATGGAGGGCAGGTGTGGGATGCTGCCTGCTCACCCCTTTGAGCGTGAGGTCACAAAGTGGGAGCAAAGAGAGGGTGTGGTCATGGACTAGAGTTGGAGGCATCAGCGTGAACTAATGGTAAGCCTAACATATATGAAGTTATGTACAAAATATTTACAGATATGTGCACATACATAAGCTGGTATACACATGTACATTTTCTTACTCTGTCAGTTGAGAGCCCCAAGAAGCAATAACACTCGGTAGCAGTGAACACACCTAGCACCCAGATCTTGGTTTCTTTCTTTTCTTTTAGCAAGGGGGGGGGGGGGAGAGAGAGAAAGAGAGAGAGAGAGTCAGGCTCACCTGGGGCTTGTGGTTTTACCTGAAATGGGGCTCGTGCTCACCCAATGTGGGACTCAAACTCACCAACTGTGAGATCATGACCTGAGCTGAAGTCAGATGCTTAAAGACTGAGCCAGCCAAGTGCTCCAGATCTTGGTTTCTAATCCCATTCATTCTCTCATAAAAGGAACCAGAATTCCTGGGAGAAATGGCTAATTCTAGGACTGAGACAAGAAATACACAAGCAAAAATGGGATTATCTTGTCGTGCCAGGAAGTAAGGAACCACTCAGAAAAGCAAACAAAATAAAAAACACTCCCACAACAAAAACAAGTTCACATCAATGAGAGTATTTAACTTAATTTATTTTTTAATTTTTAATTAATTAATTAATGTATTTATTTATTCATTTATTTTTAATTTACATCCAATTAGCATATGGTGCCACCATGATTTCAGGAGTAGATTCCTTAATACCCCTTACCCATTTAGCCCATCCCCCCCCCACAACCCTTCCAGTAACCCTCTGTTCTCCGTATTTAAGAGTCTCTTATGTTTTGTCCCTTTCCCTGTTTTTATATTATTTTTGCTTCCCTTCCCTTATGTTCATGTGTTTTGTATCTTAAAGTCCTCGTATGAGTGAAGTCATGTGATATTTGTCTTTCTCTGACTAATTTCGCTTAGCATAATACCTTCAAATTCCATCCACGTAGTTGCAAATGGCAAGATTTCATTCTTTTGGATTGCCAAGTAATACTCCATCGTATATATATACCACATCTTCTTTATCCATTCATCCATTGATGGACATTTGGGCTCTTTCCATACTTTGACTATTGTTGATAGCGCTCCTATAAACATTGGGGTGCATGTGCCCCTTTGAAACAGCACACCTGTATCCTTTGGATAAATACCTAGTAGTGCAATTGCTGGGTCGTAGGATAGTTCTGTTTTTAAATTTTTGAGGAACCTCCATATTGTTTTCCAGAGGGCTGCACCAGTTTGCATTCCCATCAAAAGTGCAGAAGAGATCCTCTTTCTCCGCATCCTCACCAACATCTGGTGTTGCCTGAGTTGTTAATGTTAGCCATTCTGACAGGCGTGAGGTGATATCTCATTGTGGTTTTGATTTGTATTCCCTGATGATGAGTGATGTTGAGCATTTTCTCATGTGTCGGTGGGCCATCTGGATGTCTTCTTTGGAGAAGCATCTATTCGTATCTTTTGCCTATTTCTTCACTGGATTATTTGTTTTTTGGGTGTTGAGTTTGATAAGTTCCTTATAGATTTTGGATACTAACCCTTTATCTGATATGTTGTTTGCAAATATCTTCTCCCATTCCATAGGCTGCCTTTTAGTTTTGCTGATTGTTCCCTTTGCTGTGCAGAGAAGCTTTTTATTTTCATGAGGTCCCAATAGTTCACTTTTGCTTTTGTTTCCCTTGTCTCTGGAGACATGTTGAGTAAAAAGTTGCTGCTGCCGAGGTCAAAGAGGTTTTTGCCTGCTTTCTCCTTTAGGATTTTGATGGCTTCCTATTTTATGTTTAGGTCTTTCACCCATTCTGGGTTTATTTTTGTGTATGGTTTAAGAGTGTGGTCCAGGTTCATTCTTCTGCATGTTGCTGTCCAGTTTTCCCAACAACATTTGCTAAAGAGACTCTTTATTCCATTGGATATTCTTTTCTGCTTTGTCAAAGATTGGTTGGCCATATGTTAGTGGGTCCATTTCTAGGTTCTCTATTCTGTTCCATTGATCCGAGTCTGTTTTTGTGCCGGTACCATACTGTCTTGATGATTACAGCTTTGTAATACAGCTTGAAGTCTGGGATTGTGATGCCTCCAGCTTTGGTTTTCTTTTTCAAGATTGCTTTGGCTATTCGGGATCTTTTCTGGTTCCAGACAAATTTTAGGATTGTTTGTTCTGGGTCTGTGAAGAATGCTATTGTTATTTTGATAGGGATTGCTCAATGGGAATATTTTAAAGGGACCCAAGAGTCAATTGAAAGAGCTTCCAATGACCAAAGCTGAAATAATTTGAGCAATAAAATAATGTAGTATTGGATTATAACCCAAAATATAAAATAAATATCCACGAGTCCATATTGATTAAAAAAACCCAGAATAAATAAATAAATATTTATAAATAAATAAAGGGGGGAGGGGGAAGGAAACAGACAAAACTCCCATGCCTATTTCCCAATAATTTATGTAGATAGTCATCCTCAGGAAGTTGAGCACAGCACCCGCACCCCCCCCCCACACCCTCCTTAAGTGCAGGCTATGCATAATGACTTCTTTCCAATGAGTACAGTTTGGATTATAATGGAAAAAAACTAACAAATGCTACCTTAGCTAAGTAACCAAGGTTAACATCAACAGTGATAAGTCATGTTGATAACATATTGTCTTGATGTGGTGAAAATGGAAATTCACCTCTGTGGTCTTCCTCCACAAAACACATAATCCTAATATAATCACGAGAAAAACATCAGGCACGTCGCAGGTGAGAGTCCTCCTACAAAAAATATCTGATCAGTACTCCCCCAGACTGTTAAGGTCATTAAAATTTAGGCAAGTCTGAGAAACTGTCACAGCCAAGAATAGCCGAAGGAGACATGACTACTAAATTTAATGTGGTATCCTGAGTGGGATCTAGGAATAGAAAAGGTCATTTGGTAAAAACTATGAAAACCTGAGTAAAGTATGGATCTTAGATCATAATAATGTGTCAACATTGGTTCATTAGTTTTAACAAACATACCATGAAATGTACCATACAAATGCAAGATGCTGATAGGAGAGACTGAATGTAGAGCATATAAGAAATGCATACTATGTTCACAACTTTTCTGTAAATCTAAAACTGTTATAAAATTAAAAACGTACTAAAAATAGTAATAAATGACTAACATCTATGAAGCACTCATTATATGGTAAGTACTTTTTATGCATTAACTTTATAACCCCAAAATAAAGGGTATCAGAAAAAAATGCCACTGACAATAAGTCAACCAAAAATAGGTCTTACATTTCATAGTAAGGGGTGAAAAAAATTGGTTTGATTGGATCTCCATTTTGAAAAAGAAAACTAAAACTATGAAACTAACTTCATTAAAGATACATTTAAAAGTTTTATATTATGGATGTATATTTATACAGGAATTCTTAGAATTAACAAGGAACAAACCAGTATGGGTTTGTTTTGGTGTCAGTTTTGCGACCAAAATGGATGATGTCATTAAATGGCCTCTTTTTTGTCTATAGTATGATCTTAAAGAGGATGTTTTTACAAAAATATTTTATGACTTGATATTTTCCTTAATTCTCTGATGTGCAAACCATTTTCTTCTGAGTTCATCTTTCCTGCCTCTGACTCCCAGGACTGTGTTGTTCCTACTTCTCTGATAACCTTCATTTCACTCTGTTGGGTATTAGAAATAGTTGTTTAAATACCTTTCCTTTGCAACAATGTCCAAGTACGTTTTATTCCTTCTGTAGCACCTGAAATGGTGGCTTGTGTTTGGTCAGCCCCAGTTTTCCCATTTACAAACTAGGGAAGAAAAACAAAACCTGCAATTTCTACTTCACAAGATTATTGCGAGAGCTCATGAGCCATACTCCCCCACCCCCCCACCCAAGGCAGGGCCACGAGGACGTTGGCCCTTTCCTAATCTTCCCGGAGAACGCCAATAACTCTGCTTCCTGTTGCACAGCAGAGATACTTGAGAACTTCCTCTCTTCCCAATAAAGCAGGTTTGTCAATACATTTTAACCTGCACAGTAGGTATAATCTACTGACCTCTAACCTCTGAGGTGCAGCATTGAGAACAACTCTGGTGCTATGTCCAGTAACAGTGGCAGAGGCCATAATGATGGGCTAGAAATGTCTGCCATGACTTTGGGACCAGGAACTGCTCGTATATAATCTATACTCTCAAAATACGGCCACCAGGCAATTTCTCAGCCTCTGTACGTATATGCTGCTCCTCATATCAGGAATGAGAGCTCATTTCCCTTCCCTCTAAATATGGGCTGGCCTTTGACAAACAGAACTTGGAAGAAGTGATTTGGGACTTCTGAAGCTACACCTTGAAAGAGGCTGGCACTTTCTGATTCCTCTCTTTTAAAGCCAGGTGACATTCAAGAAGTCTAACATGATCACCATACTATAAAGAAGCCCATGCTGGCCATCTGGAGAGAGAGGCGTCTTGCAGAAGATCACTGAGGTGGCAGTCACGTGAATGAAGCCTATCGGACCATTGGGCCCACTGAATGCAGCTGAATGACTCCAGGTGACATAACGTGGAGCTGAAGGGCCATCCAGTTGAGTCCTGCCCTAATTCCTGACCCACAGAATCATCACAAACAGCAATTTGTTGTCTTAAGGCATTAGGTATTGGACGGTTTGTTACACAGCAGACTAATTTAAATTTATTGAGATAATTTAAAGGGAACTGGTTAGCTCCCAGACCCCAATTCTGGGTAATCCAATTCAATTGGTCTGGGATTGGTATGTTTCAAGAGCTCTCCTTTAGAGGCGCTCACACGGAACTCACTAGTTCAGAACCGCTGGACCAGCTGGGATCATAAGTACTATATACTAAGTTAGAAAGTTACACTGAGCTGAAACGCGGGGAGAAGACTTCAGCAAGTCATTAAAATCTGGGATTAGCCCGATAAAACAAAGCAAAAACTCCTCCCTAGTCATCTCTGATATGACACATGAAGTCCGGTAAGTTGCAGAGGGACACATAAAGAAGAAGAAGACAGCCACCAGAGATGTATGACTAAGCTGACAAAGAAAAAAAAATACTCCTCTGGTATTTTTCCTGAGCAGTGTAAGGTTTTTTTGTTTGTTTTGTTTTTGTTTCTTTTTTTTTTTTCTTCCTGTTTTCTCTCTCTTAGCTTTTTCTGTGTTTGCACTAAACGAAACTTGCCTGGAGTTGGGTGACAAAGGTCTGCTTTTCATTCTTATTCATGTCACCTTCAGCAGATCTTGCAGTGCGTTCTTGGGTCCATTAGGGCCTCACCCCCAAATTCAGGCCCAGTAATACCTCAGTGGAGGCATAATTAGCCATACAATCAAAAGAAAATGTTGATTTTTTTTTTTTTGGCCGAGATTTTCAGGATTATATTGTGTGTTTCATGCCCAGTTTTCAGTTAAAATTTGGCTAATAAAAAGGCTTGACAATTTTGAGTGAAAACAAAAGAGAAATAAGTTTAAGACCCTTGGATGTACGGAGTGCTGTTAGATATTTTCCTCTTGCCCTGGAAAGTCATTAAGGAAATATGTATGCCAGGCCACACCGCCAATTTCGAGACATTGACGCTAACAAAGATGTCCGCATTCTAGTCACATCGGCAGAGTTTAACCTCAACTAATGTCTACTGATACATGACACTTTGCTTGCCCTTTAAACCATTTCTATCTTTGCTTCAGGCAAAATGCATTCTGTCTCTATTGATATATAATTGTCAGGTACTTGAATCTAAAACTGTAGACTTAGCAGAACCAAATAGAGAAGAAGGAAGGAAGGAAGGAAGGAAGGAAGGAAGGAAGGAAGGAACTGCTGGTTTTCATTGGTGCCGTGTCTGATTTGAAGCTTCATATTTCAGAAGCCGATATAGGAGTCTCCAGTGATGTTGATTATAATCGTTGCTATGTGGTCCCCGTGTTTTCCAGGGCACCGATATAAGACCACATGTGCAATTGGCTGAATAGCACTGATTAGTGAATGAATATGACATAGAAAAGCCTAGAGGTCTTCCAGCCCCCAGCCACTTTCCAGGAGGGGGAGGAACATCCTCTGGGCCAGGCACATTCAGCCTTTGGATGTGTTAATATGAAATACTTTCAATGCTCCAATTTCCACTCATGTGGATTTTTCCTGGCTCCAGCTCAGTGACCTGATTCTCTAATTTTTCCCCCTCTGAGAACATACTTTTTCTTAAGTTATTTTTTCTCTGAAATCCACACCGCCTCCCCTCCCTTCCCTTTTGATTTCTTATTCAGCCTGGAAACTACCTCACCAGTTGTAATTAGCCTGAATACTTGGGGGAGGGAGGAGGGCTCTCCTCAGGAAATAACCAGAATAAAGCAAGACTCCTTCTTCTCAGAGTGAGGAAGAGGAACCCAAGCCCATGGAAGCTGATTAAATCTCTTCTTGCTTTTTCATCTATTGCAAAGCACCAAAGGTCTGATGAGGGCCTGTTCTTTGTGTTATTTTATAACCTTAATTGACCCATACCACACATTGTCAGCTTGTTAGGCCAAATACACTTTCTAATGTGCTTTCTTGGACTGAGAGAAGAGCAGAGATATACAATTTTAAGTGTCAAGTTAGTGGCTTTCTATGTTTTTTTCTCTCTCAGTCTTTTCTTTGTGTCTGTACTAAATGAGACTTGCCTGGAGTTGGGTGACAAAGGTCTGCATTTTATTCCTATTAATGTCAGCTTGAGCAAATTTTGCAGTGTGTTAGCGGGTCCATTAGGTCCTCGCAAATATTATTTCTGTGAAGGAATTCACGTTTCCTATGTTTCCTACAAGTCAGTGTGTCAGGTTTTTTTTTTCCAGTAATAATAACTTGAAGTCTTAACATGCTGGACACTGTTTAGCCTTTTAGTGACACTATGTTGACTCGCCTCTAAAATAATCCTGAAGGTAGTTACTGATATCCCCATTTTTCAGATGAAAAATCTGAAGCTTGGTGTGAAGTCTAGTAACTGGCCCAAAGGGGCACAGTTAGTGTCAGACCCGAGATTCAAACCCAACGCTGGTTAGCACCAAGCCTTTATATTAACCGCTTTACTAAATTGCCTTTCCTTTTCTATTTTTGTATTTTATTTGGGAGAAAGAGAGAAAGAGAGTGAGTAGGGGAGAGGGGCAGAGGGAGTGAGAATCTGAAGAATCATGCTGAGCATGGAGCTGGACACAGGGCTCGATCCCACGACCCTGGGATTGTGACCTAGGCCAAAATGAAGAGTTGATCACTCAACCTACGGAGCCGCCCAGGCGCCCCCTGCTAAATTGCCTTTAAAAGACATGTACTGCCAGCTTAGAAATTGTTGAAGAGGGAGAAAAAGAGAGAGAACATTTTTTTTTTTTTTTTTTAAGAACAAGGAAAGAGAGAAAATAAAAAACAATTCTACTTGTGTGTAGCCTGCAGGTGATGGACGGGGAACTGGAGGGTGGCTGTTCAGAACTGTTGAAACCCGGAGAAGGGGCACCTGGGTGGCTCAGTCAGCTAAGCATCCAAATCTTGATTTTGGCTCAGGTCGTAATCTTACTGCCATGAGATCGAGGCTTGTGTCATGCTCAACGCTCGCACACAGCCTGCTTGGGATTCTCTCTCTCCCTCTCTCTCTGCCCTGTTTGCCTGTGCTCTCTCTTTCTCTCTCTCTCTCTCAAAACAAACCAAACAAAACCAAAAACCTGGGGAAGGAAGGCACTCAGGGCAGAGAACACCTGCTTTGCAGAGATCTAATGTAATACAAGAAAGCTTGTTATAGCTGGTGGACCTGTTTCCAAGAATGGTTACAGGCATTGCCATTTTTAAAAAATTAGTTGTTGAACTTGGTGTAAATTGTCTCTAATCACCAAGAAGTCACTGAGCTGATACATAATCCCCTTTATCAATCAGTGGTCATTAGTAATTTGGAGAAGATACTGACTTCTCCCTTTTGGTAAGGGAAGCATCTCCTAACAAATAAAATTTCAGAAACTTTCTCTGGCCCTTTGAAAAGTGTAAGTACGAGGGGCGCCTGGGTGGCGCAGTCGGTTAAGCGTCCGACTTCAGCCAGGTCACGATCTCGCGGTCCGTGAGTTCGAGCCCCGCGTCAGGCTCTGGGCTGATGGCTCAGAGCCTGGAGCCTGTTTCCGATTCTGTGTCTCCCTCTCTCTCTGCCCCTCCCCCGTTCATGCTCTGTCTCTCTCTGTCCCAAAAATAAATAAACGTTGAAAAAAAAAAAATTAAAAAAAAAAAATAATAAAAAAAAAAAAAAAAGAAAAGTGTAAGTACGAGAGGAAACAGAAACACAGAAGCCGATTTTCTCATGTTTGCAGGCCCCCCATGGTGTGCTGAGACCATAATATTTTACTCCCTGTCATGTATTTTACAAAATCTAAAACGAAAATCTGTGTAATTATAAACATTAGATACTAATTTAAAAATATCTGTTGGTTTCTGCTAGTTCATTAGAACGGATGATGACAATGAGTACTTGCCCTATGGTTACCTTATCGATAGATACTCTCTTTAGACCAGAGACTCAGGATTCAACAGCCTGTTATACAGGCACCAACACCACCAGGAAACCCCTCTCTGACCTGCACAAAGCTATTATTTTGTGTGTCTAAAAGATAACTGAGACGAAGAACAAAAATTTTTAATGTTTATTTATTTATTTTGTGGGCACAGAGCCTGACCTGGGACTTGATCCCACGACACTGGGATCATGACCTGAGCCAAAACCAAGACTTGGAGGCTTAACCAACTGAGCCATCCGGGCATCCCCAGGCCTGAATTTCCAGAGCCACCATAGCTGAGAGTTGGCTAGCTGATTGGAACAGAATCCTGAGAAGCATGGGTGAAATCTCGGGGACCACGGTCACTGGACAATGAACACTCAGAAATCTACAGGAAATGTAATTTCATTTTACCTTTGAAGTTCATGTCGAGAAGATCATTCACATTTGTGACCATGGCACTGAGACATTTTTGTAATTTCCCATAGCTTAAGGGGTTTTCATGGTGCATTAAGTATCTATGGTGTTTGAAACAGCATTACAACCTATTAAATCCACGACCCACAAAATAGAAAGCTTGATAGGCACAAAAGAGTAATTCACAAGAAGAATTTTCTAGAAGATTATTTCTTTGTAAAAATTATTTCTTCATATATATATATATGTAGGTATTTGGGTCCTTGGGATCATTGGTAAGTAAACTCTAAAGGGAGAACAACTGCTTCTATCTAATTTCCTCTGTCACATGTTTTTGGCTTCTTATAGCAAATGTGTCTAGATGTGTCTGTAGCATTACATGCTCAAGACATTAGGAGTCACTGGTTTAGAATTCATGATTCTACTTACTTTCCATGCCAAAGTTTGACCACACCTGTATATCCAAATCCCAGAGGGAGACCTACTCATTGCAATAAAAATATCTCCAACCAGCGACTGCTTTAATTTACCTTGGCTTTGGTCTTACCAAATGACTCACCCAACACTTATAAAAACTCCCGTATTGAATAAATAAAATATAACTGAATCCCTAATTTGCAGGAACTAACTGAACTACTTACTAATCCTTACTCCCTTGGAGATAGAAGGACTGGCAACATTTTGTCCTTTGAAATGAAACTTTTTTTTTTTTTTTTCTTTTTAATAGACCCTTGGAAAATCGCCATTTGACTTCTGGACACTGTTTCAGACTTCAGTGTTAATTTTATTAAGCAGTATAATCAGAAAGTCACTTGAATCATCATGTAATAATTTTTGCTTCTGGATCTGAATAGTCATGGCTCTAAGGACTGAATGATCAAATAATCATTCCAACCAGGAGAGAATTAATCAACTCAGTGTTACTCAGACCCCAAAGTAATTCCTTTAGCGATTCTCGTTTTTAAAAATGTAATCTTAAAAAAACAAAAAAAAACAACCAAAAAGGGTAATAGGGATTTGGGGAGGTGTCTTACAACAGAGGTGTGTTGGTAACTTTGGAAACCCAAAAGAAAGGAGAGGGACACATTTTTATGGAATCTTATACCAAGCACACATAGTCTTCAGGGTGAGGGCATATTTCCTAAATCTTCCAGGGCTTTACTATCCTCTTTAGCAAACTTGGACTAGTTATACTAACTGATCTCACCATATGTTATGGAGAATAATTTATATGTACTTTCAAGACCAAAAAAAAAAAGTAAAATGTTCAGGGTAGAAACCCAAATACCTCTAGTGTCATACGTAACACCATGCGATAATAAAAGTCCCCATTCTCCCTCTTTCTCAAGTTCTTCTACTTAGTATTATTTTTTCTAATCTCAATGGTACTCATATTCATTTACATGAAAACTTTCCTTCTTAGATTACAGTATCATATTCATTCAACAAACACTTGATGAGTACTTGATTTGTGCCCGTGTTGTACTGTAGACAGGATGAATGAAACATGGCTCAGCATTGAAGTTGCTCAAAGCTCAGTTGAGGAGATAGAGATATAAGCCAACAAGTATAATTGTGAAAAGTGTTGTAAGGGTAAAATGTATTAGAGGATCCCAGGGGAAAGAAGGTACTATTTGCGCCTCTCCCATCCTCTGTCATATACACTCTGTACAGTCTATCATCCTCACTACTCCTCAAACAAAACGTCAACAATGGCTCCCATGTTGCCAAATCTGGGTCATGCCTTCGTCCTCATCTTGCTCAACATGTTGGCAATATTTCACAGAGTTGTTCATTTCCTCCTTCTGGAAAGGCTTTCTTCACTTGGCCCCAGAGTAGTCACTCTTACTTCACTTCCTGTCTCACTGGTCACTCATTTTAAGTCTTCTTTGTGGCTCTTCTTCCTCTTCCCAACCTCCAAACGTTGGATTGTTCCAGAACTTAGTCCCTGACCTCTAGTCTCTTCTGACTTCTCCCTAACTGATCCTATCTGATTTCAGCTTTATTGCAGGTAACTCCCAGATAACTAGTCTATCCATATTATTTCCACTGAACTCAAAACCATTAATTCAACTGTCTATTTAATGTTACCACTTACAGATCTAATAAGCATCTTAAGAATAACATAACTTAAGGGGCACCTGGGTGGCTCAGTCAGTTGAGTGTCCGATTTTAGCTCAGGTCATGATCTCATCTCATGGTCTGTGAGTTCGAGCCCCGTGTCGGGCTCTGTGCTGACAGCTCAGAGCCTGGAACCTGCTTCAGATTCTGTGTCTCCCTCTCTCTCTGACCCTCCCCCATTCATGTTCTGTCTCTCTCTGTCTCAAAAATAAAATAAGAAAATATTTAAAAACATTAAAAAAAAAGAATAACATAACTTAAATAAATCTTTGTTATTCCCACCCGATCTGTAATTCCTACAGTTTTTGCTATCTCAGTCCATCAGATTTCACCCTTCCAGTTGCTCAGGTTAAAATTCTTGGGTGTTATCCTTGAGTATTTCCTCCACACCCTACCTTTCAGCTTTGCCTTCAAAATATATTCAGCATCTGACCACTCAGACCATTGCTGCTATCATCCCCCTAAACAACATTTGTCCCCCAGATTATTGCAACAGCCTCCTTAGCGGTCTCTTAGCTTTCATTCCAACTTCCCTACACTTCATCTTACAAACGGCTATTGGAGAGATCCTATTAAAATAGAAGGCAGATGACAGCACCCTCTGCTCTCTACCTTTCAGTGGTTTCCATACTTATTTAGAATAAAAATCAAAGTCCTTTCCATGGCCTATAATGCTTTAAACAACATTGCCCACAGCTACGTTTCTGATCCCCTCCCTCACTCCTTCACTACACCACCCTGGCCCCCTTTCACTTCCTCCAGTATATCAAGAATGCTCTGCCTTGGGCACTTTGTACTTGGCACTCCCTCTGCCTGGAATGCTTACCACCCTGCCCCACCCCCCACCTCATCCACATTGATGGAGCTTATACTTTATTTTCATCTTTGTGCCCATATCACCTCATCAAAGTTACCTTCCTTGACCACTCTATTTAAAATAACATCCTCGTGCTCGCTTTGGCGGCACATGTACTAAAATTGGAACAACACAGAGAAGATTAGCACTGCCCTGTGCAAAGACAACACGCAAATTCCTGAAGCCTTCCATATTTTCGTACGCCAAGCGAAATTCGTCAGTCAGAGAAAGACAAGTATCGTATGACTTCACTCATATGAGGACTTTAAGAGACAAAACGGATGAACATAAGGAAGGGAAGCAAAAATAATATAAAAACAGGGAGGGGGACAAAACAGAAGAGACCCTTAAATATGCAGAACAAACAGAGGGTTATTGGAGGGGGTGGGGAAGGGGGGATGGGCTAAATCAGTAAGGGGCTTAAGGAATCTACTCCTGAAATCATTGTGGCACGATATGCTAACTTGGATGTAAATGTAAAAAATAAATTAAATTTAAAAAATAACATCCTCACCCCTTACTTTGCCTGATTTTTCTTCATTGTAGTTCTACCTGCCTTGCATGCTTTTGTTTGCCACTGATTTACTATTTGCTCCCACTAGAATCTGAATTCTATGCAGTAGAAAATGTTGTCTGTTTTCTCCCTGCTACATCTCTAGATCCCGGGACAGTCTCTGACACCTAATAGCGTTCCAATAAATTAATTTATTTGAGCTGAGGGTAAAGGACAAAAGCTCCAAGACAAAAGAAACCAGCATGTGCAAAGGAATACATTTGGTGTATCTAAAACAGGAGTTGGCAGACTACATTCTGGGGGCCAAATCTAGCCTGCTACTTGTTTTTGTTTTTGTTTTTTTAAGTGAAATTTTACTGAGAGATAGCCATGCTCATTCATTTATGTCTTAAAGATGACTGCTTTTGTTCCACAACAGCAGAGTTGAATGGTTGTAACAAAGACCACATGGCCCGCGAGCCTAAAATATTTATTATATGACTATCTACAGAAAAAAGTTTGCCAACCCTTGGTCTGGAGGGTAGAATGCATGGCAGAAGGGCTGGGAAGACGGAAGAGGACGTGAGAGCAAGCTGGAAATGATTTAGATGAGTTTGGATGTCATGTGTAAGCCAAGAGAGAACGAGACAATGGATGCTTTTAGGCAAGGGAGCCCCTGAAAGGCAGGACTATGTCTAATATAATTTATGCATAAAAGAGGGCTTGATATTTGAATGAGTCATCCCAATGGCTGCTGCTGCCAGGACTCCAGCCTTCATGTCCCAGCCACGTCTGGGATTAGCTTTCGCTATAGGAACCAAAAACTGGGGGAAAGTCATTTGCTTGCCCCACCCCTCTATAGTAGATGTTGGTTTGGAACCGATCTCTTGTGTCAAGTCTGGTGCAGAATGCTCCAACAAAATCCATTATGTCTAGATATGTGGCTTGGGCTAATTTCAAAAGTTCCAGAAACAGGAGATGGGTCCCAGGGTCACCTAGAGATGCGTCTTCTCAGCCGTCCTGGTCGTGCTTTAGGAAGCCTCTGGAATTTAAGAAACTTCTGAATTCATTTCTATATAGAGTGACAAGCAAAACTCCAAAATTTCCGTGGTTTGACAGCTCATCAGACCTTTCCCTAGTTATCGAAACCATGTGGGGCCGTTATACTTCACTACTAGGGAAGGTCAAAAGATTGCTGATTCTCCTGCTTTTGCTGAGATTGGATTTCACAATAAAGCAGCCTTTCTGCGGGTGTTTTTGGCTCTTAGTATTTTCGTTCTAGGCAGACCCTGAGGAAGGGCAGGAGCAAATTTTGAAGAGGAAAAAAACACAAAAAAACAAATGTGTTCTGAATTTCACAGAACAAAGTGGAGCTCTGCCTTGTGGTTGAGTTGGGGAGCAGCGGCCCCCCCCCCACCCCTCTTCCCTCTGAGAATGCAGTGGTGAAATCCGGTCTGCTCCCGTGAAGCTGTGGCATTTGGGTTTAATTTGATAAATCCCAGTGTTGCCTACTTGGGTTTGGGACTCGGTTCTGGCCTAGTTTTTGTGCCCAATCCCTCAAGTGTGTCCCAGCACAGCAAGCCAAGTTTCCATTTGCATCCTACTGAATCACTCAGCTGGTCCACTGCCCTCCCATCAGCCTGTGTTGCTTATTGGCTTCGGCCTTTAAAAATTCAAAGTATGGGTTAACTGAAAACTGATAGGTTATCATTTAAAGGAGGAAGTGGAAAACTCCAAACAGACAACAGTCTAGCCTTAAGCCAAAGAAACTAAAGCTTTGATTTCTACTGTTGTTTTTGAGACCCACCCTTTCTCTTGGCTTTACGGCAGATCAGAGGATTCTTTTTTTTTTTTTTTTTTTGGTTCAATTTAATACTTCAGTTTTCAGGAAGGAGCCAGATCAAGCTTTTTAGGCATTATCTGCCTTGGACGTGCGGAATTAATCGCAGGCTTCATTTTGTAGGAGTCAGTATCAATGGATGGGGGGCTAGCTCAGCCCTTTTGAAAGCAACAGACGGAGGTGGCTCCAATAATGACATTAAGACTGTGGCTACACACTTGCCTTGGGGACTTGGAGTTGGGCTTAATCAAATCTGGATTTGACATTTCACAGCCCACATCAAGGATTTCTGCGAAGGAACATCAGAGCGTTGCCAGCTATGATCTTGCTTTTACTTGGTGCCTCGTCCTGAGAAGCTGAACAGGCCTCGTGCTAATCTTGTTGGTGCTTTGGCCATCTCGGCCCTGCCGCGTAGCGCTCGAAAGCTTCTGGGGGCCACGGTTTCTTTCCGTGACAAAGCATTCATTTGGTGCCTGTCATGCCCCAGGGCCCTGGGCGAGGATCTGGAATAGACAAGATGATGAACAAGACTGAGCTGCAGTTACATATCGTACACGTTACATACAATAGGAGCTACAGAAGCCCCACCTGTGACTCCAAAGCAACCGAGTCCTTTTATTCGTTCATTACCTACCATGTACCATGCAGATGATACGCGCCCTTGAGTCCAGTGGTTCTCCAACTTTAATCCCCTAAGAAGCCCCAGGGATACCAATTTAAAATGGGAACGAGGTATTTGCGCTTTTCATAGGCGGATATTTTTGAGGCGATTGTTCTTTGGGCCATACTTTGAGAAATAATGATAAAAGAGGAAGTGATATGAACAAACAGTGGCTAAAATAGTAATAATAAATGCTGCACCTGTCATAGCGGAGGCTCAAAGGGGAAAGAACTCAGCTCTGTTTGGGAGGCCGGAGAAGGCTTCTGAGGCGAAAATCTAGCTCTTGCAGAATGGTAAATACCACAGGCGGGACTGGAGGGGAGAGAGAATTCCAGGCAGGGAGCACGGCGGGTAAAGGACACCAAGGTGCACGGAGTGTCCCCATTTCAGTGCCCGGTGAGTATCGAGCTGAGAGGGAGAGTCACAGAAACCAGGGAGGAAAGGCAGGCTGGAGGCAGGTTATGGAGGATCTCGAAAGCCGGCGTAGGACTTAGAAGCCATGGCCGAGAAACCCATTTTGTAGCAGGAGAATCATGTGATCAAATTCGCGTTTCAGACAGATCATTCTGGTGGTGGTGTGGTGCTGGGCGGGAAACCAACAAGACAGGAGGAAGGCGACAGTTAGGAGTTTATTAGCGTCAAGTGTAAAAATGATAGGTTTGTTGTCAGGATGGATATGCCAGGTATTCCTTGGTTGTAAAGACATGTACGTAAAGGAAGCTGAACCACCATCCCCAGGAAAGAGTGGGGATCTGAGAGGAGCTGGGCTGCCAGAACCTTGCCCTGGCAGTGCTATTAGCATTAAGCCGGCATTCTCCGAGCCCCCCCCGCCGCCCCGCCCCGCCACCCCTCACCTTTCTCTCCATTCACTGGCTTCCAAAATCTCTTGTATCTACCTCACGTCTTTTTCCAACTCAAAATTTCTACGCCTTGGAAAAAATGAAAGGAACAGATGCAGATGGACACATGTGACCTAACGTGGTAAGTGTAGAGGGGATCCCCGAAGTCGCATCCAGCCTGTGCTTTCACACAGAGGGTGGCTTTGAACAAGGCCTTGTGCACATCAGTGATCCACTTGTTAGTGGGCCCTAAATTTATTTATACCATGGCAGTCATTGGCTGTTTTTAAAAAAATTATCTTTTTACTAATGGAAAAGTCTGAAAGTGATGAATTAATGCCAGGTAATTGATTTTGTGAGGCGCGGCTGGAAAGGAATACAAAGACGCGTAAATGTGGGCTCTTTGTTTCTCTAGCAAGACATCATCAATTCAGAATGATTGGGAGAAAACAATTACTAGCATAAATATATGAATATTCAGAACTGTGGATCATCATAAAGCATTCGGTCTTATTTTCAAGTGTAAGAATTCAAACTTAGCTCCTGTTAGAATTAGATCCTTGAGGGCCTGCCGAAATAAATTATTTAGAGTGATTTGTAATGGACATATCAATTTCTTTTCATGTAAACAGCCCTTCCACGTTTTTAAAATGGTATATTACCCTACACAACTTTAACATTCTCCTTGCAAAAGGTTAATGCATCATTCATTACTTTCACAAACCCATTGCTACATGAAATGAAAGATGAATTTTAAGCTCTGCCCTAGCATCCAGTGCTGCAGATTAAAAACCCATCCTCACCATCTAAGGTTGAGAGAAGCACATTCTGGCCAGCAGCATTCGGAAAAGTCAGAAGAAGTGAGGTTTATTCTGTGCTAGCCCCAGCTTCTTTCCACAGGTTATTATTCTTGTCTCCAAGACTCTAGGTCAGCGTTGGAATCAGGTTTCAAAAGCCTTTGGTTCTGCAAACATCCCAAAGTCATGAAAAATTCTCATTAGCCCATTGGCAGCGTTCCTGGTAAACAGCCAGTTCCCCGCCTTGCCACAACTCGGGGCTGAGAGAACCCAGGGAGCTGCCTGTCGCAAACACTGCACACACGTTCCCATGAAAAACAAGCAAAAGTGGGCCTGGCGGGAGAGGCGGACACAGAGTGTCCATCCATCCCCAGCGCTGCTCTGGCCCATTCCCGATTTCTTTGAGGCTAGCGCTGATCTGCAAGCATTGGAAGGAATCGGCTATAAGGGTTTGTGCCAATTAGCAGGGAGGCCCAGCCTCCCCTTCTTGGCTGCTCCGCAAGGAGCTGGTTGCCCTGTGGTTTGGGATTTTCTTTCCCTCTCCGCTGCAGCTTCTGGGGCCGGGGGCCTAGTCTCTGCAGCGGACGTAGAGGCAGAGGGCGGTGCATCCCGTCCCGGACGAACTGCATCCGTGCCGGTTCCTAGAACTATCTCTGATGCCCTTGAAGGGAGGCCTCGCTGCTGTGGACGGTCGTATTTAGGTGAATAAATTCATGCCCTTCAGGATTTTACAAAGTCTGACCATAGCCTGGTGTAACGTGAATCCCTCAAGACCTGAAAGTCTCGGTTATTCTGGTGGTGGCTCAGTAGGTTGGGCGTCCGACTTCGGCTCAGGTCACGACCTCGCGGTTCGTGGGTTCGAGCCCCGCCTCGGGCTCTGTGCTGACAGTTCGGAGCCTGGAGCCTGCTTCGGATTCTGTGTCTCCCTCTCTCTCTGCCCCTCTCCTCCTCATGCTGCCTGTCTCTGTCTCTCAAAAATAAATAAATGTAAATAACAATAATAATAAAAAAATTAAAAAGTCCCGAGTATTCTGTTCTGTCCTCACAGGAATACCTTTTAATCCACACTATCCACTTAGCAGCACTTTCCTGGACTCTGCAGGTCTCTTCCGTGTCTTTTGAGAATTCCATTGAGGGAGCAACTTGGTATAATGGGTAACCTCGTGATCCTCGGCGTTTGTAAGTCCGCAGATCAAGCGGAGGCTCGGCCAGGAAGTGGCTCTGTGACCTGGGACAAGGTGCTTACCTTTACTGAGCCTATCTCCTTGGCAGTAAAGTTAGAAGACCAACAGCACACTCTTTATCAGGTTGTTGTAAGGAATAAATAAATGAACACGTGTGCCCATTAGAATAGCGCCTGGTCCCGACAAACGGAAGCACGGTAGTGTGGAAACACAAATATAACTAGACAACTGAGTTCTTCCCTTCTTTACGTGAGTGTTTGGCACACGGCAATCTATGCATTTGCTCAGAATACACTCCCGGAATTTTTCCGACCCAAAATAAGTTGCAGTTGAATCCATCCAGCTTTGAAGTGGTAACTGCTCAAACAGCGTTGACTTTGCATGTACTGGATGCAGGAGCACACCGGGCACCTTATTGGAAGCCATATTTATTATTTACAGTTCATTCAAGACTCCCTCTCATCTGGGCAGTGATGTCTCCAAGAACAAACCAAAGTCTTTATTCTTAGAAACCTTCCAGTTCGCTCGAGTATGTGCATAGTTACCACAAGCGTTGCTCTACTGTATTAGTCGGTGTTTAAATACTGTAACAAACAGTTCCAGTGTCTCAAAGCTTTGTTTTTATCCGTGTGGTATTAGTGTCTACTGCTGTGTAGCAAATGGCCCTACAACTTAGCAGTTGAAAGCAAGCATGCATTATCTCTCACAGTTGCTAAGAATCAAGAACCCAGGAGCAGTTTAACTGGGTGATTCTAGGTCGGTATTTCTTGCGAATTACATTCAAGCTATCTGCTGGAGTTGTAGGTTAACAACTCCTAAACTAGCAGGCCTCGACTCCTCTGGCTGTTGTATGGAAGTCTCCATTCCTTACCACGTGGGTATCTCCACGGGCTGCCTAAGTAACCCCAAGATATGGCTGCTGGCTTCCTTGAGAGAGAGAGAGAGAGAATGCACGAGAGAGCATCCAACACAAAAGCTACAGCCTTTAATAACTCAACCTAAGAAGTGACATACCGTCCCTTCTGCCATATGCTATTGGTCCCACAGACCGACCCCGGTACCATATGGGAGGTAGATACACACAAGGGTATGAAAAGCAGATGTGACTGTTGGACTGGCTACCACACCATGAATATGTGTGACAGTCTACTGTGAGTCATTGTCTATGGGAGATGGAAAGAGGCAGAGTCGGTGTGCTCACACATTTTTATTCCAGGACCTAACCTCCTTCCATCCAGTGGTTCCCCCTTATGCCCTTGGCATTCTCCACCTTGACCCTGTGTCTTTCCAAAGCATCAGAAGCCTAGTGTAGAACACTTCTGTAGGGTTGCCCAATAGACCTAGTAGCCAGACTTGAACATTGTATACATTACTTTGGCCGACATTCCACTGGCCAGAAACCACCCAAATTCAGGGGGGACTGGGAAATGTGTTCTATCTGGGACTTTGGATTAAAAAGGAATGGGATTTGGTGAATCTCTTTTCTACTTGAAAAGAGATTGCACATTTAAACAGCTTACTTAAAAAAAAAAAAAAAAGCAGTCTGTTCAGTTTTATACAACAATAAGAAAATATGATTGCCCACCACTACAGGACAAAGCAGCTGATTGATTGCATATTTTTACCTTTTCAGTGCATTTTAAATGTAGCCTCTGTTTAAGGGTCCCATAAGCAGGTGGTGGAGAGCAGTTCCTGAACCATTAAGTTTGCTGCTTTTTCAGGAATACTAGTAGGATGCCGGCAGGAACAAGTCTTGCCTTGTTTCCCAAGTGGGAAAAGAAGAAAGTCTTTGTTCCCAAGCAAATGAAAATACAAATCACAAGACTAAAATTATGAATGCAAAACAATATATTAAAATGTGGCTTGCGTGTAGTATTTGCATGCATTTTAATATGCATCTGTCATTCCCTTTGCTAAATTCAGCAGGCGCTGAAAATATTAAACAACTGAGTACAATTAATAATTAGAGGAATTGTTTTAAAATATATTTTAACCCATCCACGTTTCTATTGCCAGACCTCTTGGTCTGGCAAGGCTCTAAGACGTCAGATCAGATAGTTTTATTGGTCAGATTTCAGATCTTTGTGGCCTGAGAACAATTCACAAAAATGTTTTTATAAATTGATGTGCTAACACGCAAATGATTGTAACATACGACGAAAACCATTTCTAGGATAGAAAAATCAAATCCAAATTTGAAAGCTGGAAAAGGCTTCAGAGTCTCTTTGGATCAGATGTTCTCATCTCTCCTACTCATTTGGAAGTCTGGCTGTAGTTATTCTCCATCCGATGAATGAATTTCTCATCCAATGAATCCACGAGAAATTTAAGAGCACTTTTCTGCGAAACCCCAATTCGCAAAACCTTCGGCTCCATTTATCTTTGCAGCTGAAGCTCTCAGAATCAGTTTGCCCCTTTCTGGGGTTCCTTTACCTGGCTTTCTATTGGAGCAAACCCCCAAAAGAGAAATCACTTTTCGGGCAGTAGCAAAAAGGAACCGAATTTCAGCCAGCCTGAGAATCCTTGCTCTCCGCCTATCAAGGGAAGAATGTATTTCACGAGAACATAGCTCTAAGTCATAAACTTGAAATCCATCAAACTCTTTGTTGTTAATTGGCACTTACCTCACCTGAGGGCCTTTGCCAAGGAGGCAGAGGGGTTTAATGGGGAAGGAAGAAAGGAAAGAGCCTGGAGCTCTGGAAAACAGCTCCAGCCACATGTGATTTTCAGCTGGGGGGCTTCCCACCCCTCAGGATGCCAGGGCAACAAAGTGGCCTATGTGTTTTCTCAAATGTAGGCTGTTTGTTTGGGGGGTAATGCTCAGACTGGGGCCTGAGTGATAACTGCTTCATGTAATTATTAAGACAGCTTGAACACTATGCCCCTCTTTGTTTCGGCCTCCAGATGACGGCTGTCTCACCGCTGTTTGTGCCAGTTTTATTTCAAAGCACTTTTCTTTCCATATTTCAAAGGTCAGTGTGTTTACTTGTGGCCAAAAAAGAGCCTGTGTGTAAGAGCAAGAAACACATGTGGTTGAGTGGCAGAACTGGATGAGGAGTCAGGAGAACTGGATTTGAATCCTAGATTGGCTTCTAGATAAGTGAGGGAACTAAAAGTATTTGACCTCCTTTTTTCATTACATGGCGGGGGGTGGGGGGGGGTAAATAGTATCAATGGTCTCTTTTAGGGGGAAAAAAATTCCAGAAGTCTGGTGTAAGAAGAAGAAATGTAGGTATTTCCAGTAAAGAAACATTATCAAATACGCAGCCAAGAAAATATCCACTTCATCTTCTCAAAATGGAAATATTTCCCCCTTCAAAGAAAGCAGGCTGGATATTCTGGCCACCTTCAGAAACCTTGAGATTGTTTTTGGTCAAGGAATATTCGCGCAGGGAAATAAAGCAAACCACAAACACTTCCTCAGGAGTCTTGGTTGGCTTTTTGACATCATTACTTCGAACATCAAGGCTGATCAGACAGTTACCTGCCCATATAGGAAATATTAGTGTTTCTATTATGAGTATTTGAAAACAGCATCAAATTTCAATTACGCAAGCTTAATAACTATTTCAAATGTTCTTCGTGATTCATCTTCTTTTGATCTGTGTTTTCCCCATCTATCTTCCTTTAATTTTCTGGGTCTCGAGCTCCCGGGGAAAAGAGATGAATAAGCCATTGAGATGGTAGAGAACATGAATTCTGAAGCTAGATTTCCCTGGGTTCAGAGCTTAGTTCAACCACCAATTAGCTGTGTGGCCTTGCATCATTTACTTAAACTCTCTGTGCCTCTGTTCCTTGTCTATTAATACAGAGGTCATGGGGCGCCTGGGTGGCTCAGTCGGTTGAGTGTCCGATTTCGGCTCAGGTCACGATCTCACGGTTCATGAGTTCGAGCCCCGCATTGGGCTCTGTGCTGACAGCTCGGACCCTGGAGCCTGCTTCGGATTCTGAGTCTCCCTCTCTCTCTGCTCCTCCCCTGCTCGCACGCTGTCTCTCTCTCTCTCAAAAATAAATAAAGATTAAAAAAAATTTTTTTTAATTACAGGGGTCATAAGGATGGAATGGATTGACATGCGTGATGCAGATAGAAGAGTGCCTGGCACTTAGCAAGCATTCAAATGTTAGCAGTCATGAAAAAGACTCCCCCTTTCCGAAACGAATTCTACCTTTGGGGAAAAAAAAAAACCAACCTTCTCTTTTGTGCTACTATTTCTCTCCTTGAATCAATCCACCTACACCTGTGGAAATAAAAAAGTAAATTTGCAAATGCCAAGGGAACAGTGCCTGTGCTGGAAAAGGCGGAAGAGAGGGAACTAGAAAAAGAGAATACATGAAATGTCTCAAACTTAATCTTCCAGTTACTGTGAATTTCCAGCCTCCGAGAAGTAAGGGTGATATCCGCTTTGAGTTTGCACAAGACAAACGGAATTGTCACCACTTGACCAGTAAAAGGCATGGCAATTCTTGGCTGTGACTCCAGGAGTGGAAGTGGGGAGGGAAGCACAGGGAGAGGAAGAGGAAAGTGCATTGAACACCTTGTCTAAGCCTTCCGTTTCTATCTCATTGAATCCACTGCTTGGATATTATTCCCTCTATTTTACAACCAAAGAAAAGGTTCAGGGAAGTGAAGTGCCTTTGCAGTCTGTTCGGCCAGCCAGGGGTGTGGCTGTGATGTTAACCCATTTCTATTGAATGCAAGATCCTTACTTTTTTTTTTTTTAAGTTTATTTACTTAGGGGGAGGGGGGCAGAGAGAAAGGGAGAGAGAAAATCCCGAGCAGACTTTGCAGGCCTTGCGCTGTCAGTGGAGAGCCCGATGCAGGGCTCGAACTCATGAACTATGAGATCGTGAACTCGGAGATCATGACCTGAGCCGAACTCAAGAGTCGGATGCTTAACTGACTGAGTCATCCAGACGCCCCACCCAGCAAGAGCCTTACTTTGGTCTCCTTCCTACATCACCTTCTCAGGAAAGACCTGGCCAGGAGCATAATAGGCTGAATCTGGACTCCAGATGATCTGTTACTACATGGATGGTATTAGTGGGAGGCTCTCGTATTTTTTCTAAGCCATTTATTTCTACCCCTGTTCAAATGAATAGACTCATGGGGGTCTTTGCCGTGAACCATGTAACTTTGGGCATCAAGGAGAGGAGTAATTCCCTTTCATTGCTAAAGTCAGAACTTCCACTTTGGTCACAGCCATTTGGGCAGCGGCCTGCTCTTCCTTTCCCATCCTTCAGGATCTTTGTAGAAGCAGAGATAGAGATCTTTTTTTTTTTCCTTCCCCGTAACCTACCGCGCCGTTTGGACATCCAGATTGGTGCCGCCTCAGTGGGTTCCTGATGCAAGGAAATTGAGCACATCCTCCTCTTTATTTGCAGGATATCGAGGGCGCCAGACATTGTGAAAATTTCCCTTTAAGTTATGAGGGGAAAGCAGAAGAACGCCATATGAACCCCACTCTGGGTAGTGTGGGATAGCACAAAACATCTTCATGGAGATAAAGAGAGCTTGGGCATATGCAGTCCTGCTCGGTCATGACTTGACTCCCCCTCCCTTCTTCATCGCCTTGGAGCAAGTATGGCCCATATTGGTAGAAATATGGCAAAAGAAACCCCTGTTATTTTCTTCATACCTAATTATTTCATTGAATTCAACCAGGTTTTCTAAACCTGTTTGTGTGTGTTTAGACATACGGCATGAGTAATTTGTGAGCACTTACCAAGAACTCTCATCCAAATTTCTTTCAAGAAAGATGCCAGGACCTCATTCTCAATTCTGTTACCGAAGCTGTGATTTTCCCATTTTAGAGTTGAGATGCTAAAGCTAAACAGGAGTATGGATTTCACTTTCAATAAAATCACTGGCTGGTAAAACCCAAATTAAAACAGAGCATTGGAAATCAAGCTGCCTTTTCCTATTAGAACTAACAAGAGCTGTTTCATTTTTCAAATCAAAAGTCCTAGATACTGAAATCGTATTTGTAGGGAATGCTAAGCATTATGAAAAACACAGACAGTCATCACGAGCTTGCGTGTTTTGTGGTTGCTGGGACGTTTTAACGACAAAGCAGAGGACAGGTGCACATAACACATCAACATTTTAATTGAAGAATAAAGGCAGACAGAAGACATGAAATGCTCCAAAGCATTTAGGAGAGAGAACGCTTCCTCTTGAGATTCGATCGTGACCTCATTGTTCAGGGGAGAAAAAAAAAAAAAAAAGCTACTCTCCATCTCTTTTCTAACGATCTCGCTTCCCTTCCCTGCATATGTTTCTCTTCTGGCTGCGGTTTTCTCCATTTCTTCTTGGTCATGACCTTAATAGTAATAATAACAACAATGAGAACTTTGTTTGGCTTGGTGCCCCTTTAGTCCCTATCTAAAAAAGAGATTCTCAAGCTGGCCTCCATACAAAGCTTTCCATGTATATTTCTAATAGTATTTTTTTTTTTTTTCTGAGATTTGGGTCTATAGCTTTCATAAACATGCAGAGAACTTGTCATCGTCCAGAAGAAGTTAAGCCAAACAAACAAACATTGAAAAAAAGATATGACACCCTTGTGGTCCATCTTTCTTGTACTGCTATTTTGTTTCAACAGGGCTTTTGATAAAAGCTAATGAGCAGTCAATTCAAGGTTAAATTGTCTGGTCATAGTGGATATGGTGCCACCTATAACTGTGGATATTGTAAAGAGATGGGATCACTTGGACATTCCACCATCTACCTCAGTTCCAACTCATCTTCCCTCCCAAACCATTTCCCTTCCACTATGATGTCATGACCTGTCCATTCTCTTAGGCACCCTTGCTTGAGATCTAAGTTGTTTTGGAGTCTTCCCTGACCTTTATCTCTCCTGTGTAATCAGTTGGCAATCCTCTTAGGTCACCTGCACAGGTCTTTTACATACCACTCTTCCATTTCATCATTAAAAACCAGCATAGTCTACCATTGGTGGTTTTTATCATTGGCTGGACATTAGGATTACATGGGGAGCTTTTAACATTATACAGAAGCTTACATTCTAGACCCAGAGAGTTCCATATAACTCCTCTGGGATAGAGCCCAGGCATTTGAATTTTTTAAGAGCTCCTTAGGGTGCAGCCAGTGCTGAGAGTCACTTGTGTACCCTAGTGATTTGACTAGGGTATATATATATATATATATATATATATATATATATGTATTTTACTATGTGAAACTTCATAAATGGGGAAATATATATAGTTTATATATGCTATATATATATGTACTATAAGAGTCTTCTAGCTGGTGATCTTGTATCCAATCTTGCTACTCGCTATCTTATTCCATATTTTCTCTCCCCCAGATTTATCTTCTCAACATCTTAATTTTCTCATAGCTTTCTTTGATAGGAAACCCCATTGCCATTCATTGTCTGGAGAGGCACTTAAATTGTTCCGTGGGGCTTTAGGGCTTCCCCACAATCCCATTGGGACCTCTAGTTGAGGGAGGATGAAGGAATACTGCTCTGAAGCTTCTCTCTCCTAGTTTTGCAAATAAGACCCTCCAAGATAAAGTGGCTTGACTTGCTTAAAGACACAGTCAGTGGTAGAGATGGATCTAGAGCCAAATCCCCTTCCCCTTGACCCGTTTTCTAATTCGAAATGCTGAGTAGGCCAAGGAACATAGTAACTAGTGATAGAAGTCAATGTCGGGCCTTTGCCGTGTTTCTCCACTTGTTAGCTTTATTCTGCTTCCGTCTGTTTGGAACATCTTCAGCAGGTGTATCTACGTCTTTAGGAAAATCAAAAGTGATGGAAAGATTTGGCTAGTCCAATTTGTCATGATTTGTTGACGGCAGCCCCGGGGGTGGTGGGACCTGTAACTCTGGAGCCTTGGTGCTGCGCCTGTCAACCTAAGAACATGGTGTTGAAGCACAGTGTGTTTGGCTACAGCCCCAGAGTCTGTCCACAATACTTTATATTAAACAACTTTACGATACACTCTATGGGTTATCCAAATAGCAGCTTATCTGTGATTCAAGAAAGGCTGAATGCTTTACCTGCCCCCAAACATCATCTTTACCCTCCTGCCACATTACACAAAGTTCTTAGGGTTGGTCATCCCTCCTGGGGATAAAACAATCTTGACTTTTCTAAAATGCTAATGTGATACCCCAAAAGCATAACATTGACTTATCAACATCCATTAATACTTTAAACTAGATTTGATTTTTTTTTTTTTTTTTAATTTTCACATGGTTCAGAGCAAAGTCCTGAGGGAACAGAACTTTGGGTAAAAGCTGATTGATGAAGGGCGAGCATGGAGGGGAGTAGTGAAAAAAATCTGGAGGTTGGGTGCAGTGTTCTAAGAGGAACCTAGAGAAAGCAAAATCGACAGATAGTGCCAAAGGGTAAGTTTTGCCTGATTCCCAGTTTTGGCAAATTCAACATTTTCCTGAGTTCTCCTTGCTTAGCTCCCTTTCTTTGTTGATTTTGCCTGGCATTGGCTAAAATGCTGAAAATTTGGAAAAAGATAATACCAATCACTGTAGCTAATACTTGTTGAGCACTCTATGCAGCAGACATCGCTGAAAACATTTTACAGGCATCAGCTTATTTTGTCCTCCCTGTAACATTTGGAGATTAGATCCAGTAATATCTCCACTTCGTAGATGATGAAACTGAGGCCCAGAAGTTTGAAGAACGTCCCGAAAATCATCCAGCAGGTAAATGGTGAAATCAGAGTTCCAACCCAAGAAGTCTGGTTCCATGGCCTACGTGCTTAATCCCTGTGATCTACTGTCTCTCAAAATCACAGCATTCATAAGCAAATGGTGAGGCTCATCTTCAAATCCAGACAGTCTGATTCCAGATCATCCCACTATAATGCCTCCTAGGCTGGAACGGATCTTTCAAGTGTATCATGATTTTGCAGTCAAGGACGCTGTAGTGGTCCGGAAAAATTTTCTTGATTTAGGATCTTTCTAAAGTTGTAGTAGTCTGGTGTCTTAATAACAGTGCTCTATTGATTTAATATAAAATGCCAATCTGACAAAGGCAGTTGAGTACAAAACTCACAAAGCGTTGTGCAAAATCCCTGTCCAGCTGTTACTGTCCCGTACTGAAATGGGGAATCCAGACAAAATTACTTCTTGTCTCTGTAAAAGGTCAGCTGAAATAAAAATTGTTTAATATTTCTTTTTCCTCTATATAACCAAACATTGCTAGTGCCCAGGGAACATCAAAGATAAACCCGAAATCTTGGATTTAGGAAATCGCTACACCACCTTCGGTTGTATTTTGCAAGGCCCTCCATAGGGCTTTCGGGATATTATCTAATGAATCCTCATTGACATTCAGCCAGGTTTTCACCCCATGGAGTGTCACCTTCCTGCTAAGAAGAACTTCCCTGGAAATAAAGCAGATGGCAGGTGTCAGATTAATGTAAAAATGTAGCTGTAGTTTGGAGAAAGTCTTGCTTAGTGCATCCCTTCCCCTGTAAGGATGGAACGAATTCTGGTAAGATGGTCCATTTGGGGGCTGGAGAGAAGAAGAAAATGTCCTTTAGGCCAGTGCTACTGGAGCTCAACTTCTTGATGATTCTCTGGGAGCTGAGAAGATGGAAACAGAATTGCTGAGGGAAGGGGGGGTGGGAAAGGCTGGGAAAAGGAACAGGAAAGTTTAAATGATATGTAAACTACAGAGGCTCCATCTTGAAAATCCCTTCCTCTTTTCTTCTAATAATTAGCTATGTTCACACCCAAATTAAATCATTTCTCCCTACTTTCAGGAAATAAATGTGAAACAAACAAAAACAAAAAAAAATGATACTCTTGTTTCATCAGAAAAGGTTCTTTTCTGTTATTCTCAAGTCTTCAGGAGGGAAATGCTTCATCCACTCTCTTAATAGATTTGACCTATCTTTGCTTGGGAACATCTTTCATTTCCATGGAAGCCTTAAAGAAACCATAAGACACCGCAGCAGAAATTCCTAATCTTTTTGTTGAGGGAAGCTGCTTTTCATTTCCCCTAAAGCTTGAAGGTCAAGGGGTGGGGGTGGGGATTTCCAGCAGATGTTTTATTCCTCCCTGGGGAAGCTGTCAATCCTTAGGCCACTCACTGGAGCGTTATCAGATCAGGCTTTGAGCTCTATGAGCAGACTTTCACCGACTGCTTGAGGACTCTTGTACAAGGATTCTTCCATTTGATGAGAAATGGAAAAAAAAAAAAAAAAAACTTAAAAAGAAAGAAAGGAAGAAAAAGCAATGACTTGCTTTTTCACTTCCCCAGAACATGTTCTGAGCACCAACTAAACTCATTTGCCACCAGAGTTGGTCAAAACAGTGAAGTTGACATAGTTTAGCCTCTGGAATTCTTTTGTCTTTGCTTTGTATCATCCTTGCACATCCCAGACGAATTTTCATATAAATGCCCTTATTGCCCTGGGCAGAGTTTCCAGGCTTGCTGTGCTGATCGAGTGGGACGTTCAGCTAGCCTTCGTCCCTTAGAGTGGCATCTTCTTGCCTGAGTAGGAACTTCCCTGGAAATAAAGCTCTGAGGAAGGTGTTCACAATCCTACTGTTTGTTCTTAAGCCACTCATATTTCTTGAGTTTTCAAGGTACAGACTATACTTCTGTTCTGAATTAGACATATGATACAGAGATGGAGAAACCGTTTGAGCTGTCCAGGTGGCCATGCTAGATGGTTCCCTAGGAATAACCTATGGAAGAGTACATGGGCATCCAAATTCAACCACAGAATTGCATATTTTAGACTTAAAAGAAATGTCCATGGATTGTTTGATCCCATTCAAACATCTTCCTCAGTGGTAGAACATTTGACTGCAAACATCTTGGGTAGCATGACCCCATTTACCAGATGGCAAAATAGAGGCTCAAAGAGACTAAAGGCCATATCCAAGGTTTTTCTGGTCATCTTTAAGACTAAAAGATAGGGGGCTTAGGGCCCTTATCTTTTACCTCCTTCTTCATGCTATCTTTCTCTTCTTTTCCCTGTGACTTGCCAGGGATATCACCAAGCTGATAGCTTGGTGTTTTGCTCTTGTGGGGATCTTTCCCAAATAGCTGAGTGATTCCCCAAAACATCAGATGGGTGACACTTTTGTTGGATCAGTCAAGTTCCCAGGTCTTATTTCCTATATGCTGCTTGTAGATGGCCCCACTCAGTCTACACTAGACATTGGTGAGTGAGTAAGAATTTTTCCAGTAATGGTTATTATAAACTCCAGAGCTATATACAAATTACTTTCATCATCACTGTTATAGAGTTTAGGGAGAGTCAGAGAGAGAGAGAGAAGATAGACAGTGGGGGTTTGTTTGTGGAGTTTCTATTTAGCGTGTATCTTTGCAACAACCAAGTAGTATGTGGAGTTCTAGATACAAGGTTGAAGTACAGATTCTGTACTTGAACTATGGATTTTGAATTACTCCAAACAGAGACAAAGAATGCTCTGCAGTTGATATAAAAATACCCATTCCCACACAGACAAATGTGGGAAAGGGAACCATATGGAACGTGAGAGAGAATGGCCATATTTGAGAGAACCAAATGAATCCAAGGAAGAGATACAAAATAGAATCGAGATAGAGACATTTCTCTTAACCTCAGTAGCCAACACTTTCCAATTGCTCTGTTGAAAGAAGTAGAAGCTTTTTAAAAATGAATGTTATTATCTAATACCATTATGAATTTATATTATTCAATATTATTGTAAACTTGTGTTATATACTCATACCGTGCTCATTATCTATTACTGGGTAACAAATTTGCCCGAGATTTGTTGGCTTAAAGCAGCAAACGTGTATTATTTCACAGTTTCTGAGAGTCAGAAATCCCAGAGTGGCTTAGCTGGGTCTTCTGGGTCAGCATCTCTTGTGAGGTCCCAGGCAAGGTATCAGCCAGGGCCTGCCACATCATCTGAAACCTTGGATGTGCTTGGAGCATCTTCTGCCAAGAAGGCTTACTCACTGGAGTCATCGATTTCTCACTCATGTTGTCTGGAAGTCACAGTTCTTAGCCACACAGACATCTCTACAGACCTGCCTAGGTGGCTTCAAGATATGGTAGGTGGCTTCTCCCAGAGTAGAATGGTCCAAGAGACCGAAAGAGAGAGGCACACAACACTTAACATGGAAACGGCAGTCTTTTTTTTTTTTTTTTTGGTGGGGGGGGAGGGTACTGTGGTAAAATATACATAACATAAATTTATCATTTTCACCGCTCTTAAGCGTGCACATCAGTAGCATTAACCATCACCACTATTCACTTTCATCAACCCAAAGAGAGGCTCTATATCCACGAAGGAGTAACTCCCCATCCTCCTACCCCATCCTCTGGTAGGTCTCTTTTCTGCTTTCTGTCTCTATGAATTAGCCTACCTGAATACCTCACAAAAGAAGAATCATAATATTTATCCCTCTGTGTCTGGCTTATTTCCCTCAGCACAGTGTTTTCAAGATTCATCCATGTTGTAGCATGTATTGGAATTTCATTCCTTTTTATGACTGACTACCGTTCCATCACGTACACATACACATTTTGTTTATCCATTCATCTGTCAGTGGACATTTAGATTGTCCCCACCTTTACTGCAGTCTTTTGATAGCCTAATCTGGAAGTGTAATCTACCCGCTGGAAGGAAGTCATTCAACTGAGCCCACACTCAGGGGAAGAGGGAGGAGAGAAATATCAAAGAATTTGTGGATGCATTTCTCGAAGAATAGAAGACACTTAAGTTAATTTTACCAACTGCCCACCATGCTTTACATGGGGCTTGGTCATTGTTCTTAATTCTCCTGCAGGTTTTATAAAACCTTGAGTTTAAGAAACTTTCTGGGGACTGCATCCGGAGTAGCTCCAATCAGCATAGTGATGAAAATGGGCAAACCCGAGAAATGACATGCCTGATAACCATTGCCCTAAAAGGCTTATTTTGGTACAGGAGGCATTATAGATATGAACCTAATTTCTCTGCCCCTCTCGGGCCTGGGTTTACCAGCAGGAAGCATGAAAGGAGACCTGCCTCGTGTTTCCTTCTACTGTGTGTGAGTCGGTGCACTTCCCAGGTGGTCGTGGCTGAGGTGCGTGTGTTTAGAGCATATTCAGAGTCATTCCCGTTGGCGTCCATCTTTGTGTGTAGTTGAAAGAAGGCTTAGAAATGAGGAAGAATGAAATATGGCCCTTTGTAGCAACGTGGACGGAACTGGAGAGTGTGATGCTAAGTGAAATAAGCCATACAGAGAAAGACAGATACCATATGTTTCCACTCTTACGTGGATCCTGAGAAACTTAACAGAAACCCATGGGGGAAGGGAAGGAAAAAAGAAAAAAGAGGCTAGAGTGGGAGAGAGCCAAAGCATAAGAGACTCTTAAAAACTGAGAACAAACTGAGGGTTGATGGGGGGTGGGAGGGAGGGGAGGTGGGTGATGGGTATTGAGGAGGGCACCTTTTGGGATGAGCACTGGGTGTTGTATGGAAACCAATTTGACAATAAATTTCATATATTAAAAAAAAAAAGAAAGAAAGAAGGCTTAGACTGTAATGACAAAAATCACAACAGGAAGAAATCATCCCCTACCCTCACGGTTGTCCCTTTTCTTAAGCCTGTCAGTGCTCCCACTTCCTTCTTTTAAGACTGGCACCCCAAAGCTGAGCTCTTTTGCCTTTTTAATTTATTACGCTACCTCCATTTTCTGTTGTGTGATGAATGTGAGGAATTTGGAAGTCGTTTGCAAAGATGAAGGCAGGGAGGAGGAAAAAGCAATTACCTCATGCCGATTATACCAGAAAATAGTGGAGGTCCCCTTCCCGCAGCCTTTCTGTCCATTTTTCTTCATTACTATCATGGTGGCCGCTCTCCTCATTACCCGACACATTTCTCTTCATTACCAGCTGCGGTGATGGGGGTGATGACGAGTGCTATTTACAGCTGGAATTCTGTGAAGGGCCCTGCAGATGAATAATAATGATTCAAACAGATATGTGGAGGCCAAAAAAAGACAAATGATTACAGGGAAGCTATTGTGTCCCTGAAAGGCAGGGAGGTAACTTCTTCGGAAGGGAGAGGGGGCTCATGGTCCTCAGTCAGGGACCGTCCTGCAGTGTTGGGCTGGCACGGCTTATCTAAGGTACTCAGTTTGAAAAACCATGATTCACTGAAACCATCAAACACGTGCATAGGCCCACTGGACCCCTAGCTTCATCTGCCAGGGAGAAAGCAGGGCCTTCCTTGGGTCCATGCTAAAAAAATGTCTCACCACAAACCCTTCCCTCACAGCCCTCCACCCTTGTATCCAGCTATCTCCCTATCTGGGGCAACCTTGTTAGGTCAATATTCATAAGGCACATTAGCTCTCATTTATCTGTCTGTGTATCCACATATATGTGTATGGTTGTACCTATCTACCTACCTGGATTAGTCAGGGTTGCACAAAGAAACAGCACTGGCAAAAAATGTGGAGAGAGAGAGAGTTTTTAAGGAATTGACTCATGTGATTGTATAGGCTTAGACAGTCCAAAATCTGATGGGGTAAATCAGCAAGCTGGAGACTCGGGGAAGAGTTGCAGTCCTAGTTCAAAGGAAGTTTGCTGAGAGAATTCCTTCTCATTCAGGGAAAGTTAGCCTTTGGTCTATTAAAACTTCCAACTGATTGGATGAGGCCCACCCACATTGTGAGGGTAAGCTGCTTTACTCAAAATCCACTGATGTGAGTGTCAATCTCATCCAAAAAACACTTTCCCAGAAACATCCAGAATAATGTTTGATCAAATATCTGGGCACTGTGGCCCAGCCAAGTTGACAAATAAAATGAACCATTTCTCTATCTATCTATCTATCTATCTATCTACTTATCTGTCTAGACCAACAAGTTACAAAGAATCTGTGACCCACAAATAAGGGTGCTAAATTGAGTTTTTACCTAACTAATGATGAGTCTTTGACTTGGGCTATTAAGATTCTTTCTGGAGTGTGGGAGATCCAGCAACTCTAGCCAGGAGCAGAGTGCTGCCTTCCATCTTCCCTCCTTGAAGACACTTGAATCAAGGGGAGTAATTACTCCAGGGGCAGAAGGGGCCCCGTGAGTTTGGAGGAGGGGCAGGGTGTAAATATGACTGGGAACTGTGGTGAATTCTTTATTAAAGAAGACCTTTCAACTTAATTATCTAACTGCTGCTCTTGCTTTGACTTTCGCACTAGCAATGGCTCTCACAGCTATCCCGTGGCAACCTTGCCCAGCTCGAAAAGGTGTTGAAACGGGCCGCAGAACTTCCAAGCCAGGCAAGCCAGAGCAAGTCGACTTCCCAGAGACGGGCTCATGAGCAGGCCTCTGGAACCCCTGCTAGGCTGGAGCATTTGGGAAGAAGGCCCTGGAAAAGATTTCCACTCGAAGGGCACTGCCATTTGCCAAACTCTGCTGGTGTGTGCAGCCTGTTAAGAATGATAGAGGCGGTGTTTCCAGCACAGCAGGCTTTCAGGATGAGACAGAGGGATGAAAGGGTACAATATGAAAACAGCAGGTGAGAATAGATGTATCACACAGGGAAAAGATGTTAGAGGAATACTGAGGTATATTAATTCTCCCCAGGCCCCCTCAAATTCAGTAGCGTCAGTGAAAGCAAAAATATGCTCTCGAATTAGGCCCAGGCTCCTAACAAGTGCCATAGCACCATCTGCTTAGTAGCAAAAGGCATAGGAGGTGGGAAAGACAGACCCGCATGCCAATCGATGATATTTTCTTCAATAACCTTGATTGCCTCGGGGGCCCTCCCAAGCTGTCATGTGTGGACAAGCTCAGGGAATTTGATATCTCCTACGTGATGCTTCTCCAGACTTAGGCTACTCCTGTGGGCAAAATGGCATTTGCCCAGTGGCTTTGGGATAATTCTCACTTTTCTGAGGGCTTGAAACAAGCAAGTGGCAACTCTTTGGCACCTGGAAAATCCTTCCTAAAGACCTGGGTCTACAGAGGCTGTGGGCAGGTTGTCGGACCCTGCCCAGGACAAATCGTTCACCATCGAACAAGGGTGTGATCTTGTACCTTGACACCTATCTCCTTCTAACTTCAGTGAAACAAGGACAAACAAAAGGTAAATACCCCGTGGGTGTGTGAATCAACTATATCCCTGAGAGATAGGGCTCAGGGATTTCCTTAAATAGCCAGCCTTTGGTATTTTGACTTCGGTCTTGTGATTTATTTTCCGTAGTGCTTGAGCCACTTACCATTTTCCTAAACCAGTTTCCCGAGCCCCTGAGCAGGGAGCATGCTATGACGGTCTCCCCGATCTGGACGCGAATAGCTTGAGTCCGTCGTGACTTTGTTCTCTCCTGGCACCAGACATCCATTTGGAAAACTTGGACGAAGCAAATTTCATCATGCTTCTCCTCGCTGTCCCCGGGTCATCTTCTCCAGTGTCATGGATTCAGCCGCCACCGACGGAATGATTACCTCCATCCCAATCCCTATCAATCTTTAGAGTCCCAGACTTTCTTTGAAGGTTCAGCCTGGACTTATCAACCTGAATGTGAGATGGGCGCCTCAGACAACCTGCTCAAAACTGAACCTACCCACCCCCAAACGTGTTCTCTTTTTATTTCCTACTTCTGTTACTGGTACCCCACTGCACCAGTCACAGGAACTAGTCACCTTTTACTTCTCCACTTCTACCCATCCTCACACACATCCGACTTATCACCAAATTACGTGAACTTAACATTTCGAAGAGTTTTTTTTTGTTAATGTATCTGGTTGGGTTTTTTTTTTTTTTTTCCATTCTTATGACCATTACCATAATCCAAGCTCTTGGAAGTCCTCCTGCTTTATTGTAACTAGTCTCTTCTGCCTCAACTCGTTTAAGACTGTATACAATAGTTTAAATAATTGATCTAAAATGCTTTAAATCTTTGAACGCGCCCCCCCCCCCCCTTCATTTACCAAACCAAGCACTAAACTACTTATCCAGGCCCTCTTTGACTTCCCTCTCCGGTATTATCTCCCAATAACTCTCCCTGTCCCTTTCCACTCTTGTAATGCCTTTTTAATTCCCCACATGGGCCATGCAAGCTTCCCTCTCTGTGCCTCTGCGGGAGTTATTCCTTCAATCTGGAACACTCATTCCACCCTTCTTCACAAGCTAATTATGCCTGACTCATCTTTAATACTCAGCTAAAGCATTAGCTTTTCCAGGAAACCTCTTGTGAACCCTCCAAATGGAACAAGGACCGTTCCTGTCTGTTATTCCCCATAACACTCTGTAGATATATCTGTTACCCTTCAGGGCCATTTCTCTCGCTACATTTTTAAGACCCTTTCTAAAAATCTTTACTCTCAAAGTTCCTAGAATAGAATGGCAGTGGGCATGGGACTATTTTATTTTGCACTTAATTCCTATGTCTTTGTGTTTTTAGACCATTAAATATTATTAATTCTACCACAGATTCCTTCAGTTCACAAAACCATCATAATATCAGAGTTTATTGTACATGGAACATCCCTGTCCTAAAGATCTCCAAGGGTCTTCAATATCTCCACTCTTGAAAGCCACATATCTCCATAACCCACAACATCTAACTCCCTAATACCACTGACCTCCTTGAAAAGTGACTTTTGGATCAAGTGTCTCTCTGCGATCTGTTTCCAATATGGCTGACATTTCTAACTGACTGACATGACTTACTGTCTTGGCTGCAGTTTCGGGGTTCCACCAATCATCATCAGAACATGAAACAAGAAAAGCAAACTAGCAAAATAACATCTTAGATTATGTTAGGGACCCCATATAGGCGTTGCTGGGACACAGGAAGTCTCCAGAGAATATCTAAGATTCAGAAAGGGACCCTCTGCCAGCTTGCCTAATTGGAAAATGAGTATCTGGCATTCCATTACCTCAGTTGAGTCTTTTAGCAAACCTGCTGAGTGTATCCACACTATGATGTAATTGAGGTTAAGCCCCATATACCAGAGGGTTAGAATACAGTACTCAAGGGGCTCCCGGTGGATGAGTTGGTTAAGCCCTGACTTCGGCTCAGGTCAGATGTCACAGTTTGTGAGTTCGAGCCCCTCATCGGCCCCGTGCTGACAGTGCTGAGCTTACTTGGGATTCTCTCTCTCTCTCTCTCTCTCTCTGCTCCACCCCACGTGTGTGAGCCCATGCATGTCCTATCTCTCAAAATAAATAAACTTAAAAAAAAAAAACAAGAATACTGTAGTCAGGCAATGAATTTAAAGATGTAAATTTTCTCAGATGCATAATCCCAATACATAGAGGTTCAGGCTGTGTTTTTGCTTTACAATTCTTCTCCATCTCCCTGGAATACATTCAGGACCCAGCTCCTATGACACATTCCCTGAGAGACATTATGGCATGGAAGATAGAAGTATACGTCCCAGCACAAGACTGGATTGACATCCTAACCCAGATACTTGCTAAGTATGGTAAGTGCCCACGTCTCAGTTACCTCATCTATAAAATGGGAATAATAAAATAGGAATAGTACCTACTTCATGAAGTGTTGGGACAATAAAAGAAACAGCATGACAAGAACCTAGAAGATTGCCTGGCACATACTAACTATTCAATAAAAGTTAACTGCTATTAGATGACAAATGATCTGTCTGTTTCCCCATCTGCATGTGTCATTGCACTCCAGCCACACTGAATTTGAAATCCCCCTGCTGCTATTCGCACATTGCTTTCCACCTGCTGCCAGGAATGTTTGCACCTCCTTCATCTGGTTACATCCTATCTCTGCTAATGGACCTGTTCTCGTACTTTCATGGATTCCTGTGCTTCCTGCTCCCATGTCTGCCCTGACGCTCCTTCACACGGCCACCTCCCACACTGCACTCTGAGGCCCTCAGTGGGAAGGGAGTGTCCTTCTTTTCCTCTCATCTCTCAATTTAAGCACAGTAACTGCCCTTTAAAAGGTGCTCAAACATGTCTAACGAAATGAGCTGGAGACTAAAACGTCACCAAAAGACACACACGAGGTGAAAGTAAACATCTCATTCAAAGAATGAGAGACAGGCCGCAAACTGGGTGAAGATATTTACAGATGACACATCTGATAAAGAGCCATTATGCAGAATACACAAAGAATTCTTAAAGCTCAACAGTAAGAAATAAACAACCTGATTAAAGAGGGTGAAAGGCCTGAGTGGACACCTCACCACAGAAAAATGTACAGATGGAAAAGTAAGTGTACGAAAGATGGTCCACATCATACTCACCAGGGAAATGAAAATTAAAACACCGGAGGTACCACCGCACATCTACTAGAATGGCCAGAATCCAGACCCCTGACAACACCAAATGCTGGCAAGGATATGGAAAGACAGGAACTCTCATTCATTGCTGGTTTGGTCTTTAGTGTGATGGCGGGTACAAAACATGCCTGAGCAGAGTGGATGGGCTCCAGAGAAGTGCTTCTCAAACGGCGGTGGGTAAGAAACATCCGGAGGTCTTAATAGAATGCCAGACTCTGATTCCATAGGTCCGAGACTCCACATTTCTCACGTGCAACCAGGACAGTGCTGTTGGTCTCGGGCCATATGCTGACTGGAAAGCTCTAGAGTCAGGCTGTCCGGGCTCAAATCCCAGTCCTGCCACGGGCAAGCTTTTTAACCTCTCCGGGACTCCATTTTTTCCACTTGGAACTTGAGGATAATAACAGCACTGCCCTTCTAGGGTTTTGTGAGGATGAAGTTAGGGAATATATATGCCAGGCACTTGGAGTAGTACTCTGAATCTGATATTCAGTGTTTCCCATTATTACTACCTTGGAATGTAATTCATCCAGACTTGAGCTCATGTAGCTGCTGCATGCTTTCTGATCAGATGCTCAGCTATCTTGAGCTCTCATTCTCTCTTAGACTGAATCTCTGTTTTCCTTATTTTCCAATTTACTGCTTTTTGATAGTACAGATGAAAGCATGTAGGAAGGGGGAAACTTCAACTTGTTTTTGTCGCACATTAATCGTATACCGTCTACCCCATGTAGTCAGCTTATCCTTTTCATGGCTTTCTTCTTGTTCCAAGTATGCTTTGAAATATTCTATTTAATGTTCTTGGCGTTTTAGTAAACTTCAATTCATTCTGATGCTATTCAATGTCAGAAGCCTGTTTAAAAACAATAAGATTGGGCGCCTGGGTGGCTCATTCGGTTGAGCGTCCGGCTTCGGCTCAGGTCATGATCTCATGGTCTGTGGGTTCGAGCCCCGCGTCGGGCTCTGTGCTGACAGCTCAGAGCCTGGAGCCTGGCTTCGGATTCTGTGTCTCCCTCCTCTCTCTGTCCCTCCTCCACTCACTCTCTCAGTCTCTCTCTCAAAATAAATAAATTTAAAAAAAAATTAAATAAACATAACAGAATCATTTTACGTTACATTTACATTACATTAGCTATTACAAGTAACTAAGTGATTCATTTAAACTATTTTGTGTGGACTATATGAATAAGAGCGTCTCACACTCAGACTCTTGCTTCCCAGGTGAGGAGGCCAGATAATAATAGGTAAGCTTTCAATTATGACTGACATGGGACAGATAGGACAGATTGTGTAGTTCATTATCAATTCTCCAAGAACTCACTGCACCCTTGTTTAAAGACAATTTAGAAAATTGGGATGGTAATGAATGGGATCGTTGCTGGGTGCAAATTATATCAGTTTTCACCAAGTTGCTGCCAAATCCCACTTTATTTGGATAAAAAGCAACTTGGAGTTGTAATGTCACTCACATGCCTGATAAATCACGGCTATGCTACGTATTGTAAAAATTAAAGTGGTAAGACTGGAATTCTCACAAAGAAGCAATCAGTAGACTGAGTGACGAATTGGAAGTCCTCCACACCTAAGGCAGCGGCTGAGAGCAGGCAGATCCCAAGGCGAACTAGGATGTGCGGACCCCAAGGAATAAGGACAACTTACATTTGGATTCAGTTGAAGAGATTATAAAAATCTTCCCATGTATGTTGTTTTATTTGATCTTCCCAGTGGGACCTCAAGGAATTCTACAGAATCACTTATCTCTTTCTACCACTTATGAAATAGTAGTCAATAGTTTGGGCTCTTAAATCCAATTGCCTGATTGTGTCAGTTCGGGTCCTCTGAAAAGCAGATGCCCAAATGGGATCAAAACACACAAGAATTTTGGGTGCCTGGGTGGCTCAGTCAGTTGAGCATCCGACTCGGCTCAGGTCATGATCTCATGGTTTGTGAGTTCGAGCCCTGCATGGGGGCTCTCTGCTGACAGTCAGAACCTGGAGCTGCTTTGGATTCTGTGTCTCCCTCTCTCTTTGCCCTCTCCTACTCATGCTCTGTGTCTCTCTGTCTCTCACAAATAAAATAAAACGTTAGAAATATTTTTTTAAAACAGCATGCAGGAATTTTCTTAAGAGAAATGCCTGTGCGGGAGACCATTGGAGGAGGGAGCTGGGTGAGGCCAGGTGAACCAACATCAGTGATGCAATCTGACCCTAAGCGAAGGAGAGAAGGAGGATTGGGTTAGATGGAAAGCATCCTAGACTGTTCTGAAGTCTAACAGAGACTTGGCACGATCTTGAGGCAAAGTGAGCTGTCCGAGGACCCCATATTGTTCAGGAAGTGGACCGTGTCATGGCATCCCTGAAATGGTTTCAGGGAGCTGCAGCTGGGCGCCTTGGTCAACAATGTATCCTGTGGTTGGAGATCATAGGTGCCCCGTGTTCAAATCCTAGCTCCACAATGGATTGACTGTTATTTCAGCAAATTACTCTGCCTCTTTCTAGCCTTATCTTTCTCATTTATAAAACGTAATCATAGTGGTGCCTCCTCTGTTGTGTGCATTAAAGCCCAACTGCTTCCATAACATAGGGGATCCAGGCCCATCCCACCAGTTGGCCTGTGATAGAGGTGAAGTCAGGGCTGAAATTCACAGACATCCTGGGCTAATAGGTAATGCTTTCTAATCTCATTCATCAGGAAACATTCAAAATATTTTACCTTTTGATTTTGGATATGCTTCTCTTTTAAAAGATGGAAAGAAATAAACATGTAAAGAAGAAGGAACAGTAGTCTAGGAACAAAATGAACACAAACCTCAGGAACATGTAGGACTACCACTGGAAGAGCTAATACAATGTCTTTGGAGTCCTAGGAGGAGAGGAGAAAGAGTATAGAGCTAAAAAAAAGTACTCAAATACTGTGAAGACTTCCAAAATTTGGCAAAAGATATAACCTACAGATTCAAGAAGGTGAGCTGACTCCAAAAAAGGATTAACCCAAAGAAGCAAAGAAATCTACATTACGACAATCATAGTCAATTACTAAATATTAAAGACCCAAAACAACAACAACAAGAAATACCTTGAAAGCAGTGAGAGAGAAACAACATCTCACTATAGGAGAAAAATAACTTGAATGGCAGTGGATTTCTCACCAGAAATAATGACAGAAGGAAGTAATACATTTTTTCAAGTGTTGGCAGGAAAAAAAAAATCTGTTAGTGCAGCTCCTATATCTAGTGAAAATATCTTTAGAAATGAGAGGGAAATCAAGAAATTTTGAGATGAAGAAAAACTATGAGAATGTGTCACCAGCAGAACTTCTCTAGAAGAATAGACAGAGGAAGTTCTCTAAACAGAAAGGAAATGATAAAAATTGGGCCTTGGAATGTTAGGAAGGAAGAAAGACCATGATAAGCACAAATAAGATTGAATACAATTGACTCTCTTTCTCTTGAATTTTCTAAATTATATTTGATGGTTGGAGTCAAAATCATTACACTCTCTTATGTGGTTCTAAGTGTATATTGAGGAAATATGTAAGCAAGTTAAATTTTAACCAGGTAATAAGGGCTTACTGATCAGAAAGGAAGAAATAAAACTTTCCCTGTTTCCAAATGACATGATTTTCTATGTAGAAAGTCCCATGAAATGAAAACCAAATCAAAACGAAACAAAATATCCTCGAACTAATAAGTGAGTTTATAAAGGTTGCAGAATGCAAAAAGCATACCAAAAGGTCAACTGCATTTCTATGTACTAGCAATAAATATGAAAATATAAAAGGCACTACCACTTTACAATCAATAAAAAAATTATGTGTTAACAGAATACGTGTAGGGCTTTTGTGCTAAAAACTACAAAATACTGACGAAAGAAACCAAAGGAAGCCAACTTAAATGGAGCGACATACTATATTCACGTACTGAAAGAGTCGACAGAGTAAAGGTATCATTTCTTTCCAAATCAATATACAGGCTTCACTCAATTCCTATCAAAATCCCAGCAAGAGTTTTGTAGATATAAACAAAACTATTTCTGAAAGTTATATGGAAAGGCAAAGAAACGAAGACAGACAAACCAATTTTGAAAAAGGATAATAAAATGGGAGGAATCATCTACCTGATTTCAAGACATCGTACAGCTTCAATAATCACAAATGCATGGTATTGGCCAAGGGAAAGACACATACATCAGTGGAATAGAATAGAAAACAAAGAAACTGACCTGCACAACTACGCCCAACTGATTTTTGAGTAAAGTGCAGCAACAGGTTACTGCAGGAAAGATACCATTGTCAACAAATGGTGCTAGGGCTGTGGGTATCCATTGGCAGAAATTGAAACTCGACCAAGTCTTACATACCTTATACAAAAATTAACTCAAAGTGGATCATAGCCTTAAATATAAAACATAAAACTTAAAAACTTTTAGAAAAGCCTCATGCCCACCATGATGATATATAGAGGTAAGCCTTTGGAAGATGCTTAGGTCATGAGGACCGTGAAGTCCTCATGAAGAGGATTAGTGTCCTTGTAAAAGAGATCCCAGAGAGCACTCTCGACTCTTCCACCATGTGAGGACACATCAAGAGGATTGTTATCTATGAACCAGGAAGCAACCCTCACCAGGCCTAGAGTCTGTTGGTACCTTGATCTTGGACTTCCCAGCCCCCAAGACTGTGAGAAATAAATATCTGTTATTCAAGCCATCCAGTCTATGGTACACTATTACAAATTCTATTATAGCAGCCCAGATGGACTAAGATAAATGGATGGATGATGGATGGATGGATGGATGGATGGATGGATGGAAGTGTGGAATCAGTGAAGTGTGGAACATGTAAAACATGTTAAGGCATAAGACATTTACAACCATGACCTAAGTCTTACACTTATGCCAAAAATCAACCCAAAATGGATTGTAGACTTAAATATAAAAAATAAAACTTCAAAACTTTTAGAAAAACACATAGAAGAATCTTAAGAATCTAGAGCTAGGCAAAGAGTTCTTAGATTTGACATCAATGGCAAGATTCATAAAGGAAAACAAATTGATAAGTTAAAACTTAATTAGACTTAATCAAGTTATACCTTGTGCTTGTGAAAAATCCTGCTAAGAAAAATCCTGCTATTTTAAGTGAATTTGGGTCACAAGACCCATCTAAAGTCCCTGGGCCAGAGCAGAAAGATGCAGGAAATTCAAAGAAAAACAGAAAATGAGTCACACCTTGTAAATTGTAAACAAGAACTCCTTGCGTACTGGGCATCTTTGGAAACAGTGAATAATTTTCTGTGGTAAGTACGAGATAGAGACATTTTGTTTAGAACTTTTCCTGTTACCTGCTGCATATTCTGATCATTTGCAAGGCTGTGTCTCTTTGCTCTCTCAGAGTTCTGACTGGCCACACCTAGGAAATCAGCTATGCACGTTCAGTGTGGCAGGAAAAACACTGGCAAGTTTTCTGACAAAGAAAGCCACCAATAGAGCAACACATGTTACTTGCATGACCATTTGCCTGCCTTTGACCCTTGACAGGACTTGACCTCCAGCTTCTGAGCATTCTGTTTTCTAGCTTTGGATCAGAGGTCACCATACTTGACCTCTGGCTTCAGCGTGATCTCTGACTCCCAATTCCCAGCTTGGTTTTGGTTGTTCTGCACAATCTGTAGTCCCCTAGGGTCCAGAAAAGCCTTTTCGCTAGTTCCCACCAGCTGTTGTCTCCTTTGTTCCCTCGGTCCAGGTTCTGACCAACTGAAATCTGCAGCCACTAACAATGGTGTGGCCCCTCCAAGTTGCCTTGTGTACTGACTTTGATTGAATGCAAATAATTATTACTATGAATGTCCATTTACTGAAATGCTAAACGCCCTAATATAGTCACCATCTCATTTAGCATTCAGGAATCCCAAGAAGAGGATACCAGTTATCCCTATCTTTGGAGATCAGGAAACTGAGGCTCAGCACAATTGAAGGTAACTGGTCTAAGATCACAATGCCAGAAAGTGTCAGATTTAAGATGTGTTATTTTTACTCCAAATCAATTTCTCATGCTCTCTTATTTATTAAGTATTTCCCCGTCGAACATCCCAGTGTCGGTCTGGGTACTGAATACACACATTTGAATATACATGTGGAAAAGCTACGTTTTAGTTTTAAAATATGTTATACTTTTCAACGTTCCACGAAGCTTTGACCAGCTTTAGTAGGTGCAAGATGGCAGTCCCTCACCTCAACTCTCTGAGAATCGGCTTAGGACATTCATGGGAAAACATGTCACTCATACTTGCACAATCCAGAAATACCAGGGAGTTAATGCCCTTGAGTTCACCCTCGACCAGTGTGGGGTACGAGCCAAGGAACCACTTCCCCCCCTAACATCACCCAGCGGACAGTTCCCAAAGGCTTGGCTGACTCTCCTCGAAAGATCCTATAGAAATGAACACCAGTTAACCATAACAATGGTCCACTGGAAAAGCCATCCTGGTATCTGGTTCCTTTCTTTCTTGTTTCATTTCCCTTGTCCCTCACTCCTGTTCTTTGGGATCCATTTCTGGAGTAACTATGCACACGCAAAATGGACTCAGCCTTTGCTTCTGGAGAAACCCAGACTGACTCTACCTATCAGTGAGTCTGAATTAGTGAATTTACTGACTTTGTCATAGTTTTTACCTCTTATATGTCTGTGTCATTGTGTATAAGCATTAATCAAATTTATTTGGTTTCTTGATCAGCTGATTTGGCTTCAGCAATGGTTTTATAACCCTGTGAACAGACAGCCTTCGGGAATGTATTACCAACATATCTGGGTGAACTCATTTGTTTTGTGTTCATAAGGGAATTTTAATTAGTAATATTAAATATTACTGCTAAGTAATGTGAGTTGGGTCAGAAGTCTCCTGACCGACTGTTAATGGTTCTTATGTAAATGGTAACTATAATCTTTCTTTGGTGATAAAAATCTATAGTAACAAATCCATAGCTGTTTTTCCACATTCTTGAACTTCTCTTCTGCCCCCGTAAACACCATCCCTGACAAGACGTGTAATGTCCACACCTGAATGGTTTAAACCAAATACTTTCTGTAAGAACACACCGGCCGTCTTAGCTCATTTGACTGCTGGGTCTACAATGCTCAAGGTGAAGAGGTAGGTAATAGGGATGCACACTTTGGAAGTTTCCTGATCTCTATTTACCCTCTGCCCCTTCACACCCACATGATGGCACACCCGGGTGCAGGGCAAGCCTAGATGCAAACAGGACAATGGGACAATAAAATCATTTCTATAGAACACCATAGAATCTATAGATTCTTTAGAATCTCCATGGATAGAAAAGTAAAACAGGATGAGTAAAGTCGGCGGAGGGAACAAAACTGAAAGTCTAACGCCTTTCTTTTATTTTATGCATCCTTAAGAGGCCCAGAGATAAATTGCTTTTCATGAAAACTCCTTAGCAAGTAAATTTGTGTAAAAGCAGATAAGCTTAGAGAGTCTCACATCTTTCAGAGAAAAATATACCAGGTAATTATAATCTAGGGATCTGGGGAATTGGGGGTTGTGGTTTATTCTGAATGTCAAGCAATAAAAATATAGGAATAGAGATCGTATATAGATTATACACCACGGTTGCTTTTCTTTTTCAGTTCTCCTCAACATTAAAAAGCCGTCATCTGTGCTGTATAAATTAACTGTTACAGTCAGCACAGTGCTCCATTATTTGACCGAACAGCAAAATTAGTCACATCAGAATAGCATTTGAAAGAAAGGATGGCATTAGCTGATTTACTGTCTTTTGTGTCTGATACAAAACCTAGCATGAGTGTTCATGTGGGAGTGAAGACGGTGAACACGAAGCATCAAGAACGACATTCTGAATTATCTGATACAAAACTTAAATTATGAAAACGGAAAAACACACACACACATATGCCCGTGTGCATGTACACATATATACAGGAATAGCAAGATGACGCCATAATCACTAAATCTATTTTTTTTAATGTTTATTTACTTTCGAGAGAGAGAGAGAGAGAATGAGCAGGGGAGGGGCAGAGAGAGAGGGAGACACAGAATCCGAAGCAGGCTCCAGGTTCTGAGCTGTCGGCACAGAGCCCGACGTGGGGCTCGAACTCACGGACTGCGAGATCGTGCCCTAGCCGAAGTCGGACACCCAATTGACTGAGCCACCCGGGAGCCCCACTAAATCTGTTTTTTTAATCTTGACCAAAAACGTTTGTTAAATATCGTCAGCCTCTGTGTGACATTTTTCAGGACGATGCAGATTTCTCCCTTTCATATTTTCTTCCAACCTCTGCTATAGTGCTTATCTCCTTTATCTCATTTTATCATAGCTTGTTGCATATCATCTATCTTCCTAACCAGAATAAGGGCACAGAAGGCAGAGGCCTATCCAGCGAGCCCCGGCATGCACGTAGCACATGATATACAACAAACACGTGCTCTGGTGAATGAATAGTGAATAGTTAAAAAATTATTTGGTAGTTGGATCTAGACTAATGGTATCCAAGCTTTCTTTTTGGTCTGAGGACACGCCTTGGGTCATCACTGGGAAGGTAGAAACTCTGTGTATACTATGGTTCTCCTGGTATGTCATGTATGAGCTATCAACTTAATACAGAAACCAAACTATACAAAATGTTATAAAATGCACAACAGGCCATAAAAGCCAAACGCATGGGCCACCCCTGGGCCCTGTCTGGAGTGTGTCCTGTTTGCCAGATGCTTTTATGCCCTTCATCCCATTGTGCCCTCATAGCCCTTGGAGGCAGTAATGCCCTCCATTTCCAGATCAGGAAATGGCGGTTCAGAAATCTCAAGTAATTTGCTTCGAGAGACAAAGCCAGGCACAGAATCCAGGCTTTCAGAATCAAAGTCCGGGGCTTATTTTGTGAGAGTTCAGCTGCTTTCTTCCTTTAAGAGTATTTGTTTAGACAAATATTCCAAGGGGAAAAATATCCAAACTAACTGCTTGGCATTGCATCAATTCAACACGAAACAACCTGGTGATGAGCTGAATTATTCACTCTTCACTTGATTATTTTGTCATCTTGTACACACAAGCATGCTCTGGTTAAGAATGAAAAATGCCTTTCATAAGACCATCGTTAGCTCTGCCCCTGGCATGTTCCGTTCAGCACAGTGTTGTTGTTATTTTTCTTTTAAATCTTCAGGCTTCTTGTTCCAAATGCAAAAATGACCTAAGCTCCTTTGTGTTTTCATCCTGTAATTTATTCCTGGAATTATTCCTCATGTTTTATTTAAAATTTTTGGTATTTGCTTTTAAAATGCACTTGTGATACATGTAGAAGTTTTAATATGGGAGATCAATATTTTCCCCCCGAAAAACATACCTTTAATTTTACATACATCAACGGACTACTATGATTTGCTGTACAGAAAATCACCTGCAAGGCGACTTTAAAACAAACAAACAAACAAACAAACAAAAAACCCATGCTATTCTACAAAATGCAGCACCTGTTCAGACCGAGAAAAGGAACAAAGATAAAGAAATTCATTTTGTAGCACCATGAATTCTGTGATTGGTTGTCTCTTTCCTCAGAGACATTTCCCCCCATCACTACATTTCTCAGACTCCAAATGGAGAATTATAATTCTGGAAGGTGATGGAATGAGCTGAGCTCCACAGATGCTGAGGCAGCCAGTTTACTGTTAGATTTCAAAGGCAACAACCCCAAACCGATGCCTGAGGAGATTTGTTTTTATTTGGATAACAGAGGACTCAAGATGAATAAAATGATAGCTTTACAAGTGCTATTCAGAACTTCTATGTAAATAAGTAGCTTACACAGCCAGACATAGGGATAAACAAAGGAATACGTCAACTGACATTCAAATCTCATTACTGCATTAATGTAATCTTCCTGGGTATGGGGCGAAATAATTTATATAAATGTGTATAGAGGAACAGAAAAATAAATTAACCAAGTGTAAATTCTCAACAATTTATCACCCAGCAATATAACCCTCTACAATAAATGCTAACAATACCTGATTCTTCTTGCAACGTTTCACCCGTTTCCTTTATTTGAGCAACTAGAGATCTCTAATGACCTCCTCATCGCATCAGACCGAAGTGGGACTGACCTCATTCAGCACAACCAATTGTTCATAATTGGGTTTTGTGAACTGTGCTGAGTATTAGGTGTTTTCTATTGAAAGTGTCTTCTACGTGATTCCTCACGAGTCCCATCCATTTCAGCTTTTCATTTCTTCCAGTAAATGTGGTCATGCTCGGAGCTTCAGAATCTTTACAATGTGAGAAAGGATGGAGTGTTACCATTATCATCTATAAGAGCATGTCTGAGTTGTGGGAGGGGAGCGGTCTGCTCTGAGATGCAGGGGTTAAAATGGCCTCCCTGGCTAAGGATTAGTGTTTGTGCATTTAAATTACATTGAAGAGTTCAGTTATTATTTAAAGCCATTGGTTCCACGTTTGAATCAGTCCCCACGCTGATTCCACTCTGACCAAATTCTTACCCATCCACTGTGAAATAAGGAAAAATAAGGTTGGGAGGTTTTAATAAATTCTGAAATTCTACTCTTTACTATCATTCGTATGCAATGACGTAGTAGATAGTTATTTGTTGGTTTTGAATTCTCTGCTTAGATGAACCCAGTGTTGACAAGTCTATGTCAGCTCCACAATTATTTAGACTTCGCTGATCTATGAAATCCAAAATTTACCACCAAAATTTTATTCCAAAATGTGCTGAGAAAACTAGTTATTCTTTGGATAAAAAGACAAAAGTCACTTAACAAAGTTTCACAGATAAACCCCAGATTGAGTAAATATGTAACTACAAAAGGCAGATCAATAAAAACCCTTGGAGGGGCACCTGGGTGGCTCTGTCGGCTGAGCACCTGACTCTTGATTTTGGCTCAAGTCATGATCTCACGGTTTGTGAGTTCGAGCCCCCACTGTCAGCACAGAGGCTACTTGGGATTCTCTCTCTCCCTCCCTCTCTGCCCCTCTCCCCCATGTGCAGTCTCTCTCTCTCACTCTCTCTCAAAACAAATAAATAAACTTTAAAAAAAAAATTGGAAAAAAAAATGAACAGGAAGATCGATCATCAGGCTGGGGAAAACTTCTAAGCCAAACAGGAAACCCAGGAGCCATAATGGGGAAAAGTAATGAAAGAACAGATGTGCTCTTAAGGGTCCTGCTTCCCAGAGTATCCAAATCCTTCCAGTTTTTGCAGAAATTTCAGTTATCATGATACAAAAATGCCCAAGAATAACACCTTTACTTCTTCCATGGCTAATACTAGTATCTCTTTCCACCCATTGTGTCAATGAATTAGTGATTGTCTAACGAGGCCAACAATGAATAAATAAGTTAAATTCAATATAAGTTGATTACTAAGTGAAGTTACAAATCTTAGACATGCTTTAGGATTTTGTGAAGTTGATTACAGTGATGTTGGAGAATTGTCTGAATCATGAGCCAAGTCAGTGGCAAATGAGGACCCAAAATATTTGGATGAGTTAATAACTACCATAGCGATCCTTGGGCAAAAGAATAAAGTCTTCTAATAGTTTTGCAAAAGAAAATCACTATCCTCACTATATTTTGAAGATAAAGACTGAATCAGCTTAAAAATATTTACTAGGACCTTTTGGTCCATTTTTAAAGTGAGTCACAGTAAGTGGACTCCTTGTATCAACTCTCCTTAGACACCAGCTATTCATAAATATGCATATTATATCTGCATATACACATTCAAGAGACAAGATTATGAAGACAGATTAGGAATTCAGAAGAATAAACATAAATGGTGTGGAAAGGTATGTAGAGATACTTAACCTCACCAGTAGTTAAGGAAAAGTAAATGAAAGCAGCAAGCTAAGTTTCACCCATCATATTGGCAAAAGTGTGTATTTATATATATATATATATATATATATATATATATATATTTTGGCAAGAGTCTGAGGAAATGGGGACTCTCATTGGAGTGTAAAAATTAGTTTCCTTTTTGCTAACTAATCTGTAATCTATATTAAAATCTAAAACAAGCATACTCCTTGACCTGATAATCCCGTATGTAGGGTCTATGTTGTGTAATACTACCAAGGATACATAAAAGCATATGTGCAGCATGCTTATTATAGTATTAATTATAGTAGTAAATTAAAAAAAAAAAGATTATTAGAAAGCCTTAGTAAATGTGGTGCCTTCGCACAATGGAGTAGCAAGTAGTCGTAAAAAATGTGATCTGAAAAATAATGTCTAAAATATACTATTATGTGAAAAAAGTCAGGGACAAACACATTTGTTCAATATTATTCCGCTGCTGTGAATATATGTTTGGCATGCCCCACCTTTCTGCCACACATAACACAGAGCAGCTTGCTGAAAATCAGGTATGATAGTCACCACATTCTTAACAGTGATTATCTTGGGGGTAAGACTGGTAGAGAAGGAGGTGATTCTCACTTGTTGCTTTGGATTAAAATTTTTTTTTCTTAATGTTTTATTTATTTTTGAGAGAGAGAGAGAGACAGAGCGCAAGTGGGGGAGGGGCAGAGAGAGAGGGAGACACAGAATCCGAAGGAGGCTCCAGGCTCTGAGCTGACAGCACAGAGCCCGATGCAGAACTTGAACCCACGAACCATGAGATCGTGACCTGAGCCGAAGTCAGACGCTTAACTGACTGAGCCACCCAGGTGCCCCTGTATCTTTTTTTTTAAAATCGTAGAACAATGGGTGAGATATTTTTGTGTTTTTTCAGTATTAAAACAAAACAAAACAGAACAGAACACGACAACACTGGTGACTGTAATAGGCCTAGAATCTTATTTGAGCCTGCCGATGAGATCCGGGGCGAGCACCATGGCTGAGAATGCACCTGTAGCCAAGATCTACACGCACCCTGAACACCTGCTCTCTCTCAAAGTCTAGTTCACGCCCCTTCCTCTGGGGCTCGGGGATCTGCAAAGAGCCGTGTACAGAATTCAGTGGTCTGAGAACTTGAAAGGGGAAAAAAAATTACACCTTCTTTTTTATTAATCTTTAACTGGAACCTAGCAGTTTCTAAAATGTATAGGCAACAAGCCTATATCTGCAGCTTTGTCGCCAGTACAAATCACAGATATTTTCATATCTGATTACAATCATTATGGACAACCCAAAATATTTCTTATGAACTTCTCCACCCTCCAAATAAGTCCTTTTAGACCCTCCACTAGATCTCATTCTTCAACACGGTAATAAAGAAGCACATCTAGTACTGTATCACAGATTTGATGTTTCTCAGTATTTTGATAATTATATATCAGCATTAATTGGCTTCCTTTGTAAGTCCTTTTTTAATTTTGTGCAGTTAAACATTATGCAGAAAAGGAGTCCCTAGGATTCACCAGATCCCCCCACAGGGGCCATGGCACAAACACAGCAAGGTTAAGAATCCCTCTAAGTGTATTGGGGTTTTAGAGAAAGACATTGGAATGTAGTAAACATGACATTAGATTGTAATTTAGAGGTCTGCAGCTTACTCTTTACATTCTGCCTAAAGATAGCCTTGAAGTCTTTTGAAAACTTCTAATCCGTACCGGTGCACTTTTCCAGGTGCCGAGAAGATGATGTTCACTGAACAGACAATGAGCAGTTCAATGAACTCTCATGGAGCTTGTATCTAGAGGGCTGAGGTGAGGGGAGCAGAGACAGAAAAGAAACAGAAGGCCAAATAAATAACTACAGATAGAAGTAAATTCTATGAAGAAAATAACAGACCATGCACAGGCATTTGGATGTAATTTTCTAAGTGCCAGGGGAAGTCTTTGGATGTCTTAAGCAGGGTGGAAAATTGATAGTGGGAGAGCAGTAGATATGATGGTTTGGGATACGGAGATGGAGATGGAAATGGGGGAACATGGAAGGAAAAGAATTACAGTAAGACCTTGGTTTGTGGGCGTAATTTGTTCCAGAAACATGCTTGTAATCCAAAGCACTGGTGTATCAAAGCAAATTTCAAGAACCATTGGCTCAGTTGTGATCATGTGACATTTGGGATCACATACTACTCATGTTGCAAGACATCACTCGTTTACCAAGTTAAAAGTTTATCAAGTTAAAATGTATTAGAAAGGTTTGCTCGTCTTGCCGAACCCCCGCAGAACAAGTTACTCGCAATCCAAGGTTTTACTGCATGTTTGGTTGATGAGCAAACCACTCCACTGAAGGAACAGAACATTCTTCTTCCACTGAAGAAATAGAACATTCATTCTAGAGATTATAATCCAAGTCACTAGCGTATTCTCTAGATTAGACTGCACGAGGCCTAAACAATTCCATGAAAACATGAATCACACTGGTTATTTGTTGATATAGAGAGGCAATAGTATGGGTGGGTATTAGCTTGGGGTGATAGAAGCCCTACAGGAGACTGAGCCACATCTCGTCTGCAGATACAAGGAAAACAAAAATCAGGTTCTGTGTAAAGAATGTGATAACAGAGCGTGGCACTCCAAAGCACCTGAAAAAATTAGGAATCACAGCGCATTCAGAAGATTAAGGACAAGATGTCTCAGGATAGAACAGTGTGTTCAGCAGGAGACACGCATGACCACACCTGCAAGATGGGAAGCTGCTAGCCAGTTCCTAGCCACGCTGAGAATCTTGCATAACAAGAAGCCTCCCTGCTCAATGACACGCAGCTCTCACCAGCAACAGCTGTGTGATCATTGTTAAAGCCTGGCAGCCTCAACAGCTTTGGCAAAGGGCCTTGTATGACAATATTGCCAGAAGAATCTACCAGGGATAGGATACAACGCAATCATGTTTCTGCTTCTGTTGTTGTTGCTGTTGTCATTACTATAACTACCATTTATGGAGCGCCTACTCCCTGCCCTCGAGTTTACTGGGAACTTTATGTATAGGATCTTATCTAATCCTCAGACAAGTCCACAAGGTAAGTACTATTATATGATGAATTCAAGAAGTTTAAGTATCCCGCCCAGCGCTGTCGAACAGAACTTTCTACAATAATGAAAACATTCTGTATCTGTGCTGTCCAGGAGGGTCACCACTAGCCACCTTAGTTATTGGGCTCTTGAAATGTGGCAAGAGCAAATAAAGAACTGATTTTTAAACAGGGTTTTTTTTTTTTTTTTTTTTTAGTTTATGTAAACACAAATTTAAAATAGCCACATGTGGTTCGTTGGCTATCATATTGGACAATCCTAAGACCAAGGTCACATGGCTGGCAAATACCAGAAGTAGGGATTCAATCCAGGGATTCCAGAGCCATGCTTTAAAAATCAGTGTTGGTTGGGACCCCATTAAGGATGTTGTAACAGTTGCACCATTATCACTTTTCAGTTAGTGCTTATAGCTACTTCCTTGTCTAGGAGTCTCGAAGAGCTCTAAATGTGGGTACCTTGAGCAATCTGTCCCCGAAAATGCTATATGCCTAGGCAGTGCCACCTGCTCTGGGTACTTTGGTATCAGAATCCCTGGTTATGTTCCTCTGGCTGACCAAATGCGAAGGTAGGAAACAAGACTAACAGTGAAATTATTGGCGCTAGATATTTAACGCTTGTCCCTCCGGATATAATTCTCCACCGTTCTCCACTCTGCTCCGCTCTCAGGCTCCTGACAATCTGTGGACCGCTTCACAGGGCTTCCTTGCCCCGCAGCCTCTGGCTGTGTCTAGCCAATGGAAGCCTCTGGTTGGAACTTAAGGGGTAAGAGGAGAAAGAGGTGCAGATCTTTATCCCTCCCAGCTCTTTCTCTGCTGGGCCATTGTTTAGCAGAGGTTACAAAATTTTATTTGCGAAAGCAACGCCTAGCGAGAGGCTTTCCCCTCAGCTGCTGGTCTTACCAGATTCCAGTAAATATTCTTTCCCTTTCCCCCTTTAGGTAGCACTGATAACAGCTTCCCCTTGTTGCCAGTCCTGGAGTGGTTCACTGACTCTTGCTAGTTTCCCTTAACCCTGCCCACACTTTCGTGAATAATTCCTTTAGGAAAGTCCCCTTTGCTTCTCCTTTTGAATGTGTCATTTCTTTATTTCTGGGGACTCTGATGGATATGCTATTTGATGAATTTAAAGAATAAGAATTATTAGCTCACTGCTAATTCATAAAGTGGTTATCATATATTTTTGGCCATGAAAAAAAAAATGCAGCACATTTTACATTAAATACGGGAACACTGTGCCGAGAAGTGATGTCTGATGGCCTGGATTTTGTTTTGATATTGAAAAGATTCTGGGGGCACCTGGGTGGTTCAGTCGGTTGGGCGACCGACTTTGGCCCAGGTCATCGTCTTGCAGCCTGTGGGCTTGAGCCCTGCGTTGGGCTCTCTGCTGACAGCTCAGAGCCTGGAGCCTGCTTCGGATTGTATCTCCCTCTCTCTCTGCCCCTTTCCTGCTCACATTCTGTCTGTCTCTCTCTCTCAAAAGTAAATAGCATTAAAAAAAATAAAAGGATCCTGGGGCACCTGGATGGCTAGGTCGGTTGAGTGTCTGCCTCTTGATTTCGGCTCAGGTTGTGATCTCACGGTTCATGGGTTTGAGCCACAGGTCACACTCTGTGCTGACAGTGTGGAGCCTGCTTGGGATTCTCTCCCTCTCTCTCTCTATGTCTCTCTCTCTCTCCCTCTCTCTCTCTGCCCATCCCCTGATTGCACTCACCTTTTCTCTCTCCCTCTCAAAATAAACAAAGAAACTTAAAAAAAAATAAAAAGATCCAAGAAAATATATAAGCAGGGACATTCATTGCAACATCATTTTCGACATTAAAAAGTCAAACAGGGGCGTCTGGGTGGCGCAGTCGGTTAAGCGTCCGACTTCAGCCAGGTCACGATCTCGCGGTCCGCGAGGTCGAGCCCCGCGTCGGGCTCTGGGCTGATGGCTCAGAGCCTGGAGCTGTTTCCGATTCTGTGTCTCCCTCTCTCTCTGCCCCTCCCCCGTTCATGCTCTGTCTCTCTCTGTCTCAAAAATAAATAAAATGTTAAAAAAAATTAAAAAAAAAAAAAAGTCAAACAAATCATATGTCCATCAGAAAAGGAATGGCTAAATTATAAATATGTATTTTAAAAGGAAAACTATGTAGTCATTAAAAAGAATGAGGAATATCTTTAAATACCAAAATAGAAAGATGTCTATGACATACCTTTGAATAGAAAATAAAGTTGTCAAACTGCACGTACAATAAATTCTAACATTTCCAAGGTAAATGAAAATTAATGTGTTTAACAAATGGAGTACCTACTATGTGTCAAGCATTGTTCTAGGCTCTGGGGATTCAGCAGGGATCAAAACAGACCAAAAAAAAAAAAAAATCCCCGTCCTCATGAAACTCACATTCCATTGGAGAGAGGCAGATAAATGAAATTAGTCAAATATATTGTACGTTAAGAGGAGAAATATGCAAAAAAAAAAGGGGGGGTAGAGATCTCATGTTGGACAAGGTGTAAAATGTTGCATAGGATAGTCAAAGAAAGCTTCACTGAGAAAGTGACAATACAGTAAAGACCTAAGGGAGAGGGTAAGTCACTAGCATACCTGGGAAAGAAACATTTCAGGAGGAGGAAGTAGGAGGTGCTAAGGCCCTGAGGCTGAAATATGCCTGATATGTTAGAGAAGGCTGTAAGGCAGCAGGGTGGTTGGAGCAGTGAGTGAGGAAAAGAGGCATAGGAAAAGCATTTGAAGAGGTATTTAACTGTATATATTTGTATAACGGATTTTAAAAAGTCTAGAAAAATACCCATCAAACTTAACAGTCGTTACTCCTGAGGAAGAGGGACATTCCTTCTTTCTGAAGAGATATTCAGCTTTAATTTTATGCACCGATACAATGTTTGAATGTTAAAGTAGAAGGGTCTGGCTTTTAACATTCAAAACCAGTTTGATTTTTCAAAGAAGGATCAGAAAACAGAAGACCACAAAGCGTACCAAAAAATTAAAAATAACTCTCCCAAACACCAGCATTTGCACAGACAGTGACGCAAGATATCTGTGGTCAAAATTACATATTGATGTTACGGAATATTCTGAGCGCGAAAACGAACCAAAATGGCCCCAGTGCAATGAATTCCATTTTTAATGCCTGCTTATTCTAACAATGACAGAGCCACACCAATTATTTACAGCACATGTCTTGCTAGATGCTATAGCTTCTGACAGTGGGCTTGCATTTATTACTTCTATTGAATTTAGGGAATTTGTACATGAGAATATTATGAGATGTCACCATTGTGATTCATTAAGCCAACTCTCAGTCTTAATAGAGCTAAGGACGCCCTGAAGCAACTTGTTTGAAGAAACTGGCCAATACAAGTTGTTAGAGTCTCCCTTTAACATGTAATTGCATATTCAACAAAAGTTCTCTGAGTCCCCCAGGACATCTCAAGTTTATTTCAAGTGACTTCTGTAAGATTAAGCTGTTGTTTCATTCTTTCTGGCTCGCTCTTTGCTCATTTTTAGAAAAGTCTTTTCAAGAACATGGGCGCCTCTCTCTTCCTTCCCCACTCATTTCCTCTTATGTCCCCCCTTTACTTCCCAGTTTAGGTCCGTATTCACCCTCGTGTTTTCCTCTGCAGGATAAATTGTACGCTTCTCACCGCCCCCCTTCAAATTCCATCTAGCATCTCCCTCACCATTGGTCTTTCTTCTGCCCTTTCCCCATGTATCACTTTTTCCCCTTTCCCCATGTATCACTTTTTCAAAATGAAGCTGAATGTTCACAACATGGATTTGAAATATATCTTAATAGACTTTTTTGCTGTTTTACCTTCTTTATTTAAAAAGAAAATAAACAGAAAAATTAGGAAAACACTATAAACATACAGATATGTTAAAGTGCTTATCACTTATTTTTAAAAAAGAAGAAAGGAACATTCAGGCCTTGCCAGTGAATTCCTATCGCTAGAATTGAGGTCAAGATGTGTACAAGGGCTGGACTGTTGGTAACTCAATGGGGTGTCATTCTGGTGCCCAACAGTAAGGAATTAATTAAAAGAGAACTTTAGAAAAGGATAGAGGCGCCTGGGTGGCTCAGTCCGGGTAAGCATCTGACTTTGACTCAGGTCATAATCTCATGGTTCATGGGTTCAAGCCCCGTGTCGGGCTCTGTGCTGACAGCTCGGAGACTGGAACCTGCTCAGATTCTGTCTCCTCTCTCTCCTGTCCTCCCCGCTTGCACTCGTCCCTCTCAAAATAAATGAAACATGAAAACCAAGGAAAAGATGATAAATACAGGGTGGTGTGTTGTGTCTCCATTCCTGTGCCTGTACACATATGCGGTTGTAGCTCCAGCTCTAGGTAGCCCCTACTCTTTACTGGCACATAGGGTGAAATGTACTTATCATTTCTCGTGGTCCCGGAAGCATCTCTTCTAGAGTCAACTGATATCGAGGCTGGTGGCACTACTTCTCCAGGATCACAAGCTAAAACACAGTCTTCGTAGCGACGTCCCTCAAAACTGTCACATGGATGAGCTGGTCAGGGCTTTGCCCCAAGGCACCAGCACCAAGTGGGCAAAATGTTAATAATTCTCAAAGGTTCTATAATTTTTCCGTCTCCCACCAGCTGTCGGGTTGAGGTTCCCCTGGCTAGACACAGACAGACTTTGAGTTGATACGTATGGAAGGAGCCCAGGAGCAGAGATCAAGACCCGGCCGCCTATGGCCCTGGTTCCCTGCCTTCTTCCCCTCCTCCTCTCTCCTGCCCCACAACCAGCCTTGGCACGCCCCTGTTAACTCCAGACTGCATTTTGTGCGTGTGGTCCTAATCACAATTATTGCTAGGATGACTTAAAAAAAATATTGGACTATAGACCCAATCTCACTATAGAGTACCTCCCTCTCAGTGTGAATTAGAGAAGTCTCAATAGCTAAAGCACGATTTGAAGATCTGTGTCAGAAGCCTTAAAATCTCCTGTCTTTTTAACCTAGTGATTTCAATTCTATAATAAATTAAAGAAGTAAATATTTAACCACATACACACACACACACACACACACACACACACACACTGTTCATCCAAGCATTGTTTGTATCAGAGAAAATAAGAACAATCAAAATCTCCAACAATAAGGAAGAAAAACGCCACATGGATGCCACACAAAAACTTAACTCAAAGGTTTTTTTTTAATTTTTATTTTTAATTTTAATTTTTTTAACTATTTATTTTCTAGAGAGAGACAGAATGCGAGCGGGGGAGGAGCAGAGAGAGAGAGGGAGACACAGAATCTGAAGCAGGCTCCAGGCTCTGAGCTGTCAGCACAGAGCCGGACGCGGGGCTGGAACCCACAAACTGCGAGATCATGACCTGAGCCGAAGTCAGATGCTTAACCATCTGAGCCACCCAGGTGTCCCTCAATGATTTAGCTATTATGTTTGTGATATATTGTTAAGCTTTAGAGTAAAATTGCAGATAGTATAAACTTCACCATCTGTTTTTAAAAATACTGTATATGGAATAACCAAGAATACCTGAAAAGGAGACCAAAATCTTATCAACAGTTATCAATGAAGGGTGAGTTTATGGATTATTTGGACTATTTTTATTTTCTTCGTTTTGCTTGTCAATAGGTTCTATACTTTCCAATCTATAAAATGTTTTTAATATCAAAATACAACAACAGTTTTGTCCATTTTAATGAAAACCTCCTTTTCATTAGTGATTCTACTAAATGGGGGAAAGCATTGAGAATGCTTAGGGTGTCCTGGTGCAATATTAATGCACTCGTTGTAGCTCTTGAGTTTCTGGAGTTTGGCCCACGGTGATTTCTGAAGGAGGAGGTGTACTGGAGCTGAACTTGAGTTGCCCCATGTTAATAGAGGGCTATTTGTTTCAACCCTGTTTGTCCTGTGATTGATTTGTGGGGTGGGGATGATTTTTGTTTATTCTTGTTGCTACTAAATATAACAATATTGCAACACCTACCCAACAGGTGGTTGTGTAGACAAATAGATCCTAAAAGAGCGAGTCCTTTCCGGACAGTATGACTCTTTTCAAAGGCACAGTGTTTGTCAGGTATGGTCTTACGGTCCAAATGCTTCACCAGTTGAGCTTTTAAACTGGTCTTTTCGTGATCACGGAGGCACAGGTTGCATCTGAGTAAGGAATAGAACAGCCCCGTCGGATGCACATGTCTAACCGCATCTTGTGGCTCATGTCTCTTTGCGAACTTAAATGGGCTTGTTGTTCCGCTGGCTTCCTTCATATGGTGGAACGTGCCTAAAAATCGTTTCTTCTGAGTGAAAACAACACCAAATCAAAACAGTTAAGAATAAAAACTAAAACACTCACAAATCCCAAAACATAAGTTGAGAGCAATGGTTTTCAACATGTACTTCCTGCCAGCAACAGCAACATTGCTCAGGGTCACATCCTGACTACGGTGGGCCACAGCTACTTTTGCCTTCACGTGCCCCTTCCTTTATTAAAAAATACATAAATAAAATTGGAATTAATATTTTTACTTTTGTATTATTTTTTAACGTTTATTTTATTTTTGAGAGAGACAGACAAAGCGTGAGTGGGGGAGGGGCAGAGAGAGAGGGAGACCCAGAATCCGAAGCAGGCTCCAGGCTCTGAGCTGTCAGCACAGAGCCCGACCTGGGGCTCGAACCCACTGACCGTGAGGTCATGACCTGAGCCGGAGTCGAATGCTTAACCGACTGAGCCACCCAGGAGCCCCAGAATTAATAGTTTTAGACTGCACTGCTATAAAGATGTATACACTCCAGGTTGGATTCATCATTGTGTATTCACTATTATTATATTAACTATTTTCTTCTGATGTCGGGAGAGAGAGAATCAAATCATTTTCATAGGCCATTATAAGTAAAGTATGACATAGGTACTATACCTACTGTGCCTATGAATAAGTTAGTCCCAGCTCGCCTGGGAACTTGGAAATGCAAATTCTTGGGTACTGCCCTAGATTGAATGAACCAGAAATTCAGTAGTGTGTGTGTTGACAAACCCTCCAGGTGATTCCAAACCACATTCAAGTTTGAGAAAAATTGGTCTCGACAATTCAAAGCCAGATAGGTAGAACCTTGCTCTGCAGAAGTTAAAAATTCTCTTTACCATCTCCAGGTCTTAGGCAAATGACCTCCACCCACGCGGGTCTGTTCTTAGAGGTCAGAAAGGGCAGTCATTCTTTCGAGTATTTGTTAAATTTGGCTTTATCACATAAAAGATATTTTAAAGCCTTGAAAAACAGTATCATACAATGGACCCAACCCCTCAGATTTTAAATAGTCTTGGACTAGTGAATTATCTTGGGAAAGAAGTCATATACATTTTGGTTACAGTCTACGTATATCTGTATGATGTTTATATGTGTTTTAAAAATCATTGCACTACGCGAAGCCCCACAATAAAAACCACAGGCCTTGTGAAACTGGTGCGTCGGTGATACATTAAAAAGAGAGAGACAGAAACCTGATAAAAACAGAAACACAGCTTTCCCCATCTTACATGGTTAATAAACGCACATATACTACAACAATCACGGCGTTTTGTTGCGAAAGGGACCTGAAGTTCGCTTGTGGAAGGGAGCATCAGGGCTGTAGCTTGTGAGTTATTGTAAAGTGATAGAGTTATCGGAAACGTGACAAAACACTGTAACAGTAGGTGTGCGTGAATGTTGCTCGCGACTCATGTGGGGAAATAACACAGCTGATAGGTGTTCGAGGTGTGTGCGTGGTGCGTTTTGTGTGTTCATATGCAGCTTTGTTCACCTGGGTGCAGTTTTCTGCACTCACGTACTATTTCTCTCTTGTGAAATTGTGCATAAGCAAAGGCAAAATTTGCCTTATGCTCAAATTGTTCCCTAATGGGAAGCATTATACAAACAAGCATTATCGCAGAGCTGACTCTGTATGTGCGTGTGTGTATAATGTTATAGTTGCATCTATAAATTCCAAAACTAAGTGTTATGCCTACATATGAAAGTCGATCTTTGTACATCCTGTGAGCTCGATACCATTGTTTTATATAGAACATTAAGCATAAATGGACAAGCAAGAGAGTGTGTGGAGGGGTGTGTGGGGGTGTATTTATGCTAATGTACAATAAGCCCTATTAGGAGAAATAGTACACTTCTCTGCCAAACCCAAAACATTCCAAATGTGTTTGATGGATACACATATCTGTTAATTCTAAGGAGGGACTGGCAATTAGATCAGCTTTTTCCTTAGTCTTCCACACTGGAAGCAAATCAAGGATGAAATCACATTTTTATTTAAGATTTAAAACCGAGACCGAAGCTCCGCTGAGGCACAAAAATAGTTGTTGCTGGGTTCTCATATGGTGATACCAGTCATGGCTGTTTTAATCTCTGCCCCAACAGTTGTCTTAAGGAATCAAATACAGTCAGTTCCTGCTTTCCATGGTTCTAACACGCACAAACGCCGGTTACCATGGTTTGGTGAAATAACTCCATTCCCCCGACAACACAGTTCAAGTTTCAGTTATCATGGTACGTTAGCAATCGCGCAAAATCCAAACTTTGCTGCTGTTTCTTCAGTGCGCAAGTCACTACGTCAATAACAGATTTGCTTCGCCATCAGGGACTGATCACATCCCTTCTTTCCAAGTCTATCACTTTTTTGGTCACCACGCACCTGTTCCTCAGTTGGTGTCTAGACGGTAAAGCATGTTGTGCTGTCTCCTCGTGTCCCACTGCCGCCTCATGTGGCATTTCGCAAAAACACATCATTGAGTGTGGCTAATAAGAGTGAAAAAGCAGCAAAAAAACAGAAGTGGGAGCACTGGAAGGGAGTCTTGACCTTCGTATAAATGGAGTTAGAGAAGAAATTGGCTGACCACGAGGAGGGTTGACACCTGCAGGAGGAGAGACTCTAGATGTGCAGGTAGCACTCAGTGAAGCTAACTTCTCATAAATGAGGGGAGTGGTTTGACAAAAAGGATGAAGATATCCCAGAGGAAGAGACACGGGCAAAAAATTTCACAGTGAAGGAGCTATCGGGAATATTTCCCAATATTGAAAGTGTGAAAGAGAGAATGTCGGAGTTAACCGGTTAGGAAGGTGTGTGACAATCAGGTGGGGCGTCGAAAATGATGGCTGCTCCATCTTGGTAAATTATACGAGGAGAAAAAGACAAGTACTATTCAAACTACTCTTGATTAAGTTGTTTTTACCAAGAAATAAAACACCTTACTTTTCAAGTCTCCAATGTTTTGAATTACAGTATACTAAACAATTGTCTCTTTCACTACTTCAAAATTTTTCCTTATACATTTATAACAAACACTAAGATTAATGGTACATTAGCAATAACCTATATGGTAATGTTGGGGCACCTGGGTGGCTCAGTTGGTTAAGCACCTGACTCTTGATTTTGGCTCAGGTCAAGATCTCACAGTTCATGAGTTCAAGCCCCACGTCAGGGCCCTCACTGGCAGTGCGGAGCCTGCTTGGGATTCTCTCTCCCCCTCTCGCTGCCCTCCCCCCTCCTCTTTCTCAAAATAAATAAGTAAACTTAAAAAAAAACCAACCAGTAATGTTAATGTTTTGACAAAAGATTTTAAAGGTCAAGAACAATCAGAATTTTCCCATTGGTTATTAAGATAGTTTTACACATTTCAGCTTGCATGGTTATTTATACATTTTTGCACTACTCAAAGCAAGGAATACCGTATAACCCATGGGAAACATGAATGTACAGTATGTGTGGACTACCAAGAGTAATAATAAATGATCGAAGAAGATATTAATTTTTTTAAACAAGTTAGGATAATTTTGTGTTGCCTATTTGCCAAAAATCCATCCAAAATCACTGGTCTCATTTCTGTATAATTATTCATTTAAACACTATCTGAGAGGGGCGCCTGGGTGGCTCAGTCAGTTGAGCGTCCGACTCCGGCCAAGGTCACTATCTCACAGTTCGTGAGTTCGAGCCCCACGTCGGGTTCTGTGCTGACAGCTCGGAGCCTGGAGCCTGCTTCAGATTCTGTGTCTCCCTCTCTCTCTGCCCCTCCCCCGCTCATGCTCTCTCTCTCTCTCTCTCTCTCTCTCTCAAAATAAATAAATATTAAACATTTTCTGAGATACCTTAACATGAACTTTGATCCCATTTGAGCTCATCTAAAGCAATCAGTTATTTTGGTGAAACAGAACAGGGCAGAGCAGGGGTATGAGGAAAGGTTTCCAGTAACTGAAAAGAATTCTGTCCCATTAACTGCATGAAAGTCTTGGGGCCAAGCTCATCGAAGTTAATTGAATTTTTCAGTTAAAAATATTCATTTATTTATTTTTAAGTTTATTTTTATTTATTTTGGCAGAGAGAGAGTGACCACAAGCAGGGGAGGGGCAGAGAGAAGGAGAGACAGAATCCCAAGCAGGCTCCGCACCGTCAGTGCAGAACCCAACATGGGGCTCGAACTCATGAACCGTGAGATCATAACCTGAGCCGGGATCCAGAGTCAGATGCTTAACCGACTGTGCCACCCAAGCACCCCTTCAGTTAAAAATATTTGGTTCAAACAAATATTTTGGTAACATGTCGTCGTACAATTTGTAGATAGTTTTTGCTACCTGTGAAGAATTATGGATGATGTAAATAAGGTAGGCATTTTCAATGTCACCCTAGCAGTAAGATACTATATCATAATTATAGAAAGGAAAAAGAATTAGGCAAAATTAATAGTTTTGAAATAATAATTCATTGTGGATGTTTTTCAAACCACTATTAATCTACCTTGGGCTGAGCTTGTTCAAAGAAAAGAACTACCAATTAGTGCTTTAAACATTACCTTTTAAACAAATACCTCGTGTGTGTGTGTGTGTGTGTGTGTGTGTGTGTAATTTAGAGATCTAGTGGTTCCCTTTGATCAAATGACCAACCTCATCTCTAACCAGTTGTGTAAGAAGGATGTTTAAATCAGATTTACACACAACTGCCTTCCTCTGTATTTCACGCTGACGGCTAGGTGCTGGCTTTCCCTTGGAAGTCAAGTTCAATTGGAAAATAATAAACCTTCAGAGCACAAACTTTATTCCTCCCATCTAACATTTACTGTTAGTATGTGATTCAGCACATGTATTGACTACATTAAGATTGTGAGAATTTCTCTTTTTAAATATTGCTTACTGTAGGTAAATATATACTCTACGATTGTGCCTACATTTACACAACACATAAATAATCTGGAGAAAAACAAAATATTTCATTAATAAATCAGTTGTTTACCCTGTAAAAAGCTCGAGAATCAGTTTTATTTCCCTCCCTTTTCTTCTTACAAAATGACAGCAATTTTTACTGAAATGATTGAAATGCTGTGTTTTGACATTGTGTAGACAGACATCCCTCCAGTCAACATTAGGCCAAATGTTATAAGGAACCTAACTCTCAGACAAATTATTCAAAGGTTTCTAACCACATTTTTATGGTATGAATGATTGATTGAAATTTGTTGGGATTCCAGGAAAACTAAAACCATCTCAATGAAAGCGAAGCATGATTTGAATATTTATAAGGTAATTGGCAATTCTAGCAATATGTTTACTTGAGCTGAAGCAATTAAACATAAAATAACAAAAATAGAGAATTGTACACAAGCGTGTGGAAAGAATAGGTCGAGGAAAAACAGAACTGGAGTATATGAAATCACACTGCTGTTTGTTTATGTTTCTATAATATCTTCATCGGAGATGATTAACATAGGATTTTCAGAATGTTCCACGTGTAAATTGCACTTGTATGGCATTTTTGTATTTTCCATATTCAGAAATCTAACTCTGATTTTGAAGAACCAGAAGGAAATTATGACTGTAACTATGTAAAGCAGAGTACTTAGGCTGGATCCTCTCAGGAAGTATTAGATGCTAATGCTTATAATTAGCACGCCTGTCCTGTGTGGGGCCATTTCGATACCAAGGGGAATGTTTAGTGGCAAACCATAATGTGCACATTACAACTGAGCAAGCCAAGTGACTGCTTCCTCTGAGTTGTCAGATGTAGAACACTGTTCCATGAGGGACAGAAAGGGAATGGCGTTCTCTTAAGTATCTACAGTGTGCCAAATACTCTGCCACTTACAGCCTATATGTTGTTTTATTTAAGATCTTCACATCCAACCTTACGCAGTATGTCCATAATGTTCATTTTATAAATGAAGAAACTAAGACTCAAAGAGGTTATGTGATAAATAAATCTCCTAAACAGAAAATTGAAGGGGAAAAAAAAAAGCAAGTTACATGGGCTATCCACAAGATAATATAATGTATGTACTTTAAAAAAATGTTTTTCCAATGTTTATGTATTTATTTTGAGAGACAGAGAAAGACGGAGAGACAGAGCGTGAGCAGGGGAGGGGCAGAGAGAAAGGGAGAGAGAGAATCCCAAGCAGGCTCCATGCTGCCAGCACAGAGCCCAACACAGGGTTCAAACTCACGAACTGAGAGACCACGATCCGAGCTGAAACCAAGAGTTGGACGCTCAATTGACTGAGCCACCCAGGTGCCCCTATGATTTACGTACTTTTTTCAAAACATGCCAAACAATAGTAGGTATTGCTTAGACATAAATACGCATATAGAGAACGTTAAGGACATGGGCAGGAATGACAAATAGCAAATTGGAAGTGATTCTCTTTTGGTGGATGAAAACGGGGTCATAGAGAGTGCACAGAAGGGCTGTTTGATTTTTAAGCTGGGACATGAGCATATGGGTAATCATTATGTCATTCCCTACACATTTTTGTTTGGCTGAAGTATTTTGTAAGGATCCAAAAAGTAAAAGAGACATTCAGCCCTCAGAGGAAAGCCACACAGCTACGAAAGAGGAGGCAGGGCTGGGTTCCACCCCATGTCTGCTGGTACTGGAGGTTGTCTCCTTTAGACTTTGCACCAGCTGGACCGGGCAGAAGTCTTCTTGGAGAAACACATTGTGGCTGGGAATGAAGGGGCTGATCGGGAATCCCCCTATGACACTGCGTCATTGTATAGTGTCGGGTAGAGAGGACAAATGCTAGGAGGCCTGTGTTTTATGGAAGGAAGGAGCCCATGCCACTTAGAAGAAGACTAAAAGAAGCTCACTGAATCCCTGCTGCTACAGCAACATTCAGTCTCCCCCAGACAATGGAATAAGATGTTATATAAAAACAGCTAGCTTATTAACCATTTCAATATAGTAATGAAGCTAAGCAAATAAGCTGTAAAATTATATCATCATCATTATTCCTCTTAGGGATAACGTCTAGAAATAACTGGATGCTGGCTGCAAAATTAATTTGTGGTGCACTCTTCAAGTGCTGCTGTATTAAAGTTCTTAAAATTGACTTCACAGAATGTTCCCCTTCTCCCCATTCCCCACTCCTAACCACAGAGATCTGTCATTGGAATTGAGCCTGGGAAACATATATCTTTACATATGTTACTGTATGCTCTAGATTTATGATCTCTGATTCGACTGATCATTATATTCTTAGCATCTAGCATAGATCCTGGCATGTGGTAGGCAGTCAATAAATATTTGTTGAATGGAATATGTGAAATATTATCTGTTTACCTTACTTTTTTATGGGAGGCAGTGGAGTATAGTGATGAAGTCTCAGCAAGGAGTCTGTGGTTGAGAAGAAGGCCAGTGGAGCCATTATGCTCGTCTAGAAACCTTGTTCATCACTGATGGTACTTTGGGCAAACTACTCAACCCCTATAAGTCTCATTTTCAGCTTCAGAAAAATTTGGATTATATTAATGCCTCTCACTTAAGGTTGTTGTGAGACCTAAATGAGATAATACCTCTACAGTGCTTATAATAGTGTTAGGTACATAGTAAGTGCTCAATCAATGTTAGCTGTTATTGAGATTGTTTTTGGTTCCCACTGTATAGACTTTGTTTTTATGACAGAGCTATATGGTGTTTGTCTCATTGCTTTCTGAATAGGCTCATTAAAAAAAAAAAAAAAAAAAAAAAAAAAAAAAAAGCCTTATGGAGCTACCCAGCTCTCTCTCTCTCTCTTTTTTTCCTTTTCCTTATCAAAATTTCTCTTTCTTAACAGCAAATCACCATTCACCTACTATTGCAGAAGAAAAATGGCTTTAACCTCAAAGGCAATATTAAAAATAGGGCAAAAGAAAACAAATCAATAAAGGCAAAGGTCATGGAAACAGATGATTTGAACATGCAGCAATACTCCTGAGCACTGGTTTATATACACAGATTTGAAAAGAAATACACAAATAAGCAGGACATCTGGAAGAGAAATTACATGACTTGGGTACCAATATCCAAACAATTCTGCATGTCAAACTTTTTAAGGAAGCCACTGAAAACCTTGAAATAAAAAACTATGTCCGAAGATTTCACTTTCCAATAATGTGATTTCCTTTCCTTAGAATTTCTAGCCAGATTGAATCCTCCCATGTATAAACCCAATGACATGCAAACACACACACACACACCATGCTCCAAATCACTTAAATGCTCTACCATGGAGAATGAGGATGTTGCTTTAAGAAAAAAATAATGAGATAGCAGGGCTAAGGTTTGGGTAAGCATGCTATTTCTTATTGTTCCTGTTCATCATCAGATATGGCCCGTGTGTCATTAAAAAATAATTGTTTTAATGATCTTCGGGATTTTTTAAATGATTGTTTTAGTATAGGAAGAAGTTATAGAAATTAATCACTTAGGGCAGCAGCTCTGACAGATTTTTTACAATGGGAATGCCTCTGATTGCAACCCAAATGTTCTATTTTGTTTCATTTTTTAAATGTTAGTTGCGACTCATAAATTTATTTTCACAGTCCACTAATGGGTCATGACCCACTGTTTGGAAAACATTGCCTTCGGATGTTCTAGTCAAACTGTCCCATTGGAGCGGCAGGGAAAAAGGGAGAGTTTTGGGGGGATTAGGGGAGAAGGTTGAAAGAAAGACTACGAGGGCCCTGCCCAAGTGCGAACTTTCTTTGAAGTTCCTTTATTTCACCTTTAAGATTTATCTCACTTTGGCATTGGACATCAAACAAGACCATTAGTTTTCTGTAAAAGGTTTTAAATCTCCCAGTGTAATAAAACAGATGCTCAGGGACACACGCTGTGTTATCCTGGGGCTACCTCCCTTGCTAAGGATATGCACGTTGCAGTCTGCAAAGCAAGCTGTCGTGGATGATAAATTTACCCCCAGATAGTACATGAATTTACCAAAGGCTTGGGGCCTCCTGACTGTCTGACAATCATTCAGCACAGGTCACGTGGATGATCTCACCGAGAAGATGAGGACACTTCCCTTTAGTCAACAGACGCATGTCTGAGTGTGGCCCTCTGCTTTTCTCTGGCACTTGTCGGCCGGATGGCGTGAAAGGGGAGAGCCTAACTCCATGACTCAGACCTTATTAGCCCACACCACGTGCACGGAGCCTCCAGGCAGCTAAGGTGGCAGGAAGGGCACAGGCCGTGCTAACGAGGTCACCCAGCAATGGGCTAAGCAGAGTTGGTCATGATGAGCCCGATGATGAATGTGGAGCCATGGAATCAATCATTTTGAAGGGAGAATATGTTAATTCTCCTTTTGCCATGGACTTGGCTTCACAGCAGTTTGACATCATCCCTCCCCTGAATCAGCCATCACCAAGCTCACAGTGTGCCAGAAGGAAAAGGGAGAAAAGAAGTAAATAAGCCGAGGGAGGGAGAGCCTCTGGCATTTTTTTTTAAAGCACTTCCTTTCCTTACTTGGTATCAAAGGATCCTACTAGCTGTTTGGGATCCAAAGACGAGAGGAAATGACGCAGATACTACGTTTTCTCAAAGAGAAGCTCTCGAAAGCTCGAACTTTTCCTTTGTGAAATAACACCCAGAAACAATCTGGTTTTAGACATATGCATAAATTACAGAAAGAGAAAAGAGAAAAAAAAAAAGCACACCTCGACAGAAACCCGAGATCACTTTGATTAAACTATATCCATACATACAGACAGAGGTATGGATACATATAAGCAATGAGGCTTAAGCGAAAAAAGTTTCGTAAACTCAGTATGGAAAATCTCTGCAACAGACCACTTAAACTTGAAGCCTCTCTCTCCTTTCTTTTTTTCTTCTACTATGCTGACTCTATAAACCACGTTCTGCAACAAAGGTGGATTTCAGCAGAATGCCTTATTGTAGTAATAAAAAGGACCCTGCAATTTGAAAGGCCAAGCCTCTTCTGTTTAGAAGTACAAAGAGTTTTATTTTTTCATCATTAAAAGTAAAAAGGACACACGTGGAAATCTGGACTTTCTGAACTCGAACACTCTGTCTCTCTAACTGAAGACATAGTGATGAATTCCAAGTTGAAGAAATTATTTCAGGCAGGAGTAGCCACTATAGTAATATTTAATTACCCTCAAGGGGAGAAAAAAAAAAAGGTTGGCTGTAGAATCTGAACATGAAGTTATAAAATATAGGGACAAGAATCTTCTTGCCTTCTGGGACATTTCTGTCTGCCAGACATGTTAAAATCCTGGATTCAAAATGTATAATCGAGAGTATTTTTTTTTTTAATATATAAAATTAAAAAGTCAAATCAGATAGCAGAACTTTCTGGTTAAAAGATTAAAAAGATTATTGGATGGCATCTAAGTATGCCGCTGGGTGATTTATGAAATATAGTTAGATGACATAAAAATACTGATGCTTATAATGTTCAAGCTTGGTTTTTTTCAGGCAGCATGCACACGGGTGCAGAGAGGAAAAGGTTAGCCTGCCTGCCTTTCATCACAACTCCCTACACAGGGCCGCCCCTCTGACCAGAAAGCCCAACAAACATTCCAGCCTTCTGCTAAGATTGTTAGTATTTTAGAAAGTAAAGGGAGCCTCCGGGCAACCTGGGTGGCTCAGTGGGTTAAGCCTTGACTCTTAATTTTGGCTCGGGTCATGATCTCATGGTTGTTGGATCGAGCCCCCCTTCAGGCTCCGGGTTCAGCGTGCTTTAAAATTCTCTCTCTCCAGGCGCCTGGATGGCTCATTGGTTAAGCGTCTGACTTCAGCTCAGGTCATGATCTCACGGTTTGTGGGTTCGAGCCTCGTGTTGGGCTCTGTGCTGACAGCAGCCTGGAGCCTGCTTCAGATTCCGTGTCCCCTTCTCTCTCTGCCCCTGCCCTGTTCGCACTCTGTCTCTGTCTCTCAAAAAGTGAATAAACGTTAAAAAATATATTTAAAATTCTCTCCCTCTGCTCTTTTGCCCTGCTCGTACTCGCTCTCTCCCTCAAAAATTAAAAAAATAATAATAATTAATAAGGGAAGCCTGTACGGATCACTGGTGTGGTGTAGTCAGATTCTAAGCAGATCATCGGGGACATTATCATCTTCTTGAAATCACCATGCTCTTTTTTTTTTTTTTTTTAAATTTTTTTTTTTTTTTTTTCAACGTTTATTTATTTTTTGGGACAGAGAGAGACAGAGCATGAACGGGGGAGGGGCAGAGAGACAGGGAGACACAGAATCGGAAACATGCTCCAGGCTCTGAGCCATCAGCCCAGAGCCCGACGCGGGGCTCGAACTCACGGACCGCGAGATCGTGACCTGGCTGAAGTCGGACGCTTAACCGACTGCGCCACCCAGGCGCCCCACCATGCTCTTTTTTAAGAACGTATGTACTTTTCACTTCTATGTAGCGTTTTTTAATATAGTCCCCCCCCTTTTTTTTTTTTACCTCCACACCATTAAATGAAGCCAAGAAATAGCATTCCGCTATTTCAAATGAAGAGATTGAGGTTTCAGATTGCGTTGTCCTCCCCGCAGGTGATATCCTCTTTTATGAATTTTCATAGCGCCCTAAGTGTTTCCTTTATGGGGTTTACCACAGTCGTAATTAATAATGTTTGTCTCGCTGCCTGGGCTGCGAACTTCCTGAGAACAAGGATCCTTGTCCCCTGGGTTATCACTAAACATCCAGCACCTAGCACGATGCCGAGCGTGGAAGGTGTGCTCCAAAAAGATTTGACAATTGAACGAATGTAGCCATAACATGTTCCCAAGTTTCACAGAAAATAACGGACAGAGTCAAGATTTGAACCTCTGTCTTCTGCTGGAAATTCCTCGTTCCTTCCACTCTATTACGTAAAGGCAAATATGTGTCTCCCTACCAGCCTTTCAAGGTTTGGAAGCTGGAGCTCTGGATAAGTGAATGGAAGCCAGACTACACGGAAGGATACAATTCAAGAGGATGTCCCTGCACAAAGTCATTGGAAATCATGGATCATCCTTGAAGGGTTTTGGCTCCTGGGTCTGGAGCACACCATTCTGTGCTCCTGGAGCACAGGAGAGGGCATTTAAACCCTGAACAACACTTTTCCCTCACTGGCCGTGTGTGAAAATAAACATTTGAATTTGTCTCACGTGTCGTGAGCATGACCTGATTCAGAAACACGTTTGCATTTCTCAAATTCACGGTGTTCTGGGCCATCCCAGACAGAGCCAGCGAAGCCCCCAGGAGGAGATGGGGGTCTGTCAGGGGCGTGCGGGATCAGAGGCCTGGCCGTCCGTCCACAGGAGCAAAACAATGACTGCGGATTCCGGATTCCAGCCATCGCAACCCCAATCCATCCTAGGACAAGCTGAACTGAATTGACCGTCCTGCTGTCTTTGTTGGCAAAGTTAACTCAGTTTGGGGGTCAGTCGAGTTTCAGGGAATGAACCAGCAGACAGAGAATGAAGACTGACTCCTTTCTCATGTCTTCGTAGATCCCAACCTGCCCTCAGTCACCACCTGTTCCTCTCGGTGCCTGTGGGATTCGAGGTGGGTGCCCCAGCCTCGCTCCTAACTCCCTGTTGTGTCTCCCTACTGTTGTTGAGGCTCTCTTCCCAATCACCATAAAATCCTCTGCCTTGTACCTCTTTGCCTTCCGCTGAAAGGATCCTGAACGTACAATAGGCCCATAATAACATCTTCATTATTCCTCAGGTAAGGTAGCAGAATACTGCATCTCAAAAGCTTATGGTGAAAAGAGGCGTGTGTAAGGGGTGCCTGGGTGGCTCAGTCGGTTAAGCCTCCGACTTCAGCTCAGGTCATGATCTTGCCCCGCGTCGGGCTCTGTGCCGACAGCTCAGAGCCTGGAGCCTGCTTCGGATTCTGTGCCTCCCCCTCTCTCTGCCCCTCCCCTGCTCACGCTCTCTCTCTCTCTCAAAAATAAATAAACATTAAAAAAAAATTTTTTTAAGAGGCATATTTAAGAGCCTCAGCTCTGGATATACTCTCTGAAGATTCAAATCCCACCCGTCCCCCTTAGAGCGCGACACCTCTACACCAAGCTAATGGACTCATTTAATTGTTTCATTTGCAAAAGCGACGATCGTGATGGTATCTGGGTTAAAATGTTGTTACGATGATCAAACAAAACACACAACGCAAAGCACAGCACTTGAAATTTAATTAAGGGCTTAATCGATGCTAGATGTTTGTTATTTAATTATTCTTGCTGTCAACGTTGTGAAAACAGTATTGTAAATCATTTTAAATCGTTAGCAAAATATTTAAATTGTTATTACTTAAATTATTGTTGTTCTTATTTATCAAGAATCACACTGTGATCGCTATAATCACTGTAGCTTTGGGGCGGAGCGTGTAGATTTTAGAACCATGCTGCCTGAGTGGTTCTGCTACCTTCCGGCTCTGTGACTCGGGCAGTGACTCAGTTGTTCCTTTCCTCATGTTTCTATCTGAAAAATGGGGATAAAAATAGTACCTACCTCTCGGAGGTGTGAGAGTTACACCAGTCTACATCACCCTGACCACATATATTTCACAGCTTCTGTTTTCACTGAATCACAGGACACGAATGGAACGTGGAACATCTCAGCGGGAGGACATGCGAGGCACTGATCTCAACCAGGACGGTGGCCTGGGTTGGAATCCAGACTCCTCAAATGATCATCCCTTGAATCTTCAGTGAATCCCTTAACTTCCCAGAGAATCGGTTTCCTGATCTATAAAACAATTTGGTTTAACATGTTCCTCGTGGAATTACCGCAATTTGATTATTGTAATAAACAGGAGTTGAATGTGAACCTAAATTTAAATCTTTGGGAGCCAGCCTCCGGAAAACTCCTCATTTGACCTTTGGTGGCACTTGTAGGAGACGCATGTTGTATGATGACCACAAACACGCCCTCATCTGCCAGTGTGGATTTGGATATATATTTGCATTTTCTTTCTGTGATCCCTTCTTCTTCTATCTGTTGGGGACACTGCTGCTAAATGTATAGCTTCTTCTAGCCCCACTGTGCACATCTCTATTTTCATCCAAGACTTCTACGTGTCCTCATTCTGCCCTCACCTCTCACCAGCCCTCTGATTGTTCCTTTCTTACATTGGGTGAGAAGTAGGATAAACTTGGGGCACCTGGGTAGTTCAGTCGGTTGAGTGTTTGACTCTTGATTTCAGCTCAGGTCATGTCCCTGGGTCATGAGAGCAAGCCCCGCCATTGGGCTCTGCACTGAGTGTGGAGGCTGCTTGAGATTCTCTCTCTCCCCCTGCCGTTCCCCCACTCATGCTCTCTCTGTCTCTTTCTCTCTCTATAAAACAAAATAAATAAATAAAAATAAATAAATATACAAATAAAAAGTAGGATAAGCTTATTCTATTGTAAACAAACTCAGTTACGTAGACACCATCAAAATGGAAAAGTAAAATGCACCCTTGTTGCCTACTGCTGTGTCTAAGCCCTTTTTGTTTTTGTAATGTTTATTTATTTATTTTGAGAGAGACAGACTATGAGCAGGGGAGGAGCAGAGAAAGAGGAAGATAGAGAATCCCAAGCAGGCTCTGTGCTGGCAGAACAGAGCCCAGTGCGGGGCTCAAACCCACGAACCATGAGATCATGACCTGAGCTGAAATCAAGAGCCAGACACTTAACTGACTGAGGCACCCAGGCCCCCCTGTCTAAGCCTGTTTTGTTCTCCTCAATCCCTCATCTCACAATGCCCGGTCTTGGCACATCACTTGGCAACCCTTGTAAGCACCTGCTGACCCATCTTTTCCTTTCCAATTTCTTCTTTCCTACCCCCTACTTCAAATGTGACATTCCAATCTACCTGGATATGTGTGATTCCCCGAATGCATCAAGTGCTGTGGTTTTCGTGTCTTTTCACCCTGGTCCTCGAATATTCCCCCTTGATCAGATATCCACCACCACCTGCCTCCTTCTGATCTGTACTTGACTGTCATTCAATTAAGGAACAGTTTCTACCTTTAAGAGAAAGCGCCTCTTCTCTGAATCTTTTTTCGGTTCTTCAACCCTTGAGTAGATTATGTCCTTCCCTTTCCTGTCTCCTTCATGCTACCCTAGTGCTTTAGAGCTTTGTATATAGCTCTGTTATGGCCCTTTACACATTGTACTTTTGTTATTTGTCTGCCCTAGTCCCTGACTTGTCTCATAAATTCGAGTAAAAGTCTGTGCTTAGTCATCATTGTCTCCCAATGAGAGACCAATCAGCACTGAGTAGTCATTCAAAAACTATTTGATGAGTTAATGGTCTATATTTTTACCATCAAGGCTAAGGAATTAGGAATATTTTTACAAAACCAGAGCTGGAGCAACTTGACATGTACAAGAGCAAATGAATGAAAACAAATGCTCCAAAGACAACCAACTTCTTCCGTATTGAAAGAAGGCTGTCAATTAATTATTCATTTTTGCGAGGAATTATATTCAAGCTTTATGAATGTTTGTAAACAGGTTTTTTTTCTAGATTCAAATTAATGCTAATATTTAGTTAAGACTTCAAGACACTAGGGGCGCCTGAGTGGCTCAGTCAGTTAAGCGTCCGACTTCAGCTCAGGTCATGATCTCACCGTTCGTGAGTTCGAGCCCCACGTCGGGCTCTGTGCTGAAGCTTGGAGCCTGGAACCCGCTTCAGATCTGTGTCTCTCTCTCTCTCTCTCTCTCTCTCCCCCTCCCCTGCTCTCACTCTATCTCTCTCAAAAATAAACATAAAAAAATTAAAAAAAAGACTTCAAGACACTATATATAAAAGCTATCTCAATAAAATTGTTTAAAAAAATGATGACTTAAAGAACAAAAACAATCTTTTAGAAGCCTCTCAGTATATCATGTACTATGCAGGACTGTGCTTGAAACATTAACAGGAAGAACAAATGTGTTCCATTTGTTAAAGCTTAGAATTGCCCTCCAACAAGAAATAATAACAAGTCAGAAACAAACTATTTAAAGTAGGTAGACCAGTCGTTTATTGGCTATCACTGACATTTCAGTAAGAGGAAAGCCAAGTGCTTTGAGGTACAGGAGGCACCGCAATATCATGTCTAGGATCTTGGGCTCTTGAGTCAGCCTACCCAGTTCCACCATCCATGTCTCAATTTCCCTCCTCAATAAAATGGAGCTAATAATAACATCTGCTTCATGGGGTTAATGTGAGGAGCAAATCGGACAACCCCACCTAAAGCACTTAGCAGGCAATCAATTTCAGCAAATATCATATGTTGTTGTAATCTGCCCAGTTAAAGGAGACAAGATGGTGAGTTTATTTAAACAGGGGAAGGTGTAGAATCGCTCCATACCCCAAAATATAGTGCAATAGAGTCAACACAGCTGAGACATGGATTCTCAGGACCTGGCTAAAATTTTAGTTCTTAAAGAAGGGTGAGGAGGAAAGGAATAGAATTCTTCTAGAATTCCAGGATGACCTGGCTAATTGCCCCCATATGGTATAGGAGGATCCACACTGAGCAGCCGTAGAGTGAACAGGACTGACCCTGCATTAGTTCCAGCGATAGTCGCTGCTACCTGGGTACTTTCTTTCTGCTATACAGAGAAAGGGGAAAAAGTTGTGGTGGTTGCCAGAGGCAGGGGCGGAAGGTGGGGAAAATGGGTGAAGAAGATGGTCAAAATGTACCAATCTCCAGTTATAAAATAAATAAATCCTGGGGATATAATATACGGTACGGTTACTATACAGTTAATAAGAAAGTTATTACATATTTGAAAGTTGCTAAGAGAGTAGATCTTAAAAGCTCTCACCACACACACACACAAATATAACTATGTATGGCGATGGACGTCGATCAGACTTATAGTGGTGCTCATTTTCTATATATACAAGTGTCGACTCATTATGTTCTATACTTGGAACTAATAAGGTGTTATATATTGACTATATCTCAATTTTTTAAACTGGAAGGTAAGAACTAGAAAGGAAGTTAGACTTCTAACATTAAAAGTAACAACCACAAAATATTTGTCTCTTGCAAATATCATGTAAGTGGATTCTTTGCAAATTTTAGAAAACTCAGGAGTCCGAGACATATTGAAATTTCTAAGTTGGAGGTTACTTCTTCTTTTTAAATAATAGGCACTTTACTATGCTTTTCTTTCTGCTTTTGTGTATGGTTGAAATGTGTATTATATATATACATATATATACATATATATGTATATATATAAATGTATATATATGTATATATATAAATGTATATATGTATATAAATATATTTGTATATTTGTATATATGTATATAAATATAAATATATTTATATAAATATATTTATCACAGTGCCAAATGTGAATAGTACCACAACTGAATTTTTTTAATACAAAAATGTTTCTCCTTCTGGACTTTGCATGAAGTCAGATGGGATAGATTGCCTTTGATTTTCCTTATGTAAAAATCTTCCTGTCTCTTTTTCTGCTTGGGGGGTAGGTTGTTCATTTTAATTTTACTTTGGCAGCTAATTCTTAACACTTCGGTCAGTTTTCCTTTATCTACTTGTTGCTTGTCTCTTGCCAATTTTGTCATCGTTGTTGCTGCTACTTCTGTGATGATGGAACCCCCAGGCTGTAACCACTACCATCATGGAATTTTAAAGCTGTTCTCCATAGGAGCTGATTCCAAAAAGGCCTCACCTCCCCTGCAGACCAGGTCTAGAGGTTTTGAGGCTAACGGTATGCGCGACTTCTCCCTCTGTTCTTCCGGAGGACCTAAAACACAGTCTCAGGCTCTTTCTCCCCTGAGAATAGGAGGGGGTGAACGTTGAAGCCCTACCCATTGACTGATGGCAGATCCAAAAAAATAAGGTCCAATAGCAAACAGGAAACTGAGAGTCCATGGCAGAGCTCCAGGAGCAAAAACAAAAAAATCCAGAAAGAGAAGAGTCTTAGCAAAAATAGGGATGAGAGAGCGGAGAGAGATAGAAGGTACCAAGTACACAATGATTCGTGTTCTTTCCTTTGTACATTTTTTTCACAAGAGGGTTTGAATTCCTTGATTTCACTAGCTTATCATAGTTGGCTCAAAACCCTCTCTGAGTTTACCTAAGCGTTCCTTAATTCCCTGACACCTTCAAATTAAAATAAAGTAAAACCAAGTAACAACAAAACCCAAAAACCCGGTAAAAAAATAAAATAAAATAATTCAAAATTTCCTTGGACCATAGAGTAGAGCAGAAAATCATGTCTATTTACATGGTTATCTTTATAGACTTAGAGCAACATTTGAATACAAACTCAGGGGTGGAGTGGGCCATAAATTTACCATGCCTAGAGAATCAAGTGAGCAAAGAGAAAGAAATTCTCTGCTTTTATATAAATGATCAAATCTTCCTCATGAACCCTAATCCCACCAGGAGATGAGGAGGCAGGTTTTAAATGGGTCAAATAATGGGGTCCCAATATGTTTCCATTTAAATAGTCTCTTTTGAATGACTCACTACATTTCAGGTAGTTTCTCAGTCTTTTAGATTTTTCTTTCTTTCTCCTTGCTCATCTTCAAGATGTCACCTGTGTCTGAGGGAGTGACAGCTCATGGCTTGATAGGCTTCGTGGGGGGGGGGGGGGGGGGGCGGTCTCAGATCCACAGACTTGTCAGAAGGTCTGTCCGGCTTCTGCCATGAAGTTGCTAATCTGATTGAGTTCCTGGACTCTAATCCGTTGAGATGTGCCTGAGTTTTGCCGGCTGATAACTCAGAACTCACGTTTAAATTCCAGGTTTGCCACATCCCGAAACGAAGTCCCCGCAAAGCCTCATTTCTCCAACTTGAGGACCTAGCCCATCCGCCATGTTCTCGGCACTTCTGCGTCACCTGAGGGCGCTGAGCCTCACTCTTCAGCCTGACTGGACCAAGTCCCATCTGTTCTGCTTTCCTAAGATACAGTAATTTTTATTACCACTTTACTTTCTTCTTTCTCTTTCTTTTCTCCTCCTTTCCCTTTTCTTCTCTAAGCTAGCTGCCACAGAGAGTACCCCCTCACTGTGATGCTTTTTTTGTTTGCTAAACGTATGGAATATACGTGGGAACATGTTACATCCCGGGAAAGGACAAAATGCTGCAGTGGTTAAGAGCTCTCCACAGCTGAATTTAAATTCCTGTCCCAACATGTTCCCCTGCTCAAATAAGTTCCCTCACAGAGCCTCTATTTCTTCATCCTAAAAATGAAGATAACAATATTGTACGGTAAGAGACTCATGAAGATAACATCAGGCATCTCGATCTTAACACGTCCGAGGTCATACGCTTGGTTTTCCAAGCTACAGAACTATGCCTCCTCCGATGTATGTTTTTAAAGTAATCTCTACTCCCAACATGGGGCTTGAACTCGTGACCCCAAGATCAGAAGCGGCACACTCCACCGACTGACCTGGCCAGACACCCCTCCACTTCCAATCTTTCCATCTCAATAAATGGCCATTCCTCCCTACGCATATTCCAGGCAAAAACATTTAGAGGGTCCTTGGCTCCTCTCTTACTATCTTACCACATCCAAATCCTTGAAAAATCTTGTCACGCTACTGATGATGTAGAATCTGACCACTCCTCATCATCTTCACCTCTAGCGCCCTGGTCCAAGGAAAAATGACCCATCGCTTCTTAGTTTAGGTAATCGTAGATGCTACTGTGGAATATCTCAACGGTTTAACACCAAAGAAGTTGGTTTTACGCTCTTGATCAATGGTCAGCTTTATCTCAGCAGTGAGCTTGGGAACAACCTCTTTCGTCCTTGTGGCCCAGCACCTTCGACACTGGCATCAAAGCTGCAGACGTGAAAGATCATGCAGGTGGCACCCGGGAGATTTGGAGGCCAGGCCTGGAAGTGGCGTACATCGCTTCACTCACGTCGCAGAAGTCAGAAAGCAGTGAGATGGCCATACCTCACTGCAAAGTTGCTGGGAAAAGTCTATCTGTGTGCTAAGGAGAAGAGAAAGGGGTCTGGTAAATAGCTAGGCAGTCTCCACCACTCTTAACCTAGACAAACGTCCTGTACTTAAAAATATTCTCTAATTCTTTCCCATTTTTACCTTTGTGCTCTCCCAGTTCTTTTTCTCAACGTATCAACTTACTCATCCTTTGAAACACAACTCAGATCACCTCCCTCTTCTGCTCAACACCACCCAATGGTTTTTCATCTCGAGTGTGTATGCCAGACTCCTTATGACCTCAGGGCTTTACATGATCTGCCTCTTACCCAGTTTCGTGATTCCTTTCTTAGCCTTCCCCTACTTGCTCACTCCACCACAGCTACACCGGCCAGCATAGTCTCCCTCAAATGTGCCAAGCACATCGCATTTCCTCTCTCTTCTGCCCAGAACACTTTTCCCTCCAGATACTCTCAGAGCTCACCCTCAGATTGCCTTCAGACCTATGGTCAAACTCCAGCTTATTAAGCAGCCTTTGTTGAAGAGCCAATCCAAATGACTCTCTCTCCACTCCCTTTTATGGTCCACTTCACAAATGATATATTTATTTCTAGGCTTAGTGTCTTTCTTCCAAAATCAGAGTGGTTTCCCTCACGGGAGCAGGAACTTTGTTTTAACCCCAGCCCCTTGGTAATGAGACAGTGCACAGACAGGGGCTTACCAAATAGTCTTATGAGTTATTGAAAAAAATGACTGAATTAGTAAGTGAATTAATTGTTTAGCACACAGCTTGGCAAAAAGTAACCGATAAATGGTAGCATTGCTGTGATACCAAGTTTTTCTCTTAGTTTGGAAAGGATGTTCATTTTTTCTATTTTTTTTTTAATTTTTTTAAACATTTTTATTTATTTTTGAGACAGAGAGAGACAGAGCATGAATGGGGGAGGGGCAGAGAGAGAAGGAGACACAGAATCGGAAGCAGGCTCCAGGCTCTGAGCCATCAGCCCAGAGCCCGACGTGGGGCTCGAACTCACGGACTGTGAGATCGTGACCTGAGCCGAAGTCGGACGCTCAACTGACTGAGCCACCCAGGCGCCCCCATTTTTTCTATTTTATTAATAGTGGGTATTTTATGCTTTTCAAAAAAATGGGCAAATACAAAATTAATTTCTTCCTCATGTCCGCATCATCCTTAACATGACTTTCTCTATTCTTTTAACTGTTCATTCTTACGCCTTTGCTTCAATAGATGTCCTACATCTATCAAATGAGGTGGGAGCGAGATCACAGGTAGAGAAGAAAGGAGGAGAATAATTTATAGTTGAACATACTGCTAAAAGTGAAAAAGTCAGTGACCACATCTTGTGCTAAAAAGGAATAATAAGATGTAAAACATTATAACCAAATGTCACCATTTTTGCCTAATTGAGTTTCAGTCAAAATTGTATGTAGAGTCAAGGTCTCAATTTCTGAAATGGAAGCAATGACAATCTCTATGACTAGAAATAAGATGAGATAAATATAACTCTTTCTCTTACTTTATATAGAAAAAACAAAGCATGTGAAAAATATCTCAGACTTTTGTTAGTACGGTATTCCACCTGATATAGTTTGTATATAGGGAAAAAAATCACATGCCTAATCAGAAGTTGAAGGTAGCTTGAATAGAAATTCTAAACTGTGAAAAAGATCGAAGTGTGACTTTCAATTAGCTTAGAAAAGAGCTCTAAAACTCTGACTGTGTCTTCAGAAATGATACCTATTATTCCTCCAGTAAATAAAAAGTGGGATGGTAAAGGGTAATTTGAGGCCGCTCCAAAGATTCAGTGTCTGATTCTGTTAACTTCTCAGCTAATTACAGGTACCTAATGAAAAATTACTAGATACCACTGAATTCTTGACAGGTTGAAAAAAAAAAAACATTCTGAAGAAATTGTGATATTGAAACTTATAATCCATAATTATAAGCATAATTCCCTTTAGGCTTGCTTTCTCTAGCAAGACCAAAATCCATTCAAATCAGTGAGGTTTTTGTTTGCATGTGTAGAAGGTGTAGTTGAGAAAACTTACATAAAATCCATTGTTATATTAATGAATATATATTGTAAGGTAGGATATGAATAACACTGACTTTTAAAGCACTTTGAGGGGCGCCTGGGTGGCGCAGTCGGTTGAGCGTCCGACTTCAGCCAGGTCACGATCTCGCGGTCCGTGAGTTCGAGCCCCGCGTCGGGCTCTGGGCTGATGGCTCAGAGCCTGGAGCCTGTTTCCGATTCTGTGTCTCCCTCTCTCTCTGCCCCTCCCCCATTCATGCTCTGTCTCTCGCTGTCCCAAAAATAAATAAACGTTGAAAAAAAAAAAATTTAAAGCACTTTGAAACTGAGAACAAACTGAGGGTTGATGGGGGGTGGGAGGGAGGGGAGGGTGGGTGATGGGTATTGAGGAGGGAACCTTTTGGGATGAGCACTGGGTGTTGCATGGAAACCAATTTGACAATAAACTTCATATATTGAAAAAAAAATAAAATAAATAAAACACTTTGAGCCCGCTACTTCTAGGTGAAGTACTTTCAAAGGAAGAGGCCACAATAACCTTCTTAGATGACGTGTGGACTCAGACAGTGGTATCAACCGTCCTCAGACAGTGATAATAGGAGCTCCTTACCCCACCCAATGGAACTTGCCAGCTGCTCCAACTGAATGGTGGTCAAGAGCCACGTAAGAGATGAATCTAGGTTACAGCCAGGTTGAACTTTCAGAGAACCATTTTAGGTGGAGTCAAGAGGGAGGGATAACAGATATGTAAGGGGGAGAACTCATAATTGCCGAAAAGGCATTTTATTAATAAGTTATTTATAAGAGAGTTATTAATAGGTCAGGAGCAAAAGTCAAGCTGCAGTCATAGGGACAAGCTGGAAAGCAAACTTGGGTGTAAGGGCTGTTTGCCTTGGAGCTCCTGGAGTCAGAGAGAATGCAGGGCAGCCAGGCAGAGCTTCACTTACCTGGGGATGATAAAGATAATGAGGAGAGGGGGGAGGGGAAGGAGGAACAGTGGGGGAGTGGTCTTGAACGTATGGCAAACCCAGAACTTGCTAAACGTTTGCCTCCAGATGCTGCTTCTCTATCACTTGTATCAGAACCCTCTGGGAGGGGAGGTTTCAGACACAGATTCCCAGACTCCACCCCACACATCCTGAATAACACTGTTGGAAGTGGAGCCTTGGAACAGAGACTTTTAGGTAGCTTAGGCACATTTACATTTGCATGCTAAATTCCTTACCTGTGCCGTTCAGCTTAATCCTCCAACAGCTCTATGATGCTCGTGTCCTATTATTATCCCCTCCCTAAAAAGGAAACTGACTCAGATGCTGACCAACTCAAGGCACAAAGTTTACGGAATGCAAACTCAGATATTCTGACTCTGGATTCTGTGATCGTTCATCACTGCGGACCAGGGGTACTCAAACTTTTTCCGTAAAATGGCCAGATCATCATCATCGAAGGTATTGTCTGCTCTAGGGTCTCTGTTGCAGCTACTCAACTCTGCCATGGACAATGTAAACAAGTGGACATGGCTGGGTGTTCCAATAAAACTTTACAAAAACAGGTGCCTTTCTGATGACCCCTGCTCCAGACTCAGAATTGCTTTTCGAGGTATGGTATTCAGAATAGCAGCATCTTGGGATCTTACCAGAAATGCAGAAGCTTAGCCTGCTCCAGACTTGCTGAATCAGAATCTGCATTTAACGCGGCTTCCACGTGATGTTTATGCACATTAAAGTATTAGACTCCTACTCTAAGGCATTTTCAAAGGACTTCCTTTGAAGTGCATGAACTTGGCTTCTGACAGTGAGTGTGTTGACTGGGTCCCGAAAAGAATTTAAAAATAAATAATAAAAATCTTTAATCAGGAAAAAAAACCTCTTTCAACTAAACTTTAATCAGTAACTCTTACTACTTCTTTTACTGTCTTTATTCTTTGCAGCACATAAAGGATCAGTGTTCATCTCCAAATAGTGGGAAGAGAGTGGGAGTGGGATTAGTATTTAACTATTAATTTGGTATAGGGGCGCCTGGGTGGCTCAGTCAGTTGAGTGTCCAACTTCGGCTCAGGTCATGATCTCACCATTTGTGAGTTCGAGCCCTGCGTCGGGCTCTGTGCTGACAGCTCAGAGCCTGGAACTTGCTTCGGATTTTGTGTCTCCTTCTCTCTCTGCCCCTCCCCCACTTGTGCTCTGTCTCTCTCTATCAAAAATAAATAATTCTAAAAAAAAATTAATTTGTGGCACAAAAACAGACACATAGATCAATGGAATAGAATAGAAACCCCAGAACTAGACCCACAAACGTATGGCCAACTCATCTTTGACAAAGCAGGAAAGAACATCCAATGGAAAAAAGACAGTCTCTTTAACAAATGGTGCTGGGAGAACTGGACAGCAACATGCAGAAGGTTGAAACTAGACCACTTTCTCACACCATTCACAAAAATAAACTCAAAATGGATAAAGGACCTGAATGTGAGACAGGAAACCATCAAAACCCTAGAGGAGAAAGCAGGAAAAGACCTCTCTGACCTCAGCTGTAGCAATCTCTTACTTGACACATCCCCAAAGGCAAAGGAATTAAAAGCAAAAATGAATTACTGGGACCTTATGAAGATAAAAAGCTTCTGCACAGCAAAGGAAACAACCAACAAAACTAAAAGGCAACCAACGGAATGGGAAAAGATATTTGCAAATGACATATCGGACAAAGGGCTAGTATCCAAAATCTATAAAGAGCTCACCAAACTCCACACCCGAAAAACAAATAACCCAGTGAAGAAATGGGCGGAAAACATGAATAGACACTTCTCTAAAGAAGACATCCGGATGGCCAACAGGCACATGAAAAGATGCTCAACGTCGCTCCTTATCAGGGAAATACAAATCAAAACCACACTCAGATATCACCTCACGCCAGTCAGAGAGGCCAAAATGAACAAATCAGGAGACTATAGATGCTGGAGAGGATGTGGAGAAACGGGAACCCTCTTGCACTGTTGGTGGGAATGCAAATTGGTGCAGCCGCTCTGGAAAACAGTGTGGAGGTTCCTCAGAAAATTAAAAATAGGGGCGCCTGGGTGGCACAGTCGGTTAAGCGTCCGACTTCAGCCAGGTCACGATCTCACGGTCCGTGGGTTCGAGCCCCGCGTCGGGCTCTGGGCTGATGGCTCAGAGCCTGGAGCCTGTTTCCGATTCTGTGTCTCCCTCTCTCTCTGCCCCTCCCCCGTTCATGCTCTGTCTCTCTCTGTCCCAAAAAAATAAATAAAAAAACGTTGAAAAAAAAAATTTAAAAAAAAAAAAAAAAAAAAAAAGAAAATTAAAAATAGACCTACCCTATGACCCAGCAATAGCACTGCTAGGAATTTACCCAAGGGATACAGGAGTACTGATGCATAGGGGCACTTGTACCCCAATGTTTATAGCAGCAACTCTCAACAATAGCCAAATTGTGGAAAGAGCCTAAATGTCCATCAACTGATGAATGGATAAAGAAATTGTGGTTTATATACACAATGGAGTACTACAGGGCAATGAGAAATAACGAAATATGGCCCTTTGTAGCAACGTGGACGGAACTGGAGAGTGTGATGCTAAGTGAAATAAGCCATACAGAGAAAGACAGATACCATATGTTTTCACTCTTATGTGGATCCTGAGAAACTTAACAGAAACCCATGAGGGAGGGGAAGGAAAAAAAAAAAAAGAGGTTAGAGTGGGAGAGAGCCAAAGCATAAGAGACTCTTAAAAACTGAGGGTTGATGGGGGGTGGGAGAGAGGGGAGGGTGGGTGATGGGTACTGAGGAGGGCACCTTTTGGGATGAGCACTGGGTGTTGTATGGAAACCAATTTGACAATAAAGTTCATATATTGAAAGAAAATTAATTTGGTATAAACTTAGAGAAAAGTTGCAAGGATAATATAAAGTACTCTTCTACCCTGTATTAATCAATTTTTACATCATTTGCCTCACTATTATGTACCTGTCTAGATAGATAGAAAGACGATAGAGATAGATGAGTGGATGGATGGATGGATGGATGGATGGATAGACGGATAATTTTTTTCGTTCTCAAACTGAGAGTAGATTGCAGAAATCATTCTTTTAATCCCTAGATACCTCAATATGGATTTTCTTAAGAATAATATAATTCTTTTACATAAACTATAGTCCAATTATCAAAATCAGGAAATTTAATATCAATATACCATTATCTAACCCACAGCCTATATTTAGATTTTGTCAATTGTCCTATCCAGAGTAATGCATTGTAATTGGTTGTTACATCTCTCTCTTGCTCTCTCTCTCTGTTTTCAATGTTTACTTAGTTTTGAGAGAGAGCACGTGCATGAGCATGAGAGAGAGCAGAGGAGGGGCAGAGAGAGAGAGAGACAGAGACAGAGGATCCCAAGCAGGCCAGGTGCCATCAGCACAGAGCCCGACATGGGGCTTGAACTCATGAACCGTGAGATCATGACCTGAGCTGCAACCAAGAGTCGGACGCTCAACTGACTGAGCCACTCGGGTGCCCCACCGTTGTTACATTTCTTTAATCTTTATTAATCTGAAAGAGTTCCTCAGGCTTTCTTTGTGTTTCTTGACTTGATATTTTTGAAGATTACATACCAGTTCTTTGCAGACTGCCCTTCGCTTTGGGTTTGTCAGATGTTCCCTCATGATTAAATACAGGTCATGCATTTTTGACCGGAACATCACTAACGTAGCACTGTGATCCTCTTGGTGTATCATGTCAGGAAGCACACGATGTCACTTCGTCCCAGTGTTTGTGATGTGACTTTCGGCCACTTAATTAAGGTGGTCACTGCCAGAGTTATCTAAGATACGGGTACTATTTTTAATTTGTAATTAAAAAGTTATTTTGAGATAAGTATGGAGAGATACTTTGAAAGTATATAAATATCTTGTTCTTCATCAAATTTTTACCACCAGTTTTAGCACTTATGGATGATTTTCTAACCCTACCATTCTTTCTATTTGCAGTAGTTGGCATTCTATAAGAAAGAGCTGTCCTTTCTCACCCACTTAGTTTGTTTTAATTTTTTTTTAATTTTTTGAGAGAGAAAGAGAGACAGAGTATGAGCGGGGGAGGGGCAGAGAGAGAGAGGGAGACACAGAATCGGAAGCAGGCTCCAGGCTCTGAGCTCTGTCAGCACAGAGCCTGACGTGGGGCTCAAACTCACGAACTGTGAGATCATGACCTGAGCCGGTCAGTCGCTTAACTGACTGAGCCACCCAGGCGCCCCTCTCACCCACTTATTTATTGAACTATTACCTTACATCATTATGGAATCTCAGATTCTCCGAGATAATATTTAGATCAGCCAAGGTGACATTTGTGTCAATGCATCCTGATTTTGAGAGCCACTATATGAAGGAAGGAAGTTAGGTACAAAAAGGTTAGTTTACCCAAGGTCAGAGAATTAATGGAAGACTAAAACCCTCTCTCCAAATCTAGTGGTTTCTTCATATTGATAACTTCCAAGTCTGGAGACCGAATACCTACAGAATCATCTGAAGGCAAATCACTTGGGAAACCTGTCAAAAATGCTGCTCCCAAGTCCAATCCCCAGGGATTCTGATTTGGTAGGTCTTACATACAGCCTAGCAATTTATACCGGAAAGCAAAACAAAACACATTCAAAGAATCCTTTCTGCTTATCTCAGTTGCTTTTTAAAAGAAAAATACATATTATGAATCACACATATGTGTGTGAAAACACACATTAAATGTATATATTTTATACAGTTTGGGCTTCAGAAAGATTGGAATATGAAAAATATTAATGTTATACTTGGGGAAGTAAGAATGTAAGATATTCGTGAAATAATTAGGTAACTATTCTGCTTGGGAGCACATATATTAGTTGAAGTTGGTTATTTCTTAAGTTATGTGGTAATGAGTCCCCCTGCCCCATGCTACACAGTTCTATAAGGGAGTCTCCATATTTGGTTAGCACCTACATTAGCTGTCCACAGCCAGTGTTCAACAGATTGCAAATACTGTTACCACGAGAGTCATACGTCTAAGCAAGGTTTGTCAACTGCTAGCGACATTAGGGACCGGGTTATTTTGTTGTTGGGGACTTTCTTGTGCATTTTAGGATGTGGAGCAGTGTCTCTATCCCTGGCCTCTACCCCCTCCGTGTCCCCAAGTTGGGACAAGCAACAATGTTTCCATGCAGGATGGCGCTGAAGGACAAAATCACCCTTGATCGGGGACCAACGGCACTGAGTTGAATAGGGACCCCTCAGAAGACAATTTCACCAGGAACTGACCTGTAAATGTGACCTTATTTATAAAAGGGTCTTTATAGATGTGGTTTCAAAGGAGATAATCCTAGATATATGTGAAACCTGAAACCAATGACCGGCAGCTTTATAAGAGAGAAGCAGAGGAGTTTCAGGAGATGCTGAGACTCAGAGAGATACTACAGACAGAGGCAGAAATTGCATATGCTCCCGCAAGCCAAGGATACCTTCAGCGAGCGGAAGCAGGAAGAGGCAAGAAAGATTCTCTCTTCAAGACTTGGAGAAAATGTGGCTCTGCCAATGCCTTGATTTTGGACTTCTGGCCCCCAGAAGTTTGAGAGAATAAATTTCTGGTTTGAAGCCACCAAATTTGTGGTTATTTGTCATTGCCACCCGAAAGAACTGATGCACCACTCACTGGCCTAAGGGAAAGAGAAGCTTTAGTTCATATTATGTGCATGTGTATTTAGGTGTAATTGTTACTTAATTGTAAATGAGAGAAGTACAATTTGCACCAGTAGCCAAGGGGATTCATGGGAAGAATATTGAGGTACTTGAAATAATCAAGTACAGGCTGACCAATCAAACTTTGCAAAAGTCAGAGATTCAGTTAGCCTTTAGGAAAAAAAAAAAAAATGGAAATAGGTGTTTATACTTGCCCACTCACTCCTTTTCTCCATCTATGATTTTCTCTTTGTTTTTCTCCACATAATGGCATGTTCTACGTTCCAGGACTGAGGTCAATTATGGTCTCCAAGGCTTACACCTGGAGAGTCCCACAGTCAGTGAAAGTCTGACTTCTCTGCCCTCCATTCAGTTTTTAAATTATGGGGAGAGAAAACATTGACCTCATGTTGGTCAGATGCTCATTCCTAGAACAAGCAGGAATGGCATGGGGCAGGCCGTGTAAAACTCTGTTTTTACCTTATGGTAAACATTATGGATGGTGGGGGGGGGGGGGTGCCCTGGTGGCTTAGTTGGTTAAGCGTCCGGGGACTTTGGCTCAGGTCATGATCTCACAGTTTGTGAGTTCAAGCCCCGCATCGGGCTATGTGCTGACAGCTCAGAGCCTGGAGCCTGCTTTGGAATCTGTATCTCCCTCTCTCTCTCTGCTTCTCCCCTATTTGTCTCTCTCTCTCTCAAAAATAAACATTAAAAAAACTAAAAACAGGGGTGCCTGGGTGGCTCAGTCGGTTGAGCGTCCGACTTCGGCTCAGGTCATGATCTCACAGTTCGTGAGCTGGAGCCCCGTGTCGGGCTCTGTGCTGACAGCTCAGAGCCTGGAGCCTGCTCCGGATTCGGTGTCTCCGCCTCTCTGTCTCTCTCTCTCTACCCCTCCCTGGCTAGCACTCTGTATCTCTCTGTCTCTCTCAAAAATAAATAAACATTAATAAAATTTTTTTTAAAAACCTAAAAACAAAAAAAACAAAAATAAAACTCTTATGGATGGGATTAAAGAACAATAGTTCCCAGGAGAAAGAAAGATTTCAAGCAACCAAACCCACAAATATCTGCCATTGTACATAAATCAACATGATTAGCTTTAAAATATAATTTTCATATCAATACATTTCTCGGAAAGCGTGATGACAAACAAATTAATATTTCCTCCACTCTAAATTTAGTCATTTGGCCAAATATATAGATAGGCACAGTGGTAGTAAAATATATATATATATATATATATATATATATATGAAAATACATATATATGAAAAAAAATATGAAAAATATATATATGAAAATATATGTGTGAATATATATATGAAAATATATGTGAAAATATATATATATGAAAATATATATATATACACACACACACACATATATATATATATATATATATATATATATATATATAGGAAAACATAACTAGAACCACCCAATGGTTTTAGTGTCACAGAAGTTCAGTAAGTCAAAGAATAATGGAGTCTTCAACAAAGTCCTGGGTGTGAAAATTCCATAACAGAACTTTTTAGAAGTGAATGCCCCACCTTAGGAATCCAAACAAAGCCCAAAATGAATCATTCAGATGTCCTGAAAAGAGACCTATTTCCAAATTGATTAGAATGATCAAGCGTATTGTCATTCTATTTTGAATGAGATATAAAATAAGGCAGGATAAAATTTTAAATTCTCTCTCTCTCTCATTAATCTGTTAGTCCTTAAAGGCCCTGAGCTTCCTGCTTCATCAGTATTGGTAAGTACATCATCAGGTCCCTCCCCGCCTATGCTGGATGTAGGTCTTTTGTCTCTGTGCCCTATTGGATTACAGAGATTCCTGAATATTTCCTCTGACCAGCCTGTCTAGGAATTTAAAATGCACCATCCTAAAATGGAGGTGATGGCCTCAACACATGGAATGTAGCACCTTGTTTGGACAGTAGAAGTGGGACTATAATCGGTAACATCTTACTATCACTTTCTGCCACAAGGAATATTTTCCTCGTGGTAGACTGTGGCTGAAGACGTTCCCCCAAATCATAGAAGTCAGCAAATACTCTGAGACCAAGGGAGCGAAGAGTGATATTTTATAAATATATTCTTAAGATATTTTGCATGGTTGTCTCCTCTACTGCATAAATAACCCTTTGCTCAATATTCAGTTACTACAACGATGGATTGAAAGACACAGTCCCGAATCAGGGTGGCAGACATCCATTTTGGAACCCAGGGACTTATCCTTCCAGATTCTGGGAGTGCCGGCTACTGACCCTCACACTTGATTCCCTCTCCATGACTGCCCTTGGCCCAAGGGAACTAACTGCCTCGCCCTGGTCACTTCCTCTCTGGGAGTAGCCTGCAACCCAGGATTCACCGTGAATGCAGGGGCACGCAGGCCCAGCCACCTTGCCTCCATGGGGATAAGTCTGAAGAGCTAGGTCAAGAGCTCCCCGTGTGGAGGACACACTGAGGCCCCACTGGCATCTGCAGCACAGGCCCAGCTCTCTCTCTGCCCCATCCTGCTGCTCACTCATACACACACGTGTTGTTCCCAAAAGCCCACTCCCACCCCGGCCCAGTTACCTACTGGTAAGCACATCTCTGCCCCAGAAACCTTGAAGACCCCAATCTAAGACAGAGGGTCGTGTCAGAAATACTGAACCCAGAAGCAGAGGATCTAAAAACAATGGAGAACATAACTCTGGGAAGGAGTGTGTGCTCTTTTCGTCTTCACACGGAGATACCACCTCACGCCCCTCAGAGTGGCTAAAATGAACAAATCAGGAGACTATAGATGCTGGCGAGGATGTGGAGAAATGGGAACCCTCTTGCACTGTTGGTGGGAGTGCAAATTGGTGCAGCCGCTCTGGAAAACAGTGTGGAGGTTCCTAAAAAATTAAAAATAGACCTACCCTGTGACCCAGCAGTAGCACTGCTAGGAATTTACCCAAGGGATACAGGAGTGCTGATGCATAGGGGCACTTGTACCCCAATGTTTATAGCAGCACTCTCAACAATAGCCAAATTATGGAAAGAGCCTAAATGTCCATCAACTGATGAATGGATAAAGAAGATGTGGTTTATATATACAATGGAATACTACTTGGCAATGAGAGAGAATGCAATTTGACCATTTGCAGCAACATGGATGGAACTGGAGGGTATTATGCTAAGTGAAATAAGTCAGGTAGAGAAAGACAGATACCATATGATTTCACTCATATGTGGACCCTGAGAAACTTAATGGGGAACCATGGGGGAGGAAAAGGGGGGAAAAAAAGGGAGGGAGGCAAACCATAAGAGACTCTTGAATGCTGAGAAGCAACTGAGGGTTGATGGGGTGGGGGGGAGGAGAAAGTGGGTGATGGGCATTGAGGAGGGCACCTGTTGGAATGAGCACCGGGTATTGTATGGAAACCAACTGGACAATAAATTATATTTAATAAAAAAGAGTGTGTGCTCAAAAAGGGATTCTATACTAACCTTCCAGCTACTTCTAGTAACCAAATGAGTGAATACTGGAATTCTTGCACTCTCTGGGTCCCTAAAAGGGAAATAAATGGAAAAGGAAGGATGAAAGGGAAAGAAGGAGGAAAGCAGGGAAGGGGAAGGGAAGCAAAGGAAGAAAAAAAAAAGAAACGTGCCCAATAAACTGAGTCTGCTTTGCAGTTTTACACTTTTGAGAGCTCTTTTAAGTATTGGCAATAGTTATTTTTAGAGTATAATTACCATCCATTGGATACCTATGCTACTCTTGCTACCTTACACATGCTATCTCTAAACTTAAAATCAATACCACAGGGGAGATAATATTATCAGAGAGGTTAAGTGATTTCCCCAAAGGCACAGAGCTAGTAAAAGACGAAACAGGAATTGAAAACAACTCTTGGCACTAAATCCTGCTTTCTTTTGTCTAAGTCAGATGCTGCCTCTGTTCCCAGTGAGGAGCACAGACCCACGCCAGGAGCAAAGTTTGACTTTATTTTGAAAGATAGCTGCCTTATTAGTTGGGACTCTTTTCTCAGCAAGGGACAGAAACTCAATTCAAACTAGCTGAAACACAGAAGCTAATTTATGATGAATAAGGATACTTCTTTATACTGTTTCATGCATGAACACTAAGAAAAGAATATTACTTGATCTCAAGGGGGGAAAATGTGACCAAGGACAACAAAACTGTTAGGATTCACTTTCTCTTTGCCACATGTGGAAAACATTACAGCCAACATCCCTGGAACTTTACAGCTCCGAAGAGAAAGATTGGCCTATTTTCTTTGTCCCAAGGAAAAAAAAATATATCCCACTTCGTTAGCCAACCCTGAACCAATCACCCCTGACCTGGGATCAGAGTTACAATGTAATATGTTTGTCTTTACTATACCCTGCGGCTAGAAGCAGCAAGGAGAGAGTGAAGATTTTAGAAAGAGGAGGAGGGGCAGGGATGTTACTAAATATCACCGTATAGATTCATCAGATGTCCTCACAATGTATGAACTTGGTTAATGTCCACACTGAGCAGCTTTCTGATTTTCTTTAGATAGCTGTCAGACATATGACTGCAAAATGTGGCCATTCCATGAAAGATGGCGGGCAGGGTTGGCTGCTAAAACAGCCCCGAAATCGTCCCTTTGTTATTACAGAAGCGTGCTGTGGTCCTTGTACCCTCCAAAAGAAAGGGGGTTGAAAAGACAGAGCAGGAAGTAAAGTCTGGGCCATTTTGGAAGCTAAAACTTTCCTTACTAAAGCAGGAAATTAACGTCTTCCTGATCATGATGGCTGAAGGAGATTGAAGAGAAAGAATCGGTGATGAAGAGGCTTAAGACACATTTTTCTGACGGCATTGTGCATGAAGTCCTAAGAGAAAACTGAGCAGAGAGTGCGTGCTTCCCGTGGAAGTGGGTTAGTAATCAGATACATACTTTATTAACATATGCTTCAAAATGTTTCCCTTCCTGACTGATCAAAGTGGGGGTGGGGAGCGGCCCTGATGGAGCCCCAGGTTTCTCTCCAGGCCCTTCTTAAAGACCCAGTTGCAGACCCACCTTCAAAGTACACAAAAGGACAAAAGGGCCTTTCATTCTACCCTCCCTAGAAGGGCTTGAGGTTGAAAATGGCTATTTGTTCCCTCTGCGACATATATGTCTGATAATATGCATGGGCACGCATAATTGACTGGCTGCATTATGTATGAATTAGACCCCACTCTTGTTTGGCAACAGCTGGAGGGGTTTTTTTTTTTCTTTTTTTTTCTCCTCCAGATGCCCAGCTGCAGTAGGGCCCCCTCCCCCTCCTCAACACGTGCCTGTGCCACACACACACCCCACACATGGGCACTGGGGACAATTGTCCTAATTTACCAGAACCCAAGAACCACTATAGCGGGCGCAATGTGTTTTGTTTGCGTTGCTTTTCTTTTCCTAGAATTCGTTTTTCTTCCACATTTCACTGCTGCCCTTCTACCAATGGAACAAAGACTCGGGCCAAACAAGCGCCCTAGTAATCACCTTGGTTCATTCTCACAGCCAAAGGCTTCTAAACGCACTGTGTTTTCAAGCTGTTGGCTGCATGGTCTCCCTGGGGAAATGCTTGCCACTTTTAAAGACATTTTGAGCCAAGAGAAACTAGGATAAAGGCACCATTGGGTAGTTTTTCTTGTTGTTGTTTCTTTGTTTGTGATCCATTATCACTAAGTTCCCGATCTCTTTTACTGAGAATAAGGCATTGTAGGTGGAATTAAAAAAAAAAAAAAAAAAAAAAAAAAAAGTTATAAATATGATATCACCTACGCAGTTCTAAGTTGAAGTACCATCTAAATGGCATGGTTTTTAGGATGAAAGCTGCAATAATTATCTGGTTATTTGCAAAATATTTCAATGAAATGAATATTAAAGCTCTTGGGGATGGTGGGGAGGGGTCTGAGTCATTGCCTGAATTTTGCAATTCCCCCTGGATATTCGCCATCCTACCAACATAGCTTGTATGTCAAAAAAAAAGAAACATTATATGTTAGAAAATGTTATGGGGAGTGATGTAAGTTTCTTTCACTCTATTCAACAGAGGGGAATGTGTTTGTAGGCCCTACACAACCTGATCTATGGGCTGAAAATATCCTGGCAAAAATGACCCCTGCTACCTTCCCCCCGCCCCCCACCACCAAGAAATTCTCCCAGAATAAGCTCCTCTTGAAATGTTTCCCAAAGACAGGAGCCTTTATACAGCGGCCTTCTGAAGACTCAGATGAAAACAGAATAATCTTGATCAACTTGGCTGCCTAGTGGAGAAAGCGTTATGAAGAGTCTAATGACCATTTTCTTGCTGAAATGTCCTCTATAGCGGAGGTCAATCATCCAGCTACTTTCTCCATCAGACAGCTTGAAAGAATAAGGACATACAGGTAATCTTCTTCTGTATCTCACCAAATTTCTGAGGTCAAAGCACTTATGCAGTGAGGTCTCTCGGTACCATTAACCGTGAAAATATCCAATATCAAAATAATTCTGAATTTCAAAACCAATTTGAGTTTTTATCTGAGTATTCAGGGTATTCACCCTTGATATTGATGCATCCAACCACCAGTTCACCTTAAATTGGCCAAATTGATGAGGTCAGTTAACGTTAAATAAGAGACCGCAATGCACTGTCCCCATTGTTTGTATGGCTGTTTTTTGCTTTTCTCATTATTCCTTCAGTACAGAATTTTGAGACAGTGGATTGGTATATATATTATAAAACGAGGAGTGTTCTGGTTCTTATTGCTCTCTGCTCTCCTGCCTTTCAACAGTAGTGCGGGGGGGGGGGAGGGTGAGAGGGGGAGGATTTGGAGAGATAAATGAGGAAAAGAATGGCATCTAGCATAAAGTGGAACTTGAAATGGCTATCATCAGCATGGTGTTGAGCCAGACCATCCTTGGAATTAAAAAGACACGAGTTTTAATTTCTAGCTCCACTAACTCTAACAGCTTTCTCTCTGAGCCTCCTTCCTGAAACAGAGATAATAGTACCTTTCTTTCAGAGTATGAAATGTGATGTTGGAAGGGCCAATGCCTAGTAAGGGCTCAGTTGACCTAAGTCGGCTTATTTCTGCCATTCAATGCTCTGCGGACACTGTCCTGAACTCCAGTCCATTTGTCTAGAGTCCTGCACCTAGCTGTAGGGTCTGCACCATGTTCTTGCACTTCTAGATGAATCAGTCCCACAGAGCCAGGCTGCCATGTTAAGAATCCACCTGGAAGACGTTATTGGTTGCCTCCCCACCTCCCGTAGCCATATCCCCCTTCCTTCTTGCCAGTACAGCTACAGTTGGCTCAGATATCAGATAACATGTTCAAGAAAGACAGTCTTCCCCAGCATTCCAGGGGATTGGCTCAAACTGGACTATGGTTAATTCATTCCCCTTTGCATCTGATAAGTGGCATGGGAAATATTTCTCTTCTCAGATAGAAAAGAGAGAGAAAGAGAGATGGGGGAAACAGAACTGCCCTTCCTCCTCCTCCCGCCTGATCTTTTGCTCTGCCCTTAAGACTTTGCCGTACGAAGATTTAGTGTTTGGATCTGGGCAATGCCATATATTGCCACCCACTGTGAGGGTAATGCCTCTGGAAAACACAAAGGAGCAGGCCCACAACCCTTGACGTGATTGAGCTATTAAATTAACCAACCCTGCAACGACCAAACTCAAAAATTCTTATTTTGTGAGATGATAAACCTCATTGAATTAGGTTTTCTATTTATTGCAGCTGGGAGCATCGTAACTGACACACACACAGCACGTTTCTGTGCTCTTCCTGTGATGTTTGCAGACCAACAGGGCCTCCTTAGATTGGATGGTGGTGCAGCATTTCGCTCTATATCTAACCCAGCTGTATTTCCTTCTCTGTTTCAAGATGTCTGTGAGACTACCTTGGTCACCTCACAAACTTGAAGTCACTCAAACAATTCCTAATTAAGTTTATGATAAGCTTTTCTTTTCTTTTTTCTTTCCTTCCCTTTCCTTTCCTTTCCCTTTTTTTTTTTTTTTTTTTTTGCAGGCTCCACACCCAGCACAGTGTCCAATGCAGGACTTGAACTCATGACCCTGAGATCAAGACCTAAGCTGAGAAAACCGTTGGACGCTTAACCAACCAAGCCACCCGAGTGCCCCAAGATTAGCTCCTTTTCATTCTTCAAAATCCTCGATATACTCTCTTAGGAATCCATTGTGTTTTAGAGGATATGTAGAAAAGTTTTTAAATTCTATTTTCAGTAAATCCTCAATAGTCTGGTCTACGTGTCCAGTTGTGCGGATGACACGTGAAGACGAAGGGAGACTTTTAAGTTTGGTAAAATATGTAGCAGAAAGCAATAAAACTTATCTCCAGTTAAAGAAGAAGTTAGAGGAGGAAATCATTAAAAATACTGGCACTGAACTTCGTGAACACTCTTGAGCTTATGTGGATTCAGATACCATGATATCTGTGATTCAGCAACCTTAGCAACAACATCTTTGGCAGTTATTTATTTTGATCAGTTGAATGTGATGAGAGTAATACTGTTACCTCCAAGCCTGGGCCATCGAGGTCTCCAGCTTCTACGTTCCAACCCGGAAGACCTGCTTTATTATCGTAAGAAGCACAAGAAGTAGGAGGGGCCAGATGGAGGCGAACCAGGGGCTTCTGTAGACAGTCCCAGGTGAGCTCCCAGTCAGGAGTTCATACCCACTGATAACCATGAGAAGAAACTATCTGGGATATTCCTGTTTGGTGAAGTCTCTGGATGACTTCGGCCCTAGCTGATCCCACCCTGGAGCAGAGAACCACCCAGCTGAGACCAGTCGCTGCGCTGAATGTAATAGATGGTTGCTGTTGTATTAAACGGCTACATTTTGGAGTGGTTTCGTCACACAGAGCAATAGATTGCTGGAACTTTGCCCAAGCATACAGAATGAGTTTCCAGTGATGTCCCGGTCAACCGGCTGTCAGGAGACAGAGGGAAGGGGCAAGGAACAAATCCTGATTGTAGTACTCTCCCATTTCCATGATATCAACACCCCCGCCTTGGCTGATTTCAAGCCACCAACACCATGTCAACTGGCTCATATAATTCCTGAAAATGGGATAATCAGCTCTCACAAGCCAGTACAAACCAGTTCCAGCAGGAGCCAACTCCAGCCCATCACTGAAATGATCCTGAAATAAGTAATACTATTTTACCATCTTGATGCCCCAGACCTTTTCTAGCTTGTAATTCAAATAACATAAAGTTCCCCATTTGCATAGTGATTTATGTTTTATAAGTCACCTTTTTAACATCTGGTCTATTTTAATTTTCACACGAACCAAGAGAAATTGTTACCTTATCACTATAATGGAAATAAGGATGCTAAGATTTAAAGAATAATTTGCCAAACTTACACCCAGATCTTTTCTGTCTGGAGTCAAGATTCTTTGGAACTGCACAGATTTTACAGGAGAAATGCCCCCAGTTCTACTCAGCATTATGACCCTCTCCCTCCACATTTTCTTATACCGAGTGTATAATGCCTTTGAATACAAAGGGATAAAAGGCTACAATTCATTGCATATATTGTATGAAGGTCTTTCTGTATAACCGTCCAAGGACCAACTAAATTCATTTACTCGTCCACTTGGGGCCAGCTTCTTATCCATTCTCAAGTTCAAAACATATTGTATTCTGAGCCCACGCTTTGAAGAAATCTAGTATAAAGAGAGTTGTCTGTGGGAGGTCTGTTCCTCGTTGTTTCCAAATAATCATTAAGTGGACATATGGTGAATTGAATCCATACCAACAGTTCTGAACCTATTCAATTTCTTTTTTTTTAACAGTGAACTAGAGGGTAACCAATTTGTAAGCATTTTCAGAACTTCTCCATTGAAATTAGGTTTTAATTATCCCAATTCTCATCATATGAATTAAGAGTCGGGTATAAAAGAAAATGGATCTTTGCAAAAAGATAGCCAAATCCCACATGCCAGGTATAGGGTTTGGGATTGTATGTGTTGTTCCCAAATTAAGTGTTTTCAATGGTGAGCTATCATGAAAAATTACAGTTCTTGCGTGGCTTTTCCAGCATGTGCAAATCACTAACGTGACTTATGGAAACCAATTTACTTCACTGGCTGGGCTCTCCAACTGCCTATAATTCAATTATAAATTTAGAATATCCTTTTGTGGCAGAAGGTATGTGAGGAGAAAGGGGGGTTGGTAGGAAAGAAGGTAGAGCCTCTGGTACCTCTTTCCTGAGGAAACCTAGCAGGTGAGCTGTGACTATTTACGCTGACTTCGTCAGCATTTCAAAGCTTATATATCAAGGGCGGACTTTTCACCATATTGGTAACATTAGTCTCAGTAAATACTATTCCCTGTGTGCCCCAGAGGAAAAGATCAAATTACCTCAACACACTTAGACAGTTGAAAGATTTTAGTAATCTTCCTATCTTCTTTTCTCTCTCTCTCTCTCTCTCTCTCTGTGTCTCTGTCTCTGTCTGTTTCTGTCTCTTCTATACACAGTATAAACTGCTCTTAAGGAAAGTTATAACGTGATGATGTGAGGTTATAGTTCAATAATAAATGATTATTCAAATCCTTTGGAGACATGCTATTTTAACGTACACAATGGTAGAATCTTCTCCTTTGTGTTTCCGGAGAAGGCGAAAGGGCTTCTAAAAAAGCCATGGATTCCAGCCTTTAATGGGCTTTGAAAAATACCAGACTTGAGGATAGTAAGTTGATGCCATTAGTACAATTCAATAATATTCTTATTTTCTTATTATCATAGAGGCATCTGTTGCTCGGGGAGAGATCACGAGATGAAGTTTTCTTTCCTACGCACCAGCACCATTCTGAGATCTTTTGGAAAAACTGCTTCTGCAGCAAAGAACAAGTGTAAAGCTACAGGTCAAGGGCAGATGGAGTCCTGTGTAACCAGACATACTGACTCCTGCCTGCCTGATCTTTAAGCGGAAAGTTGACACTCGGTTCTCTGAGACAAGTTCTGACCTGAGAAAGCAATATAATCATCTCAAATAAGGCCAGAATGGCTAGAAAATTTCAGCTACTTACTACTGGGCTGATTTTCAGAGCCCAAGGGCCTGTTTATTTTATAGCAACAAGCTTCCTGAACCTTCCCTTCATTCTGAAACTAACTAACTAAATAAACAAACACACACACAAACAAACTTGGAGAATCTCTGAAATTTTCCCACATTAAGAACACCCTTCTGATCTTATTTTCTGATTTGTAGAAGTGATAAATGCATACCTTTTAAAAAATATCATCCCAACCTAACCAGTACTCACTGTTTTCAATTATAATTCCTGCTGCATTTCTTTCCCGGGGATCAGGTTTTGGAAAACAGAACAAATTAATGGCAGATACCTGCAAAAACTCTGTGTTCCTTCAGGATCCCCGTTTCCCTGAAGTCCTCTTGGTAAAAGAATTAAACACACCTCCACATCACTATGGTGAAAGGGACCCATCAGTAAAAAAAAAAAAAATCCCTGCTGAGGGTGTTTCCTTAATATGTTTGGAATCGTAAGAGGGAGAGGCTTTTCTCTTCGAACTCCAGCCTCACGTACCTTGGAGCTGATGAATTCTGCACGTCCCTGGGATTTGCGGGAGGTTACAGAACAAGATTATGCGCCCCGGTGATATATTTACGGCAAGGACAACCCGGGCACAGCTGCAGCTTGAAACCAGAAATGTGTAGAAAGACTGTAACCATGAAATACTTACGGCTATTATTTCAACGGAGCATCCTTGTGTACCTGGGAAATGGAGCCAATCAATTTTGCTTTTGCTTTTTCATCGTTGCTGGTTTAATGTAATTTAGTCAAGGAGGATTAAAACTGGTACCTGACTTTATTATTTTCTCATGGAAAATCAAGGCCAAGAAAAAATGGTGTCCAGCGACTGGGATTTGATGCGGTTAACTGCTTTGCAAAGAATTATAAGAAGGCAAAGCTCTCAGTTTGTGCAAAAAGGGAAGGTTGGGGGTTTCCTGTCCTTTTAGGATTAAGCTGCAAATGTCATTTAACATTGAATGGCTTTAGACATGATATCACATTGAATTTCTCAAGTGGCTTCCCCAGATCTTTTTTTTTTTTTTTTTCTTTCTCCCACTTCCTAAATAATTATGCTGAGGACAATGTGGATGGAGCAGTTAGCAAAGCAGACGGTGTCCCTCGTGGAGTCCATAACCTTGTTAGGAAAAGGACATTCAAAGAAAAAGTAGGAGGACAGAGATAGTAACAAAGTCACAGGCCTTCATAAAGCTAGCACAAAGTGATCCAAGAGAGCGCACTTAACACGCCTCACGTTTACGTGTTTGCTTCCTCGATCAGTCAGCCTGTGAGATTTGTGACTGAAGCAATGTGTTATTTGAACTGTTTTTTTTTTTTTTTCAAACCCCTCTACGGTTTATCATTCTCTTCCCGGAGACTTGCACAGTGCATGGCACACGGTGAATGCTTACCAATCTTCGTTAGTGATGTTTGTTGAGTAAGCCGGCAGTTGCTGGGAATTACTCATGTAATCCTTAAAAAAGTCACGTGAGCTAAATCAGACATCTATGTCTTCTTTTTACTGACAGGAAAACAGGGAAAAAAAAAAAAAAAGGACTACAACGGGTCTTTGGACTCTGAAACCAATGTTCTTTCACCAAACAACACTGCCTCCAGAAAAACACAGGTGATGTAAAGGATGAACGTGATCCTGATGAAACTAACAGACTGTACGTGCTTGTTTGCCCGTCAGTAAAGGGGGTAGGAAACAAGACGAACGCTTCCGAATTATGCCTGAATTAAAATGCATCCGATTCACCCTCAAATGAAAATCTATGGGATAAAAGCCAAAAACTTTCTTAGATTTTTGTATCTCCAGCAACCTATATTTAAGCAGATGTATTTCTTTTTAAAGAGCCCTCCTATTCAAGCTTTTGAAAGGGAAGATTTGCCTTTTAATGGAATATCTTCGTTCCATCATGAAGATAAGATGCAACTTAACAAGTCTGGTTATTTATTCTCAATTTTAGCAGACTTTTCCCCTAAACTATTACAATGAGCATATAAAAAAAGACAGACTCTGCAATATATTCGATGCCAGACAGACTGGAAACATCCATAGGAAGTGTCTTAGCTTGGGCTTGCCAAGACAAAGTACCATAGACTGTGTGGATTCAACAACAGAAATTTATTTCTCACAGTTCTGGAGCCGGGGAAGTCCAGGATCAAGGTGCTGGCTGGTCAAGGTTCTCTTCCTGGGTCGCAAATAACCGCCTTCTTGCTGTGTCTTTAGGTGGCAGAGAAAGAACTGTCTCTCTCTTTCTCCCTCTTCTTACAAAGCCATTAATCCCATCATGAGGGCCTTACCCTTATGACCCACTCTAATCCCAATTATCTCGCAAAGACCATATCTCCAAATATTATCTCAGTGGGGGTTATGACTTGAACACAAATTTGGGGAGACATAAACATTCAGTTTATAACAGAAAGTATAACTGAAAGCCATTTTTAAGAAATGGAACTAATTCCATGACACACACACATGTGTGGGGGCGTGCATCACCCCCCCTCCACACACACACACACATAAGACTTTAGACCAAACTTTGAACCTTTGACGAGGACCATACATAAAGTTATGCCAAATCTTGAAGCACTGAATCTAAATAATAAAAATTAGACTGGCAATCCACAACAGAAGGACAAGTAAAGCTAATCAGGAATGGTTCATGTACTTGGCATTATTGGAAAAGAAATCAGAGACAGCTCGACATAAGTAAGGTAGCAGGGAAGTCCCAGAGTGCTATAACTGGTCCAGAAAAGACTTTTAAATTTAACTTGAGCATCTTGAAGTTGTAAGAGCTGAAACATCTTTGTTTCAAAAAGGTGCGATGTGCATAGAATCCATTTCTTAGAAATTTAAAAGTATTCTATTGACAGTGGTTTCAGATTTATTACCAAAGTGGAAGAAAATGAGCACATTTTTTATTTTGCTATGTTCTAGCCAATGAGCAAAAAGAAAACAAAGGAAGGATGAATTGTAATGATACTATATTTCAGTCCCTGTGAAAGAGGCATTGATGACCGACATAACCACTGGAATATCAAAACCTTGTCTTGATTAATTGTTATCTTAAGAATAAAAACCTGCATATAGTGTGCATTTATTTTGATATGTGTCCTGCCTACTTTCAAATAGAATTTATAATGGTAAAAAATAAATCACTATCACAATCCCTACCAAAATAACACCAGCATCCTTGATAGAGCTAGAACAAACCGTCCTAAAATTTGTGTGGAACCAGAAAAGACCCCGAATAGCCAAAGCAATCTTGAAAAAGAAAACCAAAGGTGGAGGCATCACAATCCCGGACTTCAAGCTGTATTACAAAGCTGTAATCATCAGGACAGTATGGTACTGGCACAAAAACAGACACTCAGATCAATGGAAGAGAATAGAGAACCCAGAAATGGACCCACAGACGTATGGCCAACTAATCTTTGACAAAGCAAGAAAGAATATCCAATGGAATAAAGACAGTTTCTTCAGCAAATGGTGCTGGGAAAACTGCACAGAGACATGCAGAAAAATGAGCCTGGACCGCTTTCTTCCACCATACACACACAAAAAAACTCAAAATGGATGAAAGACCTAAGCATAAGACAGGAAGCCATCAAAATCCTCGAGGAGAAAGCAGGCAAAAACCTCTTTGACCTCAGCTGCAGCAATTTCTTACGTAACACGTCTCCAGAGGCAAGGGAAACAAAAGCAAAAATGAACTACTGGGACCTCATCAAAATAAAAAGCATCTCTGCACAGCAAAGAAAACAATCAGCAAAACTAAAAGGCAACCTATGGAATGGGAGAAGATATTTGCAAACAACATATCAGATAGTCAGTTAGTATCCAAAATCTATAAAGAACTTATACAATTCAACACCCAAAAAACAAATAGTCCAGTGAAGAAATGGGCAAAAGACACGAATGGACACCTCTCCAAAGAAGACATCCAGATGGCCAACTGACACATGAAAAAATGCTCAACATCACTCATCATGAGGGAAATACAAATCAAAACCAAAATGAGATACCACCTCACACCTGTCAGAATGGCTAAAACCAACTCAGGCAACGAGAGATGTTGGTGAGGATGCAGAGAAAGAGGATCTCTCTTGCACTGCTGGTGGGAAAGCAAACTGATGCAATCACTCCAGAAAACAGAATGGAGATTCCTCAAAAAATTAAAAATAGGACTACCCTATGACCCAGCAATTGCACTACTAGGTATTTATCCAAGGGATACAGGTGTGCTGTTTTGAAGAGGCACATGCACCCCAATGTTTATGACAATAGTCAAAGTATGGAAAGAGCCCAAATGTCCATCAACGGATGAATGGATAAAGAAGATGTGGTGTGTGTGTGTGTGTATATATATATATATATATATATATATATATATGATGCAGTATTACTCAGCAATCAAAAAGAATGAAATCTTGCCATTTGCAACTACGTGGATGGACTGGAGGGTATAATGTTAAGCAAAATTTGTGAGTCAGAGAAATACAAATATCATATGACTTCACTCATATGAGGACTTCAGGATACAAAACAGATGAACATAAGGGAAGCAAAAATAATATAAAAATAGGGAGGGGGAGAAAAACATAAGAAACTCTTAAATATAGAGAGCAAACAGTTGCTGGAGAGGTTGTGGGGGGGGAGGGCTAAATGGGTAAGGGGCATTAAGGAATCTACTCTTGAAATCATTGTTGCACTATATGCTAACTAACTTGGATGTAAATTAAACAATAAATAACATAAAATGAAATTAAATAAGTAAATAAATAAATAAAATCAGAAAAAAAAATCATTACATTTGTGAACCCATATTGGATTGTAAGGTCCAGCAAACCCCAACTACAATGGTTTAAGCACAAAAGGGAATTTATCAGTCCATGTAGTTGAAGTCCTGAGGTAGAACCCACATCTAACACAACTAAATCTGGGATTCAAAGAAGTCATCAGGTATCTGTTTCCCTGTCTTCACATCTCAGGTCTGCTTTCCTTTGGGTTGGCTCCATTATCAGGCACCGTCTCCTGTGGAACAAAATGGCAGCCTAAAACTCTAGTTTCTCATGCCCATATTCTGAAAATTAACACCGTCTTCACAGTCACGGTAGCGAAAGGCTTTGATAGACCTTATGTTAATATCATGGCTCATTCTTGATCCAGTTACAGTGACCAGAGCAACAGAGCACATTGATTGGCCTGGCCTGTGTCATTGTTCCCACCCTTGACTCTAAAAGACCAGGACTAATTCCCTCTAAACCACGTGGACTGAGAATGGCAGAAACGAAGCAACCGAGAAATAATGACACTCTATTACCACAAAAGGGGTAAATAGCTTTCAGGTAGTCAAACACTACAGATGTCTACCACAGTCCCAGTACAATTACATTGAATCATTGACAAATATGGAAAAGAAAAAGTCCCATATAACAGTGGTAGTGGTCTTGAGGGTGTGGAGGGAAAGAAGGGGTGATGGTACATCACAGAAAACTGGACTGAGAAAAGCCAGAATGAGCAACTATAAGAACTTTGCTTTGAGTTTCCGAGAAGCCATGGGTCATGTAGCTCTCCTAATCTAATGAAAGGAAGCTCCCAGCTTGTTAGTTGATATAGATACTTTCCTGGTTCTGAATTCTGAGAATAATTTGTGTCCAAAGCCTTTAATAAGAAATACTCAAAAACGTAATGATGTACCATGTTTTCAAAAAGCAAGATTTCAAATGGAGAAAGATTTCCTTTTGCTCAATGAAAGCCAAGGACATAGCATTACACTGTAGCTCTGTAAAGTCAATTATTCAAAAGGCTAGTGTGACATGGGCCAACTACGTAACTTAATGAAGGGCTCAACCATAGAAAACCTGCAGTGAAATGTTAGCCTTGCTACTTATTAGCTGAGCCATTTAGCCATCCCTCTCATTCTCTAAGCTTATGTTTTTTAATTATAAAGAAGGAGTAATAATACCTATATTTTTGACTATATATGAGAATTAAATTAAGTAACATATGAAAGTACTTTTAACTCTTTAATATATATTTATAGATATACAAAGTATTTTCATCAGGAAAATGATACTCTAGGATCTTCTAGATAAAGGATAAAGTCAGATGGCATTGTATATATCTTATGACTGATTACAGTTGATGAGCCATTCAATAGTAAAGGGCTATTTCAAGTTTTCATTGCAGCTCTAATAAAAGCCTTTTTTACTGCCCCTCTTTCATTATTTTGCTCTTAAACTTCTAGGCTTCAAATAAGTGAGGTGTCACCAACAAAAGAAACCGTTGTTTTTATTTGTGAAGTACTTTAAAGTAGTGCCCATAACCCTGAATAAAGCTTTGTGGACGTTATTATTACCGGTACAATCATTCCTACCACATTACCTCAATCAATCGCTACAATATATTGAGCATTTAGTATTGGCCATACACAAAATGAATCACTTTTGCATCCATTGAAAACGCAATCCCTGGACTAGGAATGAGGAGAAGGATGGCTTTTGTAACAGCCCTTGAGTGGTAGAACATTGGCCTAACCACCTACTGCTGACTCCGTTTCTCCAGGCATAGTATGGGTATGACTGCACATCTTAAAAGTTTCCTTCCAGGGGCGCCTGGGTGGCGCAGTCGGTTAAGCGTCCGACTTCAGCCAGGTCACGATCTCGCGGTCCGTGAGTTCGAGCCCCGCGTCAGGCTCTGGGCTGATGGCTCAGAGCCTGGAGCCTGTTTCTGATTCTGTGTCTCCCTCTCTCTCTGCCCCTCCCCCGTTCATGCTCTGTCTCTCTCTGTCCCAAAAATAAATAAACGTTGAAAAAAAAAATTTTTTTTAAAAAAAAAAAAGTTTCCTTCCAGACTTCAATATTCTATCATCACTTCGTCAGGGTTAACTTATTGGTGAAAAGATTGTTTCTCACATTTGTGGTGTTCTGTAAGCACTTTTACCCTGGTTATGAATCAGTACTTTTCTTACAGTGTTCTCTTTGGTATTTTATCAGAAACAGCACCATTTTTTTTTTTTTTTTGGTGGTGTTTGATGGGCTGCTCTTCCGTAAGAGAGAAGAACGTGTCTGCTACAATTCATGGAATTTTGTGGAATGTGTTTCCTTATGGAAACAGAAAAGACCCAGTAAGTTTGCGTTAATGTCTTAAACAAGCAGGTAGTATTGTGTTTCCAAGGGAAAATTCATTTCTTTTTTCTTTCTTTTTTTTTTTTTTTTAAATAAAAAAAAATTATTGAGATGGGGCTCCTGGGTCGCTCAGTTGGTTAAGTGTCCAACTTTGGCTCAGGTCATGATCTCCGGGTTCGTGAGTTCCAGCCCAGCGTCGGGCTCTGTGCTGACAGCCCGGAGCTTGGAGCCTGCTTCGAATTCTGTGTCTCCCTCTCTCTGCCTTTCCCCACTCACACTCTGTCTCTCCTTCTCTCTCAAAAAATAAGTAAACATCCAAAAATTTTTAAAAAAATATTGAAGCATCATGGATATAACACTATATCTTAAGTTCCCTAATAGTTCACCAGCTTTCATCAGTCAAGGTCAGAGTTAATACACCAAAATGGCATCTAGCAGTGGCTTTCAGCTTTGGATACACATTATAGACATTAGGGAGCTTTAAAAAATATCAGTGCCTGAATCCCACCACTAGCGATTCTGAAGAAATTGGCCAAGGGCGCAGCCTGGAAATTGAGATTTATTTTCTAAAGCTTTCCCAGATGATTCTAATGTATAGTCAAGATTAAGATTTACTGGCCCATCTGGTGTTATCCGTGAGGCAGGGCATCATGTACTTGAAGACAGGATGCGCCAATCAGGATGATATGGTGGATAGATACACTGTTGGAAAACATCAGCAGGATTGACCAGTCAAGCCCCAACCAGCATTTGCAAGACAGGTGAAACCAGTGGTATAAACAAATGGCTGCTTGTAAGGATTTTTGTACTTATGTATGCTGTTTGGGGGACTTTCAACTGAGGAAAAGTAGAGGAAATGTACATCATCTTCGGTGGAAAAAGCCTATGTGAGAATTTGATTTTTTTTTTCTTTTCTTCTCCCCCCGCTCCCATTTTTTAAATTGTCAAAATGTAGAGCAGACACCTGGGGAAAAGATGTTCTGTATTCGCCCTCCCACCCCTTTTGGTGGCATTAAGTTTTCTTTTCTATTTCGGAGGTTTTCTGGACAGGGTTTATAATATCGTTGTTTCCTGCAGGGTCTATTTTAATTGACAGAACCAATAGACACAAGAAATCTTTACCAAAATGAGAAACCAACTGGATGTAATCCTTTGGGAATTTCTCTGCTTTCTTAAATAAACTCCAACACACGGTCTTGTCCTGGCATGTTTGGGCAATTATGCCCATTACGTCTCTTTGCTGGCTTTTTAAACCAGTTTTTTTGATTTCTTGCAAATTTTTCGGAGCAAAGCTAAATTGACCCTGCACCGAAAAGATGAACTCCAATCCAGAAACCAAAAAGAAAATGTCTATGTGGTTGAGGTGCATATTTATAGAATTCCTCACTGGGGGGTGAGACCCGGGGGGCGGGGGGGGGGGCGATGTTTCAGCTTCTGGTGGATATGATAGTCCTTTGTCAGTTCTGTGAGATGAGAGGTTTTCATCCACCGTGAAGCTTGCCAAGCCTGGTCTACAGATGGTTAACATTTGTGCTCGTCTTATATTGGCTTGTGAATTCTTGGGTGAAAATTTGAGGTTAAATGTACAAATAATATGGAAGGAAGTAAATGCTTGAGGTTAATGCATGCAAGAAAAACCGGGGAGGGGACTTTTTGCTAAAGGTTTTTTTGAAAAGCTACTCTACTTCCTACAGATGGATAGAGTAACCCAAGATAAGGGAGTTTAATTCTTTTTTTTTCAATTTTTATAATGGCCACAAAAACACACCTCATACTCTGAAGCAGGGAGAAATATTTGAATTGCTCATAGGGTTATATTATTTTGTTTGTTTGTTTGTCTGATTTTCTATTTCACAATATGAGGAGAGAAAACTAAGATATTTGGAAAATTAAAAGACAGTAAAATAAGTTTCCTCCATGGTAGCATTTAGGGATTAAAAGACAAGTAGTCAAAAAGAATAAGAAAGGCCACTAATCATTGTTATATTCACTGATTACCTAAAGATTTCAGAGATTTTTATTTTCTTGTATTGATTTTCCTGTTGGTAAGAGTCCTTAATATTTTGTTTTCTCGGACCTCAGGCTTTATCCCTGTTAAATAATCTGTTAGGTAGGGGTGTATGTGTGTGTGTGTGTGTGTGTGTGTGTGTGTGTGTAGGCAATTTAGAAGTGTAGTAATAAGTTGTCTTATAACTCAATTATCTCTTGATTTGAAAGGTGAATTTTATTAAACTATAGGATACATGTAAGAGGTTTTGGCTGTAAAGAATAGAAACCAATTTGGCTACTTTAAGAAAAAAATCAAGATTCATTGCAAAGATACTGGGGTTATTTCACAGTACCTAAAGGCTGAGAGATGTCAGTGTATTAAGTTGCTTTTAAAATAGCTCTTGGGAAGCCTGGTGGCTCAGCCAGTTAAGTGTGTGACTTTCCCTCAAGTCGGAATCTTGCGTTTCATGAGTTTGAGGCCCACGTCAGGCTCTGTGCTGACTGCTTGGAGCCTAGAGCTTGCTTCGGATTCTGTGTCTCCCTCTCTCTCTCTGCCCTTCCCCCATTTACACTCTGTCTTTCTCTCTCAAAAATAAATAAACATTAAAAAATCTTTTTAAATGGCTTTCAGTGATCCCTGACTCCTAATATTTTTACCAAATATCATCCCCTCCCCAGGAGTGTGGGCTGGCTGGATCTAGTGACTTCTAATAAATAGAACTTAGCAAAAGTGATGGGATGTCTCTTCCAAGATTAAGTTATAAAAGACTGTGGCTTCCATTTTCTTTCTTTCCAATCTGATGAAGACAGATGCCATATTTTGAGCTGCCCCGTGAAACAGCTTACGTGACAAGGAACCGAGGGCAGCCTCTGGCCAGCAGCTCAAGAGGAACCAAGGTTCTTAATGCAACTCCCGGCAAGAACAGAATTCTGCCGTCTGCTATGTGAGAGCCTGGCAAATATCCTTCCCTAGTTGAGATGTCTGATGAGACTACGGCTGTGGTCAGCACCTTGACTTTAACTTTTTGAGGGAACTGGGGACAGAGGGTCCAGTTAAGTCACGTCTAGATTCCTGACTTGCAGAAATTATGGGAAAATAAATGCTCTTCATTAATTTAGTGTTGAGTTAATCTGTTACATAACAATAGATAACTAAGAGAGTCAGCAAGAAACTGGCAGAGCACTGGGGGAATCCATCAAATGTCTTTTTTTTTTTTTTTTTTTTTCCTGCTCCTTGATTTTCTTTTCCTTTGGGTGTCTGTCATTCATTTCTCCCATTACCAAGCCACTTTGCCTACTCCTCAGGACCAGGGGCACCAATAGTTCCTATATTACCAGCTCTCAGTTTCTGTCACACAAGAGGAAATTAATGTAGTTTTAGGTACATATCCACACCTCTAATTTTAGGTACATTTCCAAACTTTGGACCGGAGGCCCACATTTGAACCAATCATCTATGCCCGGGAGGGAAGCATAAAAAGAAGAGACTGTGACTGGCCCTGCTTGGATCAAGCACACTAACACTGCAGTGTTGGGAGCAATTATGAAGACTGGAGAAGGTAGTTACATCTGCAATTTGTTTCAATATCTTGTTCACTTTGGTCCGTGTTTATACAATTTGAATTACTAACATATATTAGTAAAGTATTTGAATGACTGAACGAATATAAGCCGTCACTCTACAAAGTAAATGTAGAAAAACTGAAGGTCTCTAGAAAGACTTTCCACCTAGAAAATACATCCTGTGAAACTTGAGGTTTGTGCAAGTTACACGCCAAGAAGTAGAAAGTAATAGACACTGACATTCTTGATTATTCAGGAAGGATATGGTTTGACATTTAAGGCCAACTGAAGCTTCTTACCCCAATCATATCGCAAGCTCCTTTGGGCCTCCACTCTTTATTTATTGTCCTACATGTGTCTGGAAAAACTGATACAATTCTGGCAAAGGAGGGGGAAAACCCACTAAGAGCTGTTGGTTGTACCAGGATAGTGAGCTTGTATCAAGCTACAGTATTTTTCAAGCTGCACTTGCATAATTGTGACCCCTGAAAAGGTCCCTTCCGAACTGCCTATACATAGAAGGGCAGAACGCAGACAATAATCAAACAATGTAGACAAAACAGGGCGGCTTTGCCGCTGTCTCGCTGGGATCCAAGGAGAACAAATGGTGGCAGGTTATGTTGTATTTTAGCCATCAGACTTGCTTTGCATCTCAAAAGCGTTTTGTAAAAATTACCTCCGGAATCAGACAAAATAAGCATACTTCTCTATTATTTTGGTGTCCTGGGAGAATCAGCGACACAGTGAAATGGTCAAGGTAATAAAATCATGCCTTCAAGGGTGCGCCTGGGTGGCTCAGTCAGTTGAGCGTCCGACTTCGGCTCAGGTCATGATCTCGCGGTCTGTGAGTTGGAGCCCCACATCGGGCTCTGTGCTCACAGCTCGGAGCCTGGAGCCTGCTTCGGATTCTGTGTCTCCCTCCCTCACTGCCCCTCCCCCACTCATGCTCTGTCTCTCTCTCTCTCTCTCTCTCTCTGTCAAAAATAAATAAACATTAAAAAAATTCTTTAAAAAAGTCACGCATGCAAGATGCTAAGGGCAGGTAGTATGTATACGGGTTGCACTTTGGAATCAGAGACAAGAATGGCAGGGGTCATGAACACACACTGTCCACATACAATATTGCAAATTGCTTAAGTACCTGGGCTTTCGAATCATACCACTTGGATTCAAATCCTGCTTTCTGCAAGCACTAGACATGTTGGGTACATAACCTATACTCTATGCCTTGGTTTTTTCATCTTTGAAATAGGGAAAAATTTAAGAGCACCTACCTTTATAGTCTTATTATGAGGATAATTCATATAAAGGCTCTAGCACAGTGTCTACTATCTAGTAAGCACTCAAATCGTTATTATTATTACATACTTTTTAAAGTCTGAAGTAATCTCTACACCCAACACGGGGCTCGATCTCCAAACCTCAAGATCAAGAGTCACATGCTCTTTCCACCGAACCAGCCGGGCGCCCCTATGACATACTTTTTGACACCAGTTATTTACTCTGTCAACCTCAATGTCCTCATTTGTCAAATAGGGAAGTGATTTTTTAGCAATGACACATACAAAGTTCTGTGTATGAACCAGCGCATGGTATTGCGCAGTCTCATGCATTTTTTCGTCATTCTTTGGGAACGAGAAGGGAACGTGAGTCGGTTGTCCCTTTGTGATCATCTGGGCTCACAGCTGTGGGCACATTTTGGTGTATCCGTTTCCCAGGCTGCCATAATAGATTGCCACAAACGTGATGGCCTAAAACAACAGCAATGTGTTCTCTCTCAGATTTGGAGGTAAGAAATCTGAAGTCAAGGTGTCAGCAGCCCATGCTCCCTCTAAATGTACTTGGGGAGCATTTTCCCTTGATTCTCTCATCTTTTTTTTTTTTTTTTAATTTAAGTTTATTTATTTATTTTGAGGGAGAGCAAGAGAGACAGCACAAGCTGGAGAGGGGCAGAGAGGAGAGACAGAATCCCAAGCAGGCTCCACACCATCAGCACAGAGCCCAGCGTGGGGCTCGAGCTCACAGACCATAAGATCGAGAGTTGGACGCTTAACTGACTCTGCCAACCAGGTGCCCGGATTCTCTGAGCTTCTGGTGGTTTCTGCCCGTGGTCTGTGGCAGCAGAAGCCCAATATCTGCCTTTTATCTTCCTTCACATGGCCTTCCTCCTTCCCCAGTGCATGTCTGTCTCCCAATCGCTCCTTCCTTTCTCTTAAGAGGACGCCAGTCACTGGATTTAGGTTTGCCCTACATCCCGGATGATTGCATCTGGAAATCATAAACTGACTGCATCTGTCAATACCCTATTTTCAAATAAAGTCACATTCCGAGGTTCTGGGTGCACGTGACCGGGTGTTTGCGGGGCAAGGGCTGGGGGGCGCTATTCACCACACTGCAGTGGTGGGGTTGCCAAATGCTTCCAGCTCCTTCTTGCCCTTTGCCTGATTTTTACTTCAACCTATTCATTCAGCTCACATTTTGGAAGCACCTCCTGTGTGTCAGATCTTGGGACACAAAGGTGGTTCCTTGAAAGAGCTCACGAGGGGCGCCTGGGTGGCGCAGTCGGTTAAGCGTCCGACTTCAGCCAGGTCACGATCTCGCGGTCCGGGAGTTCGAGCCCCGCGTCGGGCTCTGGGCTGATGGCTCGGAGCCTGGAGCCTGTTTCCCATTCTGTGTCTCCCTCTCTCTCTGCCCCTCCCCCGTTCATGCTCTGTCTCTCTCTGTCCCAAAAATAAATAAACGTTGGAAAAAAAAAAAAAAAAAAAAAAAAAAAAAAAAAAAAAAAAAAGCTCACGATATTTTGAGAAAGGTGCACACTGAACAGGCTGTCTGGAACTATAGCAACAGAGAAAAGTGGTGTTTTATCCCTAAGTGGTTGGAGAGGACTCTCTGAAGGAAGCAAATCCTGTACGTGTCACAAACTGTTTCCTCATCTAGGCAAAGCCCAGGTGCCAGGTGAAGGTATATAGGGTGAAAGAAGGAAATGGACATGGCCAGACAGACTATTCTGGCCCTCTGGGTTAAACAGAAGTAGGCAACATCCTTGGGTGCCCAACCAACTTGCTTCAAATAGGATTGCACCCAACATTCAAGGCGAATGTATATCAAGGTGTAACAATTAGAACCCTGGATTGTAAAAATTTTATTTAAATAAAGGATTTAGGGGCGCTTGGGTGGCTCAGTCAGTTGAGTGACCGACTTCAGCTCAGGTTATTATCTCACGGTTTGTGAGTTCGAGCCCCGCGTCAGGCTCTGTGCTGACAGCTCAGAGCCTGGAGCCTGCTTCAGATTCTGTCTCCCTCTCTCTCTGCCCCTCCCCCACTCATGCTCTGTCTCTGTCTCAGAAATAAATAAACATTAAAAACAATTTTTTTAAATAAAATAAAATAAAATAAAGGGTTTACCTGAGTGTCTGCTATCTACGAGAAATACAGTTTTATTTAAAATGGGGAACGTGCACTGCAAAATGTATGTATGTGTGACCACTCATTCGCTGGAATAGAACATCACGGGTTTCTAAATTATTTAATTGGTGACACGTTGCCATGATATGCAGTGACATTTAAGCTCCCTTTGTAGTTACGTTTCTTTCAAGGGGATGTTTTTATAAATCTAATTTCATACACATCATAGTTTAAAATTCTTCCCTGCGGCAAAGTGGTAACTGAAAGCTAGATGTTAGCTTGTCATTGCACCTTGCTTTGAGAGAACTCGGGAGGTGCAAGAACACTTATTTTCAGCACTTGGAATGTGACAAATGTGTTATCTCTAGACTTCATGAGGTTCACCTCCACCTCCCTCCATTGCACCTAGATTCTTGGTGAGTGTAGGTGCTATGTTTTCTATGATAGAGGCTTTGTCCTCAGACAAAAAAATTCCACGTGCAAGCGTTGTCACAAGGATTCGATTGTATGTCTACAACAACTACTTCTGCCGGCAGGTGGTGGCTTAAGCTACGTCACCCCACAATCAGGCTCTGAAGCTATGCCAAAGATATCAGAAAGCCCTGGTATCTATGAAAGAATCATTATTAATCCGAGGTAGTTGAACAGAGGGGACTCACCTTGAATGAAATTGTGAAGTAGGTAAACATGTTCATTATCCTCTTACTTCCCTTTGCTAGACACTCAATGTCTGAATAGACAAATAGAACACAAGGATTTTCCATGTCGTTCAATAAGGCTTAATATATTTAAAACTTAAGGGGCGCCTGGGTGGCTCAGTCGGTTAAGCAGTCGACTTCGGCTCGGGTCATGATCTCGTGGTTGGTGAGTTCGAGCCCCGCGTCGGGCTCTGTGCTGACAGCTCAGAGCCTGGAGCCTGTTTCAGATTCTGTGTCTCCCTCTCTCTCTGACCCTCCCCCGTTCATGCTCTGTCTCTCTCTGTCTCAAAAATAAATAAACATTTAAAAAAAAATTTTTTTTTAAATATATTTAAAACTTAAGTGCATATTTTACTGCTTTAAGAATTAGAAAATGGTATGGAACCAATATGGCTGCCATGAAAAAAATTCAACACTGAGGTCTTATTGCTTCCAAGAGCAAGCAAAGGTTTCCCCAACGGTTCCTCAAAGCCCAGTTTCACCTATCCAACCTTCAGTCATAGGCATCTTTAAGACATCTTTAAAATATCATCAGAGGGGCGCCTGGGTGGCGCAGTCGGTTAAGCGTCCGACTTCAGCCAGGTCACGATCTCGCGGTCCGGGAGTTCGAGCCCTGCGTCGGGCTCTGGGCTGATGGCTCAGAGCCTGGAGCCTGTTTCCGATTCTGTGTCTCCCTCTCTCTCTGCCCCTCCCCCGTTCATGCTCTGTCTCTCTCTGTCCCCAAAAAAATAAATAAACGTTGGAAAAAAAAATGTTTAAAAAATAAATAAATAAGGCAGGCCAGTCATTTAAACATCTGATTCTTGATTTCAGCTCAGGTCATGATCTCAGGGTCTTGAGGTGGAGCCCCACATGGGGCCCTGAGCTGACAGCACAGAGTCTGCTTGGGATTCTCTCTCTCCTTCCCTCTCTGCCCCTTCCCTGCTCATGCTCTCTCTCTCTCTCTCTCTCTCTCTCGGTCTCAAATAAATAAATAAATAAATATTTTAAAAAATACGTGATCAAAGATACGGACCTTTCCACCAAAAAAACGCATAGATACAATTTACAAATATTTTCAGTGGATTTTAGAGTCACATCTCCATTCCCTAAGATCGGGCTCATTCTTTTACTGTCTTTCGACTCAGACATACCCTTTCTTGTGTTGGAATGGGGTAGCAGCTGGAGTGGCCATTATACTTCTCCCCTTCCATATCAGGCTAGCTTCTGAATGTCTTCTTCCATGCTGTCATTCTGCAGACAGACCCACTGATCCTTCTTATTTTAAGGGCTTGTGTGTCAATCACCGTGAGAAACATTACGGGGAAACAATAGCAGGGAGATGAGAAAAATAACCATAGGGCAGTCCCAAAGCTTACCTCTTAAGGCCCACAAGCCCGCTGAGAAGGTTCTAGGAGCCCTGCCCTTCAATGGCTGCTGTCTGATTTTCTTCTTTCGAGTCGGATCTCTTCTGATTAACTTGTTGGTTGAATCCTTTCTCCTTTCTAGGAAAAATTCAGCGTGTTTGGAAAGATATCATGGGAGTAGATTTATCTCAAGGAGGCAAGTTGCACCCCTGCGCTCCTGTGCACTGGGCGACCCACCCAAACGTAGGTACTTTCTCACTACACAGATTCCCTGCTCTTTTCCCTAAGAAATAGGTAAGTGTCATGAATTCCTTACAGAAGGAAGCCAGTAGTTTTTAAGAACCTTGTAAAGGCATTGGAAAAGGGAATAGCGTTAAGGAGAGGGTTCATTCATTCAAAAATCAGTTAATGCTAATCTACTCAAAGTGAGAGGTTGCAGATGGAGAGTGCCCTGATGGTTAAAGAGAAAACTGCCCTTTTGGAGCTCACTACTAGGATTCTCATTGTTTTCCCATCTTTTCGGTCTTAACATGCTTCTCTCACCCAACTTCATTATGCTACAGTCCAAATATTTCTTCAGCTTTATGGGGTGATTTTGAGTTCTAAAAAAAAGACGCTCACCACTCTGAATTTCATACCTTTCTCCCACTGTTTACACTCTTTTCCTCAATAACTCACCTGTCCAGGGTTGCCAGATTTAGCAATAAAAACAGTGAAGTCTGAATTTCAGAAAAACAGCAAGTGATCTTTTAGCATGTAACATTTGGAACATACTTATACTGAGAAATGTATCGTTGTTCATCTAATTCTGATTTAACTGGACGTCCTGATTTTTATCTTGCAACCCTACCATTATCCCAGCCCCTCTCTCCAAAATGTTGGCCCTCAAACTGAGTGACATCCACAGATTTAGACAGCATCTTCTTGATTTTATAAACCCAGTCACGCAGACATGCTAAAGGCTCCGTAGGAAACCACTGCCTGCCAGGCAACACTTATTTGCTCCCCTCTGACATTGACCCCGTTAGCTGAATGGGACACTTCAGCCACTGCTAACCTCATACAATACGAGTCACATCTGGAGCATGTTTGTTTGGTTCCCCCTCTCTCACTGATTTGAATTTTTGATTTTTTTTTTTCCTCGAGAAAACAAATCCTGTGGGCCTTGGCTGTCTGTCACCTGTCCTGGGTCTGAGTGTGTCTTTTGTTTCTGTGACGACACTAAATGAGGATCGGGTTGGTAATTATCAAGCACATATTCTCCCGCATCTGTGGTAACAAGGCAAGAAAGACTGAAGCCTACAAGTAACTTACACCTAAGTTTTGACCTTCTCTAAAAAGCAAAGAAGAAAACCAAAGGTGAACAACTGGTCTGAATGTCACTCCCATCGTGTCATACATCTAGAATGTATGAAGCCTAGTGAAACGGATTTCAGATTAGCTCCTCTCTGACTGAGAGTTGGCTGTTCTGAGCTCAACAGATATCAGAGTATCATGAGATTGGGAAACACCAAATGTGTAATTTATTTGATGCAACACTTTTGTAGGTATACTATCCTGCCAACTGATAATCCTCTTTTAACCTCAACCTAACTGAATTGAATTATGTTATCACTAATACCCCAAATCAGCAATTTCTAAAGGAGTTTATATGTGCAGCTGCTTTAAAATGTGCTTACAGATTAGCAAAATGTCAGAGCCTACTTTCAAAGATAGCTGTCTCCTGGGACACCATTTATTCTCGATCGTGACTTTAATGAGATTACCTCCCACCGAAGCAAACTGGTTTTCTATAAAATTCTAAAGAGAAGTTATCCACAGAAAAAGCTATGATACTTCCAGTCAGTATGGCCACCTCTGAGACAGGTAATAGACGCTGAAACTTCCGTGACACCAACCTCCAGTGTTCATTGCCAAACTAATTACACAAGGAGGCCATCAGACTGAGGTGGTTCCAATACTTCAGCAGCCTGTGCAAGCAAACCCAAAATGAAATCTATAAATGCTTTGAGGTTAAGAAATCAAAATCTAAGAACAGCCAATCATAGCCAACTAGGTTTTTCCCAAATAACGCAATGGCTGAAGCTGTAGCCAATTTAATAATTTCTTTGTTTTGTTTCTGCCTCTTTTCTTTAAAAGTCTAGCCCCAGCAGGATGGAGGTTCCTAAAAAAATTAAAAATAGAACTACCTATGACCCATTAATTGCACTACTAAGGATTTACCCAAAGGATACAGGTATGCTATTTAGAAGGGGCACATGCACCCTAATGTTCATAGCAGCACTATCAACAATGGCCAAAGGATGGAAAGAGCCCAAATGTCCATCGACGGATGAATGGGTAAAGAAGATGTGGGATATATACACAATGGAATATTACTCAGCAATCAAAAGGAATGAAGTCTTGCCATTTGCAACTACGTCGATGGAACTAGAGGGTATTATGCTAAGTGAAATTAGTCAGTCAGAGAAATACAAATATATGACTTCACTCATATGAGGACTTTAAGAGACAAAGCAGATGAACATAAGAGAAGGGAAGTAAAAATAACATAAAACAAGGAAGGGGACAAAGCATAAAAGACTCTTAAATACAGAGAACAAACTGAGGGTCGCTGGAAGGGTTGTGGGAGGGGGATGCGCTGAATGGGTAAGGGGCATTAAGGAAGACACTTGTTGGGTTGAACACTGGGTGTTATCCATGGGGGATGAAGCACTAGAACCTACTCCTGAAATCATTATTGCACTAACTATATGCTAACTAACTTGAATATAAATTTAAAAATAAGTAAATAAAATTAAAAAAAATTAAATATATCCGCCTCCCCACCCCCCGCAAAAAAAAAAAAAAAAAAAAAAAAAAAGTCTACCTCCAGGCTTCTGACGGTGGAGTGATCCTAACCATTTCAGGCCTGGAACTGCCCTATGTGAATCGGTTTTTGTTCCAACAAACTCTTAAAATGTTTACTATATCTCAGTGTATGTTTTAACACTATAAAGAAATCATTTATAAACCTGGAACTTGGACAGACGGAGATTTGGATGGAGACCAGATGATTATTCCCCAAGAGCAGAATCTAAAATAGGACAGCCGCTTGTGCCATTGGTTCACAAACTCCACTTTTCACAGAAACAAAAAAGTGTTTCTGAAATCCACCTAAGACTCCCTAGGGGGTCAAGGGAGAATGCAGAGAACTTGCAAACAGTATGTGAGCCTATTCAGGCCCGTCAGGAAATCAGAGTGCGGAGCCTACAGGGTAGCCCAAGGGAGCATTCTCAGGCCTGAGCCTTGAGGCCTCAGGACCTTGCTTTACAACCTTGGTGAAGACAAGCCCCCGCCTGCGTGTCACATCGCCTGCAGGTCACATAGGTTACTACTCCGCGCACATCACATCGCCTTCGGTGTTTCCTGATTCAGGCGGGGCTGGGGGTCGTTCTGCACTGTTTTGATTATATCTGCCGGTTCTGATGATCTCATTGCGTTGTTAATTAAATTTTTAGCTTATTTGAATCTCTTCTTAACAGTTCACTTTTAACGGCGGGGAAGAGGACATAGCACCTCAGAGAATAGTGTCTGCCCCAGACGTAACTCCACAGCCTTCCTTCCCAGGCTTCAAATCCCGTCCTCTTGCCAGGCCTTCCAGGGAACCCCGAAGGCGCAAGTTAAAAACCTTCATCCAGGTCGTTTAGGAAGAGCGTGGATGAAATTACCCTTCTGAGGAGAAATGCAGATAGCCCTCCAGCCTCTGGGGAATTGCCAGACCAGAGAGGCCCAGAAGCTGCTCACCCGGACCAAAGGTGAGGGCTCTCACCTCACGTGTATTGTGTGTGTTAAAGTGCTTTTTCCACATTGTTTATCAATTGGGATACAATAACTCCCTAGGTGGTCTCTCTGGGCACAGTATAGACCCTGAAAGGAATCTTTTCAGATGTGATCATCTATAGTCACCTATTCTCGTCCCTTTGTCTATGTAATGTTAATGTGGGATATGTTCCCCTGAACACTGGCTCTTTTAGGTGAATGAAAAACTCAGACAATGCCAGCTCTTTGTTTATTCTGTCTAGCCCAATCCTTTAAGGGTATCAACTATGTTAAACTTTAAAAATAGTTTTGCCTAGGGGTGCCTGGGTGGCTCAGTTGATTAAGTATCCCACTTCCACACGGGTCATGATCTCACATTTGGGGAGTTCGAGCCCCGCATCGGGCTCTGTGCTGACAGCTCAGAGCCTGGAGCCTGCTTCGGATTCTGTGTCTCCCCCTCTCTGTTCTTCCCCCTCTCTCTTTCTCTCAAAAATAAACATTAAAAAATTAAAAAAAAATAGCTTTGCCTAGTTGTCAGTTTTTTTCTGTTTTTCCTTTTGGGTTTTGGTGGCTGGAAGTTTTAAATTTTCACGCAGTCAAATCTGCGTTTCTTATGAGGATATATTTCCACGTCAGAGTTTCTTGCACTTTTGCCTTCAAACAATCCATTATGAATACAAATTTTAAAATGTGCAGCTGAGCTTAAAAACTGTTTGGATAGATAGCTATAATAGTTCCGACCAGTACAGTGCGTCATGACGTTCAGCAGTACGATACTGGACTGACGGAGTCAGGTACGTGCTCATTTGGTCTCTGCCATATGCTAGCTCTGCATCCTCGATGCTCTGTTGGAAACCCTAGGAACCCTCCTTTTTCTCTTCTCCCCCTTTCCCGAAAAAGCCAGTCTTAAAGAAGTTACATAGAATTGAGCAAAGTGGACGTGAGCTTTAGGGCAGGGCTGTGCGAATGGGAAATTGGCATGTTCCAGAGGTGATGTCAGAGCTCAAGTGAAGTGACAAGGACAAATATCTACCTCCACTCTATACTTTATGACTATTGGCCTGTGGTCCACAGGTGGGGCAGAACATTTCATATTCTTACCAAGAAGTTAACTATTTCACAAGAAGTCTCTGTTAGTTAGGATGCTATCAGTTATAAGGGATAATAACAAGTTACAATGGCTTAAGCAAAAACAAAACAAAACAAACAAACAAACAAACACACAAAAAACAAAGAACTACTGGAAGGCTCTTGGGGTCTCTCACAGAATCGAAGGAGGCGGTGAATGACCAAGTCATAAGAAGGGCCAGAATGCAGCAGAGAGAACACCCTGGAACAACTCAATTCAGGAACTTAAATGTCCCCAGGATGTTCCCTATGGCTTTCACTTCTGTTTCTCTTTGTGTTTTCTCTTTCTCTAGAATGGTGTTCTTCACAGTGTAAGAGAAAATGACTGCCAGTGGTTTCAAGATCTTACTTGCAACACATATGACTATAGGAGAGAAACCGCCTTGATTTCCAGTGTTTCCAGGTCCAAAAATCCCAGTAAACGAACTCATTGGCCAAGCTTAGGCGCCTAGTCATGGTGGCTCCTGGATCCTTGGATGAAAGTGAGATCCCTGAGGGAGTATTTGAAGGATTTCCCAGAATAGCGCCTGGTGGTTCAGTCAGTTAAGCATCTGACTCTTGGTTTCAGCTCGGGTCATGATCTCCTGGCTTCATGAGTTTGAGCCCTGAGTCGGGCTCTGTGCTGACAGCATGAAGTCTGCTTAGAAGCCTCTCTCTTTCCTTCTCTCTGCCCCTCCCCCACTCACGCTGTCTCTTTCAAAATGAATAAACTAAAAAAAAAAAAAAAAAAAAAAGGAATTGGGATGCTATGTATAACCCCTAAGTATCTAGTAGGCAGACGGGCCTACTTACCTCCATCTCTTAAGGGTATAGGTGAGCAGCTCTGCTTTAAACTCATCCTGACTTAGCAGTGTTCTCTACAATAATTCTACATTCACCTCTGATGGTGAACTCAAGAGAATGACATTTATAAGAAGTGAGATCTTCTCAGTATGTTGCCTTCTGTATTACATGGACTCTGTAAGCGAGTGTCAGAAGTGGGATGTCAAAGTCTAAGCATATTTTTAATGAATCCATTTGACCAGTTCCTTCCAAAAAGATTGTAGCTCATTGTATTCCCATAAACAAAGTGTCAGAAATGGCATTTCCCTATAAACTTCTGGGCATTGGACATCATTAATTTTTTAATATTCATCAATCTGCTAGGTAACAAATGGCATATTGTTTTAGTTTGCATTTTCCTGACTACTAATAGGACTGCATAACTTCTGTTATTGTTATCTACCTTCCTTTATTGTCAAATTGCCCATTCCTATATTTTTCCTATTTTTCTCTTATTTGCTCATTTTCCAACTTGTAGGAGTTTTGTGTGAAGATAGTAATTTAACCTTTTGCATTTTAATTTTTATTTACTGTATTTAATATTAATCTCTATTTGTCACATGTCACTGATTTTTTTTTTTTTACCCCTCATTTGTATCAGCTTTGTTTATGGTGCTTCTTATACAGAAACAACGTAGATATATGGTTGTATAATTAAACGATATATTAATCGTTTCCTTTATGGATGCTTATTTTCCTGACTTACTTAAGGAAGTTTTTCTACCCATTCCAATCTGGTGGATCTACACGTTTCCTAACTTTTCTTCTACTGGTTTTGATTTCAATATAGTCCAAGTGGATTTGGTTTTGTACATGGTGCAGGAGTCTAACTTTTAGCTAGAAAGCCAATGTTCAGGATATAGAAAAATAAGTAAATGCCAACCCTTCCAAACATAACCTCAGAGGAGTACACATCTGATGTTCACCTTGGACTTTTTCCTATGCACATATAATTCTTTGAGATGTGTTTGTATATATGTACACACACATATGCACACACAAATAAATTTATTTTACTTATTTACCTTATTCTCCTTCAGTTTGCTTTCTTTGCTTAAAATTCTGGGAAGGAACTCCAAACCAGTGGTCTGTGGCTCTAGCTCAAGTTCTTTCAGAAGACACAATAGCATGCTATCTTAAGAATTGACCAACCGGATGCATTAAGGCATAACCAACTAATTAACTGCTCCCAGCTGAAGTCCCCAGGGTAAAATCTTCAGCTGCCCTACCTCTCCAAGTCCTGCTCTGAATAGCCAGACCTCCACAAAGCTCTGTGACTGACTGCCCTCTCGATTCTTCTAGGACAGAGTCACAGTATCCACCTCCGTCTTCAAAAAGGGTAACTTTCTCCTGTGCCACCTTCAATCAGTCTGCTTCACAGATGCTCCACATTCTGAGCTAGCTTTCTTCCTAATGCATTGTGGGTCTGGCTTCTCCATTTAATATTCTGCACGGAAAAGGAGCAGGGAAAGTACCATTATTCTCCTGCTGACCCTGTTTAAAAAAAATGTGTATTTAGTTACTGAGAGAGAGAGAGAGCGAGAGAGAGAGAGAGAGAGAAGGTGGGGCAGAGAAAGAGGGAGAGAGAGAATCCCAATTAGGCTCCACGTTGTCATCGCAGAGCCTGACTCAGGGCTCTATCTCACCACTGGGAGATCACGTGAGCCAGTATCAAGAGTCAGATGCTCAACTGACTAAGCCACCCAGGCCCCCCTGCTGCTGACCCTTTTGATACTTTTTAATCTATGGTGGGTATAGTTAAAAAGAACTGAAGACCACTGCAATATTTACTGATCGCTCATCCATCTTTGATTCCATAGGCAGGTACCACTTAGCCAAGCCATATGATTTTGATACTGATTCAAGTTTTTTTTATCTTCCCTCGGAGCTTCCGCTGCGGCAGCATCTCAATCAGGGTTCATTTATTCCTCAAATATGTATCGATGCCACAATTTACCAAACACAGGGTCAAGTGCTGTGGATAGACTGGTAAGCAAAATAGTCACAATACTGGGGAGTTACGGACTTTCTCCGAGCAAATTCTAATCTTGGATGTCATTAAAAACATTCCTCACCCTCCATACTCCTCTGAAGCATCTATTCAAATGTCTGATGCAGATTTAGCCTTCCTTACGTGCTCTCGTGCTCTCGCCATAAAACAAAAGGTCGGCATCTTTTGCTATCTAGAAGAGAAGGTGTTTTATGCCGTAGGTACCACCATGATACTTCTCAAGCAACAAACAGTTTCGCGTCTTTTTAGCAACAAGAAAAATATTGTTGCTATGAGTTAATGATCACCTAGTTTTCAAGAAATAGTTATCGAGCCCAGATTATAAAAGACACACCATGATCTAGTTTTAAGATCAAGATCCAGTGGTTGTCACCGGAATCTACCCGCAAAACCAAGAGCACGCTGTGTACACTGTATATTAGCCAACTTGACAATAAATTATATTTTAAAAAAAGATAAAAAAATAAATAAAATAACCATTTTGCTCCCTGCTGAAAACCTCCCCCCTCCCTCCTTAGCCTTTTGTTTGGGGAACCCAGGATCAACTTAAGAATGATTAATCTACAATTCCTGTCAAAACCAGGTAGGTCCTGTATTTCCCTTTAGACCGCCCCCCCCCCCAACCCTCACCGGCTTCCTGGGGGATGGTGGGATGGGGGGGCGGGGGCGTGGATTACCCTTTCTGAAGGCCATAGCCTGATTCAGCCTCCTTTGCCCAGCAAAGCATTAAAGCTATCGTTCCTCTTTATCCCAAACTTTGCCTGTCTTCACGTTATATTTTGCGTCTGAAGCACTGAGGCGTGTTTTTGACAACAATAGTGGGTGATACGTGTACAAGTCAGGAGTGTGGGAGTTTGATATGGGGAAGGTCATTATTCGTCCTGCATTATTTACATCTTCACAGATTTTTTTAACCTTTGGGTGAGCTCATTAGTAGGGAGGTCAAATTTTGCTTAAAATAAGCTTGAAAACTTATCTCTAGAGCAAAAATAGAAGCAGAACACAAACAATGCAAACTACTTGGAGGCGGCATGTGCACACAACAGACCAAAGGCTTGTAAGAAATGAAGATGGTAGGTTTCCAACTCTTGCTTGGTGTCTACAGGCAAAGCGAGAGTGTCTGGGTTCATCGGAGCAGGGCATCCAACTTAAATTTGCTACCTTTGGTACTTTGACGCCAAAACTCTGCTGAGTGAACTGGTGAGTGATTTGGGTCCAAAATTATTTCTTATATGTATTTAGTGTGTTTGGGTGAAATTTTTCTTTATACTGCTGAAAAGAAAGCGACAGCAACATGGAGTCACTTAGGTCAAGTCATCAAACTGGGGCTTAATACTTAACCTAGTGGCAATTCCACCTTCCTCGAGACATGTAGTCTTGACCTATCAATCAGGAAATTTCTAAGCAGCACCAATGAGGTCACATGGGCCCTCTCCATCCCTCCTCCCACTATAGGAAGATGAAGTAACCCACCTAATAAGACCCCCGCCTTTCCCCCTAAGGGAATATGACTTTGCTGGAAACAATCTTTTCTTTTGCTAATAACTTCTTGCCCCACCCTCCTTCTGCAAAAACCTTCCATTGTACACAACTCCTAGGAGCCTCTCCCTACTTGCCTCTGGTTCATGAATCGCCTAACAAAGCCAATTAGATCTACTCGGTTGAATTTTGTTTTTTTGACAACACTGGGAATAAACGTTTCCCAGTAATCATGACTTTTGAAGAGTTTTATTGCTGAAAAGACATTACCTGAATGTTCATTTTGTGAGTTACATCTGTTAGCATATTCTATAGACAAAACCCAAGGACTCAGCTGGGGGTTTAAAAAACAGAACAAAATAACTGCACAAAACAGACATAAATCCTTGCCTCTAAGGAGCTCATATTCTTCACAATCTACACAGATGATAATTTTGTTCACAGGTCATTTCTTTCAGCTCAGAAGTTGCATTTTGTCCCTGCTATATAGTCCTATCACAACATAGTTCTCCTAAATCCCCAAGAGAGCACAGTTATGCCATTAAAGTTTTGTTTGCTTAGAGGGTTACCATAGCCTCTGAACTCTTCTATCATGATCAGCTCTTAAATGCTTCTTGATCTAGGTCAGAGATAGGCATAGTATGGTCAAGACCCAAGTCCATTACCTCCTGCTTTGTAAATAAAGTTTTATTGGAACACAGCCATGCCCATATTGTCTATGGTTGCTTCTGTGCAGAGATAAGAAATTAGGACAAACGTCTTCTAGTTCACAAAGTCAAAAATATATACTATCAAGCTCTTTGTAAAAAAATTGCCTATTATCACTGATCTAGATTTCTGTGGCTTCAAGTAGAGTATTGAACATTTGACCAGATCTAAAGAAGCATCTTAAGAGATGTGGCCTTGGTTACAGATACTTTTATAGCTCTCCCACAAAGGAAATAACAGACAGAACCTCAGAAAAATAGATCTTCACTTTCTAATTTTCATCATAATACTAGCATACCCATTGCCCTGTGCTTAATGAGTGTAACTCTTAATATGCAAATCTGTCTGTCACTGCGTTGCTTCAAACTCCTGCACCACACGTCCCTTATTCTTGGGATAAGATTAATGTTTTTAAAGGCAAGTTAAAAGACGCCTCAGGCTCTGACCTTACATACCCTTCCCGCCTTATCTTTGGTCTCTCTACTTACATTCTTCCAACTAAGACCACAGGGTTCTGCTTGGAGCACACCTCTCTGTCTCCTTTGTAAATTCACTTCCTTAGTCTACAGAGCAAGTCTAACACCCTCAGATCCCACCCAGCCTAATTCCTACTCCTCCTTAGACTTCTGACTAAAGCCCTTGCTGAAGGAAAGGCTTCTTTGATGGTCCCATCAATTAGGTTCACTTTCCTAGGTCCTGTATTTTTCTTTCACAGCGATCTTCAGAGTGGCAAATAGGAACTTATTTTCACTACTTCTTAATTTCAGTCTTTCTACCAGATTCAGTAAAGTGTGAGACAGGTCTTTTTTGTTTGTGGATGTACCTCCGATGCTTAGCCATTACCTCATTAGTCAATCAAATTTGTGGAATGAGTTTATGAACATGATAGAACACATGCAGCAGACATTTAGCAGTGAACTTGTTCTTACCTCCCAGTGGGATAGTAAGATGAAGAATGCACTACCCCAGAGGTGCCTTGGTGGTTCAGTTGGTTGAGTGTCTGACTTCAGTTCAGGTGAGATCTCTCCGTTCATGAGTTCAAGCCCTGCATTGGGCTCTCTGCTGTCAGCGCAGAGCCCGCTTTGGATCCTCTGTCCCCCTCTCTCTCTGCCCCAACCCCACTCACTCCCTCTCTCAAAAATAAACATTAAAAAAAAAAGAGTGCACTGTCCAAAACATGTTTCCTTGAACATTTTATAAAATTATGTAAACCTATTCTATATTATAAGTTGATAAGTTTATCAGCGTTTAACACCAACAATTTTTTTTTTCCTTTGATGGTATCCTTTTTTTTTTTTTTTTAAAGTTAGCAAAAGTTGGTGCCCCTGGGTGGTTCAGTCGGTTAAGTTTCCAACTTCAGCTGAAGTCTTGATCTCATGGTTCACAAGTTCAAGCCCTGCGTTGGGCTCTGTGCTGACATCTCAGAGCCTGGAGCCCACTTCAGATTCTGTGTCTCCCCCTCTCTCCTCCCCTCCCCTGCTTGCGCTCCGTCTCTTTCTCTCAAAAATAAAATAAAGTTACCAAAAGCAATGCACTTCGCTTCTCTTTTTCCTGGATGCCAAGAAGCTCAAAAGTAAATGTATTGCTTATTTACAGGAATGTTCTCCAAACCCAGATTCCTGGTAAAAATTCCTCCTACTTTCTGTACACGGCTTATTAAGCCTTTTATTTATTATTTTTAAAAATCTGTTAAATATTTGCTTCATGTCAAGTTGTCTCGACTTTGCATAATTATATCTTGATCTCATTGAAGACTCATAATGTAATGTTCCTCATTGGAGTAAATTTAGAAAACTACATAAACAACACCTCTTCAGCCGTATCTTAGCAATTGGTAAGGGTGGAAACTACATTGGGACTTAGGAAGTTCTAAGTGTCCTGATGGAAATTATGGGACTAGTTTGGGCTGGAGAAGAGGGGCTGGGGAGGAGCCATGTTCTTAAAGTCATTTTTTTTTTTTTTTTAAGGCAGCAAAATAAACTGGAGTAGGTTATCCACTGCTCATGAAATTCAAACAGCATATTAATACAGTGCAGGGGCACCTGGGCAAAACTTGGCTTCCTGTGCTGTAAGTGTGGGCTGCAGCCTAACATGCACACAGTCTGAAAATGAGGACCCCCTGCTTCTCTGACAGGCTGATTTTCAGGTCACTTCTCCTGCCTAAGTAGAGTGGGGGACAGGGGGCAGAAGGTGACTTAAAAGAGCTGATCTGTTTAGGAGTTAGGGGGAACTTAATCATAAGTTTGCACTTTCTTCAGATGGTTAAACAATGAGTGTTTATGAAATCAAGAAAAATGTGTCCTGCCCCCCCCCCCCCCACCCCAGAAGTTTCCTTTTCAAAGACGTCTCTGTGTGCACTCTGGCTAATTTAAAAAGAGCCTCATTGGGTGCTTATTTTTTTTTTTTTTTTGCACGTATATTGCCAAAGTAGTTCCTGTTTTGGTTTTAATGTGTTCCTTCTTTTTAGTGAGATGAAAGAGAACTTTCTTTAAAAAAAGACTTGTCTGCTGATCATGTTTGTTAGAATGATCCTAAATAAAGCTTCTGTTAAGAGTTTAACTGTTTAGCTAAATCCTCTGGGCTAAATTATCTGGCAGATTTTTGTCCTCAGTTGGACTATGTACCTACAGTGCTCTTATTACCCTCTTTCTAACCTGAAATTTCTGCCTCTCCCAGGACTTCTCTGAAGCGAATGTCTTCAGGAAGGAGTTTTTTCTCTCAATCCAGTCGACTTATTTTTTTTTGCGTAAAGATACAAGTGCTCTTGACTCATAGTCCCTACCCCCTAAATATTGTACAGGCAGCTTGCTTCTACAAGGCAGAAAGCCATGAAAAGAACCATTCCTGGAGTGCATTGATGCTGGGTCTCTCACTAGTGTTTTACAGCTTGAAATCGACTCATGTGGTAACCAGGGAGGTCAGACATGAAAAACGACACGGTGATCATTCCTTGAGTTTGAAGGTCAGCATCACAGTCAAAACTCAAATTGGTTTCCAGAAGACGGACATGTTTTCCTACATTGTGCTGGGTGAAAAGATTTAAAGGAGAGGCCTCTACTACAAACTCTGCAGATAGGGAATGTTTTCAACCCATGTGTTAATGCCAATAAAGGATCCTTTGCTTTCACGTTCAATTAATTCAACTAAATCAAATGATAAATATTATCTAAGCTGAAGATTGCTTCCGCTTCATTTAGGGAAAACAAATATTTACAAAACAAGATACAAACACAAGATAATGAGAAAGAAGCCTCTTACCTATGCTATCTGCTTTGGAAAATCAATGCAATTTGACATGTAAATCTTAACCTTTCCCCACCCTACCCGCCCCCCCACCCCATTCGCCGCAGCAGACTTCTTCTTGGCTAGAATAGTCTTTTTAGGAATTTGGATCAGTCTAACTTGCTATACACCATAAATGAGTACATTCTAAGTTCTATTTTCCAATGGGATTTTGATCCTGTAATTCAAGCTGAAGTATATCCAAATCCATGATAGTTTTCACAATCGTGTTGAGCATCTATATTTAGGACCTCCATATTTATTTGTTTATTGCATTTCCTTTCGCCATTTGAATGTTCCTTTATTTTAGTTCACTATCGTGTTAAATAAATGATATGACATCACTCGGTGGCTGTAAATGCTAATCTACTTTGAGATTTTGAATTCAAGTCTCTTGAAAAGGTCAATTGGCTGCTTGTCTTAGAAATGAAAATAAAACCATGGACTATGCCAACATTTGGCTAGATGATTGTTCTACCAAGCTTCCTGAGTATTATCTTCTCTCTTGAGAGTAACATGGACATCATTATCTGCTTTAGCTTGCCTAATGTCTCAGAAGCTGGGAAAAAAGCACTTTCCCCAGACTATAGAACTTGAGGGAAGCAAATAACAACACACTTAAAACTTACTTCATACTTCAAGGGCTCTTTTATATATTAAATTAGTATGATAGCTTTTTTCTTTTAATTTTTTTTTTTTTAACGTTTATTTATTTTTGGGACAGAGAGAGACAGAGCATGAACGGGGGAGGGGCAGAGAGAGAGGGAGACACAGAATCGGAAACAGGCTCCAGGCTCTGAGCCATCAGCCCAGAGCCCGACGCGGGGCTCGAACCCACGGACCGTGAGATCGTGACCTGGCTGAAGTCGGACGCTTAACCGACTGCGCCACCCAGGCGCCCCGCTTTTTTCTTTTAAAAGACAAGATTTCTAACTTGAGATAATACATTCCCAGATAAAAATTTCATTGGTTTTAAGTTACAGAATTTTGCCACTATGTTTTAAAAGTAGTTTTTCTGAAACATTAGTGTTTCAGATGTGTCTAGGTGGCCTGGCCTAACCTCTGGAGTTTCTTTCTTTCTTTTTTTTTTTTAAGTTTATTTATGTTTGAGAGAGAGTGAGCGACGGAGGGACAGAGAGAGAGGGAGAATCCCAAGCAGCAGCTGAGCTTTCAGCGGGTTTGATCCCATGACCTGAGCCAAAATCAAGAGTCAGATGTTCAACCGACTGAGCTGCCCGGGCACTCCTAGAGTTTCTGATTTAGTGCATCTAGAGCCAAAAGTTTGCATTTCTGTCCATTTCCGGGGGTGATGCTGGGGTGAAAATCGCTGAGAAGTCCCAGTCTGCTGTCTAATTAGTCTGAAGGGAAGGAGAGATCCATTGTTCCCTATTCAGAAAGTTAAAACATACTAGAGGCCGGGATCACAACTTGTTAAGAACTTTGTAATGACTCTTTAAAGTTCACAAATTTCCATACTTGATTCTTATCATCTGTCGCTTTCCCCGGACTACTGTTAAGCTTTAAAACTGAACTAGGTCTTTGGCAGCTGGGGAGATGCAGAGAAACATCCCATAAGCCTGAACACTGGCGGAGACAGTATATGGTGGTAACTTTACAAAGAGCAAAGTAAACGAATCCTAGGGTTCTGCTAAAAGGAAAGAGACAAGGTCAGGGACGGAGGCCGGGCTTTGAGAAGTGGCCCTGGTACTTAGCTAGAGAAGGTTCAAGGAGAGTTCCTCCAGGGCAAGTGATCAAGTTCCAAAGCACTGCTGAGATAAACACACAACCTTATCCTTCTAGCCGCCCTTCTTCCTCTTCCACCTGATGCCCGGGCTCCCCTCAGTTGCTGGGGAAGGGGGACTGTGGGGTTGACCCCTCCCTGATTCCTCCTGCCAGTTTAGGCCAAAGCAGAAGTGAGGAGCTTCAACAGTTTAACATAGAAGGCATTTTTGCTGCTTTCTCTTATCGGCCCCTAGGGATACTTTTCTTTCCAGCGAAATTATTTTATTTGGCAGATTAATGTTTTAATATGTCCTTTGATTCATTTTTCAGTGAGCCCTTTAATGAATGTAGCTGTGTTTTCCTGGGTTATGTCAGCCATGAGAGGTCTCCTTAGCTGTCTCAAGTTTTTTCTTTTTTCTTTTTTTTCTTTTCCTTTCTACTGTCTCTACTCATCTCTAAATGGTCTTCTAACTTTATAGGGTTTTTTTTTTTTTTTTTTTTTTTTTTTTTTTAAATTTTTTTTTTTTTCAACGTTTATTTATTTTTGGGACAGAGAGAGACAGAGCATGAACGGGGGAGGGGCAGAGAGAGAGGGAGACACAGAATCGGAAACAGGCTCCAGGCTCCGAGCCATCAGCCCAGAGCCTGACGCGGGGCTCGAACTCACGGACCGCGAGATCGTGACCTGGCTGAAGTCGGACGCTTAACCGACTGCGCCACCCAGGCGCCCCTAACTTTATAGGGTTTGATTTCTCACAGTCCCTTTTAGAAAAGGTAGTATCGGGGCACTTGGGTGGCTCAGTAGGCTGAGCGTCCAACTCTTGATCTCGGCTCAGGTCATAGTCTCAGGTTCGTGGGATCAAGCCCCACGTTGGGCTCCACGCTAACAGCTCAGAGCCTACTTGGGATTCTCTCTCTACGCCCTCTTTCCCCCTCACCCCCCAAAATAAATAAACTTAAAAAAAAAAAAGGTAGTATCAGGAGCATGTTTCCAAGTTTTGGAGTTTATGACTTGAGAGTTCGAATCTGGTTGCAAGACCCTGGGTAAATTATTTATTTTCTTTAGGACTGAAACCTCATATGTTTCACTGTTAATTATACAGACCTAGTGGTGTTTCTTGGAGAATTATTTGGGAATTATTCTTGGGAATTATTTGGGAAGCTCACAGTGTGAGTTGCACAGTGATATATGACCATCGCTATTGCTGCTGGTAAGCAACACTTTAATCCCTTTTTTTTTTTTTTTCCCGATTCTCTACGATCTGAATTGCTTTAACAAGAAGAAACAGGTTAGTCCCAAATCTGTATGTGTCACTCTTGGATTTCTAGTTCTCTTCTGTTTTTGGAACCCCAGTAGATCCAAACCTTAGTACAAATGCCTTATTGTGTGCCCTGGGACTCAAACCTCAGCAAAGCAAGGCAGGTCGCCAGGTGGGGAGGCTGCTAAAAGTGGTCTCCTTCCTGTGGGTCACCAAAACAAGAATAAATAAAAGACATAGGTCTCTGTTGAAGAGATAAGCCCACGTGCAAGCTAAATTATTTAAAGATTTAAGTAACAATTGGAGACAAAAATAGAGAGGTCACTTCAACATTACCGTTTTCCAATCCATCATCCTCGGGGCTTTCCAAAAAATAAATCTGGTCCTATCACTTCCCTGTCAAAAATATCCCACCTCTGAACATCCTATGCACCCCCAGCCACCAGTTTTTTCGCTACTATTTATCTTCCTTGTGTTGGTTTAAGTCTTGAAAAGACTCCAAGTTCAGACCCCTCCTTTTCTTCCTTCCAAAGAGAACTAATTATGGGCCAACTTAACTGGTTTAGCAGAGGTTATTCACTTTGGGGGCTTCCTTTTCTCTTTTTGAACCCAAACACATGCGAAAATAAGTGCCTTGTCTCTATTTGCTGTTAACACTGTAGAGAACTCTTCTACTGTACCCTGAACTTTTCGGTTAAGCTGAGTTTTCTAAAGCAAGCAGCACTGACACGTAGCACTCTATCTGGAAGTAAGTTCATGATAAGCACAACTTTAGTGAACGCAGCCAGCTGACCGGCAACAAGGAAGCCATCTCCAACTCAGCCTGGAAGTCTGGGTCTAAAGGTGCCTTCAGGGGAGGGAAGGTCCAGATGGATAACAAGACCTTTGCTAGGTGACATTACTATATACAAGGGGGAGGTGGGCAAAGGCCTTCCAGACAAACTTTCAAACTGCATACAGCCATTGAAAAAATTCTGGGACTTTCCCAGCAATAATCCAGGAATCCTGGATTTCATAAATAACTTGAGAGACTGGAGCATTGGAAGGACACGTGAGAAACTTCGGGATACAATGGCAGTATGAGAGAGTGGCACATAAGCAAATGAACACAATGGCTAACCTGATGTAAACATACTAAAACATGTCTACACAGCATAAGGGGAAACAAAGCAAAAAACCTTAAATGGGGGCAATGTGGACAATACCACAATATTCCTGAGCAACATATCTAAGTTACTTTGGTCTCCATTTGTCTACCCTAAAACAATGTTTATTTATAAAAGCAATTTATGCAATAATCTAACACGGCAACCAGGAAAAAAGTGCCACGGACTTTATTTATCTTGTCTCCTCAAATATTCACTGTCCAATTTTTAGCTGCAAAAATTCTCTGTATATTATTTTGCACCCGGAAAGTCGCAAGTAATGGTTCTGATTTGCCTCATTTAAATTTTGATATGTCTCTTTAACATCATTCAAGAACATATACTATGCATTGGGTGTTAGGCATTGAGGGTACAATAGTGAGTTACGTAAGATGCTTGCCCTCAAAGAATTTACAGTCTAGAAAGAAAAAGAGACCAGTGCACATAGTAAATCTAGTATGTTTGATAAGTGTCAGAGCCAGGGGAATGGAAAGCAGAATACTGCAGATGTTTACGCAAGTGCAGAGGATCGTGGAAGGCTTCTTGGAGGATGAGCAAAAAAATCAGCTTTTTGGGGGGAAGGGGAATTGGAGAAGGTATCTCAGGCCATGGGACTGGCATATAAAATGAATAGCATAATAGCTTAATTTAGTGTCATCCTCTTCATAGATTAACAGTTTAGATGAGTTCCCAAATGTAGGGCCATGACATTCAAAAAGTGGCATTGAGTGACTTTAAATTTATTCAATTAAAAAGAGCCTGCTTTATTCTAATATGGATACCTTTCCCACTCTGGGGATGTTAAAATACCATCCGTTTCCCAAAACGATCATGACAGCAGATGGCAATGGGATTAAAAAAAATCTTTGGCAAAATAAAAGATTTTCAACATTGTGTGCATCCTTAATTTTTACTAGTCTATGAAACAGACAAAGGAGTTCCCCTGCCCTATGTAAATGTTTCCTTTTTTTCTTTTTCTCTTTTTGGTAAGTCCAGAGCAAACTGTTCTAGTAACAGTTAAGCTGAGGGATGGGAATATAAATCCCCAGCCCTTTGAAATTCTAGTTTGTTGTCCAATAGTTACCTCTATAGAAAGTACTTTCTGAACTCCTAAGCACTCTTTCCAAAGACCTGACAATCTGTGCTTTTCCTTGCAAACTTATTTTGAAAAACAGTTTCATTTTCTAGATTTGTTTTGATAGAATTCCTAAGTGCTGGTTGTATGTGTGTGTGTGTGTGTGTGTGTGTGTGTGTTTCGTGCTTTGATTTAAATTTTTCTAGGGTTTGGATATAAATTTGATATTATCAAATTGCCTGATGACAATTTAAGCCAGCTAATATTTATATATTATGTACAAATTATATATATATATATATATATTTGGAGGCTTATTTAATGCCAGAGATAGTGCTAAATAGTTTCTACAGTTATTCTAGTCAGTCCTCACAACAACCTTTCAGTTTCTGAAGAAAATATTATTCAGAGAGTCTAAGTAACTTGCCTTTTACACACAGCTGAAAGAGATGGGTGTGTAAATACAGTTGACCCTTCACCAACATGGCTTCGAGCTGTGTGGGTCCACTTACATGCGGACTTTTTGATCAATGCTACATGAGAGTATAAATGTATTTTATTTTCTTAGCTTTACCTTAGTATAAGAATACAGTATATAATACATATAACATACAAAATACATGTTAATTGACTTCATGTTATTGGTAAGGCTGCTGCTCAACAGTAAGCTATGAGGAGTTAAGTTTTGGGGAGTCCAAAATAATACATGGATTTGACTGCTTCTGGTCCCCTGCCCTTATTCCCTGCATTTTTCAAGGGTCAGCTGGAGTTGAGACTGCCCTATAGTTCAGCCTTACAGAAAAATAAGAAAGTGCCTTTATAATTCAAAAGCTGTTGAGAAACACCAGCTTGTCTTTTAGATGGGAAGAGCCTGACTAAACCTCTGGAAAAATATTACTAAACATATATATGTCCAGAATTGAAAACTGTTGGTAATTAACATGGTGCACTATCTAAAGCTTGCATTTAGGGCCAATATTTATTTCCAGTTCTTTCCCTGAGTTCTCTCCCTAGATTCCCCCAACGACTAATTTCTTAAATCCATTGTCTCTTAAAAGAATGATTTAAAGTGGGAAACATACACATACAATTAAAAAAGTGTGGGGGTGAGTTTAACTTTCTGGTAACCCTACCTAACTGACTTTAAAAAGTTTTCAGGAGTCCAGCCACTGTCTGGGAAGGCAGTAAAAGTGGAAAGAACAAGGACTTGAGAGACAAGTCTGAGTTCAAATCCTAGCATTTTGTTAACTTCATTACTTGTTTTGCAGAGGAGTCAACCGAAGCTCAGATTATCAGGAGCCCAAGTTGGAGACCAGGCTTCATTTGATTTCTCATCTAATGCTGGAATGACTGATAAAGTGAGGAAAATGAACATCGCAGATGATTAAGGGCGGGTGGGGTTAGGAGAGCTATCAGAAGATCTTGTGCTAGGGCTGTGGTGATTTTAAGCATTTACCTCAGGGGCACCTGGGTGGCTCAGTTGGTTAAACATCTGACTTCAGCTCAGGTCATGATCTCATGGTCCCTGAGTTCAAGCCCCTAGCCGGGCTCTGTGCGACAGCTCAGAGCCTGTTTTGGATCCTGTGTCTCCCTCTCTCTCTGTCCCTCCCCCTTTCATGCTGTGTCTCAATAATAAATAAACATTAAAAACAAAAAGAATTTACTTCAGTTTTCCTATTTCCTTTTGAGTAGTAAGAGGTTTCATGTCCTCAGTGAATTACCATGACGTTTATTTTTAAACAAAGTTCTATCCAAAAAGTCCTAGAATGGAACAGATGTACCTTATTAGCCACTATTTTTGATGCATTTATCCAAAGAAAAGATGTTCACAAAAGTTAATGCTTTTAACAATACTATCTTTAAAGTATTTAGCTTGGTTTAACTACCTAATTATTGTGTATGAATTTAAAACTAACCTAGCAGTTTTTCCAAACCCAGTTTTACATGTTTCATTTAAACAATAAAACGTTTTCTCCTTCAGCTTTATACAAGTTCTACTTTTGCTACATTTCTATACCCTTTGGCTAGTACTTAAAACACACACACACACACACACACACACACACACACACACACCTCAAAGTGGTGTGTTTTGCAATACTGATGACCAACTAAACTCAGGATATTTATTTCCATCTGGTAGAGTTCAACTTCTGCCTCTTGTTTGCTTTCTCCATCTGTCCGACTCACCATCTTTTTTTTTTTCCCCTCTCCTCCTTACTGGAGTTAGAGTTAACCCTCTCTTAGGCTTAATCGTTTTAGCAGGCTCAAGCCTTAGCACAAGTCTTTTTCTCTAGTTTTGCAAGTAGGGTTTCCAGTAAACTCAAATGTCTAAGCCTAATACTTCCCCAAGCTTCAAATTTAATCTTTATTTTCTTCTGTTTTTATAAAGAGCAAGGGCCCGAGAGCTATTTGGACCAGAAAAAAAAAAAAAAAAAAAAGGAAAACAATCTTTGGTTAAGGTATAAACGGTGTAAATGCATTACACAAATGTGTGTTTCCAGTACAGCCTTAACTTTACGGGATCCGCGTTACTACATTATCTTCAGTAACAGGCTTTCCTATCAGCACGACGCTGGATTCAGTAAGGTCTCCACTCCTCTCTCGTTTGACTCCTGAAATTACTGAAACAGCAACCACAAAAGGCTTACTAACCTTCTATTTATTTTGCAATTAAACTTTTACAAAGACACCCCCGCTCCTCCCGAGGGTGAAGCTGAAACGGTTCCCTGACGTAGGCAGCACGTCTACTGGGAGACCCCCGGCCCCCCGACTCCCTAGAGCTGCAGAAAGACCTTCAATAGTAGCCCTTTCGTTCCACTTTCTCCGTATCCCCGCTGCACGCCCCCGCACACTTTCAGCACCGGCACGCGAACCCCGCTGCTCGGCAAGAACCTCCCGCTTGGGGAACCAGCCTCTTAGGAGCGGGGACGAGATTGAAACACCCAGCGCGCGAGGGGACAGGCACGTCGGACTTGCAGCCGGATCTGCGCGCGCGGACGCCAAGAAGGCTTTTATCTGCCCAGCACTGAGACTCCCCGCGAGCGAGCCCAAGCAGCTCACTCTCGCAGAGGATGCGCTGGCGCTGGGCCCGGAGTAGCTGAACCGGGAAGGAGGAGCTAGGACTGGGGGCGGAGCTTTCACACGCGCACCCTCGCTCGGCTCCGTCCCTTGGCCACAGCCCGCCGGTCCCGGGCCGCCGCTCCGGAGTTTATTTGTTTACAAGCGGATTACGTCAGCTCCTCCCTCTCTTCCCCGTCTCCGCATCCATCCCCTAGCCCCCTTTTCCCGCCCCCTCCGGCTCCGAATCTGCTGCGTCACAATGGTGCGATCTCCGGATTGGCTGAAGTCGGCCGTCATGCTCCAGGTACGCCACTTCCTTTCCGCCGCGCTATAAAAGCTACTGCACGGCTCCTGCATCTCTTCGCCGCTCCGAGCTGGAAATGCAACTGTTAGGATCTTCGGAGGCTGCGGAGCTGGACGCGGAGGCGGCTGGGGAAGTCCGAGCGATGTGACCAGGCCGCCGTCGCTCGTCTCTTCCTCTCGCCTGCCGCCTCCTGTCGTGAAAATAACTTTTTTACTATAAAGGAGAAAAAAAGTAGCTGTCCGCCCCTCCCGCCCTCTCTTCCTCTCAGCCCTCTGACCTGCGAGGGAGCCCGGGGTGGCCGCTCCGTCGTCGGGGCCGCGCCGCCGAGCCCCGGCCGCCCCGGGCCGCCCCCAACCGCCGCCCCCATGCATCCCTTCTACACCCGGGCCGCCACCATGATAGGCGAGATCGCCGCCGCCGTGTCCTTCATCTCCAAGTTCCTCCGCACCAAGGGGCTCACGAGCGAGCGACAGCTGCAGACCTTCAGCCAGAGCCTGCAGGAGCTGCTGGCAGGTGAGCCGGCCGCGGCGGGAGGGCGAGGGGCGCCGGGCGGACGCGGACGGCACACCCGGGGCGGGAGGCGGGCCGAGCCGTCGGGGCCGCGGAAGCCGCGGCACTGCCCCGGGCCGGCCGCGCTCGGGTCCCGCCGCGGGAGCGGGGCAGGCGCGCCTGGCGGCCGCTAACGGCGGGTCCTGGGGAAGGTTTGGGGGCTGGGCCGAGGGCTCCCCCTCCCCCCACGGCTGCCCCACCGAGGGGAGAAGGGAACAGGCTCACAACAAAGAGACTACAGCCACTGAGGCGGGAGCTGCGGTCCTCGGACCGTCCGCGGATTTGGGGACAAAGGAGCTGCGGGGCTGGGGTTAGTTCGACGCCCCCTCCCCCAACCCCCTCCAACCGTTGTGGGCTCGGCGGCCGGGCCCGGGGCTAGGAGACCGCGCCGCTGCCCCGGGGCCAGCCCGGGACGGACGTGCCGTCGCCCCGCGCCTCCTACCCCTGACCATTAATCATCGGATTTGTCACCGGTTCAGTTGCAGCCCTGCCCAGAGCTTGGTTTAGTTAGGGTTGCTTGTTTTTCTTCCCTTCGGGGTTAACAGCCCGGTGGCGCTTCTCCTCCAAAGCCATAAACCCCATTGTGTGCGGCTGGGGTGGGGTGGAGAAAGTAAACAGGTTCCTGCCTGGCCGCCGGTGCCATCCGGCTGCCCGGCCAGCCGAGGCCGCGCGCCGGATTCCTGTTTTGGCGGCTCAACCGGTTGGTTCCTGGAGATTGTTTTGTCCCCTACTACTGTGTTTCTAAAACCCTGCCCGCTCTTTTCCCCAGCCCCAAGCACGCACAGCCGCGGTGCGGTGCTGGGCATTTTTGAAAGTTGATAGTTTAAATTTTTCACTTTTCAAAGGAGCCTGCGGAAGGAGGAAGCCATAGCGGGATCTTACAGTAACGATCTAAGCATTGTTTCTCTCTCTCTCTCTCTCTCTCTCTCTCTCTCTTTCCCCCTATAGAACATTATAAACATCACTGGTTCCCAGAAAAGCCGTGCAAGGGATCAGGTTACCGTTGTATTCGCATCAACCATAAAATGGATCCTCTGATTGGACAGGCGGCACAGCGGATTGGACTGAGCAGTCAGGAGCTGTTCAGGCTTCTCCCAAGTGAACTCACTCTCTGGGTTGACCCCTACGAAGTGTCCTACAGAATTGGAGAGGATGGCTCCATCTGTGTGCTGTACGAAGCCTCACCAGCAGGAGGTAGCACTCAAAACAGCAGCAGCGTGCAAATGGTAGACAGCAGAATCAGCTGTAAGGAGGAACTTCTCTTGGGCAGAACAAGCCCTTCCAAAAACTACAATATGATGACTGTATCAGGTTAAGATATAGTCTATGGATGGATCATCTTATAATGGATGGATAAATTTGATTTTTGCTTTGGGTGGGCTCCTCTTGGGGATGGATTATGGAATTTAAACCATGTCACAGCTGTGAAGATCTGGCACAAGATAGAGTGGTAAAAAAAAATTTTTTTTAAAGTGACAGTGCCATAGTTTGGACAGTACCTTTCAATGATTTAATAGCCTGTGAGTCCAAGTAAATGATCACTTTATTTGCTAGGGAGTGAAGTCCTAGGGTGGTTTCAGTTTCTCCCAGATGTTAAACCTAAATTTTTTCCGTCAATCCCTTTAAGGCAAATCTGTATTTCAAAGAACCTTTCTCTGCAGTAGACCTTGCGGAGGAAATTTGCACTATTACACTTGAAAATGGTTAACTTTTTTGGCAGCTGACTAGGAAAGCTCAACATTTGAAACATGGTAGTACTGGAAATTTTGACAAGACTTTTACCTAGCACTTAAATTTGTATAAATGTACATAAAACAAACCTAGTAAGCATGACCTGGGGAAATGGTCAGACCTTGTATTGTGTTTTTGGCCTTGAGAGTAGCAAGTGACCAGAATCTGCCGTGGCAACAGGCTTTAAAAAGACCCTTAAAAAGACACTGTCTCAACTGTGGTGTTAGCACCAGCCAGCTCTCTGTACATTTGCTAGCTTGTAGTTTTCTAAGACTGAGTAAACTTCTTATTTTTAGAAAGTGGAGGTCTGGTTTGTAACTTTCCTTGTACTTAATTGGGTAAAAGTCTTTTCCACAAACCACCATCTATTTTGTGAACTTTGTTAGTCATCTTTTATTTGGTAAATTATGAACTGGTGTAAATTTGTACAGTTCATGTATATTGATTGTGGCAAAGTTGTACAGATTTCTATATTTTGGATGAGAAATTTTTCTTCTCTCTATAATAAATTGTTTCTTATCTTGGCATTTTAATCAATCTCTTGTCATGATTATAGAGGTTCAGCTCAAAGAAATATGTTTCTCAGAAGACTTAGGTTCTATAAGCTATGTGAATGTCAGTTGCACACTGGTCACGCTGAAAAACATTTGATGGGAGTGTACATGTCTAGGTGTTAGAGGAAACACAGGGTAACTTTTTTTTTTTAAATCTCCAAAGTCAAAACATGGACACATTACCAGGCTAATCTCACGAAATGAGGATAAGAGACAAAGGTAACATCTACCAAAAATGATACTCAGAGGATTATATCTCATTGCTTCCCTGTCGAAGTGAAGATATAAATGTTCCGTTCTGGCCCACCTTTGAAAAACAATAATTTTGCCCCATGGAATCCATGTTCAATTAGAAAATCCTGGGGTAGGTGACCCATAGTCTTAAAGAACAGGCTAATCACTGCAGAGATGGTGGTGTTTTGCTTTTCATCAGCTGCAAGATTTACATAAAAATCACTTAAGCTGGAATTCAACAACAGGTACGTTTATCAATTTTTATTCTCAAAAGTTGAAATGTGAGTTTTTGATCCCTTATTTTCAGACTTCTGTTTCAGATAAATTCTCAGAACCTAAACAAAACCTTGCCAGAGTGTACATTACTCCACTACCCCATGTGATAAAAACTTGTTGATAGTTCTTTGGTTGAACGGGATTTTGAAAGTGGAGAAGGTTGAGTTTTTCGGTACACCGTTAACTTAACAGTGGCTTTTGAGATACGCATGTAATAAACATGATCACACTGGAAATACCCCGCAGTTGAGGTTACTTGAAATCAGTGGTCCCAAATTTGGGGATGCACAGAAGTATATCCACAGCCGAATACGCGGGTGTTTAGAATACGAACAATGTCTGTGTACTTCACCCGTCATTCGCATTAGAACCACGGCACGCGGAATACCCTTACCAGTTATGGTTTTATTTTCCAGCGTGTTCTTTGACAAGCCTCCCAGTTTTTCAAATTTGAATGTACAAGGATACAACCGGTAGCGTTGTCTTCCACAGGTCTCACCCAGTTCTGATTAGCATTGTTTGCCAACTGCATCTCTGGTAACTCCTTTGAAGCCAGGTGCTTGGTAAGGTTTTGCATACTAAGCCGTTGGACCCTAAGGCAGAGTGTCCGGAGAGTTTAGGAGTATATTCTAACCTGAAACTTCGGTCATAGAACCGATTCTCAACTGGAAAATCATTTTTGGAGATGGTGACATCAGACTTTTCGGTACTTTCAAAGAAATTCGGTAGGAAGAGAACTTAAAAACATTTCACTTTAGAATGTAGGTGATGTCTGGCACTTAAGGAGCTGTTAAGTTCCTCTTTAAAAAGGCTTGCAAATATCACTGAGACCTGGCATCCTGCTGTTTCCCGGGACTTTAACCCTTACGTTCTCCAGACAATTGCTTACGGTACTGGAGCTTTTTAATTTCTCATTCATTGCTTCTGGGGACTGTTTTTGCCTAGCTGTTTGGATGAAAACGTTTGTGTGCTGCTCTATGCACATGCAGGAGTGTACCAACCTGCACGTGCAGTCATTGTGTCTGTGTACTTGTAAGAAATTTAATACTGATAAAATTTAGAAGGCTTTTACACTGAGTGAGAAGATACTTCCTTAAGTCATGTTAAGAAAGGAGGACTGCTTTCAAAAATCCTTAGCTGCCGTTGGCACCAAGAGTAGTTCATGATTATTAGCAGTATCGTTATGGGTGCCACTATTCTGAATTTTAACAGGTAGTTTTAAAATTACCTCCTCTTCTCCAAGTGTAAGTACTGTCTTGCTCTATAATGCTGAAGCAAGGATTACCCTGGTTTGTGCAGGATAATGTGGCTGTTTTCTCCCCTTCAGTCTGGGATGGGAATCACATGTCCATAGCCTTGAGTTACAATATTTCTTGTATTAGTAGTAGACGGGAAAGTCCACTAGAAAATTGCTTTCTGGTACTGTTGCATAAATGATTTCCCTAAGTCACCGTTCTTCACAAATCGCAAGTAGTTTTTGTTTTGTATGGGTGTTACAGATTGTGGAATTGGCCGTCATGTTAAAGCAGTCTTCCTGACTATTATGATCTTTAAGAACTAAAGATTAAAAGTGTATTGTATATTGAAAATCATACCTCTCTCCTTTGCACCCCTATTTCAGCTAATGTGATGAGATGCTATTGATAAGCTATGGGGAGAAGTTATCAATAGTTTTATTTTGGATTGTCTGAAACAACGTATTTCTTATTTGTCTGAAAGTACAGGGACTGCAGAGTTTAATTTCATCTCAGTCTGCGTATGTGGCTACTGCTAAAATATAACAGTATTTTTTATGTTTGGAACATAACAGGGTGAAAAACTTGTAGTGAAATAGTTTGTACTACTAAGCAAACTAAGCTGCTTAAATGAGTCCTGAAGTCATTTATATTACTGCAAAAAGGCCAGAGGAATTTATATGTGATTTATAGTTTCTGGCTATATATATATATATATATATATATATATATATATATATATATGTATGTTTTCTTGCTTTTTTTTCTGAGAATAGCCTAAAGTGAAGAAACATTGTTAAACAAGATGTTAAACTTTGTAGTTTTAAGGTGCTCCTAAACAAGTAAGCCTTAGGTTGTATTAATAGGATTGCCACCATTTCCTCAACAATTTATGGAATATAATTGACGCCAGCTTTTTTGACTACAGTTTTAACTTAGCTAACGAGTTTCTTTTGATACTGTTCAGAGTGTCAAACGATAGAAAATGATAAGGCTGCCAATTTCACTTCCAGTTGAGGATTTTCGATTCTGTAAGTGTTTTCTGTCCTCGTAGTTAAATAATCTTAAAAGGAACATTTTGGAGTTCAACCTCTGACTTTCATAGGAACCTTTGCATGCTGTTTATCGTTTTGATGTTGATGAATATCAAGAGGTCTGTGCAGCCATCTTTTGGCAGAGAGTTTGGGAAGCACGACTGTAGGGATTCTGTAATTCACGAACCTGGGACCGAGTCTGCGCTCACTTTGTGAACATGCAGGTCGAAGTGGTAGTGAAGTTTATGGTTCATACCAAGTGGAAACTGGGCTGGGTGGGGGTGGGGGGTGGGGAGTGGGATAGCTTAAAGAAAGCCTGTACCTATAGGCATTTTTAAAGACATTCAAATTTAATGCTTAGTGCCTTTGTCTAGGTATTTTATAAAGGGACAATGTTTTTGAAGCTGTCAGGAACTGCTTGATTATAAGCCTCTTTCCTCGTGCCTTTTAGTTGTGAAGGCCGTTTGTGACCCCCCTTCTGATGATAGAAGGGTGATTAAGTGTAGGCCAGACATCTAACATCAGGACAGAGATCACCAGGCAGGAAATGAGAGTAGAGTTAACTGCATTCCTGTATTTGGAGACTATCACATCAAACAATTATTATTTCAAATCATAATAAATAGAAGACATGGTCACCTTTGGGCACATGTACTTTTAATAATTCTCTGAATAGGTGATCTCCAAAGTACCTTTATGTCATTCTCCTAAAGTATTTTTGTGTGTGTTTTCATGTGAGTTTGCACAAGCACATGGTACATTTTGTAAACAAATATATTGGGCATGTACTAAAAATTCCATTGATAGGGGTGCCTGATCAAAAATACTTTCTCTAGATCACTAAGGTAGATGAGGGTTTGCTCTCTTAATAACTTGTGATTATTATGTTAAGTGATACGGCTTCAAATGAGAAACTGGTAGCACTTCAAAGAAGGTTATCTTGTCTAATTTTAGCTTCTTAAGTCCATATTTATAAAATTAAGACATTTTTTACAGCCAACAGAAACCCCAAATTAAGTGTTCTACCAATTCAAAGTCTATGTGCTCCTCTATATTAAACTATATACTGCTATGTGCTGAGATCCACATTTTATGTTTTTAGAAATTTTCTTTTTAAATGTTAGGGCTCTTGTAACATTTCCTTTATTTGCATGCATGGTTGTAAAAGAACTGAGTTCACGTAGTTGCACACCAGTGATTACATTAGCCTTAGCATTTATGGGTTAGCCAGAAGTCTCCTGTATCTTTTCTCTCTGGTTCTGAGCAATCTGTAAATTTGTAGGAGGGAAAGATGACTGCAAATTGGACTTTATTTGATAAGATTCTATAAATGGGCATAAACCTAAAATGGTAAGATTTGACAATGGCACTGTAAACAGGATAGATGTATCTTCCAGTCCTGATTTATAACAGTTTTGTCCCCTCGAGTCCGTAGACTGAATGGAATTGTATTTCCTATAAATTACACTGGTGAGCCTTCAAATTACTGATGTACGTTCTTCGTTGACCTCTCAACAACTGGGTGAGGTTGACAGGTAGGTAGGTCAGTATTTTTTAATCTTCGTGTTCTGTGGTTAGAAAGCTGAGGCTTAGGGAGTTTAAGTAATTTGCCCCAAAGTCAAATGGCTAGTAAACAGCTCATTCATAATTTGAACTCGGGCCTTTTTGACCCCAGAACCTGAACTTTCAACTATTGGTATATTGAGGTGTATGATTTATTTACCGTGTTTCACATTGTTGCAATATGCAGGTTTTCATTTCTCATTGCTGGTTAGCCATCATTTTCAGCCTTTGGAACCTCATCGCTTTCCATGCTCAGAAGGCAAAAAAAAAACTGTCTTAAAACCAGGCTTCTTTCTTCAGGAGGCATTTGGGACTTATTATAAAGAATACTAGTCATGGACTCAGAGGAATGGGTTGGAATGCAGGCCTGTACCAGCTACTACTTTGTGACTTTGGGCAATTTGATTAGCCTCTCTGAGCCCATCGCTCCGTATGTAAAATGGGATAAAAATAAGTCCGTTATACATGAAAACATCCAGCAAAGAATGGTTGGATTTTGGGGAGTCGAATACTTCAGTATAGCATGGAGGCAAATTCAGCAGGTGGTTTTCTTGGTTTCGTGAAAATTTGACGTCACTGTGATCGGTGGGAGTTTCTTGAAAGTCCGCTTTGGCCAATAGCTGTGAGAAATGTACTTGTGATTTTGAAATGATACGGGAAGAAAAAGGAAGTCCTTTTTAAAAGTGAAAATACAGATAACCCAGGTGTTGAGCGTATTTATTTCACAGACTTTGCTGAGCTGGGTCCTTAACATTGTGCTTTTCAGAGCTATTTTCCCAGTAGAGGACAGAAAAGGAGGACTCCTTCGGATCTTTTGTCTGTTGAACACCTTCAAGTGAGAGATGCCGCCACACTACCAAATGTGTCTAGCCAGGCAGCCCCGCACAGTGCCTGCTTGAGGGCGTTATCGTGTTTGAGTGTTGTACCTCCTCGCCTTAAGAAGTAAGTTGACTTTTCCCAGGGTTTGCCGCCCTTCGAGCCATTTGTATCTGGCCATGCTTTTGTGGTTTTTTCCAAACAGAACTCGCTGGCTCTCAATCCCTTCTTAACCTAGAGTGCTGTGAGTACTTCCTCCACTCCCAGGAAAAGCAGCCTTTTTGTAAGTGACCAGTTTGGGTTTGAGTTGCTTCTTGTGGTGTAACCGGATGCAACGTTTGCTTGAATCACTGATAACGTCATCGGCTTGTTCTAGTCAGTCACGAGTGAACCAGCGACCACGCGTTCTTTTTAGTTTAAACCCCGGTCCCTTTCTCTGGCGAAGATAACCTTCATTGAGGAGCTTGCTGCTGGGTTGTATAGCATGACTGTGTGCCTCAATGAAGTAGGTACTCAGCCAGCCAAATGGCTTGCTGATTTATTTTGCAATAGTATAGGAAACAAAGAGCCCTATTCTTAAAAGAACCTCAAGAGACTTCCAGGCAAAGTTCCTTTGGCCCCTTCAGAAGTCTTGCATTTTACTGCCCCTGTGAGCTTCAGGCCTGCTTGGAGTTGTGGGTAGCCTTAAAAATTAGTCAAGGTGTTCCTACAGTGTTTAAGATGGTGACGGAAGAACAAGAGTTTGGAATTAATTAAAACAGGGTTAAGGTGGCCAGTCAGGGTTGTTAGAACAGTTATCCCCTGAGAGAGGGTAGTTCCGGTCATAGGGTTAGAGGTGGGGCCTTATGTAATAGTGAAGCGTCACACACAGGCTCTCTTCTCCTAACTTTCAGCTTTTTGCATTTCCCCCATTCCCCTGTCCAAGGGATCCCTCTTGGGATCCTTCCTTTTTTTTTTTTTTTTTTTTTAATGTTCATTTATTTTTGAGAGAGATGGAGGGGAGGAAAGAGAATCCCAAGCCAGCTCCGCGTTGTCAGCACAGGGCCTGACGGGGGGGGGGGGGGGGGGGGGGCATTGATCTTAACAGCCCTGAGGGCACGACCTGAGTTGAAACCAAGACTTGGACCCTCAAACAACTGAGCTACCCAGGCACGCCTCCTGGGTCCTTTCTGATGGTTAGAATATGACCGTTTTGTCCCGTATCTACCACATTCATTAAATACTCATTGAGTCCCTCTGTGTGCCATGTACTATCCCAAGGACTCACAAATAGTCATCGCGTCTGCCTTCAAGGGGCTTCGAGCCTAGCAGCAGAGAGAAGTCCCCAAACAAATAGAAACACTGGAATCTACTAAGGGAAGGAAGAGGTGAAGTGGGGTGTCCCAACCGCAGTGATGGACACAATGCCTGCCTTCATTCTTCCCAGAGGAAGACATGAACCGAGCTGTGTCAGTACGATTTGTTTTTTATCTCTCTTTTTCTCAGTTTCGTCTTTTTCCGCAATTTTATCTTCTTTTTCACTTATTCTCCCCTCTGCCTCATCAGTCCTCGCTGTCACCGCATCTGGTTTACGTTGCACCTCATCTACAGCGTTTCTTAATTCGTCATGACTATGTTTTAGTTCCTTCATCTCCACAGCAATAGGTTCTCTGCTGTCTTCTATGCCTTTCTCAAGCCCAGCGATTAATCTTATTGACTATTAGTCTAAATTCTTGTTCAGTTGTATTGTTTGTGTCTGTTTTGAGCAATTCTTTAGCTGTCATTTCTTCCTGGAATTTCTTTCGAGGAGAAGTCTTCCGTTTCGTCCTTTTGGCTGGTTTTCTGTCCCTTGTGTGTTTTAAAAGCTTGTTGCGTGCTCTGCACCTGTGAGCACTGCTATGTTAAAGGAGGGTCATACTCTGTCCAGGGCCTGGCCCTTCAGGAGGTGTTCTTTGGAGTGCGTTATGTGCTCTCGGTTGTTGGGACTCTGGTTGCTTTATCCCCCTACTCCTAGCGATGTTTTGGACCCTCCACCAGGTTTGCTTTGATTTGTTTGTTGAAGTAGCCCATTGACCCACCAGGTTGTCCCCTTGGGCCCCTGGAGACATCTCTGTCACTCTGCAGCCGGACTCTTGGAATTCAAAGTCCTCTGTCCTCAAGACTGCTGTGTTTGAGGGATGAGGGAACTTCAGGTCCCCCACCATGTTGGATCTCTGCCTGAGCTGCGTCTGTAGGGTATGTGGGGATTTGCGTGAAGAAGGCAGGACAGGGGACAGCGTACAAAGTCTGGCAGGAGAGCGAACGGTGCTTGGGAAGGATTGAGAGAGGCCAGGATGAGTGGAGTGGAGGAGAATTAAGGAAGGGAGGCCACATCACGTGGGGCTTCGTAGGTAGAGAGCGACCATGTAATTTGGTCGATAAGTTTATCGGCTGAACTGTGACCCTTGAGAGTAAAACAGAGTGCAGTTACTAATTAAACCCAGACTGTCAGCAACTGGAACAGTCTCCTCGCTTTTACAGGCCATGTTAAAGTATTATTTCTTTGAATAAAGGCCGCTCAACCAGCAACGTATCTACTTTCTAGTAAACGTGTCAAGGAGTTAGAATACCTTTTGCAGTCCAAAAGGAACCCAAACCGAACTCAAGAGTGTTTTCTTCAGAATAGCTGGATTGCTATGATTTGTTTTGGTACAAACAGTAATGACTTTCATGTTCTAAAGGTTTAGCACAGAAAGTTGGTTTTTAGCGTAAGCTGCTAGATTAGAGGCACTTTCATGGTGTATGAAATAGAACAATTGAAATTCAAACATATCTTTGATTATTGTCCACGGTTTGTTGTTACTGTTGTTATAGCACTTCCCGTTTTTGCAGTGTTTATTAAATAGAATTAAAAAAAAAAACAGTTTAATTGTGAGTTTACATTTCTAGTGGAAGTAACTCCTAGACGTAGCTTTCAAGGTGTGGGCCACCTAAATCTTTTTTCTTTAAATTGCTGTAAAAATGTAATACAACTAAATGTATAGAATTAAGTGGATTTTGCACACCTATGAAATCCACACCCCAATCAAGAGATAGAACATTTTTACCACCCCAGAAAATTCCCTTTGGGGACAGTTAAGATTTGGTTAAGAAATATGTTTGGGGAGCCAGGCCTCAAAGTAGAAATGAGTTGTTTTCCCTCTCCTCTTCTTACTACTTTATTTTTGCTCCCTAAACATGCGGTAATGGTTACTTTAAATTTTTTTTTTTTTTTTTTCTTTTCAACGTTTATTTATTTTTGGGACAGAGAGAGACAGAGCATGAACGGGCGAGGGGCAGAGAGAGAGGGAGACACAGAATCGGAAACAGGCTCCAGGCTCTGAGCCATCAGCCCAGAGCCCGACGCGGGGCTCGAACTCACGGACCGCGAGATCGTGACCTGGCTGAAGTCGGACGCTTAACCGACTGCGCCACCCAGGCGCCCCATGGTTACTTTAAACATGAAGCAAATTGTCACCAGAAGAAACCGTTGCCTTTCAACTAGTTATGATTTAGTGGTTACTAATAATGTACATCCCTGCCTAATTTGCTATGGCTTTTAGTCTTTTAGAGTGAGTAGTAAAATGTGAGTCATATCCCTATCACTGACTCACAAGCTTACTAAGGAGTGCTTGGTGTTTGTTATTAGGCCAGAACTCTAGAATCGTGATCAATTGAAAAAGATTGTGATGATGCAAAATTTATATAATGCTCCCCCTTGTTTCATTTAGCCTGGTTATGCCACTGTCGTAGATCTTGTAGCTAAGAGACAAGTGTTAAACCTGTATATATAGCTGAGTTCTAGCTAGCCTTGAACACTTTCTCCCATCTCAAAATTCTCGACTCCAGTTGCCAAAGAGCAATTAGAATATTCACCTAAGTTACAGCACAATCAGTTGTGAAATTGACTGAACCCGCTGTGTGCCACTGTCTTTAAAGATTATTGAATGCAGGGGTGGGAAGATTTGTCCTAAAGAGACTGTTAATAGTTTGAGATCTACTGAGAGAGAGGGAAGGGAAGAAATTCACCAGTGATTAAAAAGGGGATTTACTTTTTATTTTCCCTGTAGATTAAGTGTTCCGATTTGGAACCAGATCTTAAATTAACTCTTCTTCGGAGAAGGACAATATGTTCTGTTTAACAAAGCCTCTGTTGCCAAAGCAGTGGTGGGTTGTGGTGGGGATGGTGATGAGTGACAATAATACCTAATATTTCAATACCAGTTGGACTTTTCCTGCTTACGCTCCAATTACGAAAGGATGGCAACTCAGTGGAGATGTAAGGAAAGCTAAAGCCAGATTTGGTTACCGGAGATTTGTCAATAACCCATTTCCAGTCGGAGAAACCCCTCCTCCAGTCTATTCATTTTCCTCCTCCAGCCTATTCATTTTCCTAGTAGATTCATTCCTCGTTTTAAAAAAGTTTCATGCATTAAGCACAGGAAAATTCAATATGGCACTTCATTACATGCATGTTGGAAAGGATTTTATTTAGTTCAGCCTCTGCCCTCTTACTGATTAGCTTTCCCAGTAGCACCAGACAGCCTTAGCCACCCTGCTCTGCTGATCGGCTGCTCTGCTTCTATAAAGTTCCGACCCGCTGCTGCAGGCACTTCCTGTAGATTTCGGAATCTCAGCACTTGTGAGCATCCCCTCCTCATCACAAACCTGTAAGAGTAAACCTTTGGTACTCTAGTCATCTCTGAGTCAAAGAAATGTGGTATGTGGGTGTTACAGCTTGCCCAAGGTCACAGGGCAATGGGAACATTCGAGGCTAGAATCCAGGTTTGTCCTAGGTCAAGCACCAGCCCCTAGTATTGCATCCCAGTGCACTGCTTTCTGATCCCATTGTATTGCAATTGTTTGCATTTGTGTCTTATTTCCCCATTAGATGGGAAGACCTTAAAGTCTGGAACTCTTAGAGCAGAGCTTCAGCAGATGCTAAAATTAGTTAATCTGTGTGTCTGTAAGTCTTTGCTGAGTATCTGCTCTATGCCCAGCATTGTTCTAGGCACCTGCAGATACAGCTGTGAACCAGACAAAAATGCGTACTCTCCCCAGAGAGCGGGGGAGAACTAGCCGGGAGACGATGGTAGATCAGATGGAAGGAGGTAGAAGATCAGATGGTGATAGTGGTAAGGAGCAGAGCTGCTCTCTTGTTGCCGTGAACATCGTACCAGTTGTGTAACACTGCGTGGGCCCAGCAGAAAGGTGTGATAGGGAGCCGTGGGGGGGGGGGGGCACAGGTTGCTATTTTAAGTAAAATAAGGAAGGCCTCATTGATAAGGTGGTATTTGAGCGGAAACTTGAAGGAGACCAGAGAAACGGCCTCGGAGATATCTTGGAAAAGAACATTCCATTCAAACAATTGAATGAATTCCCAAATCCTTCCAGGCTCCTTTCTCCCCAAATACATAATTGTAATTTGGCCTTCTTGGACTCTATTATAATGTCAACAGACCTGGTTCCTGGCAGTTGTTTTCCTGACCACTCCTTACTTCCTCTCCTGGTTATTGTATGCCTTTGGAATCAGCAGACCAGAAAACCCAGCTGGATATATATATATATATATATATATATTTTTTTTTTTTTTTTTTTTCTCCTCTTCATTTTAGAGGGAATTGCCAATCATATTAAATAGACTGATAAGAAGACCTGAATTTAAAAAAAAAATCTGATTTCTTTAAACTCTATCTACAATGTAGGTGCCGTGTTGTGAAATGAGACATGAGAATTGGTGTTGGGTATGGTAGGGGCCCAGTGTTTTGGGCAATGTAGATGTCCTATCTACAATGTAGATGCTCAGTATTTTGTTCTGATGTATAGCTAGACAAGCTGATGGACAGCATTGAAAACAGAAAGGGTATTCTTGCCGACGTTCGGATACCTGGAAAATTCAGTTATCCAAAATGCCTATTCCTTACAGAACCTGAGATCGTAGTACCAAGTCTGGTTATCATGTAAAGCCCATGGCCTTTCGTTTTATGGAGGAAATGAGAGAAGAACAAGGGTAATATTGCCATCATCATACATTTGCTCAAAACTCATGGAATACTTGCTCTTTTGAAGGTGCTGGCAGGTAAATGTCCTGGTGTTAGGATATGAAATGGAGATTTCTCTGGTTCCACTTGCCTTCTCAAAACTGAATGAAAATGTGCTTTCTCAAATAAATTTCATTGTGGATTCTACCTCATCCATGCTCCCAGCCCCAGGAGTAAGACTATCCCCTTCCAAACTGTTTGAAGCTTGCTGTATCCAGTTTGGGTAGCCTTCCTTTGGCTCTGTAAAACTTTGATGAGGACTTTTGGCATTTCAAGGTTGAGTCCGGATCACTCAGCTATGATTCTCCATCATCTGAGAGTCCAACCAAGCAAAACTAAAAAGGAAGCAGAAATCTCAGTTTCTGGGTTTAAGAAAGAGTCCCTCTCAAAGCTCCCCCAATTAGCCAGATAATCCTGGCCATTTGACTAAAATTGGCAGGGCGAGACTGTGAGGAGATACATATAGTGATGATAGGCCCTAATGATGATAGGCCCACAGCCCGAATTCCCTAATGTTAAATTTGGGAACACAAGTAAAATAACCATGTTAATTTGAAACTGGGTATCACGGATACAGATCATGATTATAGCCTTGTGAGTCTGCTAATAATATTTATGGCAATAATCTGTGGCATTTCTCCCAGAAGATTTCTCAGATTCTTCTGTGTGGATTAAAGTTCATTCTGTTACCAGGATGCTGGCTGTGATCCTCTGGCCCTGAAAGGTGTGTTTTTGCCCTTCCGTTTTCAGGAGGAAAGTCCTGCTTTCATTTCTTAATGAGCGTCCCTTTGTTTTTCTTCCTTCCTCCTACTCACACTGAACTTGTCAACTTAGATAGGAAAACACTCTACTGTGTAGAATAAAATAAAAACATCTAAATGTGTGGTTGGACAAGCTTATTTTTAAACTTAGTCATTTGATGTAACACTGTGTTAGGCAATAATTAAAGTTCTGATAAGGCTAATTGAAATGGAGTTATTAGTTGACTTTTTCATAGTTAAGAGGTTTTAGGGTATTATTAGGGTAAAAATATATTTCAGTATCTTGGGTACAACTCTGGCTTAATATAGCTTTTTTTTTTTCTGTGAAAATTTTCATTTCACTAGAAATTTATTTCAGGGGAACAAAACTCAAGACTTGTGTTCATGTGTGGGTGGGTGAGTGGGTGGGTTACATATGTGTTTGCTGGGAGAGTGGAATGGGTAGATTTAGCACTGGAAAGAAGAGAGAGTAAAATTTAAGAAATGGTGAAAAAGGAAATCTGCATATATATGGGTACATTTGAGTATTACGTCTATGTCTATGCATGCCCTTAAATTAGTGCAGGGAAAGAACTATGCCGATCCACTTTAAAAACATTTTAAAATATGGTTTCAGGGGCACCTGGGTGGCGCAGTCGGTTAAGCGTCCGACTTCAGCCAGGTCACGATCTCGCGGTCCGTGAGTTCGAGCCCCGCGTCGGGCTCTGGGCTGATGGCTCAGAGCCTGGAACCTGTTTCCGATTCTGTGTCTCCCTCTCTCTCTGCCCCTCACCCGTTCATGCTCTGTCTCTCTCTGTCCCAAAAATAAATAAACGTTGAAAAAAAAAATTTAAAATATGGTTTCTTCTGATGCCTGGGCACTGATTTTGATAAAAGAAAGTTACAGAGAAAGAAAAACACATATGTATATTTCCTTTTCCACTGTCATCACACCGGAAAAGTATGTCCCCTAGGTAAATAACATTTAAAACCTTATCTTTTTTTCTTTTAAGTTATTTTATTTATTTTGAGAGAGAGAGATTGAGAGAGGGAGAGAGTGCATGAGTAGGGGGAGGGGGAGAGAGAGAGGGAGAGAGAGAATCCCAAGCAGGCTCCGCGCTCAGCACAGAGCCCAACTCCAGGCTCCACGCAGGCTCGAACTCACGAAGCAGTGAGACCATGACCTGAGCCGAAATCCAAGGTCCAAAGCTTAACCAGCTGAGCCACCCAGGTGCCCCCAACCTTATCCTTTTGCTTTAGAAGGGCACACCTGGCAGAACTGGTGAGCCAGGAGGGTGGCTCTCTCGGAAGCGTCGCAAATCCCCCAGGGTTCGGGATCGCCTACGGTGCCACAGCCTCTCATCAGAAGTGAGGTCTCTCTTCTTGTCGGAAACTGGCAAACCGCAAGGCCCTAGCCACCCGGTGGTGGAGAACCAAAACTCCCAACAGTCGGAAGGGACAAAGTAGCCAACGGAGCGGCGCATTACAGAACGGAAGGGTGATGTTAAAATCCCATTTTTAAACTTAGACCCAGATGGAATGCCCGTTTTGACCTTGGCCCCAAGACAGTGGTGTGGAGCACCAGTGGTAGGTTGCGGCTGCCCTGGTGTGAAGGAGGGATTATAGATATTGCTTCGTTGCTGCCGCGCCCAGGCGAGACTTGGCTTCATGTGGACTTCATTGTGTTCTGGCATTAGTTTGGCCACCAAGCTCAAGTTTGGCCAGTAGGATTTCAAATTAAGAACACGAACAATGGGTCTCAACCCTTTTCCTGCTTTGATAGGCAGTGAGACAGAGTCCCAAACCACAGTCCCATGGGCATTGCAGGTTACGCGTGATCCAGATGCACTCTTTACTCTCCGGGGCGAGACCGTATTAGGATGTAGGAGGGGCAGGAGCATGCTGAGGGCGATGACGTCTGCATGCTGACAGTCGACCATCTGCGACGAGTGGTACCTGATGTAACCCGCCTGCAGACTGCAGCTAGGGTCACCCTAGCCCTCAAAGGCTACGCTGTTCAAACCCCCATTCTGCGGGCCTGATAGTCCCGTGTCATTCTCAGGTTTTTGCGCATTACTGGGGAGAACACCCTCTCCTCTGAACTCTGCCCTTGAACCCCTGTCTCCGTTGGCTTAGGTCAATTTAGAGACCATTTTACCAGCCGGAGTGGGCTGTTCTTTTTGCATGCTTCCCAGATGGGTAGCTCGACCTCATCTTCATTTGGGCAAATACTCGCTTGTAGAAGGCATCCCTTTATCCAGATGAATTTACCAAAGGTGTGTGAGGACAAAGGACCTTGCAGCAACATAGACATCTGGAATTATTGGGATGTTTTCAATGCTTCAGTCATTTCTAATTCCAAGCCCTAGGTCCTTTCTCTCTCCTTTCTTTCCCTTTCCCCTACCTCCCACTGGCCCCTCTCCATACTTCCCTCCCCTCCCCCTCCTTCCTCTCTTCTCTCCTGCCTTCCCTTCCCCTCACCTTTCCTTCCCTATTCTTTCAGCTTCCTTTTTTTTTTTTTTAAATATTTATTTATTTATTTTTAGAGAGAGAGAGAGAGTATCATAAGCAGGCTGTCAGCACAGAGCAGGATGCGGGGCTCACCCTCAGGAACCTGAGCCCAAATCAAGAATCCGATGCTTAACCAACTGAGCCGCTCAGGTGCCCCAAGACTCAAATTCCTAAAGGAATAAGGAGACCAAGGCTGATGCTGCCTCTTTCTGCTCACTGAAGGAGAAGCAGTGTTTTCCTTTTTTTCTCCTCTCTACAATCATTTTCCAGGTGAGGTCGCAGAGAAAGGCAAGTGATGAGGAATGAGAGGACAGATTAAGTCTTCAGGACAAGCAGAAAGACTGCAGAGGCATCTGTGTTTACTGAGACACCCAAAGAAAGCCTGAGGGGCAAGAGAGTGGGGGTTTTAGACACCGGCTCTGGAGTCTGAGATTTCCTCCTTGAACCTGGCCCAAACACTGCTCCCATGCCAAGAGACAATGCACTTTCTCCTCTGAGTTCTGTCTTCTGTGCCTCTACAATGGAGACGGTGATGCATCCGATCTTCAACTCTGAAATTCAACCTCTGAGAACAGGTTTTTGGGTTTTTTTGTTTGTTTTTTTATTTTATTTTATTTTTTTTTAAATTTTTTTCAACGTTTATTTATTTTTGGGACAGAGAGAGACAGAGCATGAACGGGGGAGGGGTAGAGAGAGAGGGAGACACAGAATCGGAAACAGGCTCCAGGCTCTGAGCCATCAGCCCAGAGCCCGACGCGGGGCTTGAACTCACGGACCGCGAGATCGTGACCTGGCTGAAGTCGGACGCTTAACTGACTGCGCCACCAGGCGCCCCTGTTTGTTTTTTTAAATCTAGATTTGGCAAAAACACTTTAGGCAGTAAGACCTGGCCCAAAGAAGTAGTCTTCCTCCTACTTCCGTATCTGTCCGCCCGTTTTGCTGCACCCATATGAACACGGCTGAGTTCCAGCCCCCACTGGAAGGGATTCATACCATGCTGTGCACACTCCGTGTTGACTCCCTAGAATCCGAGGAAATGCTAGATTGCAGAAATGCAAGTGGCCCTGGGGGTTTGGGATAAGACAGTCCACCTCAGAGGGTGTTTGGGATCCTGAATGGGATAGACAATAGATGTGTGGGGGTTAATGTAGGACCCGGCACGGGAATAACCACCCAGTAAGTGCTGGCCATTTTTACCACCCTACTGTGGTCTTGAATGAGAGCATGTGTGTATGTCTGGCTCCAGGAATAGCCACAAAACTTCGTGTTAGGAAGTCCTTAAGAGCCTGGCGTTTACGCACTGGCTTATTTTATATCTGTTGTTTATATCTATCTTGAGTGTTGAATTTGCTTCCGATTTTCTTTTTAGATGCCTTCTCAACGCCTTCTGACCCCATTCTTTTTATCTGAGGGAAAATAGCATTTTCTCTCTCTGTAGCACTTAAATATCCTTCTTCTCTGATCACGGGAACCAGAGAGCTGTTCCTGGTGGAGCTGCAATGCCTTTCTCTGTGAGTGGTGATTAATGGCCAAAAGATGCTAGATGTGAATCAGTAATTCAATAAAGCTCTCAGGACATTAACTCAGGGGCCAGGCGCTAAGAACTTCTCAACAGGGACAACTTCGTGCGGGAGATGGAAACACACACAACGTAAAATCTTGGCTGTCAATGTACGATGATTTGTGGGGGGATGGTGGTTTTTCCTTTGGTGTTTTCTCCCTTGTAAAACCTGTTGTCTGAAGTAGGTAAAATTCCTTCTCCTGCACCTAAACTTAGGAGGTTGAGTGTGAGGAAGAATAAGTGGGTCAGGCTGGAAGGGTTTGACTGATTGAAATTAAGAAAAAAAACAAAAAAAACACCCCACCTTTTCTCCCATAGTGATAAGATAACCACAACATCCCTCTATTGTAAGAAATCTTGATGCTTAGTTAAAAAAAAAAAAAAAAAAAAGATGGCGGCAAACTGTGGCTTCGTTGTGCCTGTCTGTGCCAGCTTCCCAAACTCTGGCTGAATGGAGACTATGTTTGGGTATGCATCCCGTGAAATATTCTAAATTGCTGGGAGTATTTGTTGTTGTTGTGTTTTGTTTCGCTGTTAAGATTCTGGATTCTTGGAACCTAGTCTAAAGATCTGAATTTCTGTGTTGTGTTCATTAAAACCAAACAAACAAAGATGAGCTGCAACAAATCATTCTAAGAGAAAAGAAGACACAAACAGAGCACTGAGAATCTAAAGTTTTAATAACATTTTATGTTTACTTCGTAAACCCAGCTACAAGTCATTTCTTACTGACAGTTATTTTAGAGGCCAAAGAAAGAAATTTGTCTCATACACCATTGCCATGAATTTTTTATGAAATCCACATTTATTTCCTCTTTAATTGTCATGGCTTTCTGGGTTCTCTTTCTGGGCATGGCATGCACAGCCCCTCTCTCTCGTTCGTGTTGTCTCAAGGCAGAAATAGAGAATTTGTGTAAAATGAAAGCATTCATAATCGAGGAGTTCGGGGAAAAGAAGGAAATCACAAAAGCTTTTCCTTATCCTGTAAGGGAAGAGTGCAGGTAGCCACTCATTCTTGGTCTTCTGTAAGGGCACCCATGGAGGCCTCTTGAGAATAAATTAATCAGCCCCCAGAGGTCAGCATGGCATTTATTCCATCTTGGGTATGAGGTCTGATCTCGAACTCAAACAAAATAGAATTTAACCTATTTCTGTGTTGTTTTTTAAATCTCTTTCTGAACGTATAAATTTTCTTGCTTCTTAAAAATTTTTTTTTCCATTCCAGTTATTGTTTGTTTTTATTTGAATTGGGTTCAAAGGTAAATGTAGCCCCTGGTGTCTTCCCTCTTCTACAGTAAAAACGCATGCATGCAAAGTGCCCAAAGAATAGGGAAAAGCATGGCTTGTTCTTGAGTGATATGATCAGTAAAAGAAGTTGGATTTGGAGAGATCTCTTGAAAGGGGCCTTTGAGGTTTATAAAACTTTGTTTTAAACTCTGTTTGAGTCTATTTTAGACGATCCAGACACATTCATTGTGTCTAAACCTCTTTTCCTTTTCTTTATTTTTAAAGACGCAATTAACGTCTGATTTTATGAGCATCAACCAATGTGCAGGATTCAGCTCAGCATTAATGAGAAGTCAGAGGTCATAAAGACATAGTCATAACCGCCAGGAGTTTATAATCAAATGCAGAAAAGGGATTGATAAAATCTAACAGTAAGACAGAGTGTCTTGTGTCAGGATAAAGGCGCAGAGTGAAATGTTTTATTTAGGGAAGGCTTCATAAGAAGAATGGTGTTTTAACGAATTTTTGATGGGTTGAGGGATTACCAGTAGTGGAAAGGGAATGATGACAAGACTGTTGCGCATAAGTTCAGTGACCAGAGCATTCCAGTGTACCCAGAGTTCAAGCTGTGTGTTTAAACTAAGGCGTTGTCCTAAAAAACAAAAATAAATAAATAAATCCTCATTTATTTACTTAAGTACTAGGTGGCTCAGTCGGTGAAGCGTCCAACTCTTGATTTTGGCTCAGGTCACGATCTCACAGTTCCTGAGCTCCAGCCCCTCGTCGAGCTCTGTGCTGATAGTGAAGAGGCTGCTTGGAATTCTCTCTTTCTCTCTCTGCCCCTTCCCTGCTCGTGTGCGCTCTCTCTCACAATAAATTAATAAACATTAAAAAAAATGAGTAAAGAAATAAAAATGGCAGTCTAGGACAGAAGAAATGCAAATAAACAAATGAATCAGAGTGCGTTTCTCACTCCTGGCACAGAGAGGAAGAAATCTGAACTGCGGTAGTGTTTGGAGGGTGGTTGGAAAGCATCACAAGGTTCCGAATCTTGAAGCAACAAAACTTTGCTAGTGGAAATAAGAGGAAGACACAAGTCCCCCTTACCCTTTCGACTTGTAAGGATACAACTTTTCTGGGGCTTTCTAAGGAAATTTTATTTCAAGATTCTGCTAGGTGGGCGTTCTCTCTTCTCTAAATTGAAATGTGAGGATGCCAACTTCTGTCTTTTCTTTTCTCACCAACTTCTCTTTGTTCCCTCTCTCACTGCTCTCGTTTTCCTTCCCTCATTAGAGTTCTCTCTCTCTCCTCTGTCTACCAGGAAGGAAGCACAAATGCCGTCTTACATTTCAGAGGAAACTCCAAGACCATCTTCCCCAACATCCTTCCTGTTTCATTAAGCCAAAACCTAGTGATCATAATCATGGCGGGACCCTTGCCTTCTGTGGATTAGCAGAGTAACAGATGGCCCCAGGTTTGCACTGTGAGAGATGGTGTTTCAAGTTGAGACTCTAAAGTCAGATTGCTCAGTTCTGACACTTGCTAGATGTTTAATCGCACATAAATTACCGAACCAGTTCCTCAATTCCCTCACCTATAAGACAAAAATAATATAGTACCTACCTCAGACAGTCATGACAATTAAATAAGGTACTCCATGGAGAGCATTTAGTGCTGTGGCTAGAATGTAGTCACTTATTTTATTTATTTTTTAAAATGTTTTTATTATTTATTTTTGAGAGAGAGAGAGAGAGAGAGACAGAGCATGAGTAGGGGAGGGGCGAGAGAGAGAGAGGGAGACACAGAATCTGAGGCAGCTCCAGGCTCTGAACTGTCAGCACAGAGCCCAAGGCGGGGCTCGAACTCAGGAACCCCGAGATGATGACCTGAGTCGAAGTCGGACACTTAACTGACTGACCCACTCAGGCGCCCCAACTATTTTAATAAATATTTGCTATTTTTAATCTTTTGGCCAGCCATTGACCACCTTCTTGCTCCACAGGCTGCATGATTATAGCCTGTGATAGTTAATGTCACATATCCACTTGACTGGGCCATGGGCTCCCAAATATCTGGTGAAACATTTCTTGGTGCATCCAAGAGAGCGATTCTGGAAGAGATTAGCATTTGAATTAGTGGACCGAATAAAGCATATGGCCTCCTTCAACGTGTGTGGGCATCATCCAATCGGGTGAGGGCCTGAATGGAACAGAAAGGCTGAGGAAGGCTGAACTCTCCCTCTGCTTGATTGCATAAGCCGAGACATCAATCCTCTCCTGCCCTCAGCGCTCCTGGTTTCTAGGCCTTCAGGCTCAGGCAGGAATCTACACCATGGGCTCTCTGGCTTTCTGGCCTTGGGCTATACCACAGGCTTTCTTGGATCTCCTGCTCACAGACTGCCGATCATGGGACTTCTCAGCCTCTGTAACTGTGTGAGCCAATGCCTCATAATACCCTTCTAGACACATATCCTATTGGTTCCGTTCCTCTGGAGAACCCTGACTAGTGCACAGCCCTTCTACTCAAATGGTCTGCAGCCAGCAGCCTGGGGCATCATCTGGGAGCTAATTGGGAATGCAGATTCTCAGTCCCCACCCGTGCAATTTTTAGCAAGCTCCCCGGATGATTACGTATACACCAGACTACACAGTCCCCTTATTCCCCATGAAAACCCTGGGTTTGTGTCGATGCTCCCTCAGCTAGAGAACAGCCACAGCCTCATACCACAGACTCCGAAGATCTGCCCGAGAAACACAGCGTTAACATAGAGGCAGCTTCCTTTCAATCGGTACAGTTATTGGGAAACCAATTTGGGGCTTTTAAAGGCCTATCTAACAATTCTCAGAGGGATTATGAGGACTGGAGAGATGGATCCCTACTCCGAGTGTACTTCCTCACCGCAGAGGAGTAAGGGAGATGGAGGGAGAGAAACACCTTGTAACGAGGGACAGTATTCTCTACGTGCTCTTCCAAAGGGGCAACCTAGAAGACAACCAAGGGAAAGGGGGAGAAGAGTACCCGGAAGTGAAACATCTGCTGAGAAAAGTTGACCAAACAGAGAGACAAGGAAGAACTAACCACTCATAAAAGGCCTCTGAGCCAAGGGCTCTTACACTGACCTGGTTTCCTATGGAGTTAATTTTTCACCAAGAAGGGGAAGAGCGACAGGAATTTAAAAGATATATTTCTTAATGGGATTGGCCGGGGTAAGAATCAAGACATTTTTGGGGAAAGTACCGGTAGACAACATACCCATACTTGGGCTTTAACTACTCACCACCTATGTCTACCTTCTGTGCCCTCCTCAGTTTTCTGAATGACTGAAAAAATATTGCAGTCTCTCAAATGTCCAGATTTCCAGCCTGAGTCCTAAGGGGCCACTCATGGGGACCAGGTAAACATCCAACGGATATGATGGTAATCTACCAATACTATTGGGCAAATATCAGGACCAGATGAAGTTGTGCTCAATAAAGCTGAATAAGAAGCAGGAAAAGTGGGATTTCCTTACAAATCATTAAAAAAAAATGAAAAAGGAATGTGACATGTAAAAGAACACTGCATTATATGTGTTAGAATAATAATTACTTCAGGAAATAAAAACAATAGACTAAATTTCCTCCATCCTCTCAAAGGACTGAAAGTCATGGTGAGTGGAAAGGAGAGCTGGCACACTTAAGAAAGAAATTAAAGGGGAAAATATGATCAGTTTCAAAAGGAAAACTGCTTGAGAATCAAAAAGAAGAACAGAATCAACAATGAAAAAAGGTCAGAGATGTGGACGGTAGGCATGAGAAAAACCACACAGAAGGCAGTGGAAAAATACAAGGCAATGAGAGAAATCAACTAGGAGCTCACAGATGTGGAGACCCAACACAGGGATGATGAAGGGACTGGAATATGAAAACCTAGAATGAGCTGGTGCTAAATGATACGTCAGCACCTTGCATACATACTGTTTTCCAAAATAAGACAAAGCAGGGCAGAGGAACGCATGCAGGGTTTTTGTTTGTTTGTGTGTGTGTTTATGTAAAGCTTAAAAACATGTCAACATTTCTATATGTGTAACATGTTGTAAGAATATAAAGCAATGGATGAGAACAGTAAACTCCTAATTCAGGAGAGTGGCTACCTCAAGGGATGGGGGCATGGAATCTAAAATGTATTCAGTGAGTTTCATCTGTGTTGGTTATGTTTGATCTTTTTCGATAAGGTAGTGAGAGGATGGGTTTTCATTGCATTATTACTTATAGCTCTTTGTTCTGTGCTGGTGACGATGTAGGAAAACAGAGCTTTCTCATACCTTATAAACAGGAGTATGAATTATATTAAATTATCTCTGGAGTCTTGTGGGCATTTGAAAAATTTATATTCAGGAATTCCTTTGTTCAGGACGTTTTTCTTGTATCGTAAAATTATATATGTATATATATACACATATTTATATTTATATATATATACGTATTTTTTTAAACTTTTTTTTAATGTTTATTTATTTTTGAGAGAGAGACAGAGCACAAGCAGGGGAGGGGCAGAGAGAGAGGGAGACACAGAATCCGAAGCAGGCTCCAGGCTCTGAGCTGTCAGCACAGAGCCTGACGTGGGGCTCGAACTCACGAACTGTGAGCTCGTGACCTGAGCCGAAGTCGGATGCTCAACCGACTGAGCCACCCAGGTGCCCCTTATATATTTTTTTAAGAGAGAGAGAGAGAGGGAGCACCAGTGTGCACAAGCATGAGCAGGGGAGGGGCAGAGGGAGAGGGGGAATCTTAAGCAGGCTCGATGCCCAGCATAGAGCTGGTTGCAGGGCTCAATCCCACGATCATGACCTGAGCTGAACCACATAACGCCGACTAAGCCACCATGGTGCCCCTATATTATAAAATGTTTAATATATACAACAAGATTTAAAGGAAATCTTTTGAAATTCTTAGTTTTATTGTATTAAATCTATGTTCTGATTTAGAAGGATTAACATTTTAGTGATATTAAGTCTTTCCATCTAGGAACATTTCATCTTAACACTAATTCATATCTTGTTTCTTTACATATTCTTCTTATGTGTTATTTTCTTGTTAAATGTATTTCTAGATATGTTATACTCTCTATCTCTATCGTATATGTGATGATTGTATATGTCCATTCCTAACTCCAAACTGTATATAATATAAATATCTTTCCAGATTCTCTTATTAGTCTTAATGATTTTTAGTTCTGTGCCTTGGGATTTTTAAACCTATAATATAAAATTTTCAAATAAACATAATTTATCTATATATACACACATACCTGTTGTTTTTTTTTGCTTTATTGCATTTTTTAGATCATCTAAAATAATTTTGAAAAATAATAATGATAAAAAGGATTCTTGATTTGATTCTGATTTTAATGGCAATGACTTTAAAAGTTTTATTATAAAATATTTACTTTTTTATTAAAAGTTCTTTAATATATTTAGTTATATTTCTTAAAAGAAATATAAGAATAAGACACAAAAATATGAGTATACTTAGATAAATGAAAGATGATAATGTGTTCTTATTTTATTCAGTTTTTATTAAGATTTTTTTGTGATATTTATATGAATACATTTATATTTCTTCATCTATAAGTATATTTTTCTTTTGAATTGTTACTGTAATATTACAGTTTTTAAAATGTATCTACCTGGCAATGCTATATTCTTTCCATGACTAGATGTATTCAATATACTAATATTTTGAGAACATTTGCTATCGTAAGTAATTTTTTTCTTTTTAAAATTATTAATTTGGATGTTCTTGTGTTAGCTTAGTAGACCATCTTGGTCATTTTCAATCATTTTTTGATAGTTGAGAATATTTTGAATAAGATAGATAAAAAGGAATTACAAACATTCCTTCAACATTCAAATCTATTTGGTACCTGAGTTCAGAAAGCAAAAGTTCAGAGAGAGACACCATAAAATCTGATCATCTTTAGTCTCTGAGGTTTGAATGGTGAGTAGCAAGCGTTTCAGAAACCAAAGGGTCTGTTAACATTTTCTGAATATATTCATCTCCTAAGTTGTATAGTGACAACTGAGATAGAGAGGTATACTAGCTAAGTTTTTTCTGTATTTTGAAGGTTAGACTCCACAGTAAAACTAACTCAGGCTAGACTCTTTCTAATGGTGGGTCATGCCTGATATTCCAATTTCTACTTTGGTAAAGAAGAGAGAGAGAATGTTATTTGTGTATTTATTTTACATGATCTTTTTTGTATTATTTGTATTCTCTATATCCTTGATTGTTTGTGTCTGTTTGATCCATCGAATTCTGATGCAAAATTCCCCACTAGGACCGATTTTTATGCTGGTTATACCTATCTTTATCAGAGTTCTGTTTTATGCGTTTTGCTGTTGTAGTTTGTGATATACAGTAATTCATTAATTGTACTCATAGATTCCATAATATGCCTCTTTTCCCTGCTTAATGGTCTGGATCTTGACTTGTTCTTATCTGATTTTGATTCTGCCATTCCTGCTTTCTGTTTGCATACATTTGCCTGGTGTAATTTTCCACATGCCTTATTTTCAAACTTTCTTTGTCATTATGTGTTAGGTGTATTTCTTGAATATGGCATTGAGCTGGTGTATCCATTAGGATAATTTGGGTTGCAAATAACGCTCCCTGGCTTTAAAAAATGCTCTTATAAAGTTGCAGGATAGGTTCCGTTTCAAGCATGGTTTGTTTCAGCGTTGCTGCTTGATTTCTCTCAGTTCTTTCAACTCTGCGTTCCTTTGTGTGTTGGGCGACTTCTCTCATGGGAGCAAAATGGCCATAGAGGTCCCAGGCCTCCCATGTGCTTATACCTTGCCATCCAGAAAAAGAGAGAACTCCTCTTCCGAAAACTTTGAAAACTCTTGAATTCCATGCCAAACCCTAAAGGAAAAAAAAAATCCACTGTGACTGGTGCTGTTCTGTGCTCCACTGTGTCGGGGCCTGTGTCACTCATCCTTGAACCCATTGCTTTGGTGAAAAGATTGGTATTATGATGAATGGTTAGTTTGGGTGAATTAAGGGTCAAGCTTAACACTGAAGTTTGAAATTCATTCTACCCAACGGATGTGTCATTTTGAGAGAGCAGAGTAAGGAGTATAAGCATTGCAAAGAAGTTAGTACAATTCCCACTCCTACCTAATGATATGGTTCTATAGCTTCAAAAACCAAATGAATCAACTGAGAAAACATACCAGAAATAATTAAAAATGATAAGTAAGGTTGTTGTTACCATATCAATATTAATAATGGGGAAAAACTACTAGTTTTCCTATTATAAGGATAACCAATTAGAAAATGTGACTGAAGAAAATATTTCATTTATAAAAAAGGTATAAAATATACTGGAATAAGCTGATTAAGAAGCATACAGTATTTATATGAAAACATGAACTCTGAGAGATTTAAGATGTTTCTACCTGGGAAAACTCAATATGATAAAGATGTTGATTTGTTTTAAAATACTCTCTGAAATCGTTGCAATCTTAATGATGAAGAGAAATCACAATGGGATTTCTCTTTTGGGTGGGTATTGGAGAGGGAAGTTTGGTGGTTGAGAAAAAATATTTTAAAATCTATCTGATAAAATGATTCATGCTGGACTAGTCAAAAAATTAAAACAAACAGGCAAAAAACCACAGGTGTAATGGGCCTATGTGAAAGAAGGAAGCCTTTTCTCACCAGATATAGAGACATAATATAAAGCTACAGTAATTAAAAAAAGTGAGGTACTGGTACAAAAATAAATAAACAGTAGAACAGAATAGAGAAGCCCAGAAAAGGCCAAAGTAATATAAAGGCGGCTTAGCATACTAATGGAGTGTGTGTGTGTGTGTGTGTGTGTGTGTGTGTATAAAATTCAAGAGAGTACATGAACTATTCATTATGTCATTAGACAATAATTAGTTACTTGGGGAAAAAGTGAACCGAATCCTTATCTCACAGCTCATACTGAAGTCAATACCAAATAGAATTTAGCTATAATTTAAAGTAGAATAGGCCTTTTAATGAATGATAGGGGAAAGCAAATCAAGAAATGTGACTATGTAAATATTAAAAAATTTGAATAGGTGAAAATAAACATATTAGCAAACAGTTCTTTCCCTCCTCCTAAAGAAAGTACAAAATCTGGGCAAATAGTTAAGAGGGGGGAAAAAAAACCCAAAACAATATTTAAGTCATAAAGAGCTAAAAGTCAAGGAAAAGAAGGTAACTCAGAGAAGTACACTTTGCATTTGGTACTGCTTTTCCCCTAGAGGCATCTGCCAATTTTGGACGTTAGACGGGAGGCTGAGAAGGTGAACTGAGCATCTCTAAGATTCTTGAATTTAGAAGAGGGAAGAAAGGGAGGTCAATGCTGCCAAGGAGGGAAGCATTGGTAAATTCACAAGTTTTAGACTGGGACTCCCAGCCAAAAGGCTACACTTTATGGGTAAAGGTGGTCCTGAAACAGATCTTCTCCAGAGGGACTGAAGCCCAGCTTCTAATCATATCATTTTGTGTTTGAATTAAGATAATTCAGGGCTGCTAGGTTTCCTAGCCACCTGTCAGAAGCAAACAAAATCCTTCCTCTCTGAAGGAAGTTACATCCCAGTTTCAAATTATCTCTACCATTTTTCATATACAATATCTGACACTTAGTCAAGAAAAACCAGATATATGGGGCATCTGGGTGGCTCAGTGTGTTAAATGTCTGACTTCGGCTCAGGCCATGATCTTGTAGTTTTTGAGTTCGAGCTCCGCATTGGGCCCTGTGCTGACTGCTCAGAGTCTGGAGCCTGCTTCATATTCTGTGTCTCTCTGCCCCTCCCCCACTCACCTTGTTTCTCTCTCTCAAAAATAAATAAACATTAAAAAAAAAGAAAAAACAAATATATAAGGAATCAAAATAGTGTAGCAGAAAATCAAAAGAAGCAATGGACAGTATAAGAAACCATCAGGAATCTTGAAAATGGAGTTTTCATACATGGATTTTAAAGTAAGTGCAATTAATATATCAAAGATAATAAAACATGAAATTGATGGTTTTGACAGATAACAGTAAACTATGAAAATGTATAAAATGGAAATTCTAGAACAGAAAACATTTGTGACAGATCAGTAACCCAGTGTACAAGTTTAACATGAGAGTAGACACATTGAAGAGAAAATGAATTGGAAAATAAATATGAAAAAATATACAGAATGAATCACATAAATGGAAAGGGAGAGAGAGACATAGAGGACAATATAAGAGACATAGGGGACCTAGTGAAAAGTTCTAACCTATCTGTTAACAGAATCCACAAAAGGAAAAGAGAAAGATAATAAAGGAGAAACAATGTTTAAAGAGACAATGGATGATGACTTTCTTAAAAAAAGATCTATGGGGGCGCCTGGGTGGCACAGTCGGTTGAGCGTCCGACTTCAGCCAGGTCACGATCTCGCGGTCCGTGAGTTTGAGCCCCGCGTCAGGCTCTGGGCTGATGGCTCAGAGCCTGGAGCCTGTTTCCGATTCTGTGTCTCCCTCTCTCTCTGCCCCTCCCCCATTCATGCTCTGTCTCTCTGTCCCAAAAATAAATAAACGTTGAAAAAAAAAAATTAAAAAAAAAAAAAAAAGATCTATGAACCCAAGCTGGAGAGATAACACATTCTCTAATAAACACTGAGGGAAATTTTATACCCACCCATAAAAAGGAAAATACTACCATGGACTATTCAGGGACAAGAACATTATCCCAGATGAAAACTTAAAGATACAGAATGGATTTAAGAGCATCAGAGATGATAAATATTTAATGTTGATATAAAACTGTAATAATAATGTCTGATAAGGCTAAATATATTACAATAATGGGTTAGGATAAAAGTAGTTAAAGGGGTTCTATGTTTCTTGCATTGTCTGGGAAGAAGTAAATGCAACCATTTATCTTGGACTAAAGTCATCTATACATGTTATAATCTCTAGTCATGTCTATAATCTTTAACAAATCATAGTAAAAGGATGCATAGCTACCATGTTAATAGAGGGAGGAAATGAAACTATAAAAAATAATCAGCCAAAAGAAAGGAAAGAAAAAGAATACAGAACAGGTAGTACAGATAAAAAGCAGAGGACAAAATGGTAGAACTAACCTGATCATATCAATAATTACATTAAATGTAAATGAACTAAATATTGTAATTAAAAGATGAATATTGTCAGACTGATTTTTTTTTAAGCAAGGACCAGTTATGTTATTTATAAGAGGAACACCTAAAATATGCAGAAGAGACTGAAGGTAAAAGATGGAAAAGTTATACCATAGAAAAAATTAATCAAAAGAAGATGTGTCACTATATTATTAAGAGTCAGCTTATGAAAAATGGAGAAGAAAGAATTGTCAGGGGGGAGAAGTGAAAGAGACCAAGCAAACAGTGTAAGCAATGTTTCCCAAGTAGCCTTCCTCTCTACTGAGGGCAGAAGGCAGGGTGGGGTGAAAGGGCTGGTGAATGTGGAGCATGTGTGCTAGCAACTAGTGGGAGAGACCATAGGATTGGAAAATTGAGCCCAGATTAGGGAAAGCTGGCATAGTACTTTCAATGGATATGTCATAGATCTGGTCATGGCTTTAATCAATAAGAAGCTGGTATATCTACAGTTAGTGGTAGTGAAAAATAAAAATTTAACTTGTCATTATCAGACCCATTAACAGACTTTATTTTACTGGAATAAGTCCATTATCTACTGTAAGTTTTAAAGTCTCCTTAACCAAGTACAGATAGCATGGTGGTGGTAGTTGTGAACTCTGGCTCTGTAGAATTTGCCTGGGTTCAAATTCATCTTCACATTCTGCATCCACTTCTTCTTAGTTCTATGACCACGGGGAGGGACTTTTTAAATATAAAATGAAAACAATAGGAGCACATAACGAATAGTCTTGTGAGAATTAAATGAGTTATGCACATGAAATATGAAAGCAGTGGCTGGAGCATTGTAATTACTCAACAAATAGCTGTTACTTTTACTATTCTAATTATGACTTTTGCCTGGGATATTGTTTTGGTATTTAAATTAAATGCCGATTCAGGAAGTCTAAGGTTACTAAGTGAAGGGCCAATTTTTTTCTGGTCTTTCTCTGTCCTCAACTCTGGACCAGGAGCTTATTACTGTGTCATGGGTCTGGTCTTTCCTGCCTGAAATTGGCAAACAATGCAAAAAGAAGGAGTTCTTGCTACGTATGGGTCCTCTGGTTGGCATTGGCAATATTCTCCAGCAAAACAGGGCTGTACTCTTGAAGGAGCTCACAGACATGAGAATACAGGATTTCCATGCAGTAGGATATGACTAATAGGAAGAAGGATGTATCCCAGCACGTAGGATGACGAATGTGCTTTGGAAGCAGAGAAGAGGGATATTTATTTTCTGGGTAAGAAGAGGAAGGCGTCATAATGGACTTGAAGGGAGAGGCAGGAGAGGCTATTCTAGGCACAAAGAACAGCAGGCACACAGAGGCAGAATGGCACAAAAGTACTAGGCATGCTTGGGGAGTGGCTAATTGCCCATTGTCCCAGGCACATCAGATGGACAGAATGGGACAGCATTTGCGAAACTTGAGAAGTAGGCCAGAGCTGGGTTATGACTGCTTTCCTGTGAAATTTAGAATTCTTCAGAATTATTTCAGGGCCAATCTTTTATAGCAAGCCTTCAGGTATAGTTGTGCTTTTTAGTTTATAAAAGAAATTCCATACGAGTGTCCCCTAAGTGGCCAGATAGCTAGTGATAGGAATTTAGGATTTAGAAATAAAATCATTCTTTCCTAAAATAAGTTATATATCGTATGACCAGCTAAATGTGAACTTGTACTTCCTAAACTGTTTATGGTTTAGCAAACTAAATGGTTATGCAAACTATGACTGTAATAACAGTGTTAAAAACAATAGCTTGTGTACTAATAGTAATACCATTGAACACTTACTGAAAGCATTTTTGGTGCCAGGAGCTATTGTAGACTCTATTAATTCATTAGTGTGTTTAATACTCGTAACACCTCTTTGAGGCAGTGCTATTATGACGTATAATGGAAAACATTGCAAACCAGGAAAAACACTATGCCAATGATGATAGTAGGTTATGTTATCCTCTTGGTGTGTACTCTAGGCCTCATCTGCCTCTTGTGTTCCTTACGTGCTCCTCTTTTCTCTTGTTTTATGCTGTAAGCTGGAGAGAGAGACAGAAATAAGAGAAGAGAGAGAAGCAGGGAAGAGGAAGATCTTTGGGAAATTATCATTCCTAATTGCAGTTTGAGATTTGTTTTTGTTTTTATTTATTTTATTTATTTAATTACTTTATTTTTTAATTTACATCCAGGTTAGTTAGCATATAGTACAACAATGATTTCAGGAGTAGATTCTTTAATGCCCCTTACCCATTTAGCCCATCCCCCCTCCCACATCCCCTCCGGTAACCCTCAGTTTGTTCTCCATATTTATGAGTCTCTTCTGTTTTGTCCCCCTCCCTGTTTTTTTTTTTTTATTATTTTTGCTTCCCTTCCCTTATGTTCATCTGTTTTGTCTCTTAAAGTCCTCATGAGTGAAGTCATATGATATTTGTCTTTCTCTGACTAATTTCGCTTAGCGTAATATCCTCTAGTTCCATCCACGTAGTTGCAAATGGCAAAATTTCATTCTTTCTGATTGCCGAGTAATTATTCCATTGTGTGTGTGTGTGTGTGTGTGTGTATGTGTGTGTGTGTGTGTGTGTGTGTGTGTGTGTATATATACAGAAAGAATGATTTTATACATATATACACACATATATGTGTGTGTATATATATATATATATATATACATATACACACCACATCTTCTTTATCCATTCATCCATCAATGGACATTTGGGCTCTTTCCATCCTTTGGCTATTATTGATAGTGCTGCTATAAACATTGGGGTGCATGTGTCCCTTCAAAACAGCATACCTGTATCCCTTGGATAAATGCCTAGTAGTGCAATTGCTGGGTTGTAGGGTAGTTCTATTTTTAGTTTTTTGGGGAACCTCCATACTGTTTTCCAGAATGGCTGCACCACTTTACATTCCCACCAACAATGCAAAAGAGATCCTCTTTGTCCACATCCTCGCCAACATCTATTGTTGCCTGAGTTGTTAATGTTAGCCATTCAGGCAGGCATGAGGTGGTATCTCATTTTGATTTTGATTTGTATTTCCTTGATGATGAGTGATGTTGAGCATTTTTTCATGTGTCAGCTGGCCATCTGGATGTCTTCTTTGGAGAAGTGTCTATTCATGTCTTTGCCCACTTCTTCACTGGATTATTTGTTTTTTTGGGTGTTGAGTTGGGTAAGTTCTTTATAGAGTTTGGATACTAACCCTTTATCTGGTATGTTGTTTGCAAATATCTTCTCCCAACTTCTCTGTCAGTTGCCTTTTGGTTTTGCTGATTGTTTCCTTTGCTGTGCAGAAGGTTTTTATTTTGATGAAGTCCCAATAGTTCATTTTTGCTTTTGTTTCCCTTGCCTCTGGAGACGTGTTGAGTAAGAAGTTGCTGCAGCTGAGGTCAAAGAGGTTTTTGCCTGCTTTCTCCCTGAGGATTTTGATGGCTTCCTGTCTTATGTTTAGGTCTTTCATCCACTTTGAGTTTATTTTTGTGTGTGGTGTAACAAAGTGGTCCAGGTTCATTTTTCTGCATGTCGCTGTCCAGTTTTCCCAGCACCATTTGCTGAAGAGACTGTCTTTATTCCATTGGATATTCTTTCCTGCTTTGTCAAAGATTGGTTGGCCATATATTTGTGGGTCCATTTCTGGGTTCTCTATTCCATTCCATTGATCGGAGTGTCTGTTTTTGTGCCAGTACCACACTGTCTTGATGATTACAGCTTTGTAATACAGCTTGAAGTCTGGTTGTTTTTGTTTTTAAAGCTCATTTAGAGAGGACAAAAAAGACAATTCTACCATGTAAGAATATTATCCCATCTTGCTGATTTTGCATAGGTTGAGACTGGTGGGTGCTGAATTAGAGATTCTGGAGGATACAATGGGTTTTAAGCAGGCTGAGAGTTTGTCTTCTGTATCTGCCTATCTAGTCAGACTCTACTGTAAGCCCCCAAATATTATATCATTCCCTCTCACACACTACATTTGCACACAATTGATACCACCTCAGGAGAGTCACTAACTTTCCAGCTAGTGATTTACCTGGTTCTGAGAAAAATAGAATAAACATTTGAGGGTCTCAAAGTACTCAGGGGGATGTCAATGGAGAGCACCTTAAGATTGGAATTAATTCCACCGGGGAATTATGACGGAATAATCAATTTAGAAATTTAAATCTTGCCTTGAGATTCAAAAGTTTTGAAAAGAAAACAAAACCAAAACCAAAACCAAAACCAAAAAGCCTTGCAGAAGCAGAGATTTGCTTAAAGTTCTTTTCAATCCCTAACAACTGTGGGTCTAAGATTTTCACAAAATGAGAGGAAAGAAATTATGTGTAATTTTCTCATCTGAACTAGTCTCCTTCTGCCGACTTCTTACCAAAATTTCGGCTACTTAGCCCGTCGGCCAAATCCTACAGCGAACGTCACTTTAGAACAATCTCAATGGGAAAACCGCAGAGCATGACTTCTTTAAAATTACACATGAACAAATCCAGAATAATCAGAGGAAGCATAAAACAGATTACGTTTTACCTAAAGTGGAATTTAAGACATGCCACAAGTAATTCATTCTCTTTCTAAGATAATTTAAGAGCAAAGGCTTATTTGACTTAAAAATATATATATATATATATTTATTTATTTATTTTTGAGAGAGAGAGAGAGAGACAGAATGTGAGTAGGGGAGACACAGAATCTGAAGCAGGCTCCAGACTGTCATCACCAGAGCCCCATGCAGGGCTCGAACCCACAAATTGTAAGCTCATGACCTGAGCTGAAGTTAACTGACTGAGCCACCCAGGCACCCAGGATTATTTGACTTCTTAAACACAATAGCAGGTCACTATTCTGCAAAACCAGAAGAATTATGGTCTTTCCTTCCTTCCCTTCCTTCCTTTCCTTCCCTTCCTTCCTTCCTTCCTTCCTTCCTTCGTCTTTCTTTCTTTCTTTCATCTTTTCTTAAAGTTTATTTATTTATTTTTGAGAGAGAGACAGAGACAGAGACAGAGAATCCCAAGCAGGCTCCACACTGTCAAGGCAGAGCCCGATGTGGGGCTCGAACTCACGAACCACAAGATCACGACCTGAGCCAAAATCAAGAGTTGGACGTTTAACCAACTGAACCACCCAGGCACCCCAGTGTGATGGTGGTCTTTTCTAATATAACTGATCTGTTTTTTTCTTTTTGTCACCTTTATGCTGCCTATTTTATTTTATTTTTATTTTTATTTTTTCTTTTCTTTTAATTTTTTTTTTTTAATTTACATCCAAATTAGTTAGCATATAGTGGCAACAATGATTTCAGGAGTAGATTCCTTAGTGCCCCTTACCCATTTAGCCCTTCCCCCCTCCCACCCCTCCAGTAACCCTCAGTTTGTTCTCCATATTTTGAGTCTCTTCTGTTTTATCCCCCTCCCTGTTTTTATATTATTTTTGTTTCCCTTCCCTTATGTTCATCTGCTTTGTCTCTTAAAGTCCTCATATGAGTGAAGTCATATGATTTTTGTCTTTCTCTGACTAATTTCACTTAGCAGAATACCCTCTAGTTCCATTCACGTAATTGCAAATGGCAAGATCTCATTTTTTTTTGATTGCCAAGTAATACTCCATTGTATATATATACCACGTCTTCTTTATCCATTCATCCGTCCATGGACATTTGGGCTCTTTCCATCCTTTGGCTATTGTTGATAGTGCTGCTATAAACATGGGGGTGCACGTGTCCCTTCAAAACAGCATACCTGTATCCCATGGATAAATGCCTAGTAGTGCAATTGCTGGGTCGTAGGGTAGTTCTATTTTTAGTTTTTTGAGGAAGCGCCACACTCTTCCAGAGTGGCTGCACCAGCTTGCATTCCCATATACTGCTTATTTTAGTATTTGTTTCTGTCTCTTGCGATTCTTAGTTTATATTCCTGTCTCCACTATTATAAGTTCCTCAAGAGCAGAAATCTCTTCTTATTTACTCTTATAAAAGGTATTTTCAATATTTGCCACAGTATCATGCACGTATCAACCAACGCATGTTGAATTTATGAATGAATGCGTGCATGCCATGGCAAAAGTAATACATTAATTAATAGCCATTAGTAGTTAGAAGTCCTCGATTCTGTTTGAGCTCTGCCATCAATTATCTGACATTGAACTACTGATGTACTGTTTCTTCATTTATAAAAGATGATTATTTTCAAGTAGGCTCCACCCCCAACGTGAAGCTTGAACTCACAACGCTGAGATTAAGAGTTACGTGCTCTATGACTGAACCAGCCAGGTGGCCCTATAAAAGATGATTTTGGAAATTTCTTCCAGCACGCATTTATTTCGAAAGCAAGAGGTTTATAGCATTTTATAAACTATGAAGGGGGAAGCATATATTATCAATGAATAATTCACGTTTTGATATCTGACCACCATCTTTTGGAAACCAGACTACCAGGTACTCTTTTGCCTCCCTTTGCTGAAAATTTCAGTTGTAGTCCGTTCTGGTTTGTCTTGTCTTCTTTCTACTGATTCTTATGGGGAGAAAAGAAGTGAGGAAAACAGTCACTGCATTGAGGATATTCAGGGTCGGAGAATTTTGTTCTTTATGCTGGCTGCTAGGGTCTTCATTTCTCTGAGCTCAATTTCCACACCGGCCCAAAATAGCAACCTAGCCCTTAAGTGTGTTATAATTCTACTACAATTTATGAGAGTGAAGAGATAAAACGGGGAAGAAGATAAATCAAGTTGAATTTTCCGAGAAAATTTTGAACCGTAGGTTGGTTATTGGGTAACAGCTACTTATTTTTAAAATCATCTAGACTCTTGAAACTGTGCATAGGCCCCAGTTCCTCTAGAAATTTTCCATGCTTTTGAAAAACTTACATAATTGCTTATGTGGCAATTGCAAAATCATCCCTTGACGTGAACATAAACCAGAAAAGAAATGTCCTACTCAAAATTTCAGGCTTTTCCTCCCAGAGACAGAAGGGGGGCAAGGGGGGGGGGGTATTAGCAGGAAGATAGGAAGAGGGAGGAGTTTGTGTAATGAGTGGGAAAATCATTGAAGAGTTTATAAACAGTTGCAGGGCATTGAGACAACCACAGTTGAGACCGTGGAAGAAAAAAAAATACGATAAATCCAATCATTTGCCCTCATTTCAGCAGAGAAAGAGATTGGCCATTTTATGTTTTGTTCTTCCGTGTTCTGGAGATTGATGTCAAAGTAAAAACAATGAGATGCTCACAGTCTTTTCTTTCCTAATTTGTCAATTGAAAATCAACTACCCAGAAAGCAGGAAGTGTACCACCGATGAGTTTATTAAGATCCTCTCTTAGCTGTCATTTCAGACAATTTTTTTCTCCTTAATTGTAAGAGAGCAGTGAAAGCCTCAGTGAGGCATTTGTTACCAGTAATCAGTCTCTGCTTTGGGGGGAGGGTTGGTGGTTTATGATGTAAAATCCAAGGCCAGAGAGATTTTCCAAAATTATTGAAAGCAGGTTGATGTGGGAGAAGATAGGAAGCCGTCATAAGAGAGTCTGGTTAGGGGAGTTTCAAAGCCAGCTACGTGATAATTTCCCTAGAAAGTCCTGAAGCTGGAAAAGGAGAAGCCTTTAAATCCCCACACATCTGTGTCTGTGTGTGGGGGTGTGGGTGGGTGGGTGTGGGGGTGTGTGTGTGGGTGTTTGCTAAGCAATTACACAAACAAAAAGACAAATAAGGTCCCTTTCTTCGCTCTCCTGGGTATTTCTCCCCCCAGGCGGTCTCATGTACAACCTCACTTCTGCAGGTTCCAGAGACAGCTTGGCCTGTGGAAGACAATAGATACGCAAGATAACAACAGGGCAGTTGCTCTGAGGCCTTGGCCTTTATCAGGATTAACTGTTACATCAATAAGCAAAACAGGGCGGCAGGGTTTTTCCATCGCTGGCCTTTGCTGTTCCTGGGTGCCAGATGGCATTTATATCCATGAAAAAAACATGCTGCAAGTTATAATGTTGACTAGGCACTGTTACTTCCGCTTGATCACACTGTTTGGGGCTCTCTTTGATGTACAAAACACTCCTAAGATAATGAAATGCGTTGGCAGCTGGCTAATGGCTGGGAAAGTGCAAACCCTGAACTGAACTCTTCCTCGAGACTATTCAATGGCAAGGTGGTGTCCCGGGACTCTTGGGCAAGCGGCTGAGGAGGGGCTGGTATTTTTCTTCCTTCAATAGAAGTGGTCTGTGCCTGCAGCAAATGAGAAATAAATCCGTCAAGGCCAAGCTCAGGCTTATTTTGAACTGGCTGCTGGAATTTGCATAAGAGCCTGTGCGCACACAGGTAAACAAAGACAGTTTATGGAAGTGGAGGTGATCGGGGGATTGTTAGTTTTCGTCTGTGCCCGAGCACATCTTTCTGCCAGGAACACAAAATGTCTTATGAATTAAATTTGACTGTGCTGTTGCTAATCTTTTCACTGGCCTGATTCACTGAGAAAGTAGAGCACGCATAATTGGGTAGGGAGGCATTTTCTCACCCTTCTCTCCCTTGGTGCCGTAGGCCCACTCCGTGGAGCCAAACCCTGGGACCAACCCCTTTGGGAAGTCTCCCGTGCCCCTGTACCCTTCTGCCCCACAACCCCGCCCCACAACCCCACCCTGAGCCTGACTGACACGCTGGCCACCGAAAGTTCTTCCGCCACCTGGACTCGCCCCAATCTAAGCAGAAACTCCTGATCCTCTGGTTTGCTCTTATCTATGTTGTTAGAATGTACACTTTAGTGTAGAAACTGCTTTTGGACCAAAGGTCAGGTAACTCTGGGCCAGCCCGTGGACCAGATCCAGCCTGCTGTCTGTTTTGATACAGCCAACAAAGCTGAGAAGAGTTTTACACTTTTAAATGATTGGGGGTGGGGGGGTGGGAATCAAAGCAAGAATATTTTATGGCACACGATGATTCTATGACATTCAAATGCTAATGTCCGAAAGCAAGGTGTTAATTGGCACCCTGCCACTGGGTTCGTTTACGTATTGCCTAAGGCTGTTTTCTCAGTATAGCTGTGGAGCTGACTAGTTGCATCAGAGACTTTGGGAGAGCCCGCAACACCTAGGATATTTACTATCTGGCCCTTCTCAGAAAAGTTCAGTCTCCTGCCTTAAACTTTCTGCAGACCCACAGAGTAGGTGCTCCATGCCCCTTTCTGACCATTTCCGAGGTCTGAGGATAAGTTTAGCTGGGTGGGAAGTTCTCCACAATCCCAGTATTGAAAAATTTGTTGGTGCCACCATTGGAGACCCTTGCCTTCCTTTCTAGCCTAAAATGGAACCAGCTTTTGAAGTGCTTGCCAAAGCTTCCTTTCTGTGATTTGTCTCTCCACAGTCGACTCAGGTTGGAAATGTCCCAAGGGTGTCTGTTCAGCTTGAGTGGAAATCCAAGGGGAAATGTTGAGGTGGGGAATCCGACAGTGAAGCTTCTTACCCTTGTATTTTCCCTTTGCAGACACCCTCTGCAGATCCCCAGTGTCCGGGTCACAATTCAAGGTTGTAAGCTTTTCTGAGCCAACAGAACTGGATCTGCCCATCCCATAGCTGGTGTCTGTGTTTTTTCATGGGGCTCTGCCTTTGTTAATTCGAGCAGTGTATTGTCCAAAATTTAAAGTCACTGACCATGTTTTTTGTTTCCATCCTGTTTGTCAGGGGATACAGGGGTGTGTGGTTTACAACTTCGTACCCACTCCTCTTTATCTTGTAGTGCTGGGACCTTCTTTCTGAACTCTTTCCCAAGATTGTTGGCCACCGCCATTTTGGATCTATTAAACATGGCATCTTTCCTCACCAAAAGTTCCAGCGGTTGACTCCATATGATAGATTATGGGTGACTGTTTCTTTCTTTGTGTTTTTCTGTGTTTTCCAAGGGGAAAATGGCTATCTTTTATATTATATCAAAGAGAAAAAAGGGTAAAAAAAAAAAAAAAGAAAGTCATAAAAGTGCCAGTGTGGTAGTAATCCCTACTTACTGGTGAGTGCATCTCAATTCCTTCCTTTCTTCCATCCCTTCTTGAAGTGCATCCAGATATGTACAGATAGTATTTAAATCTGTGAAACTAGATAAATCAACTCTTGTTGTTGTTGTATATTATTGTATGTTATTATTTCATTTAAAAAGTAATATGTGTGAAAGATATAGAGAGTGTCTGAGAGTGCGTTGTATATATATATATAGAGAGAGAGAGACATAGATAGATACATAGACATTAAAAAAACAACTAGACTTCTGGTTTCCAGGTCTAGGATCTAAGGACAGTAAGTAAAAAAATGAACAAACTGAAAAAAAAAAAAAAAAAAAAAAACCTGGAATGATATTCATGGAATTATCAATAGTAGTTATCTCTGTAAGTAGATTCAGGGGTAATGGGTACTTTTACTTTGTGCTAAACTTGTTGGATTGTTTTAAATTTTTAAGTGGGGGGATGATGTATTACATTGTAATGATAAAAATACTTGAAAATAATGAAAAACGCCAATCCCACATATATTTTCCACACACCTTTGAATATCCATTGTCCCCACCAACATCTGTTATTAATCAGCCCCTACTCCCACCCCTTCCCGTGGCAAGAGACCCTGACTCTTAGACCCCTATATCACCCTCCATGGAACATTTGCAAAATGCTAGTGTTATGGCTCATATGGGATGGGTAAAGGGAGTCAAATTTACTTTATGGCTTCAGATTTTTGGGTCATGCATAGAAAGGCTTTTTTGGCTCCAAGGTTTTGAGATATATATCTATATCTATATCTATATCTATATCTATATCTATATCTATATATCTCATATATATATCTCATATATATATCATATATATCATATCATATATATATATATATCATATATATATGGTATAGTCTGCTATGTTTTCTTTCCAATACTTTGTTATTTGTGCTTATTGTACAATTTTTAATCCATCTGAAATTTATTTGTGTGTGAATTGTGAAGTAGGAATCTCATGTAGGATGTTTCGACCCACCATTATGTAATTAACACAAATTAAAGCTGACAGTTACAAGTGCACATGGTAAAATAAGTTATTAACTAGCTGCTTCCAGAAAAATAAACCTTGACAAATTTATATCTGCAGTATTTGACTGGGGCAGAATTTTGCCTTGATAAAAACAATGGTCATAGAAGAAAACTAAGAGCGGCAGAAGCTTTAATTGGTAAGTTTGATAAGGATAAAATAATTTACCATAAGCCTTTATAAGATTTACATTAAAGAAATCTTGGTATCAGTGAAAATAATTTTTGATAAGATAAAAATGACAATGGTGATAATTAGAGAAATATTTTCATTATGCCATATAGTGCATTGATCAAGGGAAATAAACATAGTTTAATTCCAGAACATTCCTCAGGGAAAATTCATCAGTGTTGGTAAAATTAGGATGTTAAAAATTGTTTGTATTGATAAAACCAGGGTGGAAAGCTTCTTGGGGCCAAATTAGTGAAGTGAAGATTATCCTTTTCTATGGAGATCCTACTTTATTTTTCTAAATGAGCTGCTTACTATTCTGACACCATCTATGTGGGCAACGATCCATTCTTACAACTGGGTTAAAATGAACCTTTTTCATTTACTGAAATCTCACACTTGGGTCTGCCTGGACTCTTATTTCTTTGATGTGCTTGCTTAACCTGCACTGTTTTTAATCATTGCAGATTTAAAGTAGTGTTGATAACTAGTTGAGTATCCCTCTTTTGGCCCCGCCATGAGAATTATTTCTGGGGCGCCTGGGTGGCGCAGTCGGTTAAGCGTCCGACTTCAGCCAGGTCACGATCTCACGGTCCGGGAGTTCGAGCCCCGCGTCGGGCTCTGGGCTGATGGCTCAGAGCCTGGAGCCTGTTTCCGGTTCTGTGTCTCCCTCTCTCTCTGCCCCTCCCCCGTTCATGCTCTGTCTCTCTCTGTCCCAAAAATAAATAAACGTTGAAAAAAAAAAATTAGAATTATTTTTCAATAATTCTTAATTGTTTCTTAGTTTTCTTAGTTGTTCTCTCACATCGATTCTTTCAAGAAACTTCAGTATCAGCTCGTTAAATATGACCAGATGTTTAATAAAAGCTGCCTGGTTATAGACATTTTAGTTGTAATCTCTTACTTAAGGTTTTAATACCTTGGGTTAATTTTATATGTATTTCTATCTATCTAATCTTTATATATCTGCATCTGTACCTATTGATATATATGCAGACGTGTGTATATATGTTTGGTTTTTAGCTTTTAAATTAATCAAATTTATTTATTTTGTTTTTGTTTTCAGATTTTTTTCTTATTTTGAGCCCTTAAAGATCCTTTGCTGTTCATTCCTTTTGCAGATAATTTTAGTTAGTGTATTATACTTTGTCCATTATCTGCTTATTTCCAACAATGATAAAGCCTGAGAACCCTAGCATTCTTGCAGTTCCAACATGTTATAGTTTTGACACCTATTTGGAAGTAAAAATGGCCAAAGTTTTTTTTTTTTTTTTTTTTTTTTCCCTGAAGTTCAGTATATACTCAGAGTTGGTGAAGGGCCAAGATGTTTAAATGTCCTTGTTGGGATTTCCCTGTATCTTCGTTCTCTTTTCCAAAGAATAAGAATCTGTTATTTAGCCTGTCCTTTGCTCTGTCCTCTAAATTCTTGGATGAAATTCACAAGCAGCTTTTACCTCCCCTTTGATGAGAATTGGCGATTTGAATTTGCATTGTGGTCTCTCTCCTAAGAGGAGAGCCTTAACCTTCACAATGCTACACTTTGCAAATCTGACACCAGATAAATGGACAAGTCTTTGAAATGCTGTCTCATTATTCAATCACTTCTTTATAGTTTATTTTGGGGGTTAATCATGTGACCTTTGGGGGGGTCTTCCCCCCCCCCCGCCCCCGCGAACTACCTTTATATACAAGTTACATTCCACAAAGGCAGAAATGAGGCCTAATTTCTAAGTCTATCTTCAGTGTATAAAATAATGCCTGGCACATAGTAGGCACCCGGTAAATATTATTGATTCACTGACTTGTGTGGCTTTACTTCCAAACACAGATGTCATTGTAACACGTCGGAAAGAAATCTGACATCCCCAAAGCCTCTGACTCTTCTTTTTTTTTTTAAATAAATGCTTATTTATTTATTTATTTGAGAGAGGGAGAGAGAGAGGGAGAGAGGGAGAGACAGAGAGAACATGAGCAGGGGAGGGGCAGAGAGAGGGAGAGAGAGAATTCCAAGCTGGCTCCACACTTTTAGCAGAGAGCCTGCCGCGGGACTCCATCTCACTAACCGTGAGATCAGAACCTGCACCAAAATCAAGAGTTGGATACTTAACCATCGGAGCCACCCAGGCACCCAGCCTCTGACTCGTCTTATTCCCAAACTCTGATATTGGTGTCCTCCTCGTACTGTTTAGGCTCAACGTTTTTCAGTCATTTAAGAGCTTCCTCGCTTCTCTCTCTCTCTCTCTCCTCCACGGCCCTTCACATCCATTTGTAATTCGCCACCACGTTTGTTGATTCTGCCTCACAGATTCTCTACCTCTTTAGGGCTTCTGGTTCCCACTATCCTGGTTCAAGACCTTGCTCCCTCTTATTCCGCGATTACAATATCCCCCTAATTGTTAGCCCTTCCTTCAGGAGCCTTCTGCACTCAGTCACTTCACCCAAATCCATGTTAGGATTGCTTTGAGAACACTCATCCTTAAACAGGTCTGACCCCATCCCTATGTGCCTATGATTTCTCTTTGCCTATAGAATACAGTTCAAACTCTCTAACCTGCTTTGCATATTCTTCCAGAATGTGAAGGGCCCCAATCATGATTTTCAGTTCAATCTGCTTCACGCCCTGCACAGTTTTCTCCAGACAGGGTAGTGTGCTGTCATTCCTCGGAGGGACCGCCATCTCTTTGCTGCTGACCTTTGTCCCATCTCTCTGTGCTGCAGCCACACTGGCTGTTTTCAGTTGATCGCCCTCCATGATCTCTCCCACGGCAGTCTTCCCCAGCTGTCCCTTCCCCAGCTTGTCTGCGCGTGGTTGTGTAACTGCCACTCGTTCCCCAGATCTCTCTCCAAAACGACTTTGCAGGGAAGCCTTCCACAGTCCCTTCTCAGGAAGCCTTCCCGCCTCCATTATATGAAGTCACATTAAACGCTATCAGCTCTGGTACTCAAACGTGCACAGTGTATAATTACACACATTTGTGGGTTCATTTGATTAAGGACTGTCTCCCTCACTGTATTGTAAACTCTGTGAGTGAAGCGATCTGGTCCGCCTTGCTCACCACTGTGTCCCCTGTCACCAGCACTGGAATGCATTTAATTAAATACCCAATGAATGAATGCACCAATGTCTGTAAAAGACTTGGCCATGCTCCCTACCCCATCGCCTTTCAGAAACTGCCCAAGACTCCTCATTTTGAATTCATCCCTCTCTTCCCTTTAATCCCTACACGCTTACCTCTTCTCTTGTAGGTGGTAGCTCCTAGGGAGTAGTTTTTTGTCATCCACACTGTAGTTCCCCAGTAGGAGGCCAACAGGATGGTCTGGTTTGTGTTTAAGGATAAGCACTAACATTAGAAAGTTAAGGCTTTGTTCTAAGAGCAGCAAAGTGCTGCAGAAGTTGTAATGGTTAAATGTGAAATGTTGGGAGTATCATGTCACGCTTCTAATACACCAGAGTTTCAGTCAGAAGCTCATCTGAATCAGTGTACTCCGATTATACCTTAGTCTTAGCCAGTCAACTCACAGATGTGTGAAGATGTGAATTAGGGAGACTGGGAGAGGATATAGGATGAGTTCAGTGCGAGTTCACACCCACTAGTAGAAACCCATGCCCCAGTGCTGATGGGTTAATAATATCTTCTTGCATTCTTATTTGGTTTTCTTTTGCACACTTCACTCAATAATCTTGTTGATAAATCCTAGTGGATAATGATAATAAGGAAATAATGGTTAACTAAGCTGTGTTTATCCTGTCAACCGCACCTTAACCCAGGACAGAAACCCAACATGGAAAAATCTGGCCTTCGTCTATTTAAATCTCTTACAAAAGGAAAGCAATGCTTGAGTTTTGTTTTGTTTTGTTTGTTTGTTTTACCAAGGCTATAGGTTTATTGCTCTTCTTTCTACTGACAATGAAATGAGTTGTCTTTCAACCTGGTTTTGACAAGTATTTCATTTGGATTAATAGATGATATATTTCACAAAACCATCAAAAACTGTTCAAAAAGGGATAGAGCCCAATTAGCTCTGGACTGCCGCAGAGGGTTTGGGGGATTTCCTGGGGCCTGGGTGTTAATCTGAAGTCACAGGAAAGAACATGGGAAGGAACAGAAAGAGCTGTGGTTATACCCTGTCCTAGAGCTACTGAGGAGGTAGGCATTAATGGCATCTTACAGGGGTGCATCCTGGGTATTTTCTTATCCTAGCTATTGGAAAAGTGGGGTTTTAATAACAGAAAATTCTCATTTTTCTTTCTGGGTCTTGAAGACGGAGCAAATTCCTAAGAGATATTCTTCCTAAGAGTCCGAAAGGTATTGTTCCAATCTTTGTGGAGGCTCGGAGATGCAAATTACTCAATTTTGATAACATAGCACACAGTGAGTTTCTTAGTTGTTTCTTAGATGCAGAGAGGGATTTTCTGAAGGATATGAACCAGAAGAAGTCAAATTTAGCGCTCTAGGAGAAAAAGTTGAGGTCTAGGGGATGTCCGGTAACCTGCTCAGTGGGGAGTCAGGAAATATAGATCAGAAAGAGGTTACAATGATATCACTTTCAGGTTCCAGGACTTTTGTAACTTGTGTGCTATTGCGGTCATTTCCTGTCCCTATGAAGACTACCAGCAAAATGCTTAAAATGAAAATCATTAATGGGCAATGTGTTGGGTACGGTGAATTAATGAATTCACTCAACCAATTTTTATTAAGTGCTTCCTTTATGCCAGGGTCTCCTCCAGAGCCTGAAAGTAGACATAGCAGAGATCTATGCTTTCACTGCTCCAACATTCTGATGAAAAGACTGACAATGAAGAAAATAAGTAAAATCTATAAAGTATTAGATGTTGATAAGTGTTATGGAGGGAAAAAATAAACGGGGGAGAAAGAGGTTAGAAGACATTGAAGATGAGGGCTGCGATTCTAAATATGGTAGCCAACAAATGTTTCCTTGAGAAGGTGACCCAAGTAAAGATCTGAAAGAAAGGATAAAGCTAACTGTGTGGTTATCTGGGGGAAGGGTGTTTCAGGCAGAGGAATACAAAGTTTAAAGGTGATTTCTGAAACTAGGTTAGAAACTATTGGCTCAATGTTCCTGAAAATTCAAGGGCTCAGTCTGGCTTCAGGCGTGGCTTGATAAGGGATTAGGAAAACATATTATTTTCTTGTTTTTCCTGTTCTCTCTATATGTTGGTTTCATTCTTGGGTTGGCCTCTTGTGGCTGTAGGATAGCTATCGTGTCACCAGTTCTTACATCCTTGTACTTTATCTCTAGGGGAAGAGTAAAGGTCTTTGTCTCAGAAAAAAAAAAAAAAAAAAAAAAAAATCTCACTTTGTCTCTTGTGTTCTGAGTGGGTCCCGGTTCATTTCTGAACCAATTATTATGATCAGAGCAAATGCGGTGTACTGATTGCTTTATGTTTATGTCAGTTGCTATACTGGAATGGCATAGACTAAGAGAGTATGTATGTGCCTGAGGTTTGCTTGTTTGTTTGTGAGGGGAGGGGGCATTTCCCTAAAGACAACTGGGGAATCAAGAGAAGGATTAGTGGATTTAGGGGGTTTGGGGTAGCAAATGTAGCAAATGTCCTTTATACCATGCCTTTGTAAAAAGTATTTTTTACATTTATTTATTTTTGAGAGACAGGGCATGAGTAGGGGAGGAGCAGAGAGAGAGAGACATACACACAGAATCAGAAGCAGGCTCCAGGCTCTGAGCTGTCAGCACAGAGCCCGACATGGGGCTCAAACCCACAAACCGTGAGATCATGACCTGAGCCCAAGTCGGACGCTTAACTGACTGAGCCACCCGGGCACCCCTATACCATGAGTTTTTAAATAAGATCCTTGTTGGAGTTAGATCTATCACAAACTTGCTGGGGAAAGTCACTTCATCTCTTTAGAATCCATTTTCTTTTTCTCTAAAGTGAAGATGTTGATTCATGAGCTTTAAGGCCACATTGTAATTTATAGTCTATGATTAAGTATATTTTCTGAAGTCTTAAATAAAAGCATTATAATATTACAAGTATAATCTGTTGAAGGAAAGTAAAAAGGGAGTATTTAGCCTCTATTCTGGCTATTGATATTTGGCATCAGGACCAGAATAAATCCTTGAGTATAGGCCCTAAAAATGGAAGTTTTTTTTAAAAAACTTGTCCCAGATGCCTTTGTACTGTGATTTAGTATTTCTCCTACTGGATGGGCTATAAGAAGAGAGAGACAAAGAAGGGGTATGGGTCAGGATTATCTGCTGTGTCAATTTCTAGCCTGGAATTGGGAAACTCTGCTGAAAGGCCAGCTCAGGGAGCATATTTAATACAGATTTCTATATTTGAAAGAGAATGGAGAGTCTATGCACCCTTTTCTATTGGCCTCTATGACATCAAGATAATGACATTAAGATAAAGACTCTCCTAAAGGTAAAAGACACTTGGGATTCATTTCCTGGACTTTCAGGATTGCAGAGTCCTTCTTTAGCACTTGACTGAGAGGAGAATGGCCAAAGGAAATGGCCCTTTCTACATGAAGCATCTTGGGACTTAGATTCTCCCAATAACAACAGGGACTTCCGTATTTTGCCTGTGTTTCATATCAGAACTCAACATTTTATATTAAATTTGTGAACATGTGGGTCTGACATTTGGTATTGCATAAGAGAGACAAGTATCTCTTCAAGCTTTCTGCGTGATTGAAACAATGCCTAAAATACCTTCATGTACAGTTTCCATGTGTCAGGAATAATGCATTCAGGTAACCAGACCTGTCTCTCTGAATATTCTCTTGGAAATTTCCATGCTTTTTAGTGCAGTGCACAAAGACTACATTGGACCCAGACTATCTTTCTCTCTTACGGAATCAGGGATTTGTGTACTTTTGGCTTCCCCAAATCAAGATAAATCCCTATCCAGTCTCAATAGGTCTTTAGGATCTGATGAGGACCATTTTCCTTTTATCCTTTCTTTATTTTTTCTTAATTAATGTTTTTTATTTATTTTTGAGACAGAGAGAGACAGAGTGTGAGGGGAGGAAGGGCAGAGAGAGAGGGGGACACAGAATCCGAAGCAGGCTCCAGGCTCCGAGCTGATAGCACAGAGCCTGATGCGGGGCTTGAACTCACGAACCGTGAGATCATGACCTGAGCCGAAGTCGATGCTTAACCGACTGAGCCACCAAGGCGCCCCTCTTTATTTTTTCTTTATTGAACTATTACAAGACCAGTTGCTTTTTTTCCAGTCAGCCTTTGTTGGAAGTTGGAAGGGCATGCTTCAGGAGGACATGGGGTCCCTGAAACTCCCTCCCGCCCATTTGAAATATTCTCCTTATTGTGGATCCTACATGGTTGACTCACCAGAATATTTGTCTCTGAAATATTTTCCTAAAATAAAATATATGTAATAATCTATTTCAGAACACTGTGATCCACATATTGTTCCCATACTCTGAGTGTTATATGCTTTTAGCCAATAAGAGCAGACCCAGCAAACTACACTACACGTGTTTGATCAATGACAACTGTTCTGCACTTCCTGAGTTGAGTGTGTCTGCAGTGTTTGTTGTTTCTTTCCCTGTGGTCTCCCTTTCTGCCATTTTTTGTCTTCTTTCATGGCTGACAAAAAAAGCAATAGCAATCGACTTGCTGCAGAGAAAGGAAGATATTTACAATAGATATTAAAACGCAAGTTTTAGCCAGACAAGGAGAAGGCAAGCCACAGACTGGGAGAAAATATTTGCCAAATACATATTTGATAAAGGACCGTCATTTAAAATGTGTAAAGAATTCCTAAGATGCAACGATGAAATAAACAACCTGACTTAAAAAACGGGCAAAAGACCCAAAAAGACACCACACGGAGGAAGAAACACAGATGGTACATCCATATACGAAAGGCTGCTCAGCATCACAGGTCATTAGAGAATTGCAAACCCAAACATCAACGAGATATCGCCACATTCCTATACCTGAGCCATTCGAGGCCAAAATCTGGAACACCAACATCAAATGCGGTGAGAATGGGGAACGACAGGAACTCTCATTCGTCACTGGTGGAATTGCAAAGTGGCTCGGCCACTTTGGAAGACAGTTTGGCAGTTTCTTACAAAACTAAACACACTCTTACCATATGATCCGGCAATTGCACGCCTTGGTATTTACTCAAATGAGCTGAGAAATTATGTCCGCATAAAGCCTGCACATGGATGTTTATAGAAGTTTTGTTCATAATTACCACAACTTGTAAACAATCAAGATGTCCTTCAGTAGGTGGATGGATAAATAAACTAGTATGCCCAAACAATGAAATACTATGCAGAGCTAAAAAGAAAGGAGATGTCGAGCTATAAAAAGACATGGAGGAAACTTAAATGCATATTACTAAGTGAAAGACGCCGAACCGAAAAGGCTACATCCTGTAGGATTCCAACTGTAGGACATCCTGGAAAAGGCAAAACCATGGAAACGATCAAAAGATAGAGGTTCGGGGGAAGAAGGGATAAACAGGCAGAGCACTAAGGAATTGGGGGAATTAGTGAAACTGTTTTGTGCGACACTAGAATCGTGGATACGTGTCATCTTACATTTGTTCAAACTCATAGAATGTACACCACCCAGAGTGAGCCCTAATGTAAACCACTATGGGCTTTGCGTGATAGTGATGTATCCTTGTCGGTTCATGGACCGTAACCACGGCACCACTGGGTCTGGGGAATTTTTAGGGTGCAGGAGGCTGTGCCTGTCTGTGCGGGTGAGGAGATACGTGGGAAATCTCTGTACTTTGCGCTCAGTTTTGCTTTGGCCCTAAACCTGCTCCAAAAATAAAGTCTTAACAAAATGCAAGTTGTATAGGTTTCTGAGGTGACTTTGTGTGGAGGCTCTTTGACCTTGTAAAAGGCATCATCACCACATCCTGAGAAAACGAACATTCAGCTTCGTAGAAGAGAGAGGCAAGAACCCATGGGGGTGAGGCCCGACTCCAGGGCCACGTGGAGCCTTGCCAATGCTTCTCTGTGAGAACTGTGCACTCTCAGCCTGTTTTGAGCTTTCGAGTTAGCAGGTAGGAAGGAAAGTGGAGAGGGATACTTCTCACGCTGAGTTTCTACAAGGCCTTCGTGGAAGATAATCCTCCTCCCTTGTCAGAGTTGGAGGTTACCAAGCCCAGCCTTACTGGGAGGACAGCTTGATAGCAGCTGGAAGCAACAGGAGTCCCTTCCCCTGCTGCCACCATTGCTGTCCCTTGCTGGCTGGGCAAAGAGAAGGGTACATGGAGTGACTTTGGCTACTAATCATGCGCATGGCCGACATACAATGATTACACACATTGTGCCAGGCCGAACACTAAGTGTCGTACATGGATTGTCTCAATCCTCCCAGGAATAACAGCTAGTAGTGCTTTCTCTATGCCAGGCATTGCCTCAGAGCTTTAGATGCATGACACTCATTTATTCCTGATGAGAAGCTAATGAGGAGGTACCGTTGCCTTTCCTGTTTCACAGATGAGGAAGCTAAGAATCAGAGAAACCAAACAACTTGCCCAATGTCACACAGTTGCTAAGTGGTATAGCCAGTGGTCAAACTGGCTGGAAAGCATGAGTCCAGAACAGTCTTGGAGTCAGAGTTGTGCAGAGCCGGTTCATTGCAATTTTATTTATCCCTAAAATATTTTCTGGAAACGAAATGTATATTAAAATCAGCTAGAAGACAACGTGAATACATGTTTTTCCGCCATGTTCTTAGTGTGCCGTATGTTCTTGGATAATGAGTGCTAGCGCAGCAGGCTGTCCCACACACTCTTAATCAGTTGAGGTGATTGTGTCCCGCTCTGATTGTGATTGTAAACATTTAGAAAAGAAAGCACAAGGCAAGTTTGGAGAGGTGGCAGGAGGGGTGGGGTGACTATCCCAAAACATTTTGTAGGTTGCCCTAATCTTGGAGAGTTTGCTCCGCCCAGAAACCAGCCTACCAGTCTGCAGAAACCTACTCTGGTCAGTCCAACGGGAGGGTTAACCTCCCTGGAATGGACTCCTGGAAACGACAATAAAAATGAGAACACCAATTTATCAACATGCAGTGAGAGTTATGACTGTCAGGGGCACCAGGCCCTCTCATAACATACTCTCCTTATAGACATGCTCTACAGAAACTCAAATTATAATTACATTGTTAGATGGGTGTGGGATCAGACTAAGAGAGTTTTTCTGTGAAGCAAATATTTCCCGGTTATGAGAGCTGGATGCTTTCAACTCCATGGCAAGGAGAAATCTCCCACCCAGGAGCAGCTAGCTTGAATCTTTGCGCTCAAGTTGGAAATTGGCCAGTGGACTCTATGGCCTACACAGAGCTTGTCCATATGAATTACTTTGGGGTGACAAGAAACACCTAAAACAAGATAGATGTTTATTTCTAATTCATGTAAAACTCTAGATTGACGGCGGGCCCAACTCTGGCATAATGTCCTGTTGTGTCAGAGACCCACATTCCCTTTATATCTTTTTACTTCGTCCTGCACAGGACCTTATAGTCCAAGAGTGTGGAGTTTGTATTTCAGCAGGAAGCCAGAGAACAAATTAGAGAAACAGCAAAGAGCACTCATACATGCTTCTCTTAAAACACCCCTGGAAGCCATCGCATGGCACTTTTGCTCACATCCCCATGGCCCGGTATTTAATCTTGTGGCAACCCCACCTATGAAGAAGTCTAGAAAATGTAGGCTCTATCCCGTATGGTCAAATGCTCTTCCAAAAGTCAGAGTATCCGTCAGCCTGGACAACGTGGAGGGGGGCTATTGAGAGGAGGGGTGAGGGATCGCCATCCAAGACTGATTTGCCACAGGTTGGGCCCCAGCCGTCGTCATGGTGGGGAGAGCCAGGTGCTGCTTCATCCACGAACCCAGATGGGGCTAATCCCGCCGCAACCTTGCAACATCAAGGTATGCAGTTTCAAGGTATGGGCTCCAGCTCCTGATCCCTTCAGAGAAGGATCTGGGGACTTCCTTCCCCCAAGCCCCTGAAGCTGGGAGAAGACAGTCCCGGTGGCCGGGTTCTTCTGTTTCTGGAATTTGATATCTTTTATAGCAGAATTTCTAATAAAATTTACGATCCTGGAATCTTGTTCCTCTTTGAAAGGCAAAAACCAAAATTAGACACACAAATAGGATTCCCGTTAGTGAACTGAACGTCATTTAAATCTGTGTCTGCCTGTTCACTCATAGTTATTCCTCCTAGCTGTTTTGGGTGATGTTTTAAAGTTCATTCTTATTTGCTTTCTCCTTTGTCAGTTCTCATATTTTCTGGTTGAGCTGGTTTGGATTGTGGCTTCTAATGAAAGGTCTCTCACCCCTCGCTCCCAAATCACACGATACACCAGATTGCCAGAACGTTCCTTCTGAAGTACTAGAGCATTCTGGGTAATAGTCTTCATGGTCTGACCCAGGTTTTCCTTTCTAGCTGCGCCTCCTTTCCTTCCTCAACCTGTCCTCTAAGAACAACCACTCCAAATTGTTTGTTATCCCCCAAATTCATCATTCCTATCTTTGTGCCATTGCCCGGATTTTTCTCTCTGTCCGGAGCACTTTTGAACCCAGATGGGACTCTTTTTCATCTCAGTCTGAGAGTCAAGCTACCCTACTCTGATTCCTGTGTCCTCTTCTTTTTGGAATCATGGGATTCTAGACATACCTTGTTCTTTAGTACAACAAATATATATTTCAGCTCACCTCAGTTTTTTCTTTTGACCCATTTAATTCACCTTCTGAATCCTCATTCTGCCTCTCGTTGGATACCTATGCTCAGGTAAAGCAGGGTACTTCTCCTATCCCTTCTCTGGACTTATGTCTAAGCCCATGTGACTTACATGGTTCATGTGGACCCAAATTCTTTGGGTTAAGGAATATCTTCTTGGCCAAGATCTATTCTTGTTGATTTCCACTTACTGCCCATTGTCTTCACCGTTCCTTTGGTTGTCAGTGCAGACAGGTGGCTACAACATCACTCCTTCTCATCTTTGATGGCAGATTCAGCAAAATTCCCTACTTTGGTATCCTTCCTGGGCACGCAGAAATTTATGTTCCCAGGCCATGTTGGGCAATGAAAAAGTTTAGGGTCCCAAGGCCTGTCTTTCTGGATCACTCTCAGAAATATGAGAACATTCTGTTAACTCAGTGAGGTGGCCTGAGCCCCAGTCCTCCTAGATCGAGCATGTTGATACTACTTTTCTGATGTCTGAATGCCTCTGCCAGGCTCTACGAGAGTCTGAAGCACAAATTCCTCCATCACTGGTGTTCTCAATTCCACCTGGGAGTCCTGCCATCCCCTTTCCCTGCACACAGTCCCTTCTTGCAGACTTAGTTGCCTGGAAGTTCTCTTGTTTGTTCAAACCCTTCTTCCTCCCCAACCCTCTGAGGAAATGTGCTTCGGTAATTGGTGACATGGGTGGAGGGTGGGAGGAGGCGTGTGGGAAATCTAGCTCTAACCCCATCCTGTTGTCTCTAGGCTTGACTTCCCTCAGGCCTAGGCTTTTGCAAATCAAAATGTTTGCTGTGCTTTTTGCTGTAACATCCTTTTGGCAATGAATCGCATCATGCTAAAATGGGGCAAAACCAAGGGGTTCTAAAGAAGAGGTATTAATATTACAAAATATCATGATCCCACTGTAATAATATTTACCACATTATTTTAGAATAGGTCATTTATTTTGCTCCTTCACTAGACTGTGAGCTTATACCTTTCCACTATATTATCTTCTAATCATGACAGAACCCTAGAGAAAAGATGAAGGAAGGACCCGGATTCAGCCAAACTTAGGTGTCTACCAATAGGCAGAATGAGGGCTCCAATGTAAATTAAAGTGAGCAATAAAAAAAAAAAATTATGCGAGTTGAAATGTGTAGCTTTTTTGCATCAAGATCAAGCTTTATCCAGGGTTCCAGCAAGGCACGGTGCAGGGGAGAGAGTAGGAATGCAGCGTCTGGTGAATGAATTAAGGAATTACATGATTGATGCTAATAGCTTTTATTTCTCCAGTGCTTACTCTGTGCAAGCCAGTCTTGTTAACAATCCTATAAGGAAGGCATAATTTTTCTCATTTATACTTGAGGAAAGCAACCAGGCTCAGAGAGGTAACCCCTCTTGTCCCAGATCAAATAGCTTGTGAGTAGCAAATACAGAATTCTAACTCAGGTCCGTTTGATCCCAAATCCTAAATTGTTTCTTCAGCCACACTGTGTAATCAATGTTATTGAATTTATGAGGTGCTTATAGGTACAAAGTCCCAGATGAGATATATGTATATGTGTATATATGCACATATGATGCATATATGATGAGGTCTCTTGCTTTCTAGGGAATTCAATGCATTTTCCAACCACTAGAAAGAATTTAAATATATTCTCTTGCTCTGCTATTCTTAGAAATTTGATGTTGTTATTTTCTGTGAACCTTATTGATCCATCTAATATTTACTACCGTATCAATAAAAGCAGGATGCAATATCACTGTGTTACACTTGGAATCTTCCCATTTGTAATTGTGGTATATTTCAGTCAAGTGATGTATTTATCATTTAAGTGATTTAGGTGGAGAGGAAGAGAAAAAATGCTTGTTGTGAGTTACACGGGGATAAACGTTTCCTTTTTTCACTGCCTGGCAAGATGGTGGCAGTAATTTTTACAAATAGGATACGTAATTGTGCATATATTCCAAGTGCTTGTTTATATTTTCCCTTAGGGTTTGACTTTCTTAGATGCCTAAAACACTCTGAGGGGGTGGGGAGAGGCAATGCCATAAACTTTTACAAACAGACATTGTCCTTGTTTTCTAGGCAAATTCAATGCACCTTCTGTTGAGTAATTGGAATCCAAGAAGTAACATGGAGTGTTTTAGCAAAATGTGAATGAGCTGTATTTATAATGGAATGGCAGAGATTTGGAAACCCAAGCTATTCAATGTGAGGGAAAGTGATTAAAAAGACAGAATAAAAGATCAGAGTGTGTGGACTCAGTTGTAGAATTTGGCATTCAACACAGTAAAAATGGGTAAACGTGAGTACATATTTCCAGAAGAACGGTCCTGTACTCCTTCTATTTCTGGGGTAGGGTCCCACTGCATTTTGCTGGTAAATGCATTTTCTTCTTTTAAGGGGTGGTCATTGTAAACTGCACCATCAGAATGGTATTATCCTTTTTTTTTCTTTCTATTTTGGGTTAATTTGATAGGAAAGAGACATTGGGGGAATTGTAAGCCTCATATTACTTTTTTGTGTCATAATAGCTTCTTTTACAAAAGGCCGTGTGTGTGTGTGTGTGTGTGTGTGTGTAAATGTGTTTTTAGAACATCTGAGCTCCTGGGCTTTGTAAATGCAGTACCTTCGTAAGAGGTCAAGAACGGAGGGCAAAGGCCAAATGCTATGTCGTTAGGAGTCCTGGGTGGCTGTTGGGTTGTGCAGTGTGGTAGGAGGAAGAGAAAAAGGCAGCTGGTGATTTTGAAAGCTCTGTAAGCTTTCCATTTTCTCCCATATTCATTTTTAACACCATCACTGAATGAACATTTATTCGTATGAACATCTAAAAATACTCCTGCCCTTTCCTCTTCCTGGCCATTCATTCCAATTTTCCATTTTATTGGTTGGTTGTTGTATCTCTCAGAATTCTGTTTTCTTCCATGTGCTTTTCAATTGTTTTGGAGTCACATACCTCTGAGAATCCTATGAATGATATGAGCTTTCTTCTACGAAAAAAAAACTTACCAATACACAGAATGTTAGGAGTTCTGAGCCCCACAGAAGTTCTTCAGCGGACCCCTGGTTAAGAATCACCATTCTCTATGATCTCCTTTCTCCATGTATCTCTAATCCCATCCTACTGCTTCTTGCCCTTACAACACCTGACACTTGCAACTTAGCTAATTGCTGTTTCTAACATGCACTGATCAAAGCTGTGCTGTTTCTTTTGTATCACAAAGAGGTGGAGGGAGGAGAACCGAGAACCGGCACTGTTGAGTTCCTCCAGCCCCACCCTCCCTTACCAGCCGTCTTTCTCCTGTGTCATTCTGGAACAAGCATCTAATAGATTCTTCTTTCAACCTGGCAAGGCGGGAACTGATATCCAATAGTGGAAAATGATTACTGAGTTTTTCTAGGAATGGCAATAGGTTTGGTATAATACTATCGATACTCCTTAACATGCACCTTCTTGAATTCAAAGTATGTATTTGTAAGACGGCAGCCCCATCAGATGCAGTGTGTGCTGGTAAAGTTGAACAAAATCAACTGGTTCCCATGGGAATCCAACCTCTGATTACAGAACAGGTCTAGAACTGATGGAAAAAGCTAAATGCCTGTATTTCTCAAAGAAATATCTTGAAAATATCGTAGATATTTAGGATTGTGTGTTTGCCTACTCCAATTTGAAAAATGCTGATGTAGGAAGCTAAAATCTTGTTCTCAGAAACTTTTTCAGTCGCTAATTATAAATGAAAAAAAAAAAAAAAGTTTTCGTGTTAGGCCGAGTATGGGCTCCCAAGACTTCCATATCCTTATCCCCTTACCCTATGTGACCAAATATGTTACCTTACACGACCAAAGGGATTTTGCGGAGGTGATTAAGTTTAAGGGCTTCGAACCAGGGAGATGATCCAGCTCAGCCCAAACTAATTACCTGAATCCCCATACTTGGAGAACTTTTCTGGGCTATTGTCAGAAAAAAGGTGGAATGACAGAAGCAGGGGTAGAGAGATGCTATGTCACTGACTCTGAAGATGGAAGAATGAGGCCACGAGACAGAGAATGTGGGTGATATCTTGAAGCTGAAAAGGCAGGAAAATAGATTCACCTCTAAAGCCCCCAGAAAGGAGTCCCAGCTTGACCGACACCTTGATTTTAGCCCAGTGAGACCCATGTCAGACTTCTGACCTCCAGAACTATAAGGTAATAAATGTGTGTTGTTTTAACCTACTAAGTTTGTGGTAATTTGTTACAGCAGCAATGGAAAATGGATACAGTTCTATCATTAAAACTGTAGAAGAATTTAAAAATACATCATTAACATTACCATGTACAAATTTTATTTATTTATTTTTAATTTTTTAATGTTTATTTATATTTTAGAGAGAGAGAGAGAGAGAGAGACAGAAAGTACCAGCAGGGGAGGGGCAGAGAGAAAGGGAGACACAGAATCCGAGGCAGGCTCCAGGCTCTGAGCTGTTAGCACAGAGCCCGACGCAGGGCTTGAACCCACGAACCACAAGATCACGACCTGTGATATCATGACCTGAGCCAAAGTTGCACGCTTAACTGACTGAGCCACCCAGGAGCGCCTGCCGTGTACAAATTTTTTAAATTTTACATAATTCATGACCCCTGAAAAGGTGCCTATGGATCCTCCAAGGGCCTTTGGGTCCTAGAGGGAGAATCACTACTGTATTTAAATATTTGGGAAGATGTAGACAGGAAGATCCATAGATTCTTTTCATCTGTACTTTTGTTGGGTAGATTTGTAAATTCTTAATTCATTGCTTCAGAGGGGTTGGTCTCATTTTCCAAAACACGTATCTTTCTCTATGTGTTGAGTCACTTTCTCTTATATTGTTTAAATTACTCATGTCTCAGTACTCAGGTTGCCAATAGTGGCTTATAAATGATGCATTGTGTCTTTTAGTAATGCATTCTACAGTCGCCAGAAGCTGTGCGTTAATTTTTTGCATAGCTCAAAATTGTCCTGTTTAGGATTAAAATAGCAGATTGGCTTCTCTGCCGTGAGATTCTTTCATCTGATAAAAATATAGCTAGTTTTTCTTGGTAATGCCTTGAACTGTAACCGTGTTATCTCTTAGAACATTTCATTTGTACCATGTGGGAAAATATGCATCTCATTTAGACAATATTGTTATCTCCTTTCTGTTTAAATTTATTGATAAATGTATTAGGGAAAAAAAAAAAGAGAGAGAGAACACAAGTTAAGAAAGGATCTTGAGAGGTCACCTCTTTCTCCAGGCAGGGCTGCATCTGAGTGATTGCGAACAGATAAGTATCTATCCTAGGGATGGAAATGGAATTTCCCCCCCTAAGGGAGCCCTAAATATATTTCAGTCCACTTATTTGCATGAGTCATTTACATTGATTTCCATGAACCATTCCTAGGTCTCTATTCCTCGCATAACCCTTGGCTTAACAAAACCTCTCTCTCTTTCTCTCTTTCCTCCCCCTATTTATTATGCATTCAATTCATATTTGAAAGTCTATTCTGGGAGTGTCCTGCACAAGGCATGATGAGAATCTCTGAAGGATCAAGCGCAGTTTTACCTCAAAGGGTTTGCAAGCTACTGGTGAAGCTGCAGTGTGGGCTGGGCCTAAGGAAAGGTGAGGAGACTACTGAGAGACGTTTAGAAAGCATCACACCATGATGTGCAAAGGCAGGATAATAATAGGTAAGTGTGGACAATGGGGAGAGCAGGCTGAGTCTGCTGGGTGCCTACTAGATGGGAGGCCCCTTGGAAATGTTACCTTTTTACCCCCCAACGAACTTTTCAGAGAATTTTATCTCCATTTATGTAATGAGAGAATACTGCCCTCAGTCTTCCAACGGACTCCGATTTATCTGAGTCTAAAATTCATGCTAACTTCACTGGGCCACGCTGTCTTTGATGTGGAGAAGGAAGCATTCTCTGTGGATTAAAGTGTCCCCAGAGGATGTGGCAATGTGTCACCCCATTTATCAATCGTCTACTATGCACCAGGCACTTGCTAGCTCTACTCTCCCATTTGAAGCATGAGAAGCCAGGGGGCGCCTGGGTGGCTCAGTCAGTTAAGCAGTTGACTTTGGCTCAGGTCATGATCTCACGGCTCGTGAGTTCGAGCCCGCCTTCAAGCTCTGTGCTGACAGCTCGGAGCCTGGACCCTGCTCAGATTCTTGTCTCCCTCGCTCCCTGCCCCTCCCCCGCTCGCAATCTGTCTCTCTCTCCCCAAAGTAAATAAACAACAACAAACATGTAAGCACAAGAAGCCTGAGACACAGACAGGTTCAGTAACTTGCCCAACAGCACCTATTAGGCCAGGATAGGAACCCAAGCGGTCGGATTCCCCACACAGCGCTGCCTCCCGGGCCCCATGCTGCTGGGTGTCAGGGATTCCATGTCGAATGGGACAGAGGTCTTTTCACTCCTTTCAGAATAACATGGAAAGAAGCCAGTTCGGCAGCTGACACTTACAGTGTGGCATTTTGTCGGGCAAAGTGGATGCTATGAGGACACAGGAAAGGATTTCTAACCTAGAAAGGAAGAAAATGAGGAACGTTGCCCCCAGACCATCCACGCTCAGCCAAACCAGGGAGAGGAGTAGACGAGAGGCAGGTGAGGGCAGGAGCACGTGCAACCCCCGGCCCTAACTCTGGGACTGAGTCAGAAATAAGTCAAATCCTTTTCCTTCTTTCTTCTTTTTAAAATGTTTATTTATTTTTGAGAGAGAGAGAGAGAGAGAGGGAGAGAGTCATGAGCAGGGGAGGGGCAGAGGATCCTAAGCGGGCTCTGTGCTGACAGCAGAACTTGAACTCACAAACCATGAGATCATGGACTGAGTGGAAGTAGGCTGCTTAACCGACTGAGCCACCCAGGCTCCCCCAGCTAATTGCTTTTATAGACCTCTTCCCCCAGATGTCCACTTGGTTCACTCCTTAACTTCATTCAGGTCCTGACTTAGATGTCACCTGTTCATCGAGGTCTCCCCAAACCACCCTACTTAAAGTCATACCACACCCCCAGCCTTCCTGATTTCTTTCTGTGGTAGCTATTTTTCTCCAGGACATCTACCTCACTTATTACGTTATTGATTGCTTTTTTTTTTTTTAACGTTTATTTGTTTTCGAGACAGAGAGAGACAGCATGAACGGGGGAGGGTCAGAGAGAGAGGGAGACACAGAATCGGAAGCAGGCTCCAGGCTCTGAGCCATCAGCCCAGAGCCCGACGCGGGGCTCGAACTCACGCACCGTGAGATCGCGACCAGAGCTGAAGTCGGACGCTTAACCGACTGAGCACCCTATTGATTGCTTTTTATCATATATTTCCTCCTGCTAGAATATAGGCTCCACGAGGCTGTTGTTGTCTTCCTGTTGTGCTGACTGCTGTATTTCAGGAACCTAGAACAGTACTTACAGTGAGCTTTCAGTAAATACTTATTCAGTGAATGTTCAGATCTCCACACGTTCCTGATTTCATGACCACCGTGAATCAGAATATTTCCTGTGAATCATTTTCACTCAGGTGCTCTCCCTGGAAACTTCCTGAGGCCCTTCATAGGTCATGTTTGAGGCCAGGTACTCTGGGAGCCACCAGTCATGGGGCGGGCAGGCACCTGTGACCAGCATACTCTCTGTCTCACTAAAGTCCACAAACCACGTGTAGAATTTTCTTTGACTTTGTGTGGAGTGGAGGATCTTAGTTTTTGTTTCCACCCATCACCTGCACATTTTCCTTTCCATTTTCTCCCTTTGCAGAAACTGTCTCTAGGTCTCTCTGCCTGGTTAGGCCTCTGAAGCTCATCCCTGGGACACATTCCCAGATAGTGATGCTTATGACACAGAAACTTAACAATGCCCTTTCTTATTTTTACCTGAAACTAGTAAGACCTTTGGATTTGGTTGACTAAAAAACGTTTAGACTTAAGAGTGTACTATCAAAAATATTTAACATAGCAGAGCTACCAAATACGTGCTGTTTTGACCAAGTTCACAGCTTCTATTGTTTTTTCAGATAGTCTTTACTTTACAAATATATACTGACAGTTGGCACTTCACCTGTCCTTTAACGTCCAGGTAGAGGAATTGAAGCAGAGAACCCAAAGCCTGTGTGTAAAGAGTTCGTGTAAGCAAAGGAATCCAGAGACCTTAGAGACGAGAGTAATTCACTTGATGAGATGGAAAAAGAGCTGGGGGGTGGGGGAGGGGAGGGGAGGGACGAATGCAAGGAGTATATTGGTTGCCTGACCAGGAAACTGCAGAACACATTGAGCACCCTTTAAAGGGTAAAGGAGGTCTATATAAAGGTCTATACAAAGGGTAAAGGAGGGTATATGGAGGTCTCAAAGAGATCTGAAACTTTGTGGCCCTGGTGGAACACTACTAGTGTGAAAATATTTGGCTTGTGGTTACTGCATGACCTTTGGAGATAGTTTGTGAAATCGCTGGTGAACCAGGTCAACTCCATCCATATGGCAGCATTATGGTCATTAGGGCAGCAGAGAATAGCATACTTAGAAATTAAAACTGGAAAGAAGACTGTGGGGTCACATCTGGGGTCTGCCTTGCGTGAGCCCAACTTGTGTACAGTGGTAGCTATACCTAGAATTGGCTGAGGAGGCTGGGTCAGAAAAGCAACCAGCTCCCTGCTATGACTTCCCTATGGACCCCATTCCCGCCCTTGGATACAAAGCAAACTTGATTTTGAACTTTTCCCAGACGCAGAGGCATCGAGTTAAAGCTCCTTTTAGGTGGTCTGTTTCTTGTTTCTCCAGCATTAAATCAGAAGAAAGCAGAAGTTCCATTTATGAGTCTTTTAACGGACCAATGAGATGCTTTCCTCTGTATTCGGACGGACACTTCACATAAATTCCCACAGGCCAAATACGTAATTCTGAACCAAACAGTGAACGGTTTCAGGTTTCATAACTGTTGAATTTGGGGATAACAGTTTCCATGTGTTTCCACTGATGAATCAACCTATAGTCATTTCAGAGTTTGATTAAAGACATTTTTTTTGCTTTTCACAGTTTTGTTTTTCTATTACATCTGTGTTTCTCTTCATCCCACACACAATCTTCTGTTCCCCAACAGAATTCGTGAATGAGAAAGATGAGAGGACAAAGCAATGAAATGTTGAGCAGAGAGTCGGTTGGGCCAAGTCCCATGACTCTTCACACACGAAGGAATAACAAGGGTGGGGTACACATATAGTAGGAGCAAATAGTGGCTGAGTCATATAGGGACTGGTGTTCCACAGTGGGACAGAAGATCTTGGCAGACGGGAGAAGGTTTGTCTGAAGTCTTTTCTGAGGTCACTGGGATGCCTAAACTACTCCCTCTAGGCATACAATAATATGACAGAGACTCAATTTGTACTACTCTTCCTTTGACTCATGTACCCCAATGCCCCATAAAGATCGTTTCTTGAACTGTTTATAGTTCAGGAAAAGACATGTAAAAACTTTGAATGATACAGGATAGCTTCTAGAGTTACTTAATTGAACACATATGTACGGGATACCCCCTTTTCTTTAATGTTTATTTATTTTTGAGAGAAACAGAGTGTGTGGGGGGGGGAGGGGCAGAGAAAAAGGGAGACACAGAATCTGAAGCAGGCTCCAGGAGGTCAGCACAGAGCCTGACGCGGGGGCTCAAACTCACTAACGGCGAGATCATGACCTGAGCCGAGTCGGACGCTTAACCAACTGAGCCACCCAGGCGCCCCTATGGGACACCCATTTTGTATTGGTCATTTTTTCTTCTTCTAGAAATTGGGAGGTACAGTTGTGGGCTTCTCTTCCTTGAAGCTTACATTCTAGTGGTGGGTAGAGAGTGATGAAGGCAGACATTCAGCAGGTAAACCAATGAACAAATAAGATGATTTCCCATGATAACGTTTTACCAATTAAATAGACCTGGGAGTTATGATTGAGAGTGACGAGAGTGAGGTGGGGGCGGAGCATTCTGGGCAGAAGGAACAGATCATGTGGAAACAGAGTGAGAGACAAGGGGAGCCTCCAGCCTTTTTTGTCATCAGCATGAAAGGGCTTCTGGGAATCCCGGCAGAATCTCTGGCATCACCAGGGGGCAGAGCCCTCCAGTCAGGTGGTATTTTAAACCCAGGTAAATAAAAGACCCCTGTGCAGCACGACAGAACCTAAGGACATAGCAGGTCATTAAGCAGAAGGGTAATATACCTTGGGTCCTCTTTTCCATTGTGCTATTTTACCTCCCCGCTCAGCCTCTCTCCACTTTTAGAAAAATCTCATCTCTAGTGGGACCTGCGTGCACACTGCCTGGGGAAATGATGGATAAAAGTGTATGAGAAACTCCCACGAGGAACTGTGAGAAAGAATACTATAATTACACTGGATTCAGGTGAAAATGCTGCACTATGAGTTTTAGTATATTATAAGCCATTGATTCTCAACTGGGGTGATCCTTCCTTACCCCAAAGAGGATATTTGGCAATTTGCGGAGTGATTTTGACTGTCACAACTTAGAAGGCGGAGCATCTAGTGAGCAGAGGGCAGAGATGCCACTAAATATGCCACTGTGCCCAGGTCAGTCCCCCATACCGAAGAATTCTCCCTTGTTCAGGGTAAGTCGCTCTTCTGTTCTATGCAGGCCTTCAACTGATTGGATGAGGCTCACTAACATTATGAAGGGCAATCTGGGTTTACTTAAAATCCACCAATTTCAATGTTCATCTCATCCAAAGACACCCTCACAGAAATACCAGAATAATGTCTGGCCACATATCTGGGCACCATGGCCCAAGCATGGCCCATGTAAAATTAACCATGACAGTGAGTAAGGAAATGTGGCCCATTACTGGGCAAGGATGAGTGTTTGAAACTGGCTTGGTTCAGAAGCAGGGGCGCCTCTAAAGTGTGCTTGTCAGACGTCTGCTTAGAGCGACCGGCCAAGTGGCAAAACTTGCTTTTAAAATTTTTTTTTCAACGTTTATTTATTTTTGGGACAGAGAGAGACAGAGCATGAACAGGGGAGGGGCAGAGAGAGAGGGAGACACAGAATCGGAAACAGGCTCCAGGCTCTGAGCCATCAGCCCAGAGCCCGACGCGACGCGGGGCTCGAACTCACGGACCGCGAGATCGTGACCTGGCTGAAGTCGGACGCTTAACCGACTGCGCCACCCAGGCGCCCCAAAACTTGCTTTTTAATTGCCTGTGTTACCTGGCAGAGGAAATCTTCATCACCAGGAGCAACGGTTTCCCCTTTCTAGAAGAGTTGAGAGAGTCTGCTTTTCTTACCAGAAGAGCAAGATCCTAACCTTTTATTAAATCATTCTATATGACAATTTTTTTCATGATTTTGCCATAGCTATAAAAAAATAAATCTTCTCCGTGGCTGGATGTTTTTCTTAGACTCCTGCCATGTTTTGTTTGAGGCTCGTTGATATGGGTAAGTCGAAGCCCAGTTGTCATATCTGAACCTTCTGTGCTCTCAGAATAGTGATTTAAGAGGTTCAACTCTTACTGGAAAATTCTCTGAGGAAATTGAGTAGAGATACGAAAAGTAAATTGTCATTTGTTTATAATCAAATTCATTCCTCTTTAATGAATTTTGTATTAGAAGCTGCCAAATCCAGTCGCAGCTTCCTGTTCCTCCTGCAACCTAGATACAAAAGCATTTCATTCAACCACCCCTTCTAGAGACTGACTCCTTGCCAGGAACTCCCAGCATGCACTACCATCTGTTCACCTCTTGGCTGCTTGAAGCCACTCCCCTTTCTAAATTCATACTAAAATTTATTTTCCAAATGCCAGTCCTTTGGCTAGTCCTTTAGCTAACTCCAACCTCATTCCAAGTATCAAGATCCATCCGCTATTCTCTAGGAGGAAACAGCAGCAGCAAAGCAAAGAAACTACACCTGTCTAAGGGCAGGGTCCAAAGCAGCCGCTTCAAAACAGCGCTGCAATCTTAAAGTGTGTCCCAAACAGAATATCTGAATTTTTTTTTTTTTTTAAAGGACAATATTTATTTTTTAATTTTTTTTTTCAACGTTTTTTTCTTATTTATTTTTGGGACAGAGAGAGACAGAGCATGAACGGGGGAAGGAGAGAGCATGCTCTCTCCTGCATGCCAGAGAGAGAGAGGGAGACACAGAATCGGAAACAGGCTCCAGGCTCCGAGCCATCAGCCCAGAGCCTGACGCGGGGCTCGAACTCACGGACCGCGAGATCGTGACCTGGCTGAAGTCGGACGCTTAACCGACTGCGCCACCCAGGCGCCCCAGAATATCTGAATTTAATTAGATTACTTGGTATCAGATTTAAACTGCAGGACCCTTTAGAGGCAAATCCTTTTTCTCCTCTCGTCTTCTTCAGCTGCTGTTGGGTCATCTAAGAACAAAAGCCCTCAGATCAAGTCTTTTGGGGACAAAATTTCCCAGATTAATGGTTATTCTTTATTTTTCTTACTCTTCGGCCCTTGGGTAGGATTCGCCACTTACTGTTATGCTAGAAGATTCTTATGCACACTTCCCTGGAAATTAGGCTTCAAAGGTGGAGGGTAAGATGAGATTCAAGGATTCAAGGATGAGAGGAAAATGGAGGGGAAACCGAGCTCTACTCAAATACTTAATCTCTCTCTTTTTTGGAGAGCTGTGCAGATAAGTGGGCAAGAGGAAAGATGTGTGGTGATAGGAGGAGACCTTGAGAAGACCTAAGTGTAATCATTTGCTATGGCTGCCATAACAAAGTACCACAAAGTGGTCAGGTTATAGAACAAAAACACACCAAGTCACAGATCTGGAGGCTAGAAGTCCAAGAGGAAGGTGTTTGCAGGTTCTGTTGCTTCTAAGAGCTGTGAAGGAAACATTTATCCTATTCGTCTCCTAGTTTCTGAGGATTTGCTGGCAATCTTTGGCATTCCTTGGTTTGTAGAGAGGCATCGTCCTGATTTCTGTCTTCATGTTCATGTGACTTTTCCCCTGTATGCATGTCTGCCTCTGTGTCCAAATCCTCCCCTCCCTCTTTTATAAGGACACAGACATATTGGATTAAGGTCCACCGTAATGACCTCATTTAACTTGATTATCTGCAAAGACCTCATTTGGAAATAAGGTCACATTCACAGGTACTGGAGGTTAGGATTTCAATACCTTTTGGGGAGAAACGGTTCAGCTCGTAAGACTAGGATTGGCTGGAACTGGAAAAGCCCATTTTCTTCTTCTCTATCAAACTTGAATCTGGAAGAAGTTCCAGGCTGGTTCATTGTATAGATTGCAGCATGAATGTTTTTTAGTGCTTGGCATTACCATCAAAACACCAGTGCATAGGCTGCTCTCTCCTGCATGCCTTACATTGTATTGTTTTCTTATATAAACTTTTTAATTAATTTGTTCCTGTTAGTGTAATTTTCTCTAAGAGAATGACTGCATGTGGTTTTGTTAAAAATTAACGAAATGTAACTTTCCATTTCACTCATGAGAAATTGATTCAAATCTTAGAGTACTTAGGAATGTAGACAATGGAAATTGCTTTTGGCTCCTCACTAGTTATTGATCCAGGATCCAATCGCTCAGGTTCCCACCCCTTCCGCGCACACATCCACACAATCTGGAGTACACACATGCAAACACACACACATGCACACACTTGTGCACACACACACACACACACACACACACACAAATTTACCTTGTGCCTAAACAAGTCTACCTAAACAAGGTTTTGGTTTGAATTTCTCTAACATAGCATTACTCCCTTCATGTTCTTCATTTTTTTTTTTTTTGAAATTACTTTCCACTGGCAGATGACTGTCTACTCGATGCCCAAGCAACTACGCCAGCAGCAGAGCAAAAAGATAAAGTGTGACTGGTGTCCCGCAGACACAACCCACTTTATCTCACGGAGCTGAACTGCCAGGTGGAGTTGAGTAAACTTTGGGGGTTGCAATACAGTTGAGGCACAAAGTTCACCACCAACGTAAAACAACCAACCCAGTTCTGCTTTTCAATGTGCTCTAAACTGATGAGAAGGAGCAATGTAAACAAGGGTGAAGCAATAGGTTCAGGAGGAAAAAGGGCCACGCTATATTGACAACTAATGTGTGAACTGCTCTTTTCGCATCTTTATGTGCAGAATATATATATATATATATATATATATATATATATATATATATTTTTTTTTTTTTTTTTTTTCCCCTGAGTTTACTGGGAAATCAAGGCTGAGGAGGGAAAAACAATGTGGAGTTTCTAGGACAGGAATTGTTTATTGCCTGCTAGGTCAGGTGATTCGTGGACTTATAGAGTTAGAAAGACCTTTTTGAGAGCAGCGTGTTCCGAGTTCTTGCTTTCTTAGGTAAGGGACCCAGAACTTGGGTAAATTAAATGAGGGTTGTATGTGTTTAATGAAAAGTTTCAGAACTTTGGGTTCAAGTCTCTAACTTTGTAAAGTGGAGATACTAATATATACGTTATAGGTCATTATGGGAATTAAATGAGAGAGCTTTGTCTGAACTTGTAACATGTTATGAGTGACGTTCTCTCCTTTGACCAGTATCACTCAGCTAATTAGTCCTGGAGAAGGGACCGGGCATCATTTCTCAGTTTGGTGCCTCACCTTTGTTCCTGTTATCTCAGCATTTGGAGGATGGGATTCCTGAAATCCCTAAATGAATAAACTTTATGGTTAAACTAAAAACCCCTTTTCAGATAGTTGTTTCCAATGCCCTGCCAGCAACTTTTACCAGAGCAGCTAATAGTTAACTAAAGGGAGTGAGTAGATGGAAAGTTTTCCAGGCCTCCCTAGAGCATACCTTGCCAAAAACGGTGTGAGAGGCAGCCAAAGTCAGGACGAGAAGAGAAAGCCAGGGGCCTGCAAAACACACATGCGTGACTGAAAGTCTTGGCCTTCAGACAGACGGAGTTGTGAGACACCAAAGCTCTTTCTTCATTTGTGTGTTTACAGATTCAGGATCTCATTTAGCATCTAAATTCAGAGGAGTGGCCTAATGCTTAGGGCTCTCTCAGCGGTGTTTACTTCCTCAATAAATTCACTAGGGACTCTCTGTAGCCTTATCTGAAACAGTGTCTCTATTTTAACACATTGACCTCACTGAGGGGTTTTACAGAGTGGGTTTTGAAAGGTAATGGAGACACATCAAATGGGGAGTTCTGATATTTGAGTGTAAAACATTTCTCTGTTGGTGCTCTGCTGCATGGTGTTTCTCCATCAAGATTGGAGATGAAAGAATGTTTAAATTAGATATGAAAATAGAAGACACTAGCAACCCCTACCTTCTCTCTAAAACACTAGTGAAGAAACGATTTGTTGAGCACCAATGGTGGGCTATGGAGTGAAGCATTCTTCTGTGGCCTGTTCACTTTTGCTGGTAGAATTTCTGCGTCACTGGAAGCTGCCCCTTTCTCAGGAAGGATCGGAATCTTGCCCTACGATGTTGTCAAAGTAAGGCCAGATAGCTTTCCCCACCCACTTTCAGAGCAAGAGGTCCAAACGCACTAGGGCACCACCCCAAGCTATCAAACACTTAGAGACTGTCTTGTCCACCAATGAATCCGGAGGGTATGGAACTGGGTCGAAATCATTCAGAGGTTCCTTGTGGAACAAATGAGCAATGGAAGCACCTAATTATGATGACAGTTGCCCTTGATTTAGGTGACTCATGCCAACATTAGCTTGTTGGGCAGTATTGGTTTATTTATGGTACCCTGTTAAATTGCGTCTTTTAGATGCAGGCACTAAAGAAAACAAACCGAGATCACTAAAGAAGCAAATGGGATGATTGATTTCACTTGAATTTTTCAAAAGTTTTGTCCTAAAGTTGTAGAGGAATGAGTTAGACTCTTGTTGAAAATAAGATGTTAATATTGCCACTGTAAGGTTATTGTGAGGGTTAATAAGTCAAACATGCTTAGGACAGTGCCTATCCAATGAGAAAGAATGAAATCATGCCATTTGCAGCAATGTGGAGGCAACCGGAAGTTATTATGTTGAGTGAAATAAGTCAGTCAGAGAAGGACAGATATCATATGTTTTCACTCACATGTGGATCTTGAGAAACTTAACAGAAGACCTTGAGGGAAGGGAAGGGAAGCGGAAAAAATAGTTACAAACAGAGAGGGAGGGAGGCAAACCATAAGAGACTCTTAAATACAGAGAACAAACTGAGGGTGGATGGGGGGTGGGGAAGAGGGGAAAATGGGTGATGGGCATTGAGGAGGGCACTTGTCGGGATGAGCACTGGGTATTGTGTGTAAGCGATGAACCATGGGAATTGAACCCAAAAGCCGAGAGCACACTTTACAAACTGTATGTTAGCCAATTTGACAATAAATTATATTTTAAAAAATAAAGTTATGCCCACAGATCTCAAAAATATAAATAAAATAAAATCTCTGACTCAATACCCTATCACAGTGTATTGTAATGTATTCATGATACAGATCTACATAATTTAATGCTGTCTTTAAAAATAGATGTAAGAAAACATTTTGAATGATTTATGGTACAATAAAATTTGGTATATTTATATATTAAAAAAAAGGAGAGTGTCTATCAATTGTGAGGGTTATTATTAATATTATCATGATCATGTTTTGAACTTGCTGTTGAAATAGCTTCTCATTCTCTTTTGTAATTTTTCATATAAACAGTATATATGTAATTTTGCATAAATACATATATGTTATCTTACACATGTATTTATCTGTTGTTTAAAGTCTTGTTTTGTCTTTCACATTTACCTTCAACTTCCCTTTCTTTTCTCCTTTGCATCCCCTCTGCACCCCTCCCCCCCATGCAGCTGTTCCCTGACTGCTCATATAATCATATCTGCACATTTCACACTTGCGCTTATCTGTGAGAGAGGTATGGTTATCGTCTGTCTCATGAGCATTGAATCATACCCATTGTTTTCGTTATTCTTCACCTGAAGTATAACTGTATAGGAATCCTTCAAAAGTGGCCTTTCAACTGTAACTCATTTATTTTTGGAATCGCTGCATGATAATCCATGGTATGGGTGAGATGTAATCTAAGTAGACATTCTCACCAATCCGCATTAACTTTGGTTCCTGTCCTTCTTTCTTTGGCTTGCTACTATGAACACTCTGATGTTAAGTGTCTTTTCACATGTGCCCCTGTGCCCTGGTGATCTGAGAGATGTCAAGGTGATTGCAGCACTGAGTGGCACACATATGTTTAATTTTTTTGTATATGCTACTAAATGGCTTGCCACGGTGGTTTTAACAAGTAAATCTTTTCTCAGCAATATATGAGCACCCGTTTCCCCATATACTTACCACCAATAGAGGTTACTGAGGATTTCAATTTTTGCTAGTCCCATGGGTATGAAAGAAACAGTATTGTTACTTTAATTTGCATTTCTCTGGGTGTGATTTGTTGTGAACATATTTTCCTGTTTTAAAGAATGTTTATTTATTTTGAGAGAGTGAGAGAGAAACAGAGAGCAGGTGAGAGGCAGAGAGAGAGAGAGGGAGATAGAGAATCCTAAGTAGGCTTTGTGCGGCCAGCCCAGAGCCTGAAACAGGGATGGGTCCCACAAAACGTGAGATCATGACCTGAGCCGAAATCAAGAGTCAGATGCCTAACTGACTGAGACACCCACGTGCCCCATGAACATCTTTTCATTTGCTTATTGGACATTTGGGTTTGCTCCTCTGTGAATTTCCTATTCTAATTCTTTATTCATTTTTCCATGAGTTCATTTGTCTATCTTTGTTGATTTGTAAAAAGAAAACAAAAAAATGATCATCGTCAATGTTACAAATATTTCTGAACCTATTATTTGTCTACTAAACTTGTTATGGAATCTTTCTTTTGCCAAAGATGTTTTAAATTCTTATATGATAATGTCTATCTTTTCTTTATAGCTTCAGCATCTGGTCAAGAAATGCATCAGTCAAGAAGGTCTCCTTCCACCTGCAGATTATACATACACATGCATGTAATATGCTGGATTTTCTTGAAAGTATTTATTTTTTTAACAGTTATTTTTAAACCAAGAGGCTTCACTTTTTTAGATGGTATGAGATTGGGGTTCAATTTTTTAAAAATTCAGTTGAATAACTCTGCCATGATCAGTTAAATATGTATATGAATATATGTGTACACACTTCATATATGTAAGTGTATATATATCTTCACATATATGTATGTATATCCATACATGTATGAGTATATGTGGTGCATACATATATACACACATACACGTATGTATTATACACATATCTATACATTCCATATATATTTCTATATATCCCCACATACATGTGTGTATATATATATATATATAATAATTTTTCTAGTTTCATTGACTTTTACTATGACCTGCAGGCCCCATCAACCATTTGATTCAGGAGTCAAAGAGAAACTTAAATTAATTACAGAAGACAAGAAAGGTACGCTTGGGTCCACATTGATCCAACACCCCTCCCCCCCCTTCAAACATTTTGATCCTGTGACACCATAACCCACAGTCTCTTCTCAAAATGAACCGCTCTTTTCTCATGGATGTTTCTCTTGCGCTCCTTATCACTATTACCATTAGGAAGTTTCTTCACATACAGGTAGACTGGAAAGATTCTGCACATCTCCTACCTACGTACCTTTTCTCTTGTCAGGATAAGAAAGAGTGAATATATCCATCTCTCTTTTCTCTTCATTTCTGTTCCTAGTGGCACTTAGAGTTACATTAAACTTTGAATATCAGCTGTGGAGATTTATTAGCAGCAGTCATGAGAGTTAACATCTAAGCATTTCAGAAAACCTCAGTTAGAAACATTTCCTAATAATCCAAAGTCATACCCACTTGAATTATATTTAGAGTCATGGGGAAAAAGCAAGACAATTTAGTGATTTAATCTAAAATGTGACATGTGATCCCGATTCCCCTTTATCCTAGGACAATGTCTCAGGCTGGTTAGTGACTGAAGGGCAGTGTGGTTCCTTATGGGCTTTCCCTTCGGTGGCCTTTACAAAAAGGCTAAGGTAACATCTGAGTCAGTTCATTTCTCCTTTCCTCACTGGCCCTAACCAAAGTATTGGAGAAGTCTTGTTTCTACAAACCTAGTCCTGATTCAATGCCAAAAATTTTTAAGGAACAGAATTTTATGTTTTCTTTTTCTTTTCTCTATTCTTTTCTTTTCTTTTTTCTTTTCTTTCCTCTTTTCATTTTCTTCCCGTCCTTCTCTTTCCTTTCCTTCTCTTTTCTTTTTCTTTTCCTTTCCTTTCCTTTTAGTGTTTTTCTCTGTGAATTTTTATTATATAAAGCATAGATTCCTCCCTTTCTTTTCTGTATTTAAATAAGAAACTGGATTTGCTTCTCAACATCACAGAAACTTACAGAATCATAGGATCTTAGAATTGTAAGGGACATTATAAGTCAGCCAACATTAGAAATCAGCTTTAAACTCTTGCGAAATCCTCTTTTTTTTTTTTTTTTTTTTTTTAAAAAAGCTCCCAGTTGATTTTAAGGGAAGGCAAGATTCTGTGAATGCCCGAACTGTGTTTCAGGTCCTACTTCTGTCTTTCTCTGAACTTTATTTAAATGGCTTTGCCTGGAGGACTTTCCAGGGGTGGGGTTTTGTACTTGAACACTTGTGAGAATCCACTCATGCTCCACATTCCTGGGGGAGGTGATTTCGGCAGGGGATTTTTGCTTCACGGGGGGGGGGGGGGGGGGGGGGGGGGGGGGGGGGGGGGGGGAAGGGAGTGTGAGTGCTTTTTTTTGTTTTGTTGTTTCTACTCAGCACAGCTGGTAGTTCCCTACTGACTGCTGTTTGTTTTGAAGTCATGAGGCAAAGGGGGTTTCTGCCAATGTGTGTGTACTCATTACACATTCAAATATGACGCCCTGACGCCCATTCACAGGATAGCTTCAGTGTTGTTATTCGATTCTCCTGCCAGAAATGGAAAGTTTATTCCCAGAGTGAAAGTTGCTTTTTTGCTAATGTAGGAGATTTCAGGCTCAACAGGCAGATTCTAGAAATATTGCTTTTTAAATATTAAATTCATTTATAAAATGTAAAAATTAATTTTACATTTTTTAAGATGACTGCTTGGCTGATTATATCTGAACAATTTCTTAATCAGACGCACTTTTGCTGAAGAATAGCTTCATGGAACAAGGCAGGGAGGCTTACGACTACTCCACCCATTACTTTCCTAATATAAATTGAAACGTTTTTATTCTTGTTTGGGGCCCCTTCCTATGGAAGGTAATACATCTCCGCTATCTTGTACGTGGATCAGGCCACATGACTTGCTTTGGCCAATGAACTGAGAATGATGGTTTCTAGCAGAGGCTTTAAGAGCCAGTGAGGGGTCCACCACTCTTGCTTGGCAGTCTGCTGTGTGAGTGGCTAAGTTCCAGGTAAAGACCACTCTGTCAGCTGCAAATACAAAGTAGGTCAAAGCCACAGCTGCCACGGAATATGAGTAAGAAATCAAGCTTTCCTACTGTGAGCCCCTGAGGTCTGAAGGCCATTTGTTACTGCAACATAACCTAACTCATCCTGACCAATGCCGATGGCATACTGGAAAGAGCAGAAAGAACCCAAGTTCAAACCCTGGTTCTACCATTAAATAGAAATGGAAACTTGGACATTTCTAAAGTGCTGGTGAGCTTTACAAATGGAACCTCGGTTTCCTCGGGAATGGGTACAATAGCCATCACCTTCTAGATCTCGCAGGCTTGTTTGAGACTACCACGGCAGGATTTATGTTACAGTACCCTGAAAAGGATCCCACCCTATCCAAAGGTAAGACACTGTTACAATTGGATTTTCCCTCTTTTAGTGAGCTGTATGCACTGACCTTGGCCTCTTTTCAAATTTCTAATAAATGAATGTCTTGAAGTACACAGTCCTCATCAAGTTTTATCAGCGGTCGCGCACAGATACATACACTTGTCTGAGAATGGCACTGATGACCGTAGAGGACCAGTCTCTTTAAGCATCTTGCCTTGAGAAGGACCCACGCGGAATAACTCTGAGGCATGTGAACACTTGTCGGGCCGGGGGACTTAGCCTGATTATCTTTTGCTGAGCCATGAGCGTATCATGTTCTGGCCAAACTGCTTTCACTTTCTGAAGAACATTATACATTTTACAGCTCCCTCTTACATCATTTATTTTTACCGGGAAGACTTAGATCGTAGGAAGAACATTGGCTTTCGAATCATAGCGACCTGGCACCTAGTAGCCACTCAACAAATATTTACTGAATCAATAGATGGATTGGCTCAAGTCTCATCAGTAACTCTAGCTGTGTGGCCTTGTGCAAGAGAAGCAACCTCTCTGGGCTTCAGTTGCTCACTTGCAACACACAAAATAATAATCTCTAGTTCATAGGGCTTTAAAAAAAAGGATTAAGGGAGTGGTAGATGTAGAAGGTCTCTCAGCATGCTTGGTAAAGATTTCCTAAGAGTGGAAGTGTAGCTTATTAACTGTGTTACGTTCTGGAGTGGGTGGCCAGCTTAGAGAAAAAAGAGTGGGCTTTTGAGCTTGTTTGCAAGGTTCTATTTCGGATGTCTCCAGATTCTTCTGAACACTCTTCATTCGCATTTTGATAAGCCAACACCTTCTTTGCCACAGAAGGAATCCCACCTGAGTGCACCTGTGGAAAGCTTTCAGAATGCTTTTAACGCACAAAAGCTTCAAGGGCTCTGCCTTGGAAAAGCTTCGCTAACAAAAGGAACTGCACCACCTCCCGCTGCCTGGTTTCTGGATGGCTTTGCCATCTCCTCTCAACTGTCCTGTCTCTATCTCTCTGGGCCAATCCCTCTTTCATATACTTGCAGGTCCTTGAAGGCCCCCCTCGCCGGTTTCCTTTCTCTCAAACTTAGGCATTTATACCAGCAACAATACGGGAGATGACAGAACCTTAATGCAATTTATGTTTTTAATTTTTTTAATGTTTATTTATTTTTGAGAAAGAGACAGAGACAGAGCGTGAGTCGGGCAGGGCGGAGAGAGAGGGAGACACAGAATCCGAAGCAGGCTCCGGGCTTCTAGCTGTCAGCACAGAGCTTGATGCGGGGCTCGAACTCACAGACCGGGAGGCCTGAGCCCAAGTCAGACACTTAACCGACTGAGGCACGCAGGCGCCCCAAGATGACAAAGCTTTGAACGATCTGCATCAACAAAGAAAGAAGGGAAGGAGGCTGTGATAAACCCTGGTGCTTTCCTAGGTGTTTCTCCTTCATTTAAGTGAGGTAAGCAGTTTTAGTCGCTTATTTTTTGAAACGGTAATTTTAAAACAGGGATTTTAAGATACAAAGAGGTTCAGGGCTTTGCCCCCAGTGACGTCAGCAGTAAGTGGGATAGCTGGGACTTGAACGCAAGTCTAATCCCAGCGCCCTGTCCACTTCGCCACACTCCCCTGCCTCACAGGTCCCTGGCTGGTCACTACCTCAGTGCATGACACAACAGAGGAGTCAACAGCTTGGCGTGTCTGGAGAGAGCCTTTGGAGCCACGGGTCCCGATTCTCACACCGATCATGTCATTTACTAATTCTGTGGCCTTGGGCAGGTTACTTATCATCTCGGAACCTCAAGTGGTTCATTAGTGAAAGGAGACGAATCGCCCCTTTCGGGCACTGTCGGTCGGTGAGAGAGCCAGAGACCGTGTAAACAGAATGAGTGGCTGGCGTAGAGGAGACCTTCGTGTTATTATTATTACCCTCAACAAGGGTCCCTGAATAAGATGATTAACTCTCCAGAGCTATCTTCGGTAGGTGTCAAGCGGGTGATGGAGATACCATGTGTATCTGTATCGGGGGGGATGGTCTCCAGCTTGAATAACTGGGACAAGATTGGAGCACGGACAGACGGCCTCTGCAAGCTGATGCCACAGTGGTGGGGATGGGGCCCACTTGTCTTTCTCTCGGCATTGTCTTTCTAGGACCGAGGACAGTGGGCTTGAGCACAAAACGGGGCTCGATAGAGTGTGTCCAATGAATGCAAGCTGGTCCTTCAGGGGTGGATTCTGAAGGGGCATAGTGGAGACTGGATGGGATGTAAAAGGTGAGTTAAAAGGGTGGGAGGGCCAGGAAGCTTACGGCATTTGCTGGAGAAAGGAAGTCAAATGGTAGGGCTGCAGAAGCGGCTGGCTAAGTAACTTGGGAGGTCACAGAAAACAGGAGTTGCAAACGCAGCGTGGCACTCGGTTTCTGCCGCTGCGGAGTTTGGAGAAAGGGCTAATTCAACAGCCGGGCAATGAAGAGACCAATGGTTGTCCTTGTTATAATTAGTTATGTACCGACCCGTCCGGTTGTTGTGAGAATTCAATGAAATAGAGGCAGAGAGCTTGGCCCAGTGCCGGGCACACGCTGGGCACTTAGTACATTAGTCACGATTAGTATCAAATTATTATTTATCACTTTGTGGCACTTTGGTGAGTGATGATAGCCGCAGTCACGTCGTAGAGGTGGGAGCCACAGACCAGAGAGACCGCGGAGGTTGATATTTAGGGAGAAACTGTAAGTACGGAGCACTGGTCAGCCCCTCCAGAGACACATGGATGAAACTGCCTTCTAGGGCTGCTCGTGACATTGAAACGTTCCTCAAGGACCTTTATTTTATTTTATTTTTTTTAAGTGTATTTATTTTGAGAGAGAGAACATGAGCAGGGGAGGGGCAGAGAGAAAGGGAGAGAGGGAATCCCAAGCAGGCTCCACACCGTCAGCACTAGGGCTCGATGTGGGGCTCAAACCCATGAACTGTGAGATCGTGACCTGAGCTGAAACCAAGAGTCAGTTGCTTAACTGACTGAGCCACCCAGGAGCCCCTCCTTTAGGACCTTATTACCAGGTACAGAGTTAACATCTGCAGAGTGGGATTAGTATCACTGGCCAGTTTTGTAGGCTGATCTTGAGGACCCCTTCCCTGGGACATCTCCCGAAGTCAGTCAATTCCCAAATGCCATCCTGGGGGCAACAGAGATCAGGGCCAAGCCTTGTCCAAACACGGCTGAGTTACCTAAAGCGACCATTTAAATTCGATGATCAATCTGAGATTACGAGATGGGACTAGAATTTACTTTGTTTTTTTCCCTGCTTCCAGCAGTGTGGAGTCTTGGGAGGAACAGAGACGTCGGAGACCTCATAAAGAGCGGTTTTAGAACAAACGTTCTCCACGTAGCCGAGGATTGTGTTAGCAATTTTATGACCCACGATGCGAGCACTTAAATAACTATCACACAAGGTAGAAAATGATAAACATAGAGTACATAAGTGCTGTGGGAATTTGGAGGAATTATTTCAGCTAATACAGGAAAGGCTTTGTGGAGAAGTTTGAGCTGGAGCTGTTTGTCTCTCCAACACCTGATTTTGAAAAAATTTCAAGCATACAGAAAGGTAGAAAGAACCATAAAATGAACACCCATATACCCTTCAATGAGAGTCAACCTTTAACAATAGTTTGGTGTATTTATTTTCTCTCTCTGTATAAAAATACATGCATATGCAGGGGCATCTGGGTGGCTCAGCTGGTTAAGCATCCGACTTCAGCTCAGATCATGAGCTCACGGTTTGTGAGTTCGAGCCCCCTGTCGGGCTCTGTGCCGACAGCTCAGAGCCTGGAGCCTGCTTTGGATTCTGTGGCTCCCTCTCTCTCTGCCCCTCCGCCACTCTCTCTCTCAAAATATAAACATTAAAAAATACTGTAAAAAATACATGCATATGGATACGTGTATATATAATATACCTATTATATTTTTGAGAACCATCTGAGAGTAAGTTACAGATATCATGACACTTCATTCCTAAGGATTTCAGGGTGCATCTCTTTAAGAATAAAGGCCAACATAACCACAACATTCTATCATGGCAGAAAATGAGGAATTGTGGCTGAGCTGGGGATTGGAGGAAAGGTGGGGTTTGGGCTTTTGCTTTTTAAGGTTTATTTATTTTTGAGAGAGGGAGGGGATCAGAAGCAGGCTGTGCGCCGACAGCAGAGAGCCCGATGCGGGGCTTGATCTCGTGAGCCATGGGATCATGACCTGAGCCAAAGTCGAACGAGCTTAACTAACTGAGCCACCCAGCCATGCCAGGGTTGGGGTTTTTGACGACCGGTGACAGGGCTCCTCAGACACAAGTCACAGAGTCAGTCCAAACCCAGATGTAGTGACTTATTTTAACCCTTTTGTTTGACTGGGAAACTGCCCCCAGGCCAGAGAGCCACCACAAAGTCAGATCGGAAAGAGCTGGGACCAGAAGCCGCATTTCCTGATCCCTCTTGCATTGGCCACACTCCTCTTCCTGGCAGGGCGCTGAATATAGAGGACAGCACTCTCGCTTTCTACATAGGGGTACCTTTAAATCAGCCTCCGTTAAAAAAGCCTTTTGGATGGCACCTTTCTGCGTGGGTTTCCGAGGCGTTGCCAAAATCTGAATCCTGCCAGCTCTCTGGAAGATCAAGGTTTAAACAGGTGGAGACAGAAACGAGGATGCGGAGCTGCACACGAAGTCCTGGAAGGAGCCAGGGCTAAGGTCCTGGAATCCCAGGGGAAAAGCAATGCTGTGGCTTGTGTTTGCCCCACCACCTTGACGGCCTGAGGGCCCCTTCTGTTTCTTTTGCTTCTCACAGCAGACGCCGGGAGATTGCTGGGCTGTGTATCAGGACACTTGAGCGCTGTCTTGCTTCCCCTTCTGATGATCAGTGTAACCTCAGCCAGTGGTTTGCCCCTCAGGGAAGGCTTGCCTATGTCTGGAGACATTTCTGATCTTCACGACCACGGGGGTGCTCGTGGCATACAGTAGGAGGAGCCCAGGGATGCCCTTGAACATCTTGCGAAGTACAGGACAGCCCCCAGCAACAGGGGATTACCCAGGCCCAACCGTCAGTAGCGCTGAGGTTAAGGCCCTCTGTTGTTGACAAATCGCTCGTTTTCTTCAGGCCTTAATACCTTCGCTTGGGAACGGGGACATTTGGGCTAGCTCCGTGGCTCTTGATCTTGAAAGTGTTTAAGAATTCCCCGAAATGCTGGTAAAATAAGGCAGTTTTCTGGCCCCCATCTTTAGGGATTCCATCGTTGGTCCACAGAGCACAACTTGAGAAATGCTGTGCCGGCTAGTTTCTACGATGTTTTCCCCATTTTCCAACTCTGAAAATATGGAGGACCGACAGATGTACTCAGCATGCCTGCCAGAGCACAGGAGAAACAGGGAAATGGGAAATGTTGATCTTCCTGAAAATCTCCTCACCCGTGCATACCCCCCCACGCCCACAGGCCGCACAGAGCGGGGTCACGTGCCTGTGGTGAGACCGGAGGCCTGCTCCTTTCCGTCTTCCTCGGAAGCCTGTGAGCCTCCCAAAACCGGGGGTGGGTAGTTCTGTCGACATGTGGCGAGGCCGGCTTGTTCTGGAACAGCTGAAGTGACAGAACAGCAGGAGACAACACACACACACACACACACACACACACACACACACACACTTTACAGTCAGGCGTTGACTCTCCCACCATCTTGTTTTTAGAGGCTCTTTGTAGCACCAGCTGGCATTTTCACGTTTGCAGGAACTCGCGTAGAGTGCCGCCAGGGAAGGTGGAGACGCTCATCCACCGTCATTATTGCTTACCCCCTCCTGTGAGGACTAGGAGTGACCCCAGAAGGGCAGAGACAGGGGAAGTAAGAGACCACCAGATGCCAACACCTCTGCACGTGGCCTGTCCCCAAACACCTCCGTCTGCACGTTCTTGGGCTTGTTGTGCTTGGAATTTTTGTACTTCCACGGGAGTGGGACGCCATGCTTATTGATTTCATCCTTTCTTGAGAATCCAAACTTCTCCCCTGACGTGAGTATCTTCTAAGATAGGAAGTTTTGTTTTTGTTTTTTTTCCCAGAGGTTTTCAAATATACGTGCACGTCTCTTTCTAGGGCCTCACATCAGAACTACCGATTTAGAATTTCTGGGAGTTAAGGTCTAGGGTGGTTTGGCTTGGTTGGCCAACAATTTCACTGGTGGGATCACTATTCTTTCTTTCGGTTAAGATCTTTTCTCCAGAAGGCTTCAGTTCAAATGCAAACCAGTTACCTGGAACAGTGACACAGTGAGTCTTACATCGCCAGTGTGTGGGAGTCGGTAGGTATCAGATTATGTCTTGGGAGAAAGAAACCCGAAAATAGCTAAGAATGGTTGGGAAGATGCATTTGGGAGGAATCTATCCACCCTACCCAAAGCATGGTATTGAGACAGAGTCTGGGTAGGTTCTTCAATGGGAGGTTCAAGGTCATTCTTTTAGCGCCCTTGGTACTGAGAACACAGGAAATGGATTTTGGAAAAGCTAAGGTAAATACTGAAGGGGTTGAGTAGAGGGAGGGACCAAAGGTGAATTTCTTTTATTTCACTGAAGTAAATTGATGGTAAAGACATTACTATGTGTCTTAAAGGGATTTAACACAAAAATTATAATTATATTGACAGTTTATTCGATGCATTTAGAAAAAGAAATGGAAATTACAGTCTTTAATATGGTTTTGCCCTTAAAAGGATAATAGCATGCTTTACATGTTTTCTCACTGGAATGATCATCCTCTTTGCAAATAAGTGTGTGTTCACAATAGCTGTGGCACACTTTCTAGCTGAAACAGTACCTGCTGGGTCTTTGTTATTTTCTTTCTAATCATTTAGAATCTTAAAAAATTTTTTTTTAAATGTTTATTTATTTTTGAGAGAGAGAGAAAGACAGCATCAGCAGGGAAGGAGCAGAGAGAAAGGGAGACACAGAACCCAAAGCAGGCTTCAGGCTCTGAGCCATCAGCACAGAGCCCAAGATGGGTCTCAAACCCACAAACTGTGAGATCATGACCTCAGCTGAAGTCGGACGCTTAAGCGACTGAGCCACACAGGTGCCCCAAAAGTTTTATTTATTTATTTATTTATTTATTTAGAGACAGAGACAGTACGAGTGGGGAGGGGCAGAGAGAGGGAGACAGAATCCCAAGCATGCTCTGCACTGTCAGCACAGGGCCAGACATGGGGCTCGAACTCACGAACTGTGAGATTGTGACCCAGGCCCGAATCAAGAATTGGACGATTAACCGACTATGCTACCCAGGCACCCTAGAATCTTTTATTTAAAAAAAAAAATTTTTTTTAAACGTTTATTTATTTTTGAGACAGAGAGAGACAGAGCATGAACGGGGGAGGGTCAGAGAGAGGGAGACACAGAATCTGAAACAGGCTCCAGGCTCTGAGCCGTCAGCACAGAGCCCGACGCGGGGCTCGAACTCACAGACCGCGAGATCATGACCTGAGCCTAAGTCGGCCGCTTAACCGACTGAGCCACCCAGGCGCCCCCACCCTAGAATCTTTTAATAGACAGTTCATCTCTTTCCTTTTCTAGGTTCCCTGGCACTTTGCTTATATCTCTATAGTAGCATTTACCATGTTTTATTGTAATTTATCTACTGTGCATTTGGCTCATTGTGCAATGAGAAGCACGATGGGTCCCATTCACTTTTGTATACCCACTGGCGGGCATGGAAGAAGCACTCAGTAAATGTATCAGATGAAAAAAGATGAACATATTTTCTTTCCATCATAATCCAAATCTTGCTTTCGGAGGCTCTCACTGACAATAAACTTATTCGAAATATAGCTAAAAATATTTTCTGCTCGTATAGGAAGGTAATACTATTGATCTGCTGTTGCTATGAAATAACAACATGGGGTGGGTGGCTTACCAGGAGCAGTGATGGAGCAGGAGAGGTCAAACCCCACATCTCACCCAGGTTTATTGCAGTCAAACATATTTCAGGCCAGTACCTTGCACTGTTTTTACTGGTACTAGATCTTTAATTTTCATTCATCACTTTATTTTTGAATACAAAGACCAAATGTGTTTTGAAAAAACACTTACAGACATTTGTAAGTTAGGGTTCTTTGGTTATAGGTATCAGAAACCACCAAGAGCTAATTTAACCAAGAAAAGAAAATTTATTGAAAGGATATGAGGAAGTTTCCTGAATGGACAAGAGGCCATAGAATCAGTTTAGAAACAGAACAAGAAGAAGGGCAACTGTAGGCATTAATGCAGGTGGAAATTGATTGCTTACTTCCGGTGCCACTATAGGATTGAATGAAATCTGACAGTTTTCTGTCCCTGCGTAACTCAGCTGAAATGTCTTATTGGCTCATCTTGGGATGCATGCAAAGTTCTTGGCTTATATTGCTCTGGCGAACGAAAGGATTTGACCAAGGAACCTCCATTAATTTCTCATCAAGATACACACATGAAGAAGAAGTGATTTTCCAAAAGGGAATTGGGGGCACTAGTGGAGGGTGGGAATAAATGCTGGTAGAGGAAAAACAAAACAAAACAATTAGTTAAACCACAATCATACCACCACATGAAAGTAGCCGTTGGTGTTTTATGTTTCCTTTTTAGACTTTAATCATAATGGTAAGATTAGGATCTTATTATATATAGTTTTATGCTTCACTTTTTCCCGCCATTAACCATATTTCCAAAGCAGCTTTTCTAATACTGGCATCAAATTTCATCTTTTGGCTATCCCATAATATATTGAACTACCCTCTAGAAAGACATTTTGGCTGTTTTCAGCCTTCTACTGTTACAACACAATGATAGAGTGACATCGTGGAACGATGTGGGCTTTGACGTCCAGGAGAATTGTATTTAAATTCCAGCTTTGCCATCTCCTAGTCAGGTACTTTTAGGTAAACTGTCTAACCTCCGAGTCTCCATTTCCTTATTATAAAGTCGGGGAACTGAGGGGCACCTGGGTGGCTCAGTCGGTTGAGCGTCCGACTTCAGCCCAGGTCACGATCTCGTGTTCCATGAGTTCGAGCCCCGCGTCGGGCTCTGTGCTGAAAGCTCGGAGCCCGGAGCCTGTTTCAGATTCTGTGTCTCCCTCTCTCTCTGACCCTGCCCTGTTCATGCTCTGTCTCTCTCTGTCTCAAAAATAAATAAACATTAAAAAAAATTTTTTTTAAATAAAAAAAATAAAGTCGGGGAACTGAGAAGTACCTTGCAAATTCAAACACGCCGAGTTTGAAGGGATTGTGGGCTACACAACTATATATGGGGTGGGGGGAGGAGAGCTACAGACTGGAGGTGTAGATTTTTAAAAAATCTGTTCTTGGGGGAGGGGTATTTGAAGTCTTAGGAGGAGATGAAATCAGCCAGGAGGAGGGGGTAAAGAATGAGGAAGGCAGGGAGCCACGGATTCAAAGTGACTGAGGCACATTTGTATTTAGGGGGAAGGGGTGGGAAAGTGCAAAAGCCACATGATGGAGAACAGATGGTGGAATGATGAAATAGGAGGCATGAAAATAGCGTGCAGGAGCCAAGGGAATTGTTTCAAGAAGAGAACAGAGAGGCAACGGCCAGAGAGTTCCAGCAGAAAGGAGAGACGGTTGGGGGGTCAAGAGTGGAAGAAGAGGAGACACCGTCAGATGTGAATGTGAGGTGCACTAAGGCAAGGCCTGGTTTGGCAAGAAGGAGCTGGCCCACTCTGCATGGAGTGTAGGGTCAGAAGCTAGAGAGGGATATGCAATAATTGTAGCATATAACAAAAGTTTGTATCAACAAGAAAGAGGAAAGATGGAGAAAAACTACAGGAGATCAAGGGAGGACTTTTAAAGTTTATTTATTTATTTCGATAGAGAGAGAGAAAGGGAGCATGCGCAAGTTGGGGAGGGGCAGAGAGACGGAGAGAGAATCCCAAGCAGGCGCCGCATTGCCAGCACAGAGCCCGATGCAGGGCTCGAACCCACGAACCGTGAGCTCGTGACCTGAGCTGAAGTCAGAGCCCAAGTCGGACCTGAGACTGACTGAACCACCCGGGTGCCCCTCTTTTTAAATGATATAAGAGACTTCAAGGTTCGATGCCGATGGGAAGAAGACAACAAGAGGGAGAGGTGTCAGGCACAGGAAAGAAGGGGAATTGGCTTGTTTATGTATTCCCTTCATTCATTTATTTAGTCACCAGACTAGAATAGAGAGTCTGTTCTGCACTGAGATCTGTTCTACGCCCTGTGGGTACAGCAATGATCAAGGCAGTGTAGGCTGCTGCTTTCACTGGGGGTGTATTCTTCTAGGACAAAACAGACAGGTAATCGTGATGACAACACAATAGCAACACCATGGAAGTGACTCAGAGAGAAAATAGTGGAGAGTAAAAAAAATGTATGCAGAGCATCAAAATAGATGTGGTGTTTTGTAATGAATGGCTGCTTTAGATCAGTTGTTCAGAGGTGGGCTAAATGGGTGATATTTAATCTGAAGTCCATGTGACAAGAAGGAGACCAGTATACAGAGATCAGCAGGAAGGGATTCCAAGCAGCTGGAAGGGATAATCCGGTGGCTCCCAGAAGAGCTTTGCATGTCCAGGGAATGAGAAGGGGGAATAAGGGGCAGAGATGGAAATGTGATCAGAAAGGAAGGCACAGCCCAGATTTTGAAGTCCACGGTTTTATTCTAAGTGGGATTAGAAGCCACTAGAGGGGAGTAATACGATTATATTCACGTCTCAAAAGGATCATTCTGGATGTGGTGGGGATATAATTAAGGGGGAGGAACAGAGGATGGGAGCCAGTTAAGAAGTTATTGCTGTAGGGGCATCTGGGTAGCTCAGTCGGTTAAGCTTCTGACTTCAGCTTAGGTCAGGACAGCATGGTTCATGGGTGTGAGCCCCACATTGGGCTCTCTGCTGTCAGCACAGAGCCCACTTTGGATCCTCTGCCTCCCTCTCTCTGTCTGCACCTCACCCGTGCTGTCGCTTTGTCTTAAAAATAAATAAACATTAAAAAAAGAGAAGTTATTGCCATAGTCAAAATAAGAGGTGGTGTGGCTTGGACGACGGTGGAGATGACAAGAAATGGACGGAATGAGGCCATGTCTCAGAGTAGAGCCAAAGGACGTGCTGATGAATTGGATGTGGAGCAGGGGTGTATGAGGAAAAGGGGAATGAAAAAGGGATCATCGCTGGAGAACTTGACTGCCTGGTGGATGGTTTTCTTGAGATGGAGAAGATGGGGGGCTGTGTGCAGATCAAGTCAGTTATACTTCCACAGAGCTGAAATGGAAAATAAAAGGGTTCTGGACGCGATAAGACGATGATTGCTGGGCAAATGACTTGGAGGAGCATGTGTGCCCGTCTTACTTGGAGCTCTGTGGTTGCCGTCGTACCTCCAACGCTCCAGGTTACTGAAAGCAGGTCAAAACAACCTGCAGTATCCACTTTTTGGCTGCACTCACTGTTCTCTTTGCTCATGTGTCCATCCTCCTGCTCCCTGATTCCATACTCTGGCTTCGGACCCACCTGCCTGGTTCTGGAAAGTCATATATCCTTTTTCTGATTTATTAGTAAGCTCCCCATCTGCATTTCTGCTCTGTATACTTCCTTGATCTCAGGATTAACCTCATCTTCGAGATAGTCCATCAGACGTTACTGTGATTTCTTCACCTTGCTTACCATTCTACAGAACTGGACCAGACGGACCTTTGCCATCCGGCATCTCCTGTCCCCAAACCTGTGGGAAGAGAATTTGGCTTTTATAATCTGTTAAACTAGGTAAACTCGGCCAATAGTTTGTATATTCCCATTATTGTTATTCTTTAAAGAAATTTTTGCTTATTTATTTATTGTTGAGAAAGAGAGAAATCGAGAGCAGGGGAGCGGCAGAGAGAGAGAGAGGGAGAGAAGAGAGAGAATCCCAAGCAGGCTCCACACTGTCAGCGCAGAGTCGACTTGGGCTCGAACCCGTGATCAGTGAGATCATGACCTGAGCTGAAATCAGGAGTCGGACACGTAACTGACTGCACCCCCCAGGCACCCCTCCGTTATGACTCTTAAGGAAATTTTCCTCCGTGACAAGTACCAGTTTAAACCAATTCTTGTTGGGATTCTTACAAAACTGTCTGGACTCAGGTGTTAAATTAAACTGGTAGGCTGACACCACTGTATTCTAAGCCACCGTTTTCTGTTATTTGAACTGCTGAAAAATCTCCGAACCGGTGTTTCTTTGCCCACCCAACTCATTGTCCACCTTACTGCTAGGGTAATTTCTAGAACATAAACTTGATCCTAGCAGTCCCCTGCTTGCAAGGCTTTAGTGGCTCTCCATTCTCAATAGGATGAAGCCTGCCAATCCTCGACAGAGATATTAGGGATCGCCAAATGGCCCACGCGTGTCCCACATTTGTCAGCATCTCTTGCAGTTCGTTGGATCTTTGTGACTAGTTCTGGACAGCAGTGGATGACTGTGTCTCTTTCGGGCCAAAGTATTTGGCTCATCACCTCTCGTAGGGCCCCCGAAAGCCACATGTTGAAGCAGCAACATCAAGAGATGGTGGGATCCAGGGTGTCCGAATCACTCCATGGAGAACTGCCCTGGAGTGTCATCTGAACCGCACTGGAAATTACTGGACAGGGAGATAAATCTTTGTTGGCTACGCCACCGAGCTGGAGGGTTCTGTATCTGCACAGCCTAGCCCAGCGGCTTGGTGCCCATGCAGGCTCTAACACTGGCCCATCTCTCCACCCTGCCCTACTCACCGGGCAGGCAGGACACCTTTTCGCTTCCTCCACGGCACCATGCTTCCTCCTGCCTTTGGTTACTTCCCACTTGCCAGGTAATGTCTGCCTCTTTCTCTTCCTTCTTCCAACGCGTAAACTTTGGTTAAATCTTACTCATCCTTCAGGACACTAGCCAACCGCCACTTCCTCAGGGAAGCCCCCATCGCTTCCCTTCTTCTTGGTCATTACACGTCATCTCAATTACTTGTATTCAAACAAATCTGCCAGCACCACCAGACTATAAACTTTGTCTTCGCTGGCCCCTACACAGCGTCTGGCATTTTGTGAGGCTCAGGAAATAGATGTGGAATGATGGAATGATTGATTGAAAGAATTATTAGCAGGAGATAAACAAAGGTGAAGGAGATGGAGACACCAACAACAAAAAAAAAGAGGAGAGAGAGAGAAAGAGATGTTGTAACACACGGGATTCGGCTTGTGCAAAAACAGGCTTTGGACCCAGGGGACGTCCTAAGTAGCCATGTGAACTACTGATTCTAACTGAAACTTCTCATCTGGCCTCTGTGATATCACCTGAATTATTTGAGTAAAAAGGAAATCTTTCCTCGTTAGGAATCCCTGGTACCCTTCTAATGCATGGGGGATAAGGTTCAAATACCTCCGCATGGTAGAGGAGTCAATTAAAGGCTGGCCCCTACTTTTCCTCGTCTCCCACCACCTCCTGCATCCGTCCCCATGCACACTCAGCTTCAGTCAAAGCAAATGCCTCATCCTTTCTGAACTGCGTGCGAAGCTCCCCCCTTGCCACCTAGTCAACTCTTGTATTTTAAGACTCCGCTTAAATGTCTCCTCCTCTGTAAAGACAGTTTTAAATCCCCTAGTCTCAGACACTCAGCACTTTGGACTTCAACAATGCTGTGTCTTTTTTTTTTTTTTAATTTTTTTTTTTCAACGTTTTTATTTTTATTTTTGGGACAGAGAGAGACAGAGCATGAACGGGGGAGGGGCAGAGAGAGAGGGAGACACAGAGGGAAACAGGCTCCAGGCTCTGAGCCATCAGCCCAGAGCCTGACGCGGGGCTCGAACTCACGGACCGTGAGATCGTGACCTGGCTGAAGTCGGACGTTTAACCGACTGCGCCACCCAGGCGCCCAACAATGCTGTGTCTTTATGTGGCATTTAAACAATGATGGTTTCTTTCTGTCTGGGTCACTCTCACTAAGAGGGGAGCTCCTCTGAGTAGGGGCTCTGTGTCCCCCACTCCTTTTGTATTTGCCATGATAGCACCTCTCCAGAGGGGATGCCCTATGAATGCGTATTGAGTGAACGAACGAATGAATGAATGAACAGAACCAAAGCTGGAAATATTGTCATGGACGCAGTTTCTAGTTTCACTCTTTGTTTTGAAATATTCTCTTTTTAAAAGATTTTTTTTAACATTTATTTATTTTTGAGAGACAGAGCATGAGTGGGGGAGAAGCAGAGAGAGAGGGAGACACAGCCTGAAGCAGGATCCAGGCTCTGAGCTGTCAACACAGAGCCCGACACGGGGCTCGGGCTCACAGACCCAATCGTGAGATCATGACCTGAGCCGAAGTCGGACCCTTAACCGACTGAGCCAGCCAGGCACCTGTTTTAAAATATTTTCTTGAGTGAGTACATAGGGATGGGAGTGGAGGTTGATTGGAGGGAGCTTCTTTTACAAGTCTATTTTCCACTTTCACGTTTTCTCTTGGGGCTAACTAGATTTTAAAGTGCAATGTAATATGGATGACGTGTTTCGGACTCCGTGGTTATTTATGAATTTATGAATTGGTAGCAAAATCTTTATCCAGAATGTACATACCTTTGATTTTTATAATTTTTTTTAAAATTTACTTTGAAAGAGAGAGAGTGGGGAGGAGCAAAGAGAGAGGGAGAGAGAGAGAATCCCAAGCAGGCTTTGTGCTATCAGTGCAGATCCCAAGGCAGGGCTCGAACCCAGGAACCATGAGATCGTGACCTGAGCCTAAATGAAGAGTAAGACACTTAAACAACTCAGCCACCCGGGCACCCATACCTTTGATTTTTGACAAATGAAAAATAGCGTTTCCTAATTATCTCACAATTAATGTTCTGCAGATACTGAAAATTCTGAGCTTTTCTTTGGAAAGTTTCTCTCCTATGTGGCAGACTTAACATTTTTTCTGTGTTGGGAGTGGAGGGAGTTTGATTTACTTTCTCTTTTCTTCTGATTTTAAGTGTTTTTTGAATTGCTGTTTTAATTTTTTTTTTTTTTTTTTTTTTTTTAATAATCATTCAGCCCTGGAGCCCTGGAAAATCCCATTTCCCCTTTCCCGTCGAGGATATTGTTGTGGAAAGGTTATTAAGTCTTGACAACTCTCCAAGATTGTGTCACTGGCCCCAGATACTAGACCAATAAAAAAAAATCCACGTATCCCCGTGGACTGACTAGTTAAGAAACTGTTGAAATGCTTCCCTAAACGCCCAGCGCTGGGTCTGGTCTGATCGTATCTCAGAGCCCTTCCGACTGACGGGTGAACGCCTTCTCCCACTCCTCCGCACCCTGCAGGGGCTGGGAAGGGTTTGAAAAGTAGCCGCTCGAGCAGTAGAGCAGACTGTCTAGGAGTAACTAATGCTTCAAGGCCCACCGCGTACAGCTCAGGATCTCCAGTTAAGGGAAGAGGCCTGAGGAGCTTTGAGAGATTTCTCCTCCTTTCTGATTCGTCCAGGCTTTCAGCAGGATCACAACGAAATAGACATAAAGATGTCAGTAGGCGTGGGGGTGGCTGGGTTCGGTGACGTGGGGTCCGGAGCTGTCAAAGCTGACATGTAGCGCTTCAACCTGGCTAAAAGATTCCTCGCGTCGTCTCCGGGACTGTCAAGAACAATGTGCGTGCGTGTGTGTGTGTGTGTGTGTGCGTGTACACGTGTTTTTGTGGATAGGCACCCTCATCCTGCGGGGACAAGTGTGTTTTGGCTCACAGGTATAAAGTCCTGTTTTCCTCTGTCAGGTGACCATGAGTTTTGTCGTACTCAGCAGGCCTTTTGTCTAATGCATTGACACCTTAATGAAAAACAAAAGGTACATTCATCAAAAGAGACAAGATTACTCGAATCATAAATGGAGAACATCAGGGAGGCTAGCAACAATAATAATAATAAATTGCGGCTATTGTCCACAGAAACTTGCTTTTCTAAGGTACTTTTGATAATTACCTGTCAATGTTTCAGTTTCAACACCCCCTCCTGGAATTGATGGAGTCTATTTATACCACATAAAATTCTTGTATTTGCCTCTTGAAGTGCATTCCATTCCCAGGCATGACTAGGGCGAGAGGTTGTTTTATTTTTCCAGAAGGGGAAAGTGGCCTTGTTGAGTCTGACACACGTAAGCGGTGCTTTCGGGTTGAAGGCAAGCCAAACAAGAGAGACAAATAAACATCGGCCTTAATGGGGAAGCAAAAGGAGGGAACTGTAGCTTGGATGGTTTGGGGGCGAGCTGGGTCCTGTGTCTAGTAGGGTGGCCCTCGCCTCTCTCTCTGAGGTTGTCCAGCTCAGGCGATGTCTAACTCGCTGTTTCTGGCAGGTGATGTGTAGAAGGCCTACGTGCAATATCTGTACGAGGTGCAACAGGGGAGATGGGAAGAATGGAGTCTCTAAAAATCTATGTTAGACATGTAAGAACTTCAGGGATTATAGTTTATCTTTCTTTAAAGAATGTCCTAATACGAGAGACTGAATTAAAAAAAAAAAACTACATGCATTTCAAGATAATGACTGTCCAATTGATTCAGTTCTTCTTTGTGGTCTTTCTTCGTAGACATAGAAGTGGGGAAACAGATGTCACAGGACCACGCAGCAGGGAACCCCCATAATTCCATCAGAGGAGGAAGCACCAAATCAGGAGATTTGCGTCCCGGCCGTGGTGGTGTTACCGTGTGAGTCCGGACAACTAGTTTGGCTGCTCTGGGCCTCAAATTCCTTCTTTGTTAAGTGAGAAAGTTCAGCCAGATCCTATCCAGCTTTCAGATTTATTTTTCAGGGGTGCCTGGGTGGCTCAGTTGGTTAAGCATCAGACTCTTGATTTCGGCTCGGGTCGCGATCTCATGGTTTGTGAGATCAAGGCCATGTCAGGCTGCACACTGACAGGGAGGAGCCTGCTTGGGATTCTCTCTCTCTCTCTCTCTCTCTCTCTCTGTCTCTCTCTGCCCCTCCCTCATGAGCAATCTCTCTCTCTCAAACATAAAGAAATAAACTTAAAAAAAAAATTATTTCTTTAAACTCTTAGTATCCTTCATTTTCCCCACAGTATCTGACATAAAACTGGGGATCAACCAGTGTTTATTAAATGAATAAACACACCATTGAGTGTTTCCCTTAGACGTCATGCACCTGTGCAGCTCTCTTGTTCAGTCCATTAGATGATGGACTTTCGGAATTACAAGGGTTCTCCAGTAAGGTTAGCACAGTTCACAAACGCTCATTTTGTGACTTCTTCTTATGTGTGGATGGCAGCCTCTCGGATGCACTCCAGTGACTGCCACCTCCTGGTACTCACGTCCTCATTAATCCCTTCCTCTTGAGTATGGACTGGACATACTGACTCACCACTAACAAGCAGAGAATAGCAGAAGTGATGGGTTGTCACTTCTGAGATTAGGTTGCTAAGATCTGTGATTCTGTTCTGTTCAGAGCCTTTGCTCTGGAAGAAGCCAGTGGCCATGTTGGGAGCTCCCTATAGAGAGGCCCACACAGCAGACAATGGATGTCTCCAGACAACATCCACAAGAGACCAGGGGCTGCCAATTGTCATCTGAATGAGCTTGGAAGTGGCTCCTCCCCTGGTCGAGCGTTAAGATGACTGCTGGCCTGGGGGACGCCTCAGTTGGAGCCTTAGGAGAGACTCTGAGTCCTGCCCAAAGTTGTGACTCAGAAACTGTGAGATAGTAAATGTTTGTTGTTGCAAACTAATGTTTTGCGGTAGTCTGCCACATGGTATATTAGGTGACCAATTATGTTACAAAAAGAATCTAAGTCCATCAGGTAACTTGAAATCCATATAATCTAAATAAAAGATACGACAAATATGCCAGTAACTATCATGCTCAGTTGTAATACTAACAAAACCAATTCCCATATAGAGCTTATAATGTGCCCCAAGCTGATATGTATGTATGTAAACACACATATATATTACATACATATGTACGTACATATTAACCCTCAGAACCACACCACGAAGTACATGGCACGGCTCTCCCCATTTTACAGAAGAAAAAGTGGATGCACAGAAACGTTAAGTAAATTGTCCAAGGTCACATAGCTCGTGAAGACAGTAAATGGTAGAACAAAAGTTGGAACCCAATGGTCCAGGTGGCTTGCTTGTTACCCCGGTGCTGTAGCATACCCCTTAATGGGACAAGGGGAGTATCACGAAATAATGAGAGATTCAAAGGTGTGATTACAACCAGTGTAAAGGATAAGAATGGGATTTTATGGAGGACGTGAATTGTGACATGGGAGGGATTAAACACAGTGAGCTAGAAGCATGAGACAAACAGTTCCCTGTTGCCATGGACTGAATGTTTGTGTTCGCCCCAAATCCATTTTGCATTTTGCCAATATTGTGCTAATTGTATGTAGTTATCGCTAAAATCGCCTCTGACATCCATTCATACCTTTGGTAATCCTTCCATTATTTACTTGTGCCAGCAAGGTGGACACATTATATGCTATTCAGTTCAACTTGACCCGGCACAGATGTGAGGTCAGGCTGCGAGGTGAGAGCAGGCAGCAGCTTCCCAGTTTCTAGCGGGGTGTGGGCTGCCTCCCGGAGAGGTTTCAAGGCTCCCGATCCGCAATCTGGAATCCCAGGAGTTCAACTCAGATGCACAGTCTCATTTTCAGAGGTGTTACATCTGCGTAATTATACAGCTGGGGACATTAGTAGCTCAGGTAAGTCAAATACGTTTGTACCTCTGCACAGATAAAAACTTGCTCCCTGTCCCCAGGCCCCCATCATCCTCTCACAACCATTCTGTGGGTTCTCTTTCTCAGGCCTCCTGCCTGTACTGCAACTCGTGTTCAGAAGTAACTGGCTCTGTAGCTGCTTCACTCTGTGCTACCTCTGTGTGGCTTCTCTGGGGACAGAAGGCTTAGCTATGGCAGTGGAGGAGGGCAGGAACCTCAGGAGAAGGGCAGGAACCTCAGCCTTAGGTGACCTGGGCTCCAATCCTGCTTCTGTACCGTTGGAAGCCAAGCAACAATCTCTCCTGTCTCACATCTCCCTGCCGTCTTCCCCACCTCCGATGTCTCTCCCCACACAGTGGACAGAGTATCCACTGAAAACAAGGAATTTGCTATGTTTCTAAATCTAAAACCAAGGTAAGAATATAGGTTAAATAAAGGAAGACACAAGTTCAAAAGTTTATGCAATGAAAAGTCTCTGTATTTGGTCAGCCCTCTGGTTTCCAAGGATCTCGTCTTATAAGCAACTGCATTTACCGTTTCATGGTAGATTTTTCAGACGTGTGTATCAGATGCATACATGTATATATACACGTATGTTTCAGGTATATACACACGTATTTTTTGATGAAATTTTTCTTCTGGACAAGAATGTTTTTAAATATGTAGGTTTGAGCATCACGTACACTAGAAACTCTCCATTAATCTTTAGAACATGTCCCAAATTAAAAAAAAAAAAAATTTAATGTTTATTTCTGACAGAGAGAGAGACAGAGCACAAGTGGGGGAGGGGCAGAGATAGAAGGAGACACAGAATCCGAAGCAGGCTCCAGGCTCTGAGCTGTCAGCACAGAGCCCGAAGCAGGGCTCGAACCCACAGACCGTGAGATCATGACCTGGGCCGAAGTTGGACGCTCAAAAGACTGAGCCACCCAGGCGCCCCTGGAACAGGTCCCAAATTTTTAACATGGCCTTCAAGCCCCGCATGACCTGGCCCATCTCTGACTGTACAACTTTGTCTCATGCCAATTTCCTCCTCATTTTCTGTTTTTCACCTGGGACTTAGATCCTCCAACATCTAAGCTAACACCCTAAAGTTCTTTACACGTGTTTCTATCTTTAATTAGAATAGCTTTCTGTCTGGAATTGAAATTGTGGTTACCTCCTGAACATTTATACCATCTGTGTTTAGTGGCCGTATGATTTGGGTGGAATGGACCCACCCTAAGGTCCAAGATTACGCAAGTCCCATTCTCCTTCCCAAAATGATTGGTTCCGGCGATCAGGACTTCAGTCATCCAGGAGGCATCTACTAGTTAAAAGGATTGATTTGCCATTGCCTAACCAGTATAAAGAAGGAACTCTTTCTTTCTGTGACTATGAACAAATAAACTGTCATTGTAGGCCCTGTCATGATAGAAACTGACTGAAACCAACCTATAAAATTTGGTAGGACAGTTAGACACTGAGAGAAACAAAAACCACAGTCTTGATCAAACTGTGCCTGAAGCTGTCATAATAAATACCTTGTACTGTTTTAAGCAGGTTTGCAGGGTTGTTTTTTTGTTTTTGTTTTTGTCTTGTTATTTTGTTTTGTTTCGTTTTGTTTTACTTGCAGACAACTTAAAGCGTCCTGATACACCCTTCTTTCCCCGAGCTGAGCTTCTTATATCTGGCTTACTCTTATCTAGTCCAAGCCTCTTAACTGTTACCTTTCAGAGAGGCTTTTTCCGACTTTCCCGGACGAGGCCGCATCTTCTTTTTATCTGTTTTCCTTGCATGGAGGCCTTTTCCTTCGGTACATTTGTCACAATTCTAATGAAAGATGATTTTAGAAAATCTCTTTCCCTCAGAGGACTAGAAATTCGGTGAAGTCAGGGCTCAATCTGTCTGGTTCACCGCTCTGTCCTCAGGTTCTGGCGTGTACTTCACAGTCATTACCCAATAATTATTTGTTGGATATAAAATTGAATGAATGATAGAATTTATAATAGATAAGTTGTTCATTCCCAGTGATTTTTATTTTTTATTTTTATTTTTTTCCCAATGATTTTTAAGTCAAAGTTAATGGTATTCCCCATAGACTGAACTATAGCTTCTTATCTGGTTAAACTCGAGCAAAACCTTCTGAGACCACAGGTTATTTTACTAGCTGTAAGCCAACTCCGTGGCTGCTTCTCTTGGGGAGGATGTGTGGATGTTAAGGGTCCCATTCCAGTGCAGGTCAGATTAGAAACCCAGATCTTTCACGTACTGGGTTTCTGGTCTTGGACAAGGTACCGAACCTCGTTAAGCCTCAGTTTATCTTTGACATGAGGATTATAACGGTACCTACGTGTCACGAGGATAAATGATGAAATGCAATCAATGCACTATTTCAAGAATACGTACTCGCAGACATTATTTTCTGTCACAGAGTAAATACTTATAAACGTGTTACATGATACATGGAGCTGCTTGCTAGTACTGTTATTATTTAGAGGCGGACGTCAATTTCTGGGACCGCGAATTGAGATTTCTCTGAACTCCGTCCACCCCAGCCCTTGTGAGGGGCTTTACTTATGAATGGTTTAGCAGACAGAGGATTGACCAGATGCCGATTTTGGTTTTTTTTCACTTCTGCTAGATTTAGATTCCTGTTTAACCCCGTGATTTCCAACAGCTATTGTTCTTCGAAAAAGAAAATGGATTTGAAGGGGTATTTATATTGATTTATTGTTGGTTGGCCGTTGAAATGTAAATAGGCCTCTATGCGCCACTCACTGGACAGGGCAGGGCTTTTTGTAATGGACAAAATAGTCTTGTTTCATTTTAATAACCTGCTTGTGGTCACACTGGTCACGGGATTCCTTAAACACAGCAGAATGCCTGCGATTGTCATTTGCATATCAATGAGCAGACCTCTCTCTCTCTCTCTCTCTCTCTCTCTCTCTCTCTCTTTCTCTCTCTCTGTTTCTCGGCTGTTGCAGTGCTCAGTGCGGTTGGCCATCTCTCTCACACAGACACGCGTGTGCTAAGCCTAGCCCCAGCTGCTGAAGAGTTACACGACTTATCTGTCGCCTGTTTGTAGAAGTTAGTTGCAAGGGTTAGAGCAGATCGCCCACCCCCAATATCTTCTAGACATAGACACATCTCTTCCTTTATGGAAGCTATCCCTGTAAATAATCATTCTGGGTTTTCAAAGTTGGATGCAGTAGATGAGGGAGGCTTAAATGGGAATGGCAAAGGGAGTAATAGCATTGGTACACAGGAAACTGACTCTATAATTCAGACGAAAAAATCCCCAACCTCGTTTCCTTTGTTTATCATCCCCTTCCCTCTTATGCATTTTCCCAGAGTTGGAAAGAGCCCCTAAGTTTTATTGATTTGGAAACACACAGGCATTTTAATCTCTTGCCCAAGGGCCACTGCGGGGGTTGAGGTTGGACACAGTTCTGGTTCTCGATTGATGCCCAGGGCGGCCTGGGAAGTGAACACGGCTAACTCAGTGTCCGTGTCTCGCCCTATGCTACAAACCCTAACATAATGCTTCTCAAAAGCTTTTTAGGTGACCTTAATCGCCACCGCAGTATTAAACAAGCTTCACCAGAGAGCCACGGTTTCAGCACGGATTTATCAGACCAGTTCAGAAGGAACGTAGAGCTGAGGGTCCAGTGTCTCTGTAACCTTTCTTACGAGCTGCGGCTGTACTCCACACTGTGCAAGAATCAAGTACAGCCCATATCCATGTGTTAGTAGATTTTGTTTTTATTAAAAAAAATTTTTTTTTAATGTTTTTATTTTATTTTGAGAGACAGAGAGACAGAGCATGAGCAGAGGAGGGGCAGAGAGAGAGGGAGACACAGAATCGGAAGCAGGCTCCAGGCTCCGAGCTGTCAGCACAGAGCCCGACGCAGGGCTCGAACTCACGGACCGCGAGATCATGACCTGAGCCGAAGTCAGATGCTTAACCCTCTGAGCCCCCCCAGGCGCCCCAGAAGATTTTGTTTTTAATTGAAAATTGGTTATCGATATCGTGCTGATCCCTAGAAAAACGTGAGGAACACACACACCTACAGGAAATAACAATAATCATACTTTTTCTCTGCTTGACCCTGTTCCAGACTCTGACTGGGGATGAATTCATCTAACTCCTTTCCTCAGCAGCACGAGACATATACTGCTATTATCCATTTCTGATGTTGAGCAACTGGGGCAGGGAGAGGGCCAGGACTCTGCCCATTTAGTGAGGAATAGAAGTGTAAATGCACGGCTCTCTTTCATGCACATGTACACATACCCACTGGACGGGGCAGTTGCCAAGGCCATTTGCCAGCTCCCTTATCACTGATATTTGTAGAAGCGGTAATGGTAGGAAGCAGATTGCCCACTCCCAATATCTTACCCTAGAGATAGTAGAGGATAGAGATATTATTGATAATAATAACTAACATGAATTGAGGGCTTCCTAGGCCAGGTGGGCCATTCTTTTAAGGACTTTATGGGTATTATTTAACCCTCCCAACGGCACATAGAACGGGTTATTATGCTCATATCACAGCACCAGAAGTTACATACTTCGTCCTAAGTCCTACCTCTAGGAAGCAGGAGAGCAGGGCTTTGAACTCCTGAACTCATGTGAGAATCACTAATTGGTAGCTCATCTTGATAGGAAGACTGCTCAGCCAAGTCTCTGGGAAAATGGTGTGGGCCTCGGTGCTGTGCTGGCTGTATGGACCCTGGACTTACCTTCTGGGTTTCCTCTCCCTCTAGCAAACCTCAGCACCCTTCCAGGCCCTCAGTCGCATGCCCCGTTGCTTTGACTGCACACTTTCCTCTCCGGTGTCCCGTTTCTTTTCTTTTCCTTTCCTTCCTTTTCCTTTCCTTCCTTTTCTTTTCTTTTCTCTTCTTTCTTTCTTTCTTTCTTTCTTTCTTTCTTTCTTTCTTTCTTTCTTCTTTCTTTCTTTCTGTCTTTTTTCTTAGAGAGACAGACAGACAGGGTAGGACAGAGAGAGAGGGAGAGAGAAAATCTCAAATAGGCTCCATGAACAGCACGGAGCCCAACAAGGGGCATGACCTGAGCCAAAATCTAGAGTCGGACGCTCAGGCCACTGAGCCACCCAGGCGCCCCTCCAATGTCCCACGTCTTTAAGCTCAAGTTCAGGCTGGTTATTAGCAGATGGTCAATCCGAGGACCGACTTCACAGCCACATACAGTGGGAGTAAATGAGTTAATATGTTCCAGATACTTTTATATTTTTGGCATAGACCCTAACCAATATAATCCCAGCTTATTATCCTTCTTGGGTAACAATCATTCTTTTATTCATTCAATAAGCATTGAGTGGCTATGATGGCCTGGGCACCGTGCTAGGCCTACGTTTGTATCTGTGACAGGGGCATTTTGGAAATGCAATGACCCATTCATCGGAATGACTTTAATGGTGGGAGCGTTAAGCACCTTGGCAGGCAGGCTTTTTGGCTCCTCTGAAGTCACATTAACTCAATGGCCATTGACTCTGCTTATCTGAAGGGCTGGTCTCACTGGCTCCACATTTGAAAAAAGTGACAGAGTTTGATTCCATTATGAAAAAAAAAGAAAAAGAAAAAGAAAAAGAAAACGCCTTGTCTGGGGTTAGATGAATTCTTGCAGGTCTAGAGGGTGCCGTTTTCTGACCTGGAACATTCAATAATATGAAATACAGCTTAACGGACATGAAATTCGGCTTCAAAAGAGAAGTTTGCATTAGTTCCCATGATGGGATTGGGATAATGTCTCTGTAATTTCCTCCCTTTTTTTGGTTTGTTTGCTTAAATAACTGGGTTCTCTTTTGAGAATGGCATTTCTAGACCATTATAGAGACTGCTTCCTTGATGAGATCTTACTGCTGCTGTGATATCTTAGCATCATTACTGTTAGCTTTTTTCTACTAAAACTGTTTTATTTTTCTTATTTTTATTTTTTTTATTTCATACACGATGGCCATCATCTGTAAGCACTTTGTTGGGGGCCCTCCCCGACTCTAGAACAGCCAATTTATGGTGACACGAGCAAGCCAGGGGACCCAGATTTCAAACGGGCAGGATTTTTAGATCTAATGAAGACTCTGTCAGAACTGATTTGGATCTAGATAATGAGGGTCTGATTGAATTTGCCATCCTCATAGCGTCAAGAGGTCTTTGGGGCCAGAAAACGATTCCCTTTATTTTTCTGCACAGAAACAAGGGTGAGGGGGAGCCGTCACAGCATTTGTGTGTCACACATTGTCAGGAGTCACGGGCTTAGTGGATGTCTTGCTAGGTCATCTTAGATAGGCTGGTTAATCTTTCTGTGTTTTCGTTTCTCCATCTGTGAAGGCGTGATAACACATGCTGGGCTTCTAAGAAAAGTGCTATTAGGAAGGTTAGGGGAGGTGCGCCACACGAGAGGCTTTTGCAAAAACCTTGGTATTATTTGCTAGAGAGATTGTGATCTGGAGGCGGATAGCAACTTGAACGGGAGGGAGTTTGAGCCAAAGTCCTTGCCAGAGAAATATCAGACCTGAAGGAAGGGAGGGTGTGATGCATTTGGAGGTGACCTCTGGCATGGGTGACGCTGGAGTTTCTCCATGGGAAAAACTGAAATCGCGAGAATATCATTAGAAAGTCCAAATGAGCTAACCACAATTTCAAAATTTCTTTTTAATGTTCATTTATTTTTGAGAGACAGTGAGAGAGAGCAAGAGCAGGGGAGGGGCAAAGGGAGAGGGAGACACAGAATCCGAAGCAGCTCCAGGCTCTGAGCTGTCTGTCAGCACATAACCCGACATGGGGCTCGAACTCACGAATTGAGCAGAAGTCAGACACTTAACCGCTAAACCCACTGAGCCACCCGGGCGCCCCACCCACGACTTTAAAAAAGGCAAATCCTTATGTGCTCAGCTCCAGATCATAAATGACCAATAATACCTTGGTAGTTTTGTTCTGACGCTTCAGGGGGACTTGGGTGCCGAAAACAGTGCTGTTCCTGCTTTGTACACATGACTCACTCCCATCGGCAAGAGTATTGCTCGTCCTTGAAAACGCGGAGGTCGGCGCCTCTGACTTTGTTGTCCTCTGCGATGATCTAGCTTGCCCTACATCTCGCAGACCAGATACACTTTTATAAACACACACAGACCCGATCAACATTTATTTTTGGACCATTAAAGCTGTTTTAGTAAACACCTCAGTAAGACCCCTGGATGAAAATACATCTGAACTCGGAACAGTTTTGCTTCCACACCTTCCAATTCCTGTATTTTGAAACACTGGTTTGAACCTCTTCACATAGGAGCCAACTCAGTGGAACCCCTTCTTTGCCTCTGCCTTCTCGCTCACTTTCTTGCCCTTCTCCCCCCCTCCTCCACTCTACTGAAACTGCAAGACGGAGTCCTGTTGCTTTCCTCTGGGTGAATTTCCCATTGGCAGGCCCCCAACTCTCAGATCATCCTAATTCCCCAAAGGGAATCACCAGATGCCCAGTCTGTGACCGACTTGCGGTGTGCAGGTCCTCTGTAGGCTCTGCCGCGGGCTTGCCCACGTGTCCTTTGCAAAAATGTAAACAAGAGACAAGGGACTCTGCCCCAGAGTGACAGGCAGGTCTTTGTCAGTCACAAACCCAGACAAAGGCAGGAAGTGTTGCTGCTTCCCCACACAGCTGCTGCTTCTTAGGAGGTGGACTCCCTCGCCGAGCAGTTCCAGGGCCTTGAGCTTAGGGGCTTCTACTGGGTAAAACGCCACCTTCTAAGAGCTTGGCAATTTGTCAATGTGTGTTACTCCACACTTCAAAAATTCTCAGCAACTTCATATCCTGCAGCATCATGGGGAAATAGTTATGTGATTAAACTTTAAAGCAACACAGGGGCGCCTGGGTGGCGCAGTCGGTTAAGCGTCCGACTTCAGCCAGGTCACGATCTCGCGGTCCGTGAGTTCGAGCCCCGCGTCAGGCTCTGGGCTGATGGCTCGGAGCCTGGAGCCTGTTTCCGATTCTGTGTCTCCCTCTCTCTCTGCCCCTCCCCCGTTCATGCTCTGTCTCTCGCTGTCCCAAAAATAAATAAACGTTGAAAACAAAAAAAAAAAATTAAAAAAACTTTAAAGCAACAGTTACATTCACTGGGTGTTGTTTGTGACAGCCCAAACCTGGCAGGGACCTAAATATCCAACAAGAAGGATTTGGTTAAATAAATCAGAGTATCTATTTGTATGTCTTTTTCTTTGCCAGATATATCTATTTCCACCATTTAAAATGAGGGTATTAAACAGTAATTTTTTTTTTTTCATTTTAGATTGTAGATATCCTGGAGAGCTGGATGGAGGTTATCAGCCATCTCCCCAGAAAAACGCTTATATGACTCAACGTTTTCATAAAATATCAGGGGATTTCAACATAAACCTGTCTACCGTGCCAAGGTTAAGGACACCTCATAATAATAAATGGCAGAAATGATATTGAACAATTCTGATATAGGGGAGGGTGAAAGAAAGTAGCAGGTTATAAAAGACTAAAATATTTTTTTTGTTTTAAAGATTTTGTTTTGTTTTGTTTGGGAAGGACAATGTGTTTCTTGACTCACTTAAGATGCCTGGGTCTGAAAATTAAACGGACGTAGACAGATTATCAGGAAAAAAAAGCACACCCGTTTATCGAATGTAAGTTTTACATGGAGCGAGAGACTATTCTGAAGGAAATGATGATCCAAAGAGACCATCAGACCTAAGTATTTTATGCTAAGTTTGACGAAGGGTGCACAGTAGTGGAGTCATAGGAGAAGGTGAGGAGAACAAGGTAAGTGTAGTGACCTGGGGAAAACTTAGTGAGGCTTGCTTGTTCGGACTCTTCTTGGTGTCCCTTTGTCCCCCGAAATAAGGATGCACCTTTCTTCCGGGTGTAGGGAGGGTGCCTCTCACATGAAGATTTTATGGCCTGTTTCAGGGGAAAAAAAAAAAGGGTAAAGGGGAAAAGGCCAGAGTGACCTTCTGCTTCTGCTGTTTTTCTCAAACTTCTTCAGCTTAAAATATTCATGTTTTAGGGTAGCGTGTTCAGGTCCCCTTCATAGATAATTGAACATTAAGACGCTGATAGCTTCTCCGGGGGATGATGTTATTATCTCCCTGTGCTTGTTTGTATATTCTAACTTTTCTTTTTCAAGTTTATTTATGTTGAGAGAGAAAAGGAGAGAGAGAAGGCGAGCGTGAGCAGACGAGGGGCACAGAGAGACAGAAAGAATCCCAAGTAGGAGCCATGTGGTCAGCATGGAGCCCAACATAGGGCTCGATCCCAGGAACTGCAAGATCATGACCTGAGCCAAGATCAAGAGTCAGGCGCTCAACCAACTGAGCCAACCAGGTGCCTCCGGATCTTCTAACTTTTCTAGAACTATACACAAATTGCTTCTATAAGAAGAAATGTGCCGTCCAAGTTGGTTTGAATTAAAAAAAAAAAAAAAAAAGCTGTCATTAGTTTTGGCAAGTGCGTTGGAGACCTGAGGACAGATGATGGAATACAAGGATGAAGGAATGTTTGGATGAAGGGACACTATTTCTGAGTGAGATTTAATTGGGGCCAAAGAGAAAGGTACCATGTTGACCAACTTCTTTTCAACATGAAATACACAGGCAAAACATTTTAAGATTGCAGTGAATCAGAACCAATTAAAAAAATGCCAGGACCACACACGGTGACCACGAAAAGCCAGTCTATAGGTAACCTTTAGCTTGACATGAATAGGATTTCTGCTCCTGGGATGGCCTTTAGGCACCGCAGGCAACTCAGTGCTTTCAGAGTTTATGAGTCTGACATTCCTCTTTCTTTCACCCTAGGAGACATCTTGGAAAACTTGTTCCTCTTTGGCAGACCTTGCTCTCTCAATTCGAAGGCGAAGTTTGCATTTCTTCTATTTACTGGCAAGTGTCTTTAAGGAAAGAGAATTTAACTTGGGGCTGCCGAGATATCTAAGGAAAGAGAATTTAACTTAGGGCGGCTTAGACATCTGCTCGGCATGCGTGCTCCCTTTCTGGGGTGGCGGTCACCTTCATCTTTGCGTGGGGAAGCCCCTTCTCCCTCTCTCGGTTGCTATGGCTTCAGTGAGGCAGGCATCACCTTGCAGCCCCAGGATGAACTCAAGCCTGATCAATTTAGAATGTTCTCTCTTTATCTGAGCCCACAGTCAGTGTCCCGTAAGGGGCAGATGGATCTCATCAACGAGATGCCAAGATGGAGCTCTTGGCAGAAATTTCTCCAACCGTGATCCCTCAGCTGGAAGAACAACGCAAGCCTGGACCTATTGTGGAATGAGCCCGTAGAAGAATGAAGGTGAAGAGCACAGCAGAACCACAAGATGGGAGAGGGCAGAAGGGGGTTGGGGTTGGGCATCCTCTTCAGTGGCTTTAGCTGAGCCTCCAGATTCATGTGTGCTTGAACCAAACTTGCCGCTGGAGTTTCCAACTATGTGTGGCAACCATTTTTTATTTAGGCCTGTTTGTGTCGGGTTTGTTTCACTTACAACCAGTTGGGGCCTGATTAATAATATACTGGTTCAATAATAATGACATTTCTTGTTGGGATGCCTGGGTGGCTCAGTACGTTAAGCATCCGACTTCAGCTCAGGTCATGCATGATCTTGCCGTTCATGAGTTCGAGCCCTGCATCGGGCTTTCTGCTGTCCTCTCTCTCCCTCTTTCTCTGCCCCTCCCCACGTTGCACACTCTCTCCCTCTCTCAAAAATGAACAAACATTAAGAAAAATTAATAGGAAAATGATAGTGGCACTTATTGAACACTTCCTAAGTAACAGACCTTGTGGAAATCCTTTATATGCCTTCTCTTACTTAGTTCTTTTTGAGAAAGGGAACTGAAGCTTGGAAAGGGTAAGTAACCTGCATAAGGTCCCTCAGCAAGTATAATAAATCTATATTCAAACCCAGCTATGCCTAAAACCCTATGCTCTTAATTATCATACCACTAGTTGGGCAGTGAGACTTGAAGAATGTGAGGCCTGACAGCTGGCGAATGGTTCATTTTTAATCACAACTTAAGAAGGGATGTAGTAAGGATAATAAATGAGTATCTAGGAAGCATGGCCCATTGTAGGGGTTAAACTTCCTTCACCTTCAGTTTCCTTGTCAGTGCCCCTGTTATAACTCGGTTGTGTTTTCTGGCTACCACGTGGTGTTTACCAGAAAATTCTCCACCGTCTTCATCTTATGGTTGAAGAATCTGGGGGAATGGACCTGACTTACACACTCCAAATGCTCTGGGGCTCTCTATGGCTGCAAAAGAGCAGAGTTGGGGAAAAACCAAGGAGGAGCTACAGGCCTCTTTCGTGATATGTTCTTATGAAAAGAAAACAAAGGAGATCTATCAGTTCGGCATTACCCCATTCTCAAGAGAGTTCTTTCTTAAAGTTTGAAGAAAACAAGGTAAACACAGGCCTGGGAAGCACTGAGCGTGGTTTTGACTCTAGCTCTGAGGTTCACGCTGTACTCATAACATCCTGTTCTTCTCTGCTGGCTGTGATGTGTAGATAGCGGTCCTCTGCAGGCTGCAAACAGCTGAGTTCATTTTTCGGAAAGATGCTGCTCCTCGAGACTGAGGAAACGAGCCACTCCTGCTCTCCCTTTGTCACTTTTACGGTTAAGGATGGGTACTCCCAGTCGCTCTGAGAATGCACTTTCCCTCTGCTCTAAAATTAGGTCTTTAATTCCTTTGGGATATTTGGCAAACTGAAATTCACTGGAAGCCCAGGGGGTATTAGTGAGTGGGGCAAAAAAGTCTCCAAAAAAAAAAAAAAAGAAGAAATCATGTGTTCAGCATAGGAGAAATCTGCTCCGCTGAACCCTGCAGCTCTGGGCAGGAAAGGAAGGCTAGCTGTCGGGGACAGGTGTGATCAGGGCCTGGTACTGAGGAAAAACAGTGTCAGTGAAGTCACCTGCCATCCGAGGGACTGGGCCTTATGATTCTCATCCACCTGTTCCGTAGAGGGCTGGAGGGCTGAGAGATGACTTTTTGTGCAATATATTTATCAGCTTCCAGTGAACTTGTGTCTAAAAATCGCACCTACAACAAAGACAAATGGAATGAAAAATAACATGCCACTTGTGTGGTCATGGAGCTGACCCCAGATTAGTTCACGGCGTGTGGAGATGCTGAAGGCACAACTGGAGTTAGCAGTGACTTACAAAGAAGGTGTTTCCCTTCCGTCTTCACTGAGTTGCAGAGTCACCAATCTGCCATCCGGGAGACAGACAACAACAGTGGGTGTGTGTGTGTGTGTGTGTGTGTGTGTGTGTGTCTTGAATGGCTTGCTTTCCTTAGAGAGTGTAATGAGTATCCCGTGATTGTGCTTCTCTTTGGGCAGATCCCCAGCTTGCCTCAACACTGGAATCACGAAGGTGCTTTAAAAAGGATAGAAAGATCCTTTGTCAAACCCAGGCCTACAAAATAAAAAAAGAAACCCTAAGAACAAGGCCATCTGTAATTTTATTTAAGTGATTCTTATCATCAGCCAGAAAAGCACCTCTCTAGTCTTCTCCATTGAGATGAATAAATCCATCAGATTAGCAACTCGCCATGTGAGATCTGTGGACACAACCAACAGGGCAGGTCAGCCTTCAATTAGGGGCAAAGAGTAGTGAGGGAAGAGGAGGATTAGAGGGACGTGGCAGAAGCAAGACCCGGATGATGTGGGCCGCATGGAGGCATCTCTCCGCAACGCTCCACGTGGGCTGAAGGGGGTTCTCGGTATGGCTGTCTGAATGGTTTTGAAGATGGGTTTGTCAAAGGAACACAGTGGCAAAGCCCACTTGGCCTCTTTCAAGTGAAAACGAAAATCCTGCGTCTGGCAATAGCGTCCACCATCTCTATGCTATTCTTCAACGCGAGAAATCAGAGCTCTCTATTCAAACCCCATTCCTTTCAGAGACATGAAAGAGAGGAAATCTGAACCCAGACTCTTCATGCAATACATAGAGGTGATCGTTTAGCCTCCCTTTTCCACCTAGGAGAGCCCATCGAGGCTCATTTACTCATTCAATCATGCAATTAACCACCGTTTATCGAGCAAACGTAAAAGGTTGAAAAAAGGCAAAATGGCCTGGTGGGTTCGTAGAAGTCTAGGTAATTTACTATGATAATGTGAGAGGAGAAAGAAATGGAACATGATGTGGTGCTGGCAGCATCCAAATTATACAGACTCTTAAATGTCTCCACGTCTGTTGTAAGGAGAAGAACCTGGCACAACCCCAACACCTGAGCCTGTAAACACACAGTGGAAGAGAACAGAGGCTGCTCGGAGACATGGGTCCGTAGGCGGAAACCCTTGCTTTCCATACATACATACCTTGGGGTTGGGGTTGTAGGAATCTACTTCCCGGATAAGCTGGATATATTGACACGGCAACTCACAACTTTCAAAGAATTGCTATATTTTTTTTTCCATAGCTGCAGAATGTTGTTTTTCTTTTTTTTTTTTTTTTCCAAAAAATGAAAACCACTTCTAGCTTCAATTTTAAATGCCTTAATTTGAGAGACCATTAGTCATGAAGGTGTTTCCATAGCAAATGCGTGTGGGATGTCCTAGCTTTGTTGGCAATAGTTCAAGGGAACTTATATCATTAAATTGGGACAGGGCCTGGCATGATGGCGAGAAAGCTCATGGCTGCGTTCCCATAGCGTGAGGCCTCCATTTAAGGGCAAGATAAAGGAAAGGCAAAGAGCAGGAAGAGAAGCGCTGGAATGAAAACAAGTCACAAAGGAAAGATAAAAATGGAAATCCCAGTTCAGTGTGAATAATAGGAATGCAAATGGTGCTGCTAAAATAGGAAGGAGCATTACTTTTCAAAAAGGCAAAGCACAAGAAAATTGTAGTAGCTAAAGCATTTTGCAGGGTAAAATTGTACGCTGTGTATACCTCTCAGAAGCAAAGCCACCTACTCGAATTTTTCCCAGCGCGATGCTGTGAATTTGGTGAGTCATTTTATGGAGGTTTACTACAAAGCTCCAATCTGCATATATATATATATATATATATATATATATATATATATATATTTTATATATATAATACATTAGGATTAAATCTTTGTTTTGCCATCAGCTGCTTACTAAGGCTGCAATTTTATAGCCGAATTTCTCACCTTGGCTACAAAAGAACATATTTTTCAAAAATTAATGAGTTTATGGAATGATCTCCAGAATTTGTTGTTAAGTTAAAAAAAAAAAACGTGGTAAAAAGAAGTGTTTATGGCATCCTGCTATTTATCCAAGAAGACAATATTCTGATTATAAATGTGGTGATATTAAAAAAAAAACAACCTTTCAGTACACAGTTATTTATGGGGGAGTGAGGAAATGAGGTGGACGGACAGAATTCAAAGTTAGGTGTCTTTGAATATATGCTGTTTTGAATTCAAAACCAGGTAAATATTTAATGTGACTTTAGACCAAAATTAACCATGAGACAAAGCAAACTCTAAACATAGAGAGCGAAAGGTGAAACTGAGCCTTGAATTAGAGGCCTAATCACAGAGGGGAAGTATTTCAGGTGACAGTAATTTATCCATAGATACACTCTAAGAAAAAGAAATTGTCAAAAAAACTTTAAACTGTGGGGTGCCTTGAGTGGTTCAGTCAGTTAAGCATCTGACTAGGGCTCAGGTCATGATCTCACAGTTTGTGGGTTCCAGCCCTGCCTCGGGCTCTGTGCTGACAGCACAGAGCCTGGAGCCTGCTTCGGATTCTCTCTCTCTCTCTCTCTCTCTCTCTCTCTCTGCCCCTCCCCCACCCGCCCTTTGTGTGTGTGTGTGTGTGTGTGTGTGTCTCTCTCTCTCTCTCTCTCTCTCTCTCTGTCCCTCTGCCATTCACGCTCTGTCTCTCTCAAAAACAAACACAAAAAATTTTTTAAAATTTAAACTGTTTTTCTTTATTTTATTGTGATAATATTGTTACTGTTTGCTTCTTGATTTTCCTTCCTTCCTCCCTCCCTTTCCCTCTCTTCTTCTCTCCCTTCCTTCCTTCTTTCCTTCCTCCCTTCCTTTCCTCCTTCCCTGTGTGCATTTTTTGTGAGACTGTTGTGTGTACTATGGCATAAAACAAATGAGAAATTATGTTCGTGTTGGGAATCAGGATTTGGGGAATGGAAGAAAGTACTTCGAATTAAGATTGAGGAAGTTAAGTAAAAACTCTGTAATCCTGAATTTATAACTGTCAATAGAAATTGTGATGTGTTTCAATATAAAAAATACAGATGTCCTAGCTCTACTCACTGAAAAGGCCTGGAAACAGTGACCATTTCAGTAAAAATGAACACTCCTCACATTCCTTAACCAGGCTCAAAACTCAGGTTGTGGTCTCTCAATACTGTTCTCTCCCAACAAGGACCAGAGGTCCTTGAGAGAGAACTGATTCCAGTTCTGGGGAAGGAAATGTGTAACAATGACCCTGGAATAATCTATCCTGCCAAAGAACAGAGAAGCTATCAATTACTTTTGGGGTTATGTCTAAAATACGCTGAAGCCAACTAGGAAAGTCTTTCTGTAACCAAAGACAAGACAATTTGAGCATCAGTTAAATTTTTTTTTAATGTTTTTATTTATTTTTGAGATAGAGAGACAGAGTGTGAGTGGAGGAGGGGTAGAGAGAGGGGGAGACACAGAATCAGAAGCAGGCTCCAGGCTCCGAGCTGTCAGCACAGAGCCCGACGTGGGGCTCGAACCGACGAACCCTGAGATCATGATCTGAGTCGAAGCCGGACACTCAACCGACTGAGCCACCCAGGTGCCCCTTGAACATCAGTTAAATAACTGCAGTGGCTCGAAACCCAACACACACACACACACACACACACAAACACACACACACACACACACACACATCTCCCCAAACCCCAAAACCATTGGTCTTCTTTAAAGGACTAGGTAACCAAGTCATAAATTTGAAAACTAATAAATGAAGAGAAAGAATCAAACATTTATCCTATCTTTTCTGTACATACCATACCACTGGGTAACCAAATGGAAAATAGCTTCCGATTCAAATCAGCAAAATGAAAATGAAACTATTAGACAACTGGGGAAATGTGAGCACTGATTTGGTTAGTTAGGAATGTCATGGAGTTACTGTTAATTATGTTTCGTTTTGAGAATGAATCCTCATTATGTTTATGAAAAGGTTTTTATTTCTGAAATACATATGTATATATATTTCACATATATGCATATCTCATTATATATTATGTATTTACAGATGAAATGTGATATCTTAGTTTTGTTTTGAAATAATCCAATGGGTACGAGGGCAAGGAGAATTGGATGTGGGTAAAAGAAGATTGACCATGAGGTGAAAATTGTTGAAGCTGCATACACGGGGTTTTTTTTTTTTTATCTTATTCTTTTTGCTTTTGTGTGTATGTGAAACTTTCCACATAAAAAGCTTTAAACAATATCAGTTGCTCTGCTCATCTCTCTTTTCCCCTAACCTGATAATCCTGCTTCCCCATGTAGTTTTATGCTCTCATAGCGAGTACCCAGGAAATGTTTAATAAGATTCATACTGTTCTTGGCGAAGGTGTCCTTCTGCATTGTTCAAGATTTTCATTCTGGATGAAAATTGGACGGTTAGAGAAACAAATGGTAGGCATTATTCAGGTCAGGTACTGGATAACTGCTTTTGGGCAGTCGCGAGTTTTCAGACTTTAATATTTGATGTTTGGAGTTCTAAAAGTGAGTCGATCTTAAAGTGAAAGATATCGGCCCTCTTATCCAGAAGCGAAATTTCCTTGAACCACAAGAAAACGGTTTTTCCAACACAAGTGCTCATGAAAAAATTGACACGATGTGGTCTCATGACTGATTAAATCCTCAACTGCAGGAAGACTCATCACTAATTACTTTACCATAAAGCAGCTGAGCTCGTGACTCTCTGTTCAATATGTATCCGTAGTTCTTTACTAGCGAAAACTGTGTTTCAACACTGTGTTGTTACTCTGGGATATTTGTTGTTGTTCTCACAACAACAATTAATCAAACAATCAACAATTTATTGGCACCAATAAATGAGAACAATTTGCTTACAGCACACATATATTTTTTTACAATATATACATATATACATACATACATACATATATACATATATACATATATTTTTAAACAATCACAGAAGATATAGGTGTGTAATTTTTCAAGTATGATACATTTTCCTGTATTAATTTATTGATATTTTATCCTCATGTCTGTTTTATTTTCCATCCCTATTATTTTGATATAATTTCTGAGCAATTTCCACTTTGTGTTCTTAATCTTTCTATTTACTTACAATTTTTCTGTTCATGCAGAAAGAATCCTTTCTTATATTTCTGATTTTTTTTTTAAATGGCATCCTATTCTTCTTTCATTCATGGCTACAAAATCTTTTTATATTTCTCTGAAAGTGTAATTCTTTTGAAGTTTTCTTCTGTTCCCTGAATCCCCTTTGCTTCCTCCAAGTTCTTTTTTTGTTATTATTGCTTTATTATTATTATTGTTTTATTTGTCTTTGCTATTCATGTTGAGGTCTTCCTTCAAATACCTGGTGACCCTTGGCTGACTATTTATGTTTAAGAAAGAGGATTTCAATAGTTGATTGAACATTCTGTGCAAGAGGCTGGGTCTTTTTGACTACTAGTCTTCCTAATAACTTTATAACTAAGTAATTAATAACTATTAATTACTGTGGGATTCCAAGGGTAATATTAAAAATATTTCACAATTGATACAGCATGGGCATTATTCAATCAGAGAAGGTACCCACACACTCAGAATGTACTGGCCAAGGGGCACCTGGGTGGCTCAGTCGGTTAAGCCTCTGACTCAGGTCACGATCTCGCGGTTTGTGAGTTCGAGCCCCGCGCCGGGCTCTGTGCTGACAGCTCAGAGCCTGGAGCCTGCTTCAGATTCTGTGTCTCCCTCTCTCTCTGCCCCTCCCCTGCTCACGCTCTGTCTCCCTCTGTCTCCCAATAATAAATAAACATTAAAAAAAAAAGAATGTACTGGCCAAGAATACTCTGTGTACAAGCTGGATTCATCCATATGAGCGGGTCTTTCTCTTGGATGGGATGGTTTTCTCAGCATGTTATCTGGAGTGGGACAGGGATAATAATCCTCCTGCCAGGGCTGGAAGGGTCCCAGAGTTCTTTATGTAGACTGTTGGTGAATCTATCAGCTATGCTTCGTGTCCCTGGAATGCACAGTTTCTCTGATTCAATTTCTTCACAGTCTGTTACTCTCCTATCTTCTTCAGTGGCGTAGAGGTACTCACCAAGCTGTTGGAATAGGTGAGCACACCTGGGGATCTGACTGCCCCGATCTAGATTTTCCTGTAAGATTCCTTTCTTCATTTCCATGCTTCGCCCTTACCTTCAGAGATACTTGGAACCTCAAATCCCTGAGTCATTCTGGGTTTCTTCTGCACAAATTGTCTTGTTTCCTATTGGCATCCCCTCTCTCCAGGCGTAAAATTTAGTTTTCTTTGATCTATTAAGTCAGTTACCACTTATCCAACTGTTTTATTTCCTCTCTCTCTTTTTTTATGCACCTCATTTACTATCATTCCCTCTCCAATTCTCTTTGCTATCATTGGTTTAAAGTGTGTGTACGTGTGTGTGCTTCATTTCCTTTCAAATTTTTAGTAGCCTTTCAAGTGAAAATAAAATAAATGTGTGTATTTAATCCACTGTATTTAACCAGAAGTTTGAAATTAAGATATATCTTTAAGCACAATTAGTTTTTGACAATAGCTGGAGTTCATCAGCATTTATAAACTGGAAAACAAAATGAGAACATTCATTTTTTTTTTTTTTTTCATTTCCTTGTGCTTCACCGCCGGCCCAAATGGGATCATCTGAAATTTTAATTCCAAATTACAATAAAAAATAATTTTTATATTATTGATATTTGATACGTCAAAATGATTTAAACCTAACAACACGTGATTTATCTATCGTCTAACTTTGCCTCATGCTTTCTTATGTCACGTATCTTTTCCTTACCTTGGCTTCTTAATTTTGTTGGTGACGTTGGTTCAGATTGCAGGAGTTTCTCTCCAGTGATTGTGGGGGCAGAAGAAGACATCCTTCAGGAGTGATGTTTGTACCTCCAGCTGGTCTCAAAGGTGGCTCCAGCTCTGTGACGATGAACGGCCTCATCTCTTTGGTCTTCGAGCCCACACTCCTCTGTTTGAGCCTGTGGGAAAAGGCTGTTCTCTCTGGCTCAGAGCATTCAGGAGGTGGGGACTGGCTGATGGACCTCGTCTCTGTACATGCGTTGTCCCAATTAGTCAAGGTGACAATTGTTCCTTGACTCCTTTGTGCCTGAAGTTCCCTGTGGTCACTCTCATCTCCATACTGCTTCTGGCCACTATGGTGTTCTCTGGCCTCGTTTCACCAAGAATATCATCCCATCTGCATTATATCTTTTCTTTGCAGTTCTTCTTTTTTCTTTTTTTTTAAGTTAATTTCCTAGAGGGAGAATCCCAAGCAGGCTTCACAATCATCATGGAACACCACTCGGGGCTCGATCCCATGACGGTGAGACCACGACCTGAGCTGAAATCAAGAGTCAGACGCTTAACCGACTGAGCACCCAGACACCCCTTTTTTTTGTAAGTCTATGTTTAATTTTTTAAGAAACCACCGTACCATTTTCCCCAGCAGCTGTAACATTTTGCATTCCCGCCAGCAAGGTACAAAGTTTCCAATTTTTCCACATCCTTGCCAACATTTGTTATTCTTGTCTTGTTTTTTGTTTTTTGTTTTTTACATATGATAGCATCCTGATGGGTATGAAGCGGTATCTTGTGGTTTTGAATTGCATTATCGGAACAGTTAATGCACTCGAGGAGCTTTTCATGGTTTTATTGGCTGTTTATCTGCTTTGGATCAATTAAACTATATTTATTTTTATGATAATCTCACATCTTTGGTGTTGACATCACTCTTTCTTGTTTTCCAGTTTTATATATATATATGCTGTGTGTGTATATATACATATACTATATATATTATATACATATTTTATATAATTACTTTTATATGCTATTATATACACTTATTTATTTATTTAGCCTAATATTACTGCTAACCAGCTCATCTACTTTTGCTATGCTGTTTCAAAAATAATTTTTTAATGTTTTCTTAAATGTTTGTTTATTTTTGAGAGACAGAGAGAGAGAGAGACAGTGCAAGTGGAGGAGGGGCAGAGAGAGAGGGAGACACAAATTCTGAAGCAGGCTCCAGGCTCTGAGCTGTCAGCATAGAGCCTGACATGGGGCTTGAACTTGTGGACTATGTGACCATGACCTGAGCCGAAGCCGGAGGCTTAACCTACTGAGTCACCCAGCTGCCCCTCAAAAATAATTTTTGATTTGGTTTTCCTCCCTTTAGTTTCATTTTTTTTTTTTTTTTTTTTTTTTTTTTGATCTGCTTATTCTGTTTTGGTTGTTTAGTATAATCCAACCCAAAGGTAAAGGTCTATCTTTTTAGCCAGCTGTAGATAAAGCCAAAAATAAAATCTTAACTCTGATATTTATTTACTATGTATACTCTGCCAAGAGGCAAAGAATGCATTTCCAGTATAGATGATTCCCCACTGGTATTAAGGGCATCTGTAAAGACATTAATAGGAAAGAGAACCAGAAGCCTACAATGGAAGCAGTGTTGTCCAAAACAGTTTTCTTTAAGTGTACTTGTCTTGAAAAGACTCTGTATGTCCCTTCAGGGAAATGGACGCTTTCTCTTCCCACATCTTAAATTGGCAATCACCCTGTTTTCTAGAACTACATTATCAACCTTTTTTGTTTGATATTTGAATCAACGTGAGGAATAATTTGTGTTTTATTAGGAAGTCATTGGTTTTTTTTTTATTTAAAAATGTGATTTTTTAAAAAATATATGTCTGTGTGCTCTAAGTAAATTGTTCTCATTTGTGGATGCCAATTATTGCTTTTGCCTTGGAATGCCATCTTTGACATTATAGTGTAAAACCTTGGAAAAAAAGTGAGTTCGTAAAATTTCCTTTTAGGCATTTTCAGCATTAGAGTTAAGGCCAGAGTTAGTATTACTGTATAACATAATACATGCATGCTATAAAGTGTGACTTGCTTAAATTAACGTAACACGCTTCAAACTCGTCTCTAACGTACAATTTCTATATTGTCGTTCACGTAAATTCAGGAAAACTGATCAGTATCTAAACAGCAGCAGTTTGTTTAAAAGGAAAAGAAAAAGATCTGTTTAATGCTTTTCAGAACTTGAGGTCTGCACTTTGGGAGTATGGCTGCACCAACCTCCCCAAATGTATCTGACTTCTGCGCTCTCACTTAGACCATTTTTCTCTTCATGCACGTGATTCATGTACTAAGGCCCTTGTGTGATTGTTGTGCACTTTTAGAGTTTACCTGGAGCCTCCTTTGCTATGTGTATCATCCTTACGCCACAGCTCTCTGTCCCTGGGAGGGGTGTTGTCCTCTTTAGATTTGGGGGCAAATAATAAAAATGAGAACCAAAAGGAACAGGGTATTTTGCTGCTGCAAGGGACTAATAAGGTAATTTTTTCCAGATTTTTCATTGTTTACACGGGGAAACTTAGACCTAGAAAAACAAGTGCCTGATGAAATTTTCACCACTGGCTAGCACTAACGTGAAGGCATACACATCAGTAGGTGGAGTAGGTTTTCTGGCATTTCTCATTCTCGTCCTTGCTTCGAGCCAGATGATTCAAGTTAAGATGATGCCAAATTTCAGACCTAAAAATGTTTTTTAGTTCTAGAATGTGGACAATACATATCACATTTGCGCCTTGCTTTGGAAGAAATTTACACTTCAAGTTTGTGTTTTTGCATTGTCTTTTTTCCTTAATCACCTGAGGTTGTGCTGTTTGAGAAAACAAAGTACATTAAGTTGCTAAGGATAAACTCTGAATAACCATACTATGGAATGTGACATAAATGTCACCTTGGAAAAAAGTGTTTCTTGCCAAAGACGAAGTATAATAATATAATATAATATTTGTTTTGAGTCCTTGAAAGAGTTCCGGTCTGTTCAACTTAGGCTTTTATGTTTAAGTACTAAAGCGTTTTCTGTATAAAATCAAGCAAACCCACAAGTAGACAGCAAAGCATCTGGAGTAATCGACTGGGCTTTGTCTAAAAGCCTCTTTTAGGGGCTGAATTAACAAAGAATGCGTTTTTTTTTTTTTTCTGTTGGCCATGTAACACTAGTAGTGGAAAGTTGTGTTACTATTTAGTTGATAGCTTTTGCCTTAAGCATAGCCTTTTATTGTGTGTGTGTGTGTGTGTGTGTGTGTGAGAGAGAGAGAGAGAGAGAGAGACAGAGAGAGAGACAGAGAGAGACAGAGAGAGACAGAGAGAGAGACAGAGAGGGAAAGAGAGAGAATGAAAGAGATTGAGGGACAGAATTTTTAAAAGCAACCTATGACCTCTTTGGGAATTAGCGCCCTTACAAAAAAAGTGAAAGGCGTATTGCAACTTGGTTTGGGGTCGAGAACACTGAATGAAGAAACCTGAATTTCACTTCCAGCTCTTATGTGCCTCCTTGTGTGATGTTGAGCAAGTTGCTTGCTTTCTCTGGGTCTTGATTTCTTCATCTGTGAAGTGAGGGAGAATAAAATTTAATTTCAAAATCCCACCCAACTGCAAAGTTTCATAATTCTCTGAAGTAAAAGGAGTTGTCTTACTTCACGGATCCTCACAAAACAAATGCATGATATGTAGTAGCCATAAGTGTCAGGATGATTTGTTATATCACTTTCTTCTTGGAAAGAAATTCGTGAGAGAGTCTCCTGCCTCAGAGGACACTGTCTACATTTAGAAATATACATTTTTTTCTTCATTAAGAAGGCTTTGTTTTTTGGAACTTACTGGCAACGTTTTGTTTATTATAGACAAAATTTCAATTGGACCTCTTTTGTAGAATGTGCTTATTGTATAATTAGAAATTTATTTTCTCTGACAGGGATGTTAGAGTTTATGCTCACCTGTATCTTCTGTGATTGTTTGATTATCTGTTTCACACCAGACTATACGGTCTATGAGGGCAGAGATCATTACTGTTTGGCTCACCATTGAATCCTAGAATTTCGTGTAGCGCTGGGAACCTAGTATCTATTTAATGAAGGAAGAAATATGTTTGAGTAGTCTGGCAGCATGGTTCTACATCAGATGCCATACATGATCTTAGACTCATCCAAGGAAGCTTCCAGATAGAAAACATGAGACCCACATATAGTCTTTCTGAATTCTCTAGATTATATTGCTGATAGGAAAGCATTTCCTTAGTTATTGGTTTCCCTTTTTTGGAGAGTAGAGATGACGTTGATCTTGCTTGATAAGCTTTCCACAGCCGCTAAGTGTTAGAGAATATTTGGATCCTCTTTCTTTTTTCTGTTTGTTGTTCTGTAGAGAAAGGTGGTTTGCAAACCAAGGTTAAGCAGCTAATTGATGATGCCTCCCTGCAAACTTTTATGACTCTTCATACAGATCCATAAGTTCAATTCGCTAAAACACTTGGCTAAACACTCTATCTCATCATCTTCTACAAGGGTGGTGGGGCTCAGCCAGAGCAAGGCCAAAGTCAAGACCAAACCAGCAGATGCTGGATGTGCCTACTGAGGACGCTATTGCGAGAGGAGTCAGCGGACAGAGCTTCAGTCTCTACGTGCTTGTTATGTACAAGCAACGTCACAGCTCGATTAAGTCAGAGATTTGGATCATTTTTATAACTTTCCTTCATCAGTCATACCTATTACAGTTGGAGCTTGGATGCTATGCTAAAAGCAATGTGATGGGACTCGAGGAATGTGCAAAGATTAAGGTTATGTAGGGTTAAAAGAAAAATCATCTCAATCCGCCTTCCTTTCCTCCTTTTTTATTTCTCCCTCCCTCCCTCCTTCCTTCCCTCTGTCCCCCCTTCCTTTCCTCTCCTCCTTCCTTCCACTTCAGAGAGAGATACGCTAGAGCGGAAGAGCTTGGATTTTAGAGTCAGGTAGTTATTATTTAACATCTTGACTTTACCACTATCAGGTCACTTTTACCTCTCTAAGGCTCAGTTCCCTTAAGTGTTAAAAAGCCAATAATAATAGTTACATCACGGGGTTGTAGTGAGGCTTAAGTAATGTAATAACATCAGGTACTCTTCATTAAACATCAAATATGTGCGTTATCCCATTTAACCTTCACAATAGCATTGTGAGCGAAATGTTTGGTACGTGGTAGGTGATTTCTAAAATAATGAGGTAATGGAAACGTTGGATGCTCCCCATAACACATTTTTTGAGTAAGTGCTAACTTCTATAATTGTCAGGTACCGTTTAATTGTCAGGTAGCCCCCACAGTCCCTGCCACCAAAGTGAAACTGGTCATCGTTCATTCATTCATTCATTCATTCAAAATACGTTCTGTGAGTATCTGCTATTTACCAGTTTGGGGGGGGGGGGACATGGTGAACAAAGAACAAGACAGTTCCTAACATCAAAGGGGTTAACAATTAGCAGAGGTTACAGATAAATAAACAGACAATTAGAACCAAGTGTGATGAGCCCACTGACAGCAGGAAATACAAAGTGGATGTTTAGGAGGGATTCCCCCAAATTCCAATTCCAACCCTACCTACATTCAGGTAGGCTTCCTTGGAGGAAACAATATCTGTGTGAGACTCGAGGGATAAATGCAAGGTGGATTGGGGGCTGGAGTATATGTAAGGGCCCTGAGAGGAGAGGCACATTCGAGAAACTGAAAGCAGTATGTCCTGGAATGCAAAGGGATCATGGCGAGGGGAGGCTGGGGTAGGCGGGGCTGTTGGTCACGGAAGGGCTCGGTGCCCATCCAGCAGCAGTTGTCTGATCTCTCAGTCTACCTTTCAGCTGGCACTGAGTTCTTGCTCCTCTCCTCCTCAGCTTGGCTCAGGAACAAGGGCCTGCTATACTGCTGACCCCTGGGACTCCTGATCCGAGAGGGCCTGTGGTTCCGTTGCTAAACCCTCATCCTTGCGTAATCTTTTAAGCAGAGTCCTTGGTTCTGAGAAAGAAAGGCTTATCTTACTACCACCATGGTAGGACATCCCTGGCCAGTTTCTATGTCTAAATGTCACCCCCACCCTAATCTGAGGGGTACTGGGCTCTGAGGCAAGAAGGCTCTTATCTACGATCTCTTCTGGCTGGCATTTTACAGTCTGGGGCCCTTTTGGCAGGCCCGGGAATCTGAGGTCAGGCTGATGGAGAGTCAACTCTCTTTCCACTGGGCCTCTCTGAATCTAAATGCCTTCTGGAAAACCTGAGTAAGCCAGACTCTGTGACATGATAACCTAATTACCATTTCATTTTTCCTTGGAGTCGAGAGGTAAATGATACCTAGATCAATAAGCTAGGTAGACGACTGATTTGTTTATTGACACACAGATAGTTTATCTTTGAGTTGGGACTACAGAAAGTCCTATCCCAGGAGCCAAGCCTGCCAGAGTGCTGAGAGAATCCCGAGGTATGCTCGGGATACACAGATAGGAAAGCAGACAGCCAGCTCTCAATCTTCCCCTTTCTCTTGTCCAACTGGTCAAACGCTTACTTAACTCTGAGTGAGATGACCATATACTTCATTGTCCCATCCTGGACACTTTGAGAGTGAAAGAGGTTGCTAGCAATTGCTGTCCTGGGACAGCAGGCACAAACTGGGATGTTTCTAGCAAACCCAGACATAGGGTTGCCCTAACCAAGAGCTCTCTGTTCTGTGCGTCTGACAGCTGCTCTCTAGGTTACGAGTGTTGGGGATTAGGTGGAGAACCTAGGGTCAGGTCACTTTTTATGGCATTATTTTTCATGTTCCCCAAAGCAACTTTTGAATCATTTCCCACTTTCTGAAATCCTCATGTTTCTGAAAGGTCATTGTTAGCTGTTTTAATACAAGACAGTTGAATTCTATTCAAAGCAAAGAAATGGGGTGGTAAAAAATGGAAAACCCGAAGGGGGGATAATTCTGAAGAGAAAAACTTCAGCTGAATCTTCTGCTTTTTTATAATCCTTATTAATTAGACCGTGGAGGTAGAGACATCATTTTCTTTAAAGTGGTGGCCCATACACTGTGTGTCTTACATGATTAGTTTTGGTGATACCAGACTAGATGGGGAGGGATAGTTATTTGAATTATTATTGTTGGTCCAGAGAGGTGACAAGGAAGAAAATATCTCGCATACAACTAACAGACGAGAGACTACGGAGGCACGTTCTTGATTTATGAACTGTTTTCTTGTAAACATGTTTCTTGGCAAAATAATAAGGAAAATGTCAGTGTTCTGTGAAGCCAACACCACCTTAACAGAAGTAATTTTCTCCACCTCAAATTAAGCAGGTTGTGGGAGACTTTGGTGACCAAGTGTTACTTTCATTTTTAATTTCTTCCTCTTTTATAATAATAATAATATTAAAAACTGTGATTTTTACCTCTGTCTCTTGAAGCAGAAGCTCTCAACCCAGAGATATTTTGCCTCTCTGGGGATATTTGGCAATATTTGGGCATACTTTTGCTGGCCACAACTGGGGGTAGGGTGCTATTGGCATCTCCTGGTTAGAGGCAGGGATGCTGCTGAACATTCTACAAATCTCAGCACAGCCTCCCTCCTCAAACAGATCAATGACCTGGCTCTAAATATCAATAGTGTTAAAGTTGAGAAGCTTCTCTGCAACATCCCAATCAGTCATTCATTTATTCACTCCACAATTATTGATTGAGTACCTACTATGTGCCAGTCTCCCCACTGCTGAGGCTGTGATATCGAACAACATAGGAAAAGTCCCTACTCTTGTCTAGTTTGCATTGTAAAAGAGAGATAGATAATAAACAAGAGACATAGAAAGTCACAAGTATCAAGAAGAAAAATAAAGCTGGCAAGGGGGTAGACAACATCAGTAGGGAGCAGTGAGATTGAACACTTGCCTTACTCGTGGAGGTAGGCGTATTTGTCATGATTATGGATAAGGAAACTGAGTCTGAGAGCGTAGAAGTATCTGTTCAAGAGGGACACTTCTCTTAAGAGATAGCAGCTGAGATCTGATGTTAGCTATGCCTGGTGCTTTACAGAGAAGTTTCCACTTGTGCTATGCTATCTATTATCATCAGAAACTAGGGTTGTCCTTGCTTCATTTTGTTGGAAGTCCCCTTTCTCTAGCTTGCTGATAACTATCTCCTGCCCTGCCCAAATCATTCACTTTCAGCATGTGCACCACTGTTAGAACATTCCCTGATTACATCCTTTTCCCAGACTCATTATCCTCATTACCTAAACACATTCAAAGCAAGCTGTCCACTGTTTAAGTAATAAAGTGAAAGAAGTCCCCTCCTTTGTTCTACACACTTTTTTATCATAACCTCTCCTTTTCCTCCTTTCATGGCTAACCTTCTTAAAAAGGTGCTCCATTCATGCCATGTCTCTCTACACTCCTCCAATTTACTTGTAACAGAACCTCTCTACCCTCACTCCATACAAACTGGTTTTCAAGGTCCGCTAATTACCCTGTAATTTCCATTTTTTATAGACCCTTTTCTCTTTGTCTGCCCTTTCTTACTTGGCCTCCTACCAACATTTGGTGTTCATTACCTTCCTTTTCCTGTGTCTGGCATACTTCTCTTGACTTCCATCTCTTTGCTTTGGGATTCCCTTCTTCCCCTTTGACTGTTCCTTCTAAGTAATCTCCATAGGATTCTCTTCTCTTCATCGCTTTATTAATTGGTGTCCTTCGGGATCTTGTCCTCAGTTTTCTTTTCCTTTTAACCATGCCTTCTACAGATTTGTCATGTAGAGCAATCCCAAAGGTATATAAATATACTCTGCAATATGCTGAGGCGTGAATGTGATTTAAATGCAGTAAGAATGTGATGTGCCAGGGTCAGGGCCATCTCTGATTGATGATCCTGGCCAGCCACCCAGAATCCACATTGCTGCATTCAACTGAATGAGTTGCACAGCACAGACTTCCCCCAACCCCTTGATGACTATAACAGCTCCCTGATTGGTCTCTCTATTCCCAGCTTTAGCTCCATCCGTTATTCTCACTGTATTATCTTTCCAAAGGCAAACCTGATCTAGTGTTTGTGCCCTCCTATCAGTCCATCTGGGCTACTATTACAAAATAGCATGGACAGTGGGCTCATTAACAATGAAAATTTACTTTGCCCAGTTCTGGAGGCTGGGAAGTCCAAGATCAAGGAACCGGCATGGTTAGGTGAGGCCCTCTTCCTGGTTCATAGATGTCTAGTCGTCTTCTTGCTCTGTTCTCATATTGTAGAAGGGATGAGGGAGCTCTCTGTGGTCTTTTTGATTAGGGCACTATCACCTCCCAAATTCCCTACCTCCAGATACCATCATAATCGATATTAGGTTTCAACATATGAATTTTTCAAATATACTTTATTGTCAAGTTAGCTAACATACAGTGTATATCTTGGCTTCAGGAGTAGATTCCTATGATTCATCACTTACATACAACCAGTGTTCATCCCAACAGGTGCCCTCCTCAATGCCCATCACCCATTTTCCCCTCTCCCTCAACCTCCTCCCCATCAACCCTCAGTTTGTTCTCTGTATTTAAGAGTCTCTTGTGGTTTGCCTCCCTCTCTGTTTGAAACTATTTTTTCCCCTTCCCTTCCCCCATGGTCTTCTGTTAAGTTTCTCAAATTCCACATATGAGTGAAAACATATGATGTCTGCCTTTCTATGACTGACTTATTTCACTTAGCATAATACCCTCCAGTTCTATCCATGTTGCTGCAAATGGCAAGATTTCATTCTCTCTCATTGCCGCGTAGTATTCCATTCTGTGTGTGTGTGTGTGTGTGTGTGTGTGTGTGTGTGTATGTATACCACATCTCCTTTATCCATTCATCCCTTGATGGACGTTTGGGCTCTTTCCATGCTTTGGCTATTGTTGATAGTGCTACTATAAACATGGGGGTGCATGTGCCCACATCTTCTTTATCTATTCATTGGTAGATGGACATTTGGGCTCTTTCCATACTTGGGCTATTGTTGATAGCACTGCTACAAACATTGAGGTACATGTGCCCTTATGAATCAGCACTCCTCTATTCTTTGGATAGATTCCTAGTAGTGCCATTGTTGGGTTGTAGGGTAATTCTATTTTTTAATTTTTTGAGGAACCTCCACACTTCCAGACTGGTGGAAGAACCCCTTCATCTTTCACAACGTAACTCACCCCTGTGCATGTTTTCACACTGTTGCATAGCTGTCCTGTTTGCCTGGAATGCCCTCCCTCCACATTCTGACTCCACAGGGCTGACGTTGGGAAGTCCTACTCATTCTTCAAGGCTCACTCTTAGTACTCCTTCCCAGGTTTCTGGGCAGACTACTGTCTTATATATGCTCCCTTCACTTCTAATTACATTGTGTATTCCTTTAGGGTATGGAGATGAAAACTCAACAGCAAAGTTTCTGTCCTCAAGCAAGCTGTTCTACACAGCAAATTATCTATTGTTATCTCATTGTAAACCTTCCCCACTCTCTCCATTACAAATCATTGAATTTCTGTCACTGATTTGCTGTGTGATCCTGGGTATGTCACCTAACTCCTCTGAGCTGTCATTTTATCAACTTAAATTCTGTCAAATAACGTTTTTATTACAACTCAAAGAAATGTATCAAATTCTCTGAACTCTCCAGGGGAAAAGATGTCATAAACCAAAGATGAAATAAATTGTCATAATATTTTTGTTATTAAACCCTTTATTCAAACCTCAACAAGGTGAAACTATTTCCAAAGAAGAAATAACCTCTCCTTATAGATCTTTAAAGCTTGACAACACTTGCAATACAACAAAGCTTTATCATGTAATTTTTTTCTTATGCAAGACATCATTTGCAGCCCTCCCCCATTTCTTCTTGCATTTTTGAAAAATTTAAGATTCACCTTTGCTATGTTCCATAGCCTTTCCCTCCCCCCGCCTAAATGAAAGAAAAGTTTTATGTCAGAGAAGTGAAGAGATAAAAGTTTAAAATGATAAGTCCTTCATCATGATCCAAAACTTTCTCATACCATCAGCAGGACTTACTGTCACAACCTGGGGAGAAGAAGAGGGGCAATGAATATGAAGGAATTAGGGGGAAACAGATGTAGAGAGAATGCCAGGTACCTTTCTTCACTTTTTTACTCCAGGTTTCAGAACTAACATCATCTTTTAAAAATCTCATCTTGGGAGCGCCTGGGTGGCTCAATCAGTAGAACATCCGACTCTTGATTTCAGCTCAGGTCATGATCTCACGGTTCATGAGATCGAGCCCCATGTGGGGCTCTGCACTAACAGCATGGAGCCTGCTTTGGATTCTCTCTCCTCTCTCTCTGTCCCTCCCCTTGCTCTCACATGCTCTCTTTTTCTCAAAATAAATAAACGTTAAAGAAAAAGCTCATCTTGGTGAGATGGGTAAATGGGAGTCAATGAATAATTGCAAGAGAAAATAACGCAAGAGGAAGGTGTCAGTCGGGATGCTTTTCCGTCTCAACACTTTTGTGTCCCGTTGACAATGCCTCGCAATATCTCCATACATGGAAAACCAATGTTTAGATGCTAAAGGTGGGATGAATATGGAGAGAGAGAACTAGAATTTATTGACTACAGCCCCTGTGCTATGTATTTAGATGATCTATTTCACTTAAACTTTCCAACCATTCTGTATAGTATATTTACCTTCTTTGGAGTTAAATTAACTGGAACTCACTATACAGTTAGCAGTAACTACAGCCAAATTGAAACCAAGGGTTTCCTAACTCAAACATACCCTACCACCATACCATGTCCTGTTATGTAGACAATAAATGTCCCGGCCTCAAACAGTTTATAATCCAGAAAAGAAGTGGAAACATCTCTCTAAAGAGCAGAATTGAAAAATTGTGTATGTGTCCTATTGTGGGTATTCAGCCTCCTTGCTCATAGAGCACCCACTTTGAGTTGTTTTCTTCCCTTGACAACAATGCAGACGTACAGAGATGCTATTTGCTGACATTTTTGTTTTCAACAGATGATCTAACAAGTCTCACAGACTTTGAAGTCCTCCAGATGTAAGGCCTTCACTTGTTACGCAAATTTGGTAAGATATTTAATCTCAGTCAGACTCTGTTTCCACTTGTTGAATTGGGAAGATGATACCTATTTCATAGAATTGCTATAAATATCAAAGAGATGCTTGATTCATGGGTATATCTCAAAAATGATGCTTGTGACGATTTGTGACAGCAATATTGGCAGCTTGTATTTTGATACATTTTGATGCGTTCTGGAGTTGTTTGGGGGTAGGTGGGGCTACAGTCCCAGATGGGGCCTCTGGACTCCCTCACCAACAGTGTTGGTCAGCTGGATAGATGCACCAAAGTGCTAAGTACTGGGCACATGGAGGGGAAATACTAGGGTCGGGGAGATCCTGGAAGGAAGAAATCAAGAGTTTCACTAAAAGTACTTCTCAAAGTCAAGTCAAGGAAATGGTGGGGACATACAGGAAGCAAGGAGGAGAGATCGGGATGGGAGATGAGGGTTTGTTTCTCCCAAATTGAAAACCTCCAATGAGACTGTTCTTGAGCCAATGGTCACAAAATGTTCCTCTTATTAAGGAAATCTCATTTGAAGGGCTAGCCTTACGAAACACAGAATCACAAAGTGATGGCACATGTTTTCCTCCCCCTTATTCCGTTCTTTAATGTAATACATTTAAAAAAGAAGTTGTTTCCCACGAACCTGATTAACTCTGAAGAGAGTCATAATCCATCTAAACCAATCCAAATGAAGGTAAAAAGAATAATCAGGCTCCCATTATGCAAAATGGTGCTCAGTTAATTTATTGCACTGCACTGAATAATAAGCTGTTAGGCTCCACATTACTTTCTTTACGTTAGATCAAATAGCTTATTGCTGCTGGAGCTTATTTCATATCGCATAAAATTTGGATATATTACAATGGAGTAGATATTAGTCCATTATAAGAGACAGACTTAAGTACTTCATTTATAGGATCTCACCATTTGGAAAATGGCAAGGGAGAAGAAGAAATGCAAACAAGGTAATGGACAGAGGGGGATTTATGTGCACTGCCCATCTACCAGCTCTGCTGTGGGTGACTGCTGGTTGCCGCATGGGGCCGGTGCCTTGGAGAAAAGCAGCATTTCCAGTGGGAAGAAGATCCAAAGAGAGTTTATGTTCCTTTTCAGGGAAGTGTTGACATTTTAATTACTCTCTGTTTTCTTTGGAGCTACATTTGAGAATTGGAAGCAAGTTAGAAAAATAAGGATTGGCTTTATTAGAAATCAGAGGAATTGACGTGCAGCCATGAGCTGGAGAAAGTCCAGATTCAGCTCTTGACAAACTCAAGTCTCCAGCAGGACCCAGAAAACCAAAAAAAAAAGAAACCAAAAAACAGAAAACAACTCAGCTATTAGAAAACTAAACAATGAGATCCTCCTCAGGTCTTATCATCTCTGAGAGCAGACTGTGCCTCTGTGCAATCTAATCTTTTCCGGCCATGGGGCCTCTGTGCCTCACTTTGGCAATTTTTTTTTCCTTTAAACTTTGGTCTCACAGGGGTTTGTGAGGTAAGCTAAACAGGGGTGCAAAACAACAAAAAAAAAGAATGATCATGGAGAGTAAGAATGAGTTGGGGAAATTGGTGGGTTTAGAATGATTTAGTTTTGAAGATAATCTGATACTTTTGGGATTTCATAAAAGAAAACTGCCTGGGGATGTGAAGGCGGAACCAGAGTAAATAGCTTAGGGAGATGTGATATATTCGCACCCTCTCCCCTTGCACCTGGAGCTGCCTAGAATTGAATAAATATTTAGCAAACCCAGGGTACCTACATGTGTTCCAGGATCAGCAAATTTGAAAACAGTAACTTGGTACAAGGGTGAAGAAAACAAACAAACAAACAAAAAAAACCCAACTCCGCCAGCAAGTTTGTGGTCTCTTTGTCCCTTCTCCACCCTCCAAAGCCTTACTATGCCCCAGGGACAGTACGGACACTCCATTGAGCTTTGACCAACCTATGCCCCAGGGACAGTATGGGCATTCCATTGAGCTTTGACCAATCAATTCAGTAATGAATGGATCAAACTGAGTTCCTAAAATCAGATACTGAGTTCTAGTATCTACCATGTGTCAGGTACTTTAAATACACTATTTGAATTTTCAAAAACACCCTATAAGGAGATATTATCTCTACTATAGATACTGTTATTTCTGTTTTACAAATGAAAATTGACGCTTGGGCAACTTAAGCAGATCCATAAGCTATAAAAACCTTTATCATTAAACATTTCAAATATATGCAAAAGAAGATAAAATGGTATAATGAACCTCTAGGCTTATTTCACTTCACCCGCTCAGGGTCAGTCTTCTTGATCAACATCTACTGCACCCTATTATCCTGAAGCAAACCCCAGACATCGCGTCCTTTCACCTGTATATATTTTACTACATGTCTCTAAGAGACAGGGATTCTTTAAAACAAAATAAACTACAATACCTTTCTCACACCCTGAAAACATATGCAATGTTCACTTATCCCCAATTGTCTTGCAATATATATATATATATATATATATATATATATATATATAAAGTTTGAATCCAGATCCAAATGCAATCCATACGCTGTGATTGCTTGATGTGTCTCTAACATCTCTTTAAATCGATAGGTTCCCTCTTCCCCCCTAATGTTTTCCTGGGACTTTTTGGTTGAAGAAATGGGATTGTTTGTCCTGAAGATTTTCTAACCGTTTAAATTTTCTCGATTCCATTCCGTGAGGTGTTCTCCAATATACGTATCATCTTGTACTTTGCACTTCCTATAGATTTACAGTTAGAGCTAGAAATTTTATCAGATGATGGTTGCATATTTTTAGTAAGACTAGGCCATAAGTAGTGGTATAATTTCCACAAGTGGGCATGTATGTGTGTGTGTGTGTGTGTGTGTGATGTTATCAACTATTGAGGATTTTTGGCTAGATTCAGTATTTCATTAGCGATGGCAGGGTTGTGATATCCTAAATTGACGATTAACAAGATAAAATTTATTTTTTAGAGCAGTTTTAAATTCACCGCAAAACTGAGTGGAAAGTGCACGGAGTTCCTGAATACCTCTGTCTCTCCACCTATACCCTCTTCCACTATCAACAGCCAGCACCGGCAGCTATGCACGATTATAATGAAGAAAGCCACACTGACACGTCATTATCACTGAGTCCCTAGTTTACATCAGGGTTCACACTGGCTGGTGAACATTCTGTGGGTTTGGACACATGCATAAAGAGGATTGCTTTCTCATTTATTAACCAGGACACTTCTGTAAGGGAAAGCTTTCCCCTCATTACATAGTTGGTTATATGAAATGAAGTTCATATAAGAAAGCCAGAATAAATGCTTTTTCTTTCCCTTATCTACCAGTTTGCAGAATAATTAGTTGGTTCTCTCTGGTATCTTCTAACGTAAGAACATAAGTTCTTGCTGTGTTTTTACTGTTAGTGTCACTAAGAACTCATGTATTTAAATGTATTTGATGAGTTTCAATGTCCTACTCTATATACAGGTACATGGGTCTCTATACACATGCATATGCTGATAACACAGTGGTAAACTTCTAGATCTCTAATGTCTATAAATTTACATCATTTTGCTGCCTTGATTAAAAAAAAATTCTTAAAGTAGTTTGAAAGTTTATCTTAAAACACTCTCTTCCATTTACTGATTCTTATAAAGATTCCCCTGAGTCTCTGAGGATGGAAAATCTTGCTTTGTTGCTAGAAAAACATGAGCAGCTATTTATAGAGGCATAAAAGCAGGGACGACAGGAGGAAGGAAGGAGGAGCAAAGGAGGAATAAAAGAAAGAACAGAGAAAGCAAATGTATATAAAAGATAAGTAACTAATGGGCTATTGCGTCATCCGGGAAAATTACTGTCATGAACTGATTTACATGGTGCCGTGTGACGTTATTGCGAAAGAGTTAAGCAAGAGGCCTTGAGTCTTAGGCTGCTTGGCTCCAATTTCCAGTTCTGATGCCTCCTAGCTGGGTTGGCTTTGCACCTCACCCTTCTCATCGTGCACCAGGGCCAAAGGAGCACCGGGCCGTAGGATAACAGAAATGAATACATCTAAAGTGCGTAGATTATTCATAGTAAACGCTCAATAAATGCTGGTTGATTTTGTTGTCCTTGTCATGATGATGATGATGACAATCACGATGAAAATGATGCTAATGATGATGTGGGTGGCAAAGCAGTGGCTCTGAAGGGAAGAGCGAAACACATTTGCTGAGTAACCGTGAGGAACAGGTACTGAACGAGCATCTATATTAAGTATAGCGTATAATGATTACATATAGTACATGTAATTTGTTATCAACTTTAACATACGTTGAAGTCTGCCATCATTATTTATTATTTGTTCTAGCCCAGTAACCGGCACAGGGGAGAGATAGAGTATACCCCTTCTGAGAACTGAGCGGTACTATTAGGTTTTGCTGAGAACCTTTCCAAGACGAGAGAGGATACAGCGCTAGCAAAGACCAGAACTTTAATATTCTCTAAGTAGAGCTTAACGGGCAAATCCCAGGAAACGTGTTCAAGCACTAATGCGGGCCGTGAGGCACTAGTGAATCACACAACTCTAGCCTTGCCCATGGCAAATCAATACCCGTATTCACCCAAGTTTTTCCACTACACAGGAAAAGGAAGAAAGAAAAGAGGAACACTTTTCGAATCGCTCCTCCAACCACGGAAATGATTTTAATTACCAATTCATCTGTTGGCAGACTTTTCTGGCAGATGTACCTGCAGCTTGGAAAGATAACAAATGAACTGATTCCTTACTCCAGAGTTGACACTGATAGTGCTTGCCGAATTTGCTCTCAGAAAAGAATCCCGGGCAACAATACATCTGGCACTCTGCTCGAGGAATTTGTCATGTCGTTGACATGTTCAGCCTCCATTGTCCACTCCACCCCGACAGCAGGTCCTTTATATTTCAAAGAAATTGCAGTCTGAATTAATATAATTAGAACGTAGCTGCTATTCACTGCAAAAACTCTTCATTTCCAGGAGTGCAGATCTGATGGTGCGTCCGTGCGCAAAATCCTCCCAGTGATGGCTGGAGGGGAGCGAGCAGATAATACATTGACAGAATAGACACCAGTTCATCAGCCTTTATTAGCACCAACTCATGGGAATATAGGAGGAGAAGAAACCTGTCCTATCTTTGGCATGTCTCAATAGAAATATCCTTCAGGTTTAGCAGCCTGTAAGTACTTTCATAAAATATGCAGAATAGAGTGTCTGAAGTAAGAGAAAAAATGAAATAGGAAAGATTGCATATCTTCCAAAAGACAGTTATAGGAGGTAGAGTGGATAATTCATGGATAGAGTTACAGAATTAAAAGGTTGTTAGGTGACTTCATTTATTCTTTACTGCGTCGCTGTGTAGAGTCAAGGTCACTAACCAGGAGATGATCACCAAGTAAAACAACTTGGGTGCTAGATTCTTGAATTTCATTGTTTGCTATTGTTTATGTTTCTGCAAACACTTGATAATTGATATGGTGGAAGCCTACATCAGCATCCTTTTTTGGAAATAAGATTGATTTATATTCTCTCAAATATGTTGGTATTCTTACTTTGAATGACTCATTTTAGGGGAATAATGACCTGACATATCCATGTGTAGGCTGTTCCTCATGGTATCTCCTCTGAAGAATATAGAATGTATCCTTGTGCAAGTTTGTGTTCCTCCAAAATGTATATGTTGAAATCCTAACCCCCAATGTTACAATATTTGGAGCCCATCTGTGGGAGGTAATGAGTTTAGAGGAGATCATGAGGTTGACGTCCCATGATGGGATTAGATCTATATATATGAAGGGCAGATACAAAGCACACTCTATCTTTCTCTCCTCCATGTAAGGACACAACAAGAAGGCTGCCCCCTGCAAGCCAGGAAGAGACCTCTTCCTAAGAACCGAATGAACGAACATCTGTTTTTTGTTTTTTTGTTTTTTAATGTTTATTTAGTTTTGAGAGTGAGAGACAGGAGAGACACAGAATCTGAGGCAGGCTCCAGGCTCTGAGCTGTCAGCACAGAGCCCGATGCGGGGCTCGAACCCACGAACCGTGAGATCATGACCTGAGCCAAAGGCGGACGCCTAACCGACTGAACCACGCAGGTGCCCCTGAATGAGCATCTTGATCTTGGACTTCCCAGCCTCCAGAACCGTGAGAAATAACTTACTGTTGTCTGAGCTCCCCGGCCTGTGGGATTTTGTTAATGGTAGACTGAGCTGACCAGCAGTGTATAGGAGCTCCTCGGGTTAATGAGCACTGAGGAGGGATAATGGTTTCCATTTTCTCGTTTTTCAGAGAAGCACATATTGATCTTCACCTGCACTTCTGTGTCAGAAATTGCAATAATAGAAATATGGAAAATGGGTAATATAGCATAAAAATAGGGCCGAGGTTTGTGAGTGGCGGAAGAATTCCAGAGATGAAGAGCAGTGCCCCTTTTGATTTTAAACCAGATACACTTTGTAATCCAAGTGCATCATGGTAAAGAGCTGTGGAGCCTTTAGGCTCTCTTGATAAAGTCTGGGCACACTTTTCCAGGCAGTATCTTGGAAAAGTCAGGAGTGATCCCTTGTCTCCCGGTTCTCCTATGGAGTGTCTTCCTCGCCTCCCCTGACTTGAAAAGATCGCTTACCATTTTCCATTAGCTAGCAAAGTGCTTTTCAGAAGTAGGTGGGCTTCAGAATCATATGTATATATGTGTGCGTGTTGTGTGCGTGTTGTGTGTAGGGGGTGGGGGGGGGAAGCGTGCCGATGCTCAGATCCCACAAATCCACTGAGTCAGATTTGCCCACTGTGGTGCCCAAATCGTGTAAGCGGAAAACCTTTCCAAGGACTTCTGGTGCATACCAAACCGGACACACACCGACCGGTGGTCTTTTTCACTGATACAAATCTGCAACTTCACAACTTAGGTGGATCTTTCTATAGGTGATACGTGCGATTAAAAAAAAAAAAAAAACTGCAGACATTTAATTGTATAAGAGGAAATCCACTAAAGATATTTGGGGCCAGTGGGTTATCAGAACACCGGTCAGAACTTTTCTCCATTTGTGTACGTTCCCTTTGCCCTCCGCCACAGTTACTCATGTTTAGTTTCTCAGTCTGTCCGTCCTGTTTGGGTTAGAAAAAAATGGCATCTCACAGTGTTAGGCAGTTTCTTTGCTAACAGGTACAATGGGGATTTATATTTTAATGTGAAGCGTCCCTTGTTAGAGTAAATGAGTGCCTCTCTTTCCGATGCATTTGTCTTATTACTTTGGATGTTTAATAATAAGATTGTGTGTTATAAACCCATGTAGACATCCCAGTGTACGCACAGATGGAGAGTATCAAGCTTGCAGGAAAGGGCAATGGAAGTGGCCTCTGTTTTCTCTATGGAGCATGCAAGTCAGACTTGAGTGTGAGAGGTTTAGGGAGTTCTTGTCCCAAGCCTGTTAGTTTCTCCCAGCCACTGTTTCTGACATCACCGTTTTGAATTTTACTGACCTTACAAGAATTCCCTGGAGGGTGGGTGGGACGTGGATTGCGGAGGAGGGCTTCCTATCTTTTGTTTGACCAATAGCTTGTGGGATAGACGTGTCATGTGGAAAACAGCTCGATTTATCCAAGGAAGGTGATAGTGACTCCTAGGGCCCAGCCTGCTCACCCCAGAGGACTTTATTCTGAGGTTTACAGGATAAACTGATTGGTGAGCAGGTACATGGAGTGAATACATGACTGTATTTGTTTGCCAAAACAAAACCAAAACCAAAACCAAAAAAATGTCTGTTTGTTTTTTAACTGTGAAAGAAGCATGCGCCCATGGAAGACACTATGGGGGGGGGGGGGGAAGGGGAATGTAGGAAAACTGAAGGAGAAATTTGGAGCTAGAGTGCTGATTTTAGAATCAGAGATGTGGATTCAAATCCACCCTTACTAGGTGTATGCTCTTCGGGGAGTTACTTCACGCCTCTGAGCTGGTCTTCTCCTGGGGTCTAGGGGACCGATTCTCATATATTCTATGGGAATGATACCTCTCTTGCATGGTTGTCATAGGGATTTGCTAGAGCACATTCTGTAAAAGACTTCATGAAATTCTGGGAATAGAGGAGTTTTTAACACCACATCTGAGCTGAAAGCACTTTTATTGTTGGTAGCACAGTGTGGTGGTGGCTAACACATGCTTGCCAGGCAAGCAGCCTTGACTTTGAGTCCCTTCTGATTTGAGGCAGAATTACTGATATTGGCATTCTTAACGCGACAGCTAAATAACACTTAAAAGAATTTGTTGAGGGGTGGCTCAGTCACCTGCCAGGCAGCTGCCTGGGTGGCTCAGCCGGCTAAGTGTCCAACTTGGGCTCAGAACCTGATCTCACCGTCAGCAAGTGCAAGCCCTGCATTGGGTTTTGTGCTGACAGCTCAGAGCCTGGAGCCTGCTTTGGATTCTGTCTCCCTCTCTCTCTGCCCCTCCCCCACTCAGGCGCGCGCGCTCTCTCTCTCTCTCAAAAGTAAATAAACATTAAAAAATTTAAAAAGCAAATAAAAGCATTTGTTGAAATCTCTTAACCGACTGAGCCACCCAGGCGCTCCATGTTGAGATCTCTTATAAGAATACTATTATTATCAAAAATTAGATTTCAGTTATGCTTATTTTCCTAACGTATGAACTGAAATTCCCTATTTCTTGCCTTAAGATTACAAACATCCTTCCTGGTTTATAAGAATTATTTTTTAAAAAACCTCAGAAACAATTAATGCTCATAAGAAAGTATGGAGTCTTTCAACAATGTTTCATTTTATTATTATATTTTCTCTTTCCTGGAAAACCAATGAAGAATGGCGGTTTTATATATAAAACAGTAGTTAGCCTTTATATGGATGGCATTTTCCTAAAAGCCTAGAAGTATTTCACATTTTGCTGAAAAACACCCTGTTCCCAAGTTGGATCTGATTAAAATTCAAATCTATATTAACATCTCATTACTTTCTGAAAAAAGTGAATGCCACACTTAATGGAAAATGCTCAGCGTCTGCCAGCTCTGTTTTGTGGGTTCCTGAGCAAGGCTGTCATAGGACCCAGGAGGGCTGGGTGACAGAGACATCCTTGTTAAAACAGTCACCTGGCGTGAATGCTGGCCCTCGGTTTTCCTTCCTTTCCCCTCTCCCATCCCTACATTGTTTCAGCTGCCAGCCCCCTAATATTTTCCCTAAAGCAAGGGAAAGGGAAGGGCAAAAATGACTTTGAAAGAATAACATTTCTTTCTATGGACTTAAATAGAACACTCAACACAAAACATCCTGTGTTTTCTTTTAATTGATGGCATTCTAACCGTGGTAATGGGTGATCTAAACCAGCGCCTGCTTTTCAAACAGACATTGTTTCAGTCGCATACTATCCTATCAAGGGAAAGTTGTTTGACTATTTAAAATTACAACTTGGACGCCTTCCCCTACAAGCTCTGGGTCTCCTTATCTTGCTGTGCCTTTCTCCCTTCCCCCCTCTGTTATACTTATCACCTTCTAACATGTGTTTATTATGGTTTTTGTTTATTCTCTGACTCCCCTGGCCATCCTGGAAGCAAAGATCTTCGTCTGTTTTGCTCATTGTTGATTTCTCTGTCCTAAAACCTGCCTGGCACAAAGTAGGTACTCAGTAAACATTTGCAGCGTGAGTGAATGGACTCGTTCTCACAAGTGTCCTCTCCCATACAATTATGGGGAAGAAAACTGGTAAAAATATGATCCCAAAGTGCTATAAATATAATACGCTTATACTTAGGAGATATATTTGAAAGTATAGTTATGCTTGGAGTTTATATATCTTAGTTGGCAAAGAAAAGATATAAGGGTTGGATGAGAAAGAAATATCTCCTTCCCACCTTCTCCTCCTTTTCTTCAAAGCCTGGCTCCCCTACCCTACTGCCCTCCAACAAGACATATATTTCTTTACTTACTGTCTACCCCCCTTACTAGATGCGAGCTTTCTAAGGGCAGGAACTTGTGTATTTTGTTCGCTGCTATAGCCCCTTTGCTTAGAACAGTGACTGGCTCAGAGTGAGCACTGAACACATATTTGTTGAATTAGTAAGGGTTTGGGTGAGTGTGCTTGTTGTAGATTATCCACGCCTGGCCCTGAGTCCTGTGGAGTCCACAGCATAATTGAACATTGGGACCTTGGTACTGCTGAGGTGGACGATGGGCAGGGAGAGGAGACAGGGAAAAAGATAACCAGGGTGGCATTAACATTATACATTTTCCATTTATGGTGAAAAAGAGGCCCCTTTCGTTTTACATATATGCGGTATAGCATGAGCCAAGGGACTGTGGTTTGGATCCTGGATCAGCTGCCTATTTTCAGAATAAACTAAAATAATTTCTTGATTTCTTGATGTCTCGTTTTCATTGTCCGCCAAATTAAAACGGTTACCTAATCTGTGGTTACAGAGGATAGAAAGGGCTGGACACATAATAGCTGATCAGTAAATGTTAGCTGTCTCCATCATCCTCACCATCCTCACCATCCAGGGGCTGACAGACTGTAGCTTGAGGGCCAACGTCCAGCCGGTGCTTGTTTTGTGAATACAGTTTTATTGGAATATAGCCACGCCCATTCATTTTCTTATTGTCCATGGCTGCTTTCTCACTCCAACAGCAGAATTAAAGAGTTCCAGGAGACTATTTCTTTTTTTTTTTTTAATTTTTTTTTCAACGTTTATTTATTTTTGGGACAGAGAGAGACAGAGCATGAACGGGGGAGGGGCAGAGAGAGAGGGAAGACACAGAATCCGAAACAGGCTCCAGGCTCCGAGCCATCAGCCCGACGCGGGGCTCGAACTCACGGACCGCGAGATCGTGACCTGGCTGAAGTCGGACGCTTAACCGACTGCGCCACCCAGGCGCCCCTAGGAGACTATTTCTTGCAACACCTAACACTTCACTCTCTGTCCCTTTGCAGAAAAAGTCTGTGTACCTCGATCTAGAATATAGTGTGTCGGTAGTGTCAACAGCCCGTGGGCCAGCAAGTGTGGTCCATGGATCAGTGTGATGCAAAAACTTTTACTGATCCGTGACAAGGTAAGTGCAGAAAGCAAGAGATAGGTGTCTAGAAATGTTTATAGAATTGTGATGTGCTGTTGACATCCAAGTGCATGATTTGGGCTTACGCAAAAGTGTTAGTTTATGACAGATTGAAAATTAAAAAAAAAAAACACAAAACTTCTTCTTCCCATTAGAAAAGAATCTGGTGTTTTGTAATGGGATTTTGCTATATTAGTGACTCAGTAAGATATACTTGGTGTGGTTTCAGATGGGAACATCTGGGGGTTCATCAGTGACACACGGGTCCCGAGACTGCAAGTGACCTGGGAAGGTTGATGGTGAGCCCGTTAATAACGTCATGCAAATGGGGTTTATATGCAGACGGACGGGCCAGCCACAGTTCACTTATCAGCTAGTACGGTTGTAACGTGTTGCTTCATATCTGCCAGAAGGCGGCCACCTCAGGATCTCGTGTGTGTCTTGTGAACATATATAAATGAATTCCTGAAGTGTATTTTAAGTTGACAATTCATCTTCTCTGAATAGTAAGCCAACAACTTTCCTGGAAATCTAGCAAAACAACAGTTCTATGACCAGCCTTATGTTTTGTTGCATGTGCACTTAAAAAAAGCAGACTGACTCTTTCCTTTTCTGTTCTAGAATCAGTTCCAAACAGTAAGGCGTGCCAGGAAAAACAGACAAACTCTCAGGAACAACAATGCCCATTATGCGTGGGGTAGGAGCTGCCAGACTTTGATTACTGGCCAGACGTTAACCCCTTTGGTGTCTTATGGGGGAAATGCCAAGTCTGAATCCAGACGCTTCCAGGATCTTACAGTCACTCGTGGTGTGAGAACGGGCGATTTGTAAAGACTCGTGCAAAAAAGGACTGCTGTGAGAAGGAAGTGCAAGTTCAAGGCCACATCTCCTTGTTTCGTGAACTGTGCCGTGACTCCTTCTGGCTAGGTTACCTCTGCTTTTCCCTCTGCAGGCCTGCTCGTTGTGGGCGACAAACACACGGCTCTTGCCACGTGCCCCACCTGGGTTCGCAGCTGGATGCCACAAGGAGAAGGCCAAGTTTGGTACTCACAGAGATAACGTGGGGATTCCTTGAGGCTACCACCTACAATAAAGTTGCTAGAAAGAATTCCTGAAAACTCTTTTATGATCAATTTCTTCCTCACTTTACGTATCCTGTAGGTAGACAGGCTGTACTCTATTTTGAAAGCTACAAAGAGCAGAGAGCGGTGCCTTTGATAGTGGGAGAGTGACAGCATGTGTATCTGTAGTGTGTGTGTGTGTGTGTGTGTGTGTGCATTTCATTTGTTTTTGTACTTTACTCTTTAATATATATTTACTGGTAATACACTGTGGACTGACTGAGGATACCAGGTTAATTGCAAACATAAAGTAATTATTACCATTTATTATTTATTTTTGCAGGTTAGTCAGCATTATGTTAAACATTTTACACACACATACTTTAATTCACTTTATCCTTAAAAAAAAAAAAGCCAATGAAATAGCCCCATTTTACATATTCGTAAATCGGGTTCCAGAAAACTCAAGGGCACATGGCTAGTGAATGTCAGAACTAGGATTTACATCCAGATCTGTCTGGTACAAAACCCATTCCCTTACTCATTTTGCTGAATTGCTTCCCTAAAGATGAATTTAAAAAATGAAAGGCATTTTCCTAATTTCTTGGAATTTGCATTTTGCTTGGTGAGAGAGGCACGTGGTGCAGAATGAAAAAGGCTGTGACACAGCTATGCATAGAATACCATGATTAACGAATTCTGTTGGAAGGCAGGACAAGGTGGGAGAGGGTAGAGGAAGGTCCCACAGAGAAAGTAGTACTTGAGCTATGCTTTTGCCGACTGGGACATTCATGGGGTGGAGTGGGGGGGAAAAGGAGAGAGAGAGAGAGAGAGAGAGAGAGAGAGAGAGAGAGAGAGATTCAGATTCAGCTGGGTGTACTTTGTGCAGGAAGAAACCTAGACTTATGCAGAGGCACAGAGACTTCTGGCTTACTGAGTGATTCTATGATACAGGACAGAGAACTTGGCAGTGGGAAATTCTTTAAGGTTGCTCCTTCACTCACTATGTCCATACCTTGGTCTTCTTTATTCTCCATTGCATTGTGATGCCTTATTAGAAGGGGACACAGGGAGAAAGTGAGTTCAGTCTGAGTAAATCAGAGATGATAATGACTGTTACGGAAACTTCAGGAAAAAGACAAAGGTAACTCCATCCCTCTGCCTTTTGCAAGGGTGGGACACTTATGGGATAACTGTTTCAGGGATGAAGGTGTATGCCAGCCCTGGGAGTGAAGATGCAGGTTTTGGCCTTGTCTTAGTACCACACGGAGGGAAAAAGGAAATGATGTGCTTGGTTTTTTTTAATTGTATCATTTCACCCTGAAGGGCGTGGATCCCCAATTCTTTCACCAGAGAAGGAGGACAGATAAAGAAAAGAGAGTTGTATCCACAGACAAACCCTATGTGAAGATGACCGTGGTAAAGGGAATGCCCCATCTGACCATTTGGGAATAAGGAGTCATCAAGTATTCAGTCCCAATCAGGGGGGCAATCCTGCTCAAATAGAAGGAGAACAATGACTTCATGGCCAGGATGTTTGTCAACCTTGCGCTGTTCTGTCTGGCACAAATGTAAGGCAGTCAGCATAAATACAAGCGATGTTGTTGGCAGTCACAACACCACAACTCTGGGGTTTCACTTTGAGAAAATGAGACTTATTTTTGAAATTTGGGAGGTTAAGACTTCAGAGCGGAATGATCACCAGAATATTTACTTGCAATGATTCTGGGTTTTGTGTATATTTTAAAAAGGGATACTGGGCTCTTCTATATTATTACAAAGTCCTCTCGGCTTCCAAATCTTCCTATAAAATGCCTCTTCTCTTGCCTTTAAATACATTCTGTGACTGAATATGATTATGGGATATTACATGCATCCTTGTCTATTCAAAAGATCATGAAATAAAATGCCCATCATTAAAGCCCCAAAGTGATTGGATTGGCATGAGGAACGGGGATGGCGCTGGCATGGGAGAGAGGATCTGACTCTGGGATTTCATGAAATCCAAAACAATAGGACAGCTGCTTTTCTATAAACAGATTATTATTATTATTTCTACCTAGACAGCTTGATAGCAGCCATTATCTTCTTTCTGGGTGTCTTATCAAGTTCCGGTTGTGTGCAGCATGGGTGATAAGGAATGAGAAATGTCACCCATGGGATCGCCAAAGATTATTTCCACGCACTGCTGTTCATCAACAGCAAATCCCTTAGAACTGAAGAGTAGTCCTATTGTTCACGCTGGGCAGTGCTATTCTGAATACACCAAGAGAGCAGAAAGAGGATGTAGTTGCCATTGTGTGAAAGATTGAAATTTCATTACTCTCAGGTAAAGTTCAAGCAGTCTTGATTTTGAAAAGAAGAATCATCATGGAATATCTTTGAGGAGGGAGAAGACAAGGCAGGACAGAAGAATGAAATGAGCTCGGAGCTTTTCAGGACTATGAGAGAGTATAAAGAGAGAGAGAGAGAGCGAGAGAGAGAGAGAGAAAGGATAATACTTTCAATCACTGGCACTTAAAAAAGCCAGGCAGCTAAGCCTCGAAGGAATTGAGTATCCTTGCATTACCATTACTTGTGATCCAGTTGTTTAATGTAAAGAATCTACATATAACTCATCAGAAAACTGTTCGCTTTCTGAATTTCTACCCAATTGTCTCTGGTTCATACCAAGTTCTTGAATGAAATTAATCTGTTGATGTTGAAAAGTATTCCTTTATTTCTCAATGAAAACAATGTTTTATTACTGATGTAGATGTGCTGGCTCTAAATATTTGAGGGGAAAAATACAATCTTATTTTATTTCTATTCCAGTGTCTCAGCATCTCAACTTTTTCTCTGACTAAAGCAAAGATTGTGTGAGGAAAAAAAACAAAAGCAAAAACTGAAGTGTATGATTCATTTGTACTATATTCTTATAGAATTTCCTCCCAAGGTATCCAGAGATCTTTAGTCTCCCTTAGACACAGTTTTAGAGTCATGCTGGCATTATAAATAAGCTACTTGGAAGGGAGCCAAATAAAATTTTTCCAACATCTTAAATCACTATTCTGAAATTGGAATTTCAAATGAATAAAATACTTTGCTCTTAAACCAACAACTTCTGAAATTAGATTTCAATCATGGAATCATTAAAATGAGGAATGGAAAGAGGTTGGGAAGGTAAAGAGCAAAGAGGGGGCACAGAGAAGGAAAGAGAACATAGGAACAAAGGAAGGGACTTTGATTTCCTTTTAGAGTGTGAGCTCCAGGGGGTAAGACCTGTTCTTGATGTTTCTATAACACCTGCAACTGAGTAAGTACTCAGGAGGTATTTGCTAAATGAATTAGTGCAAGATGTGTAGAAAATATGGTTTCAGTGTTAATATATCCAAAGGAACTTTCTCCTAACTAAACAAGTTTTTGGTTTTGTTTTGTTTTGTTTTAGTTTTTTCAGCTGTTAAGCACTTACTGGGAAGCCTAGAGCTTCTCCAACTTTAATACACATATGAATTATCTGGGGATCTTCTTAAAATACAGATTCTAATTCAGTAGGCTTGGGATAGGGTCTGAGATTCTGCATTTCTATCAAGCTCCCATGGGATGCCAAGTCTACTGGCCCACAGAATACACTTTGAGTAGCAATGTGCTACAGTTAAGACATGGGGGGCTGGTTTGGCAGTCATGAGCTCTGAGTTCTCTTCTCTGACATTAACCATTTGGGTTTTTAAGCCAAGTGATTTGTTTTCTTAGCCTCAGTCTCCCATCTATATAATGGGTTGGATGCACATGATTTCTAGGGTTCTTACAGACTTAATATTTTAAAAGAAAGAAGAAAGAAAGAAAGAAAGAAAGAAAGAAAGAAAGAAAGAAAGAAAGAAAGAAAAGAAGGAAGGAAGGAAGGAAGGAAGGAAGGAAGGAAGGAAAGAAGGAAGGAAAGAAGGAAGGAAGAAAAAATTTAGAGAATGCCTAGTCTGTCTCTAAAAATCCCAGGGAGGCTAAATTACTCCTTTTCGAAGTTGCACAGGTAATTTGGCATAGCTGAATTGTGATTCAGCTGATTCCTGAGGTGTAATAGAGTAATTTTTCCACTACCATTTCTTTTATCATTATTAATTATTTTTGTGGGTTGCTTACAATTCGCCTGATACAATGCTAAGTGTTGGGAATACAAAGATGAGTAAATTATCATATTTTATTATCAGATCTCTTGCCTGATTAACTGAGCGTTTTCCATGCTTCAAGGTGACAGCCAACTAATAAATGCAAATGTCTAATATGTGCTAATATGCTAGTCCTTCCTTCTCAGTGATAGAACATTTTAATGGTTGCAATATAATGTAGGCAAAGATGGCCCCAATTCTTCAACTCTTCCCTATTTATTCCCTTTGCTGTGTGACTTTCCAGTTTATCATATCAAAAGGTAGAATTGCCCCTCCCCCCCCCCCCCCCCCCCCCCCCACTTCCTGACTTTGGGCTGGCTTGTCACTTGCTTTGAATAATAGAAGGAACAAAGTGCCAGTTCTAAGTCCTGACCACATGAACTCTTGTCCATTTTTATTTCCTCTCTCACACTACTGCCACTAACATTAGACAAGCCTGGGACAGACTCCTGGAGGTTGAAGGCTCACAAGGAGTGATCAACTGTCCCAGGCGAAGCCAACCTAGACCAGTCTCCAGCCAGCCCCCACACAGACGTGTGTCAAAGCCCAACCAGGAGCAAAAGTTGCTCACCCAGTCCATTGCTGACCACAGATGCACAAGTGAGCTCAGCAGAAACAGGAAGCACTGCCCAGTTTATCCACAAACACTGAGCAATAATAAATGCTTACTAAAGCCAGTTAGTTTTGGGGCGCTTTGTGATGTAGTACAACGTTATGTGGTACGATGGCTTTCTGAACGCAAAGCTTTCAGTTAGATAAATGGTTCAGGTAGGGTTTTCCCAGGAAGACAATAGGTGAGAATTTATGGGGTGGCATGGGCTTTACTACCCCTTCTACATTTTTGACTTGCTTCTCATAAAAGGGGGAGGCGTTTAGCTTGCATTGTGTTTTATTTTACTGATAACAGAAAGATGTGCACCAGGATCACAGGAAACACTAAGTTTAGAGACTGAAGCTGAAGATAATCTACATGCATATTCCTGTCCCAAAGGAAGCATAAGAGACAGAGACAACACCTAAAATCACAAAAGAAAATGAATGTTTGAGTCCTGGTTTGGCCATGTGGCTGTGTTATCTGGAGATTTGATTTTCTTCTGGTAATCAGGTATAACCGTAGCTGCCTATCTTCCTTCATACAGTGTCATGAGATGTAGTAAATACAAAAGTGCTCTGTCAAAGATATTTGCAAATGACATACCTGATAAAGGGTTAGTGTCCAAAATCTATAAAGAACTTATCAAACTCAACACCCCCAGAAACAAATAATCCAGTTAAGAAATGGGCAGAAGACATGGATAGACATTTTTCTAAAGGAGACATACAGACACATGAAAAGATGCTGAACATCACTCATCGTCAGGGAAATACGAATCAAAACTGCAATGAGATGTCACCTCACACCTGTCAGAATGGCTAAAATTAGCAACCCAGGAAACCAACAAATGTTGGTGTGGATGCAGAGAAAGGGGAACCCTCTTACACTGCTGGTGAGAATGCAAACTGGTGCAGCCACTCTGGAAATGAGTATGGAAGTTCCTCAAAAAGCTAAAAATAGAACTACCCCATGACCCAGCAGTTGCACTAGTAGGTGTTTATCCAGAAGATACAAAAATACTGATTTGAAGGGACACATGCATGCTGATATTTATAGCAGCATTATCAACAATAGCCAAATTATGGAAAGAACCTAAATGTTCATCAAACGACTGAATAAAGAAGAAGATGTGGTACACACACACACACACACACACACACACACTGGAATATTACTCAGCCATCAAAAAGAATGAAATCTTGCCATTTGCAATGACATGGATAGAACTAGAGTGTATAATGCTAGGAAGAAGGAGTGTATACACTAGAGTGTATAATGCTAGGCGAAGGAAGGAAGGAAGGAAGGAAGGAAGGAAGGAAGGAAAGAAAGAAAAGAAAGGAAGGAAGGAAAGTCAGTCAGAGAAAGACAAATACCATATGATCTCACTCATGTGGGCTTTAAGAAACAAAACAGATGAACATAGGGGAAAAAAGAAAGAAGAGAGAGGCAAACCATAAAATAGACTCATAACTATAGACAACAAAATGAGGGTTGTTGGAGGGGAGGTGGGCAGGGGGATGGGCTAAATGGGCAATGGGGATTAAGGAGGGCATTTGTGATGAGCACTGGGTGTTATATGTAAGTGATGAATCACTCAATTCTACTCCTGAAATGAATGTTACACTACATATTAATTAACTGGAATTTATTTATTTATTTATTTTTTTTATTTAAAAAAAAATTTTTTTTTTCAACGTTTATTTATTTTTGGGACAGAGAGAGACAGAGCATGAACGGGGGAGGGGCAGAGAGAGAGGGAGACACAGAATCGGAAACAGGCTCCAGGCTCTGAGCCATCAGCCCAGAGCCTGACGCGGGGCTCGAACTCACGGACCGCGAGATCGTGACCTGGCTGAAGTCGGACGCTTAACCGACTGCGCCACCCAGGCGCCCCAATTAACTGGAATTTAAATAAAAGCTTGAAAGAAACAACAAACCAAATAAGCAAACAAACAAACAAAAAACAACTAGTCATTTTAGGACAAGATTATTTCCTTTTCCCTCCATAAAAATGTTTCCTTTTTTACTTATTATTAATTATTTATTTTAAAAATTTCCTTTTCCCTCCCATTTCTCGTATCTTTCTTACCAAAAACACATCTCTTACTTTTCTTGCTTACAGTTGTTTCTCTTAGTATTTCCAGAAGTTTTAAATATATTTATTAGAATTCTTAATGCTTAGAAACCTTAATTTCTAGTAAAAGTTCAGCTGGAGGCAATTGTGAACCGTCTGTCACATCAGGATTTCTTAAATTTGCAAATGTATGAATAAATCTGAAAATTTTTCGAAATGTGTTTTTTTGTGATACAATCTTTAATATAATATAAAACATGTTTACTAACAGACCCAAATTTATCTTTAGTTTCACGGTAATAAGCCACAAGTACATAAACCTAAGTTTAATATAAAAAAATGCTCTGTCAAATAGTAACTAGTATGCAAATGTTACTTATTTTGAACATCATACTCAGTTTATTTTATTTTCACGTAACAACATCTAGTAATTATTGAGAAGTCATTAATCCCTATGTAAGTATAATAACAACTACTTTATGTATATTAGCTGGTTTTCAAATTGACTTTATCTAACTCATCACATTTTGATTCTCCAGTGATGCCTGGAAATGCATGTCTCTATTTTCTCATTTTGCAGATGGGAACCTCTGCTGTTTTCTAAATTATGCTGTTCCTAAGGCTGAGATCATGGACACGTCTGCTAAGATATGAACCCCACCATTTTGGAGGGTTTTTTTTTTTTTTTTGTAAGAGTCAAAGCTGGTGAATAAATCAGATCTTTGGCTTTTATTACCTAGTAGAAGCCTCACCTAGCATTACGATTTTTTCATAACAGCTGTTGTCTATGAGGTGTCATTCTCTTTTTCCCCAAGACATTTTTAAAATGAGAAAAAGATAACGGTTCCTCTGAAATTGCATCTTGGCCTACTGTTTGTATTCTTAAGTCAGCAGATTGTCTATTTGATGATGTTAATGGACTAAACACACAATGAAATTATTATCCTCAGAGCGCCAGCCGTGAATTTTAATTTTTGATTATGTAGTTGTCTTGGCGGATAGTGTGGATCCCGGGCTCAGGCAATTTCTATCTGAATTACGTACAATGGCCTAAGTATAATACTACACTTATTTTGATCATATCTTACCATCATTCCGATTGTAGCATATTTTGGTAGTGTGACAGACAGTTGCTCTTGTGACATTATACTAGCTGCTCTTTGTGAAGAGCCGATGGTGTGAGAGCCAAAACTCATTTGGTTCTCACAGGAGCCTATTGAACGAGATCTGTTAAGATTCCCATTTTATAGACAAGGGGACTGAAGCACCAAGAGTGTGAGTAAGTTGCCTAAACTCACACAGCGGGTACGTGACAGGACTGGATTTTTAGCTTGGCCATGAGAGTAGACAATTCCTATATTACACATCTATTTTTTTGTACTATAGGCTTTTCTTTACGCCAGACACCAAGAAAAATGGAAAATGGTATGTGTTCACAGGCAGTTCAGGCACTGTAAAGTCCCTTGCAGAAATCTTCTAGCAATCAGCTTTTAGTAGGATCTTGCCCTGTGTGCTAGACGTGTTGGGGATAGAAAAGAAGTAGAAGAAATGCTCCCTCCTAATGCACCTGAAGATTTGTGTGAGGAGGCGATTTTTCTGTAGGGTTTGGAGGGTAGAATTGGTGATGTAAGTTTGGAAGCTTATAGTGTGGAGACAATTGATAACAGCCCACGAAATCACTTCATTTCCGGACATTGCCGTCCAGATTGCACTTGGGTCTGTTAGTCCTTGCAACATGGACAGACTCACCTTCAACCTCTCAGTTCTTCAAACGGAAAAAGCACGAGGCTGCTCCAAATTTCTTCTTGCAGTCTTTTTGTCCACATCTTGTGGTTTCTACTTACTTCCATGTCAACCCAGACATGGATGTCAAACCTTTCACAAGTTTCCATGGGAAAGCCAACCTGTACCAGTTATAGATTGAATTGTGTACTGCAAAAATTCATGTGTTGAAATTCTAACCCCCGCAACCTCAGAAGATGGTCTGATTTGAAGACAGAGGTGTTACAAATGTAGTTAAGATGAGGTCATACAGAGATGTGGTGTGCCCCTGATTCATAGGTGTCCTTATAAAATGAGGACATTCCAGCGTAAATACAGATGCAGGGAGAACACTTGAGTAGATGAAGGCAGAGATGAGGGTGATGCTTCTATACATCAAGAAACACCAAAGTTTCCAGCAACCCACCAGAAGCTGGCAAAGAGGCATGGGGCAGAAGGACCCCGCCATGTTGACACCTTGACCTCAGACATCTAGCCTCCAGAACTGTGACAATAAATTTCTATTGCTTAGTCACTGGATCTGTGATACTTTGTTACGGCAGCCCTAGAAAATGAAGACACCATTGTACCCCAATGTTTATAGCAGCACTCTCAACAATAGCCAAATTATGGAAAGAGCCTAAATGTCCATCAACTGATGAATGGATAAAGAAATTGTGGTTTATATACACAATGGAATACTACGTGGCAATGAGAAAGAATGAAATATGGCCTTTTGTAGCAACGTGGATGGAACTGGAGAGTGTGATGTTAAGTGAAATAAGTCATACAGAGAAGGACAGATTCCATATGTTTTCACTCCTATGTGGATCCTGAGAAACTTAACAGAAGACCATAGGGGAGGGGAAGAAAAAAAAATGGTTAGAGAGTAAGGGAGCCAAAACATAAGAGACTCCTAAAAACTGAGAACGAACTGAGGGTTGATGGGCGGTGGGAGGGAGGGGAGGGTGGGTGATGGGTATTGAGGAGGGCACCTGTTGGGACGAGCACTGGGTGTTGTATGGAAACCAATTTGACAGTAAATCTCATATTAAAAAAAATAAAAATAAAAATAAATAAATAAACATTAAAAAAAAAAGAAAAATGAAGACACCACCAAACATTTCCTCACTTGAGTAGATTTTACTGAAGATATTTGGGGGGGGAGGCATGTCACAGGGAGGGGTCACATCACACAGCCCACAGGATCCTCTCTGTTAAACTGCCCCACCTCTGCCCCCCCTCCTCATCTCCCCCATCCTGGGTTAATCTCTAAACACTCAGTTTCATATTCGTCTCCCTATTTTTTTTTTTTTTTCAGAGTATTTTCCCTTCCTTTGAAGTTGAAGCTACCACCAACATCTAGGTCCTGGAGCTCAGCTTCTGGCCCAACCATTCATCAAAGTACATGTCAAACACAAGAAGCTCATTCACTTAGAGGAATTCCTGTGCCAAATGTTACAGTAAGAGCATTTTTTAGATGGCCTGGTTTCAAATCTTGGCTCTGCTACCGACGAGCTATGTGAACTTGAGCAAGTTACTGCACCTCTCTGAAATGAGAATAAGAATAATAGTAATGCCACCGCATAACATCTGTCTTGGGTTTGGTGCCTCCTACCCCCAACACAGAGGCAGATATTTGTGCACAGCACACTGGGCGAGGCTCTCAGGAATAGCACTGTGAGGAAGGGAGACGAGCTGGATGGACCGAGAGAGCTGACTTGTGATGCAGGTACTCGCTCGTCGGCCCTTCGCACGGGGAGCTGTGCCTTCAGAACGGTCTCATGTTAAGGCAAGGGGGCTGTATCTTTGTCCAGTCTCACAACAACTAGTTAGAAGCGGGCTATACCCAGTGAGGGTTCATAACCTTTGGCAAGGCGGTTCCCTTTGGCTGAAAGCAATTTTTTGAGAGGAGCTCAGCTCTGAGCAGTCAGTCACCAACACTGTCTTGATAGCCGGGGAATGAGGGCCTTGGATGCTTTTCAAGTTTCCAAGGAGGCAGGAAAGTTTCCAGGTGACACCTCCCAGCATGAACTGCAGGATTATTGTGAGCACGAAACAAGTTACCATGTAAAATATGCTTGGAACAGAAGCTGGTGTGGGATAAGTGCTGCATACGTGAGAGCCAACATGTACTCAAGGTTCACATGAGCAAGTTGTAGCTTTATGTAGTTACATACAGTTTACAAAATGATTTCACTTGGATTTTGATTCTTACAGAGGCCCTGGAGGTGAGGGAAGTAATAGCTATCTCATCTCACTTGCTTTCTGTGAGGAAACTGAGACTCAGAGGAGTTAAATGACTTGCCCAAAGCCACTCGGGTAGTAGGGACCTTGTTCTCTGTTTTTAATTTCCTCTTCCTGATTTGTGACCGCAGCTAATTTTGGAAGCCACGAGTACCCATGCGTAGGCTCAGTCTCACCAACCCTAATCTGAGGACAGACTGGTTTTAAGGATTTGCAATGCCCTAGTTCAGCACCGGGATTCAGCGTTCACGGTCTTGTGGCTGGCCCGGCCTTACCTTGAGCCATGCTCAAACCACAAAGGTGGCTGATGGAGACGTAGGTACTTCACCAGGGAAGGTTGGCCAGCTGGCTGTGAGAGCCCTTGTGAGGTAGCTTGACCTTATAGTGGGTTCTCTGCGTTGTTGTATTGTCTGGCCGGCCACTTGAAAGACATGATTTTGTGTCGTCTGAGAGTAGAGAAGGTTTCAAGGGAAGACTATACTAAATAAATACAGAAAAGACTGGTGTTTAAGCTAGACTTCTGCTTTTCAAAATTACCCAGAATATTTGAATCCCCAGAGCAAAACCTTCTTCTCCCCGCAAGCAAACGAATCAAACATTTGCTCGGAAAACATAACATAAGGGCAAAGGGAGTGGGTTGGTCTTAAGAAATATACCTCAGCTAAGATGCTGGGTGTCCCCTTTCTCTTTTGTGGGAGGGCCAGCCTAGACTTTCTTCATGCTTTTGTCTGGAGACCAGAGGCCCCACGACCCTGGTTAGGGTTGTACATGCACGGCTAGTTTTTGTCTCTGGAACGTTCATTTTTCTGTGTTCCATGGTTGACCAATTTGCCTCTGGAGACCGTCACATTAATAACTCTAATGAGTTTACAGGGAAGGCCTACTCTGGCCAGATGGCCATTCTGACTCCTTAGAGAGATTTTGCACATCTCTGTGCTGACTTCATAGCTTACCTCTCAGCGGGCAATGCCATGCTCTTTATTTAGAGAGGGGCAGAGTAAGCAGTGTTTAGAGCTCATGCTCTGAAATTAGATTGCCTTGGCTTACATCAGCTTACCTTTTGCTAACAGTGTGACCTGGGACTAGTTGTTTTCAGTAGATGTGACTCCGTTCCTTCAGCCACATGACGGAGGTGACAGTAGGCCTTTATAGGGTTGTTTAAAGATTTAATAAAGCGATTGGTATAAAGCACTTGGAAGGGTGGCTGGAAAAAAGCAATGGCTAATAAATCTTAATAAATGATACATATCTTACAGACTTTTGCTTACAAACTAATAACAGAGAGAATATTTATTGAGTGCTACTATAATCCAGACACTGTTAGAGGACTTTTACCTGAATATCATTTAAACCTTCCAAAACTCAGTAGGATGGAAAATATTTGGAGTCTATTTTATAGGGAAAAAAATGGAGATGGAGAGGGAGGTTAGAAACCATAGCCAAGGGGTGAAACTGCTAATCGAGGGGAATCAAGATTATCATCTCTATGTATTACCTACATGTTCCAATCCTGCAAATGAAGTTCAACCCTACCGTCTGTGCTGGGGTCCTCTCCTTGGTAACATTGTGGCTCAAACTTGTGCCCTACAATGCTTTTTCCAATCCCAGAAAGACAAAAGCTAGATCTCTCATGCCACCAGGAAGCTGGAGCTCTATTACCTACTGACCCATGTCCCTGTTTCTCCAGCTCGCTTGTCCCCCTATCTGAGCAGTGCTGTGTCCCGAATCCCCCTTGTCCCAGGCTACCTCTTCTGAGGGCTGTGTGGAAGTCCCCAGTAGCAACTGCTGCATGAATCTTCCCCAGCTCCCTGATGCAGTTCCTCTGGGTAACATGTTCCACCTGCCCAACTGGACTTCTTTAAACGCAGGCAGTTAGGGTCCCCCCTCTTAGGCTCCAGTGCCACACTCCAAGGTGGGGGGATGGTCACCGGTCTTGGGGTCCTTTGCATTGCCTGCTGGGTAGTTTGTAACCAGGGAAAGCCCATACCAGTCTTCAAATATAATTATAAAAGGAGTAACTGGAATTGAACCCTTGTCTCCTGACTCTGCACTTTTCATTGCAAGTGGGATTGAGAGATGGTGGCTGGGGCTGGTTGTTTGGTGTAGACTACATGGATAGAAGTAGGGCCTGGAGGCCCGAGGCTCCAGCAAGATGCTTCTACCCAAGTAGGAAAGGATCCTGGCAGCTAAAGGACTAAGCCAAGGTCCTCTGAAAACAGAGGTGGTCCAAACCCCAGTGGTGGCTTATAAGACCACATGCTCAGAGAAGCAAGAGGTAGGGACTACTGAGACTGAATCATTCAGAGAGGGCTCAGAGTTAGCTGAAGACAGTTCAGAGGGCAAGCAGGTCAAGAATGAGCAAGAGGGAGTTCCAGATGACTCTGTCAATTATCATTGCTCTTTGTACTCACATCTTCCAGATGTGTGTGCATGGGGTGCAGACACTCAAACAAGCTTAAAGGATCTGTGATTAGTGGGACAGGCTCAGATCCCTTCTCTTTTATTACCCTCCACCTCATCATCTTGTCTTTTTTTTTTTAATTTAATTTTACATCCAAATTAGTTAGCATATAGTGCAACAATGATTTCAGGAGCAGATTCCTTAATGCCCCTTACCCATTTAGCCCATCCCCCCTCCCATCACCCCTCCAGTAACCGTCTGTTTGTTCTCCATATTTAAGAGTCTCTTATGTTTTGTCCCCCTCCCTGTTTTTGTATTATTTTTGCTTCCCTTCCCTTATGTTCATTTGTTCTGTGTCTTAAAGTCCTCATATGAGTGAAGTCAGATGATATTTGTCTTTCTCTGACTGATTAATTTCACTTAGCATAATACCTTCCAGTTCCAACCATGTAGTTGCAAATGGCAGGGTTTCATTCTTTTTGATTGCTGGGTAATACTCCATTGTATATACATTTACCACATCTTTATCCATTCATCAATCGATAGACATTTGGGCTCTTTCCATACTTTGGCTATTGTTGATAGTGCTGTTATAAACATGGGGGTGCATGTGTCCCTTTGAAACAGCACACCTGTATCCCGTGGATAAATGCCTAATAGTGCAATTGCTGCATCATAGGGTAGCTCTATTTTTAGTTTTTTGAGGAACCTCCAAACTGTTTTCCAGAGTGGCTGCACCAGCTTGCATTCTCACCAACAATGCAAAAGGGTTCCTCTTTCTCCGCATCCTCGCCAACATCTGTTGTTGCCCGAGTTGTTAATGTTAGCCATTCTGATGGGTGTGAGGTGATAGCTCATTGTGGTTTTGATTTGTATTTCCCTGATGATCATCATCTTAAGTCTTAAGAGCAGGTATCTAGTTTAGCTATAGACAAGGCCTTTCAAGAGCTCACCATCTGTTAAATATCACTGAGTCTTAGTGGAGAGAGAGAAGGTAGAATTTTCTTTTTGTGATTGATGAAAGCCTGTTATGAGACTCTGATACTGTCAGGATTTTGATGTTGCTCTTGGGCAGCTTTGGATAATTGGGCACTGTATCTGTGCATCAAGCTCTGCAATTGCTCTTAAAAAACTTTGGCTTGTTTCATGTCCGTGTGCTTTTGTCTACGCTGTCCCCTCCACTAGTTGTGCCCCTTCCTCTCTGCAACACTACTGAGGCTTTCTCTGACTTTGTGCTTCCTGGCATTATGTGTTGTAGTGATAATAACCCCTGATCTTCATTGCACGCTAACTCTGTATCAGGCACAACCAATTTCTGAGCCAAATATTATTGCTATCTTCATATAGCAAATAAAAACAGACTTTAGTTAAGTTTATAATTCTCCCAAGGTAATCTGTATCCACAGAATTCAAACCCAGATGTCTGACTTCAAAATCCGGGTTTTAACCACTATGAAAGTTGTCTGCGGGTCATGCATCCATTCATTCATCCATCTTGCAAATACTCATTGAGGGTTTCCTGTGTGCAAGGAAACTCTTGGCCCTGGGAATACAACAGATAAAATTTCTACCTTCGTGGAGTTTGGGTTTTACACCTCCTTCATGGAGGAGACTGTCAATAAGAAGATGTATAAAAATATGTAATGTAATTCCAGGAAGTTGTAAGTTCAGTGAAAAAAAAAAATAACACAGGAAAGAGAATAAGGTAAGGTGCTCTTTTAAGTGGCAGAATGATGGAAAGCTGCCCAGAGAAGGGGGTGTTTCGGCCCAAACCTGACTGAATGGCATTATTTTCTGTACCACAAAAACTGTGATCTCCTTTTTTTTTCATTTATGTCTCCCCAACATGCTTCTAGGTTTACGGTACCCAAAAGATGATTGCATGGTGGAAGGGAGAATATGATTAAGAACATCAAACAATGGGCTAGGAAGTCATGTCTGAAGTAGCACGTGATTAATGAGAGCATTTTCCTGGGGGTTTAGTTGGAGGAGAACGCAGTGGGCGAATGTTCCTCTTAATTCCTTGTATTTTAAGGCCCAGTGACTTCCTGGCCAAGAAATGCATGCTAACCCCTCTCCCCAGTGTTTTCTGTGGCTTGCATTTTCATTGGCTAAGTATATTTCAACCCAGTCAGCTCGCCTTGTGTCTGTCTACTGAATGTTTCTGCATCTATGTACGGCACCAAGGTTCTTGAAAGCTGATCAAAAGGGGATTGAGTTCTGAAACTATAGTTGTCAAGGTAGCAAATTTGATACTTAAGTCAGGTACACCTTAATGATTTCATCATCTCACACCAACTCCTAGAGAGAATTCGCTTTTATTCATGAATGGAAAATCATGGGGAAACAGGAGATTTTGCAGTTTCTTGATCATTGGGCGGGAAGGAAGGGCTTGGATATTCATTCAGCTTTTCATTTATAGCTTTGTCCCTTAGGTGTTAAGATACTATAAACCAATAACCAACCCTGTCCAAACCAATTAAGAAAGCTAAAGGCTAACTCTGCAAATGCAGGCAGTTTCAGAAAAGCAAATCAAAATTAGACACACCTAATGAAATGACTCTAGGAGGAAAGTAAGAGAGTTATTTGCAATTTTCGTTTAATTAAACTGTTTGGATTTCAGTGTTAATGTATGAACTTCATGCTGAGCCTCTGCAGATTCAAACAGGGCATAAAGGAATTGGAGAGAGAGAGTCCGGGGACCAAAGGCAGGGACGAAGGTAAGAATGGGGGAATGACATGTTAAACATTTGGACTGGTCAGATGTGTTGAATTCTGATATGGTGGCATCCATGTCAGAGATTGCCAACATTTAGCGAGCACACCCTAAATACCCTGATCATACCATTTCTCTTTCCAACATTTCTGCTTTGCTACCCCACATACCAAAGCACACCCAGTCAGATGCCAGACTGGGGCTGTTTCAGGCTCTAAAATTACCCGACGTGCCATAGATTAAGACTATCACTCGGAGCTCATCCAGAAGTCTACCTCAGGGAGTTAGAAATAAGTACATGATTCTCTTTATAGACTGACATGTAAATTATGAATTTGCCTTTTAATGAAAGGCATTTTAATATTTTATTTCTCAGTTTGGCAAGATAGAGTACCTTCAGGATAAGAAGTGTCACTCCCCACTCCTGAAGCCATGGCAGACATTGCTAATCAATCTCTGCACTCTCTTTGTCTGGTCCTGATCTTGGCCTCAGTGTAATTTACAAAACAGTGCTCCGGGCAGCAACTACCCGGTAAGTTGGTCCAGGTAAGATTGCAACTGAAACCTCCTTGTCATCTTTACACGACGTGGCATTCTGTTTTACTCACTCCTGTATATATAACAGCAGGGGCCTCACGTGTTGTCCTATGATAGACCTTAAAAATATATTTAAAATTAATAAAAACTTTAAGACTGCATAGCTATCATTGCTTGAATGAACAAACATTCAAATGCACCATTTAACTTACACCGGAAATCTTCATATTAGAATAGGTATCAGGAAAACCTCTTTCATGTTGAGCTCTGCCATTTTATGAGCTTTTACAAGTGTTGACTAACCAGCTTTGGAGTTTGGCAAGGGCAATGTGTAGCTCTAAGATACAAAAGCATTACAAAAGCAGAACAAAGAAAGGCAAAGAAGTGTGTGTGTGTGTGTGTGCGTGTGTGTGTGCGTGTGCGTGTGTGTGTGTGTGTGTGTGTTGGAGAGGGGAAATGTAGAAAAAGGCTTTCTCTCGCTCTCTCTCTCTGTCTCTCTATCCTCAACACACACACACACACACACACACACACACACATAACCTTATTTAGTTATTTATGGCCATAAAATATGCCTTGCATATGGGGAGAGTCTTCATTCATCAGTTTTATTTGTGTCAAAATGTATTGAGGTTTTACTGAAAAAGTCAGAATGGGAAAGTCAAGAAGCTTTAGGAATCAAAGGTCTTTTGCGTGGATCTTGGGGTGCCATTGGTGCTTGCCTATGGAAATTTGGGAAAATTATTTACCATATCAAAGTCTTGGTGTCTTCTGGAAAGTGGCTGACATTGTAATAATATTTATCTTTCAGGGTTTTTATGAGGATTAAGTGAGATGAACTTCTCTGGTGACGTTTTGAAGCTAATGTGCTGAGTAATACAGGCTGTTTTTGATAAATGGTATGCGGAGTACTTATTAAAACATAAGACACATAATATCTATTGCTATACATCAGCATTATGACCATTTTTCAAAAGAAAGTAACATTTATTCTTGAGAGAGAGCGAGCATGAGCGGGGGAGGGACACAGAAGGGGAAGCAGGCTCCAGGCTCTGAACTGTCAGCACAGAGTCCAATACGGGGCTCGAACTCACGAGCTGTGAGATCATGCCCTGAGCTGAAGTCAGACACTTAACCGACTGAGACAGCCAGACGCCCCTAGTATTATGACCATTTTTAATTTTGAGTTAAAGTTTTAAAATACAGAGCTTTCTATGTAATGTGTTACTTATAGAAGCCAGATCATTGCACTTAGGGAAAGCATTACCTAATTTTCTGGGTTTCAGTAACTTTGTATATGAATCAATGTAGATTCAGCAGCAGCTTCTAGTAGATCCTTACCCACAAGTGTGAGAAGCCCCACGGTTGCTATCGGGTAGCTCATGTGTGGGACAGTTACAGGTGACACTTAGTGAATTTCAGAAAACTAAGCAGTGTCATATCTTCATGTTTGTCTAAAATTAAGTTTGGATTTCAGCCCAGTGCCTTTATGGTTTAGCAATAGCCAAATAAACTGCAACCGGTTTATTTTATTTATTTTTAAAGTTTATTTACTTATTTTGAGGGGGGAGGGGCAGAGAGAGAGGGGGAGAGAGAGAGAACCCCAAGCAGGCTGCATGCTGTCAGCACAGAGCCCAACATGGGGCTCCATCCCACAACTTGTGAGATCATGACCTGAACTGAGATCAAGAGTCAGACACGTAACTGACTGAGCCACCCAAGTGCCCCTACAATTGGTTCATTTAATGCTCAGTGTATGGCAGTGAGCTGAATTCACTAAACGTTGAAGATCCTCCTGTGAAAAACTGAGTCCTTCACTACACTCTTTCTCAACTATTTTTCCCTTTAGAAGATTTGTTAACACAACCAGTTTTCACTGTCTGTACTAAGGAAAGCAGGGCGTAGGTACAGATCACCAAAGTGAATGAGATCAGCTATGAAAAGTTACTTTAAGATGCAGAGCACTAGAATTGAGAAGGAGCTTTCTCAGCCCTTTAAAAGAATCCTCACCAAAATAGTCTTTCCCTGAGAATGAAGCAGGACTGTTGTCTTGAATCTCCACCTGTATCTTCAATTTTTTGGCTGATGGATCTATATGTATCACTGATGCCAACATTTCTTCCTCGTGATTTTTGTGATTTGCCTGTTAACACCCCGCCTGCATTTCTTAGCCACACTGGGCCATTATCTGACTGGCTTTAGACGATGCTCCCTAGGAATGACCCCTGAGGCTTTCTGGGGTTGCATTCTACCATATCCCAGAATGTGCCCACAGAGTATTATAGCGTTCACATGGATTGTGTTCATCTCAGAAGAAAAGGAAGCACTTTGAATCTTTGTTTGCCTCTGAAGATTTCTCCTGGAAGGGAACCTTGAATGACTACAAATAGCTGGTGTGAGAGAAGTCACTGATTGCAATCAGAACTATGTTCAAAGCTTAGTGTCACTAATTAAGGAGGGCCATTGTCCATGGCTAACCTTGGCCTTGATGTTCACCCTCTGCTCTTCCAGTGCTGTTGCTAGGCTCATTTCATCACACCCTACTCTGTGGACCTAAATTAACAGAGAATGCCTGAGATAACGTAAGTGTTGTGTTACAGCATGCTTTTGGAGACATGTTTTTCATCCGTAAGACCCAGGAGAAAATCGGAATAAGGAAAAGAGGTGGAACTTCCATCGCCCATCCTCATATTCAGTTTCTTCCCTGCTCCCAAGGGCATGACGGGAATATAGAAAACATTAGTTCCCATGCTTACCAAAAATGACACCTTTGAGTTCATCAGCTGTTCCTTACACTGAGTGCATGAATTCACATCTTTCTTAGTCAAAGAGGCAACTGATTTGGACCAGTATCTACGTATTTTTTATTTTATTGTAGTAAGTGGTTACTATTCACAAAGTATAAGTGACTTCATTCTGGCACTAGAGCCATCAGCCAAGCATCGCAACAGCAATAGGAATTTGACAAAAAGATTTGTGTGTATGTGGAAAGTCTGAGTACAGACAATGGAGAAGTACAGTTCAACATTTTAGTCGTTGGTAAATTTCATATGTCATCACGTGTTACACAAGTAACTGGTCTTGCTCTAAATCTTGTAAACAATATATATGGCCCCACAGGTCTTGCTGATCCCCAAATGGGCCAAGCAGACTTCTGTTGGAACCTCTTCCCTGCTCTTCCCTTGACCTGCAATATTTTCCATCAGGCTATTTTTCTGCCTAACTCCTTCTCTCCTTTTTTTTTTTTAAGGTTTCCGTTCCAATGTCGTGTTATTGGATCAGATACTTCTCAGCACCCTCTACACATTGGCATCTTTCTATCCTCCCTAACTGTTCTCTTTCCCTCTTACTCTTTCTTTTTCTTCTTGGCACCGATTTCCATCTGATATATTATACATGTACTGGCTTTTTGCTTTGTTGTCTCCACCCACTAGAGTGTAACTCTCATTCTTTGTGCAATTCCAAGAGTCTAGGACACTGCCTGGCACATCATATTTGCCAGGAATATTTGTTGAATGAATGAACAAATGCAGCCTGGAGGCATTATCTCACAGTGTCACAAGACAAGATTTATTATCTATGGCACAGTTCCAGGTCTGTCATGTTCTTTTGAAGAGATTAGTGGTAGCCATCGCTACAACTTCATGAGTGATTTCCATCTTCTGGTCTTTTTAAATATCATATCATTTCATCTTTATAGGAATCCTATAAATCCTATAATCCTACCTATGATAGGAATTTTCTTCCCAGTTGAGAGATGAATGAGTGGTAGCTCTGGAAGGTCTAACAACGTGGCCAAGGCCACATAGTCAATAGGAGGGGAAGTCATGACACCAAACCACATCCTGTGACTCCAGAACCAAAGCATATGCCATCTCACCAGGCTAGCTTTCAGAATAAGAACAAGCATGGCTAGATATTGCACTAATTACCGAGCAAAGCTCAGCTAGATGAGCTTTAGATAAATGCTAGCTTAGCTAGTTAGCAAAGACTTGGCTTTGAATTCTAGCTCTGACCCTCAGAAGAATAAGTCAGCTCTTTCTTTTTAAAATCAACATTACTTAGGTATCATTAATATACACTGAAATATACCCACTTTAAGTGTATGGTTGTAATGACTTTTGACAAATTTATATGCTATGTAACTACCAACACAATCAAGACAAAATATTTTATAAAATATCTAAAATATTTTCATTACCCCCCCCCCCCCAAAATTCTCTTGTGTCCCTTCACGGTCAAACCCTTGAACACTATGCCCCCATGTAAGGCCCAGGCAGCTACTTACGTGCTTTGCATCTCTACAGATTAGCTTGTATTTTCAAGAACTTCAATAAATAGAATGAGGCAGTATGTACTCTTCTGTATTGCTTTTTCTGCTCAGTGTGATGTTTTCAGATTCACCCATGTTGTTGGGTGTGCTAGGAGTTCATTCCTTTTTATTGCTGAATTCCAGTTTGGGCTGTTATGAATAAAGTTGCTGTGAACATTTATGTGCAAGTCTTTGTGTAGACATCAGTCTTTACTTCTCTTAGGTAAACCCCTAGGAATGGAATTACTAGGTTGCCCATGTTAAGTACATGCTGAACTTTATAAAAAAGCTGCCACAATGTGTTCAAATGTAATTATACCACCTGAGACATTTCTTAGGGTTGGGTTGCTCATTTGTAAAACAAAGGTGTTGGACATGATGATCTCTAGATCCCTATCCAATGTTTTTGACTTGAGGACCCTACCATGCAAGACTTCTGACCCTTGCCTGTCTTGAGGTACTAAGCTTTTTTTTTTTTAACGTGTATTTATTTTTGAGAGACAGAGAGAGACAGAGCACAAGTGGGGGAGGGGCAGAGAGAGAAGGAGACACAGAATCTGAAGCAGGCTCCAGGTTCCGAGCTGTCAGCACAGAGCCCGATGCGGGACTCGAACCCACAAACCATGAGATCATGACCCGAGCTGAAGTTGGACGCTCAACCGACTGAGCCACCCAGGCACCCCTAGGTACTAGGCTTTCTTAATCCCCCCCCTTTTTTTTTTACATATTTTAATTTATATACATTTATTTTGCTTTTGTTGGTGTCAGTGAGATGATGGTGATGATGATGATGGGAGAAAACTATCATTTCTGGAGAAATTTTATATGTCAGGCACAAGAATCAGTGTTTAACTTGAATTCTCTCATTTAATCCTCATTTGCAGTACATACTATTTTCATAATCAATTTTTGTGATGAAGAAACTGAAGCTCAGGGAACTTGAATAACTTCCCCCAAGTTAACAAAGCTATTAAATGCTAGAGCTGGGAAGTAAAATTGGGCCTGATCACTTCCAAATTACTAATTTCTTAGCCCTTGTTCTGATTTTCTGGTTCCTACTTCTTCATCTTTTATATGACCCTGTGATCCGCCTGGCTGTATTCTGGACCTTCTTCCCCTTCTCCGTGCTGTTTACCAGTTTTTTCTTGCACACTCTGGCATGACATCAGTGTTCAATGACCCAGCAACTTTCCAGAAGGCAACAAAAAAAAGCAATTTAGAGAGTGAGGCAGGCTTAAGATCATCTTACTTATGTCAGCTCCATTAAGTTTTCATTAACAGTCAGAATGGGACTTCTTGAATCAGCATAATGCCAGTAAGCATCGCTTTGAAGAAAGAAATGCTTAACTAATAAGATATCTTGTCTACATTTTATCTGAATCTGGAGAGCCCAGTCATTTCAAAGCATCTTAGAGGTCATTGCCAATTTCGCACTGGACAATTAGCATCTCCTTTCTCATCAAGTGGTGAAATTACCATGTTAGCTCTTTGCAGGAATCAGAACATATTATTGGCTCTTCATGCTTTTCTATGCAGTCATCATTAGGCACAACACAGACTCAGATATTGAGTATTATCATTTAGATTAGTATTGTGTGAATATCCTAAGCATTTCCCATTCAATTATTTTTCAGTATAGTCTTATGAGGCAAGAGCCAAGACTGCATCCATATCGTACTTCCTATGCCCGTGCAATGTCTTTGCCATGTTATGTGGCTTGTGAGTAAACCATTTCTCGCTTCCACATTATTTATTTTATAGTGCTAATCAACCAATACCATTAAAAAAAATGATTGACTTTAAAGAATCCTGGTGGGAGTTCTCAAATTGCTTTTCCTGAAATGACCTCTGCTCTACTCTACATCTAGAGATGTGAGGATTTAACTCAAATTCCAACTCCCCCACAAGCCTATTCTGATTACTTTATTTTTACTCTTCTCATTCTTTGAACTTCTGGATCATTTAGAGTCACCCCTGAACATTTTAAAATGTAATTATATGTTGTATATTATCACTTGGGTTTCACTCATAGAGAGACATTGTTACAGACCAGAAAAGAGTATGAACACTGAATTCAAACAAATCTCAGCTTTGCCACTTAAAAACGATGTGACTGAGCAAGTTCCATATTTTCTGCAGGACTCAATTTCCTCATCTTAAAAAGAAGACGGTAGTGCTCACAAATTGCGGTAGTAATAGCCGTCCCACGAGGTCCTTGCAAACAATAAGTGATATAATGTATGAAAATGGGCATGTGGTAAACGCTAACTAAATGCTAGTCCTTCATCTGTCTTCACCCTACACAGATTTTGAATTCCCTGAGACTGAGCCACGTCTTATGCCTCTGAATGCACTGTATCCACTCATTCAGTTAATAAAAGTTTTTTGAGCACCTCACTATGTACTAAGCAATGTACTCAGTACTGTGAATAGGGTCACCATCCCTTTCCTTGTGGACTTAAGGTCTAGCAAAGAATTGTAGACATCGAGTGAAGAAAAATATAATTACATGCTTTCACAACACATTTGAAACACCAAGGAGTCCTCCATACTATTAATAAAATCAAGAATCGAAAGGAATTTATTCCTAAACTTTGGCCAGAGAATAGAATAAAAAAATCACCGTAATGATGCCTCCTCTCACTCACCTTCATATTTGTACTTACTTCTTTTGTGTTTGCCTCACAAATATTTTGGATTTGAATAAATAGAGGCATATTATAGACAGAATCTAGATCTTCTCTTTTTTTCCCCAGTCATGTTACAATCATAATTGTTTTGAAGTATTCTATGGTTAAGAAGTAGCATTTTTAAGTGTCAGTGTTTTAGAGTTTTTACAGCTGTTTGGCCATTTTTGCGATCTGAAGCCAGTGGATGATATTGCCATTGCTATCTTTATGATCATTATCAAACATTACTTAAGTGTCTACCATGGGTTAAGTACCGCATTAGGCACCTGGACTGGTTTTGCACTGACGGGGAATCAACATTTACATTTAGTTGAAAAGAGAAATTGTAATATAGATCAAGTTTACTTCTAGGAAGAGAAGGCTAAACACAACAAAAACTACTTGATAAAATACAAAATCCTTTCATTACAGCATTGACGATCTCACATGGACTAGTCAGTAATTGTTTACGAGCTAGGATTTAGAGAGGTGAGCAAATCACCGCTTTGCCCTGAGGATATTTGCCAGTGTCGTTTACATTAAGCTGTCAAACACAGCTGCAGGTTTGAAGAGCTCAGTACAAAGGGGAGCGGCGGCGGAGATGCAGAGTTTGCCCAAACTTGCCAAATCCATCGTGGACGTGGTGGTGTTTGGCCCCTGTCCTAGGGCCCTAGATCCGGTCACCGCCACACACAGTGTCGGGCAGACGGGTCAGTAGAAGCCAAGGGAAGTCAGAGACCTGGAACACAGCCTAAGTTGAACATCAAAGTGTTTGTTTCAGGGAGAGAAGGAAATCAAAGGGTGAAGCAGATTAGACCAAGCGCTCAGACCAGAGGAAGCAGGTTCAGAATGGAGAGTGGGACACAGACCCTAGATTTTTAGAGTTTGGGGTTCGGGCAAATGAATCTTTTAAGGCCAATGAGTCAGGCTGAACACACAGTAGGAATCAATCATGAAGGGAAAGATTATTTAATATGCGGAACTTGTAAGCAATGTTTGATGAAAAATTAAAATTGTATCTCCAACTTCATCCCCTTCCCTCAATTTCAGTTGAACTAAAGAGTTAAATGTAAAATGTCTAGCTATTACCACACAAGGAAAGAAAGAAAGAAAAGAAAAGAAAAGAGAAGAAAAGAGAAGAAAAGAGAAGGAAGGGAAGGGAAGGGAAGGGAAGGGAGAGGAAAGGAAAGGAAAGGAAAGGAAGGAAAGGAAAGGAAAGGAAAGGAAAGGAAAGGAAAGGAAAGGAAAAAAACAAGAAAAGGAAAGGAAAGGAAATAAAAGGAAAGAAAAGACAAGGAAAGAAAAGAAACGAGAAAAAAAAACCTCAAACATATGTTAACATGTATTTCTGGAACAGGGAAGATTTTCTGCATAAAAAAGCTATGGTAAATATCAAGAAGAAAAGATTAAAAGAATTCTATCAAAAGTAAAAAAAAATTAAGGGCACCTGGGTGGCTCAGTGGGTTGAGCATCGCACTTTGGCTCAGGTCATGATCTCACAGTTCCGTGGGTTCCGGCCCCGCATCGCGCTCGGCGCTAACAGGGCAGAGCCTGCTTCAGATTCTGTCCCTCTCTCTCTGCCCCTCTCCCACTCTCATTCTCTCTCAAAAATAAACATTAATTTTTTTTGAATCAAAAAACAAAAGGAAAAAACTCTTACCTTGAAAGCAAAACAAACGGTGGGAATGTATTTGCAGTAAGTATGACCAAGTTATATTCATTAATCTAAGTTAATATTTTAATACATGAAAAACATATTAAATATTGATTAAAATGCTAAGATTTCAATAGAGATTAAACATGAAAAGGTATTCATAAAAATGTATATAGCTAGATAATAAATTAATGGAATGTGATAATATAAGAATATGAGATATATTTACTGAATTTTTACTATATGCTAAACACCGTGCTATGTGCTGTGCACAGATTATTTCATTTAGTCCCCACAATCCCATAAACAAGGCTCTATTAAAAGCCCTAGTTTGTAGATGAGTGAATAGGCAGAGAGCGACCGGGTGGCCTTGCGTCTGAATTTTATATCTTAATGCCTCTTATATTTACTGAACGTAGGCTGTCGTTATATCTCATTATCAAGGCAGGAGTCAATAAATATTTCTTGTTTATGATAATATATAAGAACAGTTTCAGACTCCTTTCACTTACACAGTATTATTGTCTTTAGCAGACTCTAGCATATTAAAGATATTATGAACGAATAAAAAAGTATTTCGAATTATTGAATTAGAGGAGCACCTGGATGGCTCAGTCAGTTGAGTATCACTCTTGATTTCGGCTCAACCGTGATCCCAGGGTCGTGGGACCAAGTCCCCTGCTTATGCTCTCTCTCTCTCAAACAAATAAATAAACAAACAAATAAATAAAATATTGAATTAGCATATAAATGTGAAGCTCTATTGAATTAAATTCTAATATTGAATTAGAGTAAAATGTCAAGCTTTTCTATGTAATATATAGGATCTGATTAAAAAAAGAAAAAGTCCTACAAGATCTTAGGACTGAAATCTTACAAATTAGGCAAAAATGTTTGGAAATAATTTTAGAGAGGTTGAAACAAGAGAAAATTAGTATGTTCGTGTGTTGTTTTTTTCTTTTCTTTTTTTGGGGGGGGTATACTTTTTGTGCATTTTTTAAAGCCTTCGCCACTCCCTTTTTAAAAAAAATTACCTTCCTTGTTTTAGTTCCTAAAGGCCAAGAGTTTGCTTTTCAATTAACTTTATAGAGGTCTATACATATTGCAAGGATTTGGTAAATGTATTTGACAGAAGATAATTTAAGAAGATTTTGTTTATTGAAGCTGACAAAAAAAAATAAGACTTGCAAACCAATCGATTCCAACATCTGTCATGTTTGGACACAGTGTTTAAACCACAGTTTGAATACAAATTGAGTTTTGGCTGGCGAACAGGTTCATATTTCAGCAATGGTTTACCTCAAAAACATTTTGAGGATAAATGTTTTTTACCTTTTCCAAACATTTACGCTAATTCAAGCACGGGCAGGGTTGAAAGCAGAGAGGAAAAGCCCTTGGAGAGGGCGGGAGTGGGGATTTAAGATACTGATGAGAAAATTGCACCACAATTATCCTAGCATGAAGTCTTGCATATCTGATTTCTTCTCTTCCTCCAACACTCTTATCAAATCAGCCTACTAGCCTTATAAATCCTTTCTGTACAATGTCTCCCACATTGTTCCTGGGTTTTCTCCATTTGCATTTCTAGCATCCTCATTTAGCCCTTGGCCCCCTTACTCCCAGACTATTCTAATAATTTAACATTTCATTTCCTTGTTTCCGGTCTCTCTCAGCTTCAGTCTGTCTCAAATAGGCCACCAGGCACACTTTCATAAAAGACCACCTTCTCCATATCATTCTCTTGCACAGAATTTTTTTAAAATTCCAGTATAGTTAACTTACGGTGTCAAATTAGTTTCAGGTGTACAATATAGTGATTCAACAATTCTGTACATCACTCAGTGCTCATTAAGATAAGTGTACTCTTAATTCTCCTCACCTATGTCACCCATCCATGCACTGACCTCACCTCTAGTAACCATCAATTTGTTATCTATAGTTAAGAGTCTGTTTTTGGTTTGTCTCTTTTTCCCTTTATTCATCTGTTTTGTTTCTTAAGTTCCACATGTGAGTGAAATCGTATGGTATTTGTCTTTCTCTGACTGACTTATTTTACTCAGCATTATACTGTCTAGATCCATCCGTGTTGTTGCAAATAGCAAGATTTCATTCTGTTTTTTTGTGGGTTTTTTTTGTGGCTGAATAGTATTTCATTGTGTATCTATGCCACATCTCCTTTATCCATTCCTCTATCAGAGAGCACTTGGACTGCTTCTATAATTTGGCAATTGTAAATAATGCTGCAGCAAACATACAGGTTCATATATCTTTTTGAATTAGCATTTATATATTTTTCAGGTAAATATCCAGTAGTGGGCTTACTGGATTATATGGCAATTCTATTTTCAATTTTTTGAAGAATGCCCATACTGTTTTCCACAATGGCTGTACCAGCTTACATTCCCAACAATGGTGCATGAGGGTTCCTTTTTATCCACATTCTTGCCAACACTTGTTGTTTCTTGAATTTTTTTTATTTTAGCCGTTCTGACAGGTATGAGGTGATACTTCATTATGATTTTGATTTGCATTTCCCTGATGATGAGCGATGTTGAACATCTTTTCATGTGTCTGTTGGCCATCTGTATGTCTTCTTTGAAGGAATGTCTGTTCATGTCTTTTGCCCATTCTTTAATTGGATTACTTTTTTTTTTTTTTTTTTTTTTTTTTTTTTTTTTTTGCTGTTGAGTTGTATCAGTTCTTTGTATATTTTGGATACTAACCCTTTATCGAAGATGCCATTTGCAAATATCTTCTCCCATTCAGTAGGTTGTCTTTTAGTTTTGTAGGTTGTTTCCTTTGCTGTGCAGAAGCTTTTTATTTTGATGTAGTCCCGTTGAACCTCATTTTCAATTGGGGAAGCAGATTTTGCTGGAGTCATTAGTAAATACAGGTAGAATAAAAGCACCATATTCAACATTAGTATATGATAGGGATTAATCTTATTAACAAGAAAACATTTTGATGAAAATAACCTGGCTAGGGAGTGTGGAAACATTTTTTTCTAGTCCTGACTTCTGAGAGATTTTAAGTAATTTGTGTCACCTTTCTGACCTTCAGTTTCCTCATCTCCAAAATGAGAGAGTAGGAATAGATTGGCTATTTTTTTTTTTCAACGTTTATTTATTTTTAGGACAGAGAGAGACAGAGCATGAACGGGGGAGGGGCAGAGAGAGAGGGAGACACAGAATCGGAAACAGGCTCCAGGCTCTGAGCCATCAGCCCAGAGCCTGACGCGGGGCTCGAACTCACGGACCGCGAGATCGTGACCTGGCTGAAGTCGGACGCTTAACCGACTGCGCCACCCAGGCGCCCCAGATTGGCTATTTTTAAAAAGTGTTTATTTATTTATTTTAAGAGAAAGCATGTGCATGTATGCAAGCACAGGTGGGACAGAGAGAGAGGGAGAGAAAGAATCCCAAGCAGGCTCCACATTATCAGCACAGAGACGACTTGGGGCTCAATCCCACAACCATGAGATCATGACCTGAGTAGAAATCAAGTGTCAGATGCCTAACTGACTGAGTCACCCAGGAGTCCCTAGATTAGCTATTTGAATATTTTTATAGCACCCATACCCTTTGCGTAAATCAAATCTTAGACATAACGTCAGTGTTTGCAAGTGATAAAAGTAGAACTTGTGGGGTTGAACTAAAGGAGAGAAACATGAGCCAACCCCTCAACCTCCCGCTCACCACCTCCTAGGGCTGCCTGAGGCTCCTCCTGGGATGTCCCAGACTCAGCAGAGCGTAGGAATAGATGACTACCAAGATGCTTTGGAATAAACCTTTCTGTTCTATTGATGTTTGCACAATGTACCAATGAGGTGATTTTTTATTAAATCAATTGTTCATTGGGTCTTTCTCAGAATAGGTCCAAATGTAGTCTTTATAATCAAAGACTGACCCCACTTGTTTCAGTGATGAAATTAATGTAGTACTCAGTCCATTGCTCAGAACTGTCTATATGGAAGATTGAATCAATATACCATAAAGGCTCCATATATATATATATATACATATATATGTATATATATATATGTATATACGTATATATATGTATATACGTATATACATATATGTATGTATATATATACGTATATATACACGTATATATATACGTATACATACACATATATATACACGTGTATATATACATATATATGTATATAGGTACATATATATGTATGTATATGTATATATATGTATATATGTATATACATATATATACGTATATATATGTATATTCATATATATATTCATATATATGAATTCATGTATATTCATATATATGAATTCATGTATATTCATATATATATGTGTGTATATATATATATATATATATATATACGTATCTTCTAGTTAGGTCCTATACACTATACAGCATGGCTATCATAACTAGAAATGTGGAGGCAATACACGTTTTTTTAACCTGTCATTTCATTTTCGTCAGAAAGTTGTCATCAGCTTCATACAGGTCAATATAGAGTCCCCAAAGTGAATAAGATTAATTAAAGCTTTTGTGGAATATCCTCAATTCTAAATCAGATTTTAATTAACTGTATACTAGACTCTGTTCTCATTTTCTCTTCAAATAACCCATTGGAGGAGGTGTCATTATTGTCATTTTATATATGTGAACATGTAAATCATCTCTGGGGAGTTTATGTGAAGTCACATTGGCTATTAAGTGGCAAGGCCAATATGTGAGCCCAGTTTCTTAATTCTGTATTCAGTCCACTTATTGTTTTAAATGTTTACTTATTTATTTTGAGAGAGGGGGAGAGAGGGAGAGAATCCTGAGCAGGCTCTGTGCTCAATCCCGTGAACCACGAGATCATGACCTGAGCCAAAGTCAAGAGTCGGACACTTAACTGACTGAGTCACCCAGGTGCCCCTACTTCTTCTTACTAAGCCATAGAGCCAGTGAGAATTCAGACAGAATAATGCACAGAATTTTCTTTCTGGAGAATGTGTTCTTGTTGTTCTGCTTGACAATTCTAAGTTGTTCAGAGAAGCTTCCTGACTCCTATGATGACACGTAGTTTGTAAGTATTCAGGACATCGTGGAGTTTTCAAAGACATAATGGGTAAACATTCTTCATGTTTCAAATTATCATGCAAACGTTGTTTCCTGGTATTAATAATTGTTGATTTTTTGCAGTTCAATTAATAGTTCCCATGAGAATTCCTAAATCTCCAGAAAAAGCTTGAATTTTAAACAACCAATTGTGTTACTATCCACATCTGTTCTCATTTTCTATAGGCTTAAAAATTCTCTACTTACTCTGAGAGCCAAAATAAATGGCTACTCACCGAAGTCTCTATTGAATTCTGGCTCATTTTCTCACTTAATTCTTTATTTGAGAATGAAATGCTTATCCAAAATAAATAAGGGATCTACTAAACTGCAATGATTAACAGGCCATGAGTTTTAGATTCCATTTACTTATGGAAATCAAGTAAAATCCAACATTTTAGTAATACTGTTGTGATGTCAGCTGCCCGATTGAGCTGTTATAACTGCAGGAGTTACTACTTTAATATCACATTAGCACATCATTAACTTGAACCATGCCAAAGCAGTATGGAAATGAGCAATTTTCATTTTTTAGAATAGACAATATGAACTTTTCCTGCTGCTGAAATTTGTCTTACGTGTGTGTGCTGCAGTGGGCGTAGTAATGGAGGAAATGTGGTGTGGAGTTATATTTTAAATGAATAACAAGTTGCTTTTGCAAAGTCTGTGTATATTTAGAAATCAAATCTAACGTATTTTTTAAAATAAAGATAAATCCCTTTATATTATTTTTGTTGCTTTTTTCATTTTTTTTGTTTTGTTTTATTTTTATGTATGTATGTATGTATGCATGTATGTATGTATTTTTGTATACCCTTGAGCTGCCTGAAAATCTTTTTTTGGGTTAGAGATAAGATGGGTTAGACATCAGCAAGCAAACAAATAAATAAGTGGAACCTGCTACTTTGTGTATAATTTGCAACTTATAATTACTTACTGAAGCCATATTAAAAATATATTTTGAATAGATGAATGGCTATCATCCATTAGCTATGTGGCCAAACTCCCTTTTTAAAATTTGGCACATATGTTGTTTTATTATCATTTTAAATTGTAGACTATTTGACAACTTCTAAAGCATTTTAACACATATTAGTATTACTTTATTTTCACATAACCTTGTAATATGGTCAGAGCAAACATTTGTATGTTCGTTGCATAGATGAGAAAACTGGGTTTTGACCCTGTAACACTAAATGACTTTTCTTGGATTGCATAAATCCTTTTCATTGTTTGCTATCTATATGATGTTGGAAAAATTACTTCTCCGTGCCTCAGTCTCAACATCTCTAAAATGGGAATAATGAGTAGATATACCTTGCAAGATTGTTCTAAGAAATGAATAAGATAATCTATAAAAAAATCACTATAGTGCCTGGAACATGGCAAACATCTATAATTATTAACTCTTGTGACTTTTATTGCTTTTGAAAAAAGCCTAGTAATTGCATTACACAAAGGTATTCAAAGTCCTATAATACTAAATATCATGGACATAATATCATAATATTAAGTGTTAACGTATTTTCTTTAGATTGATTTATTTGCTTATAATCGCTTCTTGTTCCCTTTGTTAATGGAATTCATTTTCTTTCTTGCCACGTGTATTCTTCAGTCATTCTTTCATGAGGGTCTGTGAATAGCCAAGCGGTCTGTATTTTATGCATCTAAGAAACTCTATTTCTGCCTTTGTTCCTAAATGATGGTTTAGATGGAGGGAGACTGTTGCCAGTGAGAAAGCTAATGTCCACCTGATTGTCATTTTTTAGTTGGCCATCCGTCTTCTCTCTTTGGTAGCTTTTAGGAACAGATAAAAGATTCTCTCCTTATCCTTGCTGCTCTGTATTTTCACTATTATGCCCTATTACAGGGATTTACCTTTATTTATTAGTTTGATATTAGGCAGCCACTTTGAATGGACACACATATATCTCAAACTTAATAGTACTGAAAATATTCTTTCCCACCATTCTCTTATCTTCTTCTGGAACTATTTAGTATATGTTAGAATTTCATGTCTTTAAACTTCTCAATAATATTTCTTCAACACTTCATTTTTCAATGAAATATTTCACCTGCATTCTGGCGATGTTTGCAGATCCATTTTCATGTATTCTCTTTTTCACTGTGCCTTGTCTAATTCTTATTTCTAGAGTTTCTGTTTGGGTCTTTTAAATTTTTTTTTTTTTTACCTTATTTTATGTGCCTGTCTTTATCTCCTTGAATATTTAAACCCTCAATTTAGAAGCTGCCTTGTTTGCTCTATTCATTGTTTGCTACTCAATGCTCTATCCGGCTGTTTGTTTCTTCCGGTTTTCTTCCATTCGATTTCCTTTTGGCGCAGTGGCTTTTGTCTGTGAGCACATTTTGTCATGGATAACGCTACGTGGACATTCTGTGTGTGCCCTGAGTTGTGCAGAGTTTCTGCGGGGGCGATGTCATAACAGCCTCCGCGGAGGCCCAGGGAAGACAACATCTCAGACCAGTGTTGGATCAAGTTTTGAGCCTGGAATGTCTACCTTTTGGATCATGTGGGAATTCAGGTCTCATGGGTGGTACAACGTCAGGACTGCAGAGTGTGGTGGTGTATTCTGTTTTTACCCATGGTCTTAAATGGGCCTTGGTCCTACTTGCTCTGGGGAAGCTTGCTTGATATGGCATAGCGAGTCATAGTGCTTCACACAAAATTGATGCCAAATGAATGCTGGTTGAACGAAAGTTTGTAGAATTAGGCTTCATAAACATTTTTACAGGTCCGAGCTTACCCTCAGAACTTACTGGCTCTGGTTGTTTACGATTATTTACATTCTGTGTGTCCTTAAAAATTGTGTTTGTTATATGAAAGATTTTGTTAATACAGTTATATCCTTTGTTGAATTATTTTTATTTATTTATTAAAAAAATTTTAATGCTTATTTATTTTTGAGAACGAGAGAGACAAAGCAGAAGTGGGGGAGGGGCAGAGAGAGAGGGAGACACAGAATCTGAAGCGGGCTCCAGGCTCTGAGCCCTCAGCACGGAGCCCAATGCAGGGCTCAAACCCATGACCTGTGAGATCATGACCTGAGCTGAAGTCAGAAGTTTAACCAACGGAGCCACCCAGGTGCCTCAAATTATTTTTAAATTACAACAAATTGAAGCTGAAACCTAACACTCCAGAAATTTAAGTCCAGAGACCCATCTGTTAGCTCTTCTCCTTACCCATCCCCATCCCTTCAAAAGCAATTTACACATTTTCAGAACCATGAGGTTTGCTATTTTTAAGCTATGTGGTTAAACAATTCAAATATGTAGCATTGCCTTGTACCAAATTGCTGAAAATCAGGACTGATCCTAAATTAGAAAATAAATAGGCTGGAAAAATAGCCTGAATATCCTGACCAATTTTTAATAATAGTTTGCTGAAGATCATGAAGGCACAGAATAAAGGAGTCGATTTTGCAAGGGGAAATTACACACAGAAACTTCTTTTCATTGAGGGCAACTTTAATGTTTCAACATAATTATGGCTGCTAGTACAAGGTATAGGTAAAAAGCAGCTGAAAAAAAAAAGCCAGTATAACTACAGAAAATTTAATTGTCTATGAAAGCAGCTGTTTCGATGCTCTCTTTAAGCTGGGAGCACTTGCACTCTGATATAAAAGCACATTAAACATAAGCAAATAGTTTTGAGTTCTACTCTTAGTAGTATAAAAACATAACAGCCCTTTGTTCATAGAGTGTAGCAACATTTTCATTAGCTATCATTATTAAACAATACGGAATTAGCAATATGCCCTTAACTGTTTGCTTTTGTCAGGTTCTGATAGATACAGATCATCATCCTACACCAAACAGCTAGGGGGTAGGGGAAAAGATGGAACTTGACGATATCAGAACCAAACTGCTGTCTCAGTTTTACTGGTTAGAAGCTTTAAGAGTTTGGGTGTGAAAGCTCTTTAGTTCTTTGCCTCCTCTCCTGAAAAATGGAGTTAATAGGTCCTCCCCCCACAGAGTTACGGTAAACATTAAATGAGATAATATCTGGGGAGACGCTTGGCCGCCTCTAACGCAGTGGATCTCAAAGGGAAGTCCTTGGATCGGCAGCCTGGGCATCACCTGGGGACTTATTAGAAATGCAAATTCTTGACCTACCCTAGTGCCTGGCTCCAGCTCCTTCCCGAAGCCCTTCTTCTTAGGACCCCCTTATATCTATGTCATAAATTCCCTCTTTCCCACTCAAGCTAGGTTCGTTGGTTTTCAGTTGGTTGCAATCAATCACTTCTTTGGTTGATAGGAAACATCTGCAGGCAGCTCGGCAACTCTCATCTAAGATTGTTGTACTCACGACCGCTTTCTCTGGCTGCGCAGGATCCTTTCGTATCCTGTCAACTTCATTTCTCTATCCTTTCCTCTTCGCTAAACTTGGTTGTTTGGATGCTTGATTAGATATTTGCTTATTTCTTCACCTTTTTTTCTCCATCTCTGTATATGTCACCCTCCCCACCCCATTCCTGCACACTGTGCAGGTCTTATCTAGAAGTTGTTTGGTTTGGTTTGGTTTGGTTTTTTACATTTTGTAAAGTTTCAGGTCCTGAAACTTTCAGTCGTCCTCCTCAATCGCCACTGCTACAGGCTGGAATTCATTGCTCTGAAGCACTAAATTACCTTTTTAGTGGCTCATGCATTTAAACCAAATGTAAAATTCAGTGCCAAATCCCCATAATGTAAACCTTAAACATCCCAGTTTTATCTGCTTTCCTGTTCCAATGCATTCAGCATCCCATTGGATACTAAGAATGATATGCTCCATATCTCATTCCATAACCTCTCAAAAATGGGTAAGTGATGTTTAAAAACAGAGTTATGGAAACTTAACATTGGATGATATTTACATTTTGCCAGCTGCAGTGGGCCTCCTACAACCTTCTTGCTTTTTGGTCATCTGACCTCTTACACACTTGCAGTGATGACGAATTGTATGGCTTTATAAAGGAGTGCCTCCTTCTCTTCAAATAATACCTACCTCGGGGCGCCTGGGTTACTCAGTCGGTTAGGCGTCCGACTTCAGCTCAGGTCATGATCTCATAGCTCTTGGGTTCGAGCCCTGTGTCGGGCGCTGTGCGGACAGCTCAGAGCCTGGAGGCTGCTTTGGATTCTGTGTCTCCCCCTCTATCTTCCCCTCCCCCACTCGTGCTCTGTCTCTCACTCTCTCAAAAATAAAGAAACATTAAAAAATTTGTTAAAAATAAATAAAATAAAATAAAACCTACCTCTTTGTCACATCCAGAGTCTGCTCCATGGTGCACTTTAGAGAGAATATATTTCCTGTGCTCTATGATAGTTTCATCTCTAAATTTTCCTTTCTGAGGGTAAATATCAACCTCCTTTACCTGTTTTTTGTTAATAGATTTATGGGGTTATGGTCATTTACTATCCTTCTTCTGAAATGATCTTATTTCATAATGTCTTTCTTTAATATGATCCTCTAAAATTGAACATAATAATTGGAATGTGACCTAGATGTCTGTTTCTATTTATATTGGGACCCTGGTTGTTTCCCTAACATTACCGTCATCTTGTAGCGTCCTAGGATCTTTTTCACATGTTATATGGTCAAGTCAGGGCTCCTGAATCCTCTCTTAATATGGTTTAAATAACAACAACAAAAAGGAAAGGTAGGACTTAAGAACTACGACCAACTGCCACCAGCACAATAATACATCAGTGAGAAAATTGGTCATCTTTAACTTTCCATGGAGCCCTAGGCTTTGACTTGGCTACAGCTTACCTTCATTCCATCCCTACTCCTGCCCCATCTTTTACAGGATATGAAGACCCTCTTTTTATCAAAACTAACCTCTCCACCCACATAATTCACTCTTTTCTTTCTCCTTTGGACCTTGCCTTATCTCTCTCTCTCTCTCTCTCTTTTTTCTTCTTTTCTCTTTCCTTGGCTTCTCCACCTTTGCTTTGCAACTGCTTCAAGTCCCTTCCATTACAAATGAAACAGAGTCTCTCTTGTAGCTACTACCTTACCTCTTTCTTTTCTCTTCTTACCAAGCTTCTTAAAGAAAGTGCAAGCTACACTTACTCATCTTTCATTTATTACTTTTCTGAAATATACTTTAATGTGTCTCCCATCCCAACCACTCTACTGAAATTATTCCTATTAAGTCTAACAATAGGTCTGACTGTGAAATATGAAGGCCATTTGACAGTCCTTCTCTTATGGGTAGCATTTAACACTGTAAATCGCTTCTTTCTTTTTAAAACTCTCCATTGCTATGGCTTCCGTGACCCAGGACTCTTGTAGCTTTCCTCGTATCTCTTGGACCATCTCATCATCCTCTATACTACTTCCTGCATGATCCACATGAAATGCAGTCTGAGCATACCGCTTCCTGGTTATATATCTTTGCTTTAGCTCTTCGCGCCTATGTGACAAAGTCCTGTTCCTTTGCATAACTTGGTGTCTCCATGGCTTATTCTGCTTCTCTGGCATCACCTCTTGCCATTTCCTGCTCTGCATTTTAGTGCTCAGAATTTTCTGTAAACACCATACGAGCTTTCATCTGTGTGTCTTTCTTAGATGGTGTCCCTGGATGGAATAAAACCCTTCTCGGTCAAGAGCTTATTTCACTGGCCTTTATCCCTTTGCTCTCCATCGGGTGAGTTGGCTGTTCCTTCCCGGCACTTGTATGAATATGCCCATCGCTGCGCTTTCCTTTTTATGGTTCCCTCTCCTCAATTAGACTGAATACATGTTGTGAGGAATGTATCTGTATCGCCTATCAAAGGACTTGGATGAATGATTAACTATTGTATGGAACTCTTGCTATTTACATGATTCTACACTTTCATAAATATCATTCAACATTCATCTTTTATTATAGCTAGTTTGTTTTGGTCCAACATTTCAGCCCGCCCTGCTCTTTTTTAATTCCCCAGTTGACCATCAATGCTATTCATTATCTTGCCACTCTCTGTGGTCCTGGCAGATTAGATATTCATGCCACCTCAGTCTCTATCCAAATCATTAACGGAAAATGTTGAATACATCCTATGCTAGAATTTTAGAGCTACTGAGTGGTATCCTAGCACCTAACAACTCATTCTTCTTTTTTTCTCACGAATTGCCAAAATAAAGTTATCTTTGCCAAATAGCTCAGTTTCAGATGGAACTTATACATCAGATTCCAGCTACTGTCTTACAGCTTCACACATGCTTTACCTGATGTCTTCCTTAAAAGACAATGTGAAATAAATCTGTAATGTTACAGTACCACCCTCATTCTTTCCTTATTGAACAGCAAAAACTCATCAGGAGAAGGGGTTAAACAGTTAAATGCATTTAATTTTTACTGAGGAATTTAAGAAAATCACCACTTTTCATTGGTTATACCAGAGGCCCTGTATTAATAATTATGAAGCAAAATTTCTGTTTATCATTTCTCCAAGGAAAAAATATTCCATTCTTTGTAGTGAGGAGAAATATATAATTATATCATCTGGAATCTCGTGAAAGATGATTTTAATGTTGATCGTGGGAAAAATATTAATAATTAATATGAATTGAGTTCTTACGTGTGTCAGGCACTCTTCTATGTGTTTTTTATATATTAATTTATTCTTCAGAACAACTCTATCCAGGAGGTATTATTATTTATGTGTTCTAAGGATAAGATACAGAATCACAGAGAGATTAAGTAAAGTGTAGGGTGAACCAGTTAGTAAATTGTAAGGCTAATCTGGCTTGGTTCTAGAAAGTTCTCAAGTGTATACTTGTTGCCACAAATTGTAATCATCACTGTCTTATCTAACATATAGCCATATCCTTCTTAGGAAGGATCATCATCTCCTTCAACACAATACACCCAGTTGTTTTTGTGTGCATATCTGTGGGTCGGTGGGTAGAGTCCTTCCATTTACAGTAATCATGATGGAAACGCTGGTGAGTGGAGAAGCAAAAAATAGTGCTCTCTGCCCATCTTCTGTACTCTGATTTATTTCTGATAGGCCTAGAGGGGAATTGGGATTGGAAAAAGGCTCATCTTTATCGTCTTTAAAAATTTTTTTCTTAATGTTTATTTATTTTTGAGAGAGAGAGACAGAGCATGAGCAGGGAAGGGGACAGAAAGAAAGGGAGACACAGAATCTAAAGCAGGTTCCAGATTCTGAGCTGTCAGCACAGAGCCCGACGCAGGGCTCGAGCCCACAAACCGTGAGATCATGACCTGAGCTGAAGTCAGATGCTTGACTGACTGAGCCACCCAGGCACCCCTTTATCTTCTTTACTATAGTCATCATCATAATCTTCATTGTGGTAGGAAATGTTCTGTTCCTTTCCTAGTATTATTCCCTTAGCTCACAGGTGGGAATTTGGCCTTCTTGGGTATTAGGAAGATAACATGGGTGTTTTCTTCCAAAACCACCCACCCCTTGCTGGAGAGGAGTGAATTATGCCTGGAGGATGGCTGGGCCCAATGGAGAGTCCTGTGAGACCTGCTTTTCTTTAGTTTGAGACCTCGTCTATTGTCCTAATCTTGTTGCCATGTAATACGTGAATAAAAGAGCCATGGCATCCCCATCCTGCCCCTGGGTGGGGGGTAACATTGTTTTAGGGAGAGGAATATAGACTTTCTTTTGTTCAGGGTGCTAAGCTGAATGTGGAAATTCAGAGTCAAAGGTGGCCCTGTGAACCATTTGATTCCTCTTTCAACAATGAATATTTATTGTGTACCTGCTATGTGCCACTATTCTAGGTGCTGGGGATTTCCCCAGTGAACAAAATGGCCCCCAAGGGAGCTTGCATTCTAGTCAGAGAGGACAGACAAAAAAGTATATAACATGTGTCAGATAGTGCTCAAGGATTGGAAGAAAAAGAATGCAAGTGAAGGGGAATACAGGGTGCATAGTATAGGTGGGGTGGTGCCAGTCCATATGGAATGGTCAAAGAAAGCTGCTCTGATCATGTGACATTTGATCAGAGAGTGAGGAAGTGAGATGGCTGGCTGTCTGGGGGAAGAGTTTGTAGGCAAAGAGAAAAAACAAGTTCAAAGAACTTGCGGTAGGCTTACACTTTTTTTTTTTTTTTTTTTAATTTTCCCTGAAAGATACAGGGAAGCCAGTGTGACTGGAGCAGAGTGAGTGAAAGGGGAGAATGTGGGAGGTAAGTTCAGAGAGGAAGTGGAAAACAAGTTCATTCCAATCCTCAAAACCCAAGGTAAAGAATCTGAAGTTTACTTTGCAAGAGATGGGAAATCAGAGGATTTTGAGCAGTAGAATAACATGACCTAGCTTGTGTATTAAAAAAAATGGTTCTGAATTTAGCGCAGAATATAAACTCCATTGGGTAACTGTGGACATAGGGAGACCGGTCTACAGGCTACAGAAATAGTTCAGCTGAGAGATGGAGGTTGCTTAACTCTGGAAGTAACAGTGTGTGTGTGGTGGGGGGAGGGGGTGCCGGGGGTCGTAAGACTGGTGTATTCTGAATGCATTTTCAAGTCAGGGACCATAGAATTTGCTGTTGGATTGAGTATAGGGTTTGATACTATCCACGTGGTAATTCGATTTTCGGTAAAGCGTTCTTGTAACATCAATTTTTATTTTGAAAATTTAAATATATACATCACTAGAGAGCATAGTAAAATGAACTCCTACACACCCCTCACCCAGATTCCATACATCAATGTTTTGACACACTTGCTTTAAATATCTCCTTTTGAATCATTTTCATATTTGATGAATTGTTTTAAAGCAATCTAGATATCATATCATTTCACACATATATTCTTTGGTACATATCTCTAAATATTATGAACACGTTTTTACATAATGCTATCATCATACTGTAATAAAACTGAAAAGAAAAATTCATCGGTATCAACTAAACCAAGATGATACTCAAATTGTCCTGAAATGTTTTTCCTTAACTGAGATAAAGTTTACTTGGAGTGAAACACACCAATCGTAAGGGTACAAAACAATGACTTTTGAAAAACTATATAAACCTGTAAAACTAGTAACCTAATCGAATATATAAAATATTTCCGGGGTGCCTGGGGGGCTCCGTGAGTTCCAGTGTCTAACTTCAGCTCAGGTCATGATCTCGCGGTTTGTGAGTTTGAGCCCCGCATCAGGTTCCGTGCTGACAGCTCAGAGCCTGGAGCCTCCTTCAGATTCTGTGCCTTCCTCTCTCTCTGCCCTTTCCCTGCTCATGCTCTGTCTCTCTCCGTCTCTCAAAAATGAATAAACGTATAAAATATATGTAAAATATTTCCACGACTCTAAAAATTGTACACCCTTCTAGCTGAATCTTGCTTCTACAGGAAACCACCGTTCTGATTTCCATCAACATAGATGAACTTTTACTGTTTGTGGATTTCATAGATATGAAATCATACAATATATATTCTTCCATTCTTGGCTGCTTTCTTCAACATATTTTTGAGATTAATTTACATAGTTTACATGAATCACTAGTTTATTTATTTTTATTTCTGTGTATTATTCCATTTTATGAACATAAAAGAGAAACCATTAAAAATCTTTCCATACTCAAAATTATTTTCCACGTTTTCCCAGTAACACATGTTACACATGGGAATTATTGCTTAATATCATCTCTCTTTAGACCACCTTAATCCTGGGCAATATCCAGAAATGTCACACATGGAAATAGGCACAGAGGAATTTGTTGAACATCACCGTATCAGGTATTATGAAAAATACAGAGATGAGTGGAACATGATTTCTCAACGTTTATTTATTTTTGGGGCAGAGAGGGACAGAGCATGAACGGGGGAGGGGCAGAGAGAGAGGGAGACACAGAATCGGAAACAGGCTGCAGGCTCTGAGCCATCAGCCCAGAGCCTGACGCGGGGCTCGAACTCACGGACCGCGAGATCGTGACCTGGCTGAGATCGGACGCTTAACCGACTGCGCCACCCAGGCGCCCCATGAACACGATTTCTCAAGGCACTTACATACCGTGGGGAAACAAACACGTAAGCACTTACAACAAAAAGCAGAAATAAAGATAATATTTTGTGCCAGCAAAGAAGTGATGGATTGCTGGGTGTGGGTGGAGTATAAGACAGGGTATTTGGGAACAGGTAAGCTTTGAGGGAAGGCTGGGCTAGCTATAGGAGGTACATGAGGGATGGATAGTTGAGGAAGGAAGGGCTTTACAAAGTCACAAAAGTATGAAGATATCTGATCGTCGTCCATTCAATCAGTGGGGTAAGAACCCTTGGGGATTATCTTCAAATCCTCCTCTCCCTTGCCCCTATGACATCTGTCACCAAGTGCTGTTGGTAACAATTTCAGAGTCTCAAATCATCTACCCCCTTCTGTTCTCATTGCCACTTTCCCGTTCAAGCCCACTTTACCTGGTTTTCTCTTTACCAAACAATTGCAACTGATTTCTCACTGGTTTGTCTGCTTCCGGTCTGTCTTCATTCTAACCGCTTGCAAACATTGTCACCAGAAATGTCTTTGCCATACCCCAAACTGATTGTGCTGTTTTCCTGCTCAGAGTATGGATTGTAAACTGGAGTTTACATTCCTCCCCCCGCCCCGATTCCTCAAGGCCCTTTAGCCCCTCCTCTCAAGCATCCTCATACTCTGAGCCTCCATGTAGTCCCTCACCATGCCTTACTTTTTCCCCTGACTCTGCATCTCTGTTGAAATTACCAGTCCCCGTCTTCGGGTGTTTTTCCCTTCTCTCTGCTTAATTGATCCTCTGAGGCCAAATTCAGTGTTCCTTCCTTCTGGGAAGCTTTCCTCAACCCCCACCCCTGTCAAAATTAATCACTCTTTAGACATTGTTTTTGCCACGTAGACCATGCTTTGTATCATAATGATTTATATTCACCCCCATTCCTCCAGTGCCCTGTAACTTCCTTGGAAAAAAAAAGCCATGTTTTTGGCTACTATTGGCCTAACAGAGTGCCCTTTCCATTTCTGGCTCTCATTAATATTGTATAAAATCATTCTCTTTTGCTTATAAGGTGCACTGTTTTCTAAAGCAAACTTTAATAAATTTTAAACTATCCTTGGCAGGACGTATATAGTCTGACATAGTGCTGAAAGGCACTGAACATGGCTAATTATATGATGAGTTATAAAAATGAGACCCTAACATGCCCCAGCAGGTAACGGGTTTATCGTTCGTGAGAGTCATAGCCTTGGCTTCCTTGTAGACATGTGGGATTTTTTTTTCTCTTTTCTTGCTACACCTATTTTTGCAAATGGTTTCCTTTGTAACTTGAGGGAAGCATGCCATACTTAGGAATAAATTATCTGACTCAGGCAAAAATACAAGATTAGGCCAAAGATATTTTCAGCATGCAGAAATAGGACACACCGAGGTCTTGGGAACTGTAACATTAAATTTGGGTGGAGATATATTAAATAGACCAAAAAATAGTCTTATGATTGAGTGCATATCTAGTATCTGGTCCTGTGAAGTGTTCAGCCCAGACCAAGATTCTCATTATAGCTTAACCGAAATAATGAGCTGAATGTTGAATTAGGAATAGGTGAGTAAATCATCATGTTCCCAAGGTTAGCCTGATTCATTCAGCTCCTAGGAGAGTTTTTTCCTGTGTCGTTAAGACAAAAAAATAATTGGGCATTATATATATATATGAACAATGAGACTAGTAATAAAATCGTTAGCTGTTTCAGTCATGTGACTTCATGCTCTGAATGACCTTTTAAAAAAAATTTTTTTTTTTCAACGTTTATTTATTTTTGGGACAGAGAGAGACAGAGCATGAACGGGGGAGGGGCAGAGAGAGAGGGAGACACAGAATCGGAAACAGGCTCCAGGCTCTGAGCCATCAGCCCAGAGCCGGACGCGGGGCTCGAACTCCCGGACGCTTAACCGACTGCGCCACCCAGGCACCCCTTAATGACCTTTTAAAAACATACTCTGTTGTAACTCCTGATGTGAAATATATAAAATATTTAAATAAGCATTGAAACTGATACCAGACCCAGGCTTGTGCCTTAACAGGGAAAATTTCTAAGCCTTTTTCCATATTCATGTTATTCAGAAATTCTTACACGATTTTCAGGTACACCTCCATCCGTCCTCCCCGTTCCATCCCCAAACTTGGACCGCCACCTGCCACAACAGACATTAAACAATACAGAAGATATAGTTAATTCCATGGAAAGACTATGCATATACATTCAGAGTACACATCTTCAAACATTAAAAGCTACTTTGAACAAATAAATACTTAAAGGCACAGAAGTATATCTGCAAAGATGCTCTAGTCAAAACTCAGAATTACTCTTGTTTCAGAAAAAAAAGTTTTTTTTACAGTAGCACAAAGCATAGTTTAATTCTTATAATAAAAGTATAAATCGTGAGAGAAAGACAAATACCATATGATCTCACTTATATGTGAAATCTAACCAACAAAAACAAAAATAAATCCAAAAGAACCCCAAACTCACAGGTATGGAGAACAGATTCACTGTTGCCCAAGGCAGGGTATGGGAGGTGGACAAAACGGGTGAAGTGGTGAAAAGGTACAAACTTCCATTTAGAAAAGAAATAAGTCCTGGGTATGTGACGTGCAGCACAGCATGGCGACTACAGTTAACTGGATTGGATTTCTGAAAGTTGCTAAGACAGTGGATCTTAGAAGTTCTCATGACAAGAAAAAAAGATTGTAACTGTATGGTGATGGATGTTAACTAGAGTTATTGTGGTTTTCATTTCACAATAAATACAAATATCGAATTATATTGTATATGTAAAGCTGATAAAATGTTACATGTCAATATATCTCAATTTTTAAAAAGGTATAAATATGGGGCACTCGGTGGCTCAGTCGGTCAAGTGACTGATTCTTGATTTGGCTCAGGTTATGATCTCATATTTTGTGAGTTCAAGCCCCACATCAGGCTCTGTGCTGACAGCTTGGAGCCTACTTGGGATTCTCTCTCTCTCTCTCTCTCTCTCTCTCTCTGTCTCTCTCCCTCTACCCCTTCCCTGATCTCTCTCTTTCTCTCTATCAAGATAAATAAACTTAAAAAAAAAGTTTAAATGGTAGAAGTATCTCAGATAACACAATCAGGGTGTATTTATATATAAAAAGCAATTACATGGTAATCCATTACATGGACATTCTTTATTTATAATGTGATGCTCTTGGAAGTACTTTCTTTCTTGTTTTTAAAAATGCTTACTTGTTTCTGAGAGAGAGAGAGACATCAGGGAGGCACAGAGAAAGAGAGAGAGACAGAAACAGAGGATCAGAAGCAGGCTCTATACTGACAGCAGAGAGCCCAATGTGGGGCTTGAACTCACGACCGTCAGATCATGACCTGAGCTGGTCGGATGCTTAACCAGCTGAGCCATCCAGGTGCCCCATTTTGGAAGCATTTTCTATCCTAATTTTCCTGAATTTTCTCTTATGTAAATGTAGTTAGGGTTTTCTCCATTGTTTACTGGGACTAAACCAAAGCATAAAGGAAAACCTTATATCAAAAATACCGAGAATAAATGAAGAGTTTTTGAAAAGGAATGTTCCATCTCTTTGGTTTCTGAAATAATAGCTATGAAATTAAACTAATTTTTATAGAAAGAACATGCATCAATGTACAACATGGAAAGCAAATAAAAGGCAAGGTAAATTTTGCTTTAAAAGTTAAATTACATTGTGTGGAAATGGGAAGCCAAAAGGTGTTATTTCTAGAAATCCTGTCTGATAAAGACCACTTAAAGGAACCTTGTCCTGAGAAAATCAAGTCTAAAGAGAGAAAGAAAAGCTTCAAATATTTATTTATTTTATTTATTTTTTAAATGTTTATCTATTTTTGAGAGAGAGAGAAGGAGACAGAGGGTGAGCAGGGGAGGGCAGAGAGAAAGAGAAAAATACAGAATCCGAAGCAGGCTCCAGGCTCTGAGCTGTCAGCACAGAGCCCAACACGGGGCTCAAACCCACGAACCGTGAGATCATGACCCGAGCCGAAGTCAGATGCTCAACTGACTGAGCCACCCAGGCACCGCCAAAGCTTCAAGTACTTAAAGACTTCTCAGGAAAATGACAAACAGGGCTGCTTTGGATTACTCAGACTGGCTCCTGATTATTGTAGTTTCTCAGCATTCCCCTCCCTGCTGATTTGGGGATGTGCTGGGAATCAGGGGGAAACCAAGCCTGGGGGAGGATGAAGGAGTGACCAGGAAGGTGGCTGAGGGCTGCAAAATCACAGCAGGAGTATTAATGATGGCCTTGCCCTCTATTCCAGTGTTTCTACAGAATCTGATTAACAGCAGTGGTGGTAATAATAACAGAACGGTAATCCATTCTTCCAAGTACATTATGGACCATGTGTATTTTAAAATAAATGTACCATGGCAGTAACGCTGCAGCCGTTCTTAGATTATTTTTCTTAGCTACTTAAAATATTTTACCTACAAACACAAATACATTTTTATATAAAAAGGAAGATCATTCTAAGATACCGATAGAACTACAACGATCCACAGCCTTTGGAACAAAGGTATGATTTCAGAGACTAGATTGAGACAGGTATTAATTGAGTCTCACCAGCAAGTTGAGATTTTAATGGGATTCATTATTGTTCAACTGAAATTTAAAAACCTGAAATTTTAAATCCCTTCTCATTTCTGGCTGTTCTGTCGTGCTCTCTGTCGTGTTCTTTTGCCTCTTCTGAGTGAGGCTGATACATGAAGCCAAACCCATTCTTGACTGAGTTTTGTTTGAGAAAATGCAAGAAGAGTTACTAAATACATAAATACATAAATAAAAAAATAACAAATATGCATTTAGTAAATAATACAAATAAATATATATTTTAATGAAACTAGAAGTGACATAAATATATAATCTTTCAGTGCAAAATATTCAACAGTGGCAGTGATCACGAAATTATTCACAATACTATGCTCATAGATCTTTCTATAAATAGAAGTATATAGGAAATCCTTTAGGGGAAGATCACACTTATTGCCAATTGATTTCTCCAGATGTTACTTATGAATGTTCTTAGTTTGTAGCAAAAGAAAAACTTGTAAAGCTTTTTTTTTTAAGTAGGCTCCGCACCCAATGTGGGGCTTGAACTCACGACCCGGAGATCAAGTGCTTTCCCGACGGAGCCAGTCAGGCACCCCACATTATTTTTTGGTAAGGGCTTTGTAGTTGCTCAGGTACAGATCCTGTCCAATTTTGCAGTTATGTCCTTAGTGGGGAGTTATTACTAGTTGTATAAATGTATATAAATGTATATTGATACTTTCATTAAAATTCATTTGAATTTGACCTAACTCTATCTCTATCCTACTATCCCTTTCCCTATCCTACAAGCAAACAACAGACCCTTTTCCTTCCTTCCTTTCCTTCTTTTTTTCTTTGGTATAGAATTACATTTTGAGATCACTTATTTACTGATATTTTACTCTGGGTGAATACTCTGCTGCATGGTACAGGGGATTCGGGGAAGGACAAGATGTGGTCAAGGAACACCTCATTTAGAAGGATGGTTATGATGTGGACACAGGTACACACATGTATACACATGACCATAACACAATGTTTAACATGGTATGAGGAGAATGCTGTAAGAGGTTGATAAGGTGGTGTCTCTTTCTATAAGGGTGGTAATTTTTTTTTGAGTTTATTTATTGATTGATCTTGAGAGACAGAGAGAGCGCAAGCAGGGGAGGGGCAGAGAGAGAAAAAGACTCCCAAGCAGGATCTGCACAGTGTGGAGCCTTAAGCGGGGCTCGAACCCACAAACTCTTAGATCACGACCTGAGCCGAAATCAAGAATTGGCCACTTAACTGACTGAGCCACCCAGGAGCCCCTCCATAGGGCTGGTAATAAAAGGCTTCATGAAGAAGGTTATATCTGAGCTCCGCCTTGAAGTATGGGTAATCTGTCAAAAAGAAATGATAGGGAGGAGAAACCTTTAGGTGAAAGGAACCTAAAAAAAAGGTTTTTTTTTTCCTCTTTTCTTTTTCCTAGCTTTATAGTTACAGTTTTCATCTTGAGCTATATGGTCCATCGCAAATAAATTTTTGTGTGTGGTATGTTTATTTTTTCCCACATATTTATCTAGTCCTCTAGAACACTTGTTGGATAGATGTTCCCATATCCTTTAAATTGTCTTGGCTCCCTCGTCAAAAATCAACTGACCTTGTACATGTGGGTCTACTTCACGATCTCATTCTCTTCCACTGATCTATTGGTCAATCCTTACACAAACACAATTTTGCTGTCTTGATTACTAGAAAATTTGGTAGAAAATTTTGAAATTATGCAGTTTTTGTCCGCTATTTTGCTTTTCCTTTTTAAGGTAATTTTTTGATATTCTAAATCCTTTCTACTTTCATATAACTTTTAGAATCAGCCTGTTAATTTCTATAAAAAGCATCAGAATTTATACCTACTTAAGTAGGCAAAGATATCGTAGAGAGATTCCAGAAAACACAACCATTCAAAGAAAAAGTACGATAAACTGGACTTTGTCTAATGAAAAATTTCTGCTAATCATAAGGCGTGTTAAAAAGCTGAAAAGGCAAAATTTGTAAAAAATTACAAATAAGAGAAAATATTTGTAATCCATATATCTGGTAAAGATTTGTATCTAGAATACATAAAGAGCCACTACAAATCAATAATAAAAAGGTATAAACCCAATAAAAATTGGGAAAAAAATCCTTGAAGGGTATTTCACAAAATAAGATAGACAAATTGATTATAAGCATATGAAAGGTGGTAAGCATCATTAGTCATCAGGGAAATGCACATTAAATCACACTGAGTTACCAATTAGAATGGCTGAAATTAAAAAGACTTACAATAGCAAATATGAGACAATATGGAGAAAGTAGAACTCTCATACATTGATGGTTGGAGGGTAAAGTGACAAAACCATTCGGGAACACTGTATAACAATCTCCTATAAAGTTAAACATATACATATCATAGAACCCCAAAATTCTATTCCTGAGTTTTTATCCAAAAGAAATGAAAACATGTTTCCACAAAGAGACTTGTATGTCAATGTTCATGGCAACTGTATTCATAATAGTCTCAAAGTGGAAACAGTCCAAATGTTTATCAACAGGAAACTGAATAAACAAATTGTGGTATATTCACTTCATGGTATTCTACTCAGCAATAAAAAAGGAATGGGCCACTGACACGTGAAAAAATATGGACAAATTCTGTAGACATTATGTCTAACTAAAGAAACTAGACCAAAAAAAGTATATTACAGATGATTCTATTTATAGAGAATTCAAGAAAAGGCAAAAGTAATCTATATCGATAGAAATCAGAACAGCATTTGCCCGTGGCTGGGGTTGGAGTTGATCGCAAAGGAGCATGAGGGAAATTTTTGGGTACTGGAAATATTCTATATCTTGATTTGGGTGGTATGGGTTTCATGATTGTATTCATTTGTCAAAACTATATGCATAAGCTCTTTTCATTTTTATGCATATAAATTGTATTTTACTACAAAAAAAAAGATATATTCAGCAAATTAATAAGACACAGAAAGCTGGGGGAAAGCCAAGTATGCTTGGCCAAGTATGAAAGAACTATGAAAGTTCTTTCATAGAGAGTTGGATGGAGAGCAGGCATTAGTGAGAGATAATGGTTCAAGGTCATCAGGGTTGGTTGAGGAGTTGGTAGTTTTCTTTACTTGTAATTGTGTTACCGAAGATGGTTTTTAAGGGAGGAAGGAAGATGATCAGAGCTGTGTTTTAGGGTGATTCGTCTTGCTCAGATGAGAGCAGTAAGGAATGCGGTGATGCTACAGATGAGATGTAAAACACCTGCTGGGGAGACTAGCCATTATGAGGGCAGCAACAGGAACAAAAAGGGGAAAGGAGGTAATAACTTTGAGAGGTTATCACAAAGAGAAAATTCACAAGATTTTATAGTAGAGTTACTACAGGGAAAGTGACGAGGGAGCAAAACTTTAGGGCCCAGCACAGTGCCTGGAAAGTGGCAGATGCTCTATAAATATTTGTTGAAAACACACACACACACACACACACACACACACACAAATAAATGATGGAAGTGATAGCCCAAGAAATTCAGGTGGGTTTGGTAGTGTGAATGGGAGTAGGAAATAAGAAGTTGTCTGGAAGAAATGAGCGGCTGTGATTTAATGTTAGCCATGTTTTAATGTTTTGTGTCTGTTGGACATAGACATGCAAATGCAGAGTAGACAGTGGGAACCATTTGCCTGAACATCTGGAAAAAGGTCGCGGTTGGAGAGAGATTTTGGAATGATTAATGTGGAGGAAATAGGTGAATTATGTAAAAGAAGAGATCACCTAGGAACACCTATAGAAAGAAGAGGGCTGAGAACAGAAGTTGGACAAGGTGGGCGTGGGGCTGGGCAGCATACTGAGGAAGTAGAGACAACAGAGCCGGAACTGTCAGGGAGGTAAGAGGAAGCCAATGTCAGGAAATCTAAGGGAGACAGAGGGCTTCGAAAGGACGGGTGGTCAGATCTCACACACCATGAAGAAAAGATAGAACAGACAATTAACACGTAAATATAAGAGACACAAATGGCCAAGTATATGGACAAACGTTTTGCCTCATTATTAATTAAAAGTATATAATAAGATATATTATATTTCATTTCTCATGATTTTCATTTCTCATATTAGCAAAGATTAAAAAAAAATGTATAGCGTTGACTCAGTTGGGCTGGGTCGCACAACCCTGTAGGAACGAAGGGGTGAATGCATACCAGAATTCTTATAGGGTGGACACTGGGTTTGCCTGTGCAGCAAAATGTCCAGGTGCCATAGCCTTCCTCTTGACGTAGAAGTTACTCTTGACTCCTGTTCCCCTTGTACACATTCTGTGCCACCAACAGGTTTGATAGATTTTACTACTAAACACATTCTGAAACTCTTATTCACATGAATTATATGATGTCAGTGTTTCTGCAGGGTCTTTTACCCATGCTGAGTAGAAATCCAAGACTTCAAGGTTTACGTTACTGGCTCCTGCCCACCTCCCACACGCATATAGATTTTTCCTGCTGACAGCTGGCCTGGTTCTAACTTAAAAACTAGTGCTCTTAACCATCATCTTGGGGGGAGAGGAAGCTACACTTTCCTTTGCAACCCACAGGTCGGTTTTTGCAGGTTTCTGCTTTGGCAAACTGTCCCGACAAGTTGTCACCAGATGGACGGACTTCTCTTGTTTTGAATTCCAGACGTTTTGCATTTTTCAGTCGATTCCCTTGCACTCTCACAGATGCCTGCTTGAGACATTTCCTTGCCCAAATGACTCCGCTTTCAGAGAAGCCACCATTTTGTCAATTTTGAAATTTAGAGCAAGCCCTAATTCTAGGTCTCTGCCTTGTGTTCGTGGAACACCTCAAGCTAAATTTATGTCTTCGTGACTTTTCTTCCTTTTCTGGACTCTGTCTCGTCTCCAAATTGTTAGTGGTTTTCGCTGTTCTCATTCGAGTGGCCGCATGATTATGGGAACCTACAAACTGGGAAAAGAACTAGTTATTAAGACGGGGCATGTAGAGTTCCGAACAACTTATTAACTGCTGGGTGTGGCCCACAGGAACCTGGCAAGCTCAGACTCATAGCGCTTCTCCCCGAATTTACCCCAGGGAAGAGGCTTAGCTAGCAATTCTTTAGAGAGCCCAGGATTTGATGCTAGGTGTTTTCCTTGTAAAACAGCTGACCGGCTTTCCTTGGTGCAGCCAGAGTCTTGGGTTGCCTCCCACAAGGAAAAACTGGTGACCCATTTCAGGCAGTGCGGCAGAAAACTTTCCTTGAGACCTAAAATGGTTTGGGGAAAACAAGACGAGTACCTCTTGAGCTTGGGAGATTGTGTTTTGTTTTGTTTTGTTTTGCATGTGGTAAAACACACATAACAAAATTTACCATTTAAATCATTTTAAAGTGTACCATTCAGAGGCATGAAGTGCATCCATGATGCTGTATGCTCATCACCACTATCTAATTCCAGAATGTTCTCATTCCCCTGAAGGAAACTCCATACCTGTCAGGAGTCGCCCCTGTTCCTCCCACCCCACAGCCCCTGGAAACCACAAATTTGCTTCCTTTCTCTAGGGACTTGTCTATTCTAGATATTTCAAATAGATGAAATCGTACACTATGTGCCCTTTTGTGTCTATTTTTTTTTCACTTAGCGTATTTTCAAGCTTCATCTATGATGTAGCATTTATTTTAGCACTTTATTCCTTTTTGTGGCTGAATAATATCCCACCGTATGGATATACCACATCTTATCTACGTATTCTTCTGTGGATGGATTTCTGGGTTGTTTCCAGTTTTAGGCTGTGAGTTGTGTTGCTATGATATTCGTATACAAGCATTTGTTTGAACACCTGTTTCTAATCCTTTCAGGTATACCTAGGAGTGGAATTGCTGGATTACCTAGGAGGTAATTCTGTGTGTACCTTATTGAGGAACTGCTAAACCGGGCTCCAGAGTGGCTAAATAATTTTACATTGCCAGTAGTCATATATGAAGAGGAGTTTTGGAGAATTCTAGGAGCTTTTTTTAAAATGTTTATTGGGGTGCCTGGGTGGCGCAGTCGGTTAAGCGTCCGACTTCAGCCAGGTCACGATCTCGCGGTCCGTGAGTTCGAGCCCCGCGTCGCGCTCTGGGCTGATGGCTCAGAGCCTGGAGCCTGTTTCCGATTCTGTGTCTCCCTCTCTCTCTGCCCCTCCCCCGTTCATGCTCTGTCTCTCTCTGTCCCAAAAATAAATAAACGTTGAAAAAAAAATTTAAAAAAAATGTTTATTTATTTTTGAGAGAGAAAGAGAGAGTGGGGAAAGGGCAGAGAGAGAGAGAGGAGGACACAGGATCTGAAGCAGGCTCTGTGCTGACAGCAGAAAGCCCGATGCAAGGCTCGAACTCACCGTCTGTGAGATCATGACCTGAACGGCAGTCAGACACTTCACCGACTGAGCCATCCAGGCGCCCCAGGAGTGTTTTGTAAAGGTGTCTGAACCTGTAAGTGAATCATTAGATGGCATTTGGGTGGTGCCGTAAAACAAAACACTGATTCGTGTTTTTAAAATGAGATGAATTTATTTCCTCCTTCTTGTTTAAATTCTTCCTCCCCTAGGGATGAGAAGGATCATGATGGATAATCCTGAGTTGGATCCCAGGAAATTCTGAAAGCTGCTTGTCAGCACACCCGCGTGTAAGATTACACGTGTAGTGTTCTGAAATTGTCACAGCTCCACCGTGCAGAAGTACAACTTTACCCATTCTGTTACTGAGCTCAACTTAGCTCTGGTGTCCCCATTTCTGCTCCTGGTAAAAGCCTCTTAATCTTGCCACTGAAAAGCAATCTGGTTTCTTCTGGTTTAAATAGTGCCAAGTAATTAAAAGTTATTAATTCCACCCGGGATTTAAACTCACTCATTCAAAGGTCAAAGTGCCTGCTAGGTAGGGTTGTTCTGGATCTTGCTCTCCCCACTGTTCTCCATCTCAGGAAGTTACAAACATCACGGCCCTGGGGGAGATGTGGTTGGTCCATATACCCTTTTCAGCTTCCCACTGCCTCTGCTTGGTCTTTTGGCACGAAATTTGCCCTTGCTATATCTATCTGAACTATACTGGCAAGGCATTTGGAAATGTACCAGAATTTTCTGCTAATATTCACAGCCTTACCCATGCCTTACGGTATAAAATATGGGCCCACTGAACATTCTTTGCTTAGACCCTAGGATCTAAGATTCCCTCGATCCCCTGGATCACTCAGCATTTATATCACTCTCTTAGGCCTGTAGCCTGTGGGTGATGTGTTATGGGATCATCATACCATAGTATTTTTTATAAAGTGGGTTGCCTGGTTGGCTCAGTTGGGTAGGCGTCCAACTTCGGCTCAGGTCATGATCTTGCAGTTCGTGAGTTTGAGCCCCAGGTTGGGCTCTGTGCTGACAGCTCAAAGCCTGGAGCCTGCTTCGGATTCTGTGTCTCCCTGTCTCTCTGCCCCTCCCCTCTCATGCTCTGTCTCTCTGTCTCTCTCTCTCTTTCAAAAACAAATAAACATTAAAAAAATTATAAGGTGGGTTGCTTGAACTGATGAAGTGTTATGTGGGAAATCCATTTGGGTGGTCTCAACTCTGTAAGAGCTCAAATAATGGTGCTAATTGAGGCCCTGTGGATAAGTCAAACTCACACCTGGAATGTGTTGTGAAGTCAAAATAAATCTTTGTCCCTGCCAATATAGAAGGGATCTAATGGAGGCAACTTATACCACTAATGGATTGTTGGTGTCCTTGAGGTAAGTTCCTTTCTAAGGAACTAAGAGATAAGCATTAGTCAATGTTGCTGGCAGGTTGGACATTTAACGGCAGCTTTAATGAGTAGAAACCCATGATTGTGGGCCATGTATAGACTCTTTCCATCCTACCATGTTCTATGTTTACAAAGCCATTATATCAGCATTGGAATAGCTAATGATAGAAACTGACCAATGTCAGCCGGCCAAGTCATTCTCTCTACTTGGTTGTTTAGTGTCTCTTCCTTGGAATGGAATGTGTAATGCAAACACAAAGATCTGTCTTCAAGCCTGAAAGTCTACCCACATAGTTCTATTCTTTGTCCCTGATCTAATATTTTTTTCTTCCAGGGTCTGGCTAATCAGCTAAAGTATTTGTTGAGTCCATGCACATTTAAATTAGGACACTTATTTTTCCACATAAAGAGGATTGGGTATGTTGCCTAAAGACCTCCCCATTGGGTGAATTTCACCTAATGGACCTCACCTTCAAGACCATCACTGAATATGGGTACCTGGATGGCTCAGTTGGTTAAGTATCTGATTTTTGATTTTGGCTCAAGTCATGATCTCACTGTTCGTGGGTTCAAGATCCATATTGAGCTCCATGCTGACAGTGTGGAGTCTGCTTGGGGTTCTCCCTCTCCCCTCCCATGCTCTCTCTCTGTCTCTTAAAATAAAATAAAATAAATAAAATAAAATAAAATAAAAACCATCCCTCAATACAGATGCATTGTTGCCAAAGTCCATTTTTGGCTCTGCCCATATACTGATCCACTTTCAAGGTCATGAGATAGCCCAGATTTTACTTTCTGTGAACCAAACTTTACTTTCTTCCTCCTCCATCAGCTTGCCACTAATAAGATAATGATAGGTGACATGTGTCCACCTCTTTGTGCCTCACATTTGTGCCTCTGGGCATGCTTTGGCTTTTATCCCAATCTTTCACTTCCCGCTATGACTGATCTCTTCTTGGCCTGCCCAGCTTGGTGTATTGGGCGGAACCACCTTCTGCTGGGAACTTTTAGATTCATGGTCACTTTGTGCCTTGTAGTCATGCACTTAGTGTTTGCCAGGGCCAAGTAGCACATTTAAGCAAGTTTAGAAAGGTATATAACTTTATGGTTAGATGACATTGCCTTGTTTCAGAACTCTAATGGTGATTCTTCTATTTTGGCTTGCCTTAAACTTCACAATGTACTTTCTCTTACCTGTGGTGCATCTAATAATTTAGGGTCTGCTGAGTCAAATGGCCCGAATGGCAAGACCATCGTCACCACAGTCATTTCCTGCTGTGGCCCATCTTCAACTCTGGTGGCCTCTCCTGTCACCTGGTTTAGGGCTCAGAATAATATTCAGAAATAGGCAGCCTCTAAAAGTGGGTGTGAACTTACCGGAGGTGGGTCTCCTCAGTTGAGAGCAATTTCCAGCAAGGTTGAGATCCATAAGCTGTCAGTTGGTAACACCTTCAGCATCTGAGGGTAAGATCCCTTCTATCCCCAAAAGGGATTTTGGTAGCACACAACAGGGTCCTCTGTGGCTCAGGTCAGTGAGGCTAACAACTGACTTATCCATAACCACAATGGAGGTCAAAAACAGTGGGATAATACCACAAAAGTGCTGAAAAAATAATTGCCAAATTATTCTATATCCATTCATTATGTCTCATGAATGAATTTGAAAGAAAAACATTTTCAGGCAAAAACAGGAAAAGAAAGAAAAACAGAGAATTTTCCCCCAGCAACTGAGACAATTAATTCTAAAGAACGTATTTCTGGCAAAAGGAAAATGGTCTGAAATGAAAACAAAAAGAAGGGAAGGACAAAGAACAAATGTGAGTAATATGTGGGTAAATTTAAATGAACATTGGCTATATAAAACATAAATAATAATTCCTAGAATTATTGCTAATATATGAATTATAGATAACACTTAAAAATATAATTCAACACTCCCTAGAGAAGTCCAGAGTAACATGGGTATAAATTTGGGCAAAAACCATGCTTTCAACACATATAGCGCTTCCTCTTTAAGAAAACAAAGAGAAAACCGAGAATATGCAAACAAAAACTACCCAATCACATGAAAATAAACATCTTTAAATATGGACCATTGCATAGGATTTCACACCCCAACATGTGGTTTTTGTGGTAGTTATTTAATAACAGATGCTAAAAAAAACAAATAAGACACCATGGTTAAATTGCAATTTTGTTGTTGTTGTTGTTGTTTTCTTCCCTAAAGAGATAATTCTCATCCACGTGTCTGTCTAGTATATATTGATTGAAAACCATTTGGAAATTCCTCCATCTGTCAATGAAATGCAAACACCTCTGGAGTGAAATCAAACAGCTGTTTAAACGCTCAGAGCTTTGCTAACAAAGAAATCTTCTTCCTTAACACTGGCTCTGTTTACACTATTCCAAAGCAATGACTCATTCAGGGTAAAATCCAGTAGTTCCAGGTTGTGTAAACATAACCATTATTTATAAGGAGATTTATATAAAGACCCAAGACTAACTGCTTTCCAGTTGGAGAATTGCTGAGTCCTACTAAAGTTAGTAGTTAGACTCTTGTGTGTGTGTGTGTGTGTGTGTGCACGTGGATGTGTGTGCATGTGTGCGTGTGTGTGTGCGTGTATTTGGTGAATTATTTGTACTCATGAGCCACACTTGAAATTCACAAAAGCTCTGGTTCCCTTTATTGCACAAAATCAACTAACAAGCTTGGAATAAATAGAAGTCTTATAAGCAGTCCTATAATTTAGAATTTGAAAGAGGTCATTTATACTATACATAAATTAGTAAATATTTTTCATTTTTTCTGAGTTATCTTCTCATCAACTAAGGAAAAAATTGAGTAGGATGTAGACTCTGGATTCTGGTGGCCTGGGTTTGAATGCCAGCTCCATCAGTGGCTGCCTTCATAGCATTGGGTGAGGGACTTCTTAAGCCTCAGTCTCCACACCTGTCAAATGGCAAAAAATCATATATCTCACACAATTATTGTGTGACCTAAAATAACTTAAATTTTGTAAAAATGAATTTGTAAGAATTAAAAAAAAATGTAAATCATTTGATGCCGTGCTTGTCACAGAGCACTTAACGCAAGTTACGTATTATTTTATCTCATGAAGCATTTTGCTGGGTTTAATATTGATGACCCTCAATTAATTAATATTCAGGTCTTGTAGCTTTTGGCAATGAACGATTGTTCACATAGATCTTCTAGAAATGAAAAACTGCTGCCAGTCACTAAGTTTCATTAGAATACCGACTAGATGATTCGATAGTCCATTGTTTTTAAGTACTCGTGACCATATTTCGCAGTTAATGTCCACCTGCCGAAAGTCTGGAAGGCTAAACTGTTTAAGACCAGCCACTTCACTGTAGCTATCAGTTAGGGTCCTGGCAGGAAACAGGTGACACATTAAAGTTGGGTATGGAGAAGAGTTTGATAAAGGATTATTTACAAAGTCGTGGGTGGACCTTAGGGGGAAAAAAGTGATAATCAAGCACTTGGAGTTAATAAATATGGGAGAGCAGATAGCACTTCTAAGCCTGAATGGGCAGGGGGAGGGTGTGGCTTCAGGAACCTGGAGTGGATTCTTTGGGGAAAGGACCTGTGGCGTTAGATACAGCGAATGCTGTGATCTGGTAATACCCCAACCTCACTCTCTTCCTGCCCTTTTAGTTCCCTCCCAGGGCTTCCAACTGGCCAGACCTTACATGAGAAGCCTGAGGTCAAGGGAGCCTGCTGCTCAAGTACATGCAGGTCAGTTTTCTAGAGCACAGAACTCTTAAGTGTGGATTTGGAAAAGCAAACAGAAAGCAGCCAGCATCCCTGTGACTGACTTTTCCCATAGCTGATGAGGGACCTGTTAAAATCGACTTCGAATATGCTGCAAGTCCAGACTGTCTCTGGTCAACTAGATGGTGCAGATTCTGGACCTGCCAGGCAGCTTTAGAGCTGTGAAGTGGCTCCACGAGGAAAATCCTGGCTTTACTGCAGGTCATTTCCGCATGGAGACAGGGTAGACTTCCACCAGTTAAAAATACCATTAGGCTCTGTAAACTTCAAACCATGAAGTTCTCAAATTAGAAGAACAATGTGATCCAAATCTGGGCATTTTCTGCTAAGGTGGGAAAAGCCAGACCGTAGACCCACACGGAGTAAATCAATAAGCCTCTGATAACCACGGTCTGGAGTCAAACAGCTTGCTTATGCTACCTTGCTTTTGCAAAAGACCTGCATTAGTACAGTAATGTTTTTTTGTTGTTTTTGTTTTTGTTTTAAATAAAAGTGAAAATCGTCTTTGGGTTTTTTTCAGTTAGTGAAAACAGATACCAATGTAGGTCTTTCATAAAAGGGAGGCTTCGTAAGGCATACTTTCCGAAAGCAGGTGGACACCCTTCAGTTTGCAACATTTTGGCTTACTGGAGGTTTCATGGGAACTCTCTGCTTTGGGAGAGCAGGACACACATGTGCTGTTTCGCATCTTCTAGTCTCCAGGAGCCTTGAGATGCCCATCAATTGTTTGAAACTCTGTAGGAACTGCCCAGCTAAGATGCTCCTGGCTTCCTGCCCCTCAGAAACTATAGGAGGTAATAATGTTTGTTGGTATTCATCAATGAACAACTCCTATAATAAAATACACTTTGTGGAAGTCCAAGGACATTTACTGAAAACTGATCAAGGAGTAATCTTTTTTTTTTTTTATGTTTATTCATTTTTGAGAGAGAGAGAGAGAGAGAGAGAGAGAGAGAGTGCAATTGGGGGAGGGGCAGGAGAGCGGGAGACATAAGAATCCAAAGCAGGCTCCAGGCTCTAAGCTGTCAGCACAGAGCCCAACATGGAATTTGAACCCGTGAACTGTGAGATCATGATCTGAGCCGAAGTTGGACGCTTAACTTACTGAGCCACCCAGGCGCCCCTGATTACAGAGTAATCTTAAACAGAGTAAGCATGAAACCTAGGAGAATGGATGCAGAGGTGGCTGGGAAGGGTAGACTTAGCTGGTATGGACAGCTAGAGGAAGGTGTAACTGAATCCATGTTCAAATAAAATACAGCTACTAACAGAGAGAGATAAAGAAATGGTCATTTTCTGAGCATTTACTCTATGTCTTATTTATCCTTTGTGAAAATTCTGTGGTTCTCTGATGTACATCGTTAGCTTTATTTCATAGGCGAAGACACTCAGAACAAAAGGAGAAACTCCTGCTCAAAGTCCCACAGATAGTAGATACTAGAGCTTGGGTTAGAGCCCAAGCAACTCCTATTTCAAGGTTCTCTTTCTTTCTGCGCCTCGGTGTGCTGGAGTAAAGGAAAGAAATATTGAACAAGGGAGGTCATGTTGGGATATGGAGTAAGATAAAAAAAAGAAAACTGTCAAGGGAAAAGGCTTCAGTCTTCTGGAAGAGGGGAGAGGGGGTTAGAAATTGCCTGTGGTAAAATCAAAACAAAGTGCAGCGAAAACATACGGCTGATGAAAGGAGAAAGCTGTCCTCAGTACAGAACAGAAGATATTTGGGGTATAATAGAGCTTAGAGTGAAGGAAGCCCCATCTGTAGTCATGTCTTCAAGGCCAGATCTAAATGTGCAGAATTCGGGTGGCTCTACTCTTCTGCAGATTGATTCTCTTCACCCACCCCTAACCCACGTAAGTATAATACCTATAGTAACATGCAAACCGACGAGCACAGAAGAGACAATACTCCCTGGATCAGAGCAGAGAGAGAGGAGAGCTTGTCTTGGAAAGGCCCTCTAGCAGAAGAGTGCAAGAAGATAAGGAAGGATTTTGCCAAGAATGTGCCACGTGGTGCCATCATTTTTCTGTTTATGAGTGTCTGGCAATATTGTCCCCCTGATATGAAAGCCACGCTGATGGGGCATCTGGGTGGCTCAGTCGGTTAAGCATCTGACTTTGGCTCAAGTCATGATCTCACAGTTCGTAAGTTTGAGCCCCGCATTGGACTTTTCTGCTGTCATCACAGAGCCTGCTTCGGATCCCGTGTCCCCCTCTCTCTCTGCCCTTCACCCACTGGGTGTCTCTTTCTCTCTCTCTAAATAAGTAAATAAACTTAAAAAAAAAAGCCATACCGCATACAATTTGGGGGAGGAAATATTCTTGTTTTATAGGGAGCAGTGAAAGAGGATGTTGTAGGAAATAGATTTGGGGAGCTTGCGTTTGAGAGCAAATCTTTAAGCCATGTGATATCGTGGGTAAGGTGGTTGAGCAGGAGTCAGAGTGCATTCTACTAGAATAGAGGTGGAGTGTCACATTGGAAGGATCATGACTCCACATTTGGCACAAAGGCTAATCTGTTTCAGACCCCAGCAGAAGTGGAGTATCAGCCCTATCCCACCAGAGTGGCCTATCAACTTCTCTCTCACAGAGGAACAAAAAGCATAGGGAGAAAAAGCCAGACCACGCATCCTAGAGATACAATAGACACTCGAGCAAAGCGTAGCCATTCTTGCTGTCGTTCGTAAGCTCAGGCTCTCAGCTTACAATTGCTTTGCTAATTGTTTGGCCTCGGTGATTCTACCTTAGCCTGAGAAAGGTGAGTCTTAGACTCGTCTTTGGTGAAGGTAGTTTACTCGAAGAAGTCATCTTAGGGAGCCGTGAGTGGAGACTGGGAAGAGTGAAAGGGGGAAGAAGGGATTGCCGAAATAAGGATGCATCTTCGAGCTGGTCACAGTGGTGAGCAGCTGAGGCTCGGTTGCCCTGGGACGTTCTGAGGGTCGTGTGGGATACACATCTGAATCGTCAGTAGGAGAGGCAGGGGAGCGGTAGTTAGCTGCTGTCTTCAACTCTGCGTATCCATGGGATGCCAGTCTTCCAGATTTGTGTATGCCTTGGGGCCAATCAGGTTTCCAGAGGCAGCTGGAATCAGGTGTCAGGGAAGTCTGGGGCAGCAGTAAGAGAACTGGGTGCAGCTGCGGCAGGGTGCTGACAGGTTTGACCTGCCCAAAGTTGGCTGTGGCAGCCAGGGATAGGGTCAAATATTTGAGGTGCGGTCCAAAGAGCACTTGCTACAAATAGCATCTTAAAAATTTGCTTGAACAAAGATGCAAAATTTCAGAACAGTATTGAGGCTTTAGGTCAAGAAAACACCATCCTGCTTATATAGGACAGGAATGCAGGACACCCAAAATACCAAGCAGAATATGAAAAGAGACATATTTAGTGGGAGTATTTTTTAGATTATCGCGGTCTAGTCTTACGAATTCCTCTTTAGGGATGAAAGTGGAAAAGACTCTGAATTCCCGGTTATTATTTGTCATTTGTTTTAAGTAAGTAGGTTTAAATGAATTGTTTAAACATTCCTGTGTACCTTTCATTCGGTTGAGTGGGTACAGTAATTTTCATCAAATTTTATTTGCGTTCTTTTAAAATTCTATCTCCCCCCCAACATGATAACACATTCACCTATGTGTAGATTTTCCTTTGCTAATTGGAATGTTGAACTCAGGTAGATTATCTGATTCAAGATTCCAGTGACTTGAGAATAGCCCACATAAGAATCATCCCTTCACAGACTGGGTTTTCAGTGTCTGTTTCATGTTATAAAAACTACTGCAAAAAGATTGCCGACCTTCATGCATATCATAGCAGGTGAACTCCTAGTTCAAAATACATGCCATTCAGGAGGAAGCTTAGGAGAAGTCTTATTTTCATTTTGCATAAAAAATTCTATAAAAGCAAATGTCTCACTGTGCATCTTCTATTTGCTAGGTACCTTGTATACATATTACTCAAATTTCTCGTAAGCACATGAAGAAGGTATTATCATCTTCATATTTATTATTTATTTGTAATTTTCTTTTTTGAGAGCGGTGTGTACACATGCATGAGCAACGGAGGGGCAGAGGGACAGAGAGAGAGAGAATCCAAAGCAGGCTCTATGTCCAGTGCGGAACCCCATGCAGGACTCAATCCCACCACCATGAGATCATGACCTGAGCCGAAATTAATAGTTGGACGCTTAACTGACTGAGCCACCTCAGCACATCACATCTCCACTTTTGAAGACCAGAAAATTGAGGCCAAATGAGCCGAACTGCCGAAGTTCTCATCATCAGAAGCAGGCAGAGTCAGAATTTCAACCCAGACGTGCCTGACTTTGAAGTTCTGTTCTGCCCTGCACACTTGGGGGCCTTGTCACAGGCATTCTTCTGGTCGTCCTGGAAAACATACCACATCCACTGCGCCTCACCTACTTATGTAATAACCTGCAAAGGAGGGAGAGCCATCTGTTTCAAAAGCAACATATTTGAGTCCATAAGCAAATAGGTTGGCAGAGAACAGAAGGATTGTGACACTGCCATTTGGCATTCCTGACTTACTCTGCATTTATAAGATAGAAATACATGGTTCAACATGTTGATTTCACAAGCTTATCATTATCATCCATTCTGAAATAAGCATAGTCAGGGACATCATGTACAAAATAAGGGATCCTTGTTTTGGAGGATGATGTCAGGCAGGAGGAGTTTTTGTTTAACTCCTATCTCCTAAAGCACTAGCTTACAAGAGACTTCATGAAATATACTTTAATACTGAGGCCAATGAAGGAGAAAAACAACTAAGAGGGAAAAAAAAAAAAAAACTTTGGATTTATTTTAAGAGCACAAGATAACAAGATTACTTAAAAAGGAGTACAAACCAAAGGTTCCAAAATAAGGCTGATCATCCAAATTCATTTGAAGAACTTTAAATGTATATAGATACCTGAGCCAACTTCAGGCAGAGTTTCTAGGAATAAGCCTCAGGCATGTGTGTGTTAAAAATATCCTGTAGTTATTCTGATGAGTGACCTCAGCTTACAGCCACTACTTGAAAAATAGTTTATAAACTAATACACAGGGAGCCTCCTTTTGTATTTTATTTTATTTTAAATGTTTATTTATTTATTTACTTAGAGATAGAGACAGTGTATGAGCAATGTGAGCAGGGAAGGGGCAGAAAGAGACGGAGAGAGAGAATCCCAAGCAGGCTCTGAGCTGTCAGCACAGAGCCCGATGTGGGGCTCAAACTCACAAACTGTGAGATCATGACCTGAGCCGAAATCAAGAGTCAGATGCCTAACTGACTGAGCTCCCAGGCACCCTACCTGGGTACGTTAATTTGTATGTGTAATCTTGAGGAATCAACTCATAAGTTTTCTTTAGTATGCAACCTAAATGCTCAAAACAACCCAGATATTCAGGAGACTTCCTTCTGGTCAGCAGCCATTTAGAAATCCCTCACTGTTAAGAAGTTGATGAATAGAGACAAAGTAAAACGAGTGTCAATTGGTTTATCTAATACCTAGTACATTATACCATGGAAACATTTTGGAAAATAACAACAGAATAAGCTAAAAGAAAGTATAGGGCAGAAACAATAAAGGAAATAGCAGAACCATATAAAATAGGACATGAACACTTGATGGAGAAGACCAACAACATAAACTTCTGATTCTTTGGGAAAACTAAAATAAAACTCTAGCTAAAGCTCAAATAAGAAAGGAGAGAAAGAAGAAACAGTACTATAAATGAAAACCATGTAACTAAAAATGGGCAAAAATGACAAATGTAATAAAAATATGAAAAACTCTACCTCAATGACTTTAGAAACTTTTAACAGTATATAATGGAAAATGTAATTATTAAAGCTGACACATACAGAAACAGGAATGCTCCTAAAAGATCAATGAAATTGAAATAGTAGTTAACAATATTCTCATACACCAAAAGGATTAAAAACTCTAAGTTCAAACCCTTTATTTATTTTTTAAAATTTTTAAATGTTTATTTATTTTTGACAGAGAGAGATTGAGAGAGAGAGAGAGAGAGAGAGAGAGAGAGAGCAAGTGGGGGAGGGGCAGAGAGAGAGGGAGACACAGAATCCGAAGCAGGCTCCAGACTCTGAACTGTCAGCACAGAGCCAGATGCGGGACCTGAACTCACAAATAGTGAGATCATGACCTGAGCCGAAGTTAGATGCTTAACCGACTGAGCCACCCAGGCGCCCCTAAATTCAAATCCTTTAAAAAAAAAAGAAGATAATCCTGTTGTTTGCTTGTGTGTGTGTGCGCGCGCGCGTGTGTGTGTGTATGTGTGAAGTTCTCACAGATATAGTAGGAATAGATCAGAGAAATACTGCATATTGTGAGCCTGCAATCTGCTGTGGCCCTGGGTTCATGGGTTTTACAAATTGCATATAAATAATAGCCCCGATTCCCCTTTAGTCTTGAGAGCATGCTTAAAATCTTTGCTTTCCTATAGGGTCAACTCCAGTTGTCTTTTTCTCTTGTGTTTCAATTTTATATTCTTCTCTTTGGTTGCCCAGTAACATACCAGGGGGAAGTAATTTACAAAATGGAGCCATGGAATTTAGAAACATTAATTCCACTCTTGTGGGGAACAATTTATTCCCAGGGTGTGTGGTTTTTATCACCATAGGATCAGACCCATTGGGTAGCAACATAGCAAAGATATCTGTTAAAATTCTTATCTATGGGTCAGGATATTAAAATGCCATGTAATTGGAGCTCCCGTTTAAAAATATTAATAAGTATTGCATTGAAAATGAATGTAGTAGTAAATGAGAAAACAGCAAGCCAGGAGGGTTTGTATAATTTCGCTCAATTCGATGTTCTACCCAATTTACCAGGCAAAAAATAAATTATGTTTGGAAATCAGTCATGCAAGGTTTCTGGCCACTTTTCATAAAAATGGATTATCTGTCACAGTTCTCTGAAGCTTTAACCCCGTGTGACATAGTAACATTTTAGGACAGTGCTGTGAGGCATTAGCCAGTCAGGCATGTTTCCGGGGCCCTAAGGGCTGCCCACCTCAAAATAATAACTCTACCTACTATCTTTCTGTTATCATTTGAAAGTTGGATTCGCTACCCAAATATCTTCTGGAATTGAAATATTTTTTTTGTCTTTGTTGTTTGCTTTTCAATAATCTGTTTTTTTTTTCTTTTATCAGTGAGGAATGTAGAGTTTACAATCAGAAGAGAGTGTTTTCTGATTATCATTTCCTGTTAACACGTGGCAGACAATCTAATTCTGAATGACTTTGCTACATGAAAGGGTGATCATAATAATAGCAGTGATGGGTGCTGTTGTTGCTTGAACTGAGTGAGATACGACCTGGGTAAAGTGAAACAGTGTTCAGTTTTTACATGTGTGCATACCCAAGAAACCACCACCCTCTTCCTTTTCAGTCAATACCCAGGTCTGTCTTCCCTCCCCCACACACCAAAAGGTAAACACTATTCTGACGTTTATCACCACAGCTTGGTCTTTCCTACTTTAGAACCTTTTATAAATAGAATCATTCACTATGCACTCTGGTGTCTGGCTTTTCCAACTTCACATTATAGTGATGAGATTCATTCATGTTGTTGTACTTGTCAGTGGCTTGCTCTTTTCCATTGCTTCTACTCTTCTATGGATATGCCACAGTTTGTCTGTGCTACTGTTGGGAGACATTTGGGTTGCTTCTAGTGTTTGCTTCTTATAAAGGAAGCTGCTCTGAACACTTCTGTACATGCAGCATGGTGGACGCATGCTCTCATTTCTCTTAGACATCTACTAAGGAGAAGAATTGCTGCATTGTAGGGTATACACATGTTTAGCTTTGGTAGAAAATGCCCAAACTGTTTCACTGGGAGGGTGGTTTTGGTGGGAGGTGCATTGGCACTTCTCTGTTTGCCTCTCTAGATCCATTTTCTGTTTTTCTCTGTCCTAGTCTGTACCCTGAGTCATCCTAGCTCCCAGTTTCCTTATACTCTGGCTCTTGGTTGGATTAAGCCTACAGAAGGCCCAGCAGTTGCTTGGAGAATGGGGAGTGGGAGAGAAAACTGGACAGCCCCTCTTCCAAGGCTCCAATCTCACTGGTTCCGTTGACACCATCCTTGTCCCTGTCCTCTGTAGGCTCAGCAGGTGACTATGGATACCTGTTGTTGCTAGTTCCTGGGCATATCTCCACCTAATGTGGTGCTTTTAGCCCTACTCACACCCTTGAAAAAGTAATTATTCTACAAAAATCTAAAACCTTTGAGGATATCTTTTGTCATAGGATTTTGACTGTTATGGGAAGAAATAAAGGAGATTTTGAGAGACATTAGAATGCACTGGAACACATAGAAGTTTCTGTTCAGCATGAGAGAATAAGAAAGAGATTGTACTGAAAGTAGTTATTTAGGACAATTCATGTTAACAAATATACTGATATGACCTGGAACTCAGACCGACATAACGATGAGGTTCCTATCCTCAAATAGTTTTGTTGACAGGTAGACCTTGACTTTGATCCTGACTGCACATGACTCTACTAAGCTTCATTAAGCTTCATTTTTTTTTAATCTACAAACTATAAATAATGATTATACCCATAGCTCAACCACTACCACATCTCCAAAGCAGTCAGAGAGTGAAGAAAATCAAACTAAACACAAGCCCAAGGTGAGATGGAGGTTTTGTGATTTCATTCAAGGGATTAATCTAGCAGTGGTGATGTTACCTAAGAGGAATTGTTGAACTACTCAGAATCTTGGAGGCAAAGTCCCACATATTCTGTAACTTCAAGGAGGCTAACAATCAACCACAGAGAGGCTTGCTTCAAGGGTAGGAGTCTGACAGAGTGGTTAAGACAAGGCAAAGGTGTGGGAATCTAGGCAAAGGTTGGGGAATCTTGGCAAAGGTTCAGTTCTAAGAAGGAATCTAGACTTTGTCTTTTATTGACTATATCCCCTTGATCCAGAGATTAAAATGTCTTAGTTCTGTACATTGTAAAATGGGAATAATCGTTCTCATACCTTTTATGGGAACGGTTCTTAATGCATTTTTCCCTCTGCAAAAAGATAGGTAAAAATAGTTGTGAACATAGTCATTCCTACCTCAGCTAAATGCTGGCAGAAGCTGTCAAGATATACAAGCTTGCAAGACAAGGTAGGATCTATGGGTAACACTGCTGAAAGGACAAAACAGAGAGAGCACATCGGGGGCAGGGAAGGAGATGCATGGGAAGGTAGGACACCAAAGTTAAATACACATAAAGTCTGAGAATGGTGGTGCTGAAGAGGCCATGTGTGTATCTTGAATTAGATCCTGATTCTGGGATAGAAAATTAGAATCTGCTATGCAAAGTGGAAGATCTGAGAGGCAGAATACTGAAGTATGTAACTGCATTGAGTCGGTCCGCCGGGATTTGTTTGTTCATTTGTTTTTTTTGTTTTTTAAGGAACAGTTATTTGAATAAGTTCTCCTTTTGAAGTTCTACTGTTTTCATGTCCATTATAGAGACACGAAGTCAAGGTCAACCAGTCTCTCTCTGTCTCTGTCTCTCTGTGCGTATGTGTCTTTCTTACACACACACACACACACACACACACACACACACACACGATGACATATTCTCGGTAACTATATATTTCAAAGCAAGATCTGACATTAATTAGTGAAAGTATAAGCAAGGACACATAAAGGGCTTTTTGAGAAAGCAAATTCCGGTGTGTTTGTGGGCATGCAAGCCAAAGCACAAAAGTTTAGAAGGCAGCTAAGGCTTTGGGCAAATTCTGATAACACTAAAGGATGAGGAAATAGTCAAGGAAGCAAACAATGTGCTTCTGGCATCCTGCTGGTGATTCAGAAAATTCTGATTCAAAAACAAGAATTATTTTCAAAGGTCTTTTGACAGAGCCGACAGCTTCTCAGCTGTCAGCCACTCTCCAGAGACCCTAATGAGCTCTTCCTTGTCAGGCCTTTCTGTCTAAACAAGAAATTGCTAGTCTCTGTGTCTGTCACCCCACAGTGAATGCGCCTACCTTTGCTTATGCATAGTATAAATTATTATTTAATGCAAACACTTGTTCAGGTTGATCAGTAAGTTGTTTCCGTCAACCTACATCAATGTGGTCTTTAATGTGTCAGTGACTCAACAGCAGACTATGTGTATAAACAGGTGGTCGCCAGAAAGTGTTTTTCCGTTGATAAACTAATAGGTTTTCCTGAAGAAGTTACTGCAGTTACCTTTCGCACTAAACATTCCTGATGCTCTTGTAGATGGTCAGAATACTCTATCTTATTTGTCACAATAATAGTGAGTCACAGGGACAATAAAAATGACATCCAAGAGAAAGAATTCTTCTTTAAATATATTTAATATATCTCATTGTTCCTTCTCTACAATACTCAATATCCTTACCTAATGCTACCTGAAGAGACTGCCATTTTGATTTTAGAACTCAGAAACCCCCTTGTAGTTTTTTTTTTTTTTTTTAATTTTTTTTTTTCAACGTTTATTTATTTTTGGGACAGAGAGAGACAGAGCATGAACGGGGGAGGGGCAGAGAGAGAGGGAGACACAGAATCGGAAACAGGCTCCAGGCTCTGAGCCATCAGCCCAGAGCCCGACGCGGGGCTCGAACTCACGGACCGCGAGATCGTGACCTGGCTGAAGTCGGACGCTCAACCGACTGCGCCACCCAGGCGCCCCCCCCCCTTGTAGTTTTGTTTGTGTTATTAGATGACACAAACACCATTTTCTAAAATAATTCTTTTTGCTAATTTCAGCATGCTCTTGAAAAAAATTCTGCAGTGGCTTTCCCTGTCTCCTCCATGTTAAATGGTGTTTTCCCATTTTTTTTCTGTTTTAATATTCTTCCTCAGTACAGTATGCATGGGTGGTCAAGAGCATCAACCTTGGAGTGGTTCAACCAAGTAGTGTGCTTTGAGTAGTGTGTTCTGGCCAAATTCTTCTTGGTTCTCTTTTCCTACATCCATACTTCTCTATGACCTGATGTGTCGTCACCCTAGAGAAGCGAAGTTTCCTTTTCTTTGACTAAAATCTTTCCAGACACCAGAATTCTCTTAGTGAATTTCCCTTACATGTTTGAGGAGAGAAGCTATCCTCTTCATAAAAAAAGAAGTAAAACAACTAAAGTAATAATCAAAACGAAAAACATCCTCAAACAATGTTCTTCAAAGCTTCTTTCTATAATCAAATAAAGCAATGGGGAGAAAAAACTGAGAAGAAATAACAAAATGAATCAGTGTCTATCTCTTATAACTTCAAGTTTGACTTCTGGTATGGCCAAGTAACCTCTTATTGGACCAATTCTGTTATAGATAATAATTATAACTCCAGACAAAACAAACAAACAAACAAACAAACAAACCCAAAACTACAGCACTGACAAGTGAAGAAAATTCTGTACATTTTGGGTAGAAGCTGATGCTTGGCTGGATGGAATGACATAGGTAAGCATCTTATTTTTACAGGTGGCACCAGTCTTTCTGGCATGAAAAATGAGAAGTCAGGGATGAGAGAGATCATAATTGGTAGGAGAGTAAAGAGGGAATCCAGGAAAGGAGAGAGCCAGGGATGAGAAAAAGCTCTAAATTCTGTATATAAATTCTGCCTGAGTCTTAGACTGACAACTGGACCATACATTTGTGGGTCAGACTTAAATCAGTACAACTGAGGATAAAATAATAAAACATATTTTAGTTGCCACTCAAAAGCCAGATTTTTCAGCTTGAGAGGAACGAAGTTAATTGCTTGCTAAATTAAGAACAACAGAAATTATTCTTGGATCACCCACTGTACTCAGTACACAATTAAAAATTACTCGATGTACATGGATTTGGGAGAAAAGATAATCAGGAGTGCCTGGGGGCTCATCGGTTAAGTGTCCGACCTCAGCTGAGGTCATGATCTCACGGTTTGTGAGTTCGAGCCCTGCGTTGGGCTCTGGGCTGATAGCTCAGAGCCTGGAGTCTGTTTAAATAAAACATAACAGAGTGAAAAGATAAACAAGCAAGACCAAACCAAAGAACAGTTAGCAGACTAAGCAGTTTAAAGCAACCAATGAAACTCAGCACAATAAAATAAAGGAAAATATGCTCACAAGAAATGAAAATGGAAAACTCAGCAGAGGAATTGAAACTATATCAAAGAACCGTATGTGAATTCTACAACTAAAAACTTCAAATCTGAAATTTAATACACTGGGTAGGCTAACAGAAGAATAGAGATGACACAGAAATAAATTAGTAAATTTTAATGTAGATTGTCTTATCTGAGGAACAATGAAAAAAAAAAAACCATCCTGGAGGCTTGTGGAACAATGTTAAAAAGGTATAGCATACATGTAATCGAAGATATAGAAGGAGAGGGAAGAAAGAATTAGGCAGCAAACATGTTCTAAAAACTAATGGCCAAAATGTCACCAATTTGGTGAAAACCAACAAATTTCAGATGTAAGAACTTCAGTGAATCCAAAAAGGGAAAATGAAAACCGCACCCACGTACACCATGGTCAATTTGGTAGAAAATCAAAGTTGGGAAGAAAGTCCTGAAGGTGGCTAAAGAAAAATAACACACTATATATAGTGAAACAATGATAAAATGCTACTAATTTCTCAAGAAAAACTGTGAAGTCCGGAAGACAGTATAACAATTTGCTCACAGTGCTGCAAAAGTGAAATTTCAAACCAGAACGCTATACTACCACTAACCACCCAAATATCCTTCAAGAAACAGGCAAAATAAAGACATGCGCAGATGAAAGAAAACGAAGAGAATCAATTACCAGCAGACCTGTGCTACAAAAAAATGCTGAAAGACATTCTTGACAATCAGGGGAAATGATAACAGATAGAAACTCAGATCCTCAGGCAGGAATTAAGAGCATTAGAAAAGGTCTGCATAAACTGGTTTTTACTCTTAATTTCTTGAAAAACATTTGATTGTTTAAAGGAAAATATATAATATTGTTGATGACATTTTTACTGGATAAAGATGTAGCAAGAGTGATCATTGTAATATAAGGGACAGGGAAATGCAGTGAATGGGCCTATTAGGTTGAAAATGATTGTATTTTATGTGAAATAGCACAATGTATATTGACTCTAAGGAAATTGTGTAAAGTTAAAGTTGCATATTGTCATTAAGAAGCAATCACCCAAATATATAGCAAAGAAGCATTGCTAAAAAGCCAATAAACACACTCAAGGTTTTTTTGGGGGGAAGGGGGGTTCTCAGATACTTGAAAATACCTGATGCAGTACCGTTTAATTATGTTTTCAAATTGTATATGTACGCATCATCCTAGAAAGAGATGTGCATTGGAGAAAGACTTAGGATAGGTGCTGTTGACTTTGATTTAAGACCAGAGTATTCCTGATGAAGACTTCTGTGGTGGGGTTAAAAGAATTTGTGGCCCAGGATTTTGGTTGTAACTATTAAAACCAAAACGGTCTGCTCTTTCCCATGAAAATCTCTTTGACCCTTTTTCCTTTTCCCCATATTTAGTGTGCCCTTGGGAAAACGTTCCTGTCTTCCCTTTGTTCCTGTTCACACACGAGGAGCAAATCTAGAAGCTTGTGTGAGGGAAGTGTATCACTGGGAAAGTAAAAAAATGGCCTGAAATCCTTGGAACTGCCATTTATTAATTTCTTTTCATAAAAATAGATGAAAATAGATGAACATACTAAATACTAATATCTCACCTGTGAGATATCTGCCTCTCTCATTTAGCAGTGATTAAAGTACGCAAAATATACAAATTCCTTTTTTGTTTAAGATTTTTTTTTATCTATCTGTATGTTCATACATAATGTTTATATACACATATTAAGGAGAAATATATCCATTTTTATTCAAAATAAAGCAAAAGGAAGCTGTAATATGATTTCCTCATGGATGGAAATCATAGTGGTTGGAGGTTGGAAGCACAGATCCATCTGGGCTTATAATATATCCAGAATACTCTTCCCCCTCTTATGGAGTAAGAAAAGAAGAAAGGTCGGAAATGTATTCCCCTCTTATGGAGTAGCTCCTTGGTGTTTCCTGCAGAGAATTAATTATAGTGTTGGCATAACTCTCTATCCGCTTCTCCCTGCTGCTTTTCTCCCTGTCCATGAATGAGAAATTCCAGCTCTAGACCTCAGAGCAATTGACACAGCTAAAGTACAAGCAGTATCTAAATGCTGTGTATGCATTATATTAACCAGGAAATAAACATATAAAACTTTTTTTTTCAACTGGTTTGGGGGTTTTTATAAACTGACTTTAATTCTATCTGTATCTCATATTGTTTTTCCTATGTCTCTCTTCTCATCTTAGGCTTAAAAGAATTTGGTTCAGGGAGGGGAATTTCAGAGCCATTACTCTCATGGCTTGCTGCCTCTACCTGGAATTTAATTCTCAACACGAAGGAGGCAATAAAATAGAAGTTAAGATCTATAGGAGAATTATGGTTCTAGTCATGGTTCATGGGATGAAATTTCAGTTCCACCTTATTCCTATCTGCTGTGACCTTAAGTAATTACTTCTTTAAGCCTTTATTTTCTAACCTTTAAAATGGGTAATGATAATATTCATGCCATGGGTCAATATAGGTACTAGATCAAATAAACCACTTACAGCATTCAGCTCAATGCATAGCACATCATAAGCAATCTATAAATGTTAGTAATTATCATCATATTTCTGTCCATTTGACTTTTTCCATCTCAAGAAATTTCCTTTTGGTCTTTATGCAAAGAAACTAAAGTCACTGTTAACTCATCCCATCAAGCATCCATTAATAATGCAGATGGACAGGTTCATGTTTCATAGCCAGAGGCCCAAATTACCCACAGCCATCTTGTCCAAAAGAAAGGATAAAAGTCAGCAGGTTGAATTTTTTCCAAACTTCAGCTTGTAGCCTAAAGCATCTTGGATCTTCAGCTGCTTCAGCAGAAACCCAAGTTTAGCTGGGGAAAAAAAAAAGAAGCTATTCTCCATTCAGTGATGAAAGAATGTCAAAATGTATTCTGAAGTGAGTTTTTGTGCTACTCTTGATTTATAAGTGCATAGGAAGTAACAGAAAATGTGAAAATATTCATAGGTTGAATTCACATATTTCCTCATCCTCATGTTAAGTGTATACCATATGTATGAATATCTTGAAAACCAATCACTTATGAAACTTAATGAGATGAATATGATAAGATTTCCAAAATGTAATTAATTTGAAGCATATGTATTTGGCAGAACTTGATCAAAGTCCATTTGGGACCATGAGCAGAAAGATGACCCACTAAATTATGAATGATTCTTTTGTGATATTGACTCCAACTCTTTCTTCCATTTTCATTCAAAGTCATCATTTTCTCATCTTTCCTTTGCATCTTATCCTGATGCAAAGGATAAGATCTTATCCTTTCATTTATTCATCTTTCAGTAAAATTTCCCTCCCCACTTGTCCCTTGCCCTCTGCCCCAGTTATCAGAAGGTACTTTTGGTTATCTGCCCCATTTACAATTTATTTTTCACTGGGAACTGGCTTTCCATTTCCATATTTACTCAGGAGCCATACTTTTCGTGTGGAAGTCTGTCCACCTGGCCAAGACCAGCTGGAACTTAGGTGGACACTTGAGTTAAGCTGAACCCATCAGATCATCCCAGATATTTGGAACTGGGAACAAGAGGCAGTCTCTGAGGGATGGATAAATTATAACATATTGACATGTTATAAATGTTTAAACTCAGGAACATGGGACACCCAAGAGAATAGAGCAGCAGAGAAAGCCAGTTAGTGGAGAAGGAGAAAAATAAAGCAGAAACACAGGCAGAGAAACATAGAGCTTGAGTTCTTGGCAACTTTTTTATATATGATTTGAGTCTGCTTGATAACCAGGTACTTTCCTGCTCTAACTATGATACATTCATTTGCTCATTTAGTAACTCATTCACTATACATTTTTTGATTGTCTAGCTGGATATCACGCTAAGCATTTTGTAGACTTTCTCACTGAATTTTATTTAGAGTCTAAACCATGATGAACCAACCAAATAGTAAAATAGTGATGAACATTTAATGCACTCTGACAACATCTCAGTAAAACTTGAAGACTTGATTCTGGCTATCAATGTAAATTTTCAAGTGAAATTCCAATTGTATTATGACTGCTCTCAGCTGAAACCAAAGTTCCTATATATAACACATAGTACTATCTTCTAAGACTGCAGTGGCTAGCAGATGATAATCTCTGACCAGTATTATGACCTACTTAAGGTTTCATATACTCACTGGAGAATTTTGATGTGTAAAAGAAAGCACAAGTGTGATTTTTATCTTTCACTTGTGAAATTCCAATGACCAAGATATAAGGCTAAGGGTACTTAACCCGAGAGCAAAAGAAAAAAAAAAATCTTCTGACCTTCTGCTTCCTAACTTTCTATGTCTATACACCATAATGTTGTACATCCATAAATATCAGTCTCCAGGGAAAACATATTTTCAGATTATCCTGAATGTAAGATATGAAGATATTATAATTTGTTCTATGAGTAGTCAAACTTACAAGAGACAAGAATTGTGTATATTTAGGTAAAATGCATCTAAGTCATTTGTACTGCTATTTCCCTTTCCACTGAAGAAGCAAAATTGTTTGTATTAGTTCAAGGCATTAAACTTATATTTAATTTCTCATTATAAATATCAGCTAGCAGCATACGGGTTGTTGTTAGAAGGAAGACTTTGGTAGCTTCATCACCTACACTCCCTGAGTCCATGTTCTTACTACTCATTTAGTTTTTAATCCACTGAACATCTGGCTTATATCGTTACTCTATCAAAACTGCTCAAATCTTTTCCTTATTATTGATTCCATACCCCTCTTCCATCTCATTTAGAATAAAGTTCTAATTCCTTCCCACAACTTTAAGACTGTACGTGATCTTGACCTAGCCTTTCTCTCTAGTCTTACTTTTTGCCCTGCTTCCCCTTATAGCAGCCCCTTATAGCTGTTTAAACTTGAATTAGGCAAAAGTGGTTGTGTTAGTTTGTTAGAGCTTCCGTAACAAAGTACCACAGACTGAGAGAGTTAAACAATAGGTATTTATTTTCTCATACTCCTGAAGGGTGGAAGTCTGAGATCAAGGTGTTGACAGGGTTTCTTCTAAAGCCTGCTTCCTTGGCCTGTAGATGGCCATCTTCTTTCTATCTTCAAATAGTTTTCCTTCTGTGCATGTCTGTGTCCTAACTTCCTCTTCTTATAAGGACGCCAGTCATATTGAATTAGAGCCCACCCCTGTGACCTCGTTTACCTTAATTACTTTTAAAGACCTTATCTGCAAATACAGTCATATTCTGAAGTGCTGTGGGATAGGATTTCAACATAGGAATTTTTAGGGGATACAATTCAGCCCATAACAATCATGACCTTTTGATGGGTATGCTCTGGGAAGTTTGGACAAGTCACGTTAGAGTCATAAGGTACTTAGGAGAAAGTGACAAAAGAAGTACAGATTTAGTGACACTAGAAACTTTGGTTGTGACAGAATCTTGCCCATGTGTGCTCTTGGATGCATAGACTTGAATGTGAGGCCTCATGACCATTTTTTTCCCCCAGAAGTCTTTAGGAAGTCAACATGAGAGAGCAGCTGAGCAGAGAAAGATAGAGATCAGTATACAAGGTCAGCAGTCTGCTGGGGCAGCCCTACGCCTCTTCTGAAAGTTAGGACCAACTGAAGGGAATCTGAGGAGGAAACCACGGCTAATGTTGTTCTACTGAGAAAGCAAGTCTTGTGAAAAATGGCAGTGTAAGAAAATCCTTTCACTTCCATTTATCATAAACTATCCAATGAAATGACTATGCAAATAGCAAGCAACATGATGGATTAGGATAATAGTATTAAGGAGTTTAGAAACTTTTTAAAGTGGTTCTTGTGAAATGTTTTTGAATAAATATGTGCCATATTGTCTAGCTCAGGCAAAGACAAACAGCATTTATCATATGATTGAAAGAAAAATAAAAGGTAGAGAATGGAAGTCCTGAGAGACTTAAGGAGGTTGCCCCAATTCATCCATAGAAACTCATTAAATTAATTAATTTTTAAAATGTTTATTTTGAGAGACCATGAGTGGTGTGGGACAGAGAGACAGGGAGAAAGAGAATCTCAAGCAGGTTCTGCACTGTCAGCACAAAGCCTGATGTGGGTCTCAAACTCACAAACCATGAGATCATGACCTGAGCTGAAATCAAGAGCTCAACTGACTGAGCCACCCTGGTGTCCCTAGAAGTTCTTTTTTTTTTTTTTTTTTTGTCAAGAGTATTTTATTTTATTTTATTTTTTTAATTTTATTTTTTATTTTTGAAAATTTACATCCAAATTAGTTAGCATATAGTAAAACAGTGATTTCAGGAGTAGATTCCTTTTTTTTTTTAATTTTATTTTTTAAAGCCTAGAAGTTCATTTTAAAATTAATTATTTCCTCATGTGGGAAAACAGTAAACAAAAACAAGGGTAAACAAAAACAATGAATTTTAAAAATAACACAACCACCAGATAATGGATTCTACAGGGCGGTGACTAAAGTCTCTCCATTCAAAGAAGGGAAGGCTTATCAGTACTTACTGCTTAAAGATGGAATCAAGCTTTATTTATACTGCTCGTGAGAATTTTGAAAAGTTCATTAGGATCAATATTTTCTCTGAAAAAACAAGTAGCAGCAACAGATCAAAGTGTTTCCTGTATTTTTAGAATGGCTGATTCATATTCGTTAAGGCAGTTGCTAGAAACTTAATTTCAGATCTTTGTGCACATCTAAGTGTGCTATGCTTCCGCTGTGGAATTTTCATGCTTTCATGTTATTGCCCTTAGTCCTAGCACAAGTCATATTTGGACATATTTGACGGAAGATATCCCAAAGAGTTAGACAGGGTTAGAGTCTTAACTCTTCATTCTACAATTTTCTCGTTAGTTAGCTAGGAGTATGCTTATGGCACAGGCTTCATGGAGCAGGTATCTGAGATTTCAAAGCTGGGACTACGACAGGGGACATTTTAGATTTTTGTCTGAAAACAGTCAATAGCAGCCTCTGATTCTCAGACTCCTTTAAAGGGAAAGCTGACCAATTATGGCTTCTGAGCTGTGCGACAATGATGTGTGTAGGGGTGACAGGGAGAGATGCTTTTACCGTTAGCAGTGTGAATTCAAATTCTTCATTGATTAAAAAGTTGAGATACAAATATCATTTCTGAGAAGAAAATAGCTTGTTAACACTATTCGTAACAGTTAAGAATGTCCTGGGATTTGTTTGCAGGACAGTTCAAAACTTAAGTCTTGTATATTAGTCGCTACGGAAATTTAACACATTTTAAGTGGTTTCCTAGATTAAAATTTTTTTTAATTTTTATTTATTTTTGAGAGGTGGGGGAGGGGAAGAGAGAGAGGGACACACAGATCTTGAAGCAGGCTTCCGGCTCTGAGCTGTCAGAACAGAGCCTAAGGTGGGGCTTGAACCCATGAACCAGGAGATCATGAACTGCGCGAACCTATGAACCGAGAGATCATGATCTGAGCTGAAGTCAGACGCTTAACCGACTGAGCCACCCGGTGCCCCTAGGTAGTTTCCTAGATAAAACATAAGGGGATAATTTAAAAAATTCCTTTCTGAACTAATTTATGCTGAGCCATAACCAGAGATAGTTTTTTTATAATGTTCTTTTATTACGACGTTTAAATCTACTGTTGGACCTTCCTATCAATGCATTTGATGGGCTGACGAGTTATGATGTGAGCAATTAAGTCAATGAAACTCTTTTAGACACAGTGTTCCGAGAAATTATTTACTTACTATAAAGGTGTCATGAGATCTATTTTTTTTAAATAGTGGACTGACATAAGCAAGTGTCATCCATAATGTTACCTTTCAAGCAATATGTGCCTTAGTATAGAAAAATAAATCTTCTGATTTTCTAACTTTCATAACAAATTTATGCTTAATTTCGCTCTCTAGGTTGTTCGTTACAGAGTGTCCTAGACTAGCAATTAACATCTTGTCAATAACACGTCTAATCTGCACCCGAATGACCTTTGGCAAGTCTTTCATCCTCTCCTCTCTGCTACTCAGTGTCCTTATCTCTCTGATAAGAGTTAGATAAGGGCCTCAATTGTTGCTATGCATCCAAAACAGACTTGGTTTCATGCTGTCTGGGGACAGCCAGGCGATTCTATTGTGCAGAGAAGGTTGAGAACCACTAACTGGATGTTAGCCTTCTGGTTCTACTATTTTAAGATTCAACAATGTTTCTCCTGGAATGGTAGATTTTCAATCTTTATTATTGGAGATAACACTTGCAGAGATTTGCCAGGGTGAGTTTGGAAGTGAGGACAAATTTCACCCTGCTTTCTGTATGAGTCCTTAAAACTTGTATGAGAAGTTGATAGAGGGACCTATAGTGAAGGAAGGAAGCAGGGATGGGGGAGCTAAATTGAGAGAATGCTATGGATTCTAGGAATTTTGGGGAGCCTGCAGTAAAAAAGCCACTGAAAGAAAGTGACAGGATCAGTTCTGAATGGTAAACCGTATGCTTCCCAGATATGATACTTACTTGGGGCATCTGTAAATCCTAGGATTTTCCTGAAGAAAGCTCATTAAAAAACTGGGATAAATACATTGACATTTTTTGGGTTATGAAAGAATGCAAACCTATAAAAAGAGAGAGAGAGAGAGAGAGAGAGAGAGAGAGAGAGAGAAATACCATGTAGTAAGAAGAGAAAGTAAAAATTAGCTATCTCTACCAAACACAACCTGCTCCTGTCCGAAAGTAGTCATTGCTTGCACTTTATTTTGAATTCTTCCAGATACGGCAAAACCTTGGTTTGTGAGCATAATTCATTCCAGAAACATGCTTGTAATCCAAAGAACTTGTATACCAAAGCAAATTTTCCCATAAGAAATGATGGAAACTCAGATGATTTGCTCCACAAACCAAAAATATTCGTAATAAAAATTATTACAAGACTGTACTATACTACAAAATAATAAAGAAAATACAAAATATAAAGAAAAACAACTAGAACCTGCACTTTGAAAACCTTCATGGCTGGTGTGAGGGAGACAAGAGAGAGGAGGGTTATTGTGTAGGACGACTTTCACTACCACTAATGGTATCACTGCTATTTATTGGCTCAGTGGAATCTTTTCCTGCATGGGGGCCATTGTATACGCTCACACGGATGTTGACTACAGTACAGTATTGATAAACTTGTCATGTACTGTATTTCATGTAACTGGAAATAAGGCAGCAGAGGAAAGGGTCTATATCTGCAGACAGCCTGACCTAGAATGAAGCAAAGCATTCCTAAGTTTACTCTTGTAGGAAAAAGCAAAGGACTGTCCATAGGTGCTTTGAAGTGACAAAAATTACACTAGTGCCAATTGTGAACACCTTCCAACTTCTGAAAAATCACTGATTTCTGCGAAACACCGTGGCCTGAGACGGAGCATCCAAGCATGGGAGACAATCACCCACAATTGCCCAGAGAGAGAGGGAGAGAGAGAGAGAGAGAAGAACCATTGTTCCAGTTGTGATCATGTGATATTTGAGGTCACATATTACTCCTTTGCAAGATGTCACTCGTTTATCAAGTTAAAATTCATTAGAAATGTCTTGCAGGAACACTCGCAGAACAAGTTATTCTCAATCCAAGGTTTTACTGTATTTCCTTTGGATAAAAATCCTATAAAATATTCACGAAACTGATCCATTGGTATTTTTTGTTTTTGTTTTTGTTTTTTTTAAATAAGATTAGCATAGGGGCACCTGGGTGGCTCAGTCAGTTGAGCATCCGACTTTGACTCAGGTCATGATCTCATGGTTTGTGAGTTTGAGCCCCGCCTGGGGCTCTGTGCTGACATCTCAGAGCCCCGAGCCTGCTTTGGATTCTGTGTCTCCCTCTCTCTTTGCCACTCCCCCACTCATGCTCTGTCTCTCTCTCAAAAATAAATAAACATTAAAAAAAAAAAAAAAAAAACCTTTAAATAAGATTAGCATAATCATATTATAATGCTATTCTGACTTGCTCCCCTCCCCCATCTAATATATTCAAAGGGTATATGATATTATGATATATGCCAAACTATGTAAATGTTGCTTATTCCTTTAATGACTATTCAGGATTTTTTTTTAAGGGTTTTTGTTGAAAGTGGGCACCATAACTTAATAAGCCAGTTCTCTTATAGTGGACATTTTAATCATTCTTAGTTTTTTTATACATAAGAAATATTCAGTAGTGAATATTCTTGAGTGACCAGTTGAGGAACTATCCCTGTAGAGTAGATCCAATGATGTAAAATTCTTGGGACAGAAGGATTTAAAGTATAGGTAAATTTCTAAATTTTTTGTCCTTCCAAACTGTGATATCAATTTAATAAGGCCATGAAAACTGTACAAAGTTTCTGTTTCGTCACAACTATACCAACCTGGGGAATTATCAATGTTTTGGATCTTCACCATTTTTATAAGTGAATTGTTATTCTCTAGCTTTAATTTGCATTTCTTTAATTATCCGTACAATTTTTTTTAATAAGGAAATTTCCAAAGAGACTCCCACTCACCTACTAACAACAACAAAAAAAATGACGTAAGTTTCCTAGTTAGATGGTAATGAAAGAAAACAACTAAAAGGATATATTGGAGGAATTTAGGCAGAATGCAGGCATTAATTTGCATTTTCTAATCAGAAATGCATTTATTTTTCTCTTTGTCCGCTATGGCTCTCCAATTTGAATATTCAGCAGGAGAAGAAGGCTGACTGAATACTTAGATTTAACAACAATAGTTAAATGTATTCCTTTCTTATAATTCTGCTCCATCTTTCTAAGGTGAAACATTTCAAACAAAGTAAATCTTAATTTTGAATTCAGATGGCTCACCGCTGAAGTCATTATGAACCCCGTAGAAATGGGAAACTTTTCAGAATATTTTACCTCTGTAGACAAACTGGCACTTTCAGAGAACATTAGCATGATGTGGGCGCTTTGCATCATTTCCATCTCTTCCCTTCCCCCTTCCCCAGCCTTGTCAAAGCCAAGGTTAATGGATGCCCTAGATTGAGGATGGCCCTCAACATGAACTTCCTGGGCTGGCTGGCAGGCACCGTGTTTTCCAAAATGATCTGTCCTGGAACATTTGCTCTCTCCCCAGGCTCTCCTTTTCCCTTCTTCCTGTTCTCCCCTCTCGCATCCTTCTATGCCTCTCCCCCATCTTCTAGCATCCCCTCCTTTGCTGCAGGGAGCACCTTTCCTCAGCCAGCACAGTCACACTTTTGTCTCATGAGACACCCACCCCACCCTCCACTCAGGGCAGCCTCACTCCCTTCTCTGTCCCAGCCACAGGACTCTGCTAGCAGGCTCTTCCCCTTTGTCCTACATTGGTTTATCAAAAATCTGGTCCCTTTAGTCAACCGTGAATGTCCAAGAGCATGCACTTGGATCTGACCACGGCGCTCAGCGCCAAGCAGAGTGGTATGCATGATGAATTATGAAACCCTTTTCCGGACAAGTTTAGAATCTCTGGTTCTGCCAGGGCACTGGACCAATGAATGGGAACATGTGTGACAAATCAGAAAATCCTTCTTGGGAAATGCTCAGGAGGAGAAATCTGCAGTCTGCTAATGTGACAAACTGAAGACTGGATGAAGGCCCTTCAAGGGGTGACCTGAAAACAAGCCGCTTCTCACGTATGGTTTAGGTTTAGGGATTGCTTAAGATGTAGCTAATAGAGTCCAGGTTTGGTGTTTAAAACTCCCACCACAAACCTTCTCCGTGTTTGGTTTTATATGTTATGTTATCTCTGTGCGTGAGTTAAATATCTGCTACTGCGGTAGGGTTTGATGGGAAGGATTAATGCTGTCATCTATTTAGACAGCAAACACCATGCCTCCCCCTTGCGCGCCTGCCTGTCTCCAAGGACTGGCTGTGCAGACTCCCCATTACACTGCTAGGTTTCCATTCTGCCCATGAGAACACTGTGGGTCTAGATTTTTCTAGATACGTGACAAGTTCTACCACTGCCAGATTTTCTCCCTCCCATTCTCTTTGCTTATTATCACAAGACTAAGGGCCCAGATTTGTTAAGCCAGGCATTGTTAGTAGGAGATATAGACTTGCACACATGAGCACTCCTTACATTTCTTAAGACTTATGAATTATTCAATTTGGTTTTTTCTCCTGTGCAATAGGTGTAGGTTCTCCTTTTCTGCCTCCTACCAGAAGGGAAAAAAGAGGTTTTTTTTTTTCTTCTTCTTCCTTTTTAAAAATATTACGCCTTTTTATTATTATTATTTTTTAATGGAATGCTTGTTGGCATCATTTTTAAATTGCATGACATATATACATCTCACACTGGAGATGGGTTTGTCCTAAGGCTTAAATTCATTATTATTTTATGTCACCTTAATAATGAGGTAAAAACACTCTAAATCCATTGAACATGCCTCTCTGTCCCTCTCTTGATGCACCATTCAGGGAGAGAATAATTTTACAGCATTTGGCTTCATTCATACTTGCTATTTCCATTTAGTACATATTTGCTGAATTTAACTGGGAGACCTGTATTTTATTTGGTAACCCTAGCTGATACCCTATTCTATGCCTATACATCATAATACTTGTCTGTGTCCTCTAACAAACATAGAAGAAAAAAAAAAAAGTTGAGCAGGAATCGTTACAGTAAAGCCGGAGAAAATTGTAAGTTTTTTGAAACAAAAGACTATAAGTGGTTCTGTTCCCTGCTGTAATCTCAGAGCCTTGCACCCTGGAACCACAAGTGTTTATCAAATGAACTGAAACATGATAAATACTGAGGACACTGCTTCCTATGCATGTCTCTGCTTTACCTTGCATGAAGTCAAAATAGGAAATATTTTAGGCTTTGTGGACCACTCGATCGCTGTTGGAACTGTTCTCCTTTCCCAGCGAGATAGCAGCCATAGGTGGAATGTAACCAAATGACTACGGTTGTGTCCCAGTAAAACTTCATTTACAAAAATGGCTGATTGGCTGGGTTGGGCCTGCAGGTCAATGCTTGCTGGCATTTGTTGGAGACCTAAGTCACTCCACCCCCCCCATGTGAGTGTATTGAATGTGATTCTGATCTGTCGCTACTGCTTCTGAGGAAATAATAGTGGGGAGAGTAAGGCTGTGACGATGGTCACATTCTCCCTCCACAGTGCCCTACCCACCACCCACAGAAGAATATGTGTATCTTTCTTTAAATCCACACACTGGTGAACAGTTTCCGGGAGGCTTAAGTATTGTTCAAGTGTCAAAAATAACCAATTAGCAAGTAGTGTCAGAAGTGAGTATTTTATTTTTGTTGTTGATGAAAGATTTGAACAGAGATGACAGGATGGGGCAACTCTCCATGAGAGCACCTCATCTGGTCCCTTGCTTCCAGAAACAGCAGTCCTTCAGGGGAATGGATCAGGGACTCACGTGCCAGTCTCTCTAGGGGTCAGAGAGTGAGTTGTTCTTTTCTGAACATCGCCCAGGGACCCTGGGATTCCAAGGAAGCGATGTCTAGACACAAAACCCTGGAGCATTTTGAGATAACCTGGAATCAGAAGGAGGCGAGCAGTGGTAGGTTCTGATTAGGAGTTAAGTCTAAGCAAACGCAAGAAAGCTTCTCTCGCAATCATTCAAACAGGCCTTGTGAGAGAGGCCACTGTGCAGCTTCCGTGTTAGCAATGGGAGAGGGATCCTCGGTGCTGGTGGAAGGAGAGGGTCACCTGTGCGCGAGAGATCTGAAGGAGCCAGCGTGCATCTGCAGGCAGAGACACTAGTGCAGCCCTCCGACCAGAGAGGGGAGTTTCTATGAACACAGTTGCTAAACTGTCTTGTGCAGATGCAAATAAAACACAAAGGCAGAGGTAGAAGGAAAAGAAAGGTTTTTTTCCTGGCGGGAAAGATTTATTTGGTATCTCCAGCCACTCTCTCTCTTTTTTTTTTTTTTCCTTTCTCTTTTAAGCAATAATATTTCATTACTCCCTTTAACGCTTTACCTGTTCAGGCATAGGGTGTCTTCTTTTTTTATAAATGTCCCTCTCCCTTCACACCGGGAAAGGATCTGAGTTTTAAAATATCAACATAGGTCCGCCTGGGTGGCTCAGTCCATTAAGCATCTGACTCTTACTCTTAAAAACTGAGAACAAACTGAGGGTTGATGGGGGGTGGGAGGGAGGGGAGGGTCGGTGGTGGGTATTGAGGAGGGCACCTGTTGGGATGAGCACTGGGTGTTGTATGGAAACCAATTTGACAATAAATTTCATATATTGAAAAAAATAAAAAAATAAAAAATAAAAATTAAAAAAAAAAAAGCATCTGACTCTTGGTTTCCACTCAGGTCATGATCTCACAGTTTTGTGATTTTGAGCTCCAAGTTGGGCTCTGCGTTGGCAGCATAGAGCCTGCTTGGTATTCTCTATCTCTTTCCCTCTCTCTCCACCCCTCCCTCACTCGTGCTGTCTCTGTCTCCCTCAAAATCAATAAAATAAAACTTAAAAAAAAACTTAAAATATCAATATAAATGTTTATCTATCTATCTATCTATCTATCTATCTATCTATGTAGGTTTATACGTGTGTATATGTATATTTCCCCCATTCTTTTATTCTTGCCCCTTTCTCTCCATGAACCCTACTATTCCTTCCCCAACTGCTCTTTGTTCTTAATGATTTAACTCAGATACCACTTCCTTCACCACAGAGTCTTTCAAGACTTTGGAAACCTCCCCAGCCAAGCCTATGTTTTCTCTCTGGGTATGTCTGTCACTGCATTTATGGAATTATATGGTAATTATCTATTTGTGTGAGTTCTTTTTGTTGAATCATCTGTGTCCCCCTCCCCAAGCACCATGCTTTCTACACGGTGAGCCCTCTCTAGAATGAATACGATTGGAAACTAAGGTCCGCCAACATTAAATGGGACAAACGCTAGTGAGAGGAGGTGGCAGATGGAGGACCCCGGCCTGAATGCTGTCCACGTCCCCAGACCACTACCTCTTCAGATTAACCTACTTTAAAAGTTCAAGGGTGGGGCGCCTGGGTGGCGCAGTCGGTTAAGCGTCCGACTTCAGCCAGGTCACGATCTCGCGGTCCGGGAGTTCGAGCCCCGCGTCAGGCTCTGGGTTGATGGCTCAGAGCCTGGAGCCTGTTTCCGATTCTGTGTCTCCCTCTCTCTCTGCCCCTCCCCCGTTCATGCTCTGTCTCTCTCTGTCCCAAAAATAAATAAACGTTGAAAAAAAATTAAAAAAAAAAAAAAAAAGTTCAAGGGTGGCTCAGTCGGTTGAGCGTCCGAGTTCGGCTCAGGTCACGATCTCACAGTTCGTGAGTTCAAGCCCCATGTCGGGCTCTGTGCTGACAGCTCAGAGCCTGGAGCCTGCTTCCGATTCTGTGTCTCCCTCTCTCTCTGCCCCTCCTCTGCTCATGCTCTGTCCCTCTCTGTCTCAAAAATAAAATAAATAAACATTAAAAAAAAAAGTTCAGGAATGCCTGGCCATCTGTGTCAGACAATTCAGTAAGAACAATATTCCGCCCTTTCTCCTGAGTTTTTCATCTTTTTCCCTATTTTTACTCTTACAGCCAAGGTAACCATCTGGTTCCTTAAAGAAAATCCCCAGGTGGAGCTGAGGGAACATATTCCCTGGGTGTTTCCTAGACCCTGCTGGCTTTTTGCATGGCCTGTCCTATGGGGAGGGCTCCTGTCCTTGTTCCTGCCCCAGCTGCTCCAACCCCAAAAGGCTAATCCCTCTCATTTGATCTCCCTCTCCACAAACCAACCCAAACTTGAAATGCTCTGTTCAGACCTTTTTTTTTTTTTTTTTTTTTTTACTATCATACAACTCTTTTCATACAACAGTCTATTGCTGAAATTGTCGTAAGGGTTGACTGATACTAACATAGAGATTTGAGTCTCTTCCCACATCAAGAGAAGCCACATAAATAGTCTATGTTTATTTGCGACTTTCTGGTTTTCCTAGCATTTTGGTGGAGAATAGAATCATGGTTCATTTTACACACACACACACACACACACCTCGTACCACTCACCCTTGAGGACAACTCTATAGAGCTAGAGTTGCTCGAGAAAGAAGCAGACCGACATGGGTAACAACAGCTACACTTTAGGCCAGCACAGTCCAATAAGACTTTCTTTGTTTTAAATGTTTATTTATTTATTCTGAGGAGGGGGGAGGGCAAGGGAGGGTACACAGGAAGGGCAGAGAGAAGGAGAGAGAAAATCTCAAGCAAGCTCCATACTGTCAGCACAGAGCTGGGTGTTGGGCTCGAACTCACCAAATGTGAGAGCATGACCCCAGCGGAAATCAAGAGTCAGACGATAAACTGACTGAGCCACCCCGGCGCCCCTCCAACAGCACTTTCTGCAAAGATGAAAATGTTCTATGTCTGTGGTGCCCAATACAATAGTCACTGGCCCCTTGTGGCTACAGAACCCTTGAAATGTGGTTAGTGTGACTGAAGAACTGGCATTTTTATGTTATTTAACTTATTAAAAATTAATCTAAATTTCAATAGCTACACATGGTTAGCAGCCTCTACATTGGGCAAAGCAGGTTTAGAGCATCTGCTCTCTTTCCCTCAATATAGGAATTTATACCACTCTTACTATTTGTTGTTTGATAACAGACAGAAAGCATAAACCTAATTTAGTTTTATTAGAATACCTCTCCATAAGTTGGCCATTTGAGAATAACCTTGTCAATAATTCTTGGGGTATCCCGAAGTCGTGGTAAGCTTTATGAGAAGGGACAATGATTTAGTTGCTGAAAAAAGAAAAGGTATTCCCAAGTATAATCCATATATTCCAAATGCTTTTCACAGACCTTCACAAGTTGTGTTGCATGCACGAGGGGTGAGAGTTTACACCTTACGTGGAAGCTCATCAGAGGTTTAGAAGAAGACGGATCCAAGGACAGAGTCCTGAGTGCCACTGCTATCAGAGCACGTGACCTTGGGAAAGTCTCTCAACCGCTCCAAATTTCTGGTTCATCTGTACGTTAGGAATGACAAGAGCACCTACCGAAACTACGTCACAGGCTTTCTGGACCGAGGTAAAATACAAGCAAACACTTTGTAGAATGCCATACGGATGGTGGTTGCTGTTGAAACTGTAATTAATATCATCTGTAATTCTTCCAAAGTGGCAGCATCAGCAACACGGGAAAGGAAGCGCTCCATCTCCACCTTTTTTTGCAAAGTAATTCTGAAAAAGGAGGAAATGAAACTATTCAGCATTTTAGGGTTTGCATTCACATTAACTTGCAGAAATACTCGTGTGTGTTGGTAGAGTCCACAGTCAGACAAAGCAATCTTGTTTTGAAAACTAAATCTTAACATACACGCCTTTCTTTTCTGACTGAGGCTTTTCAGATTGAAGATTTCCCTCCTCTGTTTTCATAATGAAAGGATATTTCGGAAAAGGCACGATGAGCTTTTTCTTCCATTTCTCATGACTCACTCAATATCTCGTTTTATCATCTCCCGTCCTTTGGCCAAAGCTTCCAGGGCAAGTGGCATTTCCAATCTGGGCAAGTTAAAGATTTGGGAAAATGGAGGGGCGCCTGGGTGGCTCAGTCGGTTGAGCGTCCGACTTCAGCTCAGGTCATGATCTCGCGGTTCGTGAGTTCGAGCCCCGCATTGGGCTCTGTGCTGACAGCTCAGAGCCTGGAGCTTGCTTCGGATTCTGTGTCTCCCTCTCTCTCTCTGCCCCTCCCCGGCTCATGCTCTGTTCTGTCTCTCAAAAATGAATAAACATTAAAAAAAAATTACAGATTCGGGAAAATGGAGAAAATCACCACATTTAGTCAAGGTGTCTTACCCATGGTAAGCATTATTGTTCTCATTTATGGGGCCAGGAATAATTTCAGACACAGAAGTATTGCTTTTTTTTTTTTCCCTCTGCCGCTGTGTAAATGTGTCTGTCAAGTCAAATTATTCCAAAGGGTAGGGAGATATGTACCACCCTTCTTTCATCATCTATACTTTGAGAATATCTAAGTGAATTTTGTTTCTTTCATTCAACCTAAAGGCTATTTTTAATGAAGAAGGACATTTTTTTTTATTATGGTCACTTACTAAAATTTTTTAAATTTAAATTTCCCACTCTCAGCTATTACGTTTCATTGTATATTTACCAATTGATTGCCTGAATTCTAACTACTCCTTTGACTGACAAATAAATGTAAGAGTTTTCACAACAATCCATTTTGGTTTCTATACTTAAACGCATATGAAACAATTGATACATGGCTTATTATGTTTGGAAGCCTTTAATAACAGAAGTGCCATTTTGTTCTAAACAATGAATCAGAGAATGCCTTGGCAACCCAATTTGTGCCATTTTGAGATTATGTATTTCATACTTTAACATTTTAGCTAAGCCTGCAGTCTAGATATTTTGTGAGTTTATTTATAAGTATATTTTTAAAACATTATGCCATTCTATAAAATATACCATAAATACTTATAGCTGAAAGCCTTTCTCTGAAGTTCTTTCAAATGTGACATCATGGAAGAATATTCCAATACAGGTTAATATCAGATGAAGCTATCTTTGGGTTACATGAATCATGAAGACAAGTTTTTTTTTTTTTTTTAATTTTATTTATTTATTTTGAGAGAGAGAGTGGGGGCAGGGGCAGAGAGAGAGGGAGAGAGAGAATCCCAAGCAGACTCTGCACTGATGGCATGGGTTTGAACTCACAAATCTTGAGATCATGGCCTGAGATGAAGTCGGACGCTTAACTAAGCCACCCAGGTGCCCAGTTTTAATCTTTAAGATATGTGTCAGCTGATCTGAGTTAGAACATGCACGTAAGATTCTGATAACACAAACTCAACATTATGCTTCTTTTTAACTTGAGAGGACATATAGCAAAACAGAAAAAAAAAAGAGTAAGAAAATAAAATTACCATGAGTACGGCTAAGCAGAATTCAAAGAAAAAAAACTAGCTGTTTTGATTATGTTTAGGCATTCCCACAATTATTCTTTGGGAGCAGATCTAATATTTCAGACAGGAGGCAGCTGCTATTGCTGGATTTGATTCTGTTACAGCTGATCGGGGACCTTACAGCCAGACACTGTCATAAGCATACCATCTTAAGACACCTTTTCTTGAAGTGAGTTACGATCTTGAAGTGAGGCTGGAACTGAATGTGGGCACAGACTCTCTTCTGTTCCTGCCTTTGCACGTTTCCCTCCTTTCTGTCTTTCCTTGTTAAAATGCTATTAGTTCTGCAAGTCTCAGACCAAAATGAGACCTCCATCTTCTAGGACATGTGCCTCACTTTTCCTATATTCCTTTGTGTGTTTATTTATTTATTTGTTTATTTTTAAATCTTTTTTAAGAGAGAGAGAGAGAATGGTGGATGGGAAGAAAGAGAGGGAGAGAGAGAATATCGAACAGGCTCCATACACGGTGCGGATGGTGAGATCTCAGGGTAGTGAGATCATGACCTGAGCCAAAATCAAGAGTTGGACACTAAATGGACTATGTTACATGGGCGCCACCCACCCCTAGCTCCCCTTGGGGTATTTATTAGGAACCTGGCAATAATACATTCATTAAAAGAACATTTATTGATAGTACCACTTTGTACAATAGTTAATGGTGATAAGCCTAGCTTTCCTTAACTTATTCATCTTTGTGTCTCCCATAGCACCCAGCAGACAGACTTGCTCATAGGCACTCAATATAATTCCATTCTGGCCACTTGTTGAGCCACATCCAACCTCACCAACAACTTTAGTTTTAATAAAGTAGATTGCACACTTAGGATACTGTCCCATCTATTGAAGAGTGGATAATGGGGCTCTCCACAATTAGACACTTAGCTATGCCTCAGTGGCCTTCACAGACTGCTTTGGCATGCTGCCCATATTCATTGTGGAAGTTTTCTCCTTCTTTAGGAGTTTTCTTTCAGTTCATCTAAGAGGGAAAGCCTTTATTAAATACTACTGTCTCTAATACCTGTAGTTTCTGTGAGAGAAAGGTTTTCAGAGTTCTTGTGGGCTGTAGTGGCTGGAGATGAGACGGATGGAGTTGGAACACTAGGAACAGAGACAATTAGGACTGGGATGAATCAAAATTCTATAAAACTATGGGCTCTTGAGTGTTTCCTGGATGTTGCAAGCTTGGCTATAACCCAGGATTTTATACATTTTATATATTATAATATGAAGTGATTTGCTTATCAGGAACATCAAGAGGGTCATATACACACACACACACACACACACACACACACACAAACACACACACACACATATATATAGTATGAATATATATATATCATACATTCAGATTATATGTATTTAGACCAAAAATCATAGTAAGGATCTTATAAAAGTCATGCCTGAAGATCAAACATCAACCATGGTCCCTAACAGGGCATATACCAATGATTAGAATTATGTGCAAATGTCTTTGTTTAAGACATCACTTATTAGAGTAAACTTTAAAACACGGCTACAAATGTAGGTACATGACGCTGGCATCTATGTTGTCTGAGGCTGATTTCTTGTCAAGCATTGCAAGGTGTAGAATTATGATATTTTCTGAAATGTAGACTAATATGGAATTACTCACGGCTGTTCTAATCAAAGTGGTACATCTCATTTAAAAGCAAAAGGTGAATAAGCTTGCCGACAGATATCAAAACTATATTTCCAGTCTTAACATTATTAATACTTCTCAGCTAAGAATACTCTTCTCCATTGCTATTAATTTTTAGTTATTAAGCATAGGCTGTAAATAGTAACAATCTCTTACATTTGAATACAGCTTATAAATTCTTCAAAATATTTTCATCTAGATTTTCTCAACAGGAAATTGACCTATATTTAGAGTGCTAATGGTGTTAGGAACCTTCTAGGTTATCTCATTTTATTCACAAATTAGCTCTTTCAGATAGGTCCTGTTATCTCCATGATAAAAATTACAAGGCAAACAGATACCTTTTGAATCTGTTTAAGTTTGCCCAGTTTGTTGGGCACATCCAGTAATTCAGGGCAGAGATTAGATTCAAATTTAGCCTTTTCTGATTTCAGAGTCTTTGTAATTTTCCCCTGAAAACTGATAACAAGGAAGTCTAGTAACTTGCCCAGGGTCATAATTCATGGCAGGTTAGAACCCAGAATTCCCATCCTTTACTTATTACCATATACTCCATTACTCTATGCATATACATTAGAGCCTTCTTGTGCAGGTTACATTTGGTTCTGATAGGAAAATATGCTGCTAGGGACTGCATACCTAACTAGAAATTCCATATGAAGCCTGCGGCAAATTCTGAGTAATTAACCTGAATGATATAAATACTCTTTTTCTCATAGTCAGGCTGTACACAGTAAAAGTTATCTTAAGGATCATTTTACCAGTCAGAAAGTATTCCTCTAAAAATCTCCTACTTGAAATCCCCTGAGATTGCACAAAATACAACCTTTGGACTCCAGTGGCATCCTTATAATAGCTGTCACGTGGAGTTAAGTTGTCTCCAATTAAATTGTCACCTCTTTAAGAAATAGGGACTGTGTTTTTGCATGGATTTCCTGCACGTCATATATTATGCAAACATGACAGTATGCGTATTTGTAGAAATTTGTTGGAGAAAATTCTAGAAGCCAGAAGTCAAACCAAAGCCCATGCTCTGGACTAATAAATGACAAAACTTCAAGGATACTGTTCCTGCTCACGCAAGTTTTAAAGATAGCTATTGTATGACCAGAGAAGAGTTCAAAATAAGCCTTTGGCATATCTAGTTTCCTCTATACATATACTTGGCTCCAGGAACATAGCCCCCCCCCCCCCCACGCATTTGCTCTTCGGAATTGTGTAAAATCAGGGTAAGGCCTATTGAGTCCACTTGGGTAATGGGAATTGAAGTTAAATAAGAGAAACCTTTGGAAACTTTGAAATTCCAACACTCAAAGAAAACTGAATGCAGACCTTTTCATTGTAAAGGCCATGTGTTGTGCCTCCCTAGGTTCAGTGAAATCAAAGATGGGAACAGGGGATGTTAACTTCTGAAGCACAGACCTAGGTGGCATTTAGATTATTGCTGCAGTATCTTAAATGGTACTTTAGCGTTTGAATTTAGTCAGTGTGCCTTTGAAAATATCTCACTCCCAGGGACTGGATGGGCCAGGCTACATAAACATTAGCAATATCAGATGATTACAAAAATATCCAAATTGCCAACAATCTCATCAATAATCCAGGCCAAGAATTCCAGGAGGGATTGGCTCACTGGTGCATATGGTTTTTAAGGAAGTTACGTGGGTATCAGTCCCTGGACACTGAAAAAATAACTTATCTTACTTTCTTAAGGGCACCCAATGGACAAGTATTCCTTTTATGCCATGGATGCCCTCCGGGGGTCCTCTGGAGTTTAACCTAGCAGAGATTACCATTTGTGTCTTTTGTTTGTTTAGAGGCTGAGGTGCATGTTTATTTAAAGTTTTTAGTTTTGTAATGAATTTCCATTGATATTATTTCCCCATTTGCCTATTATTTGAGATGATAACTCAAAAAAAAAAAAAGAGTTAAGACTTAAGTGCAGTCTTGATGACTCAACATTCCAAATGTTTGGAATGTAATTTGACAAAAAAAGGGGGGTTATGCGATTAAGTTCAAAGAAACCTGACTTTTTATCAAGATGAGATTGCCACAGGATAAGTGCAGAAATGCAAATATTGTCCTGATGAGTGAAAGGTTTTAATACAGGCATGACCAGTTTGACCAAAGCCCTCATTCTAGAAACCTTTCATAAAGGAAGTCTGTCTGTCATTATGTGAATTCCAAAACATCTGTTCCACGGAACAATGGAGTGGTGCCTGAGGTCTGTGCCGTACCAGGGTGAATTTTGTTTTGATTAAAATGAAAATAGCATGGGAATCTTAGAATTTAGAGGGGCCCTAAGAGACAAGGCCTTGTTCCTGCAAATATACTGCTAAACTATGGAAGAATTTGTTGAGAATGGGTGTAATTTGGCTGGCACTTCTAAGACTTAGTGTGTTTCTGAATAGTTTCTCAGCTATTGGCTAAGATTTAAACATTATATTCCCTTTTCAGAGATTGAGATATTAAAACATACATTCAAATATGATACTAAAGAAAACATTCTTAAATTAGGTTTTAAAAATATTCTGGAAGCAGAATTTAAATGTTTCTATAGTTTCTCCTTTTGAACAGATTTGTGTAAGCTATGCTTTTCTAAAAAAATGTATAATTGCTCATTCTTAAGATCTGGAAAAGAATGGACTTTTAAAAATCTATGAAAGCATTAGATAAAATTACAAAACAGTCTTGTCAGTTAATCTAGCACTTAGCAGCAAACAGCATGGCTTTGATTAAATTCTTATTCATGTGCTTTGTGTATGTATGTGTGTGTGTGCGTGTGCATGTCAATGATCTTAGTTTTTTTAAAAATATCTTTTCCCTTCATAATGCTTTTTTTCTTTTTTAAATGGTAAAAAACAACACTAAGTGCTCAATGACTTTAATGAGACTAACAGCATATAGTGAGAGGTTTGACATAGAGGAGATACATGCTTGGGGGGGGGGGGGGAAGAAAGAAAGAAAGAAAAGAAGAAAGAAAGAAAGGAATGGATCCAAGGACATGGTGGATGGTGCTGCACCTGTCATTAGGAAAGATGCACACATGATACATCATATATTTCACATCAAGCTGGTTAAAGACATCATTTTAAAATGGTGTATGGTTCATTGGGCATCATTTTACTTCCCTTCTTATGCTCAAATTAGGTTATTTTTTCTTTTAGTGTTCTCAAAGAGAAAAATATACCATCTCTTTACAGACCTCCTGGGAAAGGCATGGAGGTGTGAGGCATGACTACTCTAACCAGCCGAATTATGTCATTGGCACAAATTCCATTATTCAACGGCAAGCTATTCCTCCAGCTTTTTCTTACCACCACACTGCCTGCTCAGTTGTTCAGTTCTGATTGAAAAGCATGTTCAATTAGATTTCCCTTTTACAATAGTGAGCAATGACCATTCGTGAGCACAGAACTTCCTATTTGAGAGAGATCATTTATTTATATCAAGGATGGACTCTTTTCTTTAAAGCAGGGTTTTGAGGTTTACTATTCCCAGGAAACATACCAAAGTATGTGTTTGAAAGGCTAAATGTCAAGATCCCTGCTTGGTTTGCCACGACTGTTTTTAAGCTTCTGCAGAATCACAGATGGGTGTTAATGTTTCAGTGAGTGAGATGTTCCATTGTGTGAAATAACAAGCTTCTGGTTTTCATGCTACAACACAATTCCAGCGTCAAGCCATTTCTTTTTAATAATAATGACTATAGGCATAATTACTGTAATAGTTGTAGGATAGATACCACCATTACACAAGTCATGTATCTCCTTGAGGTCTCAGTTTTCCCATCTGTGTAATGAAGATAATAATGCCCCCCCCCCCACAAAATGTTGTTTGAGGACCAAAAAACAAAACAAAACAAAAAAACAACAACAAAAAAACAAACAAATGAGAAAATGTATTTGATTACAGGTCTGTGGTAGGTGCTCAATAAACAGTAGTTATTCTCCTCAGTTATGCCTTTACATTGCATAGGATTTTTGTTACTTCAAGAAAGGTACAGATGTGATCAACTGGGACTCCTTCCCCAGGGAGTCAAGCTTTCAAAGAAATAAACAATACCACTTGTGGAATGACTCTCCATTAGAATGGAGAATAAATACAGCTCTGCCATTCTTGGTGAAATAGCCCCAGTGATTACCACGCTCTTATTATTCTCTGTCAGAAAGTAAAATTATAGCCCTGGGTCAGTTTGACTTAAACCCAGTTTCTGGTCATCTAAGCCCAATGCTAGCTACTTTTAAAAGATTAGAATTCTGCAAAAAAAAAAAAAAATCTTTTGATAAGCTATTTTCATGTACTATTTTATGTCATAAAATTGTAACAGCATTGACTATTATGCAATTTAATTAATATTTTTCTTTCTCCCCCCCCCCCTTTTTGTACTTATGCCTGGGGATAGTATTGAGAAAGGCATTATTTTAAAAATTCAAATAATAATAACCCAACACAAATGATTCATCCTTGCCTGGATTATGATATTCAGAACAAAATTGAAAAGGCAAATTTTTAATATTAAAAGTGATTAGATTATTTATCTTATTGTTTTTCTCTACACTTAATACATTGTATTAGTCAAATTTCTATCCTCTGAAGTTTTAAAGTGAAACCAATATTTATTTTATTAATTTTTTGAGAGATGTATTTTATTGACCTACATGTAAAATACAGAAATTTCCAAAATGAATTGGCCAAAATAGAAGATAGATTATTCAGGATGAAGACTAATACTTAACCATCACCCTATGACATCCTTGGAAATCATCAACTATTGGGTTCCTTCTAGCTGTTGTTCACAATATACAAGGTTCAACAAGGCACACTTGCCAGGATTCAACAGTTCATCACAGATATGCATCTGTAGTTAGATGTGCTTTTGAAACTTGTCAGGGAAATCCTAAAAGCATCATCTCATTAATTTTTATATTAATTCTCATTGTATCTGTGATGGCAGATAAATATGAAAAGGTCTCAAAAAAGTATATCCATGATGAAAAAAAAAAAAAAGGACCCATTTATTAATCCCAGAATGGAGTGGAAATTCTCCAAATTGATTATATCTTGCTTCATGATCCACATAATGCAAGGATTTGAGCTCAGCACTGACTCCAAAGCTTACACTGAACTTTCCAGATTTTGGCTGTTCCTTCCAGAATAACACAGGGTAAAGAGCAAACCAAGAAATACAGTCTTTACCTCTGTAAGGTTCTATATCCTTTCCTTATCTGTATCCCGTATCAATACCCTTCATGTTCTTTTCTCCGTCAGCCCCACAATCTGTCTCTGTAACATTTCCTTTTCAAGCCTTTTAATCTTCCTGTGTCTGACATCCCACTCAGGTTAACAATTTCCTAAGTATTATTGTCCATTGACATCAATGGCAGGAGAAATGTCTTGGATGTGTCTAGTATTTTTATAGTGTGAACTTCACATTCCCTTTGCCTTGGTATCGTTTTATGCAAAACTAGCCAGGGTGGGTTCTCTAATGTTAACAATCCTTCAAATCCTAACCTTGAAGGTGGGAGAAATTATTGTCCGGACTCCTGTAGTCCACATGACTGGATTTGAAGCCTGTTTCTAACACCTACTATTGCTGGGACCTTGTCCAGTGCTTTATGTTTATTAGCCTCAGTTTCCTCATCTGTGGTATCGGCCTAATAATAATTTCTTTTTCTGAGTATTGTTATGAAAATTAAATGAGACACACATACACACACACCTAAAAAAAAAGAATCTGGCACATACCAAGTGCTCAATAAATATTAGTTCCTATTACTAGTCACTTCTACTAGCCTATAAGTTTATAAAATGCTTTCATATAACAATATTTCAATTAGCCTTAGTAAAGATCCCAATACCAGATGAATACTGAGGCCCAGAAAGATCAGTTGACTTACTTAAGATCAACAATGGTGGTAGATCCGGAACTAGCACCCATGTGTCAGTCTCCTAGCTCAGGCTTCTTTCAGCTACACAAACAACAATAAATTTCCAACACATTAAGTCTCTGATAGCTCATAACCCAGATCTTGTAATCTTTATAAGCTTTTCTAGTTAATGCAGTCACTGTCGTTATTTTAAACTACGTGGTAGCCAAGAATAATCATGATCTGTTAACTGAATAACCTAATCTAGGAGCAATGTTCATATGCATATAAAATTATAGTAAACATTTTTACTCTGTCACTCGTAGTTGTCTGAGGCTGTAGGTTGGGATAGGGAATGGACTGTTGCAAAGTTAATTCGCGGATTGGCATTGCAAATGAAAGCCGCTGCTTTCCTTGTGCAGAAATGTGTCACTCCTAGTATGTTCTGCAGCACTAGTGTGAACTGTGAGTGTGTGTATGTGCGGGCATTTGCGGGTCTACTTGTGTGGAGATGGAGAGAGTCATCCTCTTTTGAAGGCACAAATACATTTCCGTTCAAACATGTTAATCAACATTTCTGTCTCAACTATGTATGTGAAGAGAACAAGTTCAAGTGAGGGCCTGACTTATTTGGCCTCTTTACTGATAAAGTGTGATTAATTTTGTGCCTGCCAGGGTAGAAGTGCAGGAAGCTTTTCTTTTCTTTTGTTATCGCTGCAACATCTACTGACCTATACCTGGCAATTCCCTGCCGCAAAAATGTGCAGAAGAGAATGGCAGTGGGCAGACAGACAAGAGGGAAAAGGTACCGGAAGACAAACTGGGTGGGAAGTACATTTTACAAAGTAGTAAGTGGACTGTCTTCTTTATTTGAGCAACAACAAGAAGACATTCATTAGAAGAAATCTAATTTGAAGTGGGTCAGGCACTAACCAAGGCAGAGTCATCAACAAATCTTCTGGACTTATTTTCTTTTAGCCAGATGTCTTGCTTTGCTTTCACCAGGAAAAGATGCTAATTAATTATCGAATCCATAGTATATGACAGGTATGATTCTAAACATGTCAGCGGCATCACAAGTTGATTTTCTTCTTACGCCGATCCTAACAAACCTCTGCTGTGGATATCCTGATTCCTGTTTTACAGATAAGGTTTAGAAATTTTACATAGGTTTCATAGAGATCATAAGTTGAAGAGTCAGAGTTGAAACACATTTCTGCTGGGCTCTGAAACTTGTAATCTTAACCACTACACTTGTCAACATCTGTTGAGGATGATGTTCATGAAATGTGATGGTTAATTTTGTGTGTCAACTTGACTAGGCCACGGTACCCAGACATTTAGTCAAACGTTTTTTTTTTTTAGATGTTGTCATGGAGGTATTTTTTTTGACGAGATTAACATTTAAAGCAGTGGACACTGAGTAAAGGAGATTACCCTCCACAACGTAAGCGGGGCCCATCCAATCAGGTGACAGCCTTAATAGAACAAAAACTGGAGTCCTGGAAGAAGGAATTCTGCCAACAGACGGCCTCCTGACTTGAATGGCAACATCGATCCTTCCTTATGTCTCCAACTTGCTGGCCCGCTCTGCAAGTTTGAGGTTTGCCAACCACCACAATCACTGAAGCCAATTCCTTAAAATGTATCTCTCTTTCTATATATACACATCCTACTGATTCTGTTTTTCTGGAGAACCCTGGCTAATACGGGATGCTCCCTCGTCTTCATTCAGGTAAGCTGGCTGAGCGATGAGCCCAAGCTTGTTTGCCCGGTGCAGCTCTGCAGTTCATGCCCGGCTGGGCACGAAGGGCCTCCGTGAGCTTTCTCAAGGGTGCTGCATGGCAGTGAGAGCAGGTGAAGCTCCTTGTCTCCAATGGGTTGACTATACCTCTTACTTCCCAGCTTACCAGCATAAGATGGGCCACATTATGTAGTATAGAGTAAATACCTTCCAGTTTTTCTTGGGAATATATTCAGAAATGAGCCCACAGTCAGTACATATGTGACACACAGCTTTTCCTAAAAAAAGTAACATCTCACGAAAGCCTATTACATGGCAGGTACCATGACAGGTCCTTTCCATATATGTTGCCCTTTGCCCCTCATAAGCAACTCTAAACATAAACAACATAAACACCAAACACGTTTGGTAATCCTAATTTTTCAGATGAGGAAACTAAGCCTCAGTGAAAATTAGTAACTTGCATTAGGTAAGCAGAGGAGCTGGGATTTCAACCCAGATCTGTCTGACTTCAAACAGAAGTCTTTTAAACAACTACAGTTAATAAATCTCTTTGGTACATTATGTACTCCTGAAAATAAGCACATCTAAAGTTTGAAAACTGAATAGACACTAGTTTATTTTTAGAGACTAAACTAAATTTTATGATATTCTTAAGTAAATATCTATTAGCATAATCTTTGGTGATCTACTTTCATTATGTTATGCTATTTTTTTTGTAAAGTTTATTTATTTATTTTGAGAGAGAGAGCGAGCACATGCATACATGTGCACAAGAGTGGGAGAGGCTCAGAGAGAGGAGAGAGAGAATCTCAAGCATGGGGCTTGAACTCACCAACCATGAGATCATGACTTGAGCTGAAACTAAGAGTTGAACGCTTAACCAACTGAGCCACCCAGGTGCCCCAATGTTATGCTATTCTTTCTTTGTCTTAAAATTTTTTTTAATGTTTATTTATTTTTGATAGAGGGAGAGATAGAATATGAGTGGGGGAAGGGCAGAAAGAGAGGGAGAAACCTGAAGCAGGCTCCAGACTCTGAACTGTCAGCACAGAGCCCGATGTGGGGCTCAAAACCATGAACAGCAAGATCATGACCTGAGCTGAAGTCAGACACTCAACTGACAGAGCCACCTGGGCACCCCAATGTTATGCTATTCTTTAATTCTGTTCTTTCCTTTAACATTTGAATGAAAAGTTGGCCTGATTTAGTATAATAACTACTCACTGCTATTTTATCATAATAATTTTCTCTGTTTCAGTCATATTGGATTTACATTTATAACTCATAATATTATTCTTTTCATTGATTCACTTTCATTCATTTATTAAAATGATAGGAACACAATGTGATAAACTCAGCTATGAGAACAAAAATTAGCATTTCTAAACCTGAACTGTTGACAAGTAAGCAAGTACAACCACTGAAGAATTCAAAATATTTATCAGTTGGTGTATATACTTCCTAAAGGGTTAATGTATACTGAATAAAAGTATGTTGGCATTTTTCTTTGAGAGAGATTACCTTGTGAAACTTGTTATGTTTTCCATAATGTATCTTTTATTTGTCCTGCTTCTCATCCAAGTTGTCTTTAAACTTTTGGAATTTAGCTTGGCTAGCCCATGGTTCAATGCAAAAGCCTACTAAGAAAGGTTAAAACCAGTTAATCAAAAGAAATAAAATGTAGAACATTTTGTAAGCACTCCTTGATGTCTTCCAAGTTATAGGCATATTTTTAACACTAATGTTCCACATGACATTTTATAAGAAAGCTAATGGTAGCCTCACAAGCATTTACCAACTTAAATGAATACCACCAGGTTAGAAAACATATGGCTTAACACAATATTATCTCTAATATTTAGCTTCAACTCTAGAAGGCAATATTATCTCTTTATCCTTGGAGATTAATATGGTTGACCAAACTAAATCTGAACGAAATTAGATGAGGTTTAAGAAAGTCAGACTGTGGTGGGCAGATAACTTTAGCACAAGTCTAAAATAGAATCAAGAACATTGGAGCTGTTCTACTTCTGAACATGGAGATATTTTGCCAAGACATGTGTCATCATCACTACAATGAATGCATTAGAGACTGGGAAAAGTGTTGGAAAGTCCCACAGGGAGGTGGCTGCCAAGGGAGGTGCTTCTCTGTGACCCTTACTGAGGTAACCAGGGTACTATCAAATTTAGCCCATAAATGATTCAAAGCAGTATGAAAAGAGGGAATATTCCAATAGAAAAAAACATAGTAAGTTTCTCCACTGTCGGTTTACTTCCAATAAACCTTGAACACTTCTTCCTACCCTCTTCTCCAAAGCTAAAAATGTTAAGTTCAAAATGGAGAGCTTGGTACGAGTAACCTACATTGATCCAATGATCTGATGATTATTTCAGCCTGATTAATTAAGTGGATAAAGCTCAAAAACATGGAACCAAGTTAAGCATAATCATGACTTTATATCTACAATATTTTGTAAGCTTAGAGAAGCAACTGGATCAATATGGGGTTTTTTTTATTAATTTTTTTAAGGATTATGTATTTTTGAGAGAGAGAAAGAGAGAGAGAGTGCATGAGCAGGGGAGGGGCAGAGAGAGAGGGAGACACAGAATCCTAAAGCAGGCTCTAGGCTCTGAGCTGTCAGCATAGAGCCTGACATGGGGCTTGAACCCACGAACTGCATGATCATGACCTGAGCTGAAGTCGTATGCTTAACTGACTGAGCCACCCAGGCTCCCCTAATATGTTTAACTGTTTTAAAATTTAAGTGGATTTTAATATTATAGACACCCTATGTCATTCTCTGCAAGTTTATTTGACTGATGCCGACTAAGTAGATGGGAATTTTTGAAGGAAGAAGAGTGTTGAATTGATACCAAAAGACTAAGTGTGTTGAGTTACCATTTGACATGAGAGGAAGTCACCCTGGCCCATATTTAGTGCACTTTAGCAGAACTCAAACACACATCTCTTTTCTGCTGAAAAATGAAAGACATCTATGGGGGGGGGGGTTAGAAGACATATCCTCTTTGATATATCATACAAAGGGAGAGCTAGTATGATTGTAAGGCAACAGGATGTGGGTGCCTGATGATGTGCATATTGACATCAGCAGCTGCAGGGACATTTTCCTTGGGTTTCACACCAAAAGCAGTTGAAGCCGCTGCTGTGAGTAGCACCACATGCAACAGTAAGACTTTGTGGCTCAGTGTCTCTCATGGCCCTGCTGTCCACAGGGTCTGAGAGGGAAGTTGACGTTGCTCAACAACCCTCTCCGCCTCAGTGACCTGACTTTGCCTCTGGCTGTTTTCACAGCTGTGTGTATGCTCCAGTCTGCTCACAAAGGACTGCGAATTGCTGGGAGAGGGGCTCACCAGCCAGCCACCTGAAAGATAAGAGCAGCCATTTTTCTTCCATCCTCATTCCACCTTAGTAATGATGGAAAAGTGTGGTTCCCTAAAATACATAGATAGATGAGGCTGGGAGACAAATAATGCTCTCCATTCTGTGAAGCCTCTCTCTCTCTCCCTAAGACCTCCCACAGAACAGATTCTTATTGGCCACACATCATGCTCTGCCTCTCGTAATTATTATTGTGTGCAAATCTTATGCCTTCTGTTTGGAACAGGAAACCTGACCTACTAATCTTTTTATTTTTTAACTATAGCTATATAGTTAAAAGCTATATATAGCTATATAGCTTATAGTTAGCTATAAGAGGAACTGAAAAGCAGTATTTGTTAGATTGATTAAACTCCAGAAGCATTTGAATGAAAAACAATAGGTGTATTAACTCATTTAACTATTTACTGAGTGGCTACTGTGTTCTAAGCACTATTCTAGTTCTTTTTTTTTTTTTTTAATTTTTTTTTTTCAACGTTTATTTATTTTTGGGACAGAGAGAGACAGAGCATGAACGGGGGAGGGGCAGAGAGAGAGGGAGACACAGAATCGGAAACAGGCTCCAGGCTCTGAGCCATCAGCCCAGAGCCTGACGCGGGGCTCGAACTCACGGACCGGGAGATCGTGACCTGGCTGAAGTCGGATGCTTAACCGACTGCGCCACCCAGGCGCCCCAGCACTATTCTAGTTCTAAGTGGATAATATAAGTTCTTGCTTTCAATTAAGTTGTGTGTGTGTGTGTGTGTGCGAGAGAGAGAGAGAGAGAAAGAGAGAGAGAGAGAGAGAGAGAGAGAGAGAGAGAGAGAGAGAGAATAAAATGTTGTGGGAGTACAGGGCAGGGAGAAATGAATTCAGTTTGGAGAAGTCACGTCTTCCAGGAAAGGATGAGTTGATCTGGATCCTGAAGGATGGCTAACATTCAGTCAGCAGAAAAGAGAAAAAGGGCATTCCAGGCAAAGTGAACATTCCTTGCAAAACCACAGTCTTGGAAGTAATATTCCAGTTAGGAAACTAAGAAAAGTTCAGAGGGACTGGAGTATTGGGAGGGATAGTGGATAGCTGGAAAAGGAAGAAAGGAAGGTATATTCATTTTCTATTGCTGTGTAACAAATGACCATAAACTTAGTTGCTTAAGGGGCGCCTGGGTGGCTCAGTCGGTTAAGCGTCCGACTTCGGCTCAGGTCACGATCTCACTGTCTGTGAGTTTGAGCCCCGCGTCGGGGTCTGTGCTGACAGCTCAGAGCCTGGAGCCTGTTTCGGATTCTGTGTCTCCCTCTCTCTCTGACCCTCCCCCGTTCATGCTCTGTCTCTCCCTGTCTCAAAAATAAATAAAACGTTAAAAAAAAAATTAAAAAAAAAAACAAAAAAACTTAGTTGCTTAAAACGATACATGTATCATTTCAACATTTCTGTAGGTTAACTGAGTCCTCTGCTCAGCATCTCACCAGGCTGATGTCATGGGGTTGGCTGGGCCTATATCTCACCTGAGGCTTAAGGGTCTCTTCCAAGCTCACATAATTGTTAGGAGAATTCAGTTCTTTTGGGTTGTGTGGTTAGGAACCTTTTTCTTGCTGGTTGTTGATTTGAGGCCACTCTAAGCTTCTAGAGATCACCTTCAGGTTTTTGCCACATGGCCCCTTCAGAGGCCCTGTAACAGAAAACATGCCAGTTTATTTCATCTTTGAGGCCAATTAGAGAGCAGGGCTGCGACACTTCACCTTCTCTTAGAACAACTCACCTGATCAGATCATGCCCATCAAGGGCATTCTCCCCTTTGATTAACTCAAAGTCAAGTGATTAGTAACCAGAGATACCCCATCATATTCACTAGCCCTGCCCACACTCAAGAGAAGGGTATTATAACAGGGAAAAATTCAGGGAGTTGGAATCTTGCCAGCCATCTTATAATTCTTCCTATTACAGAGACAGAAGAATGAATGGTACAGAGAAAAACTGAAGGAGGACTCTAAAACTTGAATTTTCTCTAGGCCCTACCACTTACTATTCACCCAGTTTTAGGTCCCTTCATTGATATAAATTATTTTACCTATAAAATGGGATGAAATCTCCATGGAGATGGTCTAAGTAGTAAATAGAATAAAATGTTACCAAAAAACTCTGTACCCTGATTTGGGTATATATGTTTACTGCAAAGGAACTTGTAAGCCATGTTGGGGAGTTCACGCTCTGTTCTCTAGGGCAGGGGGTGGAAAACTTATCAAAGACTCTCAGAAGGGAAAAGGCTTGATCATATTTGCTTTTTTTGTATTGGGCCCTGATGTTCAGTAATCTGGTCTCAAACCAACCAACCGCTCATTTGTATTTTAGTTCTCCTAACAAATACTGAGAATTTGGCAGTCATTTCTGGAAGGTTTTTTTTTTTTTTTTTATTATAGAAAATTTCTAACATACGCAAAATAAATAGAATAGTATAATATTTCCCCATGGAGTTATCATTAACCTTTAGTAACATCAACATTCCACTATGCTGGTTTCATCTATATCTTGCCCCTCTCCTACCTCCCCCCAGCTTTTGTATTACTTATTTATATAGTTACTTTTAGGGTTAGATTTACATATATTAAAGTGCACCGATCTTGACTAAGAGATATACTCAGGTAACCCACACCCTTATCAAGATATAAACACTTTCGTCACCTCAGAAACTTCCGCCATGCCTCTTGCACGGCAACCCCTCTCACCTAAGCTCAGAGACAACGACTGCTCCAGTTTTTACCCATAAATTAGTTTTAGGACTCAGTGAAAGGGAATCATGCAGCATGCACTCTTTTGTGTCTGGTTGGTTTTGGTTGTTGATTGATTGATTGATTGATTGATTTATTGTTGTTGTTTGTTTCTGAAGCATAATGTCTGTGAGATGCATCCCTGCTGTTGGGCATCTCAGCATTTTGTTCCTCTGTAGTATTTCATTAAACGAATATACCACATTTTTTTTATTTTTCATCAACCTGGGCTGTTCCTAGTTGGGGACCGTTGCAAATAAAGTGGCTATGTACATTTTTACAGTGTCCATCTATATGTGGACATTCATTTTCCTTTTTCTTGGATAAATATTTATGAGCAGGACTGCTGAGTCAAAGGTAGGCACCTATGTAAATTTATTAGAAACTGGCAAACGTTCTTCCAGAGTGATTATGGCATTTTTCTACTCCCATCAGCAGTGTTGAGGATTATGGTTGCTCCACATTCTCTGCAATGCTTGGCATTGCCAGTCTTAATTTCAGTCCCTTTGATGGGTGGGTGTATGCCAGTGTCTCACCGTGGCTTTAATTTGTATTTCCCTGATCGCTAATGATATTGGGTCATCATGTTTAGATGAATAACATTGCTTAAGGACATGGGTTTTAGTGTCAGACAGACCCTGGTTCAAATCCTTGCTGTGCTTGTTGCCAGGCAAGATGCTTGACTTCTTTGCAAAAGAAATGTGATTCTAGTACCTTCGTCATGGAGTTGTTATAAAGACGAAGTGAGGCAATACATGTAAAGTTCTTAGCATGGTTCATCACCCAATAAAGATAAATTTTACTATTCACGAAGAATATTTAATGAGATATGCTTATTGATACATAAGTTGTCAAGTAGGCAATTTATTGTTATTTATTTTAATAAAACATTTTTTTTAAATTTTGAGACTATTTTAAAGTTACAGAAAAGTTGCAAAAGTAGTGTAAATAATTCCTGTGGATCCTTCATCTAGAGACCCTAGACAAGATTTGCCAATTGTTCCAGTAGCATTTTCTATAACAAAGGGATCTAGGTCTGAATCATGTATGGTTTTAGAAATCATGTCTCTCTTGTCTGTTTCAATCTAAATAGTACCTCAGTCTTCCCCTGACTTTCATGATATCTATATTTTTAAAGATTAGATGCCAGTCATTTTGTAAAATATTACTCAATTTGGAATTTTCTAATGCTTCCTTATGAGTAGACCCAGGTTGTGTTGGTTGGGACATTACAGAAGCAATGAGTCTGTGTTTTTCATGTTGTACCTACAGCTATTTAAAGTTTTTTACTGTTAATTTATTTTTGGTAACATAACTCTCTCTGCTTCTACTCCCCAACAAGGTGTGGGCATGTATCAGAATGACCAGGAGCTTGGAAGAAGGCATGAATAGTCTAAAAATCTCCCAGGTGATTCTCATGTTCTCTTGTCCACCCCTCCTGTATCTCAGTGAGACTCATTTGTTAGAAGGAGGAGAGAAGAGGGTGAAGGATGGAGCCTATTGCTGTCTGGAAACATAAGAAGTGGCTGACAACTAAGAGGATTGAGGGCAAGTACTAGCAAAAAAGGAGCAAAGCCAGGAGTAGGAGGCTCCTACATTTTGAAAAGGAAGAGGTGTGTTAACATTATGGAAAGCTTCAGAGTAGTGAAGTAGGACGAGGAATAAAAGACAATCACTGGAACTGGAAGTTAAGAGGTCACTGGAGATGCTTCTGCTTGTGTGCATTGTTGGAGGTGGGAGGACAGAATGGAAGCCAAATTTTATTGGGTCAAAGAATAAGTGGGAGGTAAGTAAAATCAGCTCTCTCCTTTAAGAAATGGTTTAAGAAGTAGAGTGAAGAAGAAAAAAAAATGGAGAAGGATGGTTTATATAACAGTGGGCAAGTTATTTCTCTGGACCTCAGTTTCTCCCTCTATAAAATGGGGTAATAATAGTACATATCCCATAAGATTTTTTCAGAATCCAACAGATTAACAGGTCTCATGTGTTTACAACAGATTTGGGAACATGGAAAGTACTCAAAAAATGTCAACTGTGTATTATACTATTGAAGGAGAAATAGAGCAACTCCTTTCTTCTTATCTCAAAGTCTCAAGGATCATTAAATTTGCCCATTTCTAAAATTAAATTTATTTATTTTTGAGAGAGGGAGAGAGAGAGAGAGAGAGAGAGAGAGAGAGAATAGCAGAGGAGGGGCAGAGAGAGAGGGAGACACAGAATCTGAAGCAAGCTCCACACTGGCAGCATAGAGCCTGACACAGGGTTTGAAGTCATGAACCATGAGATCATGACCTGAGCCAAACTCAGATGCTTAACCAACTGAGCCACCGAGGCATCCCTTGCCCATTTCTAAATGCTCAACATCACTCATCACCAGGGAAATACAAATCCAAGCCACAATGAGATACCACCTCACACCAGTCAGAATGGCTAACATTAACAACTCAGGCAACAACAGACGTTGGCCAGGATGCGGGAAAAGAGGAACCCTTTTGCACTGCTGGTGGGAATGCAAATGGGTACAGCCACTCTAGAAAATAGTATAGAAGTTCCTCAAAAATTTAAAAATAGAACTGCCCTACAACTCAGAAATTGCACTACTAGATATTTATCCAAAGGATACAGGAGTGCTGCATCGAAGGGGCACATGCACCCCGATGTTTACAGCAGCACTATTGACAATAGCCAAAGTATGGAAAGAACCCAAATGTTCATCAACTGATGAATGGATAAAGAAGGTGTGACACACACACACACACACACACACACACACACACACACACAATGTATTATTACTCAGCAATCAAAAAGAATTAAATCTTACCATTTGCAATGACGTGGATGGAACTAGAATGCATTATGCTAAGTGAAATAAGTCAGTCAGAGAAAGATAAATCTATGATTTCATTCATATGTGGAATTTAAGATACAAAACAGATGAACATAGGGAAAGGGAAGCAAAAATAATATAAAAACAGAGAGGGAGACAAACCATAAAAGAGTCTTAAATACAGGGAACAAACTGAGAGTTGCTGGCAGGGTGTTGGGTGAGGGGATGGGCTAATAGCCGAGGAGCATTAAGGAGGGCACTTGCTGGCATGAGCACTGGGCGTTGTATGTAAGTGATGAATCACTAAATTCTATTCCTGAAATCATGATTACACTGTATGTTAACCAACCTGGATTTAAATTAAAAAAAGAAAAAGATAATGAAAGCAGGCCGTTCTGTCAACACTGCTGTACAAATTGTGCCATTAAAGCTGGTGACAGCGAAAAAAAATTTGCCCACTCCTATTGCTACCACCTGCTCTTTCTTTTAGGAGCCTCCTCCAGATGCCAGACACATTATACACGTAATTCGATTTCCAGTTGCTTCCCAGCTCAGCGGTACCATGGCAAAATTCTTTGGAGTTTGAAAAGATCCACACCCCAGCCCCCAACACGTACACTTCAAGTAGCTATAAGACTAGGATAACAACAACAACAACAACAACAACAACAACAACAACAACTAATGGGAACTTACAAAATTCCGAAGAGAACTGGTATTATTTTTCATTGATCTTCCTTTCAGAACAAATTAGTCCCCATCCCCAGTACTGCTAGCATCATCCTTTGCCTCCTTTTTATCCCTTCTCTCTTCACTGTCATTCTTGTTTCTGTTTCACAAGGTTCCCAGCTAAACTATACATTTCCCCCTTAAATTTTGGGGCTTTGTTTCTTATTCAGTATTCCTTGCTCTCCTCACCCTTTTTAAATACTGCCTCCCTCTTCCGCTTGCCCCTAATATCTGATGTGGGCTGGTTGAGGAAATGAGAGAAGAATAAATAAATACAAGTGTTCTCATGGAAGAAAACAGGGTGGCATCATGAAAGAAACATTGGTTTTCATATCAGGAGGGTTTAAACCTCAGGCAAACCATTTACCAGGCAGTCATATCACTTTGGTTCCCTGTGATTCAGTTTGCTCATTATTAAATATTATTAAAATGGGACCAAGAATCTGAAACTGTGACCTATCTCATGGAGTTTAGTAATAAGTGAAATCACATGAACGAGCCCGTAGGGGTAAAAGAGCTGAACACACACATCAACCACTTTCCCCCCTTGGATTTTCAAAAAGGGCTAAATACATGTAATTTATATAGTGGGGAGTAAGTTGGCTGCACCCACCCCAACGTGGCTCTTGCTTTATGAAGGAAAAAGAACATATTAGCTTTTTTTTCCCCCCTGACAAAGTCATTGAAAGGGAACAAATCTATTTCAGATAATGGTGAATGGACCATTTGAGACTGCCATACCGTCCTGTTACAAAGTGTGCATTTATATAAATGGAAATAGGGGTTGCAGGTACTAAAACCGAAATGAGACATCAAGAAAGCACATGCTCACCTAAGAGCGTAAGGCCAGGGCAGGGGTGTTCGGTCCTGACTGATAGTTCCCTTGAGTTCATACATTTTGTGAGTTCTGTATAATGTACGGATGGAGTGGGAATTTTTTTTTTTTTTTTTTGTATTTCTTAGAAGGCCATAACATGGACCAGTAAACTGGTTTTATCTCACGTCACCTGGAGTGTACAGCAGGCATAAGGTGTGTAACAAACCATGCTTTTGCTGCACCAATGTCGTATCAACATCCTTGCTCTGTTGCTTCCTGTAGGGCATCCAGCCCCCAGTGGAAAAGGGACAGGAAGAGGAGCCTCCTCAATAGAGCTAAGAAGATCTACCTCCTACATCTGCCCCGGCTGGTCTTTCTACCACAACTTGAGTCTACCTGAAGCATGGCTTACTTACTGTGCCTTTCTGATGATGGAATTTTCAAAGTGGGGAGTGGCGGAATGGGACGTGGAGGTTGACCTCAGTTCTCTAAGTCCTTGGCAGCCACTAATTCTTAAAAGTCATGGTCACATCCATTGTGGACAAATACCTATGCCAGCCTTCATAAGGAAAGCTTTCCCCTCCCCCCCCCCTTTTAATCCATTTGCTTATTCATTTAAGCCTTTGTTAGTGTATATAACTTGCACTATACAATACATAGCACCAGTCATTCAGTTTTTGGTGCTATTGGACAGGTCAGGTTCCCTACAGCCAGAAAGGAGGGAGAATAGCAGGTCTTAGGAGAACTCACGTCTCATGGACATAGCAGTTTCCAATTCATCAGCCTGGCTTGGAGAGGAAGGTGGGGGGTGCGTTCATATCCCATTTTTCTGGGATGCGGCAGTACAGGGTTGTTGTTGTTGCTGGTAGTGGTGGTGTTGGTGGTATTGTTGGTGGGATGTGTTTATTTTCCCTTTGTTCTTGCAACCATGTCAACCCACATGAGTCTCTATCTCCTCCTGTTCCGAAAACCCATGTCAGGCAACTAGTGTCACTCTCTTCTGTGCCTGCAGTACATATCCTTCCTTGAGGGTCTCTATCTCCTGTGTCTGCATCTGATATAAGACCTCTCGCTCCCTGCACCTGCACCCCAAGCTCAAGGGTGTCTACCTCTTGTGCATCAGGCTATACCAGCTCATGTCTGTACACATTCTGCATGCGTCCAGTCCATCTAGACTTCATTTATTGTTCCTCCGGCCTGTGTCTGAGCTCATGGATTTCTTTACACTGTGCCTACGCTGCATGTAATGCCTCAAGTGTCTCCACCTAGCGTGCCTCACTTGGTTGTTGTTCACCTGTTAAAGAACATCTTGGTTCCTTCCAGGTTTTGCCCATTGTTAATAAATTTGCTATAAAGCAAATGTGTTCTTAGTGGTTTCATGTGAACATATGTTTTCACACCAGTTGGGTAAATATACTGGGGCACAACTGTTGTACCATATAGTGATACTAGGCTTAGCTCCACAGGAATCTGGCCAGATGCTTTTTCAAGAGGTGGTACCATTTGTATTCCCATCAGCAGTGAATGAGATTTCCTATTGTCCCACATCCTCACCAGCAATTAGTATTATCAGTTTTTGGTATTTAGCCACTCTAATAGATGGGTAGGGTATCTCATTGGTGTTTCAATTTGCTTTTCCTTATGCACAGTGCATACTATTTTCCACTAATTCCCCAATGTTGAGCAATTACACATGCTTTTTCCACTTATATATATTATTTGAAAAGATATCTCTTTATATTGCCCTATTTAATTCAGGGAGTTTTCTTATTGTGGAATTTGTTTTCTTACTGTGGCATTTTACTAGTTATTTGAATATTTTGCATGCAAATCTTTCTTCACATATGTCTTTTGAAAATATATTGTCCTGACCTGGGGTTTATCTATCCATTCTTTCAACATTATCTTTCACAGGGTGGACATTTTAAATTTAAAAAAGTCCACATTGCCAACGTTTTTCTTTTATGAATATGCTTGTTATGGTATATAAAAACTAGTCCTCAAAGTAACTAGTAAATTATAATTTTTATAGTTTTCCATTTTACATTTAGGGAAATTAATTATTTTGAGTGAGTTTATGCCTCAGGTGCAAAGTTTGTATGTTTGCTCATTTATTTCCTTGTAGTTATCCATTTGTACCCTTATCATTTGTTGATGATTACTGAGGACCGAAAGACTATCTTTTTTATTGTTGTGCCTTTATTCATTTGACCAAGGTCAAGTTGTCTGTATTTGTATAGGTCTGTTTGTGGACTCTGTATTCTGTTCCATTTATCTATGTGTCTATTTGCTTTAAAATATCATGCTCTCTTGGTTATTGAAGCTTTATAATAAATCTTGAAATTGGGAAATGTGTGTTCATTGACTAGCTCTTCATCAGCACTGTCTAGAATACGCAGTGTCTAAAACAAATGTGCCAATATCTACAAGACAGCTTGCTGAGATTTTTACTGAAATTATACTTGATCTTTAAATCAATTTAAGAAGAATTGACATCTTAATAATATTGTGCCTTTGATCTAGAACGACTATAGCTCAATTGATTTACTTTTAAAAGCTTTTCATATTTTTAAAAAATTTATTCAATTTGTTAAAAAAACAGTTCACCCATTTTCCTCATCCCCCCACTCTGCCTCTTGCAACTACTGATCTGTTCCCTATATTTATGAGCTTATTTTTTTAATGTTTGTTTATTTTTGAGAGAGAGAGTACAAGCGGGGTGAGGGGCAGAGAGAGAGGGGGACAGGATCTGAAGAAGGCTCTGTGCTGACAGCAGAAAGCCCAATGTGGGGCTCAAACTCACAAACCCTGAGATCAAGACCTGAGACGAAGTCGGTCGCTCAACCGATTGAGCCACCCAGGTGCCCCAATGAGCTTATTTTTTTTTAATTCCACATATAACAGGGATCATATGGTATTTGCCTCTTTCTGACTTATTTCACTTAGCATAATGCCCTCCAAAGTCTATTCATGTTGTTGCAAATGTCAAGATTTTATTCAGTTTTATGGCTGAATAATACCCCCTTTTGTGTGTGTGTGTGTGTGTGTGTGTGTGTGTGTGTGTGTATACATATACCACACATACCATCATTTATTTATTCATTCATCTATTGACTGACAGTTTGTTTCCATATCTTGGCTTTTGTAAATGATGTCACAATGAATATGGGGGTACATACATTTTATTTGAATTAGTGTTTTTATTTTCTTTGGAGAAATACCCAGAAGCAGAATTGCTGGATCGTATAGTTGTATTTTTAATTCTTTGAGGAACCTCCACACTGTTTTCCTTAGTGGCTGCCCCAATTTACATTCCCACCAACATAGAACATGGATTCCCTTTCCTTCAAATCCTTGGCAACACTGGTTATTTCTTGTCTTTTTGATAACAGTCATTCCAACAGGTGTGAGTTAATATCTCATTGTGGTTTTGATTTGCATTTCCCTGATGATTAATAACGTTAAACGTATTTTCATGTGTCTGTTGGCCATCTGTATGTCTTCTTCGGAAAAATGGCTATTCAGATTTTCTGCTTGTTTTTTAATCAGATGGTCTTTGCTATTGGGGTCTATGAGTTCTTTGTCTCTTTTGGATATTTTTCCTGTCGGATCTATGATTTGCATTTTTTCTCCTCACATTCAGTAGATTGCTTTTCACTTTGTTAATGGCTTCCTTTGCTATGCAAAAGATTTTTAGTTTAATGTTTTTGTTTTTGGTATCAGATTTAAAAAACCATCACCAAAACCTCTGTCAAGGATATTACTGCATTTTTTTTTTTTTTTTTTTTTTTTTTTTTTTTTTTTTACTTAAGAGTTTTGTGGTTTCAGGTCTTATGTTCAAATCTTTAATCCATTTTCAGTTTATTTTTATGTATGGCGTAAGATGATGGTTCAGTTTCCTTCTTTTGCACGTGGCTCTCCAATTTTCCAGTTGAAGAGACTGTTTTTTCCCCATTGTGTATTCTTGGTTCCTTTGTCATAAATAATGAATTATATATGCAAATTTATTTATGGGCTGTCTATTCTGTTCCATTGATCTATAGGTCTGTTTTTATGGCAATACCATATTGTTTCAATTAGTACAACTCTGAAATGTAATTTGAAATCAGGGAGCATAATGCTTTCAGCTTTGTTCTTTCTCAAGGCTGCTTCAGCCCTTCAGGATCTGTGTGGTTCTACACAAATTGTAGGATTGTTTATTTTTGTGACAAATACCATTAGAATTTTGATAGGGATTGCATTGAATCTGTAGATTGCTTTGGGTAGTACAGACTTTTTCACAGTATTAATTCTTCTAATCCATATGCATGGATATCTTTCCATTTATTTGTTTCTACTTTAATTTCTTTCATTAAAGTCTTGTAGTTTTCAATAAACAGGGCTTTTACCTTCTTGGTTAAATTTGTTCCTAGGTATTTTATTCTTTTTGATACAGTTGTAGATGGGATTGCTTTCTTAATTTCTCTTTCTGATAATTTGTTATTAGTGTACAGAAATGCAATATATTTTTGTGTATTGATTTTTGTGTATTGCAACTTTACTGAATTCATTTATTAGTTCTAACAGATTTTTTTTTGGTGGAGTCTTTCGGTTTTCTATATATACTATCAGGTCATCTGCTAATTAGTAATCAGTTTTGCCTCTTAATTTCCAACTTGGATACCTTTTATTTCTTTTTCTTGCCTAATTGCTCTGGCTATAACTTCTGATACTATTTTGAATACGTGAGAGTGGACATCCTTGTCCTGTTCCTAATCCTAGAGGAAAGGATTTTAGCTTTTCACCACAGAATATAATGTTAGCTGTAGGCTTGTCATATATAGCCTTTATTATGTTGAAGTATGTTCTTTCTATACCCACTTTGTTGAGAGTTTTATCTTAAATGGATGTTGAATTTTGTTAAGTGTTTTTTTTTCTGCATCTATTGAGATGATAGGATTTTTCTTCTTCATTTTTTAAACGTAGTGTTTCATATTGACTGATTTGTGGATGTTGAACCATTCTTGCATCGCTAGAATAAATTTCACTTGATCATGGTGTATGATCTTTTTAATGTATTATTTGCTAATATTTTGTTGAGAATTTTTACATTTATATTCATCATGTAATTTTCTTTTTTGTGGCACCCTTGTTTGGTTTTGATATCAAAATAATGCTGGCCTCGTAAAATGTGTTTTCAAGAATTCCCCTCTCTTCTATTTTTGGAAGAGTTTGAGAAGTATTGGTGTTAATTTTTCTTTAGGATATTTGGTAGGATTCACAAGTGATGCTGTCTGGTCTTAGACTTTTGTTTGCTGGAAGGTTTTTGACTACTGATTCCATCTCATTGCTAGCAATTGGTCTGTTCAGATTTTCTATTTCATCATAATTCAGTCTTCATAGGTTGACTATTTTTAGGAATTAATCCATTCTAGTTTGTCCAATTTGTAGGCATATAATTATTTGTAGTAGTCTTTTTTGATCCTTTGTATTAATCTGTTGTATTACAGAGATCCTTTGTTTCTATAATGAGAGACAAAGAAGGGTGTTACATAATGATAAAGGGGTCAGTCAAACAAAAGAATACAACATTTGTCAGTATTTATGCACTCAACATAAAGCATCTAACTATGTAAAGAAAATAGTAACATACCTAAAGGTAGAAACAATAGAGCATGAACAATGAACATTGGTTCAGGATTTCAGTGCGAAAGCTTCAATGTTCTTAATAATTTTAAAACTGTCTTAAATTAGTAGCCAAATTCTTCTTGCCCAACAATAGAAGACTATAATATTCATCTATTACCTGTGGATGATTGCTGAGAGCAGTAAGTGGCAAGTTTCCCAGTTTGAATGGTCAAGGTGGTTTCATACCTTCTCAAGTGAAAATTCTCTTTAAAATTTCTCCAAGGCTAGCTCACTATATATATGAACTTCATATATATATATTATGTATATAATATATATATTATATATAATATATATAAATATATAATATATGTATATTTGTATATATATAATATATATATGTATATTTGTATAATATATATATATGTGTGTGTGTGTGTGTGTGTGTGTGTGCGTGTGTGTGTGTGTGCATAAAGTTCCAAAGGCATACAGAGAAATAGATTTTTAGGACTCAGAATGTGTTAGTGGTTAGGTTCTTGGTTAACTGTTATTTAATACAAACCCATGGTGTCCTATGGTAAGGTAATCACACTGAGCTAATCATAGAAACTAACCACACATTTCAGTGTTTTTCTTTCCCTTTCTTTGTGCTCACCTCTCCCCATCTAGGTCTTTGCTGATGCCTCCCCCAACCCCCTGGGCTCCCAGTCCAGAACCAGCATTTATAAAGAGATTCTGTGCTGGGGTGATATTTGGGATACTGCAAATCCAGTTATGGAGTTGGCTCTGGGTGGTCAACCCTCCTTCTTCAAGTAAGTAGCTTTCCTTATAGTGATAGTTCCAGGGATCAGCAGTTTGCCCAAGGGCTGTAAACCTAATTCCAGACCCCATGGAGCACTACTGGTCCTGGTGACTCAGAAGCACCGGCCTCCTTGTAGTACATAAAGAATTTTGCAGTGTACTTCTTTGTGTTTTTTGCTTCTTCTCCTTCATTTCTGAATATTTGATCTTTCATTTTTCTGTACGTGGAGCAGAAAAGATGCCGCATGATGCTCCTCAGTTTTTATGGAAAGGTGAATTCATCCCCTCTTTCACCTTGAGCGCCAGGACACATCTGTCTTCAGGAGCAAGCACCGGTAGTGGGAAGGCCTATGACTGAGTTTAAATCTTGGATCTGGCAGTTACTGGCTGTGTGACCCCAGGAATGATTTTAACCTCACTACTTCTTCTCAATCAGTAACACTTGCCTACTTAGGTTATTTTGAATTGCTAATGAAGTAAAACATTCATTAAAACAAGTGCCTAAAATGATAATAGTCCCCTTTCGCTCCCCATCCTAGTTTTCATTATTTCTTGGTTCTCCTCTTAATCCTGAAATGTTGGACAATGGGAAGAAGTTATTCCCCACATCCAAGCTTTTGGGAGATTGTTCTGAGGCTGGCCACAATCGTGAAACACTGTGAGATGTATGGTTAGTTTCCGTGTTCTCATTAGTTTGTTACCTTACCCAAAGACATCATGGCTGGTACTAGGCTAAAAGTTGATTGAGAATCTAGCCACTAACTGGTGGGAGTTGGGGAGGGTGGTGAAGGGAATGGCAAGAATTCCAGTATGGACTCTAGCAGATATTAGGGTGGGGAATACAAAGCAATGAAGCCAGTGGGAGGCTGGGTCTGTGCCACCGCCCCTCCTTCTCAAGACAACAGCTTCTTATCAAGTATAGACACAAAGAGGACTCGTTTTCCCAAGAGTTGGTTAGTTGGTGGAGGTGCTACTGGGGAGTAGATTGTAAAACTTCTCATTTCTTGTCTTCTTGAAGGGGAGAATTCAGTCAAGAGACTGGATAGAGAGTTGAAGCAGCCAAGATTTGCAGGTACCCAACTGGGTGGCTCAGTCGGTTAAGCGTCAGACTCTTGATTTCAGCTCAGGTCATGATCTCGCAGTTAGTGAATTTGAGCCCTGCACTGGGCTCCACGCTGACAGTGCAGAGCCTGCCTGGGATTCTTTCTCTCCCTCTCCTTTTGTCCCTGCCCCCCCCCCCACCATGTGCATATTCATGCTCTCTCCCACTCTCAAAATAAATAAATATACTTTAAAAATAAAGCAACAAAGATTTTATTTAGCAAAGCGAAGGTACACTCCAAAGACATAGGAGTGGGCTGAACAGAGGGTGGGTAGCAGCCCACTGAGTTCTGCATTGTGTTTATCTACGGAGGTCTCTCTGGTCTATGTTGTCATTATCACACCATCCACTGGATTTGCCCTGGTTTCCTTCATTCCCACTTTTTGGGCATGTTCCTGTCCTCTCTACCTTCCCATGAGCACCTAAAAGAAAACCTTGGTGGGGAGGAGCAAACCGCAAGGCAAATGATATTATAATGATATTATAACAGTCTTGGGGTTACTAGCGGACAAGGTTTTCCTTAAGTGTGCATTCTTCAAAGTTAGGAAAGTCTTTGATTCTTCATCTTTTGCTTATCAGACTGTGCTAAATCACAAAAGGGATTGGTCTAAGGGAGACAGGGTAGTCTTGGGTGGAGACTACGGGGTCCCTGGAAATTTTCCCATCTGCTTTTTCCCCTTCTGCTCATGTCTATCTGTGTACTTTAGCCCCATTCCAGCCTGGATTCATGTAGTGTGCAGTTAGACTGACCCCAGAACAAAAGAGGTTCAAAAATGTAATGACAAAAGTAACAGACTTCATGTGCAGCTATAGCCTTTCTACTGTTCCTGTTTTCTAACAGAACTCTCATTCAGTGAATCATGAGATTCCTGTTTTCTACTTTCCAGCTTTGGCCTCCTTCATGGCTAAGATCGGTGACATAATTCTAACCAGTCTTACCTAAGAGCAGGGGAAGAGAACTTCCTGTGGCCATTCAAGTGACTCTTCTTATATACAGGACGGTTGGGCAAAGCTACATCAATATTTTATGTAAGCGGTATGTATAGAGTTAGGAGCCTGGAAATTTAGGTGCAAATCCAGGCATTAATGCTTTCTTGTTGTAGAATCTTGGGCAAGTGCGTTAAACTCTCCACTCCCATAACACCCTACACTTCCTCCACTGGAGCACTTAGCGCCCTGTATTCTAACTGTATGGCTACCTCATCTGATGTCTCTGTAAGACTGAAAATGTCTTGAGAGAAGATGCTGTGCCTATAGCAAATTGCACGGTACTGGAACATAATAGGCATGGAAGAAATAATTCAAATAAACAAATTAGATGAGATCAGTTCCTATGCCTTTTATATTATTTTTATTTCTGGTAAAGTGACAATGTTGGTATGCTATTGGATGGGAATCTGGACTGCTCTTTATTAATAAGGATAGTACAAAGCTGACACAGAGGATCTGACACATATACTAAGACTTCACTGAGATGGGGAAAAAAGATGATGGCAACATGCCTCACATTGTATAATCAGAAGTGGAAGGATCTAGGGAATTAATTGTGGGTCTGCAGAGATTCATCAGCCTCTAGAGAACCTCTGCTATTTATTTATGATAACTTCAGAAACATTTCCTTTTGGAAGGATTAATTTTCATAATACAGGGCAAAAATTAGCTTTGCTTTAAACACTGAAACTATACTTTAAATACTGAAACCATTTCATTTATACAGAGGTATGACTTCATCCTAGCCAAGTACAGCTACAACCCATGATATTTCTGGAAACTTGACATATCCAGCAAGGTGCTTCCTCCTCACCGGTTATTATAGGCAATCTCAGTCTTTAGCATAAAGAGCTAAAATCTTTTCATATTTTATAGTAGACTACAACTCAGAGTCTGATGCAATATATTGCATAAACTACCAAGAAGGATAGGTATACTTTCACTATAAAAACTAAAATTCAGACACAAGTGGTATCCTTATAAAAAACACGTGGGAGGGAATGATATTGAGTCCTATTTTCAGTTTCTCTTAGTGGTCTTAAAAACACATCTCTTAGAATGGATCAAGAACAAAGGCCATGAGAGATAAAGGGGAAAGTTGGCATTTCGGATAGAGATGGACTTATTTTCCTGTGAATATAAAGGAAGGTGGGAAGATGACCAAGAATTAACAGAGCAAGTGAGGAGGCCCCGTCTGCAAAGCTGACAGCTCCTTGCCTGCGTGTTACAATTTAAATGATTTCATTTCCTTATTGTTAGTATTATTTTTTATTTTTAGCAGGCTTTGTGCAGTGCCCTAAAACCTTATAATGACTCCTTATTCTTTTTCAACAAAAGGCACATTTCCTCACCTGGTTCTATTCTTTCCTCCCTCCTGGAGAAATTAATGGAGCAAACAATACTTTTATCAAACAATATGCCAATTTTCAAAAGCACATACCATCCACCAACCCTTATGAATAACAAAGACTTGTGTTGAATAGTTTGCACTGCCATTATCTTGCCTCCATGCTGCACAGAACACTCTGATGGAGGCCATGACTACTGGATGCTGATGATCACCAGAGAATGTTATTCAGTGTATGCAAATTCCCCTTCCAGTATTCTTAGGAAGGCCCGTTGGGAAGGCGGTGCAGTGACAAAGCATTCTTGAAAGAGGAGGGTCAACCATGGATATTACGGTGCACATATGGCCACACCAGTCTTGAATATATAATGCTTTTCCTGAAAAATAAGTTGGCAGCTATATAAAACCTGTCATTAATTGACGCAGGGTGTTGCTGCTATCTGATCTGGAATGAGTGCGGAGTGATTCTGGGCACATTTTTGGTGTTTTCGTTTTCATGGCTATTGTCCTGTTGGGAACCACTGCAGAACTGACATTGAGGAGATGGAGGGGTGGAGACGCAGCAGTAGCAGCCAGGGGAAGCTTGGTCCATTCTTCACTGACTGCACAGCAAACACTATTAAAGGCAGGGGAAGCCATTTGTTCATGAATATACATTTGATACATATAAATGCTTTGTGCCATGAATATTTATCCCTTTCATGGATTGCAGCTGTTGTGTATTGAAAACTATTAACAGGTTGGAAACCGTCCTTTAGAAACCTATGCCTGTCATTTGTGTGCAAAACTATCCCTGGAAAGTTCTTTTCTTCCCCCTCCCTCTTTTGTGGGAAAGACAGAATACTCCAGGGGGCGGTTTATAATGAGGTTAGTCCCTTAGTAGATAGAGAAGAGAATTTGGTAAAAATGGAAGATGGCTTTCTTGTGGCATAACTATATGTATTTGTTTACTTAAAATTTTTTTTAAACTTAAATTGTTTACAGAATTTTACAGCCAAGGCGGTGTTCTGTCCACCAACTGGTATTCAGATTTTGAGAAAAGTTCCATTGTTAACAGAGGTGAAAATATCAGACAATAAACACTACACAATTGTGGGGGTGATGAGTGCCATATGATTTTTATCCCTAAAGATGGGATTCTTAGGCCTGTAGATTTTCAAGTTCTTTAGAATAGAATGGACAGTTTTTCAGATTCAATCTAAGCATTCTCCTGTGTTCTGCAATCTGACCACTCTTAACTCTTCTATGTTCTTCAAACAAGCCATTCTCTCTCTGGCCTCATGGCATTTGTTAATTCAATTTCCATTGTCTGAAATAATTTTCTCTGCAACAATTCTGACCTCTCCTCCAGGTTCTCTTCTTAACCCCTGGCTCTTGAAGAATCAGCTCAAACCTTTGTATCTTGTGAAGTCTTCTATGGCTTATCCCCATCTTTAGGCACCACTCTAGTTCTTTGAACAGTTCTTAAATAGACCTCTAAACAAAGTAGTGTGCCACTTAAATGAGTAGACAAATATATCACACATTAGGTAAGAAGCCTTTTTAGTTATCCAGTACACTATCCAGGTAACATTGTGTTGCATCCCAGGAATGAGGTCTGTGTCAATGTTTAATTTTGTTTAAAATGTGTTCGATGTTAACATAAGTGCTTGGGAAAATTCTGTTTTTTTTTTTTTTTTTTTTTTTTTTTTTTTTTTACCAGTGGTACCTGTTCTGGACTTACTTTCCATTATTCAGGCTAAAGATAAAAAGCCCTTTTGGAAAACTCATTTGTACTAGGTTAACTAATTCCCCTACTACTTTGGGGCTTACAAATTAAATTAGGCCTAGGCTTACATGTTTCCTTAGCTATTTGTACTTAGCCTTGAAATTTCTTCATTCAGTTCCTCAGTCAAAGTTAGTGCTGTTGTTTGGGTTTTATCCAAGATTGCTGTACTCTTTTTAACCACAGAGTTCACATTTGAATCAGAAATTTCAAGTGATGTTTCAGGAAAATTCTTAGTGCCATTTTTAATCAGTAAAATCAAAGGTATTATCCACTTACATTAAATATATTGAGAGCTGCTAACAAGATTTTTTAGTCAGTTGTATCTCTCTGTGTATGTCTACTATCTAAAGACATAGGAACATATAGGTGTATCAGATGCACCTTTGTCTAGACTGCAGATCTTCACGCACATTTGCATGTCGTCATCGTCATCATCGTCTCTTAGTCCATTTGGGCTACTATAACAAAAATACCACACTGGGTGGTTTATAAACAACATTCATTTCTCATGATTGTAGAGGCTGGGAAGTTCAAGATCATGGTGCCAGCAGACTCAGTGTCTGATGAAGGTCTAATTTTTGGCTCCTAAACAGCAACTTCTTGCCGTGTTCTCACATGGCAGAAGGATAGAGGGATCTCTCTGGGTTTTGTTTTGTTTTGTTTTTTTCATAAGGGCTCTAAGCCCATTCGTGTGGGTGGAGCCTTCATGACCTACTCATTTCCTAAAGGCCCCATCTCCTAATATTGTCATCTTGGATATTAGGCTAACGTATAAATCTGGTGCGAATACAAACATTCAATCTATAACATCATCTTTCTCTCTCTATTCAGTTTGTGTGTAAATAAATCTCTTTATATCTTTGAATGACTTATGCTATTGATATTAAAAGGAATGAGGAGGGACACAAGGTGGCTCAGTTGGTTATGCAACTGAGTCTTGATTTTGGCTCAGGTCATGATCTCAGGGTTGGGAGATAGAGTCCTGAGTTGGGCTCTGTGCAGGGCGTGGAGCCTGCTTGATATTCTCTCTTCTTCTCTCTCCCTGTCGCTCACCTGCTCACGCTTGCTCTCTCTCTCAAGAATGAATGAATAAACAAACAAACAAACAAACAAACAAAGAAAAAATAAAGAATGAAAAAAAATCCAGGCAGCTCTTTACTTAGGGACCAATTATTAATTCCTTTTATTTTCTAGTCCTTTCTTTTTCATGTCTACATTTTAGCTATTTCGCTGTTCATTAAAATGTCCTTTGGGGGAAAGAAGATGAACCGCTAGCATCAAATACAATGTGCAGTGCTCTAGGGACACTCATTAAGTGTTTGTTGACAATGCCAATGATAATGGTAAAATTCAAATTGGTTAATTCGTTCTTCACCTGTTAGTAATCTCAATGAAACTTTGCATTGGATATAGGTTAAAACAATTGGAGAACTGTCTGTGATGAGGAACACTGTTCTTACGGGTAGAAATACCCAGGTAGAGAGCTTCTGTCTCTCAAGTTCTCTCAGCTTGAAATGGAATAATAGGGCAAGGTTAGACTGAGGTGAAAGCTGGGTAGACAAATGTGTCTGTGGTGATTGTTGGGTTATGAGTAGGTATTATCAGCTCAGACTTTTCCTATACCCACAAAGGCTAAACCTTACAGTTTATCATTTAGGCCAAGACATGCCTTCTATTCTGTTTGAGTATGCACAGGAAACTGTAGAAATAGAGAGAAGATTCTCTAACTCAGAGAAGGGATAATTCGATCTAATTCTTTTTTTTTTAATTTTATGATTTTTTTCATGTATATTTTTATTCATGTAGAATTAACATGCAGTGTTATATTAGTTTCACATGCACAATATAGAGATTCAACAATTCTGTCCATTACTTGGTGCTCATCATGATAAGTGTACCCTTAATCCCCATCACCTATTTCACCCATCCCCCCACTCACCTTCTCTCTGGTAACCATCAGTATGTTCTCTATATTTGAGTCAGATCTTTTGTTTGTCTCTTTTTTTTCTTCGTTAATTTGTTTTGTTTCTTATATTACACATATGAGTGAAATATAGTATTTGTCTTTCTGCGACTGACTTATTTCACTTAGCATAATACACTCTAGATCCACCTATCTTGTTGCAAATGAAAAGATTTTATTCTTTTTTTTATAGCTGAGTAATATTCTATTGTGTATTTCAGCTAATTCTTGAAGGGTGTATAGAAGTAAGCCAAATGGACTAAGGTGCTTGGGGAAAAGTGAGTAGGGATGCTTTCTTCCTCTTGTCTTAGCCAAGATAGGCCAAGTCCAAGGTCCTGAAAAGGAGGCATGAAATTATAAAGTGCCTACAAAAGAACCAGAGAAATAAAAAACTGAAAGACAAACTTCTCCAGCTTTACAATTTCCTCTGGGGCCACTCCATGTAGCCAGAGAAGCATTCTTTATTTTCCTATTTCAGAACTTTTCTCCTTTATTTCTCAAAGATTTCTAAAATTATTTTCTGCATTTAATTGCAGTAACACTTTGTTGGTATTTATTGATGTTGATGGCAAGTGCAAGCATAAGTAGAAATGTAATCCCTGGGGTACATGCATTTTCCTTGTAGAGTATTTTCCATTACATTATTGAATAAATCTAACGTGGCCTGGGAATACAGGAAAACCTACCATCTGTTTCTGAAGTAATGATACTACTAATAATGCCCATTTTGTTTAAAAGTTAAGTCTCATGAGATTCAAACCAATTTTTCAAATATGAGATCAATTTCATAAAAAATATATTGGTGTCTGTGAGATATTAAGAGATTTATTCAAGAGAATGTTGTTTATTTTACATAATCCAGAGACTACATGTTAAAATACATACTATTTGTTTCAAATGTCCTTCCTACATGAAATAAGCCTGTTCCTTATGAACATATGTCTCCCAGCCCTACCTACTTCTGTTTCTTGTCACTACCCTCTTTTTTCCCTTAGAATTTTGTGTCCTAAAAACTTAAAAAAGCTTATGGCTTTTCATTTACACAAGATTTTCAGAATACTAGCAGCACCCCAAATTCTTATTTCTATTTCTTTTGCCTAAAAATACACACACACACACACACACACACACACACACACACACACCATAGACAAAAATTCCACAAGTTTCCATGGACGGAAACAGCTAGAGGGTGAAGAGAGCAGATTGGGGTTTATGTTGGAACTTTAGCAGTTAATGCACAACACTCCCTCTTCCTTGCCCGAGTTTGGAACCATCTAAGAAACAGGAGTCAGGATGGTCATCAAAATATCAGCTTTATCTTAGACGAAGACCCATGAGAAAACATCACTTACATATGTGGCAAATGGACTTACTAAATCTTTGCCCAGAATGGGACAGATTCATCACTGTGTTCACCAGGCAGAGGTAGATAAATAAGTGTTCCTGATATGAACATAGTGACAAGCAGGTGTGTGCTCTTGTAAATTTTATAGCAACAAGAAGCTCAGATTGCATCTTCCTTGAGGGCTTCTCTTTGGCTTCTACAGAGAATTAGAGGAGGGAGTTGAGAAGAACATTCTCAGTTCCTTTTTTCAATTTACGAATCACATAAAGGGGAGTAAGGGGGGCATGGGCAAGACAGGACTTTCTCTAGAGATGCTTCTTCCATAGGGGAACCTTAAGACAAGGAATAGGAAGAGTTCTTCAGGTTAGCATTTAAGGACTTCTCTTAGACCCACTGTCTGAATCCAATTAGGCCTCTTTGACTTTCTTTAGGCCTTTGGCAAGTTTCATGGACACTCTGAACTGTACTGGGCTTGCTTTTTGCTTTTCACAACTATCCTTAGGATAGTTCTGAGGGCCTGGCTTTTGGGAAAGAGTACATGTTGTTCCAAATTTGTTTTTAGCTAAACCAGAATGGAGCCAGGTCTGGGTGCTTTCAAACAGAGCCTCTATATTAGTCACAAAAATTAGAGGCAACAAAACCTATCAGATCATCTGTTTCCTCCCCGTGCCAAGCCCAGGGAATATGGGCTGCTTATTCTCTTAAATGTACACTGTTTATCAGAAGGACAACGAAATCAAGCTTCCTCTGAAATAGATACAGAGGGGCTCATTGTGTGCCAGCAACACACACTCTCAGGAATACCTCCAGGGCACAGAGAGAGGAATGTACTCAGACAACAGGAATCTGTACTGAGAAGACGGTTTTCCCCATTGAGATAATTTAATTCCTTAATCAATTTCCCACCTAGCACTCAAATCGCACCCAATTTCTTAACGTTCATTTTTATTTTGCTGAAATCATTCTCATCAGAATCATTATTTTCCATGGAAAATTTTCAATGAAAATGAAGGCTTTCTAATTGAGAGTTTTCTTTGTATCAACAATCAGAGCTACTAGACTGGAGGTGTTATTTTATGGACATTATATCTACCAAGTGCATTTCTTCTAAATCAAAGTTTGCAGATAGAAATTTTATCAAAACTTTTGCTTCTGTCAATTTTTAGTCAATAGCAAGCTAAATAATTATTTTTGTCACTAATATGCATTATAAATTGGATAGAAAAAAAATAATTTATATTTATTTATTAGCCAGCTAACGAGAACACAGTAAACAATTCACCTCTGCTGCTCCAGGACAGCTATATTATGGAGAACTGGATCCTGTAATGCTTACCCCATTCTTCTAAACATTTTTCCGTCACTTTGAGTATTGGATTGTAAAATGCCCTTTCTGCTGGTGAAGCAAAGAGCAAATGTCAGGGCCGAATATCTTGTTTTGCTCCATATTTCTCAATGTTTGAGAGAAAGAAGAAGAAGACATGTTAAAAGAAAAAAAACAAGACACAGCTTTGTTCTTTTTCTCTATTTCCCCCACTTTTCCTCTCTTTTCTCTAAACTTTTCAGCCTTATCAAAGTTTCTATGATATATCCTTTTATTTTTCTATCACTATTCTCTCCTCATTGTGTACTGCTTCCATACTCTTTCTGCCTGCTGTTGGCTTTACTCTTTTTTCCCTGCTCGTTCTAAACCTCACTAGCTGTCTTGAACGCTCTCCTCTGAAGCATTTAGCTGTTCGCTTTTTCTTCTATTGTGGTACCACTCTCTCTTACCAAGAGGTGCTTATCAGAGTGCTCAATGTCATGATCACAAAGACTCAGAGAGGAAATTCTCACCCCTAACACTCAGCATCCCCCCAGATCAAGTAACCATAACCCAAAGAGGTTGTGAAGCCCTGTTTTTTTTTTTTTTTTTTTTTTTTTCCATTTGGCTATAAAAGCATCACTGAAAATGGCCCACTTATCTGGGTTTGATTTTATGGGGTAGAGGGATGAATATTGTGATCTCAGGAGGACCACATCAGATCAAGGAACTTGGAATCATCAATTTAGATTTACTGGACACTCCCTGGGTACCTGGACCTATATTAGATGATTTCACCCTTTCATGACTTGAAATCCAGTTTCTGCCTTTTTCTCATCTGTTTCAAACATTATGGTATTTACCTGAGTTTTCGAGAGCTTTTGTTATTGTCTCTGTTATTATTGAACAGAAACATTATGTTATTATTTATTTATTACACAGACTGGGTCTGTGTTGTACAACCATCACTATAGTCTAATTTTATAACACTTATAAAATTACAAAATGAAACCACAGGGGTACCTGGGTGGCTCAGTTGGTTAAGCATCTGACCTTGATTTCAGCTCAGATCATGATCTCATGGTTCATGAGATCGAGCCCCACGTTGGGCCCCATGCTGACAGTGTGGAGCCTGCTAGGGATTCTCTGTCTCCCTCTCTTTCTGCTCCTCCCCTGCTCATTCTCTCTCGCACACTCTCTCTCAAAATAAATAAATAAACTTAAAAAAAAAAAAAAAAAAGAAAAGAGAAAAGAAGCCCCAATCCATATCGATTAGCAATCATTCTTCATTCTTGTTTCCCAGCTCACCAACTGGGGAACTGCTACTATTCTATGTTCTGTTTCCATGGATTTGCTTATTCAGGGCATTTCAAATAAATGGAATTATACATTATCTTTTGTGACTTTTTCTCCCATTTAACATAATGTCTTCAAGACTCATTCATGTTGTAGTATGTATCCGTACTTCATTTTTTTTATTGCTAAACAGTATTGTATTCTACTGCACGGATACTTCAGATTTTGTTTAATGTCTGCATTAATGCACAAAATGTCTGCACTAATTTACATCTTCATAAGCAATGTATGAGGGTTATGTTTTCTCCCCATCTTCATCAACACTTGTTATTATCTGTCTTTATACTCATTCTAATGGGTGTAAAGTGGTATCTCATGGTTTTGATTTGCATTTTTCTAGTGACAAATGTCACTAGATGTAGAACATGTTTTCATGTGATTATTGGCCATTTATATATCTTATTTGGAGAAATGTCTATTCAAGTCCATAACACATTTTTAAATTGGGCTATGTCTCATTCAGTTTAGGCTGCTAAGCAAAAATACCATAGACTGGGTGGCTTATACACAACAAAAATGTATTTCTCACAGTTCTGGAGACTGGGAAGTGAAAGATCAAGGTGCTGCTGGATTCCATGTCTCATGAGGGTCCTCTCCTGGTTCATAGAAAGCTGTCTTCTTACTATGCATCATATGGTGGAATTGGTGAGGGGGCTTTCTGGGGTCTTTATAAGGGCACTAATCCCATTCATTAGGGCTCTACCCTCATGATCCAATCACTCCAAAGACTTCCATCTCCAAATGCCATCACATTGGGCATTAGGACTTAACATATAAATTGGGGGAGGATACATAAGCACTCAGTCTATAACTTTTTCTTTTCTTTTTTCTTTTCTTTCCTCTTTCTTTCTTTCTTTCTTTCTTTCTTTCTTTCTTTCTCTTTCTTCTAAGTTTATTTATCTTGAGAGAGAGGGAGAGAGGGAGAGTGTGAGCAGGGGAGGGGCAGAGAGAGAGAATCCCAAGCAGGCTCTGCACTATCAGCATGGAGTCTGGCATGGGGCTCAAACTCATGAACAGTGAGATCATGACCTGAGCCAAAATCAAGAGTTGGATGGTTAACTGACTGAACCACCCAGGCGCCCCAGCACTCTGCCTTTAGATCCTCAAACTTCGCAGTTTTATCGCATGCAAAATACATCCATTACATCCCAACAACCACCAAATTCTTAACTCATTTCAGCATCAACTCTAAAGTCTAAGTTCAAATTCTCATATACATATCATCTAAGTCAGATGTGGTTGAGACTCAAGGTATGATTAATCCTGCTTCTCCAGGATTACTTCTCCAGCTGTCAACCTGTGATGGTAGGGGCCACCTTGGTGATATGTGAATTGCCTTTAGGGTCATTCTTCCCTTGTGCAATTACGCATTCCTCATTTCATCTGAAACTAATCAGAATGACCTTTACTATCCATTTTTCTACCAACATTCATTCAAGTTTCAAGAATACTTAGGTATTCTCTAAGAAGACTGAGGTCTTCTCTTCAGTTCTCTTTATTTCATTCTGAGCTATCTCTCCAGAATCACCTCTAACAGTCTATTCATGACAATGTGGCTTTTTCTAGCATGCATCTGAAAACTCTTCCATCCTCTATGCATCACTCAGATCCAAAGCCACTTCCACGTTTTGGTGTTTTTGGTTTGTTTTGCTTTTTTTGGTGTTTGTTACAGCAGCACCCCACTTCTCAGTACTAATTTCTGCCTTAGTTCAGGCTGCTGTAACAAAATACCATAGACTGAATGGCTTACAAACAATAGAAATTTATTTCCCACAGTTTTGGAGACTAACCAAAGATCAAGGGGCTGGCAGATTCAGTGTCTGGTGAGAATCCACTTGCTGGTTCATACAAAGCAGTTTTCTTGCTGGGCATCACATGGTGGAAAGGATTAAGGAATTCTCTGGGATCTTTTTTTTATGAAGGTGCTAATGAGTACCACATCTTATTTATCACAGAGAAGACTTAATTCTACAACAATAGCTACAAAATACAGATCAGTTCCTACATTCTTTTCTATATCATTCCTTGGCTAAGGGTCGGGCCTGCCTTGTTTAGATGCCTTTGTTGAAGGCAAGAGTTCAGAACATAGCACTTGTGATAGAAGACCCCTGAATGAGGGTTTTGGCAGCCATGATTCAAGTACAAAACAGAATTAATAAATCTATTCTATGTATTCTGGAACCAGGGCACCAGTCAAACCAAGGCAGGAGGAAAAAAAAATCAAGGCAAATAAAAGCCAAAAAGGGCCTGACATCTACGAAGGTACAAAGCACCAAGAGGGATGGTGTTTCAGAGATCCAGAGAGGACAGAAGTTTTCAGAATGGGAAGAGACTAGTCAAATGGGTCAAATGCTGCAAGATAGTTATACCATTGCAGAACTGAAAATTTCCCATTGTCTTTGGAAAGACAAAAGTCCTTGATGACCTTTGTAGGCGAAGTTCCAGAAGAGTCAGAAACAAAAGCCTGATCACAGCAGGGTAAGAAACAAATTGCTTCTTAGAAAGTAGAGATAGCAAGTAGCAGGAAATTCCTCAAGGATTTTGGCAGTAAAAAAGTAGAGGTAGAGGGGAGTATGGGGTCATTTTTTATTTTATTTTTTATTCAGGGTTGGAGAGACTTAACTCTATATACATGAAAATGTGTATCAATTTTAGGGAAAGACTAAGGATAAAGAGGAAAAGAGGGAAAGAAAGAGAGTGAGGGAAAGGATGATAGTGAAGAGAGAGAGGAAGAAGAGGAGGGGCCGGGAAACAGGGACAAGGAAGAAAAAGTGTAACTAATGAACCAAGGTCCCTGAGGACCTTGACATTGGAATTCACAGGCGAGAGTTCTTTAAATAGGAAGAAGGAATCCTCTTTCACTGCGAAAGGAGGAAATTCTGAGTGGATGAGTTACATTGTAGGCATGAGGGGGCAAAGCTGGAAAAACCTGTTGTTCTTTGGTCTCTCTTTCTCGTTCAAGTAGAACATAATGTCCGTAAGTAAGGATGAGGGAGGAGGCATCAAGTCTGGGTTTTGAGGAGAAGTGAATTTTTATATTATAGCCTCTGAGGGAAAAATGAAAGGGACCTGGTGATAAACACAAGGAAGTACAGCCTGGTGATAGCTGAGGACAGAGACCACAAATCTGAAATATCTCTGATCATATGATTTTACTCCAGCAGCTCTCAGCTGCTGTACCACCTGTATGTTACAGATATTTATATGATATTGTTCTTCTACTTTCAGTAATACATGGAAATATCATGTCATTGGATAGGGGCTTTCCAAAACCACAATAAAAGCCAGTTTTCATTCTACCAAGGACACTGCTGGAAGGATTGATTATGAACCCCACATATAAAATGATCATGAAATAGGTCATCTAAAAAATCTTGCAAATTGCCTTGACAAAACATGGCACAGCTCTGCAATATAAACAGCAATGCCCTCACCAGCTGTTAATTTTGTTTATAAAATGTAAATCACTGCTGGCGCTGATGGGAAGGGTATTAAGACAGATTTGAGAAAAATGTAATGATTATAGAAGAATGTGAATGTAGTTAGCACTACTAAAATGTACGCTTAAATGTTTATGATGGGAAACTTTCTAATGTATGTATTTTACCACAATTAAAAAAGAGAAAAAATAAAAAGAAAAAAAAATAAAAGAATCCCACAGGTTCCATGAATGATTAAATGTCCTAGGTTTAGGAGAGTTTAGAGCAAATAGGTACATTGTACATATTGGGGCTACAGAGACTCTCAGAAAATAAAATATCTATCTATATCGATATCTATATCTATATCGATATATCTATATCGATATCGATGTCGATATCGATATAGATCTATCTATAGATATAGATATAGATATATCGATATAGATATATCGATATAGATCTATCTATAGATATAGATATAGATATATCGATATAGATATATCGATATAGATATAGATATATAACACTTGTGTGTAGGTATACTTTAAAGTAGGGGGAGAAAACTCCTCCTGTAACACATAAGGATCAGTCTGACTGTATAAATGCTTCCATTTTGCCCTAAAGTGTTTCTTCACTTTGGCACCATGATATTTTATTACCTCTGAACACCCTAGCTCTGTTTTCTTTGGTTTTTCCTTCTTCTACTATCCTTGAAATTTAGAAGATCTCCAAAGATAGATCTTCTATTTCTACACTTGCCTTGCCCTGAAGTGCTGCCTGTATGCTGTCATCCAGAGTGAGGGGCCATAAAAAGTTGAGAATAGAGATCTGAACTTTAGGAAAGGTGAAAGCTCTAAAGACACACAGAGCTAAGGATATTGGTGTACAGGTAGAAGCCATGCCTTTGTCTCTCTTCTCCATTTGACAAGCTCCTACTCATCCACATTGATCCAGCTCTAATAATACTAGTAAAATGATAATAAGTTACTAATGAGTTTTTCTATATTAATGAGTTTTTCTTGACAAAGCACTGTTCTGAGGATTAAATTTTTTTATTTTTACTTTTTGATTTCATATTAAAATGCACTATTTTAGTTTCTATTTTTCTTTTCATATAGTTTATTGAGATATAATTGACATTGCACTATATGAGTTTAAGATATACAGCATAATGATTTGACTTACACATATTATGAAATGATTCCCACAAAAGTTTAATTAATACCCATCTTATCATATAGATACAAAAAGAAAGAAAAATATTTAAAAAGATTTTTTTTCCCAATGATGAGAATTCTTAGGTTCTACTCTCTTAAAAACTTTCAAATATACCATACGGCAGTATTAACTACAGTCATCAGGTTGTACGTTACATCCCTAGTAATTACGTATCTTATAACTAGGAGTTTGTATCTTTGACCACTTTTATTCAGTTTCTCCTCCTTCCATTCCACCTCTGTGTTCTGAGTATTTTATTTTATTTTATTTATTTATTTTATTTTATTTATTTTTCTCTCAGAAATTAAAAAAAAATTTGTTTTGCTTTTTATTTTAGTTCAAGTTTATTTAGATTCTAGTTAGTTAACATACAGTGTACAATCTTCTGAGTATTTTAAATCTATCAACTCATTTAGCCAACAGAAAATTCAGTGCTGTCCTTGTAGTTACTTGTATACAATACTTACGTTCCCTAATAGATTTTGAACTCTTTTAAGAAGAGATAAATTACATCATTCATGTTTTTATTCCCTACAGGGCTTCTTGGTACTTTCTGCATTAAGTATATAATAAATACATTTGTTGAGTGACTAAATGAAAAAGGAGAGAAAAGGAAAAGAATGCACAAAATAAAAAAGAGAGAGAGAAAAACTGTTTATTTTATACTTACAAGGTTTTTTTTTTTGGTGTAAATTTTGTTTTTTGAGGATAGGATTTGTTTGTTTGTTTCCCTCAAAGTGCTAGGCATGTGGTAGATAATAAATATTTGTTAGTTGATTGTTTAAAACATGCCAGAGCACTATTTTACCCTGGAGACTGGAAAGCTAAGGGATATATCCTCTAACTCAGTCGGAATTCAGTTGAGTACTTGCTCACATACATATGTCAGGACTTTGATTCTTCAGATGTGATTTTATTATAGGTAATCTGAAGAATCATCTGAAGAATGGTACTACTCCATTGCCAAAATTCCATTTTTAGCTGTAACTAACTACTTAACTCTAATCTGTTTCTCTTCTGTTCCAGTTATGTATCACTCTGGCACCATTTTGAGTATTCTTCACATCTACTGAAGACAACTTGTTATATATCTATATATGTATATGTATATGTATATGTATATGTCTATCTATCTATCTATCTATCTATCTATCTGATGCTTTAAAGCAAATTGCACATTAATAGTGGACTCTTTATTTTTTTTTAAGTTTTTTTTTTTGAGACAGAGTGACAGAGAGAGTGGGGGGGGGAGGGGCAGAGACAGAGGGAGAGAGAGAATCTCAAGCAGGTTCTATGCCCAGCATGGAGTCCAACACAGGGTTTGATCCCATGACTGGGAGATCAAGACCTGAGCTGAAATCAAGAGTTGGATGCTTAACCGACTTAGTGACCCAGGTACCCCAGAAGTGGACACTTTAAATAAAAACATATTCTGGGGCGCCTGGGTGGCGCAGTCGGTTAGGCGTCCGACTTCAGCCAGGTCACGATCTCGCGGTCCGGGAGTTCGAGCCCTGCGTCGGGCTCTGGGCTGATGGCTCAGAGCCTGGAGCCTGTTTCAGATTCTGTGTCTCCCTCTCTCTCTGCCCCTCCCCCGTTCATGCTCTGTCTCTCTCTGTCTTAAAAATAAATAAACGTTGGAAAAAAAAAATTAAAAAAAAAAAAAATTCTATAATCAATTTGTAGAAATTATTTAATTTACAAAAGAGCTAGTTTATACTTATGACTGGCAATACATTTATACAAGAAATAATCACAAAAATCTATGTTGGTTAAAATGGAGAAATTAAGATATTTAACTAAATGATTCAGATTGACTTATGTTTTGTTTGGCTGTTATACAACTATACAATGAAAGATGTAAGACCTCTAAGAATTATTTATTGTTCAAATTGATTTAAAGTAAATTTGTGAGGAGATATTATTTACAACCGTAATACTATTTTTTTTTCTAAAAAGCAACCACACCATTCTGTGCTGATTAGTATATAGCAAATACATTTGAAATGAGTTCCAAAAACAAATTGATCTTTAATCTCTGCCAAAAATAACAGCAAGTTCTAATTATGAAAAGATTTTTATTGTGAGATACTAGTAACTGGGTTTTGACTACATAATTTCTACATTTTCTCCCAGTGAGTGCATATCATGACCAGGTTATGAATATATCATCACTCTACCTGGAGAGGTGCCACAAGTCCTCAAACGAGGTAGTATCCCTAGACTTTGGACTGAAGACAACTTGTCTCCCATGATTCTGTAATTCTGGCTGTTAAATTCTCTTCTCAACTTCTTGCTCTCCTTTTTCTGATAGCAAGGTTGAAAAGTTTGTTGATATTGGATACCCAGGGAAGAAAAAAAAAACCTACAACATATCAGACCATTCCCTACAACTGTTTGGACAGGGTGAGAAATAATTGGTATTTCCATAATAGAGTACATGAAATAGGTTGTGGATGTTTTCTGCCACTCCTATGTATGACAACAGCAGTAGAACAGTGATTTAGAACTTCCCAAGGAGAAACTGCTTAAGTTATTTTATAAACTATATCTTCTAGGAGTTAAATAAACTCCTATGCAGTAGGAAAGAACATGAAAGTTATTTTTTATGATTTTTTGAGATTGATCTGTATATTTCAGTCCTCAAAGAAACCTAGAGATACTTGAAGACATAGAAGAAAAGTCTACAACCTGTCAAAGAACAGATCTTAGACCTAACATGATTCAACTCCATAATTCACATAAAGCTCTCACAAGTTGTAACTAATTTCCATATATAAACAAAAAGATGGGCAATGTTTAGAAAACATCCTTTGCCTTTGAGATTCACCAGCTTTCATTCTGGAGTTTTGGGGTTTATTAGACGGTAAAACTATAAGTGCACAGCAGAGGCAAATAGATTAGCTACACAGGTCGAACAATATGGATAGAACGCCTGTAAATTTATTGATTATGAAAAAGCTAATATTCTAGAAACGAAGTTACAGAATGTTGGGCTAGAAACACTTTCCTACCCAGAATAAATTACTCCCTATTAGGCTGCTTAGTATGATTGTCTAACAAACCTATTGGAAAACCATTAGACAACAAGCACGTGAATATTTAGCTAACTTAATTAGTAATCAGATTACTATAAATCATGACTACCAGGAAATGTCATTTTACATCCATTTGATTGAAACAAACTTTGATAATATCATTGTTGGAGAGAGACAGATCGATGAAGCCTGATGTAGATCCCAGTAGCTGTACTATTTTATTCTCCTCTATTGTTGGTAACCAATTTGGAAAACGATTTGGCATTGTCTTGTGAAAAAGAACATTCACATATCCTGTGACCTATCGGTTCTTCCCCTAGATAAAAATTCAAGTGGCATACTTGCTTATGTGCACAAAGAGACATGTATAAGACTGTTTATAGAAGCACTGTTCATAAGAACAAAAAGAAAATTTAAACATCTGTAAAATGCAAATAATCACCAAGAGGAGAATAGATAAATCGTTAAAATTGTGACATTACACAGTAGTGAAAATGAATGAACCACAATATACAGCATGGATGAATCATACCTAGTTTTGGGTAAAAATAAAACCTTAGAAGTTGTATAGAACATAACTTTGTATATCACTTTCTTTTAAAAAAGTGAAAAAACAGCTCCATATAAAACACATTGCTGAAGCATATGCTATATGTCAGAAGACCATTATTGAAAAATAGGGGAATAAAATACAAAATACTTGGGTGCAAACTGTAGGCAGGAAGACAGGATGGGACGAGTGCAGAGATACATGTAAACACTTGTCCGTGTTCTAGTCCTTGGCCTGGATTTTGGGTTCACGGATGCTTATCAGTTCTTGAGATAAATGAATAAATAACTAAAAAAGTAAAAGAGGGTCACGCGTGGATCAGTGCTGATCGTGTGTTGTGACCCATGAATTAATTCAAATCTGTTTCCTGCAAGTTCATTTTAAAAGCCAAGCAAGACAACAAAGAAAAAGAAAAAAAAAAAGCTATTGATTTTACTGTTAATTTCAAAATACTTTCAGCTGAAGAAACAAAAAGTACAGTGCGTCTAATTATATTTGCGTATGATATATGAAAATGACATTTGCGTATGATATATGAAAATGACATATGATATATGAACATGACATTGGATATTTGTGTTTGGAGGATTTACAACCTAATATCATTAACCGGTCACAGAGTGTGTGGCACACAGCTAGGCTCCTGACTCTTCTAAATCCTGATATTATTAGGAATTTGTTTTGGACGAGAAGACAGGAATGTCACTCTGAGAGAGGACATTTCATAAGCATAATATATGGGTCATTCTGTCAACAGGGATTGGTTCTGCCACGTGGTAATGTTAGGTTGTACCTTTAATGCTGATTTTATTACTTATAACTTCATGTGAGCTCCCTACGATTCTTTTCTTTTTTGTATATTTCTTTTCTGTATCTTTTCTTTTTCTTTTTGTCTTTTCTTTCTTTTCTTTCTTTTTCTTTCTTTCTCCTTTTCTTTTCTTTTCTTTTCTTTTTTTTGCTTTCTGTTCTGTATATTTGTCTTCAGCCTGGTTAACAGAATCACCACAGCCTGCATGAAGGTGACATTATAATTATTATCGATATTAAGCAATCAGGATCTGTGGCTACCTGGACTAAATGAAATAGAAGAACTTGTCGGTTGTCCACCTTATGTAATTTAGATCATCTTGATCTAGAAAATTGAAGCTTCTAAACTGAAGCTTAAAGCCATATCTCAATAGGTAGTTGTGTCCTTCTTAAATATAATTCAGGTCCTCTAGTCTCCCATCTTGAATGGTGAGAAAGACCAGGGCAGTAGACATTTACAGTTGGAACAGACCTCAAGTGAAGGGTCACAAAGATTAGGGTGTATGTGTGTGTGTGTGTGTGTGTGTGTGTGTGTGTGTGTATTCTGGGGGAGTGGGTGGGGCAGCACTCGACAGATATAGGTCAGAATAAGCATATCTGTCCATACTTTGCCCAAGTAACTCTATCATTAGAAACAGAACAGCACTTTTTTGTTTCCTTCGGGCTTTTATTACAAATTATAGGATTTTTAAAAATCTCTTTTATGTTGTTTTTTGTTAGTGTCCTATATAAAAATAGTGGAACCCCAGGGTTGGGGTTTGTCGCTCACCACTGTACAGCAATATTGCTGTGTCAGCTCCAAGACCAGAAGTAATATTTGTCGAACGAGTGACTCGGCTCCCTTTAGGTCGCGAGGCTGCTTTAGCAATCTGGTCTCCTAATGGCATTATTACTTGCTGGAAACAGCTTTCTACATTGGCTGCGACTTTAATTTAATAGGCCCGCTGCCACTCTGCTGTGACACAGATCCCTTTCTGAGTGCTCTGCAGCTTTTCTGAACCAGCCTTTTCACATTGAGACACGTTGAAAAATGCATCCATTTTAATTCAACAGCACTGCCTTGCCCTACCCCATGTCTCAGTTGCAGATCTTTGATTCTTTACTATAGATCTAACATGCTCCAACCTGGTGTGTGAGTTCCTAAGTCCTTAGCTTTCGATTAGAAATAGGGTTGCAATTCAAGTAGAGTCTTGCCTGCCTGTTTACTGGACTGTTTTAGAGATTGTTCAGACCCAAACAGCCAGAGGAGAGATGGAAACTTAATTTGTTTCAGGCTTCAATGCCTGGAGGCAAGGCAGACTCTCTGTTTCCCATGAGCGGACTACTAAATGTTATCAACTTTGGTAAGCAGCAGAGATTGCACAGGACATACGGAGATTTTCCAAGCACAGATTGCACTCAAATGACAGAGTTACCTGTCAAATACTGAATGAGACCCACCTATCCAGGGAGTTGAGCAATTCTTTGCTTGTTCAATACTTTAATCCTCAACTCAGTTAAGCAGAGGCCTCGGCATACCTAGCAAAGTACAGCAAACACTCCATGAGCCAACATGACGGGGCTTTTGCCTGCTCTCTTTGGCCCTCACCTGCACCAATCCCTACTGGAATAACGAGTTTTAAAGTTCTTTCTGTTGCCCTGGAAGCTGTTATTGTGGAGATAAAAAACTACAATCAGAGTAAATGCAATTGTTACACAAGACTGAAGCCAGCTGTTTGGAAGAATGAATTTCAGGCAAGAATTAAGTTTGCAATTTCAGCGTTAAGTGACTTAATACAAAAGAATTATTGTTTTGTTAACCATGTAGAAGGAAAGGTGGTAAACTTAGAAATCTCAAACAATTCAATTTAATTCAGTTCAGTAATCATTTATAGACACCGATCATCAAGGCTTGAAATGGACTATATCTGAGACATTGAATGACATTCCTCTCCTTAAGAAACGCACACTTTGGGAGTTGACTGATTTGCACAGACCAATGATACTAACCCAGAGCCCAGCATGTAAAAGGCATTTAATAAATCTGGTGCCATAGTGTTATTACTGTGTTATGTTATTATTAATGCGACAAAGTATTATATTACTAATACGTGTCAAAGATTATAGGAAGACCTGAATGTTTTCATTATTCCTAAGAGAGGTTTATTAGAGAAAACAATATGTGAACAGTGATCTTGCTGATAGGAAGCAGCAAAGGACATTGAGACAAAGGGAATGGCGTGTACAAAGCGTCCACGGCATAAAATAACTTAGCCAGTTTAGTGGTAAGAAGTGTCCCAATCCTTCTTGGTGGACCAGGACACACTTGGCAGGATAACTGTCCAGTTTAGGCTTAGTGCTCTTTGTCCAAGTCTAGACCAGACCAGGATAGCTTAAGGCAGTGTAGCCATAGGGAGGATGTGAAACACAGTAAGATCATGCAACCAAGGTAGACAGAAATCAATGCTTGTGGTCAAGTTTGAAGAGCCAGCTGAAGCCGTGGGTGGGATAATGAGTAATGTAGTAAAAAGGCAATAGGAATTGGAAGCAGGTCCAAATGTAGATCTAGAAATAGTTTCGGGGGTGGGGGCGGATTTCATTTGGATCATCCTTATGGCGAGGAGGCAAAGGACTAGTTAGAAGGCGTTACAAAGGTTAGAAGGCAAAGGACTAGTTAGAAGGCGTTACAAAATCCAAGTAGATAATAAAGACTTGAAATAAGGCAATGGCACTATGCAAGAAAACTTAGGAGACAAAATGCATTGCACTTTATAAACAATGGAACATGATACTGAGAAGACAGATATGGAAAATTCTACAGTGGTACTCAGAGACAACACCTTACAGAATGTAGATGTAGGTTGAACCTGGGACTGATATACGTTGACCCAATAGCTAGAACACACAAGTCTGGGAACTGATGGGTGGAAGTATCATTAATCTCTCATCATCATTCTTAATGACCAACCCACTTGCGGAATTATGTTTCTCATTACCTATAAGTAACCTTAGTACTGCCTGATTAGAAGTTCAGATTCTCAATGGTGGAATGTTTCCATCAGTGGACACATAAAGGATCCACTGAACTTAAAGCCTCCATGTCACTGGGAAGTCCTCTTGCTAGTGCCCCTGCAGGTAAAAATTCAGGAGAAAATACCCTGACAATAAATAAAAGTGGAATGTGATTGGTTCCAAAAGGAAAATATAAAAGAAGGCCCTAGAAGTCTAGAAAATGGAGAAATTGGTAAGATTCAGAAATGCACAGATGAAAAACCTAAAGATGGATGATGTGTAAAAGTGATAAGGACAAATGATAAAATCAGAAAGCTACATATTATTTTATTGAATGAAAATATTTAGAGATAACCTCTTGAAAGTGTCTCTGTTGGATAAATAAAGGTGCATTTGCATATAACTAGAGAGTACAGTTACTCAGTGATATTGTCTAATCATAATTTTAAATAAAATGTAGGAAATTAGGAAATACATAACCTCTGATAGCAAAATTCTAACACGTTTTTTTTTTCTACCGCCATGTGGAGAATAACTTTTCTTGCATATCTGCACCTCATTATTTAGAGTTCTGTTACCTTAGGTATTCAACTATTTTTTATTTAATAATAAACTTAGAAGGGTCAAATAGATTCAACTTTACTGTCTTGACTTTGTGGCGATTCCCCCCTCATCACTGCCCAGATTCAGATACATATTTCAGTCTAATTGTTTTTTTTCTTTAGAGAGAGATAGAGAGAGCGAGAGTGGGGGATCGGGGAAGAAGGGAGGGGAGAGAGAGAGATAATCCCAAACAGGCTCTATGCTTAGTGTGGAGCCTGACATGGGGTTAGACGTGGGGCTTGATGTGGGGCTCAATCCCAGGACTCAGGGATCATGACCTGAGTTGAAATCAAGAGTCTGATGCTCAACCAACTGAACCACCTAGGTGCTCCCATATTTCAGTCTACATTTGAAGAAAGTCATATGATAAACCGGTACAAACTTCAGCTTAACTTGAGTTGTCCAACCTCTTTATAGATGGTTGATATTTCTGCTTCCATTCTCCAGTGGAGGTAATAATTTTGCTTAAGTGGTGTTGTGTTGATAATCAGTATAGTATTATAACTAAAAGCATGAGTTCTGGGGTTAGATGCAACTGGATATCAAAATCTAGGCAAGATACCCACTGTGTTACATGTGCAAGTGAATTAACTTCTCTGTGCCTCAGGTTCTTCCTTCATAAAAGAGGGTTAATAATAGGATTATCTACCTCTTACAATTTTTTGTGAAGATTACGTGAGCAAGCAAATTATTGGCCCAATTTGAAGAATATGGTGAACTTCTGCTAGCATAAAGCCTCTAATTAATTCAGTAGTATTAATATCTCTTGTAGTAGAAATTATAAGAGTAATAATAATAGTAGTAACAGTTTTAAAAGGTAATTTTTGAAAAACAGTAAAATCATGACTTTTACAGAGATATAAAAGGAACACGTGTCAATTTTTTTAAAAAATGTTTATTTATTTATTTTGAGAGAGAGTGCACATGCAGGGGAGGGTCAGAGAGACAGGGTAAGAGAAAATCCCAAGCAGGCTCTGTGCTGTCAGCTCTAAATCCAACACGGCGCTCGATCTCACAAGTCATGAGATCATGACCTAAGCCAAAATCAAGAGTCAGACACTTAACCAACTAAGCCACCCAGGTTCCCTTGGAACATATGGCAAATTTTATTTAATTTCTTAATCAGTGAAGAAACCAAGCATATGCTATAACAAGTTCAAAAGGGAACCCAAAGAATATACACATTTATTTTTATTTTATTTTACTTTTTTTTATTTTGAGAGAGAGAGAGAGAGAGAGAGAGAGAGAGAAGAGGGAGGGAGGATGCTCAAATGGGGGAGAGCGGTAGAGTGAGGAGAGAGAGAATCTTAATCAGCCTTATTGCCCAGCATGGAGTGGAAATCAAGAGTTGGGCGCTCAACTGACTAAGCCACCTAGGCACCCCTACATACACTAATTAATTAGGAATATCAAAATGAATGTGAAAAAGGGGCCAAAACTGGCCTCTTCTGGAGGAAGGGAGGAGGGAGAATAATTGAATGCTTGCTGGGTAGAGCTTACATATCTACAGATGAGATCTTCTTATGTTGCTACGTTATCTACAGCTTATAAAATAATAAAACAGCTCCATGGAATCAAAATTTTAAAATGAAGAGCCATGTGCTAAAGATTGTATACTTTTCCACTGAAGTACAGTTTTCCCCTACATGGTAGTAGCCGTAGTGGTAGTGGTAGTATTTCTGGGTCACAAGTAACATGTGTGGTGTAAACATCACTAAACAGATTAAATCCTGAAAAATCTGAAAAAGAGCACGGTGTGTAAATTATTTGAGAGGTTCTGGTGGTGAGATCGCTGGTCCAGGCATCAAGCAAAACTGGATTCTAGTCTCACCTTTTCAGCATTTATCACATGATTGACCTTGGACAAGTCTTTTAACCTGGTTGAGTCTTATTTTCCTCATTGTATAATTGGGCACTGGAGCAAATGCTTTCTAAAGCGTCCCTCTAGACTTGCATCTGCAGCCAAGAAGAAATGACTGTTGATGTGAATTATAACGCAATGTCTTGTGGATCATCTACTGATGGGTAATTGAGACTTGGCTAAAAATGGGCAATGCCATCACAGTTACTGACCTAAACAATTCCAGTAAATGACAAGTCATTAGGGCCTTTGAAATGTCACCAATTTTACCGTGTATATTTAATGAAATGCTAATGTAATTTTGCTAAACATGCATTACTTATCATTACACATGATGGATTAGAGATATGAGTTTCCAATGGTAGTAAACTGTCATAGAAATAGTGATTAAGCACTACAATTATGGGAACACCCACCTTTTATATTAAAAAGTCATTTTTTCCCCAGCTTGTGTCAGTTAAAGTGGTAAGACACTATGAATGTGAGACAAAGAATGTGTGTGGAAAGTACAGCTTAAGAACATTTATCTCAAACTCTATTTGCATGATGTCATCTGAGTGGGCAATGCCTACCTTATGTAACATGGCCACTACACATGACTTTCGTATGTCATTCCCCAATTCTGTATGCGAGACAACCTCAGCTATTTGGGCAAATGTTAGACTATAAATGGTGTGCTTTTATAAAATAATTATTCATTGTAAAAGTAAATTTAATAAGATTTGTTATAAGATATACAGGAAACTGCATACAACATATGTAGAGCTTAATAGCTTTTCATGATGCATCTATCACTTAGATTAAGACACAGATATTTGAAAGTAACTCAAGTGATACACCAGGTATCCTGTATGAATCAAGCACTCTTCTTCTTACCTAAGAGAAACCTCTGCCCTATATTTTAATAACTTTCTTTAAAATTTTCAGTTTTCCACTCAAATATGCATTCTTAGGCACTGTATTTTGCCTGCTTTTCATTAATGTGCTATGTAAGTCTTTTTCATCTAAACATTCTTCCTCTACCTTTATTCCTTTTGAAAATGTTTTTTAAACATGGGTCATTTGATCCATAGAAATTCTTGTCTGGATTTTGGGTAAATTGGTAGTTGGATAGAGATTTGACTAAATTCAAGTTCTTTTTTTGGAAGGGAGGAAAAAATACAAGTTGTGATGTATTCTCCAATTGGAGGCATAACATGAATGACCATTTCTATTTTTGTGATGGTGCCAACCATTGAAAGTCCATGCTCAGACTCATGAATCTATGAGGACGGTTTGGGGCTTGATTTTCTGTAAGGAACTATTTAAAATGCATGCATAAGTCATTAAATCATTGACTGACTATTGGTTCTTGTTTCGCTATTACGTTGGTATTATTGAGGTTTGGAAACCTTACTTCTCTAACACTAAGTACAGTAGGTTAGTTAGCCTTGTCGTTTTCACTCCTCTGTGTAGCTCTATAAAGGCTCTGTGTTTTCTCAAAGATATTGAGAGAGTTCAATTTAAAACTGCTGAAAAATTGGTGTCTGAATTGATCTTCCACATTTATAACTGGCTAGGATCATTCATTCATAACAAGTCTTCCTAACAAAATCTCTTTCAACAGGTCTAACTGGGGCAATGAAGTTTGAGCCAAGTTCCGAAGCAAAGACCAAGTTTATTACTGTAATGAATGAATATGGTCTGGATTAGAGCACTAATTCGCTGAGCACTTACTTTGGGCAAAGGAAAGGCCCAAACTAACTACACTAGTATTTTTGAGTTAAGAATCTTCTCAGCTGAAGGCTCTAGATATCACAAAATATAAATGTCAGGAGAAATGTTTACCATGAGCTATTCTTTATAGGATTTTCACTGATTCAGGTCTGATTCACTAGCAGATAGTATTCTACTTTATACTAACTGAGGGAAAAATGAATTATTTTTAGCTTTCTGACCTTAACTATGAAAGTACTATATGGAACTAAGACTTTTTCCAGGTCTGAAATCATACGACTGTAAGACAGGGTTTTTCAATTTGGGAGTGTTGATAACTTGGATTGTGTTGTGGGGGCTATCCTGTACACGGTCGGATGTTTTGCAGCATCCCTGGTCTCCACCCACTAGATGTCAGTTGTGACAACTACATATGTTGCCAAACATGACCAAATATCTAGCAGGTGAAAGTGATCTTCCTTGACTGAAGACTATTCTAGGAAGTTCTTAAGGCATAAATACTCATGGGGGAAAGAAAGAATCTGCCTGCAGTTTGCATATAAAACATCTAACCTTTTGCTAAATCCCGGCAGTGGTTTGACATGACTACATTCTATAACATACTAGAGGGAAGTAGATGGAGCTTTGTGTATATGTCATCTTTATACAATTTTAGTGTCTCCAAATACTTGTAATTTTTGAACACTAGTGTCTTCTTGATTATATTACTCATACATATTTGTTATGTAAAATGCAGAAAAAAGTCAAAGAAGATAAAAATTATCTGTAATCCTATCCTAAAAATCTAGCCAGCATTTATGGTTGAGGTTTGTCATAGCTTTTCATTACTCTACCCATCTACCTATATCATTTGAGGTTATATTACATATATAGACATGTAACATATAAAGTATTTTGCATTGTTTGGATCATTATATAATGCACATGGCCACATTTTTAAAATCTATTTTCCCATATACTTCTGCCTTTTTGAAATATTTTGAACCAAATCTTGGACACTGTTTCATTTTCATCCACAAATAGTTAAAATATATTTCTAAAGGCTAAAGACTTTAAAAGAAACCCACAATACCATTTATCTCATCAAAAATTAATAACTCCTATTCCAATGTATGTGTAAACATATAATGATAAATTATATGCATATACTACTGTATTAATCACTTATATACCTTATAAATCATGCAAATGCAAAAAATTAATAATTCCTTAAAGTTATTAACGATCCAGTCACTGTGAAGGGAAATGACAATGTGAATTCAGTGAGTGAATGAAAATGTACTGAATCTACATTTTTATGCTAACCTATATTTTACTGACAGAATGACTTTACACAGCTATAGTACTGTCATTTAAGGAAAGCCTCTGGTTTCTGAAAGGTGATATTTTTCGTATTCTAGCAATCCATACAAAGGTTTCCTTGACAGAATGAGGGGGAACTCTTAAGAGTTCTTTCCAGCCTTGCCCTTTCTCATGAAGGCCCCCTGGTGGTCAAAAGGACTTTGCAAATGTAAAATAGTGTGTGTGTGTGTGTGTGTGTGTGTGTGTGTGTGTGATTTTGAAAAGAGAGGAGGGAAGAGACGTTAAAGAGGGTACAATGGAGTAAATGCTAACATATTTCCCCATAGACAGAAATACTCTGAGGTCCACTGAAAGCTGTTATATTAGCTATGGTCCTGGCTGTAGTGAAGCCAGAGATCTTAGTCAAATGCATCCAGGTATAGACACCAGAAGACCCTGCCCCAAGTCCTTGATAGTCAATTCTATAGGTCTATTTGGGTTTTAATTTCCTATCTTATAGGTCTATAAATTATAATGAATGAACTTTCAGGCTGCTTATAATCTTCCTGAACTGTATAGTTCTATAAAATAGAAACTCTTTCATCAATAGCTCCTCAGAAGGCAATGATTTGAAATGCTTGGAGAAGAAACAACCAAGTTCTGTTCTCTTCTGATGAAATAGTTGCAGCACTTTTTTCTAAAAATTAAATTTATAGGGGGGCCTGGGTGGCCCAGTTGATTAAGCGTCTGACTCTTGGTTTCAGCTCAGGTCATGATCTTGCGGTTTCATGAGTTCGAGCCCACATCGGGCTCTGCGCTGCCAGCACAGAGCCTGCTTGGGATTCTCTCTCTCTCGCCTCGCTCTCTGCCCCTCCCTACTCACACTGTCTCTGTGTCTCTCAAAATAAACTAAAATATTTTAAAAATTAAATTTGTAAATATTTATTCATTCAAAAAAATGTTGCTGAAAGCCTACAATAGACCAGCTATACTGCTAGATTTGGGGGTAGATAAAAGGAAGGGAGATCAGAACAGAAAAAAGTACATGTAATCTGTCTTAAAAGAGTTCATAATTTGTAGATGAAAAGATTAAAGTGACTCACTTTGAAAAATGAATTTGACAAAATAAATACATCATGGGCAGAAATATGAGGGTTATGCTTTCACAGTGTTAACCTGCATGAAACAAGATAATTAAGTGCGCAACACATTCACACGCATTCTCATGTGCAATCTGAGTTCTTTACCTATTGTGAGTCCAAATTAATAGTATTACATTGACTGAGTTAGGTGCTTTAGATGTATTCTCTCATGTAATCTTTCTAACAATACTATGAGAGAAGCATTATTATTATCTGCATTTGATTCATTTATTTTTCAAATGTTATTAAAAAATATTTATTTATTTTGAGAGAGAGAGAGAGAGAGAGAGCGAGCGAGCAGGGGAGGGCCAGAGCGAGGGGGAGAATCCCAAGCAGGCTCTGCACCTTCAGCTTGGAGCCTGAAGCGGGGCTTGAACTCACGAACCATGAGATCACGACCTGAGCCGAAATCAAGAGCTGGATGCCTAACTAACTGAACCACCCAGGTGCCCTGTTATTTACATTGTATATCTGAGTAAATAAAGGTAAGTTGCTCAAAGGAAGAAGCCAGTAAGAGATGAGATTGACAGTTGCCGTTTTAGCTTGAGCTCTTAACTGTTCAACTATATATGGTCTGATCTCTTGGTTCGACTGTTGTGATACTCAGGTCAAGGACCACTATTTAGAGGCTAGTGCTGGTCAGAGAATACTACATTTTGACTTTCTTTAGTCCCAGGGTACTAAAATAGCAAGGCACTAAAAATATTTCCATTCTTTCAAGTTTTTTTTTAAGTACTAAATATAAGAAGTTTACAAGCAACCAGATCTAGTATTCATTATTATTATTATTAATAATTTTGTGTGTGGTAAAAAACACCTAACATGAAATCTATCTTTTTATCAATTGTTTAAGTGCACAGTATAGTAGTGTTAACCAAATGCACATTGTTGTACAGCAGATATCTAGAACTTCTTCATCTTGCATGACTGAAAATCTACACCTATCTGAAAAGCAACTCCCCATTTCCCCCTTCCCAGCCCCTGCAACCATCAATCTACTTTCTGCATCTATGAGTTTGATTGTTTTAGATATCTCAAGTAAACGGAATCATATAGTATTTGTCCTTCTGTGACTAGCTTATTTCACTTAACATCATGTTCTTGAGGTTCATCAGTGTTCTAGCATATGACAGAATTTGCTTCTTCCAAAAGGCTGAATAATACTCCAGTGTATGTATATACTCTATTCTCTTTATCCATTCCTCTGTCAATGGACATTCAGATTGTCTCCATTTCTTGGCTATTGTATAGAATGCTGAAATGAATGTCAAAGCGCAAATATCTCTTGGAGATCTTATTCCCAATTCTTTTGAATAAATAAATACCCAGAAGTGGGATTGCCGGATCATATGGTAACTCTCTTTTTAACTTTTAAGGAACCTTCATACTGTTTTCCATAGAGGCTTCACCATTTTATGTTCCCCCACATGGTCCACAAGGGCTCCAGTTTTTCCACATCCTTGCCAACACTTGTTATTTTGTTTCTCTTTCTTGCCTTTTTTCTTTTTGTGTTTTATTTCTAATAGTCATTCTAACAGGTGACCTCATTATGCTTTTGGTATGTATTTGCCCGATGATAAATGATGTTGAACACCCTTTTATATAACTGTTGGTGATTTGTATATCTTGTTTGGGTAAATGTCTATATTAGTGATTATTTGCTTTGCATTTTGAGGCAAAGTTTATTCCTTTTCCATGAATAAAAAATAACTTAATTCCTTGTAAAGAGCATGCACTGAACATATGTTGTAAAAGATACATGAAGCCTACAAGGATGCACATCTCCCTTTCTTGAAAGGCAGTTTGCATCATAGAAGAAAACACAAGTCATGTATTTTCAAACCCGAATATAAGGAAAGTCTAAAATAAGTTAATGATGGTACTGGTTACAATGGGGATATGGTGAGGGGAAGGGAGCCAACATTTATTAACCAGGTACCTACCATCACATAAAAATCTGATTGGGTAAGGATCATCATCCAAGCTATCTGAGGCTCAGAGAAGTTAGGTTATGTGCTCGGGGTCACCAGTGGGTAGATCAAAGAATCAGCATTTGAACTGGATCCAAACTCCATAATCTTTTCTACTACAACATGTTGTATCTTCTTCTTTGGGAATTGAGGAAACTTCAGAGAAATTTGACTTTAGAGCTGAATCTCAAAGAACAGATCAATACTAGTGTTAGAAGGGAAATAGTCTCACTAACTCTTCTTCTGTCTCTGTGATCTGCCTCAGAAGTGAAGTGAAAATCTGAGAAATAACACAGGATCTGAAGAGAAAATGGGGGCAGACAGTCTCTGAAGTATGAGTTAAAAAGCCCTATTCACCCCAGGGGTACTGTTGAGCTTACGAGGGCCTCCTTATTTTAGAGACTGAGGTTTCTAATTAGTTAGTTAAACATAACCCTTTCTGATTGTACTGACCTGTTCCCACTTCCTAGAGACCTTAGGCCCTCACTTCCACCCAGAGTAAATGCCCTGAAGTGAGCTTCTCATAACCATGAGTTTTTTTTTTCTCTTGAGCACCAGCTATTTCCTAAGTGTCAAATGCAAATGAAATGTGTTGATTCTGAGGGCAATTCTTGGGGCTGCACATAATCAAAATTATGAATTCTGATCCAAAGGCAAGATCTGTAACATCACCAAGATTCAACAACTAAGGATATGTTGTAATCAAGATTTGGGATCTCTGAAAAGAAACCATCTTGGCCTAAGGGAGGCTGGCCTTGGGTGGTAGAGGGGCTCTGTGGCCCCTTGTAGGATCCTGAGTGTGTATTTACATCTGGAATTGTTGGCTGAGATGTTTCTAATTAGAGTCAACTGTGGGAATTCAGGAGTTTTACAATGTCTCCATTTACTCACTTTTAGCCAACAAATATTTACAGTCTGCAGAACATTGCTAGAGACAGCATAAAATTGTAATGTATCCTGTCCTATTCAGAAGAGAAAGGAGATGAGGATTGTGTGGATACCCTTGGCCATGCTGCCAGGCCACCTAATTGCCTACAGTGGCCTCAGAACTGACCATAGCCCAAGGATGGCTCATCTCCTTACCTGAAACATAGGGAACAGATTCAGCCAGGTGGATGCCACTGTGAAAATGCCCAGTCATAGACTTTAGCAGTTTGTTGCCATCTTTTCATAAACTGAATGTTAAACTGACAGGTTGTTACCACCTATCACTTAGAGCTGTTCTTATGAAAATAGTGTTGTATGGTGGGAAGCACAGACAGAGACCAACAGATATTGTTCTAACTTCTGACTCTCTCACTGACTGTGTGATTTTGGGCAGATGACTATACTTCCTTGGATCTTTATTTCGTCATTTGTAATCTGGGTATATTAACACATGGGTTTTGCAAGTACTAAATTAGATATATTTTGTAAAAGTTTCTATTACATTATTTGGCACTTGATATGTGCCTAGTGAGTAGCATTTTCCTTTTCCACACTGTACAAGAAGAAAGGAAATTTTAGGTAGTATATGTATACATTGAAGTAAAAATCAAAGAATTTCCTCCAAATGAAGATAAACCAATATATACTTGGGCAATATTAAAGAATGTATAATGAAATTGGGATTATTGTCAGAAAATAATAATAATCTGCATATTTGGAAATGAAGTGAAATTAAAAATTTGCCAGTGCATTCATTCAGCAAGGATTCTTGGAATTCTTACTATGTTTCTATAACTAAACTGAATTGGAAACTAGGTGGTGCGGATGATTAAGGTAACAGAAGAAGATGATCAAAGTAATACAATATGACCCAAGAGAAGTAGGCAGATAAAACAGAATTGGGGGTTTTAAGGAAGAAGAAATGAGTGGAATTAAGATAGACTTTATCGGGGAAGAAACAGTTTCCAAGCCAGACTTCAAAGTACAAATTGAGTTTCAAAGGATAGAAACGAGGAATGAGGTGTTCCAAGGAGGACCTGAGAGAGGGAGGAGAGTGCCAAATGTGTGAGAGGCTGGCGGATGGGCTGGTTTAGTTGGAGGCCAGGTCAGATTCCCTGGTCATATGACTTGTACAGCTACACAGGGCCCTACCCTTGGCTTATTACCTTGTGGTTGCCATTTTGAAATTTGTAATTAGTTTTGGACAAGGGATCCTAGATTTCCATTTTTCACTGGCCCTCAAAAATTATGTAACCAGTCTTGACTAGAGAAAGTGACTAAAATGAAAATCCTGACATCCTGTAGGATCTTAAATGTCAGTGTAAATAACCTAAATTGTCTTGTGTCAGGGAATGAGGAGACCTTTGAGCAAGGGAGTGACATGACCAGGATTATGTATTAACCATGCAAACCGTATGTACATTGGGTAGCAAAAGACAGAGGCCAGAGGTGGGAAGGAAGTGGTTTTTGCTGGGATCACCATACTTCTCTGTTTGCTTAGGACTGCCCTGGTTTATGGCAGCTATCCCAGTGTAATTATTAATAGTGCCCTCTTTCACTCTCAAAAGTATCCTAGTTTAGATGATAAATTACATGGTCACCCAAGTTATTTTGATAGTCAAGGTAAATTAAGCCCTGAATTTGAATCAAGACAGGTGGTATAGACCAAGAAGCATAAATGGCAAGAAATGCCAAACTTTGAGTCCAAATTTCCCTTATAACATCAATAAACTCTGCAAATGCCTATGTGGTGGTAGTTGAACTTTTGGAATCTGTTGCTTGAGGAAATCCATGATGGCATAAAATTACTCTGAATCTAGTGTACCCTGAGATAAACCGGTATTTTATTAATCTCTAGGCATCTGAATATTTGTGTTACATATTGAAAGATATTCATCCTGTCTAAAGCCACTGCTTCCCATGCTTTTAGATGGGTGGACCTCTTGCAAAATTCCAGGTGTCCCTCCACAACTGAGTATCCATCCATGGCATTGAAGGGCAGACTCACCGATTTGTAACACTGAAGTTCTAATTACTTATCATGACATTCAAGGCATTTACCAATAAGGAGAGAATCTAAAGTGGAGCCTGTGTATTATCGTTTGAAGAATCTACCCAGACAGCCGAGTGTCCGCTATGTGAAGAGGTGACGGTGTGTGTGTATGGGGAAAAGGGATGTGGACTAAGTGGATGTGATTTTATGAAAGTTATACTCCCATATAACTTCATTTCAATAAAAGAATGATCTGATGTTATCTCATTTATATATTGGGCATCCACAGGATATTTCCTTTGAGACATTTTTGAAATCCATAAACATGGCAGAAAAAACATTATGAAATTTCAGGTTTAAATCCAAGTCTTACAATTTACCAGTTCTGTGAATTTAAGCAACTCTTTGAAGTTTTCTAAGCCCCTCTTCCTTCATTTATAAAATGGGGTTAATGGTGCCACTCCACAGGCTGTCATGATGGTAAAGTAGATACAGTGAGTGAAATTCTTTAAAAATTCTAACTCTAAATAGGTAAATAAATAGTCAAACTCAGTGGTTCTCAAATTTTAGCATACATTAGAATCACTTAGGAGGCTTGTTAAAACAGATTGCTGGGCCCTGTCTCCAGGGTTTCTGATTTGACAGAATTTACATTTTAGCAAGACCTCGTGTTTACGGACTGAATGTTTGTGTGTCCCCCTAAAATTCATGTTACTATCCTAAAGTGACGGTATGAGGACGTGGAACCTGTGGGAGGTAATTAAGTCACAGGGTGGGGCCCTCATGAATGGGATTAGGACCCCTATGAAAAAGACCCCAGAGTGTTCCCTAACCCTCTTTCCAACTTGGGAGAATGCAATGAGAGATCATTAGTCTGAAAGCTGGAAGAGGGTCCTCAACTGATCATTTTGCACCCGGACCTAGCACCCTAACCTCAGTCATCTGCTACCAGATAAATAAACTTTCTGTTGTTGATATGCCACCAGTCTATGGCATTCTGTTAGAGCAGCCTGAACGGACTAAGATCCCATGTGAGTTTAATGCTACTCCTTTGGGTGCCATACTTTGAGAACCACTGCTCTTAGAAAATTCAAATCTTCGCAGAGTTAAAAGAATAACTCCCATCTGCCTAAGGGATAGGTATTTGGGGGAAGGTTGCACACTATAAAATAAAAACGACATTGACAAAGAAATGCACCTGACTAGATATTCTACCAGAGAAAGAAAATCTTGGCTATGTGAAGAAAATAATAAAGACTGGTATGAATCATCTATTGGTCTCATGCAAACTAAAACCAAAGATTATACACCCAGCTTAATTTCAACTTTATAATGATTTCCTTTAATTACTGTATAAGACCAAACATGAAGATGCAGTAGTGTGAAATTAATACTGACAACACCAGGCTTGCCTGGGCTCTGCAGATTAACCAGCATTTTACTGCATCAATAAAGGAATGAGGAAATAAAATTAAAAACTGATAGTGAATGGAATTACTTATTTGAAGCTAGTGATTATGTCAAACTGTCACTCCCACAGATGGATTAAGCACAGAAAGACAACCAGATAAATTATAAACCACTCTACAAAGTCCGTATCCATCTAGTCCACAAGCTTGGTAACAATGGAAATCTGAAATTGACTTGGTCATGGCAGATTTGGGTTGCGTGTTTAGCATGTCATAGACTCCTAGCATCTTGAAGAGCAGAGATCAAAAAGACCTTAGAGGTCATGTGAGATTAGATTTCACTTTTTGAAGCATTACACTGAATTATTTAATTTAAAATGGAAAAAAAACTAAAGAGGTTTCTTTCCTTTTTTTAAATCACTGACATACAATTTAGAGAAAAACAAATAGTGCCAAACAGCATACCTAATGCATGTAAAACATAGAAATTGCATTAAAATATAGCAAAGTTAGTTACTTGCACTTTTGAGTTACTTGCACTCTGTTTACTCAGGCCATAGATTTTATTTAAGTTTCCCTTTGTCTTTGTTTTCCTTTCCCACTCTTTTTTTTTTCCTTTTTACCACTATTCCTTTATTATTCAAACTTAGGACACCCAAAAGTCTCCTTAAAATTCACTGGAATACTGATCCCTTTTTTACCAACTGATTTTTGTGTCTTGCTTTATTCGGTCCTGGCTTCAGCAGAAGCAAGGCTGCATTTTTCTATATAGTTGAAAATAATTACAGAATCATGAAATACCGGGTCAAACATGATTTTAGAGAAGCTCTCCTAATTCTCTCTCAAATTGTGGCAGGACGTGGTTCTTTCTTGCCTAGGCTTCTTGCATTTTCACTGTTGCAATGGAAAGCTTTCATTTATTTATTTGTTTTTTAAATCATCCTCAAGGATTTGCTAAAAGAGGTAATCAATGATTTTGTCTGTTTTGTAGTCGATCCTTTCTGAAGAGGGTAAAGATGTAACATATTCCTTTCAGCATGGAACTTTAATCAAAAAGTACTGAAGCATGATGGAGTCTGGACTCTGAAGAAAAGTAGAAAAGGAAAAAGAGGAGGAGATTATGGGACTACAGGCATCCAACTAAAGACTGACTCTCTGTCCACTCTGATGAGTTGTGGATGGAGATTAATTTCTTTCAGGTTATGAACAGAATCTGACCACCCTTCCAGCCAGCCACTGGGGCACAGTGGCTAGATTTTTAACAAACATGGTAAAACTATAAATCTTAACTAAATACATTTCTAAACCTGCTGTCACAGAGCCAAGTCCTTTTTGGCTAGGAATCCCAGCAGAAAAAACAAACAAACAAACAAACACATTACCATTGGAAATCTTTTTTAAGGATTTGTTATCAAATAATTTCCCCTATGTGTCAATTTATCCTCTGAGTCCTCTGACTTTCCCCTCTAACAATCTCAAAACCCAGGGAAAATCATCACATCTTCCAGTTAGAAGGGTTCTCCGGTCATCCAAGAAATGGCTGATCTGCTGTGGGGTTTATCTCTTCATTATCCATGACAAAAGTCCATTCAGATTTCATTGAAGCCTTTTGGTGATGGAGCTCTGAATGTGTTCCATTTTTTTTTTTTTTTTGCACAGTTTTATTGTTGGAGCATTCTTTCAAAGGAAAAAAAAAATCAACCCCTAGGTCTGAGAAGTGGAGTTAATCTCAGACACTAGTGGATTAAGTCTGACTTTTATGAGATGCTGTGAATCTTATATAGTAGCTAATACACCTTAGTACATACTGTCAATAAATTCACACTAAACCCTCACAATAATCTAGGTACAATTGTTATACCCATTTGATAGATGAAGGAATCAATGTATAGAAATATTAAGTATATTGCCCACATGGGATTTAAATGAAAGATCTGGTATTTACAACTAAGCGGTCTTATTGCCAGAGTCCACGGCCTTAACCACTAGGCAAACGACCTTTGATATGCTGATGGAAAATGCTTTCTGTATCATCTCTATACCCTGCATGTTTCTACTCTTTTAATTGAAAGCTGCCACGGGATTTCCGATTAGACCCAGGACCTTTGATATATACAAAAAGGTGATCTTCTCTCTCTCTCTCTTTTATTGAAGTATAATAACATACGTTGTATTAGTTTTAGGTGTACAATACAATGTTCAACAATTCTATCCACTACTCAGTGCTTATCAAGATAAGTGTACTCTTAATCCCCTTATCTATTTAACCCACCCTCTCACCCACGATGGCAACTACCAGTTTGTTTTGCATGTTTTTTATTTATTTTAATTTTAATTCCAGTATAGGTAACATACAGTATTGTATTCGTTCAGGTGTGCTACATAGCAATTCAACAATTCCATATTACTCAGTGCTCATCAAGATAAATACTTAATCCCCTTTACCTCTTTCTCTCATCTCCCCCCTCACCTCACCTCTGGTAACCACCTGTTTGTTCTCTATAGTCTGTTTTTTGGTTTGTCTCTCTTTTTTTGTTGTTGTTCATTTGCTTTGTTTCTTAAATTCAACATATGAGTGATAGCACATATTTGTCTTTCTCTGCTTATTTTGCTTAGCATTATACTCTCTAGATCCATCCATGCTGTTGCAAATGTCAAGGTTTCATTCTTTTATTATGGCTGAATAATATTCCAGTATACACACACGCGCGCGCGCACACACACACACACACACACCCCCACACAAACACATACCACACCTTCTATATCCATGCATCTATTGATGGACACTTGGGCTGCTTCTGTAATTTTACTACTGTAAATAATGCTGCAATAAACATAGGGGTGCATCTATCCCTTTGAATTAGTATTTTTGTATTCTTTGGATAAATACTCAGTAATGCAATTACTGGATCATAGGGTAGTTCTATTTTTAATTTTTTGAGGTCCATACTGTTCCCCACAGTGTCCGCATAATTTGCATTCCCACCAACAGTGCACAAGGGTTCCTTTTCTCTACATCCTCACCAACACTTGTTATTTCTTGAGCTTTTGGTTTTAGCCATTCTGACAAGTATAAGGTGATATCTCATTGTGGTTTTGATTTGCATTTCCCTGATGATGAGTGTTGAATATCTTTTCATGTGTCTGTTGGTCATTTGTATTTCTTCTTTGGAGAAATATCTGTTCGTGTCTTTTGCCCATTTTTCAATTGGATTATTTGTTTTTTTTTTGGTGTTGAGCTGTAGAAGTTGTTTATATATTTTGGATAAATTAACCCCTTATTGGATATGTCATTTGCAAATGTCTTCTCCCATTCAGTAGGTTGTCTTTTACTTTTGTTGATAGTTTCCTTTGCTGTGCAAAAGTTTTTTTATTAACCCCAATAGTTAATTTTGCTTTTGTTTTCCTTGCCTCAGGAGATATACCTGGAAAAAATTTTCTATGCCTAAATATCAAAGAAATTACTGCCTATCTTTTCTTTTAGAATTTTTATGGTTTCATATTTCATATTTAGGTCTTTAATCCATTTTGAGTTTATTTTTGTGTATGGTATAAGAAAGTGATCCAGTTTTATTCTTTTGCTTATATCTGGTTTTCTCAGTACCATTTGTTGAAGAGACTTTTACCCATTGTATATTCTTGCTTTGTTTGCCATAGATTAATTGACTATATGAATTTATTTCTGGACTCTCTATTCTGTTTCACTGATCCATGTGTCAGTTTTTTGTGCCAGGACCATACCATTTTGATTACTATAGTTTTGTAGTATATGTTGAAATCCAGGATTGTGATACCTCTAGCTTTGCTCTTCTTTCTCAAAATTGTTTGGACTATTCAGATAATTTGTGGTTCCATATATTTTAGGATTATTTGTTCTAGTTCTGTAAAAAATGTTGGTATTTTGACAGAAATTGCATTAAATCTGTAGAGCACTTTGGGTACTAGGTATATTGTAACAAAACCCTAAAGACTTCACCAAAAAACTACTAGAAGTGATAAATAAATTCAGTAAAATTGCAGTATACAAAATTAATATGCACAAATCTGTTGCATTCCTATATACCAATAATGAAGTAGCAGAAAGAGAAACTAAGAAAACAATCCCATTTACAATTATATCAAAAATAATAAAAAAAATTATGAGTAAACTTAACCAAGGAGGTGAAATACCTGTACTCTGGAAACTGTAAAATACTGATGCAAGAATTGAAGATGACACAAACAAATGCTCAGATATTTCATGCCTATGGATCGGAAGAACCAAAAAGGCAATCTTAATATTTAGGCATATTTCTTAATGTCATTCAGTAAATTAATTTTAATACAACTAAATACACTTCCTAATGAGGTAAAGGATAAATGAAAGTCAATGGGAGATACACTTTGTAGAATAAGCAGCTTCAGAGCTTACAAGTGATGCATTAACAGGTTTTTATTCAATGTCATTATAAGAAATTGATCTCAGATGCTAGAAAATGGAACTGCTTATGGAAATCTCAGACTCATCCATACCAAGCATATATTTTTCACAGTTCTTTCCAGCTGGCCTCCCACTTACTGTCAGAGCAATAAGAAAACATGCAAATGGAGAAGAAATGTTGTAAGCTCTTCAAAAAAGCATTCAGACTCAACTGAGGGAGACGGATTTTTTTTAAAGCTTTTAACCTGTGCTTTCTGGGTGATCTGATGATAAACTAAAAAGACCAAAAGAATTTTTATATGCAGAGGACTTGCTTTCTGCTTAGAACTAGCATTTTTTTTCTCTTTCACTCTCTCCGTAAGGTATATAACTCATTATTACTATTCATGACTGTTTCTAAGATTCTCAAAATTGTTTAAAACAAATAATTAGTATAATGTACTTTAAAATTCAGTGGAAATGAAAACAGAGGCAGCAATCAGATAAAGTAAACCAGGTGGTTAATGCTTAAAAAAAATAACAATAATTTTTGTTCAAAGTTAAAGGAATCACAATGATGCAAGTAATACCAGAACCCTGAAAGTACTTTCTCAAGTCCAATTGGTGTTGTGAATTTTTAATGTAAATATATAAACTCAAGATTTGTTAAGAAAATAAACAATAAATAGAGGGAAATAAATTTGTTCCTTTCTTATATATTCACCACAAGTCCACTGGGTAAGAGTTAAGAAAGAGAAAAAATAGTGTTGAGAATGGATGCAATTTTTCTTGCAAAGAGATGTCGATTTAGGTGGTTTGGACATTTTCTGTCTTGGGGTTACTGCTGGACCTGGTGGAGATGTTTGAGGATTACTCTACATTTCCACAGTGATGGAATATTTCTAAGACAAAAACCTAAGAAACACAAAAATAACTAAGACAAATATCTCTGAGATTCTGAAAGAAAATAATGCCTTTAAATATTTAGCCCAAATACAGTTCATTGCGAATATTAAAAACAAAAGCATATCTGAGAGTTTGTTTATCATCTAGTAATCTTTGCCATAAACTCTAATAAGGATAAACTATACTGAATCAGTGCTGGGTGTTTGGCTCATCATGGTAATTAATTAATTACCCATTGGAAATTAGAGATTGGTAACTAATGTCACTATTGAATATAAACATCATATCACATACATTGATGCTAGGTTTTTATGTAAGATCTTTTTCAGAGGGAGGGGTAAATAAATGAAAGCTCACAATATGAAACTGAGAAGACATCTGTCACAGTGGCCAAACCTCTAGTAGGCTGGATAATGATTATGAATCTATTACTGTTGATATATTGCATAAAGCTGTGGGAATAGAAAGCTTTTCAAATTACACAGAGAGTAATCAACAGCCAACAGCAATAGCCCTGCTCTCACACCTGCTGCGTGCCTCCCACGGGAACATGTGCATCTCCAAGCCTGGAATTATTCGCAAGACAGGAGTTTTCTTTCACCTTTAGTTTGGCTTTCAAATTATAAAATAAACCATTGGTCAGTCTCTCCCACAATAGGGATGATAGGAACCATGCTGTTCAAGCACTGTTAATAGAGGCATCCTCTGCCTTCTATTCTCAACATCTCGAGCTCAATTACTAAAGCTTGCTTTCTTGTGATCTCTTTCTCTCTTTGGTCTCTCTCTACCACACATATCACATATTTTGAGGTAATTCAAAGAAGTTCTAAAAACTCACAATTTACGTCAATGATAGGGAGAGGCAGATGTGGGGGTGGAAACTGGGGGGTTCTTTAGAATTATGAATAAAATTCTAAGACAGAAATATTTTTTTAATTGTGAGAATAGAAATTTTAGCTATTATGAATCAGATTGTAGGTTAAGAATCTGTTTAACCAAAATTGTAAGCCATCAAGTGCTGGTTACTATAGTTAGGTGGAAAACTTGGTGGTCTGCATTGATTGCAGACAAAATATGTAATGTATGATTTCATGCCTAGCACATAATATATTGTCCATACTTTTTTTTTTTTTTTTTTTTTTTTTTTTAGAACCAGGGGAGGGGGCATGAGTTACTGACGGTGGCCGCATTAGAGCAGGGTGTCCTCACCCCAAGCTGTCTTTCTTTTTTGTTGTTGTTGTTGATTTTTTGGGGAGGCAGGAAGGGGCAGAGAGAGAGGGACAGATGACCCTAAGCAGGCTCTGTGCTGAGAGCAGAGAGCCTGATGTGGGGCTCAAGCTCATGAACTGTGAGATCATGTGAGATCATGACCTGAACCAAAGTCGGACACTTAACCAACTGAGTCACTCAGGTACCCCTACGTTGTCCACTCTTGACAAACAGAGTTGTTAACATTGATCAGAGGTTAAGATAACTGGGTTTCCTTTATAATCTCTAGTAGCATTTGCATTCTACCTATACAAAAATGGCAATTGGTACCACTCGAGCCTATCAACTTGACGCGAATTTGAAAAAGACACCCCATCCTCAACATATGTTATTATCTGCCATAAATTTGTAATCAGTATACAAATATATTATGACTAACATGTGAAGTGCCCTCTAGGCAGTACATCATTCATACAACCAAATGCAACTATTTTGGTAGGTGGCATATGATTGCTTCCCCATAATTTCAACTGATGGGTTCTTGGCCATCCTGCACTATGCTGTATTTACCTAGGTACATCTTGATCTTGTATTTTTATCTAGCCTGACATCTCCAGACATACCAATTTGCACATTACATGATTCTTACACCAGCAAAATTTGTGGCAGACTTCCTGGGCCATCTCCACTTACTCTTATACTCACACTTGGGTTCTGATCCCACCCACTTCCTGATTCTTGACTACATCTCTTATTTAGGTCTTTGTTTACAGAATGTTCTTGATGGTAATCAAGCTATATTTCTTGTCACACACACATATACACAAAAGGTCACTCTGATGTAGAACTGGTAAAAATCAGAATAAAGAAGATGAAAGCATCCCTCTGAAAAATGATACCTGTCAAGAGATATTTGCAAATATTTTATTGCGGAAGCCTAGGAAATACTCCAATAGGATCACAATGGCACCCTTAGGTCTGGAATGTAACGAAAGCAATTGCTACTCAGAGAAGGCAGACTGCATATAAAAGGGAGAAGAACAAGAGTGTTTAGTTTACACTACACTACGTAGTGGACACTGCTCCCTTGTGTGGACGGAGAGGTCTGCCCTACCTATTTAGATAGAAACGTCTTTTTTTTAGAGAGAGGACAATTCACCTGTTAATGATTACCTGATGTGATTTTTTTTTTTTTTTTATCAAGCAGTTGATCTATAACTTAGTGTCCTGGGAAGTCTTACATGCAGGATCAGTCACGATCTTTGATTCAGGCCTATTTGTCATTGTATTAAATCGGGGCTAAAGTTTTATTTTATTTATTTGATTATATATTTTTAAACTGTCTCCTATGAGTTAGCTTAATGTTAATTCCCTAGAACCTAAAATACTATATATAGATAACAGGATCAACTGTAGCTTCTGATCAGAAAACCTGACAGTCTGACCCAGATACACTGAAATGATCTCACAACACTAGAGACCAACATAGGAGAATGTGTTGAGAGCAACTAGCAAGATTCTTTCTTGACTATTTGATATCTCAAGTGCATGATTTTTTAGATAGATGTCCACCACAGTCTCTGCCTAAAATTCTGGAAATTATCACTCCCCATGGTAACAGAAGGGCTTCCAATGGCCACCTTGGTTCTGTGTGGTGCACAACCATAGAGGAGGTGGTGGAGTATGAGTTAGACATAATCACATAGCAGCACACTGTTGATTGGAGCAGGAGTTATCACCTGACTCAATCTGGACAGTCAAAGCTTCTTCTCCAGGAATTTGAAATTTGAACTGAAAGAATTTTAATTGCCTTTTGTGACCAGAATTTTAACAAATTGGGTTGTAAGCCACTGATGACCACGTGAGTTGGGAAGCAGAGAGAAAAAGAATAAGGTCACAGCCAAGCACCAAGGATAATTTGAGAAACAGGAAAAATCTTGTGACACTCCTAGAAGCTTTTCTATTCTTGATTCTCATCCTTCCACAGGTCTGGCCACCATCGTACCCTTGAGTCTGCAAGATAGTCCAGGAAATACACTGCCTTTTTCTCTTTCCTTTTCTTTCTTTCTTTCTTTCTTTCTTTCTTTCTTTCTTTCTTTCTTTCCTTTTTCTTTCTTCTTCTTCTTCTTCTTCTTCTTCTTCTTCTTCTTCTTCCTCTTCCTCTTCGTCTTTGTCTTCATCTTCTTCTTCTTTGCTTAAGTTAATTCATGTTTCCAGTACTCACTACAAAAGTCTTTTTATAAAATTTTTTAATGTTTTATTTATTTTTTTTGAAACTGAGAGAGACAGAACATGAGCGGGGCAGGGGCAGACAGGGAGACACAGAATCTGAAGCAGGCTCTAGGCTCTGAGCTGTCAGCACAGAGCCTGACGCAAGGCTCGAACCCACAAACTGTGAGATCATAACCTGAGCCAAAGTCGGACGCTTAACCAACTGAGCCACCCAGGTGCCCCCTTGCTACAAAAGTCTTAACTCTTATAAGTCTATAATACACCTGATCTTATTCATTAGCTCAAGCAATGGCATTTTTATTATAATGTATTCCAAGGTCATATGTATCCTAGCGCAAGTCACTTAACAAGATTCTTAGTAAAATGGTGTGAAACACTTCATAGATTTGTTATAGGAATGAAGTGAGTTTATATATAAATTCTGAATAACAGCACCAGGCAAGCATACATAACAACAAATACATTTGAATTTTGTAATTATTTACACTAATATGATTAACTATATTCTTTTTATGTTATCTTTTTATTTAAAAATGTTTCTTCATTTTTTTTTTTTTGAGAGAGAGAGAGGCAGAGTGCAAGTGGGGAAGGGGCTGAGACAGAAGGAGACACAGAATCTGAAGCAGGTTCCAAGCTCTGAGCTGTCAGCACAGAGCCCAACATATGGCTTGAATGCACCAACTGTGAGACCATGACCTGAGCAGAGGTCAGATGCTTAACCGACTGAGCCATCCAGGCTCCCCTATTCTCTTTATGTTCTTTCTATTCAAAAAAACATTATTAGGAATGTCTTTATGTTTTAGCTTAGCATATTTCCAAAATGGAGGTTTTGTTCTTTTTTAATGTTTATTTTTGAGAGAGAATGAGTGTGAGCAGAAGTGCAGAGAGAGAGGGGACAGAGGATCTGAGGCGAGTTCCAGGCTGACAGCAGAGAGCTCCATGAAAGGCTTGAACTCACAAACTGGAAGATCATGACCTGAGATCATGGCCTGAGCCGAAGTTGGACACTCAATCGACTGGGCTACCCAGGCGCCCCCAAAATGGGGTTTTAGTCAGTACTTACTGAGTAAAAGTGTGAGTATTTACATGTGCGAGTATTTACTCCACACATGTACTCATTCATTAATTACTATCCTCATCCATTCAAGCAGCAAGTTATGGGATACTTCATATATTCATGCATATCTGTTCATAGAAAAATAACTACTAAGCTATTGGTTAGAAACAATCTTCTTATGTTGTTCAACTTAGGATTTTAATTAATAAGATGCTTTCTCTTGAGTTACATCTTATCTGCATTAATCATCCTTTAGCTTCAGAGGAAAAAAAGAACTGGGGAAAGATGTCTTTGAAGATATTTCTGTATTATACAGTTAGATGTCAGTGTTTGTTTAATAAATAAAAGGAGTACAAAGGTGAGTATATTTTAAGCTTTATGATTATGCAGGTGATTGAATTATTAAGAAGATGGACAGAATCCCATTAGGGATGGCTACATATGTCTTCATCCTGATCATCCTTTAAAAAGAGGGTTCTTTGATGCCCATGAGAATTTGTTTTAACTGGCCCAGTGAGTATTTAAAGCTTATTCAAAAGGTCACATTTTTGGGCAAGACTTCAGTCATATAGCGCAGATGGGCTAAAATACAAAGGAATGTAAATATGTCAAAGTTTGAGCTGTTAATACTGGGATTTCTGGACTGATTTTCTTATATGCCACTTTAATTTTAAAGAGTTCCATTTGGAAATGTCACGAATAATTCTCCAGAGACTGACATGGACAGAAAGCCACCATTACTACCAACAACATACAACGAAACCCTGCCGCAGACAAATATCTTGGAGAAGCTTTTCCTTGAATAGTTTGAAATGGTACTCCTAGAAACTATTGAAAATACCACTGAAATCAACATTTGCTTCCCTGGCTCACTGAGAGACTTGAGAAAGTCAAGCTATTAAAACAAACCTAGGCACAACAACTTGACATCAGTAGCACATAAGTTGCTATCATAACCATTGTTGGACATTTTCTAGTTTAGGAGTTTCTAAGACTCAATCTTATGCTTTTCTACCCTAATGCCTTCTTCATTTCTTACCCTCTAGATCTCAGTTTTATAAGGTAAAAAATATTTTTATAACAAATATTTTGTAGTATATATACTCTTCACCTTTCTGGAATGAAATGAATAGATGATAAAGCTACCAACAACATAATTTAAAAGATCAATGTTGTATCCTAGCTTTCACATTTTTAAAAAACACAAGGGCAGTAATTCTACTAAAACAATGTGCACAACCAGAGCATAACATAAATGATTCCATGTGATGGCTGTACCTGAACGTCTGGGAAGATATTTAAGTTGAATGGGACAACTCTGAGCATTTACAGGACCGTTAACATTTATTGCTCTCACTCATGAAATGCCTTGCCACACTCACTATTGATAACCAAAAAATGCCCTCCAAAAAATTCTGAAATCCCCTTACTAGCCAGTACTACTCTTGTTGCTAACCATTACTTGTACCATTTCTAAAAGGAAATCAAATCATAATTCCAACGGACAAGTTTAGTTTATAATAAAACAATTTATTAATAGTTGTGTTTTCTATTCTTTGCTAATATCATACCCCCATCTTTTAAAATTCTATCAATAGGTGCACCTGGGTGGCTCGGTCTGTTAAGTATCTGACTCTTGATACAGGCTCAGGTCATGATCTCGTGATTCACGAGTTTGAGCCCTGAGTTGGGGTCTGCCCTGACAATGCAGAGTGTGCTTGGGATTCTCTCTCTCTCTTCTCTCTCTGCCCCTCTCCTGCTCACTTTCTATCTATAAATAAATAAATAAACATTAAAAAAGATGTTAACAATTCTATTAATAATTCCCAGCTTTCCAAAATACAGGGACAATTATTTCTAAAAAGTTGTTTATTTGTTATTTTTTATCTGAAAAATTGACAGTGGTTTTGGGCACAGGAACAATGTAATAAAATAACTGATTTTAAGGAAATGTTAAACTCTATTGCAAAACTTTGGGAGATTATGCAAGTCTTGACGTACCACTGTGAGTTACAGAATTTTTTAAAGGGCATGAACTCTTAAGTGGAAACACGGGTTACTACTGAGAGTTTCCATGCATTGGTCTAGTCCTGTTTCCAGATAACCCTGATGGTAAAAGCACCTGAGAGGTCCACACATGAAGAAAAATAATCTTGATGGAATGTATAATCAAAAGATTCATAAAAAGAGACTCATCCCAGGTGTCCACACAGTTGCTCTGCATTATAACCTGACATAATGGAGCATGATGAGCAGTTTTAACTGTAAGGTTGAGAGATGTACATTTAAATTAAGACTGTTTTCAGACTCTGATTTGGTTATGATTGCAAAATGCAATTTCCCATCTTCTGGTTTAGGGAGTTGCACTAATGTCTGTGTTTATGTCCATATTTCTGCCTGTATTTATAACTATTTATTTATTTTCTTGTGGTAGCACACGGGATATTTCAGTGCCTGGAATAAACAAAAATGACCAACTTCAATCATGTGGCCTCAATATCCTTTCAACAATATAGTTTTGTAACTTAAAGTTTAGTCAAAGTCAACTGAAGTTTTAACAGGCCCTGGACAACTCTTTCTATTAGTCAGTTATTAACTAATATACTATTTCAACAATTCCACACAACACCCTATGCTCATCATGACAAGTGCACTCCTTAATCCCCATTCACCTACTTAACCATACTCCACCCCCCTCCTTTCTGGTAACCATCAGTTTGTTCTCTATAGTTAAGAGCCTGTTTCTTGGTTTGCCTCTCTGTCTCTCTCTTTCTTTTTTATTTTGCTCATTTTGTTTGTTTCTTCAAATTCTACATATGAGTGAAATCATATGGTACCTGTCTTTCTCTGACTGATTTATTTTGCTTAGCATAATACTGTGTAGTTCTGGGGCGCCTGGATGGCTCAGTTGGTTGGGTGACTGACTCTTGATTTCAGCTCAGATCATGATCTCAAGGTTCATGGGTTCAAGCCCCATGTCATGCTCTGCACTGACAGCATGGATCCTGCTTGGGATTCTGTCTCCCTCTCTCTCTCCCTCCCCAGCTCATGCTCTCTCTCTCAAAAATAAATAAATAAACATCAAAAAATATTTTGTAGTTCTCTCCATGTTGTTTTAAATGGCAAGATTTCATTATATTCTATGACTGAGTAATATTCCACTGTGTGTGTATATGGGGGTGTATACCACATGTTCTTTATCCATTCATCAATCGACACTTGGACTATTTGTATAATTTGGCTATTATAGATGCTGCTGCTGTAAACATCAGGGTGCATGTATCCCATTGAATTCATATATTTTTATTCTTTGGGTTAATACCTAGTAGTATGATTGCTGGATCATAGGGTGGTTCTATTTTTAGCTTTTTGAGGAACCCCCATACTGTTTTCCAGAATGGCTGCATCAGTTTGCATTTCCACCAACAGTGCAAGAAAGTTCCCCTTTCTTCACATCTTCACCAACACCTGTTGTTTCCTGTGTTATTGATTTTTGCCATTCTGACAGGTTCATTGTAGTTTTGATTTACATATCCCTGATGATAAGTGATGTTGAGCATCTTACCATGTGTCTTTTGGTCATCTGTGTGTCTTCTCCGGAAAGTTTTCTATTCATGTCATCTGCCCATTTTTTAATTGGATTGCTCATATTTTGGGTGTTGAGTCTTATAAGTTCTTTCTATATTTTGGATTACTAAACCTTTATCAGGTATGTCATTTGCAATACCTTCTCCCATTCTGTTGGCTGCCTTTTAGTTTTGTTGATTGTTTCCTTCACTGTGCAGAAGCTTTTTATTTTGATGTAGTCCCAATAGTTTATTTTTGCTTTTGTTTCCCTCGCCTCAGGAGTCATATCTAGAAAGAAGTTGCTACAACCAATGTCAAAGGTTACTGCCTGTGTTTCAGGTCTCACATTTAGGTCTTTCAACTATTCTGAATTTATTTTTGTGTATGGTAACAGAAAGTGGTCCAGTTTTATTCTTCTGCATGTTGCTGTCCAGGTTTATCAACATCACTTGTTGAAGAGACTTTTTTTTCCCCCATTAGATGTTCTTTCCTGCTTTGTTGGAGATTAATTGACCATATGATTGCGGGTTCATTTCTGGGTTTTCAATTCTGTTCTATTGATTTATGTGTCAATTTTTGTGCCAGTGCCGTACTCTTTGGATTACTACAGCCTTGTAATATAACTTTAAGTCCAGAATGGTGAGGCCTCCAGCTTTGTTTTTCTTTTTAAAGGTTGCTTTGGCTATTCAGGATCTTTTGTCGTTCCATACAAATTTTAGGATTGTTTGTTCTAGTTCTGTGAAGAATGCTGGTGTCATTTTGATAGGGATTGTATTAAATGTGTAGACTGCTTTGAGTAGTAGACATTTTCACAATATTTGTTCTTCCAATCCATGAGCATGGAATGTCTTGCCATTTCTTTGTGTCATCTTCAATTTCTTTCATCAGGGTTTTAGTTTTCAGAGTACAGGCCTTTCGCCTCTTTGGTTAAGTTTATTCCTAGGTACCTCATTGTTTTTGGTGCAATTGTGAATGGGATTGCTTCTTTAATTTCTCTTTCTGCTGCTTCATTATTGGTATATAGGAATGCAACAGATTTCTGTATGTTGATTTTGTAGCCTGGGATCTTACTATATTCATTTATCAATTCCAGTGTTTTTTGGTTTTATTTCGTTTTGTTTTGGTAGAGTCTGATTTTCTATATGCAGTATCATGGCATCTGCAAATAGTGCAAGTTCTACTTCTTCCTTGCCAATTTGGATGCCTGTTATTTCTTCTTTTGTCTGATTGCTGTGGCTAGGACTCCCAGTACTATGCTGAATAAAAGTGATGAGAGTGGACATCCCTGTCTTGTTCCAGTGCTCAGTAAATATTAATTTTCTTAGTTGGCTCCTTAGCTTCATTAAGTTTTATTTTTAGGTATAGTCCTGGAGGATAAAAAGGATATAGTCTGAGTGGAATACCTTTTAGGCCAGTTTGTAACCACTCTGGTTGGGGTACCATATGATGTATATAACCTGTGTCTATTTAAGATTTTGCATCAACATAGCATATAAGTGTGGAACAGTATAAAGTGGATCTAAAGGGTCATCTCTCTCTATTAATAAATCTCTTTTCAGAAAGATTCAGCAGTCCCTCTAGTGATTTGTGATAGGACTAAAGTCTTGTGGGACTATTTCTGAGTTAGTCCTTTCCAATGGAAAATGCTGATCTCACATCATGTGGTAAAAAGAGCTCATCCATCCAAGATTTCACCACTTATAGCCTTGGTTTCCTGACCCATAATTCCACATTCCATGTAGCTACTTGGAAAACAGGTGCCCACAAATGAATTATTCTAAAACAAGACAGAGATGAGACAAAGCAGTTCACCTAGGTTCCTACAATAAAAAAAATGAACTGTAGGTTGCAGCTAACTTAAAGTGCATCATTCTTTATCACTGCATACCTTAATGTGGTGAAATTTATGGATTCCATTTGGAGAAATTTTTCATTGGTGGTCATGGAATTATATGAAGTCGACACAAAAATAAATAGCAAACATATTTTACTTTTTTAAACTTCCACCAAATGAGTTTAATTTGCATGCAACCAAAATCCCAAAGACTGCATTGCATAGAGTAGCTTTGCCCCACATCAAAGACACTCTAGAGATCAAAACAAAATTGAGTTCTGAGGAAGGAATCCTCTTATTCTCTTTCTTAATATACATGTTTTTGTTTCCTCTGTGGGTGGGGGTCAATAAAAGGCAATATAAAAATCTGTGGACACCATCAACATTTGAGTGACTGCATCTTAACCTTAGAAGTAGGTGTGGTAGTTAATGAAAACGTGGAAAGTATGACATCTGAGGAAGAGTCGGCGAGTGGAATCTGAGAGCCCGAAGCTGTACGGAAATGGGAGCACCTCTGTACTGTCTCAGCCTCCCTCTTGCAGAGGGTGCTATCGTGGACACGCGACTGGATTTATGTGGTGACATTTCCCCTTCCCTTTCAGTTTTTTTGTATGAGATCAACATGAAGATCATTGACTGCCCTCGTTAAGCCTGCCTGAGCCAAAGGACAATGACCTTTCCTATGTTCTATCATTTGTGGGGTGGGTTTGTCTGAGTCTTCTTGCTTTGTTTTCCCAGGGAAGGAAAATTCAGAGCCAATCAAACTGTAAGATCCTGGCTCGGTAAACCGGGCCGGGGTTACTTAAGCAGGGTGAACACTTTCATGAGATCATTTCTGTGACAAAGATCGAAAGGACGATAGAAAATAGCACAACAGGATTCCATTCACGTGGCAAAAGGAAATTGTGCAAAGTTTAATCCATTCCTATCACAGTCTCAAGATTGTAATCTCCCTGGACGCTGAGCCTAGGAAAGACTTTTTTCCACAATATGCATCATCAAGTTGCTTGAGAAGCGGTGCTGCGGGCTGGAGGGAGGCGGTGCAAGTTATATAACATGCAATTTAAGATAATGGCCTTCGAAAAGGAGAAATTATAAACAGATGAGGCCAACAAAGCTTCAGTCATCTAGAAGGTAGTTTCAATCACCACTGACGTTAAACAATATCACCCCCACTGAGCTTACACTATGTTTATTATCATTTAATTTCTTGCCCAAATCGGCACTTTCTTATCATGATGTCGCAGGGACTGCAAGCTCTGTTATGACTACAATTGGTAGAAAAATGCATTCATCTAAGTGAGTAACAAGATACAAAAATTGAGCTCTCCATCTTAACCTTTTGTGGCTTTAAACATTCTACTAAAAACATTAGCAAAAATGGAAGCTATGGCGCTTCCATAATTATCACAGCACTGTCTTTGTTCTTATAATGATAGAATCCATACTTTCAATTTGGAGGGCTTAATAATAGCAGCTGTCTTGTCTGCTCAACTGTGGGGTTTTAGGGCTCCCGTAATTATTCATTTTCACTCACTTGACAGTGGGTGTTTCCTTGTAATATTTCAGGCCACATCAGAAGAGAGCATTTTAAAATCCTTTCAAGTGTTCTGCTATACATAACAATATTGAATTATGCATTAATAAACCAAATTTAATTGACTTGGAGGTGCATAAGCCCTAATTAACACTATACCTCAATACTAAAAACTGATTGCCACAAATCAGCACACACACACAAATGCAGGCATAATGATTATACCACTCATGTCTGAGGGACCCGATGTCTCTTGGTCCCTAAAACCACACAACACTCTATTTTTTCTTCACCTTCTCCCTTGCTCTTTCCTTCCTTATATGCTCTCCTGCTTTTCCTTCTCCTCATTCTCTTATTTTTCAAAACATTTCATTTTGGAATTATTTTAGCTCTACACAAGAGGGGCCCGGGTCGAACAGAAATTCCGTCTTTCCTTAGCCCTCCTCTCATTGCTTCCTAAAGTTTATTAATGGGGAGCTGAAAGATAAAGGGGAGGAAACAGAAACCTACCCACAGAAGGTCCAAATGGCACTCTATCTTTCTGATATGCATCGAGCTCATTACGATAATAAATAAAATATGAATATTGGGAATAAACTGGGTAAATCATTTTTCATTATTATGTAGTCTAGATGAACTGGCTGTTTTGTAGTAAGAGAATATAACATGCATGCATATGTGCACCACGACCAACAGCAGTGTGCTTTATTAGGATGGGGGGACATTATATGTTTTTGAGTGTGTTTACATGTGCCGAGAGAGTGGTTGCAAAGATAAGGAAAGTAGTTTTATGGGCCGGGCTGTGGAGATGCTGGAGAAGATAATTGAGAGAGGTAGGTTTTTATGATATAATAAGGTGCAGAGCTCGAGTGAGAGCAGGGACAGGGTGAGTGGGGGATGGGCAACAGTTACAGGATGCTTTCAGGACCTTCATGCTGGCATTTGTAGACTCTTTAATGGTCTTTTATGTGAAGGAGCAGCTCCCAGGGTTAGTGCGGAGGTAAGGCTCCCATTGTGTGTGAGAAGTCCGTATTTAGTCTAAACAATCAATCCTGATTAAAAAAACAACAACAACATAGTATTATACATTGTGTACAATTTTAAAATGTACATTTACATTTTATAATTGAAAATTAATAAAATAAACTTTATTAAATCGTGTAAGTCCTTTCTGCTATATAAAATTTTGAAAATTCATAATAGCAGGAGGAAGAAATGAACTACCATAGATAGCCACTCTCAATAATTTAATGCATTTTATTTTATTCTTTTTTTTCTAAATTGCATTAAATAATCATTCTAAGTTCCGTTTTGTTGTTTTTCTTTTTCTTTTGAGTCAATTTATTTTTCACATCCTGTCAGGAGACAGGGACTTCAGCTAGCCCACATATAGTGCCATATCTTTCTTAAAGTGTATAAAAATATTCTAGAAAATACGTCTCACTCTGCAAAGGCAAGCATGTAGATATAACTACTGGAAAGCATTAAAGAGTTCCAAAGCTAGAAGGTTTCTACTCATTCCCAAATACATGTTCTGCTTTGTTCCCCACTGAAGGACAGGTATTGTTTTATAAGTGCAATCTGGGAACTCTTGATGCTAAATGTAAACTCTCTACTCACCCATGCCATTTTCACTTTGAGCTATAGCTTTTTTTTTTTTCACAGCATCCATATCTATACTTCTCAAAGACTTTATCCATCTTTATCCTATAGATACACCTAATACCATGATCAGTCAAAGTATTTATTGGTTGAGTAATAAGTGTATTTACGAGGACGGTGTATTATTCAGCTTTCTCCATAAAACAGAACCAATGAGGAGGGTGTAAGAGAGAGAGAGAAGCAAAATTTACTACAAAGGATTGGCTCATGTGATTATGGAGGCTGAAAACTCGTACAATCTGCTGGCTGCACGCTGCAGACCCAGGAGGGCTGGTGTTATTGTTTTACTCCAAACCCAAAGGATTGATAACCAGGGGAGCCAATGGTATAAATCCCACACTGAGTCAGAAGACCCAAGAACCAAGGCAGCCAATGTCAGAGGACAGGAGAAGATCAATGCAGGGGAAGTACATTCACCCTTCTTTTACCTTTCTGTTCTGTTCAGGCCCTGAGGATTGGCTAATGCCCACCCACAACGGGAAGGTGATCTTCTTTACTCAATCTACCAGTTCAGTGCTAATCTCCTCTGGAAACACCTTCCCAGTCAAAACCAGATATGATGATGTTTTACCAGCTATCCGGGTATCTCTTGGCCCAGTCAAGGTGACACACAAATTAACCATCACAGGCTCAGTATTAAACATTGTCCAGAGAAACTGAAGCAGGGTGACAGGCTGTTCAAGGGCACCAGAGTTACTAAACTATTCTAAGAGCAAAGATTGGTCAGGATGTCAGCCATGATCCCACTTCATAGCAGGGCCATTAAAACATTTAAAACACATGAGTAACTTTCATTATGCTACACGGTTTTTGTGTCTCTGTCTTTAGAGAGTCACCTGAGATATAACAAAACCTGCTTTTCTTGGATATTAGAAGCAGAGTAGGAATCAGGAATTAGCCTCAAGTTTACCAGATGCTCGGCAGCATTCCGGCAGACAGCTCAGTAATTTGAGGACGGCTATAATGCTTAAACATAGCCATATAAATGAATTGAGAGGTAAATGAGAAATAAACATCATGTGGTATTTTTAGGGAGTGAGGAGCGTATCTCTGAATGACATCAAGTAGAACAGGGTGTCGTAGCTCCCAAAGTGTGGAAAACTTGGGCATTAGCTTGTAAACTATATCGTGACCTCAAGATGGGTCCATAAATAAAATAAAATCATAAGATAAAATAAAATCATAAAACAAAAACATAAGATAAAGTAAAAGAGAGTGAAGCAATTTATATGACCTGATATAACTCATTCAGCTTAAAGGCACAGCAATTTACTGAGATTCTGTGGCTCTCTTAGTCTTTCCTTTTTAAATTTCTAAAAATTTTTTATTTTATTTAAAAGAAAAAATAATGTTTATTTATTTTTGAGAGAGAGAGAGAGAGAGAGAGAGAGAGAGAGAGAGAGAGAGAGAGAGGGGGGGGGGGAGAGAGAGAGGGAGACACAGAATCTGAAACAGGCTCCAGGCTCCGAGCTGTCAGCACCAGAGTCCAATGTGGGACTTGAACTCAAGAACCGCAAGATCATGATCTGAGCCGAACGAAGTCAGAGGCTTAGCTGACTGAGCCACCCAGGTGCCCCTAAGATTTATTTTAGACATTTATTTATTTTTGAGAGAGAGAGAGAGAGAGAGAGAGAGAGAGACAGCGAGTGGGGGAGGGTCAGAAAGAGGGACACAGGATCTGAAGCAGGCTCCTCTCTGTTGAGGGCAGAGCCTGATGAGCAGCTCGAACTCACAAACTGACCTACAGTGAGGTCGTGACCTGAACCAAAATCAAGAGTCTGAGTCAAAATCAAGAGACTGAGCCACCCAGGTGCCCTGCTCATTTAGTCTAAAAGCACCAAGAACATTCCTCTAAATCAGTGGTTCAAAATATTCATTACAATTCAGTAAATGTCTATTTGGTACTTTTGATGTGGCAGGAACCATATGAGATACCAGATCTAAAATACTGAATAAGACAACAGAGCACACAGGTCTTTGGAGCTTATCCTCCAACAGGGAAGCAAGATCATTAAACATACAATTACAGTGAAAGGTGATTGTAGCTATGACAGAAGTATTGGATTAAGTAGAGAAACAGAGCACAGGTGTGCATAATTGGGGTGTTAGGAAAATCTTCCCAGGCAAAGTGACAGCCAAGCTATGACCTAGACTATAGGTAAGGTTTAACCCATTAAAGCTGGGACAACAGTGGGAGAGATGGGGGCAAACAAACAAACAAACAAACAAAAAAAGCAAGACAAAATCTAGCTGAAGAGAACGGCATGTGTAAGAGTTGTGGAGACTGAGGGATGTGTGTCTGTGACCTATATTTTAAGATACAGAACAGTAAGAGATGAGATCGGACGGCTAATCAGGCCTTATTTTCCACGTAGTCTGTGGGAAGTTAGTAGGTGGCGTAAAAATAGTCAAATAAATTTAGGAAACCTATGTCATCCCCACAGGACTTCTCAGAGCCTTTGCTGTGTTAACATGCACCACAAATCTCCAATGTTTAGAGCTCCTGCAGTAAATCACTGCCTTACTATTGTTGCACTGTTGTAGCTGTCTGTGACCACCTCCCACTTTCTGCTTAATCTGGAGGGAAAAATAAAGGGTGTGAGGAAGGAGATCAAATGAAATTTAGATAGCAGTCCATGATTCCTTGGTATATTTCCACTGGGATGTACCTGTAGTGCATCCCTTCCACTGTGCAGTCCTGATTCATTCCAAAACCTTCATTTTTAAAAAAGTGAGTTATTGGTATACATATTAATCTCCATGCAAAGTCCACAGTAGATAGAAACCATCTAACGCCGCCCATAGTGACTTTTCCCTCATTCCTAAAGGAGTGTTTTCCTATATTGGGTGCACATTTTAAAGGCTTTGATATATTCTATTTCTCCTGAAGCTTATTTATTTGGCAGCAGCCCCCACCACAAAAGGAATGAATGAGTAAATAAACATATAATAAATAAGAATATAGGCAGCACGTTCCACGAGCTGTACATCTTCCTGACAGAAAATCAATATACAGTGGGACTGGAAATCAAGACCGTTGGCTAAATTTTTGTTTACCTTCCAGATAATTCCAGTTTCTGCTGTCATCGGGATGGTAAACAGAGAGCTTCCCCACTTTCCCATCCCATAAATCCTTTATGGGTCATGACAAGCCATTTACAATTATGTTCATTCAAATCTAAATACGGCCCAAATGCAGGTGACAGATTGCAGACAGCTAAGTGATGGCAATGGTACGAATAAATTCCGTATATGATAATTATTTATTGATCTGCATGGTGCATTCTATTTGGACTGATACTAGAACAAAGGCATGAACAGCTTGAGAGAAGAAGAAGAAGAAGAAGAAGAAGAAGAAGAAGAAGAAGGGGAGGAGGAGGAGGAGGGGGAGGAAGAGGGGGGGGGGGGCGGGGGGAGGAGGAGCGTGGACAAGAGCATCTCCCTAGCTTGTATCAGAGTTTAAGTGTTCTTGTTAGAGAAATAAGATTTCCTTCTGTTCCAATTTCTTCCAGCACAAGGATGTTTAAAAATCAGTGGTTTCTGTTTTCCTATACAAATCCAGATTCAAGAAACTCCCTCGAAAATATGTATTACCACTTCAGCCACTACATCACAACCTCATTATTGGTGTTTAAAATGTATAAGTTCACAAGATTAGAAATCTATAGTAATGTAAATCAGCGTTTCTTTAATTATAAATTAGCGAAGGTCCATAACAACGGAAGTCTGTTCAGTTCTTCCATTTCCTTTAGAAATGGAGACCTGACTTTTGTTCTAAGCAAAGTTGTCTTCGTACAGTCATTGAAATAGTCCTGCCCGGGACATAAGGCTGAATGATGCCATTATGGCTCAGTCTGTTAAGCAGAACTCCGGCGGGCATCTCATAATTTTCATTAGGTAAGTACAGCAGTCTATGTTTAATAATAATAATTTATGTGCCCCATTTACCATTATATTAGACCCAAATATGAAGGGGCCCAAGACTTGGGCTTAGACAAGCTTGTTCTATTCTCTTCTAATAAGTCTGAATTAGGTTCCAGGAATTCTTTTACTTTTAGAAGCATTTCAGGTGGGTTTTTTTTTTTTTAATTTTTTAAGTGTTTATTCATTTTTGAGAGAGAGAGAGAGAGACAGACCATGATGTGGGAGAGGGGCAGAGAGGGAGACACAGAATCTAAAAGCAGGCTCCGGGGCTCCGAGTTGTCAGCACAGAGGCCCAACATGGTGCTTGAACCCACGAGCGGGGGAGGTCATGACCGAGCCAAAGTCGGAGCTTAACCGAGTGAGCCACTCAGGTGGTTTTTTTTAAACGTTTATTTATTTTAAGAGAGTGAGAGAGGAGAGAGCAAGCAGGGGAGGGGCGGAGAGAGAAAGATGGACAGAGGATGAAGTAGGTTCTGTGCTGATAGCAGACAGCCTGATGCGAAGCTTGAACTCAACAAACCGTGAGATCGACCTGAGCCGAAGTTGGATGCTTACTGACTGAGCCACCCCACATTCCAGGTGGTTCTGTGCAAGTGCTGTGTCAGCTTAGAGATGCTAACCTTTGTATCCCTGGTACCCAGCACAGTGCTAACACATCTCAGGTGGGGTCTTGCCTTGGAATTAACACACTTTAGTTTATGCTCAGTCATTAGCCAGAACAAGCATGTAACCCTACAAACCTGCGGTGGCTGGATTGGTGACACTCCTACGTGGTCTAGGAGAAGAGAACTGATAGTGATGAAAATTAGAGATCACTATCTCTGGGCATCACGTATAAGAGCCATTATTTCATGTGTTTAAATGACTTTTTAGGTAATGCTCAAATACCATTCAAGGACTGTTTTACTCAGCTCCCTGTCATGGCCGCTAGTGCAGCTCAACCAGTCCATACGTATTGCTTTCATGGAAGAGTCCATGATCACGAAATAGTCACAATATCTCTGTAGACATCCCCACAAAGACTTACATTAGTAAAGCATGATATAGTACTCAATACTGTGCTCAAACAGTACTTGAGTACTGGGGCTGAGGTTTAGAGTTAAAGAGGGTATCAGTGAAACTGATCACATCGTAGAAAAGGTTGGAGTGTATGATTGATGTTTGCATACTGAACAAAACACCTGTATATTAACTCAAATAATATTAATTCTTCCAGGATTGATATCAGTTTTTATATGTCAGAAAAACACTGTAGACTGGAGGGTATCTGATGTATCTGTGATTATTCAAAGAAGAGGGGGAGGAAGAAGGTTCATGTGTACTCATTTCTATGTGGGAATAGGATAGAAAGCCAGTGGACAGTTTTAAAAGTGGTCTTAAATACAAAATAATAGTTAAATTGGCTGTTTTCAGATCAGTCAAAAATGGATTTTTTAAGAAATCGAAACCTACAGTTGTTTATTACTGTATGTAGACTATAACAACTAGTTACACATTCCACTTAAAGCAGTGTATTTTCACTCTAGAGTTTAAGTAAATGGTTAAGAAATATTTAAGTATTATAAGAGTAATGCATGCTTTTAATAAAAGTGCAAACAAAATTAAAAGGAAAACATTGAAAACCTTTCTCACTCCTTCCTTTCCAAACCCAGACATTACAATTTGCTTCTTGACTTCTATCCTTCCAAACTTTAGGCATCTGTATGCAAATACCCTGTAAGCAAGAGCCTGCACTGTTTTGGCCACATATTATGAATGCATGTTGATATCATGTAGACTTCAAGTAAAATGCAGAAGGAGGGGGTCAGTAGTTCATCAGTTTTATCCTAGTACCAAACACAATGCTTTGTACACCATAGATCCTTATTTGATAATCTGATGAACGAAAGATCTTGCCTTTCTTTTTTTTTTTTTTTTGCCTTTCTTTTTTGAAAGACTCTTAACAGTACACGTTAGAGAGTTTTCCATTTGAGCCTTATTGTTTTTTAAGGCAGTATAGTATTTCATAGTGCAAATGTGTAATATTTGAAACGATTTCTATTGATGGGCATTTTCAGGTCCTTCCTATTATTTCACCATTACAAACAATTCAGAAAAAAAAATGTTTGGTGCACTATATTTGTTCACTAGGATGGCTATTTATGTAGAATAGATCCCGGAATGAAATGTTAGCTCAAAGTCATGAACGTTTAAATTTTAACAGACACAAGGAAACGAAATGGTTCTTCACCTTTTTTTGGGAGAATCACAGAATCATTTGACAATGTGATGAAAATTAATGTACTTCTCTCAGTAAATGATACAAATGTCCCATACAATTTCAGAAAGTGTCTAGGTATAACTCAACTCTGTGTTAAGAACCTGTCCTTTGGAGTGTTATATTACCTACTGAGGTTGGTTTGTCATAAATGATGTTTTTGTCGCAACGTAGCCTGCAGCTTTCCTTCAGAAAACAGATGTTCTATGAAAAGCGACTTATAAGATCTCGAGATACTAATCTCATTGGTCTCATGCATGGTTAAGCTCAGTTTACCCAATTTCAAAGGCAAAGCTTCAGCGTCAGTGTAGTAATGGACCGTAAGAACCTACACTCTGTCACCTTAAATCCTAGATTGAGCCATGATTTTATTTCCTGCCTCAAGTTCCTTAACTGCTCCAGTACAGCGATGCTACCAAAAATTTCAAGAAAAAGGGGAACAACAGTCGTGTCCAGCTAGATTGCGTCAGGTTGGAATTAAGAACTTTAATTTGCCCAGCCCAAACATGAGAGTACACTGAGTCAAAAAGAGAAGTACAGGGGGGCCGGGGTGGCAGTGGGTTTACACGTCAGATTAGGCTCAGGTCGTGATCTAAGGCTGGGCTTGTCAGTTCGAGCCAGACATCAGGCTCTGTGTTGAAAGCTCAGAGCCTAGAGCCTGCTTCAGATTCTGTGTCTCCCTCTCTCTCTGTCCCTCCTCCGCTTGAGCACTGTCTGTCTCTCTCTCTCAAATACAAACAAACATTAAAAAAAAAAAGTAAAGAAGAAAAGAGAAGTACAAATGAAGACAGTAACTGACATAGGGAAATAGTATAGGAGAATTTGATCAGTAGACGCCGGAATTCCAGGCAGCAATGCCAACTGTACCAGCCCAACACAGGGGCAGTTGGTGAAAGCAATTGGGGGTTTTATAATTCTGAGTCAAAATCAAAATAAGAAACTCTAAGATGCTCGAGACACCAAACTCCCCCCCCACCCCCCCCCCCCCCCCCCCCCCCCACCCCCCCCCCACACCCACCCACCCCCCACCCCCCCACCCCCACACACCCACCCCCACCCCCCCCAACACCCCCCCCCCACCCCACCCCCCACCCCCACCCCCCCCCCCCCCCCCCCCCCCCCCCAGTTCTTCAGTTCTCTAAACTAGTTCATTTTTCTTGAAGGAACAACAACAAAGTGTAATTAGTCCTCCTGTCCGTTTCCAGAGAAAACCAAATGTGGGCTAGAGGAAGAAACAGAAGTTTCACCTGCCCTCAAGAGGAAGGATGTTTTTTTGTTTTTTTTTTTAATTTAAGGGACTGTGACTGATCCACATGAGAAAAAAAGTACTCTTGGTTTATTCAGCTACAACTGATAGAGAGGCCTTTTCTCATATTACTTCTGAAAGAGGAACATTTGGATATTGCAGAGAACCGACTTTGACATCTTTAGAAAGTGGAATCACTTGGCTGGGCTCATTTCCTGGCTCCTGTGTTTTCATAGCACAGAGTTTCAAAGACAGTGTAAAGCCAACACGCACTTAAAATTCTTGGTCTCTATCAAAACAAATCTGCCATTTCCTGCTTCACTTTTTTTTAGTGAGGCTCATTATAGTCCTAAATTTGAACCTCATTAGAGAATAAAATCTACACCTGTCTTTAGAGCATTCCTAAAAACGAACACTCTCCTATTTTATAGGAAATGTTACTGTATGCAAACTTGAAATCCATAATTAATATCACTGAATAGAAATGTTAACCAGACCTGAGGTTTAAACTGTGAAAGAAAAAAAAAAATGTGTAAGTTCTCTCTTTGCTGTCCTTTAAGCAACCAAATTGGCGCTCAATTCAGGAATAAACAGATTAATGCCAATACCCAATTTTAATCCAGACCCTTGTAACACGGAGGGTGCTTTCTGCGTCGGTAGCATCGGTATCACCTCGGAGCTGATTAGAAATGCAGAATCTAGAGCCCTACGTAGATCTACCTATTCTTGATACGCATTTTTACAAGATCTGCGAGTAATCTGCACACACATGAAAGTTCACAAAACACTGACCTGGGGCGCCTGGGTGGCTCAGTCAGTGAAATGTCTGACTTTTCCTCTCTGCTCAGGTCTTGATCTCCTGGTTCCGAGATGGAGCCCGACATCTGGCTCTGCACTGACAATGCGGAGACTGCTTGGGATTTGCTCTCTATCCCGCTCTCTCTGCCCCTTCCCAGGTTGGTGTTCGCGTGCGCCTGCGCGCTCTCTCAATAAATAAAAAAACGTTAAAACACACACACACAAAACAAAAAACACTGACCTAGACCACTATTGTAAGGCTACCTAGAGACAAAAAACACTTACAATAAAACACACCCCATTGCGTGACTAACGCCAACTACCACAGGTACTGTATTTCCGCCTTCTCTGCAGTTTTGCTTGCCGCGGATTCGGTTACCCCTGGCAACTGGCATCCGGAAGCGGATGATCCTCCCGACGTAGCGTTAGGTCCGGGGTAGCCTAACGCTGCGTCCCAACGCCTGGGTCGGGTCGTTCGTTTCTCTTCATCTCTTCTCGAAGGCATTTTATCATCTCACATCATCGCAAGCAGGGTAAGTACAGGACGAACAGTTATTTTGAGAGAGATAATGCCATCTGCGGTTTCTGGAATGCACTGGGGGGGGTGCTTAGAAAGTGCCCCCCCCCACCCCGGATAAGGGGGCGACCACTGTGTGTATAGGCCTGGAGATCACAGCCCTCCGCCTTAATGATCTCAGCAGGTCAGCTAGGGAAGAGCGTGACCTTGAGGAAACCGAACCAGAGAAGGAAAGTCAAATGCACCCACGTTCTTCACAGCTGTATTAAAATCCATGGGCAGAGGGGCGCCTGGGTGGCTCCGTCGGTTAAGCGTCCGACTTCGGCTCAGGTCATGATCTCACCCTTCATGGGCTTGTGTTGGGCTCTGTGCTGACAGCTCGGAGCCTGGAGCCTGCTTCGGATTCTGTGTCTCCCTCTCTCTCTGCTCCTCCCCCGATCATGCTCTGTCTCTCTCTGTCTCAAAAATAAATAAACGTTAAAAAAAAAAAAAATCCATGGGCAGAAAACATTACTACCGAATGACCGAATGAAGGCAAGAGTATACATAACTAAAACCTCCAATTTGAGTTGCAAAAAATGGTAAAGGACCCCCAAACAATAACGAAAATAAAAATATAATAAAAACACTTTGTTTTAGATTAATATATTTATATTGCTAATTTAATTGATGAGCAGTTAAAATTAGCCTGTAATAACTTTTATAAATCTAGTCCCCAAATAATTATACTATTTTATTTTCCTTCCCCCTGAATACAGTCTCTGAGAAGAAATAATAAACCTTTATTTAATTCATGCTTTTGATAAGTACTCTTCAATGCCAGATACTGCTTTGAATATTGGAGATATGTCAGTGGGCAAAAACAACAGCAACAACAACAAAACCAAAAAAAAAACAAAAAAACAAACAAAACCAAAACCAAAAAGCACGTCTACCTTTGTGGGCCTTACACTCTTGTGGGAAACCGCTGGCAATAAAGCCAGAAAAAAAAAAAGTAAATTGAACAGAGGGTTGGAAATGATAAGTGCCAGAAAGAGTGAGTAGAGGGTTGCAATTTTATTTTTTATTTTATTTTATTTTTTATAATTTTTTAAATGTTATATTCAAGAGAGAGAGAGAGCACGAGGGAGCATGAGTGGGGGAGGGGCAGAGAGCTAGGGAGACACAGAATCCGAAGCAGGCTCCAGGCTCCGAGCTGTCAGCACAGAGCCTGACGTGAGGCTTGAACTCACAAGCCGTGAGACCATGACCTGAGCCGGAGTTGGTCGCTTAATCCACTGAGCCACCCAGAGGCCCCGAGGGTTCCAATTTTACATAGGAGTATCAGCTGTAAGAGTACCATTTGAACAAACCTTGAAGGGAATGAGAAAAGCAAAAGGAGGTAGAGACAGGCCCAATTCTTTTGGCCAGTGGATGATAAATGTCAGTCTCTTCTATGTATTTTCTATTCTTCCGCATTTAAGAAAGAGCAGGGGAGGAAAATGTTCTCCTAACTTGTAAGATGATTGATGATCCGCTGCTTTTGCAGCAGAGAACATCACTCTATAATCATATATATCATTCTTTCTGGGGAGCCGTATCTTCAGCCAGGAGTGAACTCAGAACTTATTCTTCAGTTGCATCTGAATGCGTAGAAATGACATTCGTATTTTAAATACAGTCACATCTAGAAATTAAATATATGGCGATAACCTTCTTGTGTGCTTACTATGTAAAAAAACTTTTTTTTCTTTCCTAAGCTTGGGAGGAGGTATTATTTTCCTTACGTTACAGATAAGAAAACTCAGGGTCTGAGATGACGAATCAAGCCCCAAGGTTAGAGAGCTGCGTTAGCGATTCAGGCAGGAATTACGCTTACTTCTTTCAGAACTCTCTCAGAAGCTAACGTTATGATTTCTTTTAGTAAGCCACCACCACAGTTTGTTCTCAACGCCTGATGTTAGATGCCTGTAATCTCTAATTTCATTACAAGTTTACTTTTAAAATGGACTGCACTATTTTCTTAGTACAGACATCATGCAGTACCGATAAACATAAAAGTTGCCCCCCCCACACACAGCAGAATAATCATTTCATGTCAGCTCAATACTTAAACCAAATAAAACTTGAAGGTCCTAAAATAGTCTTTACAGTAATACTTTTTGCCAGTCTTTTCTATCTATAACCGCTGTTGTGTTCCACATAATAGTTGTTTCCGTTGATTTTTCTTATGAGTTAAGGATTGCTCTGTGTATTCCCAGCATATAATTGCATTTCATTATAATATTATTTTAGAGATGAGAAACAGAGTTCTAGAGAGGTTAAACAGGACCTGTGTCCCTAAGTTCCATGGTGAATGGTGTGTCCTAATCTCTTGTCAGAGCTCTAGAAATGTCTATGTAAGAGACTCTTTAAGGCAATTGGTGCAGGGAAGTTAATAGCCCATCAGAATGTGGAAAGTGTAAGAGGTGGGTAAGGAGTGACTCTCTTGGATTCTGAGAGCCAGGAATCAGTGCAGAAATCCAATCCCGCTTCTAGAAAGAGGGCTTGAGAACCAACTACATTGCATGTCGGTACAAAGCTACCATTTCTGGTAAGCCCCAGAAAAGGACCTGGCTCGTCCAGGTAACATAACTGTATAAATCTATTCTTGCTGGGAGGCGAGGGACAAAACCTCACTCTCTCGGGGTCTGAAATGACTCTGAGTGTCACTGGTCATCATAAGCAACTAGCAAATGGAGATGAAAAAGAAGCAAAAAAAAAAAAAAAATCAAACAGCACTCTGTGTAGCTCTAAGTACAATAAGCTATCGATATCAGAGACCCTGAGTCATCAAGAATACATTTAGGGAAACAGAGATGTGTGCAGCATATGATGAAAGCTTTTCATTTAAAATTGTTAAACCGAAAGTCTAGGTACTTGATCTGGCAAGTTTTATGAGCCCTACTGGAGAATGCACTTTATGTGAAATTCTCATTTCCTGACAGCCCTGGATAGATCAGGCCTAGCTGTGATAATGTTCGTCTCTGTGCATTATAATGAAGCTGCCATGGTAACTCTAGAAGTCACTTTAAAAATGTGCAATTTTAAAAGTTCATTTCTTAGAAAAAGATTAGCACAGCTGTAACACTCATAATAATCTAATGAGATTTGAAAAGAACACTCGGGCAAAAATAGATAGAGACTGCTCAGATTTCACAATTGCACAGTCCTTCTGTGAATGACGTGGTCCACCCATGACTTCCCTACTCGATGAAACAAGGGGGATATTAGGTCAGAAGCTTAATTAAATTTTGATGTGTATAGCCAGCAGTAGAACTCATTCAGCTCTTACTTAGCTCAGGATGCTTGCTAAGTAAATCACAGAAGCACTTGCATAGAAAATTTTATGTACTTGTCATTTTCATAAAAAAGGAGCTAGGTATAATAAATGTTCCTAGCAATAGTTATTTAGGGAAACGGTGACTGTACCCTTATGACTGGTCACAGAAACTTCAGACTGGAAGGAAGCAGATGTGAACGCATGGGAATGGGTACATTTCCAAAATAAAACCCTCCACCCCTCAGCCCCACTCACCCCGTAAATTTTTTTGAGGAAAAAGACATAAATCAGTGTACAAAGCTCTGTACCTTGCTATGGAAAACAATTATCTTTTTTCTAAGGGAAATTGTAACTTTTAAAAGTTAATTATTTTTTGGGACATAATCGTGTCTAACTGATACGGAGATAGGGGTATGTTCAAGTAGCTCGCTGTTATCTCTGGGACCTCATGAGCATCAGAAACATGCATTCCTGAAGGCGTGAGGTGATGCATTTTTGAAGCGGCATATTTAATTCGAACCATCTTTTTTCTCTGTTTTCTTGAAGGCTTATACTTTAGGATCAGGGCCCTGGCTATAATTCAAATGAGCACAAATTAATAAATCTTATTAGTAGAGGCTATTTTAGCCATCTGCTAATAACAGAAGAACTTAATCTGTAATGTAGCATTCCTGAGCATTGCCGAGAACACTCTTCTACCAAGTTTAGGTAGTTTTTTAACCTCATGATTGCCTTTAAAGAAACTAAGGTACATGGACCGGAGTCATAGAATTCCATTTCCTCGCTTAGACTCACCTTCAGAACACCCAATAGGTATTTGGTCATGATTTCACCTACTTAGTTACTGAAAAGGACGATGAAAGCCTTGATGGATTCCTCTCCAACCCCCCCCCCCACCCCGTCACAATTCCTGCCACAGCCGTTGAATTGGATGTTTGACATTGTGTGGATAGACCAATAGAAATATTTTAAGTCCAACTGTTTTGACTTCATGTCAACTCAGCCTTGCCATCAAAACATTATTTTGGCTCTCTCAAACAATTTCTAGATACGCTGTGGTAGTGGAATCAGATAAAGGTGGGACAAGTTTCTTTGAAACTGATTATGTTACATACAGTGGAAAAGAAGTGGAAATCAAATTAGGCAGTCATCCCATTTAATAGACTTAACAGACATGTTTGGTTGTCAGAGCACCAAGAAACGCTTGCTCAGCCTACTGCCCTGAGAACAGTGGCAGGCCTCATTATACTTCATACGTTTGATTTGCACCTTTTGTAAGCACCATGCCTAGTTTCTTGGGGTGCTCAATGACTCCCATAACGTGAAAATGTAGTGGCTGATAAGTTCTACTTAGCAGGTGGGAACAAGAACCAGTGAATTCAGAGTCACTGCTACTTCTGTGCCTGATTTTATGCATAAGCTGATAATGGGGAGAGTAACTCCACCCCAAGCTTCTATGAAGAGTAGCGACTACCTTGTTCTAGATTGTGTTTTGAGCATTGGACCCGAGGGTGAAAGAGACAGAATGCCTACTCTGAGAGAGCTTGCATGACAGTGAACACATCGCTGTCCCAGTGGGAAGAATGGACCCTCTTTCCACTCAGACGTTCACATTCATCCATCCCCAGGCACCTGACTTTCCCCTTCCATGTGAAGGCTTCCCAAATCTTACATTCATCCACTTTCAACCAAACCAACCCTCAATAATGTTATCAGATCTTATAACTTATTTTATCCACTGAAAAAAAATAGACATGCAGAATCATGGATTTCTTCAAATTTATCTTAGACTAACCTCGCTCAGTTCCTTTGTTTCGATACTATCCTTATTCCTTTGCAAGGCTACCACTCATTTTTAATATTTCCTCCGTCACACTTATGCTCCAAAGTCCTTGTGATCCATGGACAAAGCTGGGTGTTTCATATCCCAGGGTCTCTGAACTTTGCCATTCAGCCTAGAACATTCTTCCACATTTGTCCTGCAGAGGCGCTATTACTCAACTATTATAACCCGTCTTCTGTTCCCTCTTACACTCTATTCCCTCTCTTTTTTCTTGTATCGTTGATTTCTCTTTCTCCATTGAGTTTATATCCTTAGCCTTCAAATATGTGTAAGTTCTCCTAAAAAAAGCGAAAGACCTAAATCACTTTTCTTGAATGTTGCTCACCCATCAAATTATTACAGTCTTCTCTCTTTATCTTTGAAAGATGTATGCTCACCAACCATAGTTTCTTTAAAAATATATTACTTGGATCTTTTCACATTATAAAATGAATATAGAAAATTTGGGGAGACATTTTTAAGAGTTTTAAGAAGAGAAATAAACATCATCCATAATCCCATTATCTAGAGGAAAATACTGGGATTATGGACAGTAGTAAACCGTTGACTTAAGTGAACAGCTTCCAGAGTTAGACTCAAGGCTTGAATCCTGGCTGTGTCATACATCAGGTGTGTGCCTAGGGTCAGGTAACCTTGGATCTCAGTGACTTTGTTTCTTCTCATGCAAAATGTGTAACAGCAGCCCCTCAAGGAATTGCTGTGTAATTAAATAGGTTAATGTAAGTGCACATAAAACATTTATAATAATTGGAACTAGAAAAAAAAAAGGGATGGATCTGTTAGTACTTTTTTATAGTTGATGTGTGTATTTCTGGTCTTTTCATTGCACATATATTTCAGTAGATTTTTATTTGGGATCTGTACCAATTGTTTAACAACTTGATTTCCCATGTAACTGTGTTGTGTGTCTCTACCTCCTAAGTCTCGATTCCTCTTCATCTTAATGCAGCAGGACACCAGTGCCACATTGTAGCACCGATGCTACAAACCAGCTACTTTGTCCCAGGTAAAGGATGGTCTCTGTTAACATGCAGTGAGATCATCCCCAGCTCTCCTCCTTGTTGAAGCTTTTAATACCCCTGACCTTCCCTTACTGAAACTCCTTTCTTAACTTCACTAAACTATTCTCTTATTGTTCCTTTGTGCTTGTCTTAGTTTCCTATGAGATGTATTGCTTTCTGCTGTTAGGTGCTAAACATTGTCATTTCTTCTCCAGAGCACCAAAGGTAGATTTCCTACTCTGTGCCCTACCTTTTCCCTTGTATATACTACACACCCTTCAAACTTGAGATTTCCAAAACCAACCCTATTTTCTTCAAAAAAAAAAAAAAATCTTTATTCCATTGTGCATCCAATCACAGTGGATGGCATCATCGCCTACTCAGCCATCTAAGTCATCCTAAAACGTTCTCTTTTCCCTGAAGGATATCCTCACCCAAAGCACTTTACGTGGGGTAAAACTTTACTTTTCTACATCCTCCGCACCTCAGAGCCCATCTCTCAAATCTGTTCTTCTGCATATCCCAACCAGGGGTGCCCAAACCAGTTGGTTTCCCCAGCCAGGAATACTGGAGTTATCCTCAGTTCATAACTTCACTTCCTCTTCCACTTCAGCAATGCCCTCTGTCACCTTGACCTGCTTCCTATCTCTTTGTCTCCTCTGCTTTGCTTTATTTCAAGTCTTCACCTGTGCTAATGCAACGGCCTCTTGCAGTAGGGTGAATAGTGTTTCATAAAAATGCGTGTCTACCTGGAACCTCAGAATATGCCTTTGTTTGGAAATAGAGTCTTTGAAAATGCACTTAAAGTAAGGATCCAGGTGAGGTCATACTAGATTAGGGTGGCAGTATCCTATAAGAAATAGAAAGAGGGACAGAGAAAGATGAACGTGGACGCACGCCGGGAACGAGACATGTGAAGATGAAGCAGATATCAGAGTGGTGCTGCTAGAAGCCAAGGAATACCAGGGACTACCAGAAGCTGGACGAAGCAAGGGGGATTCTCTTCTAAAGCCTTCAGAAGAGCCTGGCCCTGTTCACACCGTGATTAGTGATTCCATTTCTGTTACTTTAAATCACAAAGTTCGTGGCAGTTTGTTACGGCAGCTTTGGATACTGATAGAGCTCCATACCAGTTTTCTCCATCAATCCATTCTCTGTGCTTCTGTCAAAACTCAGATCATATTCTGTCACTAATCAACATCTTTCAGTAAAATGCAAACGAGCCTCTTCCCAACCTACCCTGACTTCCTTTTCTTATTCTCCCGCACACTTTATAATCCTGACCACCCCTGAGCCCTGAACAAAGATTCTGTCCCCGCCTAAGTGCTTTCTGAATCTTGCCTCTCGGCTTGGAATTGCCGTGCCAGTCTTGTCTTCCTCATTCTGTTAGTTCCTCATGACCGCCCAGCCTGGGCATCACCTCCTCTGTATGGTTTTCTTGACTCTACTTTGTCATGTTCATATCTTGCTTTGCTTCTATTATATTTATCACATACTATAATTGTTTGTTTATGCCCTCTTATTTATCTTTATAGTCCAATATTTTTGTCAGGGAGCCAAACACATAGTAGATTTCCAATATATGTTTGTTGAGTAAAAGAATTCACTTTCTTATAAATTGTATATAATTAAATGTATATTTCAATTCAAAAAATGTTTTGGGTCTTTTCTCCCAATTTGCTCCCTCATCTTGCTTTGCTGTCTTGGTTCAGGAGTTCATCCATCTCTCCTAAATGGTTTTCCTGCCTCCGTTACTGTCTTTCAACTTTTTTTCTTCTTCTGCCATTAATAGAATCTTTCTGAAATCTATCTGTGCTCATGTCATTCCCCTAGCTGCAAACTTCAACAATTTCCCATTAGCTTCAGCGTAAACAGCAGACTTTATGCCATGACTTACGAAGTTCTTCCAGTTTCAGTTCATCATGAATTCTCTGTTCCAATTTCACTAAATTTCTTACAGATCCATAAGCTCCATTTATGTCTGTGTCTTCGTATCTTTGTTCCTCACCTTTTTCCTCCTGGTGGACTCCTCATCCTCCTCAGTGGGGTTGAAGTGTCCCTTGCTCTTTGAGATTCTTCTCGGCTCTGGGGTAGCCATGAAGAAGCACCTTACTACTTTTCCTATCTTCCTGTGGAACTCTATCCCAACGTCTTCGTTAAAACTCAGTAGAGTGTAACATAGTTGGTTGTATACATTACATGTCTGTCTCTCTATTCTTGACCCACCCAGCTTATAAGAAACTGGAAATTTGGGACCTTCTTTGTAGTCCTGATAGGCAGCAAAAAGTTCTGATATGCTGAGTAAACGTTGCTTCAAAGTTGGGTAACTCTTACCCAGTGAAGAAGTTTGCTAATTTGTTTTCAGTCATAACATACAAATATGCAAACAGATGCACGTATAGAGTCATATTAGTTAATTTTGTGTGTCTACTTGGCCAGGCCATAATATCCAGATATTTGGTCAAACATTATTCTAGATGTCTTTGAGAAGGTATTTTTTTTTTTTAAATGTCAGATTAACATTTAGATCAATAGAGTTCAGTAAAGCAGATTATACTTTATAATGTGGATGGGCCTCATCTAATCAGTTGAAGATTTTAATAGGAAAAAGACTGACTTCCCTTGAGGAAGAAGGAATTTCTGCCAGCTTTTAGACTGCCACTCTTCTCTGTATTCTCAGCTTGCTGGCCTAATCTGAAGATTTTGGACTTTCCACAATCACCTGAGCCTATTCCTTAAAATAATTCTCTCTCTATGTACATCCTATTGGTTCTGTTTCTCTGTAGAACCCTGGCAAATACAACATCTAAAACATACCTCTATTCTCCTGAAACATTTCATTGATTCAGTATTCACAAAAAGTTTCCAGCACACAATAACACAAAACAAGTTATAAATCAAACCCATGGGCTTAGATTTAGGAATGTTTGTTTGTGTTTGTGGCATGGTCCAGTAGCCCTGGAGTTTGAATTCTGGTTCTAGTAGCCAAGTGACCAGGGTCAAGTTATTTAGGCTTTTGGTTTTCTGACTTCTACTTACCTTGTGTGATGGCTGTTGTGAGGATTGGTGACTGACCATGAAAATATATAAAGTGCTTAAAACAGTGCCTGGCAAATAGTAAATACTCAGTGTATCTTGGATGTCACGTTTATGAAGACTCCCTCTGTTTGCCTAATTGCTTCAGTTCACTGTCTTTCTCTTATCAATTTACTATGAAGAAAAAAGGGATTATGTTTGTCTGCAGCTTCTGTAGTCTGAAAGTTGATATATAATAACGAATTCATTACTATAAAATGCAATTATTAAATTTTTTGGTTAGCTTATGTTGCTTGATGTAGTGATATTATATGTATATTCCCAGGGTGACATATTTTTGGTTGCTTATTGTTTAAACAACACTGTCTACTTTGATTCTGGGATATAAGAAATGTGGACTGTTCAAACAGACTAGTAAAAATGAAAGATGTTTTCATTTATTAAAGCCATAATCAAGACAGAAGGCATTAACTAAGTAATTACTTAAGGGAATAAAAATGTTGTTTTTGAGTTTGCAAACAATTTTCTTTCCTGAAAATTGAAGGGTTGCTAGAGTTTTGTCTTTAGCTATAACATATGCAAATACATATATAATTATGGCCGACTTTGGGTTTTCCTTACTTGCAAAAGAAAACAGTGGTTCAAAATAAGAATAAACCTCAAAAGTAAATTTTGTTCAGTTTAAATCGTGCACCACATGATTTAGGGAGAATTAGTGGATTTATTTTGTGAATATGTGTGTATGTTTTAACCCTTAGTCTAAAACAAGACTAAAATTAATCTTTATGTATCAGCACACTCCTGCTTATTATTTAAGAAGGTGTTTTAGAATCCTGTTAATCAGGTAGGGGAGTCAATCAGAAAGAGAGGAGTGTGTGTGTGGAGGGGGGTGTTTCACACGCGAATCCCATAAGACATTGCTTCTTCCTCATTACTTTCTGTTTTCCACTGATGGTATTGAATGCCTCTTGCCCTTTCTTGATAAAGCATCATGTCCCTAAGGCTTGTACTAATGTTGAAAGAAAATACTCATTTCTTTTCCCCTTTGAGCATGTGAGAGATTGATTATGGAGACACTCTCCATTTTCTCTCATACAGTTCTCTCTTTAGATCATTACTAATAATTTGGCAATCAAATGCACTTGAAAGATATAGATAAAACAATCTTTATTCTTTTTATCAGTGGCAAAAGAATTTCTGATTTACAAGTGGATCAAGAAACATCCACACACTTCACTGAGATATATTAATAACTCTCCAAAAGACCTATAAGTATAAATGATACACGGAGCATAAAGCAGTATAAACTAAAAGGCCTATATTCCTGAAGTCATTTAAGTCATTATCTGTCTTCCAATCAGGCTTCATTAAATCAAAACAGATTGATGAGTGTTTATCTCTTTCTTGTAAATTTCCAGGAAGGAAGATGCCTCATTTAAAGGGTAATCATTACCTATATATGTACATATATGCATATATATTTAGATATAAAACATGTTACTTATGAAAATTCAAGTTAAGCTTTAACTTGATTTGACCTTGCATTAAATATTTGCTTCTTTTTAACTTCTCATAGTCCAGTGTAATCAGATTTGTCCCTATTGTATAGAAAGGAAAAAAAAAAATGAGCACAAGCTTGCCTACATTCCACAGGGAGTTAATCAAAAAAAATTTTTTTAATTAAAAAAAAAGATTTTTGCTTTTTTATTTAATGCTAGAATTCTTTTCATCAGTCCAGCTTATTTTCTTAAAATGTCTCTCAATCATCTCTTACAAAACTATCCTCAGTGGAGGGAAATCCTCAGGTGGCGTAATTTTTCTCTCTTGCACCCTTATCTTTTCCACTAAAAATCTTCTTTAATGTTTTCATAAAAACTTCTTAGAATCCCATTGCATTGATCCAGTGTGGTAACCGTGGGTTAACTTTGGTCCTCACTGTCCATATTTCTTATATAAAAATCAGTTTGGTTTGAAATCTTTGTGCTTGGGTATTTATTAGTCTTGCTGACTAATGTGGATGCATCTGGTGATTTTCACTGCTTGCAAAGGACTTGAGAAACAAACCCAGACACCCTTTGAAAGTCGGGCCCACTAGATCCCACAGTGGTTGTTGATCTCTGAGGGTCAGTTGAGTCTGGCTGCTTTCCAGAGCCTGGAATGAGAACCGTTCCCTGAGACTGCCATCGAGCCCTTCTTGTAAATGACGCACATCTTATCTTTAATTGGACTCTTCCTCCTTCACGTGCCTGCCTTCTGTCCCCATCCTGGCCTCTCCCCAGCTTTTCTCTCTTTTCTTCTGACGTAATAGTAACACCAGGGGATCTGAAATGGCATCATTTTATCAAACCCATTTCCCTGTGTCTGATGAGCAGAAGCTTACTTTTTGTATTTCTTCATGCCCGATTTGCAGTCAGGCCTTCCCCGTAATTTCTCTCACACTCCAGTTTCTATTCAGTGCAGAAGACGTTTTCCTTAATGTGTTCGACAGATGCTGCTTCCCAATGCCATCTTTTTTGAATACCGAAAAGTGCTCTATTGTGGAACCTAGCGTATATGCTTAAATATACAAACACAGCACTACTTCTTTTCTTTATTGACTTGCACTGAAATCTGTGCCTCTACTAAATAAAACACTTCACCGTCCCAGGATCAGGGTGCCCATGTGCTGAGACATTTGTGTCTCCTTAAAATGCATCAGATCTTCCCAGGTTTGCCTCCAACAATATTTTAACAGATAACTCACTGCCAAAACCCAATCAGACACTTTCCAAATCTTCTCGACAGCATTATTGATGACAGATGGTTAGCCTCCGCATTTCACCAAACTGTAGGACAGTATTAGAAATCACACTGCCTCTATACGGTTATGTACACAAACAGCATATGTAATCCCTGTTCAACTCTTGACCCCTGCAAGAACATCAACATCTAGAAGGGTTCCAAGAATGCCAGAAGAGCTATAATCGCACACGGTTTGATGTGAAAAGTTTACTTACTGGTCCCCTCAGCTACAGTGGAGTTATTTGTTTTTCTTTTCATAGGAATCCTAAGTGTCATTCTGCTATATTTATAACGTCCATTCTCAGAGGTTACCAAAGAAAGGCAACTAATTTTCCATGAGTGAAAATGCTCTGAAAATAGATTACTCAGAGCTTGAAAATGCAATTTCTCAGAAGTCTGTTGTTTCTAGTTAGGAGTTTTTGGCCAGAAATAAAATGATACATTGTTTTTCCCAATAATTATTTATATTTTATTTCCTAATTATTATTTGTTTGGTTCTTTGTGAAAGTTAATCCTTAATCTCTAAGTATCAAAAACGCAATTAATATTATGGAAAATGTATTACTAGTATAGCTCCTTATGTAAAAAAATAAAATTTGTAGGATAGTTATAAATTTGAATTAATCTCTTGGACATTAAAATATGCTATCATAATAAATAGCTTACCATGGATGCTTGGAATGGTTTTCATGTTTCTAACTTCCTAAGTACCCGTCTATATCCATGTATTTCCTTCCTAGCTTATAAACTCCCTGAAGGTGAGGATTATGTCTGTCTTGTTTACTTTTGTCTTCCCGGTAGTCAGCATAGAATCTGTTGCCTTAATAGGTACTCGATAAATGTGTGATGACTGTCTGGTTGAATAAATAGATGGATAAATGGAAAGATGGATTTATCTAATTTGGATATTAGATAAATTGGAAAGATGGATTATTGTTAAATAATATTACAATGTTTATCTTTTCTTCTTTCCTTTTTTATTTTAGAGATATAGATAGTGTGAGCGGGGAGAGAGGGGCAGAGTGAGGGAGAGAGAGAAGGAGAGAGAGGGGGGGGGGGGAGAGAGAGAGAGAGAGAGAGAGAGAGAGAGAGAAAGACATAGAGAATCTTAAGCAGGCTGCACACTCAGCACAGAGCCTAATGTGGGGCTCAGTCCCACAATGCTGGGATCACAACCTAAACTGAAATCAAGAGTTGGTTGCTCAACTGACTGAGCCACCCAGGCACTCCTACACTATTTATTTTTTCTTAAAGAATGACATAGTGAGAGTTAGTATACATTATGGTTAAAAGGCCAGCTTTCGCTCTGGTTATACTTACCAGACTTATAAAAGTGGAAGGTTTTTAAAATGTACTGCCTCAATTTTATGATCTCTAAAATGGGAGTAGAAATACTTCCTACAACATAAGAATACAAAGAGGCAGTGTTGTGATATAGTGCTAAGCACATTGGCTCTAGGGATGGATTTCCTATATTTGAATTCATGTGATACACTTAATAGTTATAGACCTTGCTCAACGTTTTTGTGAGAATTTGGTAAGTTGGCACTGTTTTCTTTTTCTTTTTTTAAACATATATTTTTTAAGTTTGTTGGTTTCTTTCTTTCTTTATTTAAGGAGTATGAGAGAGCAGGGTAGGGGCAGAGAGAGAAGGAGGGAGAGAATTCCAAGCAGGCTCCATGCTGTCAACACAGAGCCCGACAGGCCCTCGATCTCACAAACCATGAGATCATGACCTGAGGCGAAATCAAGAATCTGGACACTCAACTGAATGAGCCACCCAGGCACCCCAATACTTGTAAATTTATAGCACCTAAGGTTTAGTAAGCACTCAAAACAAATGTTAGTTATTTTTAGTATGTAATATTATTTTTTCTTTCTTGAAACAAATAAGGTTTTTTTTTCTTTCTGATTAATGAAAAAGAAAAGAAAATCAGTAATTGTAACTTAAGAGCTATAAAATATGAATTCATCAGTGAAGTTACACATGTGAAAAAAAGGGCTTTAGAGCTAGGAGTGGAGATGGAAACATAACCCATCAATATAGTAGAACTTTACAGAAAAAGGTTAATTTGTTTTCTCTATCCATCTATTTATTTCATTCATTCAACAATACACGTCGAACTCTGGCTCTGTGATGGGCACTATTCTAGGTGCGGTAAATGTAGACAGTAGTTAGCAAATAAACACATAATAGCCTTCAACAGTTCTTAGAATCATGTATGTTTTTAGTGTTGTTTGTGTTTGTGTGTATAGAAAAAAATGATAGGCAAAGTAAGTAAATATGTAATAAGTTAAATTCATGAAGTAATTTATGTTTAGAAGATAACTGAGAGAGAGATAAATTTGGCATTTGGCAGTGTGATTTTCCCAGAGTGGACAGGGGAGTCCTCACTTATATGATGAACTTAGAATAAAGATGTAGCAGAGATGAGAGAGTGGAACGTGTTGGTGTCTTTGGAATGGACAACCAGAGTGAGAAGCTATTGGAAAGACCCTGATGAGGAACACCAGGAGGTGTTCACCTCCGATATTGGAGTGAACACATCCAGTAACCTGAAGTAGGCCAGTCTTTTTGCAAGCAAGCTCTACAAGGAGGAAAGTAGTAGGAGATGAAGTCAGAGGGGAAGGTGGGAGTGGACTGGATTGTGTGAGGCCTCAGAGGCCAATGGAATGATTTTGCTTTCACTTGTAGATCTGAAGGTTTTTAGCAAGAGGATGAAATTATCTGATCAACATTTTAGCAGGATTATTTTAATTACTTTATTGAGAATATGCAATAGAGAGGGCAAAGGTGGAAAAAGAGTACGGAGACTTTTGCGATAACCCAAGTAGGAGATGATGTGCTCTTGGACCAAGATGTTACACTGAAGACTGTGAAAAGTTGACAGATGTCAAACTTACTTTGAAGTTAATTAGATGTGAGGGAGAAAAGTACAGAGAGACACTTTTTGAAAAATCTGGAGCTACTAGAAAGATAGAGTTGCTCTTAACTATTTAGGAAGGCTGAGGGGGTAAATGAGATTAGGTGGCCTGTTTCAGACTGGTGGGGAATTTGAGTAGGCAGCCACATCAACATATCTCAAGTTCAGGGTAGAAGTGTGGATTGGCAATTCACAGTTGGAAGTCATCACTGTACCGAGAACTTGAAAATGTAACCGCAAAAATAGTTGAAGAAACTTTTTGAACAGAAGAAAAATAGAATTCAATCAGTAAAACACAATTATTAGCTAAAAACTGGAAAAAAAATAATTTTCAGTTTATAACACAAAGGTTAAAACCCTAGTATATAATTTCTTTAAATAGAGAAGAAAAATACTAATAATTCGCAACTCTACAAAAATAATGCAAATAGCCCCAAAACCTGAGTAAGATGCTTAAACTCATTTATAATGACAGAGTTCTAAGTGAAAATCACAGTGAGGTAATATATCAAGGACTCTGTCCATAATAAATGTTTTGGCAAGGCTCTGGGGAAAAAGGCACTTTCGTTTATTGCTTGGTGGGAAAGCAAAATGTCATTTTAACGGAATTTGGAAATACCCAGTAAAATACATCTTTATTCTTTTATCTAGCAATTATTTCTAGCAATCTACATGAAGATACCCTTGCAAAAATACGAAATGATGTACAGTACAATCTTGGTTTGTGAGCCTAATTCATGCCAGAAACATGCTTGTAAACCAAAGCACTTGTATATCAAAGCGAATTTCAAGAACCATTGGCTCAGTTGTGATCATGTGACATTCAGCGTCATATAATATTGCAAGATATTGCTCATTTATCAAGTTAAAATTTATTAGAAATGTTTGCTTGTCTTGTGGAATACTTGCAGAACAAGTTACTCATAATCCAAGGTTTTACTGTATATACAAGGGTATTAATATTGACAATATTTATTTTTTATCTTTTAAATGTTTATTTATTTATTTTGAGAGAGAACAAGTGGGGGAGGGACAGAGAGAGAGAGAAAGAGAGGGGTGGGGGGGTGGAAAAGAGAATCCCAGGCAGGCTCTGCACTGTCAGCACAGAGCTCAACATGGGAATTGATCTCGTGAACCGTGAGATCATGGCTTGAGCGGAAACCAAGAGTTAAGATGCTTAACTGACTGAGCCATCTACATGCCCCTAATTTGGACAATATTTAAAATAACAAAATCTAGAAACCACCTATGTGTCCATCTGTGGTGAACTGGCTTAAAATAAATTATATTTCTCCATAATACAGCACTAGTCCTCTGTAAAATGTAATGAAGAAGACTCATAATGAGGTGACTCCAGAGTATTTGTTTAAGTGAACAAAAAAATGCAGAAAATTCTCCCAACCTATAAAGTGGGAAAGAGGAGAAAATAAAAAGGAACCAGGAGGGAAGTAAAGACTTCTCTAGTTATACATCGCATTATGTTTTTATTTTGTAATTATTTAATATTTTATAAAATTAAAAATAAAGTACATTGAGATAAAAATAATTGCTAAACGTGGAATAAAGTTTAAATAAAATGATTCAAATTTTATATTGTGTGTAGAATAATCATGTAGAAAAAAGTTACTTCATGTTATTTAAAATGCGTTATTTTTACTGTGTAACTCTAATAAGAAATATTTTAAAAATAAACATCTATTTAAAAAAATAATTGAATTCAGTAGCCTTGTGTTTAGTAGTTCTATTATTATTTTGAATATATTGTTAGTTTTATAGAAACCAGTATTTTCAGTGAATGAAAAAAAACATATAAAATCAAATTAATTTCAGACCTGTAATTTGAAATGTAAACTACCGTATCACTATAAAATCATCACTAATTTTTATTTTTGTCAAATACTTTTTTAGCTTTTTTGTGTATTTTGTCCAATACTTTTTAAAACTTTTTTTAAAAGTTAATTGATTTACTCTGAGAAAAAGAGCATGAGCAGGGGAGGGGGAGAGAGAGAGAGAATCCCAAGCAGGCTATGCACCGTCAGCACAGAGCCCGACAGCAGGCGAGGCTTGATCCCACAAACTCTGAGACCTGAGTCCAAATCAAGAGTCAGATGCTCAACCGAGCTACCTGGGCGTCCCTAAATACTGTTTTCTTTAAAAGCATTTTATTAAAGGGGCACCTGGGTGGGTCAGTCAGTTGAGCTTCCAACTTCAGGTAAGGTCATGATCTCGCCGCTTATGTGTTCGAGCCCCACGTCAGACTTTGTACTCACAGCTCAGAGCCTTGAGCCTGCTTCCGATTCTGTGTCTCCGTTTCTCTCTGCCCCTCCCCTGCTCTCTCTCTCTCTCTCTCTCTCTCTCAAAAATAGATAAATATAAAAAAAATAAAATGATTTTATTAAAGAGATTAACCTTATGTCTGTGATAGAAATTGCAATTTTTTTTCCATTTTATTTACCTTTTTCTTTGTACTGATATTTTTGTCATGCAAATTTTCTTATTTTTATGTACTTAAATTTATTATTTTTTAAATTAAGATTTGTGTGTTTTTTATTCACCATTGAATAGGCTTTTCTTCCTCTAAAGTTATAAAGGAAATTATTCATGTTTTAGTCCAGTACTCCTATGGTTTTACTTCTGATATTTTTATACCTTTGGAGAATATTCTGGTGTTTGATTAGAAGTATGGATCCAATTTTGTCTTTTTTTCCAGATCGGTGTGCAATTCCCTCCAAACCATGCACTTTTATCCTTCTATTTGAAAATGATAACTTTATCATATGTCAAATTTCCATACCTATTTGGATTTATTTCTGGACTCCATATTCTGTTCTATTGGTTTTTCTATTAGTGTATCTATTGTTTTATCATATAATCTTTGTAATATGCTTCAATATGTAGTAAGGTTAGTATCAATAATTTCTCTATCATTTTCTCGTAGTTCTCCATCATTTTCTCGTAGTTCTCCAAAATATTTTTGTTTTTAAAATATTCCCAGATGCATTTTAGAATCACCTTTCTTAGTTCCAAAACAACAATAAACACCCCCCACCGCAACTTCCAAAAAAAAAAAAAAAAGAACAGGCTTTCCTTTTTCTTGGTCAAGTATACTTTTTTTGTCTTTCAAAAGTTTTAAAATTTTCCTCACAAAGGCTGTGAATATTTCTTATTAAGTATTTCTAACAGTTATTTATATTGCAGAACCACCCAAGCTTAGTGTTGTAAAACAACCATTTTGTTAGCTCCTAGATTCCGCGGGTCAGGAATTTGGAAAGGAAAGAATAGCAACAGTTCTCTCTGGCTTCTCTGTGACATCAGCTGAAAAGAGTTGAAGGCTGGGGGTGAATGGGTGACTGGGGGCAGGAAACATTTGGAGGCCTCTTCATTCACATGTCTAGCCATTGATACTGACTCCTCTCAGGACTCTCAGTTGGGGCTGTCACCTAGACACCTATATATGGCCTGTGTTGCCCGGACTGCCTCACGGCATGGCAGCCCGAGACATCTTACCTGGTACTCAGGGTCCTAAAGGCAAGTGTCCCATGAGAACCAGATGGAAACTCTATCACCTTTGATAACTTAGCTTCAGAAGTCACATGGCATCACTTCCACCATAGTCATAAGCCCATCCACTTTCAAGGGCACAGACATAGATCCCACCTCTTGATAGAAGTGTCTAGTCACATTTAAGAATATGTGGGATGAAAGATATTGCTGAAATCATTACAATGTGCTAGAGTATTTCTCTCTGACATTTCTTTTTCCTGTTGACTTTATAGATTCTTTTCTTTCATCTTATATCATAACTAGGCATTTATTATTATGAATGTTACTGATTTCTATATATTACTTCTATACCATACAGTTTTTTAAAATGTTTATTTATTTTGAGAGAGAGAGCATGCGTGAGCAGGGGAGGGGCAGAGAAACAGGGAGAGAGAACAACTCAAGCACTCTCTGTGCTGCTGCACACAGCCCAGCCTGACACGGGGCTCAATCCCAAGGCACTGAGATCATGACCTGAACCGAGAACAAGAGTCAGATGCTTAACCAACTGAGCCACCCAGGCACCCCTATACCCTACAACCTTATTTAATTCCATCACTTTTTTTTATGTTTGATTCTCTTCCATTACCAGTTACACAATTAGATAATTAGCAAATAGAGTTTTACCTCTTTTATTACAAGTTTTGAGATTTTTGTTTTTTACTCTAACTTTTCCTTTGCATAATTTTGTTGGTTTTGACTCTCCCAGTATAACGTGAAATATAATGGTGACAGTGGACATTCTTGAGATTTTTCTGACTACAGCAGAAATGTCATGTTTCCATTAATTAAAATGGTGCAATTGAAAAGAGAATATATCCCCCATAGGCTTCACTTTTTTAAAGTTGCACTATGATGATCTATAGATAATCATTACTACTATATTTTCATTGTGAATTTCAATCTTAACTATTATATAGTGTCTCTCTCACTTTTGCTCCAGCTCTTTCTCTTCCCTTCCCTTCTCTTTCTTCTTCTTCCAAATGCTTTTTGGTCTAATTTCTTCCTGATCTGATAGTAAAGTTACCAATCTTGATTTTCCTTTATGGCTCATATTTTCTTTCCTTAAACATCTTGTAGGTGTTTTTCCACTGTCTTCTGACATTAAAAGTTACTGTGAGAGAAGTTTGATATTGTCTAAGCCTATTCAGGCTGCTGTAACAAAATACCAGAGACTGGATAGCTTATAATCAACAGAAATTGATTTCTCACAGCTCTCGAGACTGGAAATTTAAGAACACGGTATCAGTGTATAGTTGGTTAAGTGCCCTCTTCTGGGCCATAGACTTCCTTGTTGTATCCTCATGGGGACGGGGCTAGGGATCTCTCAGGAGCTACTTTGATAAGGGCAATAATCCCATTTATGGAGGTTCCACCCTCATGACCTAATTATTTCCCTAAGTTCTCACCTTTTAATACCATCATATTGGGCATTAGGATTTAACATATGAATTTGGGGGGTGGGTGGGAAACAAACATTCAACCCATAACAGTTACTAATCTTATTCCCCCATGCCCTTATAAGGATATTGATGTTTTTGCCTATCCAGTGAATTTTTTCTTTATTCTTAAAGCCCAATAATTTTATTAAGATATGTCTTGGGACAAATTTGTCTTGGTACACAGGTTCAATGTATAGATTTACTTCTTCTTTTAGTTCAAATAATTTTTAAATGATGTCTTTAAATTTTAATTCTCTGTTTTTCTTCCTTGGAATCTTCAATTGCACATGTACTACATTTTCTTTACTTGTTTTCTGTATCCATAATTTAATATTTATTTGTTTCCACCTCTTTATTTGTTTCCTTTTCTTTCTTCTCTTTGTCAGACCCTTTGTGTAGTTTCCATGTCATCATTCTTTTCCAGTTATAAAATAATTTTGTCCTTTTTACCCCTGAGTTATGTCAATTCTTTTTTTTTACCTTTGATGGCTTTCTGGCCATCACTTCTTACTGTCTGACTCTATTATCCTAGAACTCTTATATTTCTGCTTTGTGATCTTCCTTCATAGCTGCAAATAATCTGTTATTTTCAAAACTTTTATTTATTGAAATATTGGGTTGAAGTTGTTATATGCTATACTGTAAAATAATTTTAGTGAGTGTTCCTTTCTGTTGGAAAGTTTCTCACATTTTTTCTAACATCATTTTAATTTTTTGTGCATATCTTTACCCTTTTGTTTTTTGGGTTCTCATATAAATGAGAACAATATGTTCCTAGATGTGAGTATGAGGTAGTGTAGAGTGAATAGGAATAGCTTCTCTGATTCACAACTCAAACCAGAATAGTATAGGCATTGATATGGTGTGGAAACCAACCAATTTAAAATAGACATCTCAGCCAATGATTATAGGCTTAGAGAAAAAAAAAATTCAGGGATCAATTTCTGTTGGAAATCAGCCCTGGGCTCAAAAATCTTTTGTTATACTGTGGCACTTCTATGTAGGACCTTCCTTTGCCTCTTAGAACCTAACTTGGCTCTGGAGAACTTCCTCATCCAGTCCTGTGTCTCCTCCGCGTATTCTGTTGGCTGTCGCTACTACCCAGGGGCACATGTCTTATTTCCCAACGTGGTCCACTTACTTTTAGAAAATTGATTTTTCCCGACATTCTCTAAATATATTCTCCGCATTTGTCTGGGCAAATTTTTAAGTCTTCCTTCTACCCTCACTTGCTCATGGCCAACTGTCTTTCAGTACTGTTCCTGGCACTTTTGCCCACCGTTTGAGACCCGCCCCTTTTGGAGAGTAGATACTTACTTTGCTTTTGGTTTCTGTGATCGGCCTCTGCAGTCAGCACTCGCGGCATGGCTCCTCGGGGAGCCTTCCTGCCGGGTTCTGCTGCTGTCAGTTGCTTTTGGCAGCGTGTACACATAGTTTGAAGTTTGTGGGTTTTCTTTGTCTCCTATTTTAAGTGAAAATGGAGTTTGTGATTTTTTTTTTTTTTTTTTTGGTTCTTTTCTTTTCATTATCTTGTTGCTCTATTTCTAGCAGAAGCAGGCAGATTCAGAATTAAGCAGCCATCATGCTCTTCCAGAAATCATTCATATAATTATTTTGTCATAGTGAAGAATGTTCTCACTTAGGTCAGGTAAATAAAGAATGGACTTTTCTTGCGGGTATGTGAGACTCTCTAAAAGATGGATCCCTGAGCAAAATATATTCCCCACCGGTGAGTTTTCAAGATGTGCTCCGGACCTAACCGAGAGAGGGCAACTCGATAAGCTTGTTAGATAAGCAAATCTATGCATTCAGTCTGTCACTCTCTGAGAAATGAAACTGGGTAGAGGAAAAAGAATCAGATTTACATGTTACAAAATGCTGTTCTTTATTTTAATCGACAGAATTGGATTAGACTCCAGCATCAGCATGCATTTCCCATTGTTTTCTTTTTATATTAACTACAGGAGACTCATTAGAATTTCATGGATGTAATTGTTTCTGGGTTACATCCTCAATTAATGACTATAATTGAAAGATCGGATAGGACTGGCATGACGTGACTGTAATTTAAGTGTAAGACGTCTGGGCCTCTATTTACAATGCATTTGTTATTTTTTCTTCTACTGTGGAGGAGTATTTACGAGAGGCAGAAATAAATGCATTTCCAACAGCAATGTCTCAATCAAAACAATGTGCATATTGTGTGCTGGGTGTTGTTTTTCCGGGCTGTTCTGTGACTGCGCAGCCCTCAGCAGGATACATGTGCATGAAAAGAGCTTGTGTTCAGATCTTCTGGGAGGACTTGGGGGAGGAGAACATGCCTCAACAAAGGGGAGGTGGACCAGAAGGCTATCTCTGTCCTTCTCTATGGGATGTGTTATAACAACTGTTCAGAACCCAGCACCTCAGCCTGCATATGCCAAGGATTCCCTAATTAGTTTTAGCTTATGTCATGGGGAAAGAAAAGGAGCCCCTACCCCCATCTCCTAATTATGACTCTTCTGCTTCCCTCTTCTTATATTTTCCCTAAAAGTAGATATTAACCTTATTAGCTTTTTGAGCAGTACATCACTGATTATCTACACACAGGCTTTGAGAGCAGCTGCAAGGGGCAGCTGAACAATTATCTGGGGTTAGCCAGATTTGCTCCAGACTCTGGGATCAGAGAAGCCTGTAGACTGGAGCTCTTGAGTTCAGAGATGTCTGCTATTTCTCCATCCAAGGTCAGATGTGGACTGTGTAGCTCATTATGTCTCTTTTTCAGTAGTAATGACCTTTCTTTCTCTTGTGGGTCTATTGATCTGGAAGGATGGCAAAGACAGGCGCAGGATGGATGGTGTGATAGACGAGCTTGAGAAGCCAAGATGTGTGGCTGGACTAACCCAGCACAGAAAGAAAAAGAAAAGTGATACAATTCACAGGCAGGAATAGAATTAGGAGTCAGAGCCAGTGGGAAGGGAGGGGCTGCTGGTTCAGAGGTGACTTCATAATAATGACTTGACAACCTGGTACCTCTTTTTGTAGTTTTCATGCTGAGACTGTGAACCGAGAAGTATTTCTTAATATATTGCCTCTGCTTCAGAAACACGAGGGTGCTTGCTAGAATGCAGATTATCAGACCTTATCCAGACCTGTAGGAATCACCATTTCTGGGCATGGTCCCAGGAAGCTGCACTTATTCTGATAGACACTGGCGTTTGAGAGTGACTAGGGAGGAGGGATGGAAAGTAGAAGAAATGGAATAGTAGTGACCAGCCAAGGAAGGAAGCTAGGAGAGAGTAGACTGAAGTCAGGCTCACAGATAAGGGACTGTGAACCAGAGTAACAAAGTATCTTTCTGTAAGTTATGCATCTAATAAGTGACAGAGCCATTATATGTATACTTCTAAGTCTAAGCCTCTTTGTACAAAGCTTAAGTCAATAGAGATAGGAAAGTGCTAGAATTTGAATGGTAGGTTACAGGAAGAAAGCAACGTGGCTTGGGATCGAGGCTTTGAATTTGTTATATATTGAGATATGAACATTTTTCAAGAATATGATATGGAAGGGAAAATAATGTTCCATTTTCTTTAGCCTTATATTCTAAACTCATTAGATTTGCCTCCTTCATGAATATTTTTGTACATCGTTGCATATAAACTATAAAATTATACCTGCAACTTTTTTGGTTGAATTGATATACATATTTTAAATTTAGCATGGTTCTAACTCATAATTTTGATATATTGATTAAAACACACTAGCACACCTTAGCTAATACTCAACTGATAATTTCTTAAGAAATCCATCTGTATGCTACTTAAAATCATCTTGCCAGTGGTACTGTATATACTGAACTTTTGATATAGTCCTTTCATCAATTTTCTCTTCTTCTCAAGACTGATGCCTCTTTACATTGACTCTCTTGTGCCCCATTGTCCAGGACCTATTTCCATGATCTCAAACCATCATTTTACTGTATTGGCTTGTTCAGCATTGCTTTCAGGTTAAGTTTATTTCTTTTGAGAGAGAGAGAGAGAGAGAGAGAGAGAGAGAGAGAGACAGAACATTTGAGCAGGGGAGGGGCCGAGAGACAGGTGAGAGATAGAGAATCTCAAGCAGGCTCCACACGGTCAGCATGGAGCCCAGTGTGGGGCTCAGACTCCAGAGCCTTGAGATCATGACCTGAGCCAAAACCAAGAGTCAGACGCTTGACCGACTGAGTCACCTAGGCGCCCCCAGCATTGCTTTCATAGTGGTGCAGGCTGGCTTACCTTCTCTCTTTGGTATCTCCCCTTGTCCTTTTCTTCTGAATTTTGCTCCTGAGCTTCTCCTCCAACCTTCATTTCTTTTTCTTTCTTTTCTTTCAGTGCAGAGCCTGATGGGGCTTGATCTCACAACCGCAAGGTCATGACCTGAGCCAAAATCAAGAGTCTAATGCTTAACCAACTGAGCCACCCAGGTGCCCCTTCCAACACTCATTCCTAACTGAATTTTGCTCATGGACTTTGGATATCTTGTCTTTAGTGGTCCCAACAGGCTCCCCTCTCTCTTCACCTACCAAATGTGACTACTTTATGAATGATAATGTCCCTTATTGACATGGTGTTAGTAAAATGTTTGATTGATGAATCAATTCATAAATGGTTTCAGACCACCAAATAAAATTTTAAGTGGCTTTTAGGTATCCAAATGACAGGTATTAAGAAATTAACACATAAATATGATGCTTATTTATTTTATGGAGAAAATAAAACCGTGAAGTGTTAGAGGGAGAGAGACAAGAAGGTTCTTACTCTCTCTGTACAATGGATAGGGATGATCTCCCTGAGAGAGGGTGACTTGAATAATGAGAAGCAGCCAACAGTCAGATGGTTTCATTTCAACATATGTATATAAGGGAGAAGTATACAAATGACTCTGGGATGGGGTTGAACTTGAAGCCCTGGGGGGATAGAAATAAAGCTCATAAAGAGGATAGTAGTAGCAGAAGAGATTAGAGAGGTAGGCAAGAGGAAGAGTCTGCTGGCTCTTATAGATTGCAGCAAGGAGTATGAAGCATATCCTAAATGCAGTGGAAGCCACCGGAGGTGGTTCCAAAGGCAGAACCCTGATCTAGTCTCCCCATCCAGGTTCTGGGGAGAAAAAACTGTCTCTCCCCTTACTTGATGGGCACTCATTTGCCTTTGTGTGTCCACCAGTTTTCCTAGCTCATCTTGCTCCTTTTTGACTCTAGTTTCCTACTATAAAGAAAATACAGTTAATTTTAATTCCATGTTTCTCAAACTTATTTGACCACAAACTTTTCCGTGAAATTTAGCGTGCCTCCCCAACCTTCTTTGGGGAGGCATTCTAGACATATAAGCTACCTGGGTCTTTTTAACAATTGTAAAATAGATATAGTCATTTTCTGTTGATTAGCTTTTGTATTAGGCTTTTCCAGAGAAACAGAATATCGATCTATCTATCTATCTATCTATCTATCAATCATCTGTCTATCAAAAGAGATCTTTTTTAAGGAATTGGCTCAGGCTATTATGGAAGCTCACAAGTCTGAAATCTGTAGGCCGGTCTGTGAGGCTAGAGACCTACAGAGTAGCCAGTGCTGCAGTTCAAGTCCAAACGTCATCTGCTGCAAAATTCCCTTTTGCTCTGGGGAAGTCAGTCATTTGTTCCATTCAGATCTTCAACTGATTGTCCCACCCACATTAGGAACAGCAGTGTACTTTACTCGAAGTCCACTGGTTTAGGGGCTCCTGGGTGGCTCAGTCAGTTAAGCAACTGACTCTTAATTTCAGCCCAGGTCATGATCTCACAGTTCATGAATTTGAGACCCTACATGGGATTCTCTTTCTCTCTCTCACTGTTTCCTCTCTGCTTTTGCTGTCTCTCTCTCTCAAAATAAATAAAGAAACTTAAAAAAAATTTTTTTTAAGGTCCACTGGTTTAAATGTTAATCTCATCCAAAACATCCTTATAGAAACATCCAGATTAGCATTTGGCTACATATCAGGGTACCATGGACCAGCCAAGCTGACATATAAAATTAACTATCATATTTTTCTTATAAGACAAAGGAAGAAAAGCAGTTTCTCCATTTTAAGAAATAGTTCTGTATTTCATCACAGATGGATTTGGACGTATGCACTTTTGTGCTGCCAGTAAATCAGTAACCATGGAATTAACAATCTCCTTCCAATAATGGTCATGTTTATCAAATGCCTTCCTGAAATAAGTGTTAAAAATGTAGTAATCAGCCTATAAGAGTTAAGTGAAGAAGAACAGGTCGAGGGTAAGAACACAGACTAGGTTAGGATAAAAATAAGGCAAGAAAAAGATTGATAAGTTTTCCTGATGAAATTCCCTAGTAAAAGAGAGTAGAGACAGCTAGGAGTAACCTAAGCTTTGTTGCTGCAGGATGGGATGATTTTTTTTTTTTTAAGAGAGAAGCTTTAATTGATCAGCACTTCATGCAAATGAATAATGTAGGTGAACCTTATCAGCATGCTGGAAGCTTACAATTATTCAAATTACACAAAGCCATCAAATATGTGGAAATCAAAACAACAGAAAGAGCCATTAATTCCTGTTCTGTCCCCCAGCATTCTAGGGTTTTACCCATATTCGTGATGGAAAGACACTTCAACCTTGAAATTAAACAGAGAACACGGTGTGGTAATTTAGTCACACATTCACCATTTAATTGTTTTAAAGGTGATCCAGGCAGATGTACAACAGTGAAGTATGCACATTTTTAGTGTGCAGTCCAATTCTATTCGTGTCTTGCATGATGGATTTGGAATTTCAGATCATTCTAGTTAATAGAAAATGTGTTAATTAAGATTGGTTTAGTAGTGGTGGTTTTGGAGGATTAAAAAAATGTTTCCTTCGAGCACCACGTTTCCATTCTGAGAAGCCAGAGTGCTTGGAAAGTGCATATATTGGATATGAACTATCTCCTGAACAAATCATCCTTCACAAACTGGAATTCTGTATTTTCTGACTTAGAAGCCATCTATCAGTCCTCAAAGGACTGTTTCCCTTCCTCACTCCCAGACCTCCCCTGTCGCTGCATGCACCTGTGACACCAGTAGCTTAAGGCAGTGGCTGACAATAAGAGTCCTGGACCATCACTGGGTAGAGAGGCCCTGTAGAATGTGGGCTCTTTGTGGAGATGGAAGGGAAAGTCACACCAAAGGGTCCATCCACTTGTTCTCACTGAGCCAAATACCAACTGTAATGTGGCCAAAAGGACCACCTCCTATGTGCCTTAAAAATGCTTCATTTAAAGATGTCAGGAAATAGCCTAGCGGTAAATAATGTCTCACACACAAAAAGTATGAGGCTAAGGAGATCTGATGGTCTGGAAAATCCCCTGCCACTAGCAAGCTGTATGATCTAGGAGAAGTTATCAATTTTTCTGTGCCTACATTCTTTCATCTGTGAAATGGACACAACTATAATGTATTGAGGTTTTATTATGTACTATGCACTTTTCATACTTAATCTCTCTCAATGTTCACAACAACATTATGAAGTAGACAGCATTAGACACCCTCTCATTCTTTTGCTGAAGGGATAAGCTGATGCTTAGAGATATTGAGTACTGCCCAGCATCACACAAGCATGGCAGCAGGATTTGAAGGCAAGTTTTCCACAATCCTTGACTTTAATTACAGAGCCGATTTCGTGTATGCTAGTTAGTGCCTACTTCATTGGGTTGATCCTTGGAAAAATTTATGTAATACATGTAAAACACATAGTACAAATATCTGAAAGTAAATGTTAGCTTTAGCACCTGGATATAGTAAGAGCAACAACAAAGTCTTTGTAGGTAATTTCTTCATTAGTCCCCTTCCAATATTCCCCTCACCCCTCTTCAGTGCTAATGAATCCATTTAACAGGTATCTCTCCACGTGATTGAAACCTTTTCGTTGTTCGCTAATTATTTTGTGAATGTATATGTTGTCTCTACAGTTTGAGTTGTTTTATGCAGGGAGAGCCAAGGACCAACAGGTTTTTGCTTAGAAAATCAGCATGGATTCTTAGTTCTTCCACTGGACTTTAAGGGGGGGGGTGGGAAACCAACAACTCAGAAGTTCAGCTTTCTCATTTCTGAAAAGGGAATAATGACACTTATTCTTCACCTCTGTCAGCACTAGAACAAAATTCAAATGAAAGCAGGCATATGAAAGGCTTTATAAACATCAATGTGCCATAGAAATGTAAAGGTAGTATTAGCAAGGGTTATGACATCTTCTGCTTTCTTTCCATTCATCCATTTTTATGTGTCTATCAACATAAAAAGCAATAATTTTTGACTTGCAAATTTTACCTTTAGCCTCAACTGTTGAATGACACAATGAAAGGAGGATGCATTCACATTTTGTTTTTATGTGAATAAATTATGGGCAACTGTTTTTCCCTTTTATTCCCTCCCCCACCCCATGACAAATGAGCTCATCTTATTCATATTTAGAGCAATGTTTCAAATTTCTTTCTGGAAAGTATTTAGGCTCTAAAAGTCCATGTGAGCTAATTAATTTCTATGAGGTTGATTGGTTTGCTTCAGATGGTGTTATAAGTTGGGTTCTTCCTGAAGAAGACTGAGATAATGATTTGAGTATAAGGCTACAGCGAGTGCTCTTGAGTTCAACATCTCTGGAGAAAGAGATGGAAATAGGATTGGGCAGAGGGAAAAGGTCACCTTAATCTGACTCAGGAAAGTTCTTGGCTGATCCCATGGGGAGCTCAATTCTGATCCTTCAGAATTGTCCTGACTTGGGGAGAAGAGAATGCATCTTACTACCCCGACAACAGCCAATTTTGGATCTACACTGCCCCAGGAAGAGGGCATGGCTTTAGGTGAGTTAGCTCTTAAGACAAGAGCAAGTTCCAGAATGGACTGATAACCAGATGCTCTGGCAGCCAATGAGGAATTGTGCCCTCAGTTCTGAAAGGGGCTCCGGGCAGTGTGCCACAGTATCCACCACACGTGGCAATGCATCTGCTTTACCAGATCTGTATATGAATCTCATCTACATCCTCCTGGGGAGCAATCCTGCAAACTCAGGCAAGTCATTACCTCATGAGTATTTCTTTCTTTCTTTTTTTTTCTTTTAATTTTTTTAAATCGTTACTTATCTTAGAGAGAGACAGAGCGTGAGCAGGCGAGGAACAAAGAGAGAAGGAGACACAGAATCCGAAGCAGGCTCCAGGCTCTGAGCTGTCGGCACAGAGCCCGACGCGGGGCTCAAACCCACAAACTGTGAGATCATGACCTGAGCTGAAGTCAGAGGCTCAACTTACTGAGCCACCCAGGCGCCCCCCTCATGAGTATTTCTGTCTACGTTTAGAAAGAAAGAACTCATTGTGTTGAACCTTCTATTAGGCTGAATTCTGACTCCAGATTCCTTAATCTTCAAAGAAATGATTCTGAGGGAATGCTGCTGAAGAGCTCAACCTGGCATTGGAACAGAGAGAACAGTACAATACTTGGGACTCAAGTAATCTTTGCTGGAGGAATAAATTGCTGAGTGATGAGCAGAATTTATGTAGCTCACGGCTATAGCACCAGTCTTTACGCACTGTTACAGTTTCCAGCCCCTGAGGAAGAATAAGGGCTAATATTTTTTGAATATTCACTATATACTGGACACTGTTTTGAAGGAATTGCATATGTTAACTATATTAGTATCATAACACTATAGGAGGGCATTATAAACCACATTTTATAAATGAGAAAACAGGCTCAGGGAGGTTAAAATGTACACCTGCAGTTACATGTCTAGTAAATAATGAAAACTGGAACATTTTCTTACATTTCATAATGGAATGATAGTAAATTTGCACCTCACATTTTAATTCTTACTCATCTTCTCAACCTTTCCTTTTTCTTTTTGCCATATGTATTAATTTCCTATGGCTGCCCTAACAAAGTATCACAGACTGCATGGCTTAAAACAACAGAAATCTATTCTCTCATTCTTCTGGAGGCCAGGAGTGAAAATTCAAGGTGGTGGCAAGATTGGTTCCTTCTGGAGATCTCTGAGGAAGAGTCTGTTCCATGCCTTTTTCTTAGCTACTGGTGTTAACCAGCAATCCTTGGCTTGCACGTACACCACTCCAATCTCTGCCTCTATTTTCACATGGTATTGTTCCTTTTGTTCATGTCTGTCTCTGTATCTCTTCTGTTTTTATAAGGACACAAGGGTTAGGGGCCAACTTAATAGAGAATGACCTCATATTAACTTGATTACATCAGCAAAGACATTGTTTTCAAGTAAGATCACATTCACAGGTACCAGGTTTTAGGAATTCAGCATATCCTTTTGGGGGGCATGATTCAACCCTTAGCACCACATAATTGTCAAGCAGATTTTTCTCAGAGAAAACACTAATTCAATCAATGAATATTTCTTATGTATCTAAAATGCATATGGTGTGATGCTACACAATGAAGGAAGAGTGGTTTAGAAGACAAACTCCCTACCACTCACTGAAAATACTTATTAATCACTGACTGTTTATCAGGCACAGGTCTAAGAACTGAGAATATAGTAATGAATGGGATAAAGTCTCTGTTCTCGAGTTTATCTTCAAGTGGGATAGACAATAAATACATTAACTGATATGATAGCTTCTTTTTAAAATTTTTTTAAATGTTGATTTATTTTTGAGAGAGAGAGAGAGCACCCACAAGTGGGGGAGGAGCAGAGAGAGAGAGGCAGACACAAATTCTGAAGCAGGCTCCAGGCTCTGAGCTGTCAGCGCAGAGCCTGCCACGGGTCTTGAACCCATGAACCGTGAGATTGTGACCTGAGCCGAAGTCAGACGCTTAATGAACTGAGCCACCCAGGTACCTCTGGATGTGAAAGTTTCTGATACTAAAATGTGCTATGAAACAGACAAAGTAGGGAAATATGAGATTGAGCGACTGGGGCAAGGTGGACACCTTTATCTAAAGAGTCATGGAAGATCTTGCTGGGAGGGTGAAATTTGAGTTGAGACCCAAGTGACTAGAAGCAGGTAGCCATGCAGAGACCTGGGAGCAGAACATCCAAGCAGAAAGGCATCCAAAGGCAAAGACCCTGGTCAGGGATAAATATAGAATGTTCAAGAAATAGAATGGAAGATATTCTCCCTAAAGTGTACAACCTAAGGGAAAGTAGAAAGAAATAGGTGGGTAAACGGGTTGGCTTTTATCATCCTTTCCACTGGAAGTTATTTGAAGGGGTTATTAAGGACAGTGATTTGAATATAAGTTTTGGAAACATCCCCCTGGCTACACTCAGTAGGGTAGACTGTAGTGGGATAAGAGCAGAATCAGGAAGACCACTTTGGTGACTATTGTGGGTGACTATATGAATCCAGACAAAAGATGATGAGACCCTGTGGTAAGATTGTAGTATCGAAATTGGTGAGAGGGAGTTGGGACAGAGATGTATATTTAGTAGTAGAGAGGATGGAACCTTGTCATCAATTGGATGTAGGGTTTGAATAAAAAAGAACTTGAGTAAGACACCTCTCCGTCAAAGAGCTTAAGTATAATGGGAGGTGGCCCAGAAATGGGCAATTTTAATTTATTGTGACATGTGCTACAATGGGAATAAACCCAGAGGGAATTCCCAGAACCATTTAGGAAAACTTGAGAGAGGCTAGAGTTCCCTCAAGAATAAAAGGAAGCCTGGATCTTTAGCCAACCAAAGTTCTCTCAAAATGTATAACGGGCTCTCCCAGAGATGGAACTTGCATGGCTTCATAAGACCCTAAATCACATTTTCCTATAAAGTATCATCTGTATCAGTGTAGAACAAAACTATCAGAAGCATAGCCTTTATAATTACAATTGCTCTGTATTAATCACATTAAGGAAGAAGCATACTATTTCCAAACCAGGCACAAAACTTCCTATAATATCTAAGTGGATTGTAACTTTATGCGTGCACTGTCTCACGTTTGCCTCATTTTATTTTTCTAATATTAGAAGTTTAGGTTGACCTTGATCTAGGGTTTTGGCTTATCTTGCTGTTCATCAAGGCTTCTGACCACTCATTCGTGCATTGTTCCTCCTGAGGGTCTTCCCTTCTATAATATCTTCCCCAGCACTGACCGTCCCACTGATATACCATTGGAGCTCTCTTTATTTCACTCCATCTGCATGGTAAATTATTCCAACATACATTTTGTTAGTCTCTGATTTAGGGGGTGGTTTCTGCAATATATCTGCATGAAAATATGTTAAGTCTTCAAACAAGCCATGACCTCTTGGAACGCTGCCTGAAATACAAATTTTATAACCATTTGGGAGAGTGAGTTAACTTTACCATTCATCTGCCTAGTCATAGATTAGGGAGCAAGACATAAAATCAATGTTTTCATAATCAAGTGTGCTTTTCTATAAACATAAAACTTCTAAATAAAATATTCAGTATAAATATTGATTAAAGTAAGCTATAAAGGAAAGGTCTAGAAAAAAAGATAAAATGGAGCAAGATTTAAGCAATTACAGTTGGAGAGGCACAGATTTTACTTTACTCTCAAACACGTACGTGTCTATATGTGCATATATATACACATATATATGTATGCATTATGTATGTGCATATATATATATATATTTATATTTATATAATTCAACTTCTGATATTCTCTCAGAATTAATTTCCACATCCTGAACTCTCCTCTTTAAATTCATAAATCTTTCAGTGCTGTGCTGGGGGCTAGTGGTATTTGAAAGCTTAATGCATATGTACTTTGGGCAGGCTTTGATATAGATACCTCTTAATTGAGTAAAGAGTAAGTTAGCTTTTTTACTATCTCAGTTCTTTCATTAAGCCATTCAACTGACTACGCAAGGCCACCCTGTTTTCATTTGGTAAAGGGAACAAAACCAAATCACTTTGTGTCACTTTCTCTTAAAGCGCATTGAGAAAAGGTAACTATTATGTATCAATTCTCCTTTCTTCAGCTTTTCTATGCCATGTTTAAACCACTGCCCCTTAATTTTCAAAGATATTGAACTCTGCTGCCATGGATGTTGTAACACATCTGAAGCAAATCATACTGCTACTATTTTAAGTGAAACCAGGGAATGGCTTGTCCCAAAGCAGTAGCTAGTTTTCCCAGTGGAGATAATTATTCCTTTCAGTACAGTTCAGAATAAAAATCAAGATCATCAGTTTAGTGTATAAATAGAAATATACTCTAGATTGCCCTGTCTTGGTGAGTACATGGAGGAAAAAAAAGAGCAAGCAAAGTCAAGTGAAAAGAAATTCTAGGTATCTTTTTAATAGAATGTGAAAAAAAAAAAATCTGAAAGCCTACTCTGAAACCTTAGAGTTTCTAAAAGTGAAAGAAATTTCACAGAAGTATGTATAGAAATTCTTAAAAAATCTGAGTACTAAAGATTTACTTCAGTAAAACAGCTGCTGACCTGTAGTATCTTGGACGTGAAGTAAGCAATCAGAATAACAAGACTTTCCTAGAATATCAGATTCCAACATTAGCGCATAATCAAAACCAAATGCAGGCATCAGGTCTCAAGCCCCACACTTTCCCTGAAAAGCAAAAGATGGGAGCTGGAAGGATGACAATATGGTAGCATGGGGAGGTCATCTAAAAAATGGTAACTAATTAAGCAACCACATTAAAAATAAATTGTGTTGTCTTGTCACTGTGTACTTTCCTGTTAATATGAGCTCCTAGAAATTCTGTCATTCCTAATCTCTTTGTGCAGGTGCTGATGCTTGATGCTTTTTGATAGCAAATGAGAGAAAACCAAGAAAAAAACGCTCATTGTGCATTAAGTCATCTGGTAAGTCCTTTGAGAAGAACGCCATTTGAGAAATGTTGATTTGCGTATCGCTATCCTCTCTAGCACGCTATGTATTAACTGGAGAGTAGTACATAAAAGAAAACATCAGTATTCCAAGTATAAGTTTCATATTCATGGCAATAATGAGGATTAACATACTGTTTTTTACATAAATATATGTTTTAGAAAATAGATCTATATATGTATCATTAGTGTAAAATGGCATCATTTAGAAATTTGGGGAAAAAAGCAATTTTATCTTAATTAAAACATTTTTCTGAAGGGATTCACTTTCACATAATTCACTTACACTTTCAGCACTCTGTTCCTGAGTGCTGGGTGACATTATGTTTTAAATAATAATTAGACACAAATGTAATCATTATAACTATTTCATGGGAAAATTTATTGCAGGTTGCATATAGAATCAGTTCCCTCTGTTGTAGTTTTTATTTTTCCTTTGGAATTACTCTGACCTAAAACATTATAAATCACAACTGAGGGGCATAATTAAAGTTGTGCTGTTTTCTGATGTTTGAGGGCATTAACTATCACTGTTTTATTTTTTATGTTTTTGTAATTTGTTCTTATTTTAGTGCTTAGGTAGCTTAGTCTATCCATATGACTAGGCAACAGTGTGCATCTCCTCATATGTCCTTGAATGCTCATAGAAAAGGTGAGAAGTACCTCATCAGAATGATACTCAGGGATAAAGAGGTATTAGGTAAAATGTGGAGTAATTAAGAAAAAGAGTCATGTCTTCTGCAAGTCATGTGAGTGAAAAAAAGAGCTTTTACTTTTTAATATTGTAAAAGAGAATTTTCTTCCTTATATTGGCCTATACCATCCATCAGTATATGTGTGCATTCACTGAACTCTATGTGGGCTTTTATTTTCTGATTCAAGAAAATAAAAGCAATTTTGTTGGAATAGAGAGGGACATAAATGGAGGGCCATAGCATAGCTTTGGTTCCTTAAAACTTCATTATTGTTTTTGATCACTTAGTGTTGGAGAAGCTATTTTGATGAGAGGCTTTGGAAATCTGTGTATATAGCACATTCTGTTTGGGGACCCAGAAGACAAAAAATAGCAAACCAATAGGAGAAGTCAGTTCTTATCTCCCTATCCTGAAAACCCACATTGCAGCTTTGACAACATTCAGAGGCAGCCTTCTCGTTGCAAATGTTATCAAGGTAGCAGCAACGAATAGTCTCTTTAAATGATTTGTTAGGCATCACTCTTCAAAAGCAAGATACAGAGCAGAAGTAGAATGTGATGGGCACCACATGTATGCTGGAGCTGATAGATTGGCTTGAGTTGTAAACACACTTGTAGCATTCCTTGGGGGATGTCCTAGAAAACATGTGGGGATCGTAAAGAGCCTGGTGGTTCTGCATGCATGAGAGCAGTTATAGGAATATTGGTTTATCAATTTAATTGTAGTTTTTTTTGTATTTATCAAGATATGGCCTAATATTTAGGATTACACATTTTAGCCTATTTTAGTTTTAATCTCAAGGTCCTAGACATAGAATGAAGCCTAGATCTCAAAATATTGTGTTAGGAAACTTTGTGGTAGCTGTCTGGGTGATGTGCCAATATAAAGGTTTGTTTCTCACTCAGGGGAAGTCTGCTGCAGATCATATGTCTTCCGTTTTGAGTTATGCCATGTGGAAGCCATGGCTTCCATGTTCACTGGAACAGAGGAAAGAAGGGAAGGATAGAGGAGGTACCTCACTCTTGGTACCAAAATCTGTAGTCAGGGTTCTCTAGAGAAAAAGAATTACTAGAATACAGATTGATTTATCTATATGTCTGTCTGTCTATCTATCTATCAATTTATTATGAGGAATTGGCTCTCTTGATTATGGATACAGGCAAGTCCTGAGATCTGCAGGCTGAATTAGCAAGCTGGAGACCAGGGGAGTTAATGGTTTCATTCTAGTCCAAGTACAGGAAAAACAAACAAACAAACAAACAAACAAACAAACAAATAAACTATAATATCCCAGTTTAAAGACAATCAAGCAGGAAGAATTCTTTCCCTTACTCTGGGGAGGATCAGCCTTTTCCTTCTGTTTAGGCCTTCAACTGATTGGATGAGGCCCACTCACATTAGAGAGAACAATCTACTTGGTGTAACTTACGAATTTGAATGTTAATATCATCCAAAAACACACTCACAGAAACACCCAGATGTTTGGGCACCTCATGACCTAGTCCAGTTGACACATAAAATTAACATGTCTACCCCTGGTCAACAAGGCACTTATACACATCTCTTTAACCCACATTTAACTTTCAAATAAGGGTAATAACAAGATCATTATTCTACCAAATATGATACAACAATCCTGCTTACAACCAAAGACACATAACCTCTTCCCCAGAAGAGGACGTAAAATCTATGAGTGAGGTTTACTCTTCTCCTTGGTATCCTGTAATTTAAATATGATATAAGGTTAACAATACTTAAACTCTATGATATAAAATCAGTACATCTTATGTTAGATGGTAAAGGAATAAGAGGGGAAAGAAAATAGATACTTGCTTAAAATTATATACTTCTGCCACACACACACACCCATACCCATGCCCCCCCCAAACGTATTCATAACAAAATAAATAGGAAATATTCTTGACAACTTCAGTTCTTGTTTCTGTAACTGGTTACATGGTTGTAGCTCGTAATAGTAATTATCTTCTTCTACTTCTCATTCTATATTCTCTTTGGCTTCAGCAAGCACCAGCAGGCTGAGCCTGGTGCATTCTTTACCTGGGGCGGTGACCCAAACCCTCATTCCTAGAGGGTCTGGTGGGGGTGTTGGGGAATATAGACAAGTACTTGGGATATTTGGTGAGCCCTAAATATTTCCAATATGATATTTGAACTTCAAAAAGTAAAAGGTATGTAGGTAGTTTATGAAAATCAATTGTACCAAAGTTAGAAAACCAGACACTTTTATTTTTGGACCACGTGAGGCAGTTTTTATTTGGGGAGTGACCCTATGTTCTTTGCCTAAATGAAGAAAAGCCTGTTTTTATGTCTCAGTTCTAGACAACTCCTATTGATTTTTGCCCTTCATACTGATGACCTATCTGCACAGGCTATTTCCTTAGGGATTCTCAGACATTTTCACAATAGAGTCTATATTAATTAACTACAAAGTGATCCAAGCAATTAATTAAGCAGGCTGAAAGTTCATAATAGACTCTGGCGTCATGTACTGATTTTTGAGGTGTAGACAAGACTCTTTACCAAATATTCCTTTTTTTATAAAAGTACCTTTTGGGAATACACAAGCAAAAAATCATGTTACGTGGACTTATTCTATTGTTTACCCCCCAAAGTATGGTGCTGCTATACTATCTTCTGATTCAAATTATAGGAAACAAGTATATTTCTATATTTAAAGACTTCCTTCATGAGCTTTGTGCTTACCCAAAACTAAGGCAAACACTAGGTGTGCTTGAATGTTTCTTCCTTACCTTTCTCTCAAACCAAACATATCATCATCATTATCATCATCATCATCATCATCATCACCATCATCATCATTTCCTCAAAAAGCTACATGTCAGAGAGAATGGGTAGAAACCCCAGAAGAAATGAAGAAAGAAAGAACAATTAGGAAGCATGATGCCAAAGGAGCAAAAACTAAGATTTTGCTGCCAATTACTTACATGGTTTCCTAGATCTTTATTTTTCTATTCTTTGATAGTTTGACTGTGGTATTACCTTCCAGTTTGGTCTCTTTACATGATACTATTTTTTTAATGATAGCTTTATTAAGTTAATGACAAAATTAAATTTATGTTTGTCATCCTGTGACTAAAATAACAAATATTCTCTAGCTTAACGTTTTTCTAACTTCTCTTGGAATCAAGGACATATGGCCTTGACCCAATTAACGTGGAGAATGAGGTTCTCTCCATCACAATTTATTCCTGTAGAATGTGTCAGGTGGGGGTACTAAGTAAGCTGTCTGCTTCTTATTTATTTTATAATCTCTCATCAAGAAAATCAGTTTATATACTTTATTATCAAGATTTCTTTGGCATCTGGATGGGTGTATAGGATATGTGTATGTCTGCCTGTGTTGGCGTGTGTATTTCTGTGTTGAAGCCTGATGCAAAGCAATATTTAAAATTAGTTGGAGAGTAGAAATGATCAAATCTCTAATTCAGTCTTCCAGTTTTTCTGCTCAGCTTATTTTTTCTTGATTCATAGCCCTGCCTTTAGATTTTGTTCTGAAAGAATGTGGTTGATACCAGTACTTTGCGACAATACAAATTTCCAGTCAACATGTTTGGGGGGATGGACATTTTTTTCTCACACTGTACTTATCTGCTTTGATGTTTCTGACTCCTTCCTTAGGTAGGATTTCGTATGTTATTTTCTTCTCCCAGATCAAAGAAATGTCACAAAACCCTGGGATTTTATATCTTAGTATACAAAAAATTCAAGGGTATGAAGTTTAAAAAAATTTAAAGGAAATATCCAACTAATGCAGCTCTGTATAGCCAGGTATTTCTTGCAGCCGTATATTATCATATGGGATGTGGTAATTGAGACCATGTCCGGAAATCACAGTACATTTCTTTGGTATACTATGTAAGTTACAAAGAATATTCATACATACGTACGTAGGTACATACATACCTCAGTTCATGCTATACTTACTGCAGCTCTAAGGAAAGATGGAACAGATACTGTTATCCTAATTTTATCAACCATAAAATCAGGATCCAGAGTTTAAGTATTTTAGTAGTGGAACTATGATTAGAAATTATCTAACCTGGTGTGTTTCAAACAATGTTGGTTCAAGCTTATAGATGCGGTAAAGGATAAAACCAGGACTGTAATAGTCTTAGCCAAAGTTCTTTAGTAACAAAGGAAATTAAAAAACTGGAGAAATCAGGTATGAAGATGAGATCTAAAGGGCTAGAAGGAGATTACACATGGGCAATGGAGCCAGTGCTCACTGTGATCTAGTAATTAAAGCTAGAGTGCTTTGAACCACTGAAGAATCCTAGTTCATTATGGAAAAGTGTTAGGGGGCCATTAACTGGGAATGGGCTAAGTCAATAGGTCATATTGATGTAAAGGTATGGGGTCAAAATAGACAATGCTATCTCTCTGTATAGAATTTCTGGGTTGTGAAAGGAAGAACTCAGTCATCAGGTTCACTTGACGAATCAATGTTTGATCCGGATTGACTCCAAAACTCTAAAGGTGAAAAATTAGGAAATGAATAATAATGGTTTCTCAGAGAAGAAATTCGTATAAAAGGAGTCAGAGACACTGTTGATTCATAGACGAGATTTAATACCAAGATGGAAGTAGGCACTGTCAGAATGCTGGAACACTTGTCACTCAGGTGTGACGTTGGGGAGTTAACTTACATAGGGTGATTCTCAAATAAACTGAGCAAGTTTGACCAGGGAGAGCATTAATACAGTTCTTGGAGCTGTGAAGCCTTTTGGTGTCTATAAATGATAGGTACAACTAAACCATCGACAGTCAGTACTAATACAGTTTCTTCTCTGTGACTGGTCTTTTCAGCAATTATAATTATAAAATTATAATAATGAGATATCTAATAAACCCTTTTCTTTGGGTGGGGGAAGGAGGATCTGTAATTTTTTACCCAGGAAGTTTTGGCATCTCTCTAGTGGTGGAGTCAATTTTTTTGGAAGGATTTAGCAGCAGAATCTCATGGGTTCTGTTAGGGTTAATCTCAAAGGGTTCTATAGGATTAACTTTGTCACCTACCTTTGTGTAGGTGGAGCAGAGGGAGCAAAAAGGTAGGATTACTTTCTATACACTTCAAGGGCAGACGTAGGACACTCTAACTTTCCTGGAAGTAAAATACTCTTCCCGGAGATGACATTTATTACCAGGGAAGTGTAGAGATCCTTTCTTTGCTGCTAATATAATATCCAGGTGACATCAGGCCACAGAGGACACACATTTTCATGGTGCATCAACATTCCCTTGATTTTGTTATTACTGGCAGGAGATATGTAATTGGCTTTCCTCATTGATGAAGTGTTATCGTTTGCACAATTTCACATTTCAGTAACAACATATTTGACTGATAGGGGAAAACTAGACTTTGAGGGGACCACTTAATGGAACCATAGTGTGGCATCTTAGAATATTTTCTCGCAAGATATGATTAAATCTTTCTGGATAAGTTCAAACTGAGAAGAAACAAGATTAAATAATATTAAATATTGCAGTGGAGTTTGGGACACTAAGGTTGATTGGGCTATTTGTTTTGTGATGTTCCCCAGGGTTATTTTGTTGAGAATTTGCCATTAAGTGGTCTAATTGTGTCAGTGGATGGGGGCCTTTTCAATTTGCATAATTTCCTCAAGGGACTGCAGCTGCTAATTTGGTGATTAATTATCCATATTACACATTGTTTATTTGACCATGCCTAGATTAATTTCTTTTTCTCAGCAAATCACATTTAGATATGAATTTGCATATCTTGATTACATTTTAATGCCTTGGCTATCATTGTCTCTTCCCTGGACACCTCATCAGATTACAGAAGAGTGCTCAAGCACAGAATGATGGAATGTCTTAAATGACATTGCACATCACTGGACAGATAATGCATATGACTTATTTTTAATGAAGAATGTGTTTTTTTATAATCAAGTGAGTTATGACATCTAATGTACAGTATATTTTATTTTTACCATTTCAATTTTGCTATTATCAGCCAATTTCAAAAATGGTCTTTATTAACATTTTGAATATTGCTATTTGTATGTATATATATATATATATGTCAAAATATTTTATTTCTATTTATCTATAATCTCATATTTTGTTGTCAAATACTTGCAGTCTGCATTAATATTCAAGGTCTTTAATTAGTTAATCTCCCACCCAATTTCTTCTAGCTTTGAAACCACTGGGTTTCTGGTGATATTATACCGTAGGTTCCTTACAGTCAAGGACTGTGTGTCAATTTATCTTTTATTTAATTTATCTAATAGAGTGTGTTTACTGTTGTTATCATTATTATAAAAGTAGATTGTAATTAATATTTATGGCTACACTTTACTGAACATTATCTAGGTCCCAGATAGTGTTAAGAGATTTACTTGTATCATCTCCTTTAGTTGTTAAACCATCTTATGAGAAAAGTATTATTTTCCTTGGTTTTGAAGTAATAAAATAAGTTTTAGAGGCAAGCAGAAAAGAATTTGTTCAAGGTAAAGTAACTAGGAAACTGTATAGCCAAAAATAGAAATGGTCTAACAGGAGAGCCAACACTTTTAACCAGCTGTATGAATAGAGAATGCCAAGTGATAAATTCTCCTAACCAAAATGAATAAATGCTATTAATCAACAGTGAATGACTGCTTTTAATCAACTAAATGGGCACAAAACAATGAGTGTATTAATCATCCTAATCAATGATGAATGAATGTTCTTTACTAACATATGGACATAGAACATTGAGGGAATGAATGAATGAATGAATGAATGATGGAATATTGCTCTCCTGTACCAGAGATATGGTCATATAAAGAAATTCAGTTTCACCCCTTCTTCTAAATGACAAGGTAGGAACACACAGGGTCAGGTCCAAGGCCTCCCACACATGGGAGCTGGCCGGCTTGATATAAAGAGTATGTTATGGCTGGACTGCTGGAGTGAGAAGGAGGTATTATTCACCTCTCCCTTCCTGCTGCAGTACCCCTATCCATCCCTGGATGCAATACAGAAACTGGGTGCCCAAGAAATTTCCGTAAAATGTGGACTCTAGGCAGCATTTTGGTTTAGAAGACTGCAAGTAAGTAAAACTCTGTCGGTATATATGGGGAAGAACTTCTCGATGCACTTGACTGCTGCTCTCGTTTCTAAGAGCGGTATGCTTCAGGAACCTAAAAACTCATTCCCACATGCTGGTCCCTATTAAGCCTGTGTGCATTAACCATAGAGACTGTGCATTTTAACCATTTTACCAGGGCGGTCTGCACCATGTCTTAGCCATGCTAGGATGTTGCGGCAAACTATTTAACTTCTGTATACTTCAGTTTCTCATCTATAAAATGAGAATAATAATATTCAGAATATATTTTAAATTATATACTTAAAATATTAATTACATAATTATGTAAAATCAACATACCAATTTGCATATGCTGATAAAAATAATTAAAAATAATATACCGGTAATAACATTATGGAGTTCTTCTAACAAATGTTACTGCTTATCAAGTATTTAGACCTTTGCCAAGCACTAAATAAGTTATGTATTGTTATTGCTACCAAAACTCTTAACATTTTTTTAACAATTTTTTAAATGTTTATTTATTTTTGAGAGAGAAGGAAACAGAGTGTGAGCGGTGAAGGGGCAGAGAGAGGGAGACACAAAATCTGAAGTAGGCTCCAGGCTCTGAACTGTCAGCACAAAGCCCGATGTGGGGCTCGAACTCACAAACTGTGAGATCATGACCTGAGCCAAAGTTGGATGCTTAACCGACTGAGCCACCCAGGCACCCCTTAACATTTTTGATGTATGCTCATGCTAACCTGAAGCTCTCCCAATTTATACTTCGATAGCCAGTTTAAAAAATTCAATTTCACCACTTCTACTTCCTTCTCTTTCTGGAATTCATTGCTCCTTTTCACCATATGAAATAATACTGGAATTAATCTCTGCATTAAACAGGCATTTATTAAACACTTTGTGCATGTAAAGGAACTTAAACCCTGATCTAAGGAAACTTGCGATCTAGATGGGACATTCATCAGCAAATAAATACAGAATGTATTTTAAATATTATGGTAGTGGGAGGGGCGCCTGGGTGGCGCAGTCGGTTAAGCGTCCGACTTCAGCCAGGTCACGATCTCGCGGTCTGTGAGTTCGAGCCCCGAGTCGGGCTCTGGGCTGATGGCTCAGAGCCTGGAGCCTGTTTCCGATTCTGTGTCTCCCTCTCTCTCTGCCCCTCCCCCGTTCATGCTCTGTCTCTCTCTGTCCCAAAAATAATAAATATTATGGTAGTGGGAATCTAAAGTTCTCTGGAAGCTGCAGAAGGAGATTAATTCTGGGTTGGAAGCTGGGGAAGGGAAGGGCACTCTCAGACAAATGTCTGTAAATATTTAGAATTTATGTCTGTGAATTTATGAGAAATCTGGGTGAGGTATCAGTAAAGTGTCAGCATTATTTGTGTTTGTGGAAAACTCTTTATCTTCTAAATTTGCAAAATAAACTTAATTCTGCTTTTAAATTTTAAAAACACATTGTTGAAAGAATGTCATACTAATGTTGAAATCTGTACAAATCTGTAAGAACATCTTGTAGATGAGGAGTATCACCATCTTTCTGCTTCTGCCCTATATTTCCCAGTGCCTTGGCAAGTAGCATAGGTTGATGAGGGAGAAGGAAGCCGAGGAATTATCTTAGTCATCGAATGAGTTGGTAAAAAACCTAGACTTATACTGACTCTGGGTTTATTACTGTTCTAAAGGAACTCCTCAAGATTTTATAAGTTGCTGAATGTAGCTAAAGATGATCAAGAGTGGTGGAGGAAAGTTTAAAGTAATGTCTAGTTAACTTGAGATGAGGTATGATGGAGCATTTCTAGATAAGTAAAATGTCGCCCTCTCTGTCTTCCTCTTCTCCTCTCTGAATTAAAAAAAAAAAAATGTATGTTTTCCTGTTTTTATAGAGGAGCTAGAAGCAAAGATATGTGCCACTTTGTTCTCTGGGAAATGCAAGAAAATATGCTTCTTTTCCAAGTGTTTTGAAAAGACCAAAGGAAAGTTCCTGGGGGATACCTGGCACTCTGTGGATGTTGATGTGCTATGAACTGTGTAATGGATTTCACTATATGTCATAGTAGAAAGGATCATCAGCTGAGAACCACAACATGGGTTTGATTTCCATGTGTTCTTAGACAAATTAAGCTACCTGTTTGGTCTTCCATTTCTTCACCTATAAAATAGGAATAAGAACACCTTCACAAGGTTATTGTAAAGACAGAATAAATGATTACTTAAAGGCACTCTATAACTATTAAGGCCTAAATTAAATTAAAAAAAATTAAATGTGTAGAGTAACCGTACAAAATGGATTGAAAGTGAGTGTAACAAATGGCTTTGGCTTTGATAGAATCCCATTGAGTCTTGACTTGACTTTAGGGTTATTTGGAAGGCTGACAACTCCTGTGAGCATTAATTTTCTTACCTAAAAATGGAGAGTTGTGAGGATTAAATAAAAAAGAGTATGTGAAAGTGTCGTGTATCCACTGCTGAGTGTAGAGTAGGTGTCCCCCACATAGTTCTTTTCTTCACTTTTTTCCCCTTCCTTCATCCTCTGTCCCTTCTCTCTACTTTTCCCTCCCTTTCCTTCTCCATCCCACCCCTCCTTCCCTTCCTTTCTTCTCTCCTTCCTCCCATTCTTCCATTCCCCTCTTTCCACCGTCTCTTCACAAATTCATGACCATGTATTATGGCCAATCTGTTACTAATATTCGTCTCTTATTTAATATTTGTCTACCGTTTTTTACTCTACACCTCTAAAAAGAGTCGGTTTATTTCTCAAACACCTTTTAACCATTCTCAGGTTGCATCCTGTTAGCCTCCGAAATACTCTCACCATTTATCATGACTTCTATTCACCCTGCAAGCTTCAGACAGGCTCAGCTTCCCTGCATCAACTCTGCCAGTCCTTACCTTCCAGTACCCAAGGCTAGTCAGCATAGCTGGAGGGTGTCACAAAATTCTGATGCGTCCTTTATGTTTTTCATACTTTGTCACATTACTGAAGCTTCATAGGTACTTAGTAATTTTTGTACACTCCTTACTGCAAGAGTCATAGTGACTGTTTCAATTTTCTTACAGCTTATTTATTCCATTTGTATGGCAGTTAGTATATTCTGCCTTATGGTGTATGTGTGTGCATGTGTGTGCACGTGTGTGTGATTCTTGACTGTACATTTTAGGGGTCAATCTTAAGTTTTAATAGATTTTTGTAGCTCTTATCATATCTAGTGAATTTATATTCGTTTATTTAACAAATATTTATTGAATTAATTATGTGTTAGACATGTTCTAAGCATAGGGAATTATTTCAGCAATATCCCAAATAAGCATGCTTCCTGCTTTTATGGTACTTATATTCTATCAAGGGACAGACAAAAAAAATGTAAACAGATAAATAACCAAGATAATAGTAACTGAGTTAGTTATTCCCCCTCAAGACTGTGGTATTTCCTTTGGGAAATGGTGAAAATTACATGATTCTTGTCTGCCTTTAGAGCCATTTAGGGATGATATGGATATATTTGGTAATGCCTGTGTGCCCTACAAGATTATTACCATTATTGACAGTAACAGTGGAAAGAATCCTTGATTAGATGGTAAGGGACCTCAGTTCTAGCCAGTACTTAGTCATGAATACTCTCTCAGCCTCAGTGTCCTCACCTGTAAAATGAGGAAGTCAGCCTGGATAATCATAAAGATCCTTCCCAGCATAGTGGTGCATGTCTCTAAGGTCTATGATGTTGCTATTCATATGCAGAGGCCCCAATTGATCTGTCAAAGTATGCAGAGTATCTTTGAAAAGACACTGTAAATGTCTTCTGGGAAGTTTCATTTTAATAACTATTAGGGCAACAGGAATACTGTGTCTTTTATTAATTCTGTCTGTTCCCTGGTGCTGATAGTATCTTCTGAATATAAATTGCACAATATAATATAATAAAGCATAGTATAGAATTGTTTTCATAATAGTGCATGCCATAGTACTCGGCCATAAAATAAGAGCTGAAAGTACATCTTGTTCTGTAAACTCATAATTTTCGGCTGTCTAAAAACTGAGTGTAAAAAGGAAATTAATAAGGGAAAAAGATTTCACAGCATGCACACACAGTTATAAAAAAGATTATGTTCTTTATAGAAAAAAAAGAACCTTCATTCTTCTGGTATTTGATAGCCTAGAAAAATATTTGTGTGTTTTAATCTTTGTTGTTGCTAGTAATTATCACTGGCACATTTATTTATTCTTTAATTCTCTTAAAAAGTATTTGTTTACAAGTCACTGTGTATTCAACTCTACTTTCATATCAGCTTATGTATATTAAAAGAAAAGGCTTTTCTTTTAATACTAAAAATGTTTTATTATTTATTGTATTATTATTTAATGTATTAAATGCATTATTTAATCTATTAAAATATAATATTAACATGTATAAAATATGTATATTAAAAGAAAAACTCCAGAAGCTTGGACAACATGAGATTTTACATTAAGGATAAGTGAACGTCCACTTGAAGTTGAATATGTTTTATTCGAGTTTTGCCAACCTGTGGGATTAGTTTAAAAATAATATGCTCTCAGAGCACTGGTCAGTTATATTTGAGCTATCATTAATTAACATGCTCATATGACAGGTTAAAGGTCCAAATTAGATGCAACATGCTTGTGGCAATGCAATTCTGTCAATCAACTCTCTTGTCATTGGGACAGGAATTATTGGTTTGGTTTTTGTGGCTTTGGGTGATATAATAATAACATTAATAATATTGTCATAACATTTGCCATAGGCTTTGTTCTTTCATCTCATAGCCATCATTTCACTATATTCTTGGAACAAAATGGGAGAAAATGGCAAAGTGAATGCCTTCAAAATGCTAATGTGGAAGACTCACAGTTGCAATGGGTGTGATAAAGGCTAAGAAGGGGTGGGGAGGAACAGCACGCTCATGTAACTAGTCTAGCCTTAGAAAGGTTTAGTGGATAAATTTACACATTGTGTGTTTTGACTGCCTAAAATTTTGAAAATAGGTGTGATGATCTGCATTGTACAGATAAAGGAATTAAGCCAGGAACCAACCACATGAAGGTCACTTAAGCAGAAATTATGACAGCTGGAGTATATAACCCCGGGTTCCAAAGCACTTACCTGCTACAACAGAGATTGCAATCCCTGTATCATTCCCAGGTGCTTGTTTGCTGATGGTCATGGGGGAAATGATTAAGAGAATATGAGTAGATCAATAAAAAAGCGGAAACAGTGACAACTGTAAATACACAAAACATACATACACATACCTGCATATATACACAAATACATATATAAACACACACACAGGGGTTCATACATACACATACATATTCTGCTGAGTCAGTGGTATAAGTACCATGGTATAAGATAAAAATGGGCTTTGGGATCCAGATGGCAGGATTTAGATTCCATTTCCCAGTGCATGCGTGGTGAAACTCGTCTCCACATCCTCCAGAACCTCACTTTCCACATCTGTAAAATGACATTAATAATGATTATATTCCCATATGTTGAATATTGCACACTCAATAATGTACTTGAAAGCTACTGTAAACATTAAAGGCTCTACCAGTATCAGCAATTCATTTTATAGATGGTGATTTATATGAAATTGTCAGATGCTGATATTAATCTACACGCCTCTATGCTCAGAGTCCAGTCTAGGTAAATTTGATTTTTTTCTTTCCAAGATTTTATTTAAATTCAAGTTTCTTAGTAGTATTGGTTTCAGGGGTAGAATTTAGTGATTCATCACATGCATATAACACCCAGTGCTCATCACAAGTGCCTTCCTTAATGCCCATCACCATTTAGCCCATCCCCGCACTCACCTCCACTCCAGCAACCCCCAATTTGTTCTCTATAGTTAAGAGTCTCTTGTGGTTTGCCTCCCGCTCTGTTTGTATCTTATTTTATCTTTTCTCCCCTTCCCCTGTGTTCATCTGTTTTATTTCTTAAATTCCACATATGAGTGAAATCATATGGTATTTGTTTTTCTCTGACTTATTTCGCTTAGCATAATTCACTTGAGTTCTATCCACAGCATTGTAAATGGCAAGATTTTGTTCTTTTTGATGGATGAGTAATATTACTTTGTATGTATCTACCACATCTTGTTTATCCATTCATCAGTCATTTGGGCACTTTCCATAAATTGACGATTGTTGATAGTGCTGCTATAAACATTGGGTTACATGTGCCCTTCAAAACAGTATTTTTGTATCCTTTGTATAAATACCTAGTAGTGCAATTGCTGGGTCATAAGGTATTTCTATTTTTAACTTTTTGAGGAATGTCTGTACTGTTTTCCACAGTGGCTGCACCACTTTGCATTCCCACCAACAGTGTAAGAGTGTTCTCCTTTTTCTACATCCTAACCAGCATCTGTTGTTTCCTGAGTTACTAATTTTAGCCATTCTGACAGGTGTGAGGTGGTATCTCAGTGTAGTTTTGATTTGTATTCACCTAATGATGAGTGACATTGAATAGTTTTTCACGTGTCTATTAGCCATTTGTATGTCTTCTTTGGAGAAGTGTCTCTTCACGTCTTCTGCCCATTTCTTCACTGGATTATTCGTTTTCTTGAGTTTGATAAGTTCTTTATAGATTTTGGATACAAACCCTTTATCCAATATGTCATTTGTAAATGTCTTCTCCCAATCTAGGTAAATTTGAAGCAGCAATAGACATAATAAAGAATTAAGTGAATAATTATATTGTTTTGTCATAGTATTTTCTTTTTTTTTTTTTTTGAGTTTTTAGAGGTCATTCAACTTTTATTTTTTTTTTATATATATGAAATTTATTGACAAATTGGTTTCCATACAACACCCAGTGCTCATCCCAAAAGGTGCCCTCCTCAATACCCATCACCCACCCTCCCCTCCCTCCCACCCCCCATCAACCCTCAGTTTGTTCTCAGTTTTTAACAGTCTCTTATGCTTTGGCTCTCTCCCACTCTAACGGCCTTTTTTTTTTTTTTTTTTTTTTTTCCTTCCCCTCCCCCATGGGTTCCTGTTAAGTTTCTCAGGATCCACATAAGAGTGAAACCATATGGTATCTGTCTTTCTCTGTATGGCTTATTTCACTTAGCATCACACTCTCCAGTTCCATCCACGTTGCTACAAAAGGCCATATTTCATTTTTTCTCATTGCCACGTAGTATTCCATTGTGTATATAAACCACAATTTCTTTATCCATTCATCAGTTGATGGACATTTAGGCTCTTTCCATAATTTGGCTATTGTTGAGAGTGCTGCTATGAACATTGGGGTACAAGTGCCCCTATGCATCAGTACTCCTGTATCCCTTGGGTAAATTCCTAGCAGTGCTATTGCTGGGTCATAGGGTAGGTCTATTTTTAATTTTCTGAGGAACCTCCACACTGCTTTCCAGAGCGGCTGCACCAATTTGCATTCCCACCAACAGTGCAAGAGGGTTCCCGTTTCTCCACATCCTCTCCAGCATCTATAGTCTCCTGATTTGTTCATTTTGGCCACTCTGACTGGCGTGAGGTGATACCTGAGTGTGGTTTTGATTTGTATTTCCCTGATAAGGAGCGACGCTGAACATCTTTTCATGTGCCTGTTGGCCATCTGGATGTCTTCTTTAGAGAAGTGTCTATTCATGTTTTCTGCCCATTTCTTCACTGGGTTATTTGTTTTTCGGGTGTGGAGTTTGGTGAGCTCTTTATAGATTTTAGATACTAGCCCTTTGTCCGATATGTCATTTGCAAATATCTTTTCCCATTCCGTTGGTTGCCTTTTAGTTTTGTTGGTTGTTTCCTTTGCTGTGCAGAAGCTTTTTATCTTCATAAGGTCCCAGTAATTCACTTTTGCTTTTAATTCCCTTGCCTTTGGGGATGTGTCGAGTAAGAGATTGCTACGGCTGAGGTCAGAGAGGTCTTTTCCTGCTTTCTCCTCTAATGTTTTGATGGTTTCCTGTCTCACATTTAGGTCCTTTATCCATTTTGAGTTTATTTTTGTAAATGGTGTGAGAAAGTGGTCTAGTTTCAATCTTCTGCATGTTGCTGTCCAGTTCTCCCAGCACCATTTGTTAAAGAGGCTGTCTTTTTTCCATTGGATGTTCTTTCCTGCTTTGTCAAAGATGAGTTGGCCATACGTTTGTGGGTCTAGTTCTGGGGTTTCTATTCTATTCCATTGGTCTGTGTGTCTGTTTTTGTGCCAATACCATGCTGTCTTGATGATGACAGCTTTGTAGTAGAGGCTAAAGTCTGGGATTGTGATGCCTCCTGCTTTGGTCTTCTTCTTCAAAATTCCTTTGGCTATTCGGGGCCTTTTGTGGTTCCATATGAATTTTAGGATTGCTTGTTCTAGTTTCGAGAAGAATGCTGGTGCAATTTTGATTGGGATTGCATTGAATGTGTAGATAGCTTTGGGTAGTATTGACATTTTGACAATATTTATTTTTCCAATCCATGAGCAGGGAATGTCTTTCCATTTCTTTACATCTTCTTCAATTACCTTCATAAGCTTTCTATAGTTTTCAGCATACGGATCCTTTACATCTTTGGTGAGATTTATTCCTAGGTATTTTATGCTTCTTGGTGCAATTGTGAATGGGATCAGTTTCTTTATTTGTCTTTCTGTTGCTTCATTGTTAGTGTATAAGAATGCAACTGATTTCTGTACATTGATTTTGTATCCTGCAACTTTGCTAAATTCATGTATCAGTTCTAGCAGACTTTTGGTGGAGTCTATCGGATTTTCCATGTATAATATCATGTCATCTGCAAAAAGCGAAAGCTTGACTTCATCTTTGCCAATTTTGATGCCTTTGATTTCCTTTTGTTGTCTGATTGCTGATGCCAGAACTTCCAGCACTATGTTAAACAACAGCGGTGAGAGTGGACATCCCTGTCGTGTTCCTGATCTCAGGGAAAAAGCTCTCAGTTTTTCCCCGTTGAGGATGATGTTAGCTGTGGGCTTTTCATAAATGGCTTTTATGATCTTTAAGTATGTTCCTTCTATCCCGACTTTCTCAAGGGTTTTTATTAAGAAAGGGTGCTGGATTTTGTCAAAGGCCTTTTCTGCATCGATTGACAGGATCATATGGTTCTTCTCTTTTTTTTTGTTAATGTGATGTATCACGTTGATTGATTTGCGAATGTTGAACCAGCCCTGCATCCCAGGAATGAATCCCACTTGATCATGGTGAATAATTCTTTTTATATGCTGTTGAATTCGATTTGCTAGTAACTTATTGAGAATTTTTGCATCCATATTCATCAGGGATATTGGCCTGTAGTTCTCTTTTTTTACTGGGTCTCTGTCTGGTTTAGGAATCAAAGTAATACTGGCTTCATAGAAGGAGTCTGGAAGTTTTCCTTCCCTTTCTATTTCTTGGAATAGCTTGAGAAGGATAGGTATTATCTCTGCTTTAAACGTCTGGTAGAACTCCCCTGGGAAGCCATCTGGTCCTGGACTCTTATTTGTTGGGAGATTTTTGATAACCGATTCAATTTCTTCGCTGGTTATGCGTCTGTTCAAGCTTTCTATTTCCTCCTGATTGAGTTTTGGAAGAGTGTGGGTGTTCAGGAATTTGTCCATTTCTTCCAGGTTGTCCAATTTGTTGGCATATAATTTTTCATAGTATTCCCTGATAATTGTTTGTATCTCTGAGGGATTGGTTGTAATAATTCCATTTTCATTCATGATTTTATCTATTTGGGTCATCTCCCTTTTCTTTTTGAGAAGCCTGGCTAGAGGTTTGTCAATTTTGTTTATTTTTTCAAAAAACCAACTCTTGGTTTCGTTGATCTGCTCTACAGTTTTTTTAGATTCTATATTGTTTATTTCTGCTCTGATCTTTATTATTTCTCTTCTTCTGCTGGGTTTAGGCTGCCTTTGCTGTTCTGCTTCTATTTCCTTTAGGTGTGCTGTTAGATTTTGTATTTGGGATTTTTCTTGTTTCTTGAGATAGGCCTGGATTGCAATGTATTTTCCTCTCAGGACTGCCTTCGCTGCGTCCCAAAGCGTTTGGATTGTTGTATTTTCATTTTCGTTTGTTTCCATATATTTTTTGATTTCTTCTCTAATTGCCTGGTTGACCGACTCATTCGTTAGTAGGGTGTTCTTTAACCTCCATGCTTTTGGAGGTTTTCCAGACTTTTTCCTGTGGTTGATTTCAAGCTTCATAGCACTGTGGTCTGAAAGTATGCATGGTATAATTTCAATTCTTGTAAACTTATGAAGGGCTGTTTTGTGACCCAGTATATGATCTATCTTGGAGAATGTTCCATGTGCACTCGAGAAGAAAGTATATTCTGTTGCTTTGGGATGCAGAGTTCTAAATATATCTGTCAAGTCCATCTGATCCAGTGTCTCATTCAGGGCCCTTGTTTCTTTATTGACCATGTGTCTAGATGATCTATCCATTTCTGTAAGTGGGGTGTTAAAGTCCCCAGCAATTACCACATTCTTATCAATAAGGTTGCTTCTGTTTATGAGTAATTGTTTTATATATTTGGGGGCTCCGGTATTCAGCGCATAGACATTTATAATTGTTAGCTCTTCCTGATGGATAGACCCTGTAACTATTATATAATGTCCTTCTTCATCTCTTGTTACAGCCTTTAATTTAAAGTCTAGTTTGTCTGATATAAGTATGGCTACTCCAGCTTTCTTTTGGCTTCCAGTAGCATGATAAATAGTTCTCCATCCCCTCACTCTCAATCTAAAGGTGTCCTCAGGTCTAAAATGAGTCTCTTGTAGACAGCAAATAGATGGGTCTTGTTTTTTTATCCATTCTGATACCCTATGTCTTTTGGTTGGCGCATTTAATCCATTTACATTCAGTGTTATTATAGAAAGATACGGGTTTAGAGTCATTGTGATGTCTGTATGTTTTATGCTTGTAGTGATGTCTCTGGTACTTTGTCTCACAGGGTCCCCCTTAGGATCTCTTGTAGGGCTGGTTTAGTGGTGACAAATTCCTTCAGTTTTTGTTTGTTTGGGAAGACCTTTATCTCTCCTTCTATTCTGAATGACAGACTTGCTGGATAAAGGATTCTCGGCTGCATATTTTTGCTGTCTAGCACCCTGAAAATCTCGTGCCAATTCTTTCTGGACTGCCAAGTTTCAAAAGAGAGATCAGTCACGAGTCTTATAGGTCTCCCTTTATATGTGAGGGCACGTTTACCCCTTGCTGCTTTCAGAATTTTCTCTTTATCCTTGTATTTTGCCAGTTTCACTATGATATGTCGTGCAGAAGATCGATTCAAGTTACGTCTGAAGGCAGTTCTCTGTGCCTCTTGGATTTCAATGCCTTTTTCCTTCCCCAGTTCAGGGAAGTTCTCAGCTATTATTTCTTCAAGTACCCCTTCAGCACCTTTCCCTCTCTCTTCCTCCTCTGGGATACCAATTATGCGTATATTATTTCTTTTTAGTGTATCACTTAGTTCTCTAATTTTCCCCTCATACTCCTGGATTTTTTTATCTCTCTTTTTCTCAGCTTCCTCTTTTTCCATAACTTTATCTTCTAGTTCACCTATTCTCTCCTCTGCCTCTTCCATCCGAGCCGTGGTGGTTTGCATTTTGTTTTGCATTTCCTTTAAAGCGTTTTTCAGCTCCTCGTGACTGTTCCTTAGTCCCTTGATCTCTGTAGCAAGAGATTCTCTGCTGTCCTGTATGCTGTTCTCCAGCCCAGCGATTAATTTTATGACTATTATTCTAAATTCACTTTCTGTTATATTATTTAAATCCTTTTTGATCAGCTCATTAGCTGTTGTTATTTCCTGGAGATTCTTCTGAGGAGAATTCTTCCGCTTGGTCATTTTGGATAGTCCCTGGTGTGGTGAGGACCTGCAGGGCACTTCCCCTGTGCTGTGGTGTATAACTGGAGTTGGTGGGCGGGGCCGCAGTCAGTCCTGATGTCTGCCCCCAGCCCACCGCTGGGGCCACAGTCAGACTGGTGTGTGCCTTCTCTTCCCCTCTCCTAGGGGCGGGATTCACTGTGGGGTGGCGTGGCCCGTCTGGGCTACTTGCACACTGCCAGGCTTGTGATGCTGGGGATCTGGCGTATTAGCTGGGGTGGGAAGGCAAGGTGCACGGCGGCAGGGGGGGCAGGCTTAGCTCGCTTCTCCTTAGGTGATCCACTTCAGGAGGGGCCCTGTGGCAGCCGGAGGGAGTCAGATCCGCTGCCGGAGGTTTGGCTCCGCAGAAGCACAGAGTTGGGTGTTTGCGCGGAGCGAGCAGTTTCCCTGGCCGGAAACGGTTCCCTTTGGGATTTTGGCTGGGGGATGGGCGGGGGAGATGGCGCTGGCGAGCGCCTTTGTTCCCCGCCAAACTGAGCTCTGTCGTCCGGGGGCTCCGCAGCTCACCCTCCCTTTGTCCTCCAGCCTTCCCGCTTTCCGAGCAGAGCTGTTAACTTATGACCTCCCAGACGCTAAGTCGCGCTTGCTGTCGGAACACAGTCCGTCAGGCCCCTCCGCTTTTGCAAGCCGGACTCGGGGGCTCTGCTTGGCTGGCGAGCCGCCCCTCCACCCCGGCTCCCTCCCGCCAGTCCGTGGAGCGCGCACCGCCTCGCCGCCCTTCCTACCCTCTTCCGTGGGCCTCTCGTCTGCACTTGGGTCTGGCGACTCCGTTCTGCTAATCCTCTGGCGGTTTTCTGGGTTATTTAGGCAGGTGTAGGTGGAATCTAAGTGATCAGCAGGACGCGCGGTGAGCCCAGCGTCCTCCTACGCCGCCATCCTCTCAGAATCCTTCTGTCATAGTATTTTCAAGATTCATTTTTTTCCTAACACGTGGAATCATCTGGATAAATAACATATTTTATGCTTAAGACAAGCTCTATGTTGCTAGAGTCAGTGGGCGTTTCTCAGGCCTCATCTTACCCATCCAGATCACTCTGTCAGGAAAATATTTGCTGCATTTTGTTACCTTTATAGATACTCCTTCTCAAATCTTTATTTATTTATTTATTTGTTTGTTTGTTTATTTATTATTTATTTTATTTTTAAATGTTTATTTTTATTTTTGAGAGAGAGAGCAAGCTTGGGTGGGGGAGGGGCAGAGAGAGGGAGACAGAATCTGAAGCAGGCTCCTGGCTCTCACCTGTCAGCAGAGAGCCCCCAACGTGGGGCTCAAACTCACAAACCATGAGATCATAACTGAGCCCAAGTCGAATGCTTAACGGACTGAGCCACCCAGGCGCCCCTCAATTCTTTTCTATTGATTCCATATCATCTCCCTGTCTTCTAAGGGCTGTGCCTCAGGGGTCAGGCCATGGACCTCTTTCTTCCCAATCTATATTTGCCCTTTGGTGGTCTCATCCACTCTGATGACTTCCATTGCCATTTAAATATTGAACATTTATTTCCTTAGCATGGACTTTAATCCTCAGCTCCACACTTGTATATCTAACAGCCTATTTGAAAGTCTCTGTCTTGAATACCAAAAAAGCATCTCAAATTTAACATGACCAGACTAAACTAGTGATAGGACAACTGCTTATTCCTACTTGTCCTTCAGTTTTCCCTCGTTTAAATTAATGGAAGATAATTTCTTATAGTTGCTCAGGCCAATAATTTTCATATAATCCTTGACCTATTTCTTTCCCTCAAATACCACATGTGGTCTAGTCGTTTGACTCTACTTTCATAATTTGACCAGTTCTCAATTCCAAGGCTGCCATCAAAACTATCCTCTCTTGCATCTAGATTACACCTGCTGTTTTGTTTCTACTCTTGTCCTATTCTGTGGTCTGTTCTCAACACAGCCGCTAAAGTCCTCTTTCAAAATGTTGTCCAAGCATGTCACTTCCTTGCTCGAAACTTTCCAATTGATTTCCCATTGCACTTAGAATAAAAGTCAAAGTCTTGGCAATGACCTACATGGTTTTCATTATTTACAGCATCCCTGGCCCCATCTTTCTGATCCCCTATTGTTTGATCTCAATTGGCTCCAGCCCCACTAACCCCTGGCTGCTCCTCAGAGTCCCAGGCACACTCCTTTGGGGTGCTTTCAGTCTCTGTTTTCTCTGCCAAGAGGGATTTTCCCCCAGATATTTGAATATCTAGAACCCTTATGTTTTGTTCATGTGGTTCCCAAAATATGCCTTCTCTGTGAAACAGTCTTTGATTATTCTTCCTGCAATTACACTACACCTATTTCATATTCCTCTTTCTTGCTCTATCTTTTCTCCTTGGCAGTTATTACCATCTAACAGCTTTATATTTTACTCATTTATTATGTGTCTTACCTCCTTCCCCTCATTCATAGAAACTAAGTTCCGGGAATATTTTTGTCTGTTTTCTTTACTGCAATATCCTTAGGATTTATAACACTGCCTGGCATATTATAGGTGCTTAATAAATATTTATTGAGTTGATGAATTTATGAATTTGGTACACACACATGTCAATAACATATGTGTGGTATGTATGTATATGTATATATATGAATGATGTGTTGACACATGAGAACAAATCATACAAATGTGCCCTAAACTTGAATTATCTATATACATACCTCAAAGGTCTATTTTATTTTATTTTATTTTATTTTATTTTATTTTATTTTATTTTATTTGTATAGGTACTGTCTGAGGATAATTTGAATCAGGAAAATAGGGTACATTTTGGGCTAATGTATTCATTCCGTAAATCAAGGACTATGGACATGTTAGAGAGAAATTAGGATAATCTGAAGGCAAAATTAGTTGGTTATATTTGCAAGTATGATAGAAATATCACAGATGTGGGGTGCCTGGGTTGCTTAGTCAGTCAAGTATCCGACTCTTGATTTCGGCCCAGTTCATGATCTCATGGTTTGGTTCATGGGATTCAAGTGCCACATCGGGTTCTGCACTGACAGTGCAGAGACTGCTTGGAATTCTCTCTCTCCCTCCCTCTCTCTCTCTCTCTCTCTCTCTCACTCTCTCTGACTCTCTCTCTCTCTTTCTGCCCTTCCCATGCTGTCATGTGTACTCTTCTCTCTCTCATGAATAATCATTTAAAAAAAGAGAAATATCACAGGCTTAATTAGTTTTAACAATTCTTCCTAAGACTGCTCTACTCAATTGGTAGGCAAAACAAAACATTGCAAAATTTTATTGCTGCTACAATGTGAAGCAGAATTTCAGCATAGATTATTCAGTTGTGGCTCCAAGAGCAATTTGCTCAGTAGACAAGAAATGTAGCTGTTATGGCAAAAGCATGGCACATTCTTTGTGTAGCAATTAAGGTATGTATTTTTAAGTTGAAGTTAATAAAACAAATAGAGTAGTGTTTTTCCCCAGAAGTCAGTACCATCACAACCAATACTCTCCTCAAAAAAAGAAAAGAGAAACTATTAAGTTGATTTAGAAAAACCTTCAAGATGATTGAATAATAGGGAACTCACCAAAGTGGAAAAACACTTAAGAACTCTTTTACCACATATATTGGTAGGACTTATCATTTACTGTCTAATTCTACAGTAACATCCTATTTCTACTGAATGTTTGCCTTGTCTTGTTCTTCGATATATCGTAAACTTATAGAGAAAAAAAAAAACATAAGTGCAGGGAATTGGCTACTTTCTCATTGCCACTAGTGTCTACTCCAATCCCCTAGCATATTAAAGTAGCAAGTAAGAAGCAAAGAACAAGCCAGAGCTAGGATAAAATTCCAGCATGATCTTCTCTACATTATGTAGCAAACTGAAGATTTTCTCAAAAATCTCTATTTAGTTGACATAGAGGCCACTTGGTAACCCTGGGATAACCAGATTTAGGGTGCATTTTTGTTCTAATTTATTTATTCAATAAATATTTTCTGAATTTCTAGGTTTTTTTCCTGACATTATTTTAGGTACTGGGGATACTGAGGTAAACAAACAGACATGAAATGTATATTATAGAGAGATGGGTAGTTAATTAACAAGTATGTAACATTGCATAATATCAGGTGAATATTATTATAGGATTAAGAGAAAACAATAAAATAAGAACAAAACAAAAGGGAGTGTGCTCTTTTTTCATTTTTTATGATGTAGAAAGAAATGGTCTTTCCTAAGAGGAGACAGGGAGAATGGCATGGTGGAATTGTCCTTGGGACTATCTGGGAAAGTATCCTCTAAGTTTCTGGAGAGAACACCAAGATTCTGGGAGTGGTGGAAGAGGGAAGGCAGGTTTGATTTGAAGACTATGAGGAAGCTGATGTGATGGTGCTAAGAAAGAGTTGTATTATGGAGGGTTTTCTGGCCATGGTGAGGCCTTTGCACTAAGTTCCAAATGACACAGGGAGCCATGGGATGAAGGACTATGGTTAGTCTTGCTAATCATAGTCTTGCTATGATTCATGATTTAAAATATAATTATGGCCATTATGTGGCAAATACACTCTAAAGGATGCAAAATAGAATTGAGAAACCAAGTAGGAGGTGAGATTCCAGTGGTGCAGGGGAGACACGATGGTGGCTCGTACTGTGTGTGGTGGAGAACTGGGAGTATTTTAATACAACATGAAGATAGAGCCCATGTGATTTGATGGCAAAATGTGGAATATGAAATGGGATGTGAGAAAAAGAGGGCATCAAGAATGCCATCTGTTGGTGACATTTGCTGAGGTAGAAGGCACATGGGGAGGATGAAAGTTTGGGGGATGTTGCAATCCAGAGTTCATTTAGGACATGCTAATTTTGTTGTTAGTTATCCAAGGAGTAATGTTGAACTGGCAGATGTAGAGATGAGAGTGACATTCAGAGGAGGAGTAGACTATAGAGGAGGAAGATACAAGCATATGGAGAAGAGAGGACTGCCAAACACACCTACCAGGCACAGATCCACTGGCTTAGTGCATTGTCGATGTCAGTTGGACTTTGCTGTCATGACCAGATTATGACTGTGAGTGTTGGTCATTATGGAAAAGGGTCTCACTTATGATAAGAAATGTTGGAAAAATAAGAAGTTGCAAGTGGAGATATGATAAATTGAAGTGCTACAGGTTGCCTTGACATTATATATAAATGTTATTTATTATTATTCAGTCCACATTTTAAGGTTATGTTAAACATGTAGTCTTTCAGCAACTAGTGAGCAGGCTTTAATTAGGCTATGGATATGCAATGGTAAAGAAACAGACACTGGGTCTACCAGTAAGCCCCCAGGCAGATAATAAATAAATAAGCAAACCAAATATATATCTGTATATATGTAATTATAGCTTATGAGGGCAACAAACAGAGTACAAAGAAAGATGGGACTTGCTTAAGTTGAGTGACCAGGAATAGTGTTTCAGAGGAAGTGACAATTAAACTGAAATTTGAAGGATAAAAAAAGGTCAACTGTGTAAACACTGGGGCATGTGGGAGAGTGATCTAATATTGGAAAAGGAACAGTGTGGAAACATCCTGGGATAGGTGAATTAGGGAAAGATTAAGACATTTGTGGTGGACAGCAGAGACACAAGTTAAGGAAAAAAATGGAACCAGGTGAGATTGGAAAGCAAGCAAGATCTTTAAAACTTGGTAAGCTTATTAGTGTTTCATTGTGGAAATAGAGCAAATAGCAAACAGTGGCCTTGCATGTATCAGTGTTGGCCTCTTCAGATCAGATTATATGCTATGGAAGGCATATTCCCTGTGGCCTTTATGACGAACTCTATCTTGGAGATCATTAATCCTGATTGCTGCAGAACTACCACGTTATTAAAAAAATAAAATCTTGAATTGTAGTAAGTACATAAGTCAGAGTCAAAGAAGTCTGGGTTCATGTATTAGTAAGTAGTTACTGTGTGATCTTTGGCAATTAATCTCTTTGAGTCTCAGTTTCAATAAAATAGCAATAAAATAGGGATCATATTTACTTAATCGGGTTGTTGTAAGAATTAATTGAGGTGACATATGTCAAGCATTTGTCATGGAATAAGGTCTCAATAAATAGAAGACTATTAATTATTATTATCACTACTCTTAAACTTACTGCTATCGGATAAAATCAGTAAATCAGTTTCTTCCTTGCTTTCGAATCTTTTTTTTTTTTTTTGCTATAGCTTACTATAAGCTTAAAAATAGTAAATTCTGACAAAGTTTATTTTATATACTATCTGAGGGAGCCAACAGAATAATTGAGCACCCTATCCAGAGGGATGGCCAAAGTGTATAGTTTTGAAGGTGGTTATAAGATTCCTCCTGGGTTGGAAAGGGCAATTTAAAGATTTATACAATCCAGCTTACTACACACCTCTGTGTGTGTGTATAATTTTTCTTCTTTGAATCTTTCAATTGTATATTAGAGGAGTTAAAGAAGCAGAAGGGAAGCAGAGGAATTACAAGAGAATGTGAAGTATTTTTTCCAATTAAGTTTCAGAAGTAGATTGTGAAACTGTCATTCTAGGGAAAGAACAAAGACACAAAGACATTGTCTCCAAAGCTTTGTCCTTATACTGTGGTAAAGCTTTGGAATCAGAGCTGAAGCTATGAAGATATGGGGGCCTCTTTTGACACTAAAGATAAAACTTGGGGATATAAATGGAGGAATGACTGTATAAAGTCTTTCATAGAAGTTTTGTTTTGGCTAGTGGTATTTTACTTTATTTATTTTTTCATTTTTTATTATCTATTTATTTTTGAGAGACAGAGTGAGACAGCACGAGTGGGGGAGGGGCAGCTGGAGGGGGGGGGGTGCAGACACAGAATCCAAAGCAGGCTCCAGGCTCTGAGCTGTCAGCACAGAGCCCAACATAGGGCTCGAACTCATGGACTGCGAGATCATGACCTGAACTGAAGTTGAACGCTCAACTGACTGAGCCGCCCAGGCGCCCCTTGGCTAGTGGTATTTTAAAGTGGAGGACAACTCTTAAATTAAAAATAAATATTCATGGAAGGGATTAAGAGTTATAAACTTGTTACAAAAGGAGTAAGTCACAGGGATGACAAGTACGACATAGAAAATGTAGTCAATAAGATTGTCATAACATTGTACAGTGACAGAAGGTGACGGCACTTATCAGGATGAGCAATGAGTAATGTATAGAATTGTCAAATCACTGTGTTGTACACCTGGAACTATTATAATGTTTTATGTCAACTATAGTTCAATAATAAATTTTTGAAAGTAGACGTTCAATTGTAAAGGGTTAATCCTAACATTTTAGTTTGGGGAAAGCAAATTAGTGAGTTGAGTATGTTGAAATTTCTGAGGAATTTTCTACATAGGACTTGGTCACTCTAAGGTATAGGGCAGGTAGGTCACCTCATGTGTGACTGGTACAGCAAATATACAAAGGAAGTGATCCAAAGGAAGTTGCAAACAGTGGAAGTTCAATTTGAGAGGCACATCTCAATGACAGAGGTCTCCAAAAAAATATAAGCAGAATGGAAACTGTAGGATTTGGTATTTTAAAACAATTTTAAATTCTATTTCAATATTATAAAGTTTAGTGAATTTTTTATGTGCACACTACTTGTTAAGCCAGATATACACACAGATGAAAAAATTGTACTTGTCCAGGAGGAGACACTATATATAAACACATAATTATAATACAATAAGAAGCATGGAGTGTACCTTTTGTATCTTCAGACTACATTCTGGAAAATGTCAGTGATTTAGTATTCTTAAACTTGGCATATACCTATATCTAAATCTTTGTTACATTAAAGTTTATCTGTACACCCATGTATAGGAAACATACTCACTTGTGTATGTATTATGGTGTCATGATGCCTGGTGATAATTGAGAAAGACCCTCTGGAAGTAGGATCTCTGACTTTATAACCTTTTTTAATGCTTATTAGCCACGTGATTTTGGACAAACTACTTAACTTCCCTGAGCTTTCGTCTCTTCAAATATGAAACAGGGATATTAGAATCTATCCCATAGCCTATCCCAGGCATAAGATAATGCTGGTTAAGAATTGGACCAGTGCCTGACACAGGGAGTATTCAAGAAATATTAGCTATTACTTTTATGGTTGTTTTAAATCATTGTTTTATTTTTATTCTCAGCAATAGCAGAAGTTTTATAAAATCAAGGTACCTGAAATAATAGCTTCCCAGTGGCTATTATCCTCCTATTTTAGAGGACACGTATTGAGATCCTTCCCAAACTTTCATTGTATCAAGAATAGAAACATTTCTGTGGCCCTTAATAAGTGCCCAGCAGTGATCTAACTGCTCTACAAGTGTTAAATCATTTATGAGACTAAAATTGAGATAGCAACTGTTATTATTATACTGTGTCACATTATACTAAAAGGGAAGCTTCTATACTAACTATTGAATGAGAGGAAAGGCAATTTCCAGAAAACCATTGCTGACAGGATAATCCCATAAATTCCCTACCTCCCTCCCGTCCTCCCTCCTTCCCTCCTTCCCCCTTTTATATTGAAAAATGGATTCAGGGGTGCCTGGGTGGCTCAGTTGGTTAAGCTCCCGACTGGGGCTTATGTCATGAACTTGCGGTTTGTGGGTTCGAGCCCCCATCACGCTATGTGCTGACAGCTCAGAGGCTGGATCTTCCTTTGGATTCTATGTCTCCCTCTCTCTCTGTCCCTCCCCTACTCATGCTCTGTCTTTCTCTCCTTAAAAAATAAATAAACATTACAAAAAAATTTAAATTTAAATGGATTCAGATAACTACAACTTTCCTACTTTATTTCTAATAATATATCATAGACATTTTTTAGATGTTATTACCTATAGATCCGTCTCATTATTTTTAAAGTTTAGAGTTTTAATTTTGCAAGATGAAGAGAGTTCTGGACATGAATGGTAGGGTGGTTGCACAGTGATATGAATGTACTTAATACCACAGAACTGTACCCTTAAAAATGGCTCGGTAGTGAATTTTGTTATGTGTATTTTACCACAGTAAAAAATTGGGAGAAAAGTAAAGGTTATAGAATTTCAAGACTGTACTAGATTTTGTTTAAACTCCCTCTATTGAAGGATATTTAGATTATTTCTAAACCTTCACTTTTATAAGCAATTCTGTAAGAAATATCACAACAATTTTCTTTGAACACTCATTTTCTATAGTGTATGATAATAAAATAATAGTTACAATTTACTGAGAGCTTACTGTATGCCAAGCACCATGCTAAGCACTTTATATAGATAATCTCGTTTGAACCCCAAACTAATCCTGTAAGGTTGATACTCCTTGCCCTCTCTCCAGATTTTGCAGGTTATTCCTTGCCCAGGGATATCTGCTTGAGGTGGGAAGTAGGGGCTGACATCCAGCTTGAACTTTTCATCAAACCTTGGCTCAAGACTGTTTTTAGCAGAAAGAAGGGGCGGGGGGGGGGTGCATATTCTAAAATGCCCAAAGACACCTTCTGGTTGTTAAACCTTGTGTCCCTAACCTGCCTTTATCCTGAAGGAGCAAGCTTTTCTAATCCTGAGGCATTTTATGGGCCAGCCACAGTCCTGTGGTTTTCTCTAACTTGTGTTGCAGAACCAGGATTAAATTCAAGAAGTCTCCATGAGGACTCTACACTGAATCACTACATAAATGCGTCCTGGAGGAATTAATTCCCAGGAGTGCGATTGCTAAGTCAAAGGGTAGACACATTGAAGATGTTGAGTTTCTTCCAGAAACACTTTTACCTATTTATCTTCCACAGATAGTTTCTAAGAATTTCTGTTTCCTCACACCCTAGGAAATCTTGGATTTCACAATTCCTTTTTATATCTGTTAGGGTTATATTATCATAGTGCAAAACGTTGCCAGACACAGCTACATTTTCCCCATTGTTGTTATTTTACTCAATCCATGATAACTGATACTTTTCGTTTACTTGAAATTGTGTCCTAAAAGCAAAAGTAGATGCTTAAAAATCTTGGAAAATTGATGTTGTGTTGGCATTGATTTTGCTCTGCCTGAGCAACTTGATTTGACATATGAAAATATAGCTCTTCTGAGCATACTTGATAAAGCAATTTGCTTACACAAAGACTTAGACTTGTTTGGATGATAGTTTGAAGTTTGTGAGAGCAGATATAGATACTTAAATGTCTTACTGTATTTTAAAAAGCTGTTTGATCCATCATTAGGCCATTTCCCTTGGTATAAGCAAAAACAATTTTATTAGAATATTTGCCAGTCATAAGCTATAGCTATGGACAGTACATGTGCTTTATATGAAGCTACTTCAAAGCCTGTGCTAATAGAATCATCAAGGCCCTCCAGTCCAGGCATGCTTGCAAATTGCTCATGTGTCATTTTGTCTTTTAAAATCTTCTGATGTGGAGAATGGATAAAAGTTTGGAATCATTTTTTAAAGACTCATTTAGAATTTCATTCATGCAAATACAGATTTTATTTGTATTTTTCCCTCAAATGTTTCCTTTGTTATATTAGCCCAAACTTTCACTCGTTTTAATCTAGTCCATGTTTTCCATTTTAATTCTTTTTACCATCTTTTGATGCCCAGCAAACATGTAGCCTCAAATAAAAAAAAAAAAATGGATCTCACTCTCAGTCCAATGAAACAACTCTGGAGAGGTAGACAAAGTAGATGCCAGCTGTTCTTTCTTTCCCCTAGAGATCTACTATGAGTCCCTCAAAGGAAGAAGAATCACAGATCTCATCCTAACACAATCACAATTTAAACAGTAGCTAACACTTACTAAGGGGTACTAATAGCCAGGAACAATGCCAAATATTTTCTATGTATTTATCTACTTTACCTTACACATCTACTTTTCATCTGAAAAGTAGAGAAAATTGAAGCATAGATATGCTAAAAAAAACTTACCTTAAAATCAAATGGATTTGACCAGATAGCCTGGTCCACCTCTCCTAACCATTGTTATACTGCAGAGAGAAGGTAGTTTGTTTTGGGTGAAACAGGGTCCACTTTTGACTATGTTTTCTGGAGACAAGTATAATTAAATGATATTAATATTTGCTACACCTTCTCCCCACCACTCCTGTGCTGCTAAGACTCAGTTCTCTGTGTTGAGAGAGAGAGAGAAACAAAAGAAAGAGATAAAAAAGTTATCAATAGATTCTGCAACTGGGTCAGGTTATGGCTTGGTAGCAGAAAGTAGCTTTCAGAAATAGGCTAGATCAACAAATTTTAAATGAAAAGAGGTGTTTAGCTTGATAAGAGAGTGGGAGGAGAAAAGAGAAAGAATACTGAAGAGTTCAATCAGAGTATATCCCATCCTAGCACAGGAGTGAGACGAGCACCTAAGACACACTGAAGGAAGGCTAATTCTTTTTAGTGAGGCTTTCCAGCAATTTCTGCATCACTCTGTGGAGCCTTTCTATCCATGCCCTAACAGTAACACCAATAGTATTAGTATTAGTGATCATAATAGTGACGGTGCTGAGCAGCCAGTAAAGCGCTCGCTATAGTACAAGCCTGGAATTTAGAGCCAGAAGATCCATCTCCCAAAACTATGCACTTTGTTTTGTATACTACAACAAAACTTCTACTCACAAGTTTTGTGATCTTAGAGAAGTGAATCTCTCTCAGCCTTCATTTCTTAATAATGATATCCACCTCCCAAGATGGTTAGGAATAAGTGAAATGATTATTATAATCACCCAGAATATACTGACACATAGTAGGTCCTTAATATCTGTAATAAATGTTAGTTTCTTTCTCTTCTTTCTATTCCCATCCTTTTCTCCCTCCTCCCCTCTCCTCCCCTATCTTCTTCTTTCTCTCCACTGTGGCTTTCAGTTTCCTCAATTAGAATAGAAAAAGCATGATGTCTGACAGTTTCTAAAAACATTATTCACTCTCCCATATTGGCATGCTGCTACCCACATCTTCTGTGCCATTACTCCCAGCATCTAATATAATTGCTTAGTGCTTTTTATAGGCTTGGCATGATCTTTCTACTGCTCTCAGGTCAGTCTAGGTTTATTTAAGAATCCCTTTATTAACACGTATTCATTTTGTCATTTCTTCAAAATATATTCCACCAGAGAAACCAAAAATTCTAAATCCAGTAACAAAAGCAAAATGTAATAAATTCCTTTAGGTTTAAGACTTTTATTCTTATAAGCCTTCTTTAGAGGGTCCTCTTAAAGCATTTATCTTTATCTTGAGTCTTAAGCACAAGGCAGTTGCCTCTTCTCATTTGGATACTGAATGAAGGTGAGTATTATGATTAGATATGTCCAGGAATCATAGATGGTGCTAATAAATGAAAGTTTTATGTCAACTCTTATGTTTGTGTTATTTACAAAAGATCAAGCAAATGACAGAGAGTCTGGGTGGCTCAGTCAGTTAAGCGTCTGCCTCTTGATTTTGGCTCAGGTCATGATCTCACGGTCATGAGGTTGAGCCCGTGTTGGGCTCTGTGCTAAGCATGGAGTTGCACTAGAAAATCAAGGTCCTATAAATATGAGACTCAGAAGATTTTTGAGTCTAGACAACTAGAACTAGTCAGATGAATTTCTTCAGCTGATAATTTTTCTTGCCCTTACATCATGTTTCTTGAGATTTAAAGTCTTGGGAGGGAGAATCTGATTTAACTTGCTTGGTTTAGGGCACATTGAATAAGAGCCCCACTGTGTGAGTTCTTCCTGACAAGGACTCAATTATTTGAAAATATTGTTATAAAAATAAATTTATAGAGATTTTATAACCATTTTTAAAGATAAAGAACCATTTAGGCTTTGATTTAATGTAGAACAACATATAATAAAAGTTACCAAATATTCAATGTTTTTAAGCAATGTTTAGTCATGGTAAAAATAGAAATTTATTTCATAATTCTGGCCTTGACACCAACCAGCTTTATGAATTTAGGTCAATAACATTATTTTTTGGATATCTAATTTCTTACCTACTCAAAATAAGGAAATTGGGTAAAGATCTCTTTAAGGCATAAACTGTATAGCACAGGAATGATTCCTGGACTCCCACTTGGTTTTTCAACCCTAATCCAAACTGATAAGGTGTGTTAGTTTGTGACCATGCTTTCAAGCTTCAGCCATAGTAAGCTGGATTAGTGTCTCTTGATTAACTCATCTTGTTCCAATAAAAAAAGAAGTTCCATAATTATTCTCGGCATGCATCCAAAAATATGCCTCACTATCCAGTTCCAATTAATAATGTGTGACTTGTTAAAAACACATTTTGTTCATTTCAAGGTTTTAATAGCACCCAGTTTCAACTTAGTTCTCTTGGGAAAATATTTAGCATGCATTTAGCTAGCTTGACACATACAACTAATTAATTTGTCTAAGGCAAACTATTATATGAATCATAAACAAGGAACTGAAAATTGAAATAAAGCCAGAATTAAAGCTTGAGGTACCTTATGCTTAATTAGCCTCAGGTTGTTTTTTTGGTCCCTGTTTCTATTAAATAAGATACATAGATTCATGTTACATCATTTTCAGATAGAAAACTGAAAACTAACATATGAAAGTGGGTGTTCTTTATATAGTTTCAGAAATGGAAAGATCTTTCAGAGATCTTATTTTTAAGGAATATGTCTGAATGGCATAGATCAAGTGATGGTGGGCAGGGTGACAAACTAACATGAGCTGGTATGCCTTTCTCCCCAGCACAAATCCAGAGAGGCACAGAAGCAGGAGGGAGATGATAGATTTAAGTAGAATATTTGCATTACAGACTTATTAAATATTCAATGGTTGCCATTTCTTAGCAGAAATATACATTTATTCAGAAAAAAACCTTGAAGAATGGAAGTTGGTTATATTAGTATAAAGAAGAAACAATTTCCTGAAGTGGACGAGGACCAGATACAATGAAAGAGAGAGAGATTTTTGTTGTTGCTGTTGTTGTGATATCCACCTGCTCCTTGCCTGTCACCGGTATTGCCTTGGGAAGATCATTGCCCAGTCAGTAATTAATACAAGACAGAAAAAGAGCAGTGTGATGGTGGAATGGTGTGATTGTATCATCTAGCTGTGGTGAGGTGAAGATAACAGGAAGTGTAGGAAGACTGGCTGTCTATTGCCATTTATCACTTTTTCTCGCATCTTGCTCTAAACTTGAAAGTGAGAAAGTTATATCCGAGTTAGATAATATTGGTGGAAGCACAAGGAGTTTTCTTGTAGCATAGATTTACCTGACATGGAGGAGTTTGTAAAAAACAGGCTCTCTACCTTGAGGCACCTCCATTCCCCAGTCCTAAACTTATGGGAAGCTACTAAACAGGACCTGAGCTGCTTTAGCTACCTCTCCCCATACTCATCATTAACCCAGTGGCCGATACATCTAGAGGAAAATTGGCTACAGCAAAGTCTAACAATTTACCTGAGGAAGGCAGTCACTATAGAAGAAAGACAACATAGTCGACAGTTTGTGTGAGAAGAAGAAGAATCCCTTGGCCAGATAATGAATTTAAAGAAGAGAAGAACAGAAATTATCTACAGAGATACAGACATTGGCATAGCAGGAGTAAGCAGTTACAAAGAACTAATTCAAAATACTATGTGTGAATATATAATAATTCTAACAAACAACTCAACTAATGGGTTTAATAGCACAGAGAAAATAACCAAAGAATGAATTAGTGAATTGAAAGATCAGATTTAGAAACCCTTTTAATAAATCTTAGAAAGGGATCAGTAAGGGAAAGAGAGATGGAAAATTAAAATGCTAAGTAAAGACATATAGAGTCTAAAAGTATGAGCAGATATATAATAAAGTTTCATGATAGAGAAAAAATAAAGAATGAAGTAATGGGAGGAAATAGTTGAAAAATAATTTACACTGATTTTTCAGATTAAAAGAAGGAAAAAGTCATTTTAATGTAGCACATAGAATACCAAGCAAAAAAGAACAAACAGAACAAAGTTAAAAAAAAAAAAAACTCTTAAAAAATTAAACTGAATTTTAAGAATACCAATAAAGGAAGGGATAAAGGGGAGGCACTAAGTGCTTATAAAAATAGATTTGGATTGGTATCAGACTTCTCAAAAACTTAAAAAAAAATAAAAATATGATGAAATAATATTTTCAAAGAAACTTTAGTATAGAATGTTATATTTGTCTAACTCTTAACATAAATGTGAGAATAAAATGAAATCATTCTCAGGCATCTAAGACCTCAGAAGTTTTACAACATAAAGATTAATTTTAAAAGGAAGCTTAGAGGAAGTATTTAACTGAAAAGAACAGCAAGAACTCCAGGAAGATGTTCAAAAATATATGAGAAATAAGGATGAGCAAATAATTTAGTAGAATTTAATACATTCTTTAAAAAAATGTATCCTAAAAATGTGTGTAAATGATAATCCAGAAAATTGTGTGCTACAAACATGAGGTAGGTGTAGGCACATTCCTATGCACTTATCTTTTCCATGAAGAGGCTGTGAATAATAATACATTTAGAAAATTCATGTAAAATAGTAAACATAAATATGAGTCTTAAAGTCCAAAAAAAATTTTTTTTAAAACCATGAAAATATAATGTGTAACTTTCAAATGAACAAAAAACAGGAAAGAAGAAAAGAGAAATGGAGAATGCGATAAATTTGTCTCATGATATAAAATGTCTGAAGACCGTCATGGTACAGCCTTAATTGCAATAAATGTAAATAAGTTAAATTTATTGATCAAAAGAGTTTCTCATATTAGATGAAAATTCCCTATTTAATCTCATAATTTCAGTCCCCCAAGGGGGGAAAACGTTTTAAGCCGAGATTTGTATGCAGGAGGTTTACTGGGGTGAGCTTTCAAGAGCAGTAGTTGTAGAGGATGTTGTATGAATGAGTTATAGAGAATGAAGGAGAATTGAACAGAGGAAGAAGTTGAACTGTGATACAGTTTCAACAGAACCTTCAGCTGAATTCACAAGAGAGCTCTGAAGCTGGGATGGCCTTTCAGATAAAATTGAGGCAGTGATGTTGGGAATTAACACCAACACACTAACCAGATGATACTGGATGTGGGCTAACACCAAGGTGACATAATCTTGAATGAAGCAGCTCCCTTTGGCCAAGGGTAATTCCTAGACAGGGACTCAACTGTTAGTGATAGACGAGTAACACTGACAGTGACTAAAACAATGAGTTTCTCAGTCCTGAAGAGGGGAAGGAAGGGTGCAACACTGTTTACTGTATAGTCCATACCTTTAGTCACTCAACATAATTTACTTCGTAAAATACTTTCACCCACCTAGAAACAGCTTCTCCACAATTCTAATTGGTCTCTTTTTCTGGGAAAACTCTTAAGAGAAAGGCTAGTGGGACAAACTATAGCCCCTGCTGCTGTAGTTATTTTTGGGACCGCAAATGATACTCATCATTTTCCTATACTACTGTTCATCCTAGCCAGTCCTCAAATTCATCCAGCATTTCTGTTAGTCTTGGTGATGCTAACATCTGTATGAGATCTGAGTCTCTAGTTCAGGATATGTCTTATACACTTTCTCATTTACTGTCAAGAATGATGAGGGCAGTACCAAGAAATGTCATTATAGATCACTGGGTGTCAAACATATTCTGTCTGCCTCCAGGTTTAACGGCAGACCCTCATCCTCCTGATGATCAGGGTTAAACACCTCCATCAGGATAGTTACTCCTTTCCTGGTCTGTTGGTGTTTAGTTATGCAACATCTGAAGTGACTAGGTGGCAGCCATGGCTTAACCTTTCATGGAAGTATTGTGGCATTTGTCATGGTGAAGGTGTTTCCCTCAGGGAAACATAACCTCTAGATTCACATAATTTGGAGTTGCAGGGATGGAAATCATATATTCCCCAGATGGACTAATGAACATGATAATAATCTATTTCTATCCCTTGGTTTTTAAATTTATGTACTCTATTTGTTGAGGTTACAGCAACAAACAATTGCTGTTAATTTAGAGCATATACTGTGACCTGGAAGATGAGATTCTATCTTTTCTTGGTATCACTCCCAAGCTGGTGCCTCAGTTTATAAGTGGTGCAGTATGTGGTGGGACCAGTGGATCTTATGGTAATGTCTTATTGCTACACCTTCATTGCTATGAAAGTAGTCCCTTGGACTGGAGTAGGATTACGTGGGATTCCTCATATACACTCGTTCCTCAAATAAGTTTGACAGAACAAACTTTGTAACCTTTAGATAGTGATGTGAACTGAGGCCCTGTAGGCAGCAGTGTCATACTTATGCGAAAAATGTGCGTCAGTGATTTACATTATTTTCTGCCTTTTACAGGATAGAAGAGAGGCAATGAAATCAATCTACTTCGCCACTAAGTGCCAGTTGGTTTCGCTGAGGCATGGTACTCAGGAGCTCAGTTGTGGGCAAAGCAGACATTCTGCAGTGGCAGTGCCTAGATCAGATTTGGAGAGGAAGAGTCTATACTTTGGTCATAGATATTTTCCACCCTTATTGCCATGTCTACCACTGTGCCAACACTGGGGAAGTTGATGCAGGAACGGATTGACCTCAACTGGCCAAGCTGTTTAGTTGATTAGTGCCTCTTCCATGATGGATAGTCTGTGGTAGGCATTAATTTATCAGATGAAAAACCTCATGCTTTGTGACAACTCCTACGTGTTTATCCATGTGCCTCTTCTCAAGGCTTCCCTGCTTAGGGAGTATGAGCTATGCTAATTTTTTTTTTTTTTTCCACTTCATTCCCCATATGAAGCCTCAAGGGCATTCACCACTGTCCATAAAATATTTATATATACATCTATATGTATATGTACATATAGATGTATATATATATATTTATTTATATGCATTTATTATAGATTTATAATTTGTTTATATATTATATATAATATATAATATTTATTTATATCTTTATATATATAATATATTTATTTATATTATATATATAGTAACCTCAGGCCAATTTTCATTCCACACAAAATGAATACTTAGGCACATTGTCCAAACCTCTGGTCAATGGCAGGATTTCTCCTCATTTCTGTTTCTCAGGGCCATTGGGAGTGGGGCTATAAAGTAGCTGTGGTACATTTTTTGGCTTTAATCAGCATATTGAGCCAAGACATCTAAGAGCCAAGTTCAACACGTTTTTAATTGTTTTTTAAATATTTTTTTTTAATGTTTATTGTTTAATGTTATTCATTTTTGAGAGAGACAGAGCACGAGTGGGGGAAGGGCAGAGAGAGAGGGAGACACAGAATCTGAAGCAGGTTGCAGGCTCTGAGCTGTCAGCACAGATCCCCATGCAGGGCTTGAACCCACAAACCGTGAGATCATGACCTGAGCTGAAGTCAGATGCTTAACGGACTGAGCCACCCACGTGCCTCCATGATCAACCCTTTTTAATCTATCGACTGGTAAAAGGGTTTCCTTACCCATGTGAAATTAGCGTAAATACAGAGAGAGCTGTATGGATGGCAGTGGTGCATGACACGGCAAGTGTCTGGGCCATCTGCTCCTGCAGCTTGCTTGTCCTCTCTGTTGCAGCCAGGGCTCCATCTCAGATGTAGATACCACTTCCATGTGACAGTGGATTGCTGTCAGGTCCACACGGTTGTGTAACTTGTTTCTGACAGAGCCCAGCTTATGATGGGCAGTTTGGCTGGTTGTTTCCTGATATCCCAAGGCTAGGTGTTCCTGCTCTACTGGAGCACAACAGCATTCCAGGAGCTCTGTTTCAAATGGCATGTGATTTTCTGCTATAGTTCTCCGAAGTCTTGCTTCAGAACCCTAAGGATCCAATTTGTGATACTCCTACTGATGCTCGACATAAACTCTACAAGGCATCTTTTATATCACAGATATCTCTAATACCGTAGATTCTCCCAGTTTGCCCAAGAGGCAGAGATGTTTGCACTGTGGCTTGCACTTGCTGCAAAGCCCATCCCTACTCTGGGCCCGATTTAAACTTGACGGCCTTCCATATCACTTGATAGATTTTTGTGTTTCTTTCTTTTTATTTATTCACATTGAGTCATTTGATGGGAGATAGGAGATGCAGTAAATTGTCTTTTGCTTTGGAAGGGATGCCCAAATATTCCCCAGACTAGCATGCCTCTCAAATCTTCACTGATGTGGTAGGCCCGTGCATCCTCTATAGCACATTTATCTTACCAAGACCTTAATGTACCTGCCATTTCTCACTTATTCAGTATGATTAACATGGCGTCATTGATAGGATGCACTATTATGGCCACACGGTCCAAGTTCCTTCAGCCTCTCTTATGATAGAGAGTAAAAGAGTTAACATGGAGTTTCCATCCCATGTGAAAGCAATGTGCTTCTGACCCTGCTTTTCTGGTCCTGGTTCCCAGTAAGGATGGAAAAGAATGCATATATCAAATAGATGGCTGCAGACCATATGCTGAAGCTATATAAATCTGTTCCAGTAACTCACTGCATCTTTAACAGCAACTACTAATTTTTGGTGGTATTTGATAAAATTTGAAGTAGTCTACTATAATACACACACACGCAAAAATCTGTTTTTTAGAGACCAGACTAGTTTTGGAGATATGATCAGAACCATCACCTCTGCATCATTTAGTTCCTCAAGGGTGGCACCGATCTCTTCCAGTCCTCGAGATACAATATCATTTTACATTCACTATTTCTTCCAGGTTGGGTGGGGGGGGGTGGATTTTTAGTCTTCATTTTGGCTTTCCCCAGTCTGATGGCTCTTACTCCACACACCAAGTAACTAGCATGACAGCTCAGCCAACTAGCAAGTGTGTCTATTCTAATTATTCATTTGGTGACTGAGGAAATTACCACTGGGTGGATCCATGAGTTCAGTGGACCTACTGTGGGCTGAACATAGATTTCTGTTCATTGGTCCTCATATATCCTTATTCTTAAAGTGACATCATCATCATGCTTCAAGTTTTTTAAGTATTGGTATAAACTCAGATCCTGTGGCAGACATTTTCAAATGTGTGAGCAGTCTGACTTCTCCCCTTTCCTGGTGTAGTTACCTGCATCAATGATCATAATTTCCTTTGGAGACGTCCTGAAGGAATAATTTAGAATGTACACTTGTAGTAGTGGTAGAATCCTTCCTCCTGAGCACCTGGCCTCTCCTTCACACATTAGGTCCTGGGTCTAAAATCTGGCTTAGATCTGTAAAGCGGTAAGGGTTCATGATTTTCATTGGAGTGAATTCCCTTAGCTTCCTGATAATCCATCTTTGAATTATTTTGATTTTGTAGATTGAGAAATAACTCTTGCAGGTTGCCAATACATCTTACCTCTAGGGCACTGTTTTCTATATAACCATGACCATAGTTCTCTGTAGGTCACCACCACCCCCATTTTCTGGCTGCCATTCAGACTTTGTTGCTTATATCTATAATTGCAGCCACCTGCTTTCTCATAGTTAAATACCACCAGCTGGTTTCTATTATTTTGAGATCTTACCATGTCCCATTGATATCAGTTCTGTAACAGCTTCTTTCACCACAAGATGGCAAGCTTCTTAGTGACGTCAGTGCCCCTCTCAATACTACATTCCTTAGAGATTTGAAAAAGCAATTGTCTGGGCTTTCCCATGGAACATTGTTGAATGATAGGTCTCCTAGCCGTTCTGGTTATCATTGGTAGAGGCTGTAAGCTGAAGAGGACTTGTCATGGATATAGGTTCAGGAGAAGCCAGGAACTCCTAGTGAATGCAAAGAGCAAAGGTGAAAACAAATTACATAGGTAGAGGGGCACCTGGGTGTCTCAGTCGAGTGTCCGACTTCAGGTCATGGTCTCACAGTTCATGAGTTCAATCCTGTGTCGTGCTCTGTGCTGACAGCTCAGAGCCTGAAACCTACTTCCAATTCTGTGTCTCCCTCTCTCTCAACCCCTCCCCCACTCATGCTCTGTGTATGTGTGTCTCTCTCTTTCTGTCAAAAATAAATAAACATTTAAAACAATTAAAAACCCCCAAAATTTAAAAAATTATATATGTAGAATTATTTGGAAAACAATAGACTTTATTATGCTCAGTAAATTAGTTCTGTGTCTTTCCTTACCTCCATTAACATATGCCCAACTGACTTTAGCCAATGATGCTAACAAAGAATTGAAAAAAAAGAAAAAGAAAACACATCAAATTTAGAGCAGAATCCTTGTTAATGCTAAACCCAGATTTTCCAATGATTTATTTCTGTCAGTTATTAAAATTTGTAAATATTTTCTGTTAGGAAAGAACGTATTAACTCCATTTTAAACTCCCTAGTAAAAAGTCAAAACCATTTTTGTTGGTATGTTTTCCCTCTTGTTCACTTAACCCAAAGTCACAAAAACTTTTTTCCTATATTTTCTTTTAGAGGTTTTATAGTTTTTGTTTTCACATTTAGGTCTGTGATCCATTTTGAATTATTTTTGTGTATCATTTGATGTAGGGTCAAATTTTATTATGTTTTTGCATATGAAAATCCAGTTGTTCTAGTATCATCTGTTGAAAGGACAGTCCTTTTTCTACTGAATATTCTTATTTGTTGAAAATTAATTGATTATATGTGTGTTGGTCAATTTCTGGACTCTATTTGTCACATGGAGTTATTTGTTTATCCTCATGTCAATAGCATACTATTTGGAAGCTTTTTATTTTGGAGGTGTTTATTTATTTTTCTTGTTTAATTGCTCTGGCTACAACCTACAGTACAATGTTGAATAGGAGTGGTAAAGGGATATTCTTGCCTTGTTTTTTTCTTTTTTCTTTTTTTCTTAGAATATAAGTTCAGTCTTTCACAATGAAGAGTGATGATAGATGCAAATTTATTTTATTTTTATTTTTTTCTCTTTTTTTTCTTGTTTTAATTTACATCCAAATTAGTTTTAGGTACCCTTTGTTAAAGTAAAAACGTTTCTATTCCTAGCTTGCTGACAGTTTGTTTTTTAAATAAAGAATGGATGTTGGATTTTGTCAAATGATTTTTCTGTTTCTGGTTCAATGTGTGTGTGTTGTTGTTGTTGTTGTTGGGTTTTTTGTTTTTGTTTTTTTTGGTTTATTGATATAGTGAATTACATGTGTTTGTTTTCTAGTGTTAAAGTAAACTTGCACTCTTGAGATAAACTCCACTTTGTCATATAGTATTAGATCAATTTGCAAATATTTATTAGAAATTTTGTCTCTTTGTTCACAAGAGATATTGGTCTGTAGTTTTCTTTCCTTATAGTACCTTTCCCTGATTTTGATATTAGAATAATACTTGTCACATAAATGAGTTGGAAATTTTTTCCTCCTCTGCAATTTTCTGGCAGAATTTGCATAGAATTTGCTATATATATATATATATATGCATTTGTAATGTGTGTGTATATATATATGTGTGTGTGTGTGTGTATACACACATATACATACATATACACACATACACACACATATATATATATACATATATATGTATATATATATATGTATATATATATATATAATGTCTAGCAAACTTAATCAGTGAAAGTATCTGGGCCTAGAGTATTTTTTTAGGAAGATTTTAACTTGAAATTCGATTTCTTCAGTAATTATTGGACTATTCAGATTATATGAGAAGATTCAATTTACAATATTGCCCAATGATAGTCAGTTTTTCCTGAGGGGAAAAAAAATGGGTAACAGGTGAATTCTGTAGCATTAGAGACTTAAAAAAGAGGAAATAGAAGGTGAAAATAGAATAAAGCTAATTGCAATAAGATTTTGTAAAACTTTACTTATGAATTATGGCAATGGGAAAAAAAAAGTATGTCAAAGCATTTTCTTAATCTAAATACATCTAAGTTTATAAGGTTGGTTCTTTCAGATTTTATTAATTTATATATGTCATATAAGGTTTATAGAGATGGATAGCTCATGATTAGTAATACATAATATTTCATATTAGTACTGTTATGATCAGGATAATATAAATGTCAGGAATAAAATTCCTTTATTCATGCATTTATTCACAAACTCATTTATATATTCATTGATTCGGTTTCTTAATGAATTCATGAGCTTATTCATTCCCACATATCATTTACTGAAGGTCTTTTATGTGCCAGGCACTATTTGAAGCCCTGGAAATTTGGCTGTGAACAATGAAGACTAGCGTAAGTAAACAAGACCGTCTCGAATGACCATTAATACTGTGATAAAAATAAAATCAAACAATGGGAGAGAGAATGACCTAGGGGCTGCTTTAGATTGAGAGGCCAGAAAGGTATTTAATGAGGAAGATGGAATTTAAGCTGACCCCTCAGTGACGAAAAGGAACTTGTCGCAAGCACACTTAGAGGACAAATAATTTATGAAAATGAAACAATTCATTAATAAAACAACATGATACAATGAGCTGGGCCTCTCTGAAGATCTCTGAGGCCAGTGGAGCCAGAAAAGACTTAGGGGAATACAGTCAGTGGAAAATGAAGTAAGAGAAGTGGAAAAAGTCTACACGTCTACATGTAAGGCACCTTACTTTAAGAGCCATGGGAATCTCATGGAGGGTGTCAAGCAGGTTAGGGGTGTGTGATTTATATTTTGAAAGGATCACCCCAAATATTCTGTGGAGAACAGACAGGGGTAAGAGTGTGAATAAGGACATCAGGCAAATGAATGCTGAAGGCTTGGGCTAGAGTGTTGGTAACAGAAATGGAGACAAGTCAATGGATATGTGCCACACTTTGGAGGTGGACAGGGTGTGCTACTAGATCGGATTAAGGAGTTGGATAAAGTTTCCCTCTGGCTGATTTGCACATTTTTGGCCTTGACAACTGTGTGTGGTGCTCTCATTTCCTGATAGGAAGTGCTGAGAAAAAAGACATTTTGAGAGAGTGAAAATTAAGATGTATTTTTGGATATCTTAAATTTGAAGTATCTAATAAATATTCCAATGGAAATGTCAAATAGGCATTCGTATATATAAACTCAGAGTTGAGAGGGATGACATTCATTAACTCATTCACTCACTCCACAAAAAAGTTAAGAGACTATTACATATGTTGGGTAAGTGTGCTAGTGTTGGGGATGTTAATATAAGGAAGAAGTAAGATAATTCCTCACCTTAAAAAGTTTATCTTCTAGATGGGGAGACAGATGTATAAATGCATAATTACAATGCAGTGTGACAAGTACTATAATAAAGAAAGAAGCAAAGCACTTTAGATATCAGATGATGGCACAATCATTTCTACTTGAGGGAATTGGTAAAGGAGTTGCTAACATTTTGAAGTTGATAGTACTCTATTTTTAGTACAAAAATGATGCCGAATTACTAGAGTCAAATTTCTGTAAGTAATCTTGTAAATGTGTATGAGATCTTTTAAAGCTAAGCTTATTGTCTTCAGAAAGACACAATGGGGGATTAACACCAAATACACATAGAGATAAATGGAAGAATTAACACACCACATACACTGAAAGTAAAAACATTTTGCACATGTCACATTTGTTTGATTTGTTCTTTCACCTTTTTTGGATAACGTATTATCCAATGAAAATAATTCAGTGGACATCAGTTTTTTTCTATCTCCTTCAATATTGTCTAGGCAAGTGGCAATTTTCCAGGTGTATTTTTAAAAAATAGCCCTAAGTGCCCACCTCTTCCAGGGAGTTTCTTGGCAACACATATATATCAAACCTTACTTTCAAGTGCTTGCTACTGTTATCATCTACTCTACTTAATTAAGGACTTTGTTGACTTCTTGTCCCACTTCTGTCTGTTCTTTTTTCACATATAGCCTTGAATGGAGCAGGCAAACTGCTAGAAACTAAAAGTTTAATTGTTTCTTGCACCATCCTGGAAACTGAGTGTACAAGGAGAGACAGGTGATTAGGTAGATAATTTTCCTCAGTCAGATAGGTTATATATTCCTAGCACAGGGTTAAGAAACAAGGAAGCTCTAAATATAGGAAGTGAGAATGGTGAATTTGCCAGTTTTCTGGTCCCCCTTCAGTTTTATGATATAAAGTCTAAAATTAAGGCCCAATAGTATTTGTGCCTTGACATCTGGTGAAACCGGGAGGGCCTCAAATGGCCTACCCACAAGTTCCCTTCCCAGTTCTGCTCCCATGGATAAGATACCCTCACCAAACAGCTTTCCTTGTCAAGGGGACCAAGTGAAGTACCTACTTATGCCTGAGTACCTGGTTTCAGTTCACTGCCAGTCCATGGGAGTATTCAAACAAGCCAGTCACATCCTCCCACAGAGCCACAGGTCATCCCACCCTCTTGATATTACAAAGCCTGCCTCCCATAGGCCCCAGTCGTTCACTTTGTTCCTGAGCACAGCCCCCATGTAGCGCTGCTTTGCATGGGATGTTTTCCTCCCCTGGGCTGTGAGTATATGTGACTAATAAACTGCCATCTAGCATGTCTATCCCGTGTCAGGTGTTGTGCATATGGCCATCCCTGCAACCCTAGGGGAAGAATCTCTCACTCATGCATGGGGCAAATAGGAGGTAATTAAAACAAGTTGCTGCTAGGGTACACAGCTCTTTGGCCTGGACAGGAACAGAGTACTCTAAGAACTGGAAGGGCATGTTAATCCAATAAGTATAAGTTGATGACAGCTAATTTTCAGCATAGCCACAAGGAATAAATTGCTTTTCTTGCCATCCTAACCTTTCCTAAGTGTTTTTGGAACTTGATGTTACATGTCCACAGCTCATGCTTTATTTCTGACTCCTTGTCGTTATCCTCTGCTCCACAGTTTGGTTTGATCCTCTACCTGTATCAGTGTCTTAATCCCCAGTTCTGCATGGGATTGGTTCCTTTTCTAATTATACCTTTTTTTTCCTGCCTCCTTACACCATGCTATGACGGGGGTACAGACACAGGACTTCTGTGAAAGCAAACCCTTTTTATCCTCTCTTGGCCTTTGGCTTCTACAACTGTGATCCTTCAAGTTTTGACTGGAGTCTATTCTTTGGTCGTCAACTCCTGCCAAATTCAGTAGTTATGATGCTTGCATGTGGTCTCGTTATTTTGTTTGGAGTAGTATCCATTTTTAGATCACCAGGCATCTTTCCTTTCTGACAACATAAAAACTCCACCATAAATCAAGCATAAATAATAGGCATTAGGTTTTGTATTTTTGTTGTTAGTTTTGTGTTGTTGTCTCCTCTTCGGATTAACACAGTGAATTAAAAGTTAACTAACATCCATTATCCACATGGGTATGTCTGCGAACAGTTAAACAATCGTCTGTGACACAGTCACCGTTGTCTTCAATCTCCAAGTATATGGAGTTTTTCAGGAATAACTATTGATGGGATTAACTTTGTAGCCATTTTTGTGTATATGGGTAGCCACTCTGTAGTCACACATGTGCAGATACACACACACTGGCTCATCCCGCATTTTCATGCATACAATCGATTACTTGTTTGTTTCACCTTGTCTCTTCCCCACTGCAAAAATATTCCATTTCCACTGGACTCTGATGGAAAATGTTCCCAAGTGAAAGGGAGGAGCACTTGGTCATCCAATGAACGGAAGCTGCATTGATAACACATTCAGAGTTGTCAAGGAGAAGGAGATTGATTTCTGAAAATGGAATCAAATGGCAGGTGAAAGTGTTAGCTTCAAAACTCTCTCCCCCTTCTGTTTGACATCGATCTTTCCTGCATGTGCCAGCTCATTATCTCATGGGCAGAGGGGAATTGCAACTTGACTTCATCTGTGGCAGTTTTACAAGGGAGAGCGGAAGGGCAGACTGTCTGGTACAATGCTCTGATTGACAGAGGTTTGCAGCCCACAAATGACGGCGTGATACACTCATATGGGAAGAAAAGTATTTATTGATGTTAGGACTAAAGCTACATTTAAATAGCTGGAGATCATGTTATAAATGGTAAGAAAACCCACAATGGGCAATTCTAGTCTAGGCTAGTGTTTAAAAGAATAGGCTTGCATTAACATGGCATTTCCCAGCTCATATTTTGGTCTGCCCTGAAGCTTGAAGACAATTTAATTTCAGTTGGCTTCTTTGTAGTGCTCTGGTGCATTTCCAAGGACAGATTAGAGACAATTCTTGGGCTGTGGAACATTATCACAGTTACCCAAGTTAGGACCTGGTAATTGGTACCGATGAATGAATACATTTACTCTGGGAGGTTTCTGAGATCAAATAGGTCTAATGAAATTGCTTTAAATGGATCCTTCACCTCATTTAAAAAAGTTTGGTGGCCCCATCAATTTCCTTTGAAAGGTTCTTTTGGTCTTCTGGAGAGATTGGTGTATACATTTGTTTTTGATAATATCCAGTGGATGTTACTCTGTGTTGCACGTATGTCTGTCTGTCAAAGTGTGCTCTCAGTGTCTGGAAACTGTGCACCCTAGACTCTCTGCATTAACGTTGGAGCGAATACAGCTTTACCAAAACAGGAATCCTGTGGCACGTGGAGCAAAGAGCTCCCTGCTTCTGGGCAGAGTGTACTAAATAGTACATCAAAATACACTGCAGCCTAGGCACTCTGAGGGTACAGATAAGGTTTTAAGGAATAATCACAGAATAATTCTCTTGTCATCTTGCTGTAAACCTTACTTTTTGAGGCACACCTCACATCTTCTGTTCAGTCCTCAACCATTCTCTGACTTCTGTGCCCGCCAACATAACACTATCCTTACTCTCAACAGGTGAACTTGTCTGGTACCTAAACTTGTCTCGTGCTTTTTACACCTTATGGTCAGAAAAAGATAAAGGCCATAACAAGCGGAAATCCTCACAAATTCCTCTCTCACTCTCTTAGCAAAACCAGTTAAAGAGGGGCTCATACTACTTTGCCCTTCCTTGTCCTCTGCTTGCTTTCCACCCAATCTCTTCTACTAAAAGTCTCCCATTAAAATCAGCAATGACTTTCTAGCTGGTAAATTAAAGCACCACTTCCCTGCCTTGCTCCATAGCATTTGACATTACTGTTTACCCTTCCTTTCTCTTCTTTTTCTTCTCCCTTCAAACCCAACAGACCATTCCCTCTTGTTTTAACTTGTTTCAGATTGTTTTCCCCTGATCTCTCAGATTGTTCATTTTTGTTTGCTCCAGGGACTCCTTTGATTCCACATGCTTGGGATAGAGGAGAGGGGATACAAATATTCTTGGAGTCACATAGCACATGGGGCTGGAGAGTTCACCCTCATCCCTTAATGTTGGCTCTCCGCTCTGCCTCCTGTCATGCTTGGGGTATCACCTCTGCTACCATTTTGCCTCCAATTTTCTAACCAGGCTTGGGTATAGAAAGTGGTCAACTCATTACCAGGTACATAGTGAGTGCTTAATTAAAATCAGCTAATTATGGATGGATTTAATTATCTAATACAAATATTTTAAACTTTTTTCTATAATATGCATTTTCCATTAATTCTCAATAATGCTTCCCCCTTTTTATTTTTTAAAATGTTTATTGATTTTGAGAGATAGAGAGCACACACAAATGGGGAACAGGTAGAGAGAGAGAGAGGGAGAGAGAGAATCTGAAGCAGGCTCTGTACCGTCAGCACAGAGCCCGACATGGGGATTGATCCCATGAACCATGATATCACGGCCTGAGCTGAAACCAAGAGTTGGTCACTCAGCTGACCGAGCCAGGTGTCCCAATGTTTCCTCCTCTTAAAAACAATTTAATTTATACCCAAATTAATACCACCTATAAATTATTCTGTGTTACTTTCTTCTTACTTCTATATTAAGTCATTTCCATTTTTGGATTTGGGCCAATAGTTCTTTATGTAATTTCATCAGAATTCCAGTAAAGCATTTTGATAATTTCATATTTAATAAAAAATAATAATACGATACAGGGCAGGAGTCAGAAGAATTTTATGGCAAAGTTAAAAGTATTTCTGAAATGAGGTGGGATTCAAAGTCACATATTAGCTTTGGTTGGGCATTTAGTGGACTTAACATTTCAAATCAACAGTAGAAGTCACCTTGTGAAGCATTTGTGGCTTCAATTTTCATCTCAAAGATAGGATTTACTGCCAAAGTTTTTGAAAAGGTTTCCAGTGAGACCAAACTATATGCCATATCCTCTGACTGGTATAAGCAGGCAATGGATTCGAAAAATGCAAACAAACAAAAAACCCAAAAAAACCCCACCTCATTGATAAATGAAGCAATGAGAAAATATGTAAGATCTGGATTCAAGTTATACCTCCAGCATTCATTGCTCTCAGACAACTCACGTAGCTCCTTAATTAATGTTTTTTTTTTACTTATTTTTGAGAGAGAGTGTGTGAGCAGGAGAAGGGCATAGAGAGAGAGAGAATCCTAAGCAAGCTTTACACTGTCAGCATGGAGTTGTATGCAGGGCTTGAACTCACGAACCATGAGATCATGACCTGAGTGGAAAGAGTTGGTCAACCAACTGAACCACCCATGTGCTCTTCACTTAGCTCCTTTAAATGGGACCCTATAAATTGGGAACTGGTGCTGGAAAGTTCCTTGTGGATAGAACCATTATACATATGCAAAGGATTATTTAGACCATCCTTTACCCAATAAATATCTATTACCTGTTGGCTAAATTGAATTGTCTTTTTTCTAAAAGACAACGGCTCATGGACCAGGCAGTTCAATGCCATACTGCCTGGGACAGACATTCCTATTATATTAACTGTTACTTTATCTCCCCAAATTTTACATTACTCATCTGAAAAATGAGGCCGTTAATGGTACCTCCCTCAAGGGAGAGTTGTAAAGATTACTTCAGCAAATACATGTACCCAGCTGGCACTCAACATCTCTGCCTACCTTTCTGGTCTCATTTCCCATAACTCTTTCTTACGTACCTTAGAAACTTTCCATACTGCACTGTGTTCATGTTCTAGAATACCATCCTCACTCACGCCTCCCATACTTTTGCATATTCTTTCCTTTTCCAGGAATATTGTTCCTCTCATACTCCTTCCTGCCCACACTCTTCTTGCAAAAAGCCTATGTACATCTGTAAAGATAATTCCTTCCTCCTTCAGGTGCTTGTCTCTTCCAACTGCCAGCCAAGTAGGCAAGAAGTAGATTACTGTATTGAATCTATCTCTAGAGTTATACCTTTCATTCCAAAGCAGCACTTGGCTATGTGAGCAATATTTTCACTATAGTTTTAAAAATCGTACGCAAGGTAGGACATCACACAATGTCTGCCACTATTTTTGCCCTATGTTCTAGGATATCTCTTTTATAGTGCTAATGTTTGAAAAATACTTGGGAAAGCACTGTTAAAAAATAAAGTCATATATAAAAATCATAGACATATACTACTAAAAACATCGTAGGAGTGTAAAGCCCTAGAATGATGGAAAATGATTGAAATATGAAGCATTCAACTTTATATTACTTTTTTCTTTTTTTTTAACCATCTTAAACATTTTGAAGTATACAGTTTAGTAGTAATAAGTACATTCATACTGTTGTGCAACAATACATTGAATAATAACTCCCCATTTCTCTCTCCCCTCCGCCCCTAGCAAGCACCTTTCTATTTTCTGTCTCAATAGATTTTACTTTTCTAGGTACTTCATATAAATAGAATAATAGCATTTATCTTTTTGTGATCAGCTTATTTCACTTAGCATAATGTCTTCAAGGTTCACCCATGTTGTAGTATGTATCAGAATTTTCTCCCTTTCTTAAGCTGAATAATATTCTATTATATGCATATATCATGTTTTGTTTATTCATTCATCTGCTTATGGACACAGGGTGCTCCCATCTTTTGGCTATTTTGAATATGCTGCTATGAACACAGGTGAGCACATATCTCTTTGAGACCTTGTTTTCAATTCTTTTGGGTATATAAACAGAGGTGGAATTGCTGTATCGTTTGTTACTGCATTTGAAATTTTTTGAGGAATATCCATACTCTTTCCCATAGCAGCTGCACTGATTTACATTTCTACCAACAGTGAACACAGGTGCCAATTTCTCCACGTCCTCACCAACACTTATTATTTTCTGCTTTTCTTTTTTCTTTGTTTGTTTTTAATAGTAGCCATCCTAATGGGTATACTCCACATTCTCTATCTATCTATCTATCTATCTATCTATCTATTTGAATTTACACCTGAGTTAGCATGTAGTCCAGTAATGATTTCAGGAGTAGAATCCAGTGATTCATCCCCTACAGATACACCCCGTGCTCATCCCAGCAAGTGTCCTCCTTAATGTCCCTTGCCTATTTAGCCCATCCCCTCACCCCAAACCCCTCTAGCGACCCTCAGTTAATGCTTTATATTTAAGAGTCTCTTATCTTTTGTTCCCCTCCCTGTTTTTATATTACTTTTGTTTCCCTTCCCTTATGTTCATCTGTTTTGTATCTTAAATTCCACATATGATATTTGTCTTTCTCTGACTGACTGGTTTCACTTAGCATAATACCCTCTAGTTCCATCCACGTTGTTGCAGATGGCAAGATTTCATTCTTTTTGATCACTGAGTAATATTCCATTGTATATATATACCACATCTTCTTTATCCATTCATCCACCGATGGACATTTGGACTCTTTCCATACTTTGGCTATTGTCCATAATGCTGCTGTAAACGTTGGGGTGCACGTGCCCCTTCGAATCAGGTTGCTCCACATTCTTATTGGGGTCTGCCACTGATTTTCTTAGTAGATCTTTCTTCTAGGAAGTGCTGACTCCCTAGCGATGAAGAGCAGGTCCAAAACACAGAGGGAGTTTCCTTATGCTAATGTAAGCTTCTGGGCCTCAAAACAAACCAATTTGCAGATGTCTTTGACTTTTTGGCTCCCAAGCTCAAATTTCTAGCTGTACACTTTCTCATCTCAGGATTTTTGTCCTTCTTAATTTGGGCTAACACTAAGTTAATTTTTCTGACTCAAGACTCTATTCAACTTTCCTGCCATTTATAAAATATGAGTTACCTCCTCAGTCAAAATTAATGGATCTCTTCATCTTTTTCTCAAGACATTCTATAAATTGCTTAAATTCATACATTACATTATGATTGCTTGCTTATATATTTGCCTCTTGGAGCAGACCCAAGAGACTTAATTACCATCTTTCTTTTTTTTTTCTTACAAAACAACTATGATTTTCTTTTGAATAGCCTCTATCCAGCTAAAAACCTCTATTTCCCATCCTCTCTGGCAGCTAATGCTACTCGCTACATGACACAGTTCTGATCAGTGAGAACAACTGGAACATCGGGGATTCCTAAATATGTTTTAGTTTCCTAATATAGGTATAGTTCCCTTCTTCATAACTGAAGTAGAATGAGAGACGAGACGTGGAACAGCCATTTTGGAGTCATGTGGCAAGCATGAAAGTAAAAAGCCATATATGAAGGATTTTGAAGCAAAGAAGATAAAAGGGAGCTGTAGTAACTTATGGAACTCTGTACCAGATCTGGCTGTGTACTATGGATTTTTTGAATACGGCAAAATATCAACCTGTTGGGTAAGGCCAGTGTTTCCTGAATTTTTTAACATCACAAAATATATAGAAAATGATAATATTTGAAACTTTCAAGGAAAAGGCAACTCACGGACAAAGTTGAATGTTTAAAATCATCTCTTTGCTCTCGAGTGGAGGAAAGAGGGATTATCTTGTCACACCTATATACAACCCATTGGCAAAACTGGAACATCCCATATAAAGCCCTACTGGGAATCTCTTACTAAGTCATACTACTCGTATCGCTTTTTCAGGAAGCCAAACACAATTTCTTACTAACAGAGTTTCTCTAGCTAGACAATGAGGTTACTGAGAGCACACCTATGCATTATTCATCATGTTTCTCTCTTACCTACTATGCTGCTAGAAACTTAGTAGTTACTCAATAGGTATTTATTGAAAAAAATGAAAAGAAGAAACAACTCATTGTTCCACTCATTGTTTCACAGTTATAGATCATGCTCATTTCTGACTCAAAACCTTTACTCAGATTCCCTCAACCTGGAAAAACTTCTGATCCTTCTCCAGGCAGCCAGCTCCTACCCATTCTTCAAAGCCCTTTTCAAGTATCTCTCTTCCATGGAAGCCTTCATATCATTTTGGCTTAGATCACACCACTTTATTCACTTTTCTGTACCCTGATATCTCTTGCTGAAACAAAGGTTCACTGTGGCCTTAATCAATGTGTATCTTCCAACTGATGACCCAGCTTTTCCATGTCGTCACATGCTAACTACATTTTCCACTGACACACTTGTACTTAGGATATTGTTTTCTTAAAAACAGTTTTCATACCATGAAAATACAATTGACAAAAATACATAAGACAATCAAATAAAAAAATAAACAATAGAAACATTGTATTTTTAATGCTCTCTTCAGGGAAGCATTCTGCCTGAGATGGATCAGGTGTAGTTTTGGGTTTTGTTTTGTTTTGTTTTGTTTTGTTTTGTTTTGTTTTGTTTTAATATGGATCTAGTAAAGTTGGGCTAAATGCACCAAATTGGTTATAATCTCCTTAGAATAAGCCCTAAGATTTTCAGGGTCCTAAGCTCTTAGAACTGCATTTAAAGATATGATCATCTGTCTGAAATTTTTTACTGAAAATTTGACATGAAGATGGGCTTATAAAGGTCTTTAGAGGGTAAACTACATGGGATACTTTACACAGGACTTTTATTTTCTTGAAGAATTCTCCACCGCCTGGAACATCAACCTTAAATATTATGGAGAAAAGCTCACATTTTTGGAAGCAAGTTAAGGCCTTTGGATCAGTGCTTAGTGCTTCCCCTGGAGCTCTACGAATCCACTGGTATTCCTCTTGATACAATCGAAGTATTGCTTGCTCACTCTGAAACTTCTTTCTTTGATTTTTCACTTTTCCTGTTCTTCACTGTTTTGGGGAGAGATAATATTTGCCTACCTTGGTATTCAGTTGTGTTTTATTGTATAACCGCATCATCAAAAAGTTACTGCGTTTTTGTACATATATCTAGTGAGTTGGACACTGATTAAACAGTCTGGTGTGTCACCTTTCTAGTGCTTTCTTTAAACTGGCTTTGGAGGATGGTTTGGGCTCAATTTGATTCTGTCAGAAGGAATATCACCATCCAATATGCCTACCCACTTTTCTTAAGTGATACGAAGCTGATATAATGGCCTTTATAATAAGGAAAGCTGCACCTTTACTTTCAAGATTTTATATTCCTTGATGAACTGGATGGGTTGATAAGTGTTCTAAATTTGTTGAGTACACACTCATGGTTTATAAATATACTTAATTTGGGTTGTACTGTTTTCTTATCCTTTAGGTGTTCATATGTGATAGCTTTTAATCTTAAAGAGTAGTTATATTAAAATATCTTCAAAACTGGAGAGTCACATCCCTGGCTAGAGATAGATTGTCCATTGTTCAGTAAAATTGGCCCCTGGCTGATTCAGGGTAGCTTATTTTGAAAGGTTGGCTTACAGTACCATAGAAATCCACTAACAGGAAGCTCATAGAGCTTCCCTACCAGGTACTACTGTCACCTGCATTCAACTTGCAACTGTTTTTGAATTCATAACATAAGACTGTCTGCAGGTATGGCTTTCAGTAGGTTGTAAAGTGCTTAAACAGATGGGACATTGTTATTAGCATGGTTAATATATTTTCATTGTATTGGTGTTGAAAGTGATTTTCCAGATAATGGCTTAGACAAATGTTTGTGGAATCTGTCCAGTTAATCCACCAAAAAATGCAGACTGGCTTTCAAGAGCAATTCCACTTTTATTGAATGCTTTTAATTAAATATTTAACTCCTGTGTATTTCTTACTACATTGTTGAAGATTCTCTGTTTATTTTCTTTTTGAAGTCGTTGTTAAATGTTTTCACTTAATAATGACTTCTGACTAATCCAGAAGTTCATTTTAAACTAACAACTACATGTTTTATTACATTTTGGATGATTCATTTTAAAAAATAATGTCAAAAAAGATCTTTTTATATTCCCACAGATATCATGGAGTGTAGATCAGAGAGTCATTTGATCCTTATTAGATGAGATGCTATAGCCGGGGACCCAAAACCAAATAAATTGTTCACTCCTTAACCTAAGAATTAGCCACAGAATAGCAATGTCACCTATTTATTTCACCAGGGAATTTAAGTGTCTCTCATGTAGCAGTTACTATGGTAGGTGTTGGGGATACAAAAAAAAATTTGAAAAGAGAGGGTTCATGAAGACAAGAAAATGACTGACATTTGAAAGTACAATTTCAACTTCCTATAATTAGGGGGATGGTGTGGATATAATACTTACGAACTGTGTGATCTAGATAAGTTACTTATTCTATTTAAGCTACAATTTCTCTATTGAAATGGGGGATATTAACCATATATACTTTCAGAGTTGATGGACACATGAAATGCGATATGGCTGCCTGGTACAAATACAGTAAATAAAACAGAAACAAAAACAGAAAACTAAAGTTTTGAATTACATGGAGTTCACCATATTTAGATACCATTTATATGCTTTTCCACGTTTCTCAGAAGATAAATAGCAACTGTTTGAATGTTGATTTTTTTATTTCTCAATTGCTTTGAGACTTTAAAATTGCCAAATTCCTGTTTGTTGTTATTAACTTTGATGAGCAATAGGGAAGCCACCACAGCTGTTTTTGGTTTGGTAGACTGTTCCTACTCTGACATTTTCTTTTTCTTTGTTTTCCTGACTCAATTATAAAAATTATACCACCAATACCAACATCCCTCCATTCAACAACAACAAACAACAAAAAAACAAACAAAAAACAAAAACATAGAAATAGGTGTATTAGTTTCCTCTTGCTGCTGTAACAGATTACCACAAACTTAGTTGCTTAGAGACACCAATTTATTCACTTAGAATTCTGGAGCTCAAAAGTTTAAAATAGGTTAGCAGAGATGTGTTCCTTTTGGAAGCTCTCAGGGAGAGTTCATTTCCTTGTCTTTTCTAGTTTCCAGAGGCCACACACATTCCTTGGCTCATAGCCCCACATCACCCCACTGCTTCAGCTGTCCCATTGCCTTCCCTGATTCTCCTCCTCATTATAAGGCTCCTTGTGGTTACCATGGGCTCACTTGGATAACTCAAGATATTCTCACATCTCGAGATCCTTAACTTATTCATGTCTACAAACCTCTTTTTGCCATGCAATATGCCATATTCACAAGTTTCTAGGGATTAGCCTTGGATATCTTTTGGATACTATTATTTTACCAAGCACATTAGCTTAGGAAGATGAAAAGAAATCTGAAATATGTTTAAATTCTCAGGGATTAGCTGGGATGGCAGGAAATAGATGAAGTTCAGGCAATGAAGAAACATGACATTACCTTTCTTTTATTTTATGAAAAAATTGTTTTATGTTTATTTATTTTTGAGAGAGAGAGAAAGAGAGAGAGACTGAGTGAGGGAGGGGCAGAGAGAGGGAGACACAGATCCAAAGCAGACTCTAAACTCTAAGCTATCGGCACAGAGCCTGACACGGGGCTCGAACTCACGGCCTGTGAGATCATGATCTGAGCTGATGTCGGACGCTTAACTGACTGAGCCCCCCGGGTGCCCCAAACATGACATTATCTTTCAATGGACATAATAAATTCTGTTAGGACTCATTGAGGGAAAAGCCAAACAGTAGTGTGAGTTACAAAATTTTATTTGTAAAACAGTGTTTTGCATTGAGCACCAAAGAATAAACTGGAACTAAGCTGACTGAAAATGGCCTGGTAGACATTGTTGAAAAAAATTGTTTTAGGGAACAGATAGAATAGTTAGAAATTAGCATATGGATCCATCATGAAATAATACTAGATTGTTATTTTTTAGAGTAATAGAGACATCACAGAGAAGTTTCTTGAATATTCTTTCTTTTTTTATAATTGTTTTATTTATTTTTTAATTAATTTATTTATTTATTTTTAATTTTATTTTTTTATTTTTTAAAATTTACATCCAAGTTAGTTAGCACATAGTGCAACAATGATTTCAGGACTAGATTCCTTAGTGCCCCTTACCCATTTAGTTCATCCCCCCTCCCACCACCCCTCCCGTAACCCTCAGTTTGTTCTCCATATTTATGAGTCTCTTCTGTTTTGTCCCCCTCCCTGTTTTCACATTATTTTTGTTTCCCTTCCCTTATGTTCATGTGTTTTGTCTCTTAAAAGTCCTCATATGAGTGAAGTCCTATGATTTTTGTCTTTCTCTGACTAATTTCACTTACTGTAATACCCTCCGGTCCCATCCATGTAGTCACAAATGGCAAGATTTCATTCTTTTGATTGCCTAGTAATACTCCATTGTATGTATATATACCACATCTTCTTTATCCATTCATCCATCGATGGACATTTGGGCTCTTTCCATACTTTGGCTATTGTCGATAGTGCTGCTATGAACATTGGGGTGCATGTGTCCCTTCGAAACAGCACACCTGTATCCCTTGGATAAATGCCTAGTAGTGCAATTGCTGGGTCGTAGGGTAGTTCTATTTTTAGTTTTTTGAGGAACCTCCATACTGTTTTCCAGGGTGGCTGCACCCAGCTTGCATTCCCATTGAATATTATTTTCTATTTAATACTCTGAGCAGCCTTGTAAGGTAGATAGGGAATGTATTTTGAACCTTGTATTACTGACAAAGCGCTGAGGCTCAGAGATATTAAATAAGTAGGTCCCAGTTATAGGCTGGAGTGCTAACTATGGATCTGACTGGGACAGTTCAGGTCTGTGAATTCTGATGCCTGAGGGTACCTGAAGTCCATTTGATCCCCAGAGTAGCTGAATGATCCCTTTCAAGTCTTGTTTACTCTATGGATGCCTCTTGACATTCTGGATGATTATAACTTAAGACTGCAGAAAAGCCTCTAAATTAACAAATAACACCCTATTTTCTTATTTCTCGTATCACTATGCATGCAATTCATCACATCACAGGGGAAGCTACTATTGCAATTCCATATTATACTTTTTATTATTTTACCTTCTGTCATGGCCACCAGTAAACTAACTGTTGTCTTTCATTTTCTGGACCATTTCTAATAGAGGGTCGTACATTTTATCACTCTTGAGGATAGCCTACCTGCACTTGCTCTGAGGATTTATTAATCCTGTTAAATAATGAACCACTTGTAGCTCTCCGACATTAGAGCACACGTACTAGACGCTGTTCATATGAGAAGCAGCAACCCCAAAAAGTAAACCTGCAAATAGGAGCATCTGTCCCTGTGACTCTCAACATGACGTTCACAGCAGATAAGCCAGGTCTCCCCATCAGGTTCCCTGGAGGTCTCCTATTCCGGTGCTTGCCTCTGGAGGACAGGTACTTGTGTCTTAGTGATCTCACCCCATTGCCTGCATTTTATGTTTGTCAGAGAGCCAGCGTATTAAGTCAGAAGAACACAAGCATACTCTTAAATTAAATTTGTTGCAGTCTATCCTCAGTTTCAACTGGTCTGGGGGATAGCAACTTACCTCTTTGAACTACCGATCTCAAAGTGAAATTCCATCATTCCAAATTTAGTCTCTAAATGTAAGCAGTTACCACCCAGCTGTTTTCCTGTGGTGAAACAAAATCTTGATTTTATGTAAAGGTAAGAGGTACTGTTTATTTAAAGATACGCAGTGAACAGCAAAACTGTACCAAATGACTTCCTGGGCTCTCCAGCTTTGGAGAGCCCCATGATTCAAATGTGTGCGTTGGCAACATGAATCACAGAGTGTCGTCGTTCATCGGCCTAATTCTTTCATGGCCCACCTGTGCATTTCCCAAACACCTTCTGAGTTTATTTCCTTAGGTAACTTCTTGTGCATCCATTAGTAGGACCACTACTAATAATTTATAAGAATTTGTAAGTGAAGTGAATAATGAAGAAAAAACCCTCAGTCTAGCCTCTGCGCGAATTACCACAGGATCCTGCTTTTGCATTTAATGAAGTGTCAAGCTGGGAGGCTCCTTATGCACCCAACTTTAGCACACAACTCACCTTCTATTCCTTCCAAAGACTGTGATTTCATCTTCTCAAATATAGCATAAGAGACTGTTACCTTCACTTTGAAATATTATTTTTTCCTTAATAAATATCTCGGTGTATGCCGTTGTCCAGTGAGGCTTACAGACTAAGAAAAAAAAAGCCAACAAAACACAACAGAGGGTACTCTGTCATTTTGAAAGGTCCCCATCGCATAAGCCTTTATGACAAAGACTTTCGCGATATTTTGTACCAACAGCTTGTCACGTGGGTCCCAGCTCATGGTATGCGTCATTATTTTCCAAATTGAATTTGCTGATCTGCTTTTCCCTTATATGGACAACAGTACCTAGGAAACTAAGCTCACCCTGTTTCATCTGAAGTCTGCTTCCCTCCTTTTCTGAGCATTCTACACTGAAATGAATAATATAATGCATATATCTAGTAAATGGCTCATTTTAATCAGGCTCTTCTGTCTCTGTGGTGCCTCAGACCTAAGGGAACAACTTTGACTTTTGATTATTGCCTTTTATTTCACTTTGCAAGCTCTCATTTTGCTTCTTCCTGCCAAAAGCAATTTCTTTAAAAAGGCACTGCTATTTCATTTCTTCATCATTTAAAAATCTGTGGTCTGAGATCCTCCTTCCACTCAACTCCCACATCAAGAGAGAGTGACCTTATTTCTAGCGGAACGTTGTTCTTTGCTTTAATGCTCACATCCCCACCATCTTGCACACTCCTGTTACTGTTGTCTGTTCTCACTGGTGTTGACAGAGCCAACTCCATGATAAGGTCAACGAAAGCAATTGCTCCGGGCCTCAAGCACAGGTACCTTCATATTTGTATGACCAGGACACAGGTCAAAGTTAGAGTCAGGGTCAGCGGGAAGGTAGGGAGATGGTGATGGGAAGGCCTTTGAGAGAACCAGAGCTTACGTTCTCAATAAGTTACCAGCCTCTCTTTCCGCTCCATATCCCTCCCTCTCCTTACCCCACTTCTCCCCCTCAAAAAAAAAAAACAAAACCTTTAAGTGATAGTATTTCATTCACGCATTAATACATCTCTGTATCAGTTTTAATTTCAAGCAATCATCATCAACTCTGGCTGTGTACAGCTCACGTAAAATTTATAGGGGCTCACAGTAGTAGTGAGAGGTAAGTGTAGAAAAATGACAGGAAACACCCAGGACCACCTAAGGACTGACACCAGGAACCCTGTCAACAGTGAGACCGTAGAATCAGCCTGATCCACGTGCTGCTAGAATGGGGGTGCGTACCAGGGCACCTTTAGGAGGGAGTGAGTCTGACCACAACTATTGTTGGTCCAAGCTAAGTTTTTATGTGAATTAGAACATGGCACCTTATCTGGGGAGAGATCCCAGCTGACTTTGAGTCCCCATTGACCTTCTTAACATGTTGCCCTCATGAATAAGACACAACCTGCACGATTGTTCCCATGACTCTGCCCTTGGGCTGTGCCTGACTGAAGCAGAAAGGGGAGAGGAAGAGGACCCGGTTCATCCCACATTCTTAGTGGGAGGTGGGTGCCTACAGTGGGGCATTTCCCAAAAGGAAAAATAAAAGAGTTTAAATATTGAGAATATATGGGCAAGTTTCATTGAACGTGCCCTTTGTTACATTTTTGCACTTGAATTTTCTCTTGAATGAAAATACCTACAGGCTTCTGATACAGACCAAGATGTAAAGGATTTCGCTCTTTATGATTTGTTTCGGCTCTAATATCCCTAACAGCAGCTTTCATAGACTTTCATGATACCTCATCTAAGTGGTATTACAGGAAAATGATAAATCTTCAGTGTTAGACAACTAGGAGAGCATTTTGCCTTATTTATGATAGCATTTTTAGGGAGAGATAATTATACAAACTATATAGTTCAGGAGTTGTGATGTTTAATACATAAGTGCTTAGACCAAATTTTGGTTTCATTTAAATTAATTGCATGCATGTCTAGATTAGTAATCGTATGTTCTTAGGATATCTGGATTAAAGTACTATAACTTCCTTTTAAGATTTTTTTGCATATGTTTGTAATGATCCAGTAACTTTCTGATTAAACATAGATTAAACACATACTTTTCATTTCTTCCCGCTGCTAAAACATCACTAAGGTGAAAGCAAAGGAATTTAAAATGGTAAAAACACACAGAAGAAAAATAATGCCCGAGGAGACGATAATAGGTGGAAATGGCAAGTGCTTGTAGTAAATGGAAAGTAAATGGAGGAGGCAGTAGAGCTGAGAAAGCTGGATGAAAGTGCTGGCTGGAGAGAAAGGCAATGAAAACTGAGCTTAGTTTTCTCTCCAGAACCCTGGAAGGAATCGCATAAACCGGGGAAGGTGTGGTGCCTCAATCAGGAAGCTGGTGGGGAGCCTCTGCAGAGATGGTTAGCCCCTGCTATTGCTTAACTTACATGGATAAGATTGGGTGTTGTTTGTTTGTTTGTTTGTTTCTGGATGAGGAGGAGCAGGGAATGGAAAGCCTTGGGGTGGGTGGTAGGGTGAGGTATCCAATATGAAACAAAAAGATTCCCAATAAATCACTCTCGAGGACAAGCCTCCCAGCTGGAAGGTTCCTTCCCCTCACATAGAGCTTCCATTCAGTCTTCTAATGCCTCCTTCTTAAAAATGAACAAAATCTCTGGCTATTGAGGAAAGCCCCACTCAAAAATAAAAGCACCAAAGAGGAAAAAAAAAAAAAAAAACTCAGAGAAAAAAAGGAATGCAGAGAACAGACAAAAGCTATAATTAAAACTATTATTTATGTTCTCAGATAAATGAGGAATCACTGCACTCAATAGGGGAAAATGGAACTGTCAGTTAGCTAGATAGAGGTCTTGAAAAACTAGAAATGTGAAAATGGGATGAAAGATTCATCTGAAGACCTATACCCAACCAAGTTATCTTCCTAGAAAGCGGAACAAAATTAAATGGAAATAATGATAGGCATAAAAAGATAAAAATATTAGTAGAGCAGTCCAGGAAGTCCAAAGGCTGAGCAAAAGAATTCCAGAAAAAGATAACAGAAGGGAGGAAGTTAGTAACCAACAAATATGGAAAAAGGGTCCAACACTAAAACACCTAAGTTTCCAAATAAAAAAAAAAAAAGCTTAAAAAATGTCCAGCGCAATTATCTTTTTTTAAAAAAAAAAGATCACAGTAAGGCCACTTAGTAGGTCACTTACAGATCACTGAAGACTTCAAAATACTGGCAATAAGGACCACATGCAAAGTTTTCAAATAACAAATTGAAAGTTTACATATGAAAAAAAAAATAGGGTCAAATTGGACTTCTTAACAGAAATAACCCAAAGCAAGAAATCAAAGAAGAAATGAGGACAGAGTTCTGAATTTTCCAAAACCAGAAAAAGACATCACAAGAAAGGAAAACTAGAGATCGATATCTCTCATGAACATAGATGCAAAAATACTCAACAAAATGTTAGCAAATCAAATCCAGTAATATAGTAAACATTATACAATACAACCAAGTGGGATGTTTTCCAAATATGCCAGTCTGGTTCAATATATGAAAGTCAATTAATGTAATTCATCACATCAACAAACTAAAGCAGAAAAATCATACTATCATATCAACAGATGCACAGAAAGTATTTGACAATATCCAAGAATTGTTCATGATTAAAAATAACACAACAATCTAGGAATAGAGGGGACTTCTTCCACATTTATATAGAACACTTACAAAAAAACCCTACAGCTAACATGATATTTAATGTTGATAAATTAGGTGCTTTCCCCCTTTGGGTCAGGAACAAGCAAGGATGCCCCCCTCACTACTCCTATTCAGCATCATAGTAGAAGGCCTAAATTGTGTGATAAGTCAAGACAAGTAAACAAAGGTATACAGACTAGGGAGGACAAAAAAAATTGCCTTTGTTTATAGATGACATGATTGCCTAAATAAAACATCCCAAAAAATTAACAACAAAAACCAGAACAAAACTGGTAATACCAAATGCTGGTAAGATGTGGAGCAAAGCTTTTATTCATTACTGGGGGATGCAGCATGATACAGCCACATTGGTAGACAGTTTGGAAGTTTCTTAGAAAGTTAAATTTGGGGGGCTCATAGGTGGTTCAGTTCGTTAAGTATCCAACTCTTGGTTTCAGCTCTGTGCTGACAGTGCAGAGCCAACTTGCGATTCTTTCTCTCCCTCTCTCTGTCCCTTCCCCCTCCTCTGTCTCAAAATAAATAAATAAACTTAAAAAAAAAAAAGAAAGTTAAATTTGATCTTAACATATAATCTAGCTATTGTGCTGCTAGGTACTTACATAAATGAGTTAAAAATTTTGCTTTTACCCAAACCTGCACATGAATGTTTATAGGAACTTTATTCATGATTTTCAAAATACCAAAAGCAACCAAGGAGTCCTTCAGAAGGTGAATGGATAAATATTCAACAGAATATTATTCAGCAATAAAAAGAAATAAGTTATCACGTCATGAAATGACATGGTGGAAAATTAAGTGCATATTGCTTAGTGAAAGTGTCTCTGGAAAAGCGAAATACTATCTGATTTCAACTATATGACATTCTAGAAAAGGCAAAACTATAAAGACAGTACAAAGAGTAGTGGTTGCCAAGAATTTGGGGGAAGGGTGGAGGGCTGAATTAAAAAAAAATCTGGACCTTAATGAATCGACAATTCTCCTGTATACGGAATGAACTTATCTTTTCCCAAGATCCCCCAAAATCTTATCCCAATATGGAGTCAAGTTCAGGTCGAGGTCCAGATCCAGAATATTTTATCATCTAAATTGTGTGAAGTGGAAAGGTATAAGAGGAGCTTTCTCAGGGGAAATTCTCAGTCACAACTTTTCAAGAATGATTTCTCTTGATTTGAAGGCCTATGAACTAAAAGACAAGTTATTTGACCCACTTCCCCATTTCACCCCTTCTACACACAGACCTCGTGATTGAATATTTATAATTTAAAAACCAGGCATAAGAAAAGCTTCTAGTGGTCACTGTCAGTAATAGCTATGAAATCTAGCCAGACCCCTGTTTCCAATCCTTCATTGGAGCTCCATTCTCTTTTCTCCACACGGCTCTCCATTCTCTTGAGTCATCTTCCTTTTCTTTAGAAATGGCCTTTTTGTGGCTGAGAAGCTTTCTCAGTCTGCTTACTGCTCATGAAAGTTTGGGGACCCAGAGACCTCTTTTCAATGTAAATGATGTCTGTCCAATTCAGTCAAAGCTGGAGGTGCTACCAACAATTATAGTTCTCTTAATAGCTTTTTGGGTTTCTTATGCATCTTATTGTAGTTGACTCCATTAGACAAAGCCACACCCACAGATCTCTCTGAGACAGACTTCACTCTACTTTGGGCTGAACTTAAAGGTCTTTCGGACAAGGCCTTTAAGATTCTTAATAGCCTTTGTCTAGCTAAGAGAGTCTGTGAGATTCAGTCTTAAATTTTTCTGAAGTGACAACCAGGACTTTAAATAGTCTACTCTAACTTAATCTGACTACCTAATCAAAAGTGTTCTCCCTTCCCTTACAACATAGGCAATCATAGGACTTAATTATTTCTTGATATTTTTTAGTTTATTTTTTAAAAATTTATTTGAATTTTTATTAAATTGTTAATAAACAATTAAATGTAAGAGCTCATTAAATGTAAGAGCCATGGGGTGGGGGCATTGTTTTGTTTTCAATTTGTGTACCCAGGGACTAATCCAGTGAGTATTGCATAGTGGGTCCTAAATGTCTGTGCATGAACCAGTAAATGAACATTACTACTTATAGTGGTATTTATTCTACTTTTGCCAAGGCTATTGATTTAATAATTGTTACAATTACAGTAGAAACTCATTTAGAAACAGAGCCACATGTTTCCATTAGAGATGAGTCCTGGGTTAATTATAGGCCCCCTGTGGCCATACCAAAGTGGATAGGATGGGGGTACATTCCGAAAGGTGCTTTCCTTGACCTAAGTCTATATGAGATTTTCACATCAGTGAATTAACTATTCTTGTTCCCAGTTTCTTACTTATCTCACAGAACTGTTAGAAATGTGTAAAATAAATTTCTGTATAGCATTTGACCAAAGAAGCACTCAATGTTGTATAGCTTTTATTAAGACGAGAGGAAGAGAACATCTATCCTTGAATGTAACCTTATATTTCATTCATCGTTCTTACTTCAGTAATGAAAAATTTGACCTTGAAATATATCTTCAGAATGTATTTTTTTTATTATTAGACATATTTGATGTGCTTCTATTAATTTAAATAGATTCCCATCATAAAATATTCAATTACAAAAACAACAACTAATAGAGAAGTATTGTTTATGGAAAAATTTTACCTCTTATTAAAATAGATGTTGAATTAGCTAATGGGAATTTATAGTCTATTTGCAGTTAGGTTAAACCAGATTGACAAAATTGGGACAATTCTATTTTTCTGTAAACACCCTGTGACACCATCACTCATTCTTCTAAATTGAAGAGAAATGCTAGTATGTTGGAGTTATTTCCCAGCTTTGTCTTTTTTTCCTGTCTTTGTGAAGTCCACACACACAGCTACATATTCATTTTCAGGGGTAGCATTAGCCCAGAGCTTCTTCACTCTGATTCCCTGTGTTTATTTTAACACTTTTTTTAAACATTCAACCCTCGTGACAGTGCTGTAAGATAGATATTACAGTAGGATTAGACAAACGTTTTCTGTAAAGGGCCACAGATTAAATATATTAGTTTCTGTAGGCTATGTGGCCCGGATCATAACTTTCTGCCTCATAACTAAACAATAGCATAGAAAGCAGACCATATGCAAGCAAATAAGCTGGCTATGTTACAATTAAACTTTATTTATGGATCATGAAATATAAATATCACATGGTGTTCACGTGTCGTGAAACATTATTCTTCCTTTAATTTTAACACTTAAAATATTTTTATTTTATTTATTTACTTATTTAAAATTTTTTTTAATGCTTATTTTTGACAGAGAGAGACAGAGAGAGAGAGAGACAGAGCATGAGCAGGCAACGGGCAGAGAGAGAGGGAGACACAGAATCCGAAGCAGGCTCCAGGCTCTGAGCTGTCAGCACAGAGCCCGACGTGGGGCTCAAGCTCATGGACTGTGAGATCATGACCTGAGCTGAAGTCAGACGCTCAACTGACTGAGCCACCCCGGCACCCCACTTAAAAATATTTTTAAAAATTAACTTGTAAGCTGTACCAAAACAGGTGGTGAGCCAGATTTGGCCCACAGGCCATAGTTCGCTGATCCCTATACTATACAGACTAGGAAACTGGGGTTCAGAGAGGTCACAAACCTTTCTCAAAGTAATACTACCAGTGGATTCAAAGTGGATTCAAAGGTGAGCATCTGCTTCTTAACCCATGTGGTATATTTCCTCTGGATAGCATCCTAACTTTTAAACTTAAATCTTAAAACTCTAGTTTAACAAAACTGAGAATTCAGATCACTTCTGCTTAGCCCAGAAACCTAGCCACTACCCAACATTATTTATATGGCAAAAGATAGTCCCAATTCTAAGTGACATCACTACTTTGGGATTATTTCCTGCTCTGGGGGCTACCTATATGCACATATATACTTACGTATGAAAATAATTGTCCTTTTCTTCTAAGCATTTAAACAATAGTGTTGTAATTTAATATTTGATAATTAATTTTCACCAGTATGCAAACAGATGCATTTTCAGGTAAAAAGCATTTCCCTTGTGATCTATCCACAGTGCCAACAGTTGCAGTGCCCCTGCCCTCTGCCCCCCACCTTCCAGTTGGGGATAGATAGAGGTTAGCTCAGCAGCCAAACAGGAGACCACAGCTTTCCCCCGGGTGTTTCAGGACGATCATAATATTTGCACAAAGCTCTGCTCTGCCTCATGTTAGTGCAACTACAACTGTATAGTTGACTGAACATCTGGGGCAGTGCAGGATACAAAATCATTTTCCCAACCCTGAAAAAAAAAATGTGTCTGTACACATGCTTATGTTTATGCCTTCTCTCCCCCATGTCTTCATGTCCCTGTCTTTCCTCTCTTGGGGAGACTTGGGCCCAGGCTGCTTGTTGGGCCCACTCATTATCTTGAACTCTGAAACTCTAACCTTTTATATTTTAATTCAAAAGGGAGCATTGTTCCAAATCATCCATTATTTTCAACAAGGGCAAAATAATACAGGCTGTCAAGGGCCCCCAAACACAGGTAATTTATTGCTCAGAAATGCTGGATTGAATGTGTTCCCCAAGAAAGCATTCTTCAAAACCAAATACTAGGCACCACCGTGTAGGAATCCGACTGTAAATGATTAAAAATACAATGGATCACTGGTCAGTCGTTTGGTCTGTCTAGAATCATTATGCTTGGAAAAGACGTTAAGCTAGGAAAGGAAACCCTTTGAGGTCTGTTCTCTATAAAGAAAGAGGATTAGGAAAAAAAAAAAACAAACAGCCCAGTCTTCCTCCCCCATCATCCTAGACAACGTGTTTGTACACACATAGACACAGACAAACACACCCAGAGCCATATATTTCTCAAATAGCCCAGGGCTAAATGCTAAGAATTATAAAGGAAAGATTTAAAAATGCAAGTTTGGACAATGATTTAAGAAAGAAGGAGGAAGTCAAAGCAAATGAGTATTATGTAATCTTGTAAATTTGCTATCCTGTGGTGTATTGGTAAGGTGTAGGTGTAGGTAAGAGGCCTTTGTTTGCTCACTATTGTGGCTAGAAGCCTAGGAAAATAAATTTATTCAGGCACGCCAGTCTGTCTGCAAAGACTTCCATTTTGCCTTTTATGGAAATCCTAAACAAAGAAGAGTATCTTTGCTTCTGTCAGGAAAGCAGTTTCAATCAGACTGATGAATAAAAAGCACAGCTGCCAAACATGATCCAGAGCAGGGTAAAGTTTAGGTGCCCAACTGCCTATTATTCTATTAAAATGTGTCATGAACGTTGGCCTGGGCTGATAGAGCAAGGCTAGGCAGCACTCTAAATTGCTTCTCAGTTTTAAAATACCAATTCCAGGAAGAATTATATGGGATAGAATGCGGAACCCCCACGTCACAAGACAGGCTGTTCAGCGAGACAAAGGTTTCATTTTGCAGCCACCAAAGTTAGATTCATGCCATTTACATATTTAAGTCTGGGGTTTTGCCTACTTCCTGAGGACTGTGATTGGTGAATGGTTGTTCTGTGATATTTACACCTTTTATCTGAATTAAGTGAGGCTAAATTACTTCATTCAAAAGAAGCAAGCTACAGGACACTTCCATTTTTTCAAAGTAGTCGTGAGGCCTTAGGAAGCTTTAGGAAGCTCAGATAGCGTTTGCTTTACCTCCTCATGTCACAAGTGGAAACTTGTAACACTTAAGATAGAAGAATTGGGACCTCTCCCAAATGTTTCCCAAAGCAGCACCGGAATCTGCAATCCCAAACCTGTGCTCTTTCTGCTCAAATTCTGAGTGGAGAAATGTCATGTCTGTAGTCCCTGAATAATACTTCCAGAAGGGGACACCTGCTATTTTGATGATTACAAGCAACAAACAAAACAAGAGCAGCAAGAGGATCTGTAGCGGAAAGAAGCATACTCTTCAGTGACAACTGTTGCAACAGGAGTAGCAAAAACCTACTTTCTAGGTAAACACAAACCTGGACTATCATCAAAAATAAGAAAGAGGAGAAGAGAAAGAAAGAAAGAAAGAAAGAAAGAAAGAAAGAAAGAAAGAAAGAAAGAAAGAAAGAAAGAGAAAGAAAGAAAGAAAGAAAGAAAGAAAGAGGAAGAAGAGAAGAGGAAAGGAAATGAAAGGAAGGAAGTGAAGGAATGAAATGAAGGAAGTACAGGAATTCTTCAGGCATTATGAATAGAAAAGTAAGGAAGGAAGGAAGAAAGGAAGGAAGAGAGGAAGGAAGGAAGAGAGAGGGAGTGAGGGAGAGAAGGAGGGAGGGAAGAAGGAAGGAAAGGAAAGGAAAGGAAAGGAAAGGAAAGGAAAGGAAAGGAAAGGAAAGGAAAGGAAAGGAAAGGAAAGGAAAGGAAAGAAGGAAGAATGAGAGAAAAAAAAACCAGCTACATTTCTCAAGAAATTACTACCAGAATATGACTTATTTTTGTCTATTTTTGTCCGACCATTGGCTTTACGTCATGATATCTTGAGACAAACACTTATTGCTTATGTTTTAAAGGCTGTTGTATTAGTTATCTGTTAGTATCTATGAATTACTGTATAGCTTAATGGTGTAAGACGATAAGCATTCATTGTTTCTTTGAGTCAAGACTGCAGATGTGGCTTAGCTGGATGTTTCTGGCTCAGGGTCTCTTATAAGGTTGCAGACAAGGCATTTGCAGGGGCTGCATCATCTTAAGACGTGGCTGGGCCTGGAGGATCTGCTTTCAAGAAGACTTACTCACACGGTGCTGAAAGTTGGCAAGAGACTTCAGTTTCTCCCCACTTGGGCCTCTCCATAGACTCCTTGTGTATCCTCAAAATATGGTGGCTGATTTCCTCTGGAATGATCACTCCAAGATAGCAAGGCAAAAGTCATAATGTCTTTAATGACTTAGTCTTGGAAATCATGCACTATCATTTTCCTCACTGTTCTACAGGTTACACATAGTTGGCCCTATTCTACAGGGCCAACACTACATTTCCTCACTGTTCTACAGGTTACAAATAGTTGGCCCTATTTAGTGTGGGAGGGAAGTCCAAAAAGGTGTAAAGGCCAAGAGGTGAGGTTCACAGAGGGCCATCTACTGTCTTCACTTAAAATTTGAGCTACTGTCTTCACTTAAAATTTCACTTAAAATTTGAGCTACACTGAAGCTACTGTCTTCACTTAAAATTTGTCTTCACTGCTGTCTTCACTTAAAATTTGAACTACACTGAAGCTATTTCATTGATTTTGCAAAATGGGCTGGTCAGTTCAAACCACCCAATTATTAAGCATACCCTCATCTTCTAAAGCACTGCTTTTCATTTTCATTATGTACATAATCATAATGCCTAACGTTATGGCACTGTGGCAGCTCTATACAATTTATAAATATTTTTATAGGTATTATCTCATGTATTCACAATTTTAATTATTATTATTATTATTATTATTATTATTATTATTTTATTTTAAATTACTTTAGATGCAGAGTTATAAAGATAGTAAAGGGAATTCCCTCAATCCCTTTAGTCAGGTTTCCTTAATGTCAACATCTTACATAACTGTAGCGCAGTTGCTGAAACTTAGACATTCACATTGGAGGCGGGAGGCACCTGGGTGGCTCAGTCTGTTAAGCAGAGGGCTCTTGTTTTTGTCTCAGGTCGTGATCTCAGAGTTTCGTGGGTTTGAACCCCACGTTGGGTCTGTGCACTGACTGCGCAGAGCCTGCTTGGGATGCTCCCTCTCTCCCTGTCTCTCTGCCCCTCCCCTGCTCACACTCCCTCTCTGTCTCTCTCAAAATAAATAAATAAATACAACTTAAAAAAAATTCACATTGGTACAATACAATATAGACTTTATTCAGATTTCACTAGGGTTTCCAGTAATGTCCCTTTTCTGTTCTAGAATCCAATCCAGGATACCACATTGCATTTAGTCACTGTCTCCTTAGTTTCCTCTGGTCTGTGACCATTGTTCAGTCTTCCCTTGTTCATGATCTTGACACTTTTAAAGAATATTGGTGTGAGAGAAAGAAAGGGGAAAATCAAGACTCTCAATATTTTATTTTATTTTTTTTATTAAAAAAAATTTTTTTTAACGTTTATTTATTTTTGAGGCAGAGAGAGACAGAGCATGAAAGGGGGAGAGTCAGAGAGAGGGAGACACAGAATCTGAAACAGGCTCCAGGCTCTGAGCTGTCAGCACAGAGCCCGACGCAGGGCTTGAACTCACTGACCGCGAGATCATGACCTGAGCCGAAGTCGGCCGCTTAACCGACTGAGCCACCCAGGCGCCCCTCTCAATACTTTAGTATGAATGACTGGAAAGAGGAAGTTTGCCATGATGGTAGGAAGAAGTTTAGAGTTCAATTCTGGATACGTCAGGTTGTCTATGTTTGGAATATCTGTATATGATTTACATGATATAAGATTAATTGAGGCTGGAGAAAATCTGAGGCTTTAGTAAACTGAGACGTCTTCTAATTCAAAGCTTAGCACATAGTGTCAGAGCCCTACTTCAGTCTCAGGGAGATGAAAGTTACCGCATGGGAAGGCTGGACTTCCTGGAAAAACAGCACTCACAAGATAAGGGGATGTTTTCAAAATATCCACCAGTATTTGACAGTCCACACTAGATCCTCCAACTCTAAATTTATTTATGTCTTAAAGATACAATTTTTATCTCCCTCCCCCATGACTGCAATTTTAAAGACTACATCTTTTATTTACTTAACAACAGCATTTGATGATAATTTCACATCCATTTTAAACCTACTTTCTGTTTTGATAAGCATTTGTTTCTCAGGCTACAGAGGTCTAAATTTTAGTCTTTTTTTTTTTTTTTTCTTAATATGATCAGCCCTCACTGCAAAGAATTTCCAAAAGAAATTTCTTCTTTCAGAAGGTCAGGTAAGTAGCTATTGAAAGGCACAATTACAAAGCAAGATTGAACCTCATGTACACACACTGACAATCACTGAAAAAAGGAGAAAGTCTTAATGGGGAGAAGGAATGAGCTTGTCAGAGATGGCTTCTTGAAGGTGAAGAACATTCAACTTAGCCTTAAAAGAAGTGATGGCTAACAGAAAGAAAGGTCCAAGAACAGAATAGGGCCCATTTATAAGATTGGTTTACCTGAGAGCATGAGAAAAGTTCAAATATATATTTTTTGAAGGCAATTATAGGCTTTCTCTTTCATTTTCTTTTGCTTTCTATTTTCAAAAAGCACATTATTTCAAAGAGGCTCATCCTACTTAACTCTCATGTGGTTTAAAAATATAACTAGACATATGTTGTTAATACTTTTATATGTCAGGAGCCTGGAGGCTAGAAACAATTTGAACTTAACTTCTAAATTTTGGTTTCCCGACAACACCTTTGTTCTCAGCCTGAAGAATTTTGCAGTGCCAAAAGTTATGAACCTTTCCAGATCTAAACCAATAACTGGGGTACATGAAGCAAATGATTGATTATAAATAAAATGATGGGAAACAGGAAGGTGTCCCCATTTATTGACACAAATTTTCATCTCTATCATGATATTGAAAAGGCAGGTTACATATATGATAATGATCAAAATAAATGAAAAGAAATAACTTGACAATAGTATAGAACAAATGTGTAATAAGTCTACTATAGCAAGAATGCCTTTCCTCCAAAAAACAGAACTTAAGCTTTTGAGGACACATGGCATGTCTTCCTCAAAAAAGAGGTAGATTCATAGTGATAGTAACTCAATAAATACATTTAAATTGAACCAGTATGACTCATTTTTTAAAATGTTAATTCCGTAGTCTGAAAAAAGATCAACTTTATTTCTCTCATTTGGAGAGTATTTTCAGATGGCTGTTAAAAGGTGGTTTTTTTTTTTTTTTTTTTTTTTTTTTTTCCTCTTTCTCTTTCATTCAACTTCTGGAGAGTAACTAGAAACAAATCTGTTGCTTGGAATAAACGTTCAGTCCATATGTTATCTTTCATGGTAGCTGATGGAAGTGCGAAATCCTCCTTAGTAAATGCTGCTTGTGGTCTGTCCCTGCCCCCACCACCATATGTAACACATTTAGGAGTGAGGAGAATGGTTTCTTCATCATTTGACTTTGTTGCTTGCATTTTTTCCTTGAGTAACATAGAAAATTTAAAGAGAATTAGCCGTACTAGTACAGAGAGTGGACAGATCAGTCAGGCTGTTCTGAAAGGCACTCGTGGGCCATGATGAGGAATGCAAAGGAAAAGGAAAAAGACAAACATTAAGCACATTCTCCAAATCTCTGCACCGATGGAAGAAGCATCATGGACTCTGGAAACAGAGACCTCGGCTCATTTTGAGTACCACCATTGATCCATCTGGTAGATCGGGGCAAGTTTCTTAATCTGGATTGAAATTTTTCCCAACTAGAGAATGGTGACATGTAATTCTTACCTTGCTGTGTTGATGCAAGAATTTAAAGAGATAATCCAGGAAAAGGAGCTGGAGTATTGTAGCTGTTTAATAAATACTAGTTTCCATCTTCCCATCCCTCCAACTCACCATTCTTGTTACTGATAATGAAAAATTCTTGTTTGTGTTTCAATGGTTTATGAGGATCCAAGGAAGACTGTGAATGTGATCAAGTACATTTTTTTTTTTTTTTTGACAGAAGATTTACCAGAATCTTCTTTTCATACTAGAGAGCTAGTCTAAATTGACTTCTCTTGGCAAAAGCCATGGGGTAACTGGAAGACGTGGGGTTTTTTACTACTGACCGATATATTTCAGGAAAATTTAACCCCAGGCCAAATGCTTTATGCTGGGAAAATAGTCCCTGACATCTGAATGCATCTGAGTTTTGCTGAGAGTCAAATGTGTGGGGTAGGACCCCTTGTGAATTGAAACATCACAAAAGCTTTATATTAATTCCCAGAAAACTACATATATAGAGTTTCATGCAGCCCTAATTGAAATGTAATAACTGTTTACAGATTTGACTGCACCATCACCACAGGGTAATTGCTTTTCCACACCAAGCAAGTAAAAGATGAAGTAAATGTGCCCAGAAGAGTTTGGAACCTCAATAAAATATTTCTAAGAATATGATTATGGATGGTGTCTTTCCTGTCTCAAAGCTCAGTCAGAGCTCAGCCTCTACAGAGTCAAGTTACTGCTGGCCTTGGGTGTCAGAAGACCCCTCTATTATTCCAGCTTGAGTTTGTTAAAACATGAAATTGCCTTCTCTCAAAAAGCTACATTTAATAAATTATTTATTGTTGGTTTTTCATATGTTCTGCTTAGCATTGGGCTCAAAACTCAGAGGCATTTTGGCTTTTTATGTACACTAAGTATGTTGGCATCCCTTCAGAAGGCAGAAAGAAAGAGTGAAAAGAAAGGTGGCAAACTGGAAAATTTCTCATGAATCCCACTGCAATTCACTCATTGTGAAATGTTCAAGAATGATTTATGATGGAGTAATGACCAATCTTGCTCAAAGCAACTGAAAATATAGTTCAAAACAAAACAAAAAACTAAGGTGAAAACAAAATGTTGTAGACTCTGAGTCTGGCGTTCCTTCTTGTCCAGTGAGAAAGTGGGACACAGGATTAAAAATGTGATTGAAGGGCGCCTGGGTGGCTCAGTAGGTTAAGCGTCCAACTTCAGCTCAGGTCATGATCATGCAGTTCCAGCCCTGTGTCAGGCTCTGTGCTGACAGCTCAGAGTCTGGGGCCTGCCTTATATTCTGTGTCTCTCTGTCTCTGTCCCCACGCACACTCTGGATTTCTCTGTCTCAAAAATAAAGAAACATTAAAAAATTAAAAAATAAAAATAAAAATGCAAGAGATGACTAATGTCCGGGAGAAGACAAGAGCCCCGATTAAGGGTCCTTGCTCCATTTTTATTAGGATCAGAAGGCTTACAAACATGGTGATGGATGTGCACAAAGAGACAATGAAACTGTGAACATTAACTCATGGGTATGAGGGAAAGGGGGTTTTGAATCTATGCGGGGTTAGGGAGTTGGGTTAATACAAAATAAAATCCTGGTGCCAGGCAGCAGGTTGTTTACCGCAAACCTGAGGCACCATCTCTGTTTACCTAAACTGGTCTAGCGGACAAGAAAGACAGAGATTGTTACCTGAGGGTCAACAAGGCACCTTTCTTTTGCTAATTAGCTACCCTCTGGGCAACTTCACCCCTCAGCAGTCCATTGCCCTATTTACCTGTTTACCTAATTTGGTCCTTCCTTCCTGTGAAAGCAGCTTTATGCTATAGTACCAAATTGGGGGGGGGGGGTGTTTCTGCCCTGAATACCTAATCTTGTGTCCCTCATATACCTTTGTTCTATGCTGGGGTCTCGGCCACGCCCTATCTATACTGGGGCCTCTGCCCCACCCTGTTTATACTGGGGTCTTTGCCTCACCCTATCTATACCTATTTACCTAATCTTGTTTGCCCAAGCTTGGGTGTGAGCATCCTATGGCTTCCTAATTCTTTATGCCTTGTGAACCCATCTGTGCAAGTTCAGGGAATTTGCTAAGCTTGTTCTCCCCAGTTCCCCCTTTTTGTTTTTGTTTGTTTGTTTGTTTCTTCTGGTTTTGTGTTTAAGGACCATCATCACTCAACACAATAAGAGAAAAAGTGGCTTTCCTCCACCCCCCAATTCCAGAGGCTTTAGAATGTAATACTCAGGGAAAAGGGGAGAGTTCTGTCTCTTGAGAATGTTTGAAAACTAACACTCCATCAAGGAAGGAATCTAGTTTTTTTTGAGAACATACATAACAATCTCATGAGATCAGTAATATTCTCCCCATTTTAAATATAAGGAACCTAAGGCCATGGGAAGTTAATTATTTTCCATATAGAAAGTTGCAAAATACAAATTCAAATCCAGTTCATGTTTTTTTCCAATTCTGTGTTCTTTTCAAACCAAGTGGCCAATTTCAAAATTAAATATATATAATATATAGTTATACATGTACATATACATATATATAATCTGCATAGTTTCAGAGAAACACCATATTTTGATATTAAGATCTGACTTGAAATTCAATTATTTTCATACATTATATGCTATAATGCAGAAAGTTAATAAACTGAAGGGTAATTGAAATATAGTTGTTTGACCTCAGGTTCCTACTCTAAATGGTAGAACATATAATATAGGTGCCCCCGGGTGGCTCAGTTGGTTGAGCTTTAGACTCTTGATTTCATTTCAGGTCATGATCCTAGGGTTGTGGGATGGAGCCCTGTGTAGGTCTCTGCTCTGAATATGGAGCCTGCTTAAGATTCTCTGCAACCACCCCCCACGCCCCCCCCCACTCTAGCTTGTGTGTTCTCTCTCTCTCTCTCTCTCTCTCTCTCTCTCTCCCTTTCTCTCTCCTCTCTGTCTCTCTCTGCCCCTCCCTGCATGCTATCTTAAAATAAATAAACTTAAAAAAAAAGAAAATGTAAATTTTCCCAGGGGTAGTGTGAAAGGCAAATTAACAATAGTAACCAGAGCTGTTCAGAAATATCTGTGCCTTTTCTGATGAAAATCCCATGGTAACTGAAACCACCTTGTCCTATCACATAATTATGAGCAGATCTGAGATGGAATGCCAGTTCCACTTGTGTAGTAATAGGGAAGGACACTAAGTCTTCTGAAACCTCAGTTTTTGCATCTGTACAATGGAATCCCAACAGTGTATAACTCACAGAATGAGAAAACATATAAAGGCTGTAGCGTGGCAATTAACACATAGTAAGAATCTATTAACTAATGGTATTTATTATTAACACACTAACTGACAGTATTATACCTCACAGCTCAGAGCACAATTGTACTTTTCCCAAATAAAAAGGAATCTACTCCTAAGTTGTTTTAGTTCTTTGTTGACACATCTTATACCAATATTTTAAGACTTCTTTTCTGCAAGGTGTAAATATTGGCAAAGTACTTTTATAATGGCTTTAATATGTTGTAGGGTTCCAGTGTACTCTGTGTGATGGTACCTTTTCTAGAACAAACATTTTCACTACAAATAAAAAGAAGCCTTATTTAAGAATTTACACATTAGGGGCAACTGGGTGGCTTAGTTGGTTAAGCGTTTGACTCTTTATTTCAGCCCAGGTCACGATTTCATGGCTTGTGAGTTTGAGCCCCAGTTTGGGCTCTGTGCTGACAGCACGGAGCCTGCTTGGGATTCTCTCATTCTCCCTTTCTCTCTCTGCCCCTCCCCTGCTCTCTCTCTCTCTCTCTCTCTCAAAAATAAATAAACTTTAAGAAAAAAGAATTTACACGTTAATTTTCATCATCATCGTATTTTAGGTTTTCATATTGTCTCCTTTAGCATGAACTACACACAGTTAAATTAATCTTCAAATTCTACCTTCAAATTCAACATACATAATAAATAGAAATACTAGGGCAGCTGTGTGGTGATCGGCAAAGTAATGCTCCTTGCCAAAATGTCTGTGGCCTAATCCCCCAAATCTGTCAGTATACTACCTTACATGGCATTTTGCATATGTGATTAAGTTAAGGATCTTGGGATGAGAAGATCCTGGATTACCTGGGTAGGTCCAGTGTAAACACAAGGCTTGTTATAGGAACCAGGAAGAAGGGCCAGAGTCAGAAAAGGAGATGTGATGAGGCAAGCAGAGTCAGTCGGGTACCATTGCTGGAAGGGGGCCATGAGCCAAAACATGGAGGTAGTTTCTAAAAGCTCAAAATGTCACGGGACAGATACTGCCCTAGAGTTTCTGAAGTGAACACAGCTCTCCTGACACCTTGCTTTTGGTCCTACAGGACCCCGTTTTGGACTTCTGACCTCTAGAAATGTAAGATAATAAACTCCTTCTGAATAATGTGATATAAGTGTAGCCTTTTCTTTTACATTATTATTGGTGTTCTTGCTGATTTATGTATTTATTTGCATATGGAAATTAGATGAGTCCTCAATAATTACAAGAAAAACTATATGAAGTAAAGGGAATTTAGTCAATGTCTATTATTTTAATAAACAAATTGCTTCCTATGGATAATATGTTTACTAAAATCATCTTCAATTCAGAACAAGGCAAAGTTAACTTTGTTAAGAATACAGCGAAAACTGGTCAAAATCTTAGTATTAAAACAAAAGTGATATTCAATGATCAATTCAACATTAATGTTCCCAAAGCTCGGGGGACCCCATATTTATGCCTATAATCAAAAACAAACATGTCCACTAGCTGGTAGATGAAGGATGTTGATCTGCTCATATAAAACTGAACTTCTTTGAAGTTACCAATATCATGGATGTTCTAATTACGTGGTTATATGATAGTTTTGTGATTTTTGAATTCAGTTTGTGTATTGTCTGCTCTGGCTGCTACAACAAAATTCCACAGACTGAATGGCTTAAGCAACAGAACTTTATGTTGTCATGGTTCTAGAGGACAGAAGTCCAGGATCAAAGAATCATCAAGGTTGGTTTCTGATGAGAACATTTTTCCTGGCTGCTCTGTGTCCTTACATTGCTTTTTTCCCCTGAGAGATCTCTGTTGTCCGTTTTTATAGAGACAAAAATCTTATCTGATTAGGGCGCCACCCTTATGACCTCATTTAACCTTGTTACCTCCTTAGAGACTGTCTCCAAATACAGTCACTTTGAACTTCAACATGAATTTTGAGGGGACACAATTCTGTCTATAATAGCTTGCTCAAGGGATGAAAATAGAAAGACATGAAAGCAAGGAGGGAGAGAAGAAAATTTTATTCTACTCCATTGTAACCTCTCTCTTTGGGACTAATTAGAGTTGGGAATTTTATTTGAAAACATGTTTTAAATTTTACATGTTGTTGTAAATTAATTCTGGAGAAAATCCTTAGGTTTACTTTTCTGTACACTGTGTTATTCTTTCTTATTAGTCTGAGAGTTAGATATGCAGAATAAAATGCTCACATTTAAAAATATACATAAATATATGCCACATTCACATTTTTCTTCATTGCAGAACACTGCCATGTTATTATGAAGAATGTGTGAAGAAATGTCTAATTTTTTGAAAGTCTAACACTTATTCCGATCATAATAAGTTAATCTTGAACAAAGTAGCATTTGTTACATAGTTTCAACATTTATATTCTTGACCAAAAAAAAAAAAAAAATGTTAGCTGAATACTATGCTTTGTTACTAGGGGAAAAATGATGGTCAGACTTTGAATGTGACTTGGGATAAGGTTAAAAAATATTTTAAATATGTAAAAGTTTAAAGTTCAGTTTTCTCTGGGCTACTAATTTGCTGGAAATCTCAGGTCATTTTTTTGGTTTTTGGACTAGGTTACCAGAATTTTCAGGTCCATCTTGCCCCGCCATCTTGCTTTCCTCCCACTTGTCTTGTGATAGAGGTCTTTGTTATATGGATTTGGAAATACCCTAGAGAAAAATGTCTTTGCTGAAAATTATGAATGAAAGTGTCTATAATATATGACCATGACAACATTATGTGAAATTCCCCTTTCTAGTCTGCGGATTATCTTCCCAGCCTTGTCCTTCTTAACAGTCCTGGGTGATGGTGAAATCTCTGCAATGGGCAAGGTTCCTCTTGGACAATGATTCCACCATTGTCTCTCTGCACTCTCCCCCTACCCTCCATTCAGTTCAGTTTTCACTGTGACATCTTCTCAAAGAGTAATTCAGATAAACACCACTGCCCCATGTATACAACTCTTTGAAGTGTTTAGAATAAGATCCATACTGCAGTTTTGATGTGGTACCTCCTTTTCATCATTTTGGCCTTGACACCATTTCTATCTATTCTGATAGTTATTCCCTGACTGTACTGGGTTAAGTTCCACCCCTGTCCCCATCAGTCAGTTTCTCACTGTTGCCCTATTTTACTTTCCTTCTTATTTTATTTTATTTTATTTATTTTATTTTATTTTATTTATTTTATTTTATTTTATTTTATTATTTTATTTTAATTTATTTTTTATTTAAATCTTAGTTAACAGAAGTGTAATAATGGTTTCAGGAGTAGAATCCAGTGATTCATCATTTCCATATAACTCCCAGTGTTCATCCAAGCGAGTGCCCTCCTTATGCCCATCACGAATTTAGCCCATCCCCCCCCCCCAACAGCCCTCAGTTTGTTCTCTGTATTTAAAGGTCTCTTATGGTTTGTCTCCCTTTATGTTTGTATTTTCTTTTTCCTTTCTTTCTGCTATGTTCATCTATTTTGTTTCTTAAGTTCCACATGAGTGAAACCATATATTTGTCTTTTTCTGACTGACTTTGCTTAGCATAATAGTACACACTGTTGCAAACGGCAAGATTTCATTCTTTTGATCGCTGAGTAATATTTCATTGTGTATATATACCACATCTTCTTTATCCATCAATCGATGGACATTTGGGGTCTTTCCATAATTTGGCTATTGTTGATAGTGCTGCTATAAATATTGGGATGCACGTACCCCTTCTAGTCAATATTATTGTCTCCTTTGGATAAATACCTAGTAGTGCAATTGCTGGGTTGTAGAGTAGTTCTATTTTTAATTTTTTGAGGAACCTCTATACTGTTTTCCAGGGTGGTTGCACCAGCTTGCGTTCCCATCAACAGTGCAAAAGTGTACCCCTTTCTCCACATCCTCACCAACATCTGTTGTTTCCTGAGTTGTTCATTTCAGCCATTTTGACAGGTGTGAGGTGGTACCTCATTGTAATTTTGATTTGTATTTCTCTGATTTTGAGTGATGTTGAGTATCTTTTCATGTGTCCCATAGCCATCTGGATGTCTTCTTTGGAAAAATGTCTTCTCATGTCTTTTGCCCATTTCTTCACCAGATTATTTGTTTTTTGGATGTTGGGTTTGATATGTTCTTTATAGATTTTGGATACTAACGCTTTATCCAATATGTCATTTGCAAATATTTTCCCCCATTCCGTTGGTTGCCTTTTAGTTTTGTTGTGCCTTCGTTGTGCAGAAACTTTGTATCTTGATGAGGTCTGAATAGTTCATTTTTGCTTTTGTTTCTCTTGACTTCAGAGACATGTCTAATAAGAAGTTGCTGTGGCTGAGGTTCAAGAAGTTGCTGCTCCTGTAGGATTCTGGTAGTTTCTTCTCTCACATTTAGGTCTTTAATCTATTTTGAATGTATTTTTGTGTGTGGCGTAAGAAAGTGGTCCAGGTTCATTTTTCTGCATGTCACTGTCCAGTTTTCCCAGCACCGTTTGTTAAAGAGATTTTTTCCATTGGATACTCTTTCCTGCTTTGTCGAAGATTAGTTGACCATATAGTTGTGGGTCCATTTCTGTGTTCTCTATTCTGTTCCATTGATCTGAGTGTCTGTTCTTGTGCCAGTACCATACTGTCTTGATGATTACATCTTTGAAATATAGCTTAAAGTCTGGGATTGCGATGCCTCCAGCTTTGGTTTTCTTTTTCAATATTACTTTGGTTATTCAGGGTCTATTCTGGTTCCATAAAAATTTTAGAGTTGTTTGTTCTATCTCTGTGAAGAATGCTGGTGTTATTTTGATAGGGATTGCACTAAATGTGTAGATTGCTTTGGGTAATACAGACATTTTTACAATATTTGTTCTTCCAATATATGATCATTGGATGTTTCTCCATTTCTTTGTGTCTTCTTCAGTTTCTTTCATAAACTTTCCGTAGTTTTCAGTGTACAGATCTCTTACCTCTTTGGTTATGTTTATTCCTAGGTATCTTATGGCTTTTGGTGCAACTGTAAATGGAATAGATTCCTTGATTTCTCTTTCTGCTGCTTCATTATTGGTGTACAGAAATGCAACAGATTTCTGTGCATTGATTTTATATCCTGCGACTGCTGAATTCATGTGTCAGTTCTAGCAGTTTTTTAGTGGAGTCTTTCTGGTTTTTCACATAGAGTATCATTTCGTCTGTGAAGAGTGAAAGTTTGATTTCTTCTTTGCCAATCTGTAAGTCTTTAATTTCTTTTTGTTGTCTGATTGCTGAGATTAGGACCTCCAGTACTATGCTGAACAATAGTGGTCAGAGTGGACATCCCTGGCAGGTTCCTGACCTTAGGGGGAAAGCTCTCAGTTTTTCCCACTGAGGATGATGTTGGCTGTGGCTCTTTCATTTATGGCTTTTATGATGTTAAGGTATATTCCGTCTATCCCTACTTTCTTGAGGGTTTTATCAAGAAAGGATGCTGCATTTTGTCAAATTCTTTTTTGGCATCTATTGAGAAGATCATATTTACTTTCTTCATAGAACTTGCCACTCTTGAATATCTGTGTATACATTTATTCTATTTTACATGTGTATTGTTAGTTTTACCCCATTACTGTCTTAGGTTCATTAGGACAGAGAATGTTGTCTATCACATTCATGGCTGTACCCCTATGTGAGTTAAGTACTGGCATAGAACAGGTACTTATATTATTTACTTATTTCTATTATTCTTGTGTAACAAATTACTGCGTACATGAAGGCTTAAGGCAATTCAAATATACTCTTTCATGGTTTCATAAATCAGAAGTCCAGGCCTAGCTAATATATGTTCTCTCCTTAGCCTCTCACAAAGCTGAAATCAAGCTATCAGCTGAGGTGCATCATTTTCTGGAGCTTGGAGTTCTTTTTTGCCAAGTTTATATGGCTTTTGGCAGAATTAAGTCCCATAGAGTTGTAGCACTGAGGCCCCTGTTCTCTTGCTGGCTATAGACCATGCTACTCTCAGCTCCTGAAGACTTTCTGTAGTTAACTGCATGTAACCCCCTCTGTGGACCCTCCCACGTTTTGAACTTGTTGGACTTCTGGTTCTGAAAGCCATCTCCTGATTAATTCATGCCCATCCACACTCAAGGGGAGGGTATTATGCAGAGTGTGCACCCTGAGGGTAAGGGGTATCTTGGGAAGCATCTTAGAATTCTGCCAATAATATACCAAATAAATTTGGAACTTATAAAGTGTTGTCACTCCACATCTGTAATAAATTTTAAATGCAAAACTGAAAGTTAAAAATTGCAAAAATGAAGACAATAAAGAAGTATGTAATTTTTTTATATTGAAAAGCATTTTTAAATTTTTTCTTTGTTTTAATCTAATGTCGACCTTTCTATAACTACATTTTGAGTGCCTGACATTGTTAAATGCACAGATATGATTAACTAGAATTGGATCACCAGTTTACAGGCATGTTTATTCATAACTAACTAACCTTCAATTAGAAAATGCAATTTTATTTCTCATTTTAAACTACTCTCTCAATCCAATGCCTATCTTATCGTTTCCCTTCAATGGGCTATGATTTCATGATGAGAACTTAGAAAACATCATTAAAAAGATTATCATTCCATTGACATTTCATTTTATCCTTTTCTAATGCCCCCTCCACCCCCCGCCCAAAACCCTACTTTTATTTCTAGTATTGATTATGAATGTGTCTCTATCATGATAGTCAGTAAGCAGGGAAGAGCATGGTGTTTGGAATCATGAGTTTCTGTTTGAATTTTGACTCCACTGTTTATGTGTTATATGATTATGAGAAACATCTTCCTTCTACCTCAGTTCACCTGTCAATAAAATGTTGATAACAATATTTAACTCAAAAGACTGGCATAAAGAGTAAAGAAATAAATCATTTGTAAAAGTGGCACACAGTAGGCATTCAGTAAAAGTGAGATTTATTTTCGCAGGTGGAAAATATAATGTCTCCATAAATACTTGTTAAAAAAAAACAGATTCTCAGGTCTTCACTAGGTCAGATATTCTAGAACAGGGACCCAGTAAACAGGGACCCTCATTAGCACACCAATGTCTGAAAACCAAAGATAAGGAAATACACAAATAATTCATTAGATGGAAGCAAAGTGCATTTTGAATATATTTATTATTGACAAATTTTTTTTATGTCCTTAAAGATATAATCGTTATGTCAAATGTCAAGCTTACTTCTTGTTTTGTTAGATTCTGTGTATATGTCAGTTTTCATCGTTGTAAAGTAAGTATTGCATAATTTTAGAATCGTATGTTTGCTTCTTCTCCCAATGTGTTACAAACTGAGTTTCTTCATCCCTCCCACCCTCCAACATCTTTGAGTTTTGTCTCTGTTTCCAAAGAACAATAGTCAAGAAGGCAAATAATTTTCACATTCCGATTCCTCACTTTCATTCACAGTAGTCTCTTATCTGTTGGGGATACATTCCAAGAACTCCAGTGAATGCCTGAAATGGCAAATGGGAGCAAACCCTATATATACTATGTTTTTTTTTTTTTTTGTATACATACACGTCTGATAAAGTTTAATTTAGAAGTTAGTTACAGTAAGAGATTAGCAATAATAACTAATAATGAAATAGAACAATTGTCATCATATAATGTAATAAAAGTTATGTGAATGTAGTTTCTCTCTATATACCAAAATATCTTACTATACTGTACTCACCCTTCTTGTGATGATGTGAGATGATAAAATGTCTAGGGGACAATATGAAGTGAAGGAATGACACAGGCGTTGTGACGTAGTGTTAGGCTACCACTGACCTTTGGATGCTACCCCAGAACGAGGATCATCTGCTTCTGGACTGTTGTTGATCATGGGTAACTGAACACACAGAAAGCAAAATCACAGATAATCACACACCAATTAGATGTGGAATGGTGATGTTCCCAAACGAAGTACAGGTATCTCCCACTTTTCAAAAGTTGGTGTTAATGTCACTTCATTTTTATGAAAGATGTATATTAGTAACTGTTTTCACTAGCTGAAACAAATCCAAAGAGGATTTTTGCTTTTACAGAAATGGTAAATAGCAAAAATAGCATTCAGCATTAGTTTTGCAGCACGCCTTACAGAGGCAGCATGCACCTGAGCAGTGAGAGTGGTCCCTCCCAGTTCATTCCCTGAGAACTCACTCAGTAACTCAGAATCCAGCCTCCGTAGCTTTGAACGGTGTGTGTGAGCACCTGTGTTTTATATCAATTTATTTTGTGCATCCATTAGTAAGATATGTGTTCTAAGGTATCAGAAGCCTAAGAGAGGTGGTTTTTTGAGTCTGGGGATGCTAAAATATTTTTCTGTATAAATTAATAGTAATTGCTTCCTTGCTTTGTGTCATTTTGGCTTACAAAAACTTTCAAAGTTTTTTATTTTTGAATCGTGGGGGAAACCTGTACATCTTAAACTTATAGAAATATGTGCATTAGTTATGTGACCATATTTTTGGAAGAAAAAAATCAAGATGTGGTTAAAAAATGGAGACAACTGGAGAGAATATTCAACTATTTGAAATTAGTGTATTCTGGAAAATCAGTCACAATCCTAATGTCTCTTAAGTGCCATATGCCTAATTACACCAGTGGATAAAGAGGAAGATAAAGTTCTTAGACTTTTTAAGGGTTTTACATTTCAACTTTTATCAGTTAAATTCAGAAAATTGTCTCTCTTCTCTTCTATAAGCTCCACCCCTACTCTGACCTTGAACTATCTCTAGCTCTTATTTGTGATCAAAACCATATGCACTGCAGATCTTTCTGGGATGGAAGCAAATCATTGCCATGCAGCACAACCAAAGCTCATCAAAAGCTCACTGCCACTGTCCTTTGAAACTGGGGAGAATGTGGCCTGTCTTCCCACTGTGTTGCATCAGCCCAGCAAATTATGTCTTTCCCCCTCATGAGAAGCCATATCACCCCAGGTGTGTTTCTCCAGCACAATTTGAAAATAATGAGACAAACACTGGACACAACATGCTTCTGACAGAGATCACTGAGTGTAAGCTTGTGGGAGAGAATTAATTTGGCCAGAGGCTGCAGCTAGTTTCGCCTCCCATACTTTGGCCTCTCAGATCACTGGACCTCTCAGATTTAGCAGATGTCAATGCACAGATCAAACATTATATTCTAAAACCCAAGCAGCCATTTTGGAATTTCAAGTAGTATGTGGCTTGGTTCATGGATGGCAGAAGAACTGAGGGAGGTTAAATTGTTCACATGAGCGTGGAGGATTTAGATTTAAACCTCCTAAGCCACGCCACTTCTCCCCCTCCCCCCCCCCTTACTTCTTTTTAGTTTTAAATAACCAAAGGACTTGGAGCATTTTTTAGGTGCTTCAATTTTATACTTAACCTATCCTTGTGATGTTAAAAAGATCTTGCCTGGTAACAGATGTGACAGAAGCTATGTGTAGAGCTCATACAAATAATACAAAAAGATCAAAATTAAAAATAGAGGATGTAGGGGCGCCTGGCTGGCTCAGTTGGTTAAGTGTCTGCCTTCAGACACTTCATGGTCTTCCAGTCAGTGAGTTCAAACCCTGCCTTGGGCTCTGTGCTGACAGCTTGGAGACTGGAGCCTGCTTCAGATTCTCTGTCTCCCTCTGTCTCTGCCCCTCCCATGCTTGCACTCTATCTCTCTCTCAAAAATAAATAAACATTAAAAAATAAATTAAAAAATAGAGGCTATAATGGCATTTAAAACTGTTTTGATATTTGTTATATGCCGGGCTCTCTACTAAGAGCCCAGACTTTAGAGATGTAATTACTGGGTTCAAAGCCCAACTCTGGTAAATTGCTAGGAGAACTTTAGAGAAGTTGCTTAACCTCTCTGGGGCTCACTCTCCTCATCTATATAATGGGCATAAAATCAACTGCTTACAGTTGTTGTGAATAGTTAATGCATACATTGTGTATAGAATACTATTTAACACATCCTAAGGGCTCAAAAAATAACTCTTATCATTAGTATTACCTATGATAACTATTAAAAGCTCTTTACACTAGTAATAACTCTTAGCATTAATGATAACTATTTTAAACTATTAGTAGTGGTAAATTATCATTAGTGATAACGTGATTAGTCATAACTATGATAACCAGTGATGATACATAAATTTCACTTCTTTTTTTTTAAGTTTCATTACTTCTTTTTAAAATTTTTTTAAATGTTTATTTATTTTTGAGAGAGAGACAGACAGACAGACAGACTGTGAGCAGGGGAGGGGCAGAGAGAGAGGGAGGCACAGAATCTGAAGCGGGTTCCAGGCTCTGAGCTGTCAGCACAGAGCCTCGTGCGGGGCTTGAACTCACTGACTGGTGAGATCATGACCTGAGCTAAAGTCAGATGCTAACTGACTGAGCCACCCAGGTGCCCCTAGTTTCATTGCTTCTTAAACATTATCTCTTCTAATTTAAGAATCTGGAGTGCCCGGGTGGCTCAGTACGTTAAGCATTCAAGTCTTGATTTTGGCTCAGGTCATGATCTCAAGGTTGTGGGTCTGAGCCCCATGTCAGGCTCCATGCTAAGCATGGAGCTTGCTTAAGATTCTCTCTTTCTCTCCCTCTGTTCCTCCCCCGCTCTCTTTGTCTAAAGAAAATAGAATAAAATAAAATATTAAAAATCTTCTTAGCTCTGATTCTAGTTTCCTCTTACACAGCAGCTTAATCATAAAAAGCCCAAAAAGAAAAAAAAAATTGCCAGAGACCATATGACCAATAATTGACATTGAGCACTGGGCAGAAGTTGTCTATCCAACTCCAGAGTGTGAAGCACTACATGCTTTTACTTCTGAATGTAAGCAAATACTTCAAAATGATTTATTAAGGCAACTAGCATTTACTGAGCTCCTCCCATGTTCTCTTTCCATATTTCTCTTTCAGTAGCAGTGTGTGTGTGTGTAGGATTATGGGGTTTCAGAATGATGGTGGGGTCCAGAGCTAATGGCCAAGAAAGAATTCTTGAGAAGTCTTTGGGGCAAGAAGGTGATTTTATGAAAGCATGGGAATAGGACCCATGGGCAGAAATATCTGCACTGAGGTTGTGAAGAGTGACTGGTTGGATACTATGGAGTCTGGGAAGATAAAGTTAAGAAGTTTCTTAAAGGGTTTCCATATGCTAAAGAAGACTCACAGATTACTGGAGGCCTACCTATTGTCAAGCTAAGGTGGTTTTTCCCTCTAGCAAAGCATTATCATTAAGACAGTAGGGAGTTCCTGGAGATTAGGCTATTGATAAAATTGCCTTTTTCTTGTAATTTACTATATTTGCAAACTGATAGTCTTTGTACAACTGTGATCTCTTATCAGTTAACAATTCGTTTTTCTCTTTCCTTTGTTCTTGGGTAGCCAGGAGAAATATCACACATATCCTGCCTGGTAGGGCATGGGATATGCTAGTTTGTGCTTCGCCCTCAGCTTGCCTTATGCTCCCTCATCATAGGAGGGCAGTCGGTAGGGAGGGAAACCTCTAATACCCCTCCAGCAACATTCTTTGCAAGTACTTGTGAGTATCCCAGAACACTGAAAATGGTAAGCCTGATAAGATGCAAGTAATGTCCAAAGGCAAATCCCATTCATTCATCCATCCATACTTATTCATCCATTTACTTATTATCAAATTGAATGTCTACCATATACTGGACATTGTTCAAAGCTTGAGGGGTCAGCATTGAAAAACAAAAAACAAAAATGTTAACCTGTTCTCATGAGCTTACAACTGGATGGAGAAGACAGACAGCAATCAAGCAAACAAGTAAGCCGTAAACATTTATTAATGTGAAGAGCTACACTGTGTATGATGGAGAATAACTTTAAATATGAACGTTTAGATTAAGATCTGAGTGACAAAAACAGAAGCAGATATGAAGATGATGGCGAAGTACACTTAGGGAAGAGGAAACAGAGAAAATGAGGTCATGTGGGAAGAACATGGAAGGTTTGTGGAACTGAGGAAAGGCCAATATGGAAGGAGTGTAGTATATAAGGAGTAGAGAGATAGGAGATAATTTCAGAGAAGTAGGTGGGAGTCATATTTAAGAGAGCTTGATAGGGGCACCTGGGTGGCTCAGTCGGTCGAGTGTCCAATTTCAGTTCAGGTCATGGTCTCACAGTTCATGAGTTTGAGCCCCGCGTCGGGTTCCGTGCTGACATCTCAGAGCCTGGAGCCTGCTTCGGATTCTGTGTCTCCCTCTCTGTCTCCCCCTCCCCTGCTCATGCTCTGCCTCTCTCTGTATCTCAAAAATAAATAAATGTTAAAAAAAGAAAGAAAAAAAAGAGAGCTTGATAAGTCAGGGTGAGTGTATGAGAAACCACAGAAAAGGGTAAAATGATCTGATTTACTCTGTAATCTTTTTCTGTAATCCTGGCTGTTACATAAAACAAGGATTTGGTCAGGACAAAAGAATAAAAGAGATCTCTGACAAATTGGGGGACTATTAGAGGATTCCAGGTGAGATATGAAGATGGATTGGATAAAAATAATTGTGCTATAAGATGGAGGGAAGTGGACGTGAGGATGAGCTTGAGAGGTAGAACTGACACTTTTACTGAATGATTGTATGCAGACATTTAAGGAAAGAACAGAATCAAGAGTTGTAACTCCTTTTTTTTAATTAATATATATATATATATTTAAATTTTTTAAATGTTTATTTACTTTTTTGAGGGAAAGAGAGAGAGACAGAATGTGAGCAGGGGAGGGGCAGAGAGAAGGAGACACAGAATCTGAAGCAGGCTCCAGGCTCTGAGCTGTCAGCACAGAGCCTGATACAGGGCTCAAACTCACTGATGGTGAGATCATGACCTGAGCTAAAGTCAGAAGCTTAACTGACTGAGCCACCCAGGCACCCCGAGGGTCGTAATTCCTAATGGTCAATGGTCAAAGTCTACAGTTGAATCTAGATGCCAGTGGGAAGGACAGCTGAAGTAGGTCCTGAGCAGTATACTTAGTTACCCATTGGGAGTGTGGGGGCATTTCCTCCATGGGGCTGTTGGGGTGTGTGGGGCAGATGGTGCTGTCTCCATCTCTGAATGCTGAAGCCACTCCTGTTCATATGGCCCCATAGCTCTGTCCCCTCAACCTGGGCCCCACCTACTTCTCTATCCTCAGGCCAATTCTCTTATTTCTCAATAACCCTGTGCAGCCAAAGTTGTCTTTCTAGTTTTAGGAGAAGTGACCTGTTCTCTTACTCATTGCGCATTCTCCCAAGTTTCTTGCCTAAGCCTCCAGGTCCTCCATTTCCTAGGCCTAATCTTTAGGCTTCTAAAACATAAAATTATAAATTTATTTATAAATTCTTTCCTTTTTTGAACGTGTTGAATGTGTTTCTTCTCCTGTTGAATGTGTTGCTGACTAAATGGAAGAAATAATCCAAGGATAGAAAATTCCAAGGAAGTAAACACACACACACACACACACACACACACACGCACACACACACGTACACGCACACAGTTATAGGTATTTCAAAATCACTATCCTTCCATGCTTACTTTGTCTTTTTATTCTCAAATATCATCACTCCCACTACTCACTAACTCTTTTTATACTTGTTGTGTGGTCTCTTTTGGTTTAGTTTCCTCAAACATTAAATTAGAATAAATGATCTTCAAATCCCTTCTAGATCCAAACTAACTATAATTCTATTCTAGATTCTGGACAGAAACTCATATTCATTTGCTGCCTGCTATCTCCCAGGAGTTTTGTGAAAATACAGTGGAAGGTAGTCAGCCCAAACTGTATCTCTCACTTAGAATCAAGGGTATTTGACAGGATGAATCAAGCAAGCCTGCTAGGATCATATTTAAATTTGTGCACTAGATACTTTATGGAAAGGACATCATCCTAAGAGCCCAGACACAAAATCTTAGTTACTCTGAGCTGTCCAGAAACTAGCAGGGGCCTGGTGGGAGATAGAAATGTCTTATGGGAGCAGCTCATCTACCAGGACTAAAGACAATAACTGAGATTAAAGGGAGGGAGGGAGAAAGGGAAGAAGAGAGGGACAGAGGGGAAGAAGAAGAAGGAGGGAGAAAGGAGGAAGAGAGGAAGAAAGAGGAAGATGAGGAGGAGAAAGGAAGCAAGGCAAGGGAAAGAAAATACAAGATATGTGTCATAGATTTATTCATACTACATGAATGATATATCATGAGAAGCCCACAGATAAGTGTGAAGGGCCAGGTGAGAAGATGCTAGTGTGATTAGATATCATGCAACAGAAGCTAGGGAACACAATTTACACTTCTAATCTGTTATTTTAGAAACCGAAATTTTAAATGGTGAAATAAGTTTGCAATATTTTGTTTAACTAGAAAAAGTAGAAGGGGTTAATTTATCCACTTAATATTTATTGAGCACTGATTATGGGTTAGGCAGCATTTTGGACACTGAGGATATAGTGATGATAGATGACATTGCTGATCTCAAAGAACATAAATGCAATAGCAATTAACAAATAAACAAATAAATATATGGTATATTAGATAATGAAGAGAAAAATGGGACAGGGTTAAAAATAGAGAAGGGAAGAGGGCAGGAAGGGGCAAACCATGTTATTGTGTATCAAGGAAGTTATCACTGTTAAAGGGATGATAAGGTTATTGAACCAAAGTCTGAATAAATGTTATTGGTGGACACCTGATCCTCAATGCCTGAGCATAACACATGTATATTGCATATTTAGCGTTCCTGAGGCAATGTGAGCTTTTGATTACAACATTACCTCAGTCATGGTATCATGGACATTGCATGTAAAATAATTTAAGTTGTGGATAAGATCAAGAAAAAAATTGTCTTCTAAATATTAAAATTTTTAAGTCATACAATTCTTCTACCTACTTGAATTATACTACCAAACATAATATTGCAAATAGGGACCATACAATGAAAAAAGAAATAAGGACACATAATATCAGAGGTGATCTAGAAATCTGGAATAAGTGACCAAAAGAAAAGAAACAGCTTACATTTGCTCTTTAATTAGAGATTCTGGAGCCAAAGCACGGTTACTGATTTTCATTTTCTTTAACACTAAAGGAATCTTTTCAACTGTTTTCTTTAAAATAGTTAATTCTGGCTCTGGTTCTTGAGTTGGTTAAAGAGAATCTTGTTTGAAGTTGCTTTAAGCTTGCAAGTCAAAATGCCCATTGTGTTTATATCCCCTTCCTCCCCACCTACAATCCACCACCACCACCCCCCCCCCCCCCGCCAAAAAAAGAGAGAAAAACTATATTGCTAGATTTAGGGAACTGCTCATATAATTGTCTCTTTGAAAGTTCCTTAAGTTAGAGAAGCACAAAATTTGAGATATCCATATATAAACAATGACCTCATGCTAGAATAGTAGCAGGGACATTGGCAGTTGCCAACCTCAAAAGTTTTGATGAGATATTTTCTATATTACTGCCACCCCACATATGAACCACCCACTATCTCCTTCCATCCTGGTTACACAAAACTTGAGATCCCAAGTATAAAATACATAGGAATCCTAGTTAACCATGTTAGGCTTGAGACTCCTACTTCCTGTAACGAACCTTTTGGTTTCCCCTATGCCACTCTCTAGCTGCAAAACCTTGAATGTACCTTCTATAGATCATTGTTTCTTCATCTTTAAAAAAAGATGCTGTTAGTTACATATTTTAAAAATCTCTTTATGCTCTAGTAGTCTTAAGTATTAAATTATAAGATGTTTTGCAGATTGGGAGATATTTAAATATTTTGAGTCAGAAAAACCTATGTTTGGATTTTGATTCATCAACTTACTAATTGGGTAAATTTGTCTCATTTTTTTTTTCCTTTAAAAAAATTTTTTAGGGGTGCCTGGGTGCCTCAGTTGATTAGGCATCTGAATCTCAGTTTCGGCTCAGGTCATGATCTCACTGTTTGTAGGATTGAGCCCTACATCAGGCTGTGCACTGAGCACAGAGCATGCTTGGGATTCTCTCTCTCTCTCTCTCTCTCTCTCTCTCTCTCTCTCTCTCAAAAATGAATAAACTTTAAAAAAATTTAAGTTTATTTTAGCGAGAGAGATAGTAGGGGAGAGGGGCTCCATGCTGACCATGGAACCCTATGCTGGGCTCGATCCCGCAACCCTAGGATCATGACCCGAGCTGAAATCAAGAGTCGGACGCTCAACCAACTGAACCACCCAGGCACCCCACGTTATTTTCCTTTAAAATGGAGATTAAAAACACAGAATTCCTTGAAGGATAAATGGGATGACACATGGGAAATGCTTAGCTCAATGCCCAGCACTTAACAAAAATTCAGTGTTCCCTATGCTATCCATGTGTCAGGCTTCCCATTTTCCCAAAGATTTCTGATAGAATTTGACCATCATTGCACTCATCACATTGCCAAACAGGAAATGGTTTCTGCAGTTTTATTAGAAAAAAAAAAAAAAAAAAAAAAAAGACTGTCATCATGGGTGGTGTTGGAAGGAAAACCTGTACTTATAGTACAGTATTTTTACATTTAAAACCAACTTCTTCTTTGAGTGGAATTACTAGCTTTACCTGTATTGTCTGGGTATTTGGAAATTTTCTGAAAATATTTTATTTGCTAGTTTTCATTGTGTCACAAACTACTTCTAAAACTTGGTGGCCTAAAACAACAATCACTTTATTGGGCCCACTGCTCTTTGGATTGGTGAGGCAGGTTTTCTGGTCTGAGCAGGCTGGACTGATCTCTGTTAGGCCCTCCGATGTGTTTGTGTCTAGCTGGCCCATCAGATGATGGCTGGTACATTTGGCAGTTGGCAGGCTGTTGATCAGGGCAGCCAAAGAATTTGGGGTGGCAGGGCCTTGCTCTCATAATCCAACAGGCTTGCCTGGCCTTCCTGACATAGTGGTGCTGGCATTCTCGCTAGAGCAGTAAGAGAAGGCAATCCCTACTGCACATACAGAACATTGAATTCTTATGTCGCATTTGCGATTGATTACTCCATTGACCAAAGCTACTTAGATGGTCAAGGCTAGAGTCAGGGTGGGAAGGTGCTGTCTGTCTTGAGCCGAGAATAAAGGAAAGGCAATGATTGCATCAGTTTGGCAAAAAAATGAACCACAAATGTACACGCTGTGCTCATTGGAACTAGTATCTTAATATTTCTTTACAAAATCAAATAAGATAATTTGCTTAAAAGAGAGAATAATTATGTCCATTTTAATATGTATTAAAAAAAAATTCTACAGCACTGACTATCCTCCGCCAATAACCCTGTCTTTTTTCCTCTCTTCGTTCTTTTCTTTTCATACTTCACAATACAAAAATTGAATTAAAGTGGGGTGTTCTGGGTGAGAAGAAGAAAAGAATAGCATCCAAATATACTTTTCAATATTTTCTTGGCAGATCCCAAAGAATTTTGTATTGCACTTTTTTTCTTGATTTATGCCTTAAAAATTTGAGGAATGTAAAATTTTCAAACTGCTCAAAACAGCAGTTTTGCTTTTGTCTTGTAAAAGGGATACCCAGTGAAAAATACCACATTACCAATCTGACAGTAAATATTTACGTTCTTCTAATTTATCTTCAAAAGTTAAAATGAGAATACAGATGAGAACAAAGAAATTTTGTGAGTCTCCACTGTTCCAATGTTAGTAAAGACAATTTCAATAATAGTCTGTAAGTCTGGCAATAATCATTTGGTGGTGATTTTTCACCTCCTTTATATGCTCTCTTTCCCTCCCCATCTTCCAAATACCCAGCATCATAAATCAAGCAGGAAAACAGTGGTGGAGGGGATTTACATGCCTTCAATGTGCACCATGTTTCAGACATTCTAATTGTATAAAAATATTATCTCATATATTTTTATTTTGAAACATATTATCTGGGATGCCAAAAACTTCTATGCAGACTACAATAAGATAAGAAGTGGCTCATACTTGATGTCATAGGTCCATTATATTCTCAAACTATTAGAATTAAAATGTGTGGCTTAGTGGCCTTTTAGTGGTAGTAGAGAACAATTAAATAAAGATTATTATGCCTGAAGGCATTTCTCGAAAGTCTGCAAAAACATAAAATAAAGGTAGATTTACAGATACTTCTTAATAACCTAATACTTTCTCAATAACTCCCATTCATCAAATATTTATTTAGCATATATGATATAATAGGGATTGTCTAGACACCGGGACTAAGAGCAGTTAATGGTGCACAGAGGGCAGGGTGCTGGGACTTGTCTGCCTCTGTTGCACACAATTAGGGAGTGCATCGTCCACAGATAATTTGAAAACAGTTATAAAGACAACTAAAGCTGGTTCTTCTTTTTGTTTCTATCATATTTTGGCAATTGCTAACAAAGTCATTAATAAAATAGTCTGTCCTCCAAAGTTATTTTGTTAGAATAAATATTTTAAACAATGGCTGCAACTAAGTTTATATAATAAAATTGCAAGAAGATGGTAATTTGTTTCTTCATCAAGAATGTGCTACCTTTGGTTATTTAAAAACAACTGCTTTAGTGAAAGAATACATACTACCACGAGGATTGGAGACACAAATGGATGGCTAACTGTCCAACTTGGAGTTTTCCAAACTAACTTTCATGTAGATTAGAGTGGCAAAGAATGAGCAATAAAAATGTGCTAATTTGAAGCACGTAGAGGCACCTGGGTGGCTCAGTTGGTTAAGCGTCAAACTTTGGCTCAGGTCATGATCTGGTAGTCTACAATTTCAAGCCCCGTGTCAGGCTCTGTGCTCACAGCTCAGAGCCTGGATCCTGCTTCAGATTCTGTGTCTCCCTCCCTCTCTGCCCCTCCCCTTCTCTTACTCTGTCTCTTTCTTAAATAAATAAATAAATAAATAAATAAATAAAATGAAGCACATAGTGTTTGTGTGTGATAATTTTAATATATAATAATATATATAATTTTATTAAGTTTAATTTAAATATATAATATAGCTCTGTCTCCACTCAGAACTCTAGGCAGAGGAGAGGAGCTGGAAATTGGGTTATAAAAAGTCTTGAAGTCCAGAGAGCTTCCAGTTTGTTGCACAGAGTCAGAGAAGATGGTGGTGTAAGAGGATGCTGGGCTCACTGCGTGTCCTGCTGATCACTTAGATTCCACCTACACCTGCCTAAATAACCCAGAAAACCACCAGAAGACTAGCAGAACGGAGTCTCAGGAGCCAAGCGCAGATGAGAGGCCCACGGAAGAGGGTAAGAAGGGCGGCGAGGCGGTGCGCGCTGCATGGACTGGCGGGAGGGAGCCGGGGCGGAGGGGCAGCCTGCCGGCCAAGCAGAGCCCCCGAGTCAGGCCGGCAAAAACGGAGGGGCCGGATGGAGTGTGTTCCGACAGCAAGCGGAACTTAGCATCTGGGAGGTCATAAGTTAACAGCTCTGCTCGGAAAGTGGGAAGGCTGGAGGACAAAGGGAGGGAGAGTTGCTGAGCCCCAGGACGACAGAGCTCAGTTTGGCGGGGAACAAAGGCACTTGCCAGCGCCATCTCCCTCGCCCATCCACATCCAAAATCCCAAAGGGAAGCAGTTCCTGCCAGGGAACTTGCTCGCTCCGAGCAAACACCCAACGCTGTGCTTCTGTGGAGCCACCCCTCTGGCAGCGGGTCTGACTCCCTCCCGCTGCCACAGGGCCCCTCCTGAAGTGGATCACCTAAGGAGAAGCGAGCTAAGCCTGCCCCTCCTGCCCCCGTGCACCTTGCCTACCCACCCCAGCTAATACGCCAGATCCCCAGCACCACAAGCCTGGCAGTGTGCAAGTAGCCCAGATGGCCACAACACCCCACAGTGAATCCCGCCCCTAGGAGAGGGGAAGAGAAGGCACACACCAGTCTGACTGTGGCCCCAGCGGTGGGCTGGGGGAAGACATCAGGTCAGACTGCAGCCCCACCCACCAACACAAGTTATTCAAGACAGCACAGGGGAAGTGCCCTGCAGGTCCGCACCACTCCAGGGACTATCCAAAATGACCAAACGGAAGAATTCCCCTCAAAAGAATCTCCAGGAAATAACAACAGCTAATGAGCTGATCAAAAAGGATTTAAATAATATAACAGAAAGTGAATTTAGAATAATAGTCATAAAATTAATTGCTGGGCTTGAAAACAGTATAGAGGACAGCAGAGAATCTCTTGCTACAGAGATCAAGGGACTAAGGAACAGTCACGAGGAGCTGAAAAACGCTTTAAATGAGATGCAAAATAAAATGGAAACGACCACGGCTCGGATGGAAGAGGCAGAGGAGAGAATAGGTGAACTAGAAGATAAAATTATGGAAAAAGAGGAAGCTGAGAAAAAGAGAGATAAAAAAATCCAGGAGTATGAGGGGAAAATTAGAGAACTAAGTGATACACTAAAAAGAAATAATATACGCATAATTGGTATCCCAGAGGAGGAAGAGAGAGGGAAAGGTGCTGAAGGGGTACTTGAAGAAATAATAGCTGAGAACTTCCCTGAACTGGGGAAGGAAAAAGGCATTGAAATCCAAGAGGCACAGAGAACTCCCTTCAGACGTAACTTGAATCGATCTTCTGCACGACATATCATAGTGAAACTGGCAAAATACAAGGATAAAGAGAAAATTCTGAAAGCAGCAAGGGATAAACGTGCCCTAACATATAAAGGGAGACCTATAAGACTCGTGACTGATCTCTCTTTCGAAACTTGGCAGGCCAGAAAGGATTGGCAGGAGATCTTCAATGTGTTGAAAAGAAAAAATACGTAGCCGAGAATCCTTTATCCAGCAAGTCTGTCATTTAAAATAGAAGGAGAGATAAAGGTCCTCCCAAACAAACAAAAACTGAAGGAATTTGTCACCACTAAACCAGCCCTACAAGAGATCCTAAGGGGGATCCTGTGAGACAAAGTACCAGAGACATCGCTACAAGCATAAAACATACAGACATCACAATGACTCTAAACCCGTATCTTTCTATAATAACACTGAATGTAAATGGATTAAATGCGCCAACCAAAAGACATAGGGTATCAGAATGGATAAAAAAACAAGACCCGTCTATTTGCTGTCTACAAGAGACTCATTTTAGACCTGAGGACACCTTTAGATTGAGAGTGAGGGGATGGAGAACTATTTATCATGCTACTGGAAGCCAAAAGAAAGCTGGGGTAGCCATACTTATATCAGACAAACTAGACTTTAAATTAAAGGCTGTAACAAGAGATGAAGAAGGACATTATATAATAGTTACAGGGTCTATCCATCAGGAAGAGCTAACAATTATAAATGTCTATGCGCCGAATACCGGAGCCCCCAAATATATAAAACAATTACTTATAAACATAAGCAACCTTATTCATAAGAATGTGGTAATTGCAGGGGACTTTAATACCCCACTCACAACAATGGATAGATCATCTAGACACACGGTCAATAAAGAAACAAGGGCCCTGAATGATACATTGGATCAGATGGACTTGGCAGATATATTTAGAACTCTGCATCCCAAAGCAACAGAATATACTTTCTTCTCGAGTGCACATGGAACATTCTCCAAGATAGATCATCAACTGGGTCACAAAACAGCCCTTCATAAGTATACAAGAATTGAAATTGTACCATGCATACATTCAGACCACAGTGCTATGAAGCTTGAAGTCAACCACAGGAAAAAGTCTGGAAAACCTCCAAAAGCATGGAGGTTAAAGAACACCCTACTAAAGAATGAGTGGGCCAACCAGGCAATTAGAGAAGAAATTAAAAAATATATGGAAACAAACGAAAATGAAAATACAACAATCCAAACGCTTTGGGATGCAGTGAAGGCAGTCCTGAGAGGAAAATACATTGCAATCCAAGCCTATCTCAACAAACAAGAAAAATCCCAAATACAAAATCTAACAGCACACCTAAAGGAAATAGAAGCAGAACAGCAAAGGCAGCCTAAACCCAGCAGAAGAAGAGAAATAATAAAGATCAGAGCAGAAATAAACAATATAGAATCTAAAAAAACTGTAGAACAGATCAACGAAACCAAGAGTTGGTTTTTTGAAAAAATAAACAAAATTGACAAACCTCTAGCCAGGCTTCTCAAAAAGAAAAGGGATATGACCCAAATAGATAAAATCATGAATGAAAATGGAATTATTACAACCAATCCCTCAGAGATACAAACAATTATCAGGGAATACTATGAAAAATAATATGCCAACAAATTGGACAACCTGGAAGAAATGGACAAATTCCTGAACACCCACACGCTTCCAAAACTCAATCAGGAGGAAATAGAAAGCTTGAACAGACCCATAACCAGCGAAGAAATGGAATCGGTTATCAAAAATCTTCCAACAAATAAGAGTCCAGGACCAGATGGCTTCCCAGGAGAGTTCTACCAGACATTTAAAGCAGAGATAATACCTATCCCTCTCAAGCTATTCCAAGAAATAGAAAAGGAAGGAAAACTTCCGGACTCCTTCTATGAAGCCAGTATTACTTTGATTCCTAAACCAGACAGAGACCCAGCAAAAAAAGAGAACTACAGGCCAATATCCCTGATGAATATGGATGCAGAAATTCTCAATAAGATACTAGCAAATCGAATTCAACAGCATATAAAAAGAATTATTCACCATGATCAAGTGGGATTCATTCCTGGGATGCAGGGCTGGTTCAACATTCGCAAATCAATCAATGTGATACATCACCTTAATAAGAGAAAAGATAAGAACCATATGATCCTGTCAATCGATGCAGAAAAAAGCATCTGACAAAATTCAGCACCCTTTCTTAATAAAAACCCTTGAGAAAGTCGGGATAGAAGGAACATACTTAAAGATCATAAAAGCCATTTATGAAAAGCCCACAGCTAACATCATCCTCAACGGGGAAAAACTGAGAGCTTTTTCCCTGAGATCAGGAACATGACAGGGATACCCACTCTCACCGCTGTTGTTTAACATAGTGTTGGAAGTTCTAGCATCAGCAATCAGACACCAAAAGGAAATCAAAGGCATCAAAATTGTCAAAGATGAAGTCAAGCTTTCGCTTTTTGCAGATGACATGATACTATACATGGGAAATCTGATAGACTCCACCAGAAGTCTGCTAGAACTGATACATGAATTTAGCAAAGTTGCAGGATACAAAATCAATGTCCAGAAATCAGTTGCATTCTTATACACTAACAATGAAGCAACAGAAAGACAAATAAAGAAACTGATCCCATTCACAATTGCACCAAGAAGCATAAAATACCTAGGAATAAATCTAACCAAAGATGTAAAAGATCTGTATGCTGAAAACTATAGAAAGCTTATGAAGGTAATTGAAGAAGATGTAAAGAAATGGAAAGACATTCCCTGCTCATGGATTGGAAGAATAAATATTGTCAAAATGTCAATACTACCCAAAGCTATCTACACATTCAATGCAATCCCAATCAAAATTGCACCAGCATTCTTCTCGAAACTAGAACAAGCAATCCTAAAATTCATATGGAACCACAAAAGGCCCCGAATAGCCAAAGCAATTTTGAAGAAGAAGACCAAAGCAGGAGGCATCACAATCCCAGACTTTAGCCTCTACTACAAAGCTGTAATCATCAAGACAGCACAAAACAGACACATAGACCAATGGAACAGAATAGAAACCCCAGAACTAGACCCACAAACGTATGGCCAACTCATCTTTGACAAAGCAGGAAAGAACATCCAATGGAAAAAAGACAGTCTCTTTAACAAATGGTGCTGGGAGAACTGGACAGCAACATGCAGAAGGTTGAAACTAGACCACTTTCTCACACCATTCAGAAAAATAAAGTCAAAATGGATAAAGGACCTGAATGTGAGACTGGAAACCATCAAAACCCTAGAGGAGAAAGCAGGAAAAGACCTCTCTGACCTCAGCCATAGCAATCTCTTACTCGACACATCCCCAAAGGCAAGGGAATTAAAAGCAAAAATGAATTACTGGGACCTTATGAAGATAAAAAGCTTCTGCACAGCAAAGGAAACAACCAACGAAACTAAAAGGCAACCAACGGAATGGGAAAAGATATTTGCAAATGACATATCGGACAAAGGGGTAGTATCCAAAATCTATGAAGAGCTCACCAAACTCCACACCCGAAAAACAAATAACGCAGTGAAGAAATGGGCAGAAAACATGAATAGACACTTCTCTAAAGAAGACATCCGGATGGCCAACAGGCACGTGAAAAGATGCTCAACGTCGCTCCTTATCAGGGAAATACAAATCAAACCCACACTCAGATATCACCTCATGCCAGTCAGAGTCGCCAAAATGAACAAATCAGGAGACTATAGATGCTGGCGAGGATGTGGAGAAACGGGAACCCTCTTGCACTGTTGGTGGGAATGCAAATTGGTGCAGCCACTCTGGAAAACAGTGTGGAGGTTCCTCAGAAAATTAAAAATAGACCTACCCTATGACCCAGCAATAGCACTGCTAGGAATTTACCCAAGGGATACAGGAGTACTGATGCATAGGGGCACTTGTACCCCAATGTTTATAGCAGCACTCTCAACAATAGCCAAATTATGGAAAGAGCCTAAATGTCCATCAACTGATGAATGGATAAAGAAATTGTGGTTTATATACACAATGGAGTACTACAGGGCAATGAGAAAGAACGAAATATGGCCCTTTGTAGCAACGTGGATGGAACTGGAGAGTGTGATGCTAAGTGAAATAAGCCATATAGAGAAAGACAGATACCATATGTTTTCACTCTTATGTGGATCCTGAGAAACTTAACAGAACCCATGGGGGAGGGGAAGGAAAAAAAAAAAAAGAAGTTAGAGTGGGAGAGAGCCAAAGCATAAGAGACTGTTAAAAACTGAGAACAAACTGGGGGTTGATGGGGGTTGGGAGGGAGGGGAGGGTGGGTGATGGGCATTGAGGAGGGCATCTTTTGGGATGAGCACTGGGTGTTGTATGGAAACCAATTTGACAATAAATTACATATATTGAAAAATAAAAATAAATATATAATATATAAAATTCTATATGGTAATTCATATGCTAATAAATATAGCATAATTTACATGCCATATATGTGCTAGTTTGAAGCATATGTATATTTCACAGTTTCATATACAAATACAAGCCTTAGATTGAAATCTAAAGTAGAGGTAGTTGGCAGTCCTGTAAGACTGAGCCCTTAATTTACGGAATCTGATGCTATCTATAGGTAGACACTGTCATAATTTACTTAAATTGTAGGACACACAACAGATGTTGCAGAGAATTGCTTGGTATAGGGATAAAACCCACATGTGTGGTGTTAGAAGCGTTATGAGTTTGGTAGTGCTGTGAAAGTAAGCAGGGACAGGGGAGGAGTATTTCTTCTCATCTAGAGGCCATCCTGGAGATAGTTTCACTCTTCTTGCTATTATTTTCCAGCATACTGGAAAGACAAAGAGGCAAGTTTTTCACTAGGATTATATAATTTAACTGTGCGATTGCATTTCCAATTCTGTGTTATTTTTAATATTCTCTGTTTCTTTATAATAAAATACATGGATGCAGATTAAAAAAACACTGGGAATGTTTATTAATTGGGAAATATCTACTTCGTAGAAATCTGTCTATGCCTATGGTATGCATACATTTATATATATGTGTTCTCTTTCAAATAAACATTTAAGGCTGTATACTAATCGTCAACATGACCACAGTTCCAGAAAAGATACTCTAATATGGAAAATATAAACACTTTTGTTTAAATAAATGCTTAACAATATAATCTGTGAACTCTAAATTAAATCTTGCAAAGTTTAAATAATTATATTCCTAACCTTTCATGGAATGATATGTGTCAAACAAATGCTAGACTTTTTATTACTTTTATTGGTAAATGGCGTTTTTACAAATATCATGGGTTTTTGAAAGAAAATACTCTATTTTATGTATTAAATAGAAGGGGAAGTAATCTTTGTAATATTGTAAATATCACTGAATTAGATCCTTAAATATGAGGCACTCTCAAAGATTAGAATGTAATAGGATGCAGAAATAAGTAACATCTGGGACTGTTTTCTTGGTTTTTTTTTTTTCAAGTTTATTTTTTTTGAGAGGGAGAGAGAGAGAGAATGAGTGGGGGAGGGGAAGAGAGAGAGGGATAGAGAGAATCCCAAGCAGTCTCCATGCTGTCACTGCAGAGCCCGACTCAGGGCTCAGTCTCAAGAACTGTGAGACATGACCTGAGCCAAAACCAAGAGTCAGTTATTTAACCAACTGAGCCACCCATGTGACCCTATTTTCTTGATTTTTCTTCTACTTCTTAAAAATAATATTTCAATGGAATAACCAGATCCAAATGATATATGTAAAATCAGAGCCACGTGATATATATATATGTGTGTGTGTGTGTGTGTGTGTGTGCGTGCGTGTGTGTGTGTATACACACACACACACACACATATATATATACAATCATAGTATTTTATCATAATATTTTAATATATCCCCTCTTTAGACAATTTGTGTTATTTGGGAACTCAAAAATTTCAAGGAGCAAAGCTTAGAAGTTATAGGACATACACAAAATATTGGAGTATTTAAGATTGTAGACAGTAGGGATGGACCTGTGCTTTTTAATATACTAATAAAAATCTAAATATGCTAGTCATGAAATCTATTTTCCATAATAAGAACTAGGCTTATAATAATATTAGAATTATATATACAAATTCAATTTAACTTCAGTGTAAAAATATAAAGAGATCAAGTAACTTGTGTCACTTTGCACAACAGTTTTAATAGCTAAGTTTTAAATTTATTCATTTTGCCAATAATTTTCTTATTTGCCAATAATTGTCTACAACAATTTTTTAAGACACTATAAATATCTGGGTTCTTCTTTATAAATACACCAAGTAAGGACATGACCTCTTTAAATTTCTAGTGGCAAAGTTGTATTTTATGAGGGCACAAGCTACTAAGCTTAAAATAGCATTTATAAAGTATTCCTTGAGAAGTAAAAACACATTTTTCTTAGTAGATGGGAATGTATCAATATTGATCCCTTCCTAAATATTGAGGGATCTATCTAAATACTTCTATGGCGAATCTATCACAAAAAAGTATAAGATGTAAATATCCTCTTCATTAATTTTCAGTGAGAAGTGAGCACTTGAGATAATTATGGTTAAAATTAATTTTAATTTTATCTTATTAATATAGGTTTTCATCTGTTTTGTTGCTGTTTGTTGTTGTTTTTTGTTATATACAATATTTATCCTTCCTCAGGCTTCCTAATTCTTTTAAGTGGCAAAGGGTGTTCTGTTTGTTTATTTTTAGTTGTAAGGAATAGTGAAGTCAACAACAATCAAAGAATTTAGTATTGTTCAGACTTAATCTCTTCTTATATAACCTACACATGATGGGAGAGTCCAATCAAAGATGGGTCATTCTTCAGTACCAGCTCTTTCCTGATGGTCAAAACTATCTGTGGGTCAAACTTCACCCTGGTGAAGTTCCATGGACTGGAAATGTTTTTCACAATTTTTCACTGAAGTCTTAGGTGTGCCATTCTCTCAGGCAGGAGATTGAGACTCTCTCTCTCTCAGTTAATGAGATTAAGCATTAAGTGAAAATGTCCCGTAATGTGAGTATTTAACAAAGAGAAATTGAGAGTTCTGGTTTACTGGCTTTTGACTTTGGCTGATGAGCTTTGATTACTTTATTTGTGAATGTACATTATGTGAAAGGCTACAGTTGTTTTAAATAATGGATGGGGTGGGGACAAAGCCCCTCCTCCTGCCACTTCTGCCCATAATCCAAAAGTAGCCAAAAAAAAATTGGGGCGCCTGGGTGGCTCAGTTGGTTAAGCGGCCGACTTTGGCTCAGGTCATGATCTCGCGGTCCGTGAGTTTGAGCCCCGCATCGGGCTCTGTGCTGACAGCTCAGAGCCTGGAGCCTGTTTCAGATTCTGTGTCTCCCTCTCTCTGACCCTCCCCCGTTCATGCTCTGTCTCTCTCTGTCTCAAAAATAAATAAACGTTAAAAAAAATTAAAAAACAAAAAAACAAAAGCAAGGGAGTCTTTGGCTGACAATATAAATTGGATCTCCTTTCAGGGCGACTCTAGCTCCAACGTGTTGCTTTATCATGTTGCTGAGATGGGCATCCTATGAACAATAAAAGCTACTGTGGTTTGAATTATTATTGTGTAGCTCTATGGTTTCGTTGAATTCTCACATCAAATTATTCACATTTTTTTTTTCAGAAAAGGAGAGTCAAGTATCTAACAGTTAAAAGGTGGTGTTTAATACCAAAGGTCATGACAGCTGAATTAAAATGCTTCTGTGCCTGTTCTGTTCCAGTATAATCTATTTGGGTGGTTACAATTCATCTTCACCACTATTGTTAGGTTTTTTTCTTCAGATTCTGTCTGTGTATCTAGAGTATATGCTGATTATTAATTGTATTAGTTAGAATGGGCTATATTATCCTCCAGTAACAAGCAACCCACAATCTCAATGACTTAAAGCAACAGGGATTTATTTCTTGTTCATGCCGCACGTCCTACACTGGTCAGCTGGGGATTCTGCTCACAGCATCCATACTCTATGACCAAGGTTACATTTTATATCATCTGTTATGTAGACATACCCTAACTTTCTTAACAAATCCTCAATTATTGCATCTAGGATGGTTTTGCCATTTTAGTTAGCTGGTATTTCTATCCTCATGACAAGCAATATTGTCTAATGGCTAATACCATAGTACCCGGGAATCAGACCCTTTGGGATCACAGCCTCGTGCGCCAATAGCTATGTGAGCCACTTAGGTAAGCTGCTTGAACTTCCTGTGCCTCACTTTATCTATGAAATGTAATTGTACCTATCTCATGGGATTGCTGTGTGAATTTATTGAGGTTTTAGGTGACATAAAGTATGTCGACCATGGCTGACCCATAGTAGTTTCCTTATATGTATTAGCTAATAATTCATGGTTTAAAAAATACTTCTTAGGAGTAGAATTTTTGAGTGAGCGATTATAAGGCTTTAAATACACAAAACAAAATGGGAATGAATTTTTAAAATTTAGGACCTTAACATATAGTAAGTAATTCCCGCAGAAGACCTAAAGCTATTCTATGGGGCAGATTATGCACAGTGTAGTAATAAAGCATAGGAAAATGATGCAACTTGAAGCTGCATGTGGATAGGTCGGACTCTTTTCCATACTCTTTTCTCCCTAAACAGCCCTGGATCTGCAGTCAGCTTTTATCAACTTCCCCTTACACTGTGGCCTATAGCCCACACTGAACTATAGGAATATCTGCTTGTTAAAAAGCTTATTTCTGGATCTCAGGCTCATCTTGATCAGGCAGGTCCACTCGTCAGCCCCACCTTCAGACCTTCCACTATTTCACTGTATAAGCTCAGCAAGATATAATTCAACTGAACAAGCATCCTTGATACATGCAGGTCTCAGTTCCCTGCTCCTGTACAGTAGCTTTGTCTGTCTTCTACTCTTTCTGTTCCAAGGTTTTCATTTTTGTTTAAAGTAAGCTCTACCCCCAACATGGGGCTTGAACTCATAACCCTGAGTCAAGAGTCACACGCTCTACGCACTGAACCAGCCAGGCGCCCCAACTGTTCCAAGGCTTTCAGAAGCATATTCTTCACAGACATTTGACATCTTCCATTAGCATTTATATTTTCATATCATAAAGCTATACCATTTACCTGTTTTTTTTTTTTACAGGAGGTAATGTAGCTTCCAAGATGAAACATGCCATTATAGTGCATTCTATATGTTGCTAAGATTACCACTGTACTGTTTGACTTGTTTTGTTTTTCCTCAAGAGTTTAAAAGCCTTGTGTTATTTCCTGTAACTCCATGTACTTAATGTATTTTGCTTTTCATTAAAAGAATATGCACATTACAGAGAAGTAAATAGTAAAAATTGCATCTAAATTCCCTAAACAAGGAGATAAGTTGACTAGTATAGTCTTAAAGGATGTGTGGCCACACATCAGTGTAATTCAAGAAACCAGCAATCCTCATATTGATGGATGGAAAGACTCAGATACCATTGACTTAAAAGCTCAAAGTCCATTGAAAAGACAGAGCCTAGATTTAGCTCTTTGTTCCCTGACGCATCTGACTAGCATTTGGTTAATGTCAGTGTCTTGCTAATACTTTTAGTACAATCTCTTCCTCAGCATGATTAACTGTAATAGGGCTGCTGCTGAAAAGGTGTGCTTAATGTATTGTAAAGGGTCACAGATGGGGAGTATTAAGTCCAAGATGCCCAGCTAGCTAGGCTATGAAAGATATAATCCATATTTATTATCCTTTCTCATTAACAGTAACAGTCACATATAAGCAATTTCAGTTAAGAACTAATCTAGAGCAGTAACAAAGTTTGATGGCATCCCTAATGACAAAAGGTAGGGCTCCATTAGTCCCACCCACTACTGGCTGTTCACCAGTGTTGGTAGAAATTAATGAGTCTTATGACAGCAGGCTAACTAGTGCCGATATTTGGTATAAGGTTACTCAAGGAAAAAAAAAATAAGAGGGCTAAGTTTATTCCACACCTTTAACCCATTGCATTTGGAAAACATGATTAAGAAATCATCTAACTTAATAAGCATTCATGTGGTCTTTTCTTTCTCTTCTATTTCCAGCATTAATGTGCTTTTATAGGGCAATTTATTTCTTCAGTATAAATTCACCCTCTTTCAAAATACCGCTTTTTCTGGATCATCTGATTTTGTTTAGTGGGATTAATTACATTGACTTTATTTCCACCCGACTCTTTTGGAGTACGCTATAAAAATGACATGATGCATTTACTAATTTGCAGCCAGGACAATTAACATGAACCCATAGTCTGCAGCCCTAAAAAATAGGATTACATGTTAAAGAAAACATAACATGGGTAAGTTACACTGAAACCCTCAAGGTGCCCACAATGGTAAGGTGCCCGTGCTTGACTGTATATCCTATCACTTCAGATTGAGCAGGAATTTTCCATATGTTTTGAAGACTTTGTACTCACAGCCTCTGACGATTCTCTGTCCCTCCTCCATGTGGGATTATTAGCCTAGTCTGCCTTCATAGCTGGTATTTGTTCATTCAGTCAGTATTTATTAATCACTATACGAGTCAATGTGCTGAGAGCTAGAGACAATTGTAAACAAAATGAGACCTCAATTCTGATCTTATAACTCGACCTTAGAAGGCGGGCAGGGAGACAGATTATACAACAAACACAAACCCCCAAAAATGTGCATAAATTATTATGAGTTTTGTAAGAGTAATTCATACAAATTAGGACCTTATGTTATAAAGTCAACAATTCACTGGTTTAAATTGGGTGGAATGGGGAAAGTCTTTTAGAAGGAATACATTGAATGTGAGGCAGTGAGTTAGGGAAATGTTCCAGACACAGGAAAGGGCACACAAACTTGGTGCCATCAGGAAACTGAAAGATGATCTGAGTGAATTAAAAAAAAAAAATGTCTTTTTCAAGATTAATCCTGGGGGCACAATTTATAAACAGGCAGTAATGGATAAGGGCACACATTCTGTCACAGAATCTAGCTTGTTCTGGCTTACCATAGAAATTTTATTTCAGAGTTTTAGCTAGATTTGTGTCCAAGACAGGCTCTTCTTAGACCTGATCTGGGGAAGAACAGTGTCCAATCTTCCTCTCACAGTCTGGCTCCAAACGGACTGATTCTACCAGCAGTTGCCTCACATTGAGCTGTTTGCTGCTTTATCATGAATCTCTTACCCAGAACCTCCTTAGATACCCTCTTTGTCTCAGTCACATTTGAGTTACTGCCGGATTTCTAAAATTTTCTTACTCCAGAAGAATGTAAAAGATTCTTAAATCCTTTTCTTCATCATCTTCCAGACTTTTTTTTTTTTGCTTTTTTCACTCCTCTTTCACCACTGGATATAAAACTTTCTAAACTTCTTTTTTTAAATGTTTATTTATTTATTTTTGCGAGAGAGAGATGTAGAGAGTGAAAAAGAGAGAATCCCAAGCAGGCTCCATGCTGTCAGTGCCGTCAGCCCACCGCAGGGCTCAAACCCACAAACCGTGAGCTCATGATCTGAGCCAAAATCAAGAGTCAGACACTCAACCAACTGAGGCACCCAGGCGCCCCAACAATGACTAAATCTTTTGATTTGTCAGTCCTTATCTCTTGTCAGTGAAATACCTCATATCCTTTTACTCAATGTGCAAAACTTAGTTAAGACAGGTAAGGTTTTGTTTTTAATAGTGTCTCTTATACTCCATGTATCATATAAAACACACATAAAACGTTTAAAAGATACAATGGAAAATGAAACAGATCAGAGCTTACAGCCAAATAGTCAAGTAAATACACAAATTATAATCACAAATTATAATAAATATATATAATTTAAATTTAATTTAAACCGAAGATGAACAGTGGTTAGTCTTATAAAGAATGGAGACTACAATCATTACAGAAAGAACAAAAAATATGTGTCAAGTCCTAAAATAAAAAAGCACTCTATAGCCAGTTAAGGGCAGGAATATGTGGTAAGAAATAGACAACGATGATGAATATAGCAAAGACATTGAGGTAAAGATGTTAATGGTAAAGAAGTTTTTTCAAGCTTCCAGATAATAAATCTTTGTTTCTCCAGAAACCTGTTAATTTTTATGAAATTATGTTTAAGAAATACTGTTGGACAAATAGAAGAAAATTGAAGTATAATTTAAAATATCCATCAGAAAAGGCAACATGGCATGGATTTCTTTGTGGGGTATCCTGTGGCTTTTATACTTACTAACTTGTCATAGCAAGGGAGTTTTTCATTCTTTGATGTGTGATTCCTAATGCATGTATTGCCATGTTTATTATCTGTGTAGGTTGGTGGATTTCTGTTTTGTTTTGCTTTTAGATAATATCTGACATTAGGCAAACTGCAAAATCTGAATTCACAGTCCCCGAGACTGCCCTCATTTCTGACAGCCACTGCAGGTTTGGTGGGATTCCTAAAGCTCACTTTATTGTATTTTTCAACTCTAGGATTTCTGTTTGGTTTATTTGATGGTTGCTATTTCCTTGTTGAACTTCTGTTTTTTTCATGCATTGTTTTCGTAGCTTTGTTTAGTTGCCTGTCTGTGTTTCTTGTAGCTCAATAAACTTCTGAATTAGGAGGATTCCTCTGAATTATCTCCATTTTTTTTTTAGGGTCAGTTATTGGAGCTTTATTATTCCCTTTGGTGGTGTCATATTTTACCTGTTTTTTTGTAATCCTTGATTCCTTACATTAGGATCTACACACTTGGGCATTCAGGATCCTTTTCTAGTCTTTACAGGTTTGTTTGGCAGAGATGGTCCTTCATCAGTCAACTCAGTTTGCATGTCTGGGTGTGTTTAATGGTAATGTCCTTGGACAGATGGGGCCTGCAATTACAGTTTATTCTGGGGGCAAGGCAACTGTTTAAACTCAGAGGATGGGGATGGTCACTGTGTGTGTCAGTGTGTCACTGGCTGAGAACAGTTAGACTGGACCGCTGGCTTGATCCCCTATCCAAGTAAGACTGCAGGATGGGCTCCAAAGTTGCCTGGATTCTCTGGTCAGGTTTGCTAGATGGTCATGACTGGGTACTATGTTCAGTAGTGGATGTGGCTATGAATTAGCTTTTCTGCCCTGGCAGGGCAGCAGGACAGGGGGCCTGTACAGTTTGTTGTGTGGGGACTCAAATCAGGCCGGGGTGTGCACTGAATCCCCTGGTCAAGTGAGGCCACCGATTTTGCTCTGCAGACAGGGAAAGCCATGGACTGTGCTCTGTGTTCAAGTGCCACTGTATATAGGGTTGTTCAATGGGCTATAGAGGTTCCTGTGTGCTCTGATTAGGTTTGTTGGTTGGACAGGCTGAAGGATATTTTCAGCAATGTGCAGAGCTACAAAAATTCCCTGCCTGGGGCCCAGCAGAAGTAGCACTAACCCTGATAGAACTCTTTATTTGTTGTCTTCGCTAATCTGCACCCCAAATTCTCTGACCAAACAGGGTCACTGGCTTTGCTCTCTAAATTAACAGCTTGAGCACCCCTGGGCCACACAGCTTCCATGGGTTGTCACCAGCTCTTCTGGTCAGATGGAGCCAAAAGACACTCTCAATAGGTGGTGAGGCTGTGATTCAGCTCTTTGCCTGGATGTGGGCAAACTAGAGTCAGCAAAAGTCCTCATTCAAGGACCTGAATCAGGCAGATCTGCACTCCACTGAGTTCTCTGGTCAGAGTACATCCCAACTTGGTTGGGCCGATGAGCAAAACCACTCGTTGGGATTACTATTTTGGCACTGCAGGTTTAAACTCAGTCTGCCAAGATCCGTGTGTTGGTTGTTGCAAGCTCCTCAGTGCTGCTCATCGTAGTCAGATTCCCAGTGTTGGGCCCTGCAGATTCCCCTGCAATCCCTGCGGTGGGAGATCAGCGTAGCAGCTAAAACAGAGTAACTACCAATTCTGGAAGGGGGCTGGTTACCTCTTGGGGTTCTCTTTTCCCACGGCAGGAACCAAAGGCTCAGAGAACACCTCATTCTACATGGTGCTGCACTGGCCAGGGGGAGGGGCCGTGCAGTCAATGTGTGGTCCCTTCGCTTACCCTTCGATGCAGTCTCTCTGGGTCTCTGAGGTGTAGGGAGGTGCTTCAGCTTCAACCTGGTGTTCTAGGATTCTCTCAGCGACGTCTCATTCTTGAATAGTTGTTAGTTGGTCTCCTTGTGAGAGAAGTGAAGTCAGAAATAACCTATATAGCCGTCTTGGTGACGTCACCCCCGAACTGGTTTTTAATCCAGCTCTATTCAATTCAATAAGGAGAGATTCTGAATATCTTGGTTTTAAGAATGAGTAAGCAGGAAGATGATACAGACAGGAAAACAAAGACAATATTCATACTTTAACATCTATGAGTAAGTCCTAAATGAAATGAGATTGTGAGTGATAATCAAAGGCAAGAATTATGTCTTCTATGTCCTTTTAAATTGGAACTGAGAAGGACCCACAGGTGCATACTAGATGTCTGATTCAGGTGGCAGAAAGGGCTCATTGAGGAAGAAAGATAAAACTCATCCAAACATCTGGTAGAAAATGTGGAAAACACATATTTTAGGCTTTGCATAAAGCAGGACTTGGGTGATGAAAATGGTCCTTTCTCTCTTTTTTTTCCTCTAATTTTTATATTCTATTACCTCTTTCAGGTATTTGTGGGAACTCTTTCTTTATAAATACTAAAACATAAAACCAACACAATAACAAGAACAAATAGAAAATACTGCATTTTGAATAAATAATTTTGAAATCTAATGAGATTGCACCATTGTACATAGCAATCAATCTACTTATATATTTGTTAAGTCTGTTTTGGTCATGCTCAGTGCCATGTTAAAACTATGAAACATAGGAGTTAGATATAGAATTATTCATTTATTCAGTCTGTATTTATTTAGCATCGAGTATGTGCAAGGCACTGTGAGAGATACTGCAAATAGAGCAATAAACAAGGTGAAAGGAATTCCTGTCTTCATGTAGCTTATATTCTAAAGGTACAGGTATGCAGCATGCAACTCATTATACAGATAGTCAATTATAATTCTGATATATCTGTGAAGGAGAATTATAGGAGGCTAATGAGTATCCAGAAGGAGAATACGACCAAGAATGTGTGTGTGTGTGTGTGTGTGTGTGTGTGTGTGTGTGTGTGTGTAGGTACATGAGCATGAGTGTGCTTCGGGACGAAGGATCAGATAGGAAAGGATCCCCCATGGAGGTGATATTTTGAGTCAAGACTAGGAGTAAGTATAACTTAACTAAGAAAGAGAGCAGCTGGTGAGCAGACCCTAAGGTTGTATAAGGTCTCTGTGGATGGAACTCCGAAAGCAAAGGGCATCAAGGCATGAAGTGAGGCTACAAAGTTTGGCATGGAATAAATAATGCAGAGATTGATAATGATTTGAGTGTTTTTCTGTCACCAGTACATGGAAGGATGTTGACAGGTAGCTTGGGATGATTGATGTTTTTGAAAGATCACTCTGCCTGTAAGATAGATAACGGAAAGGCAGGATCAAAATGGAGTACAGGAGGATCAGCTAGGAGTTTGTATTGCTGTATCATAAAGCAATATTGGTAGCTTGGATGGGAGTGACAGAGTGGATATGGAGAGAGGTAGACAGATTTGGAAAATACTCTAAGAACTAACATTGGCAGTTTAATAATTGACAAATGGTGAGAAGGGGGAGTGTCAAAAATTATTTCTCTGTTTCTCCCATTTTGGAATTTACAATTTTGAAGAAAAACAAGAATTGACTGAAATTTCTTCAAGATTCCTGAATCTCTGACATAGAAATTTGTCTCTTCATTTTGATATTTGTGAAGATGCTCTTTAATAAAATTAGATAGACATACTTCTGGTAGATAGGGTTCTGATCTTTACAAGTGTTACATTACATCAGATTCTTTTCTTTAAAATGGATTGGGTGTGTTTGAGGGTTTCTTAGAGAAAAAAATGGAGAAGCAGTGTTTATGTGGCAATAAGATGCGTTAAGAGCCTATACACTTGTCAGTTGGCGGTGACCTATATTGTGGCAGCGTGCTACCATTTTTGACAGTTTCATTAGGCAAGTCAGGTTCAGGGTTGTCAAGAAAGCTAAGCTCCCTTCTTCTCAGGTTTAGAAACTGGTCTGAAAGTCTGCCTTGGTACATGTGCAGAAAGGAGCCTGGGATGGCTGTCCTTAGAAAGGGGTGCTTACAAAGTTGTCCCTTAGCTCATGTCAGCAGCTTGACCGACAAATAGTTCCCTACACTGATATAAAAGTTTTCCTAGATGGTGGGAGGGGCTCATGATGCCTAAAGTGTTCATATGAACAATATTGTTTATGCTGAACACCTGCTTTCCTTTTGGGAGTCTGAAATTTTGGTACTATGCAGAGGGTACCCATGTGACCGGCCCTAATAAAACCCCAAGCACTAAGTCTCTAACAAGCTTCCCTGGTAGATAACACTTCACACATGTTGCTACAGCTCATAGGCTGAGGGAATTAAGCACATTCTGTCTGACTCCACTGAGAGATAGTTCTTAGTAGCTTGTGTCTGGTTTCCTCTGAACTTTGTCCCATGTGCCTTTTCCCTCTGCTGATTTTGCTTTGTGTCTTTTCACTGTAATAAATCTTGGCCATAAACAGGACTATAGGCTGGGTCTTATGAGTCCTTATATGGAATCATCAAACCTGGGGTGGTCTTAGGGACCTCTGACACAGAAAATCACTGGAGTATATAATTTTGCTATTACCTAAGTTACTTTTATGAAGATACATTGGGCATGGATTATCAATATTAGATTCATGACAATAATGATCTTGTCATTTAATTTTGGTGGAGATTAATTAAGACAATTTCAAATATAAAAGAATGTCCTTAATAAATATCTCAAATTTGCCAGATTCACCTGAAGAAGACAGAAGTATAATTAGACATCACAATTTTCCATGTGAACATCTTCAGTAGAGTGAAAAAAAAGTATCTATAACCAAATCCTTTGGACCTTATTTTCATTAAGGTTTTTTGTTGTTGTCGTTGCTCACGTTCATGTGTTGATGTTATATTCAGACCACAAAGCTTTTCCATGAGCAGGTTCTAGTAGTGAAAATGTTTTGTTTGTTTGTTTTTTTTAATTTTTTTTAATGTTTATTTATTTTTGAGACAGGAGTGACAGAGCATGAGAAGGGGAGGGACAGAGAGAGAGGGAGACACAGAATCAAAAGCAGGCTCCAGGTTCTGAGCTATTAGTACAGAGCCTGATGCGGGGCTCGAACTCACAAACTGTGAGACCATGACCTGAGCTGAAGTCGGACGCTCAACCAACTGAGCCACCCAGGCACCCCATGAGCAGGTTCTAGTAGTGAAAATGTTTTATGTACGAGGCTAGAATGTCTCATTGAAATGATGGGGAAATGAACAAGGTACAGGGAAGTACTATAAGCTGCTCCTTGCTAAAAGTCTCTTGTGCTACAGAAGATGGAATATGGTATCTGTAACATTATCAACCGTAAGTGATCCCTGGATTTGAATTGTGATTATGGAAATGACAATGTTCTTTCATTTAGGTAATTACTAAACCTCTTAGAGCACCATGTGTGTGCAGGGTCCATGATTCTTATTACCTTCTGAAGCTTTTATTACCCTGCACAAATTTAGCACTCACTCTTGAATGCTCTGCTTTATCAAATTCTCATAAAATATCAAAAACATGCTCTGAAGAATTTTCTACTTTTTTTTTATTTTTCCTCTGGAGCTATCCTAGATTTCTGTAATTTCTGGTCATTATTTTTAGGGTGAAACATGATAGTCTACCTGTTAAGTGTTTCCTTACTCCTCCCTGTGATTCTGTGATTGGATTGACTCTGCGTGTGTGTGTGTGTGTGTGTGTGTGTGTGTGTGTTTCTGCTAAGATGTCCTTATGTAAAGATAAAGACTAATTGCAAATTATTCCTAACTCTGCCTCATATAATTTTTTTAACTCATTTTTAATCTCACTTAAGATTTGAAAATAAAAACTAAATATTGACTTGCCTGCTATCATTCTAAATCTATTACATACACCAACCCATTTAACCTCACAGTAGCTTATGAGATAGGTGTTATTATTATCTTCATCATATTGGTGGGGAAACAAGACACAGAGGTGTTAAAACCACTTGCTCAAGGTTAACATAGCTACTCAGGGTCAGAGCCAGGGTGGCAGGATGGAAGGGGGCAGTGTGGTTCCGGAGCCTGAGCTCTTAATCCTTGCCATTCACACTGCCTGTAAACATACTCTTGTCTTTTTTGTTTTGTTTTGTTTTGTTTTTAATTTTCACCACCTCAGTTCTGAGTCTGGCTGCTTCTAACCACAACTTTGTTCCTTTCTGCAGTTCTATGTCGGTCTACGGTTTTGCCCTTGATATGGCTTATCCTGTACGTTCTCATTCTGTGATGCTCTTCACTCATGCTCTCTCTTCCAGAAAAGCTTTTCACAGTCTGATAGGCAGCCTGGGAAATGCTGTGCAGGCAGCACAGGACAGTCTTTGCCGATGGGGCTCAGGCTGTGAACAAAGTGTAAAAGATTATTTCTGATTCATGACTTCCAATCATTTAGACTCTTTCACCCTAGCGTAAAGAAGGGGAACTACACCAAAAAGCTAGATTTCTAACACTAAACAATAGAATTCTAGAAGACAACAATTCTGACAAAACCAGACCTAGCATTGCTTGCCTGGTATTAAATCTATATTCAGACTTTAGAATGTGTCAGACAGTTTTAAATACAAGTCGTCAATTTTGAGTGGAAGGATTTAGAACATTTTCCCTTCCAGTGAAATCATATAATCCTCATTAAAATGTTATCTTATGGTTCAAATGGTTAGCAAGTACTACATTCTCTGAATCCAAGAAGCCTGAAATTTTGTAGATGAATAAAATTCCACCAACTACGACATGTTTTGTTAACAATAATTTTCCCAGCTTATCAATATAGAATCCTATTATTCCTTTACGCTTCTGTTACTTCTCAGTCATTTCATACATACTCTTTCCCAGCCTCCAGAATTCTTCCTCAGAAATAAAAGGTATTTCAAAGAAAATTGCAAAGTGTTGGTTGTGCACTACCAACAGTTTTCTCATTCTCTCCCTATAAATCTATAATGTGAACTTGATGGCAAGCAAATCTTCTTTAGGGTTTTCAAGCATAAATTTCAAGAATTGTAAATGACAGCTATTTTGAAATTTTTTTCTCTGCTTTCCTAAGCAAATTTTTGAGTTTATTTCCCAAAATGTTAATGTTAAAAACAAATTAAAGAAAGTGTGACAAAAAGAGACAAATTTAAGCTAATGATAAAACCCACCAACGTACACATCATCAGGTAAGGTTTTTTTTTTTTTAATTTTTTTATTTTAATTTTTTTAAAATCCAAGTTAGTTAACATATAGTGTAATAATGATTTCAGGAATAGAATTCAGTGATTCATTGCTTATATACAACACCCACTGCTCATCCCAATAAGTGCCCTTCCCAATCCCCATTTCCCATTTAGCCCATCCCCACCAACCCAATACCCCACCAGCAACCCTCTGCTTTCTGCATTCAGGAGTCTCTCATGATTTGTCCTCCCTCTCTGTTTTTATCTTAGTTTTGCCTCCTTCCCCTATGTTCATCTGTTTTATTTCTTAAATTCCACATATGAGTGAAATCACATATTTGTTTTTCTCTGAATGACTTATTTCACTTAGCATAATACACTCTAATTCCATCCATGTGGTTGCAAATGGCAAGAGTTCATACTTTTTGATAGCTGAGTAATATTCCAGATAAGTTAATTTTAAAATGAAGTTTAGAGTTTAACCATATCTCAGTTGCTATTTATATATGGAGTCTCTTGAAAATATTAAGAAAAAAGATGAGTTGGAGTTAGTAGAATGGGCAGGAAAGTTATGTAATAGTGGTATCTTTAGAAATTAAATATTAATGTATTTGAAATTGTATTTTACAGTATTGGCTCCAGGTTTCATAAAGCAGAAGGATTCCATGTAAAAAGCATGATGGAATCTATATTTTATGAAATTGTATGATTCAGATCTCACATTTACTGAGTATCTGTAGTAACAAATAACCATATAGATAGTAAGAAGGTAAATATTTAGAAAATACTATAGACAGCTAGCCAGCTGGATTTAGCATTGGTTATATGCATAGCAATAACTATGTTTTATATCTAACTCTCATTTCTTTTTTAAAATTTTTTTTTTAATTTTTTTTTTTTTTTATTCTTGAGACAATGCAAGAGAAAGAGTGCAAGCAGCAGAGGGGCAGACAGAGGGAGACACAGAATCTGAAGCGGGCTCCAGGCTCTGAGATGTCAGCCCAGAGCCTGACGCGGGGCTCAAACTCACGAACTGTGAGATCATGACCTAAGCTGAAGTCAGACACTTAACCGACTGAGCCACTCAGGTGCCCCTCTAGCTCTCATTTCATATCCTGAGCTCTAGATTCAGATAGGAATTTCCACTCGAATGGTTAAAACATACCTCAAACTTAACATGTCAAAAAACGTTTACTATTTTGCTCCAGTTGTCTATTTCCTTCCACTCTCGCCAACCTCCCAATCCACTTCTTCCCTAGTATTCCATATAACAGTTATTTGCATCACTGTTCACCCAATTAGTTTCCTAGTTCAAAAGCTGATGGCTCATCTAGGATGTCTTTCTTCAGCACAGTTTCCCAATATTCAGTGTATCAGAAAATCCTGTTAGCTGTACCCCAAAATATACATATCAAATCCCCACACTTCTCACTATTTCCACAACCATTTATTCAAATCCCTGGCCATTCTATACCTGAGCAAAAACATACTATGATTTCCTAGCCTCTATTCTCCCTTTCTAGGACCAATTTAAAACAGCAGAAAATCGGGTCTTAATATTTAAATCTTTTTATTCTCCCTGATTGAAACCCTTCAATGGTTTTCTATTACAATTAGAATAAAACCTAAATTTCTCATTATGCTTCAGTGGCTGGTTTCCACTTACCTCTCCCAGGTTCATTGTCTTGCTCACCCTGCTCCACACAGATAATCTTCCAACATGCCAAACTCTTTGTCCTAAGACTTTCACCAGCCATTATTTCTGCCCAGAAAGCTGCTCCCCCAGCCCTTTGCCTTGCCAGCATATTTTCATTATCTACATCTCTATTCAAATATTTTCTACTCAGGGAGATCTTCTTTAACCATTCTAATTAAATTAGCTATCATTGCCCCCCTTTTCATTACCCTGCTTTGTTTTCTTCAAATCACGTATAATCATCTGAAATTATCCTATTTATATATGCATTTAATAGCTTTCTTCTCTCAGTAAAACGTAAGCTTCATGAGGCAAGGTCTGTCTGCTTTATTTACTTCTGTGTTCCCAGTGCACAGCCTGGGGGTTGCTACACAGTAGGAACTCAAATAGTATTTGTTGAATGAATGAATGGGTAAATAGATCATAGATTTTTCTCTCTTATCCATAGTTAATTTTCCTAAATTTTTCAGTTTGCCTCATTCATTGGGGCTCGGGATATTGAAGGAGAGAGCAAAATTTGACCAAAATTGAGTTTAAGAAAAAAATAAGTATACCAGCCGCCTGGATTGGAAATACCTACTATTGAGAAATACAGAGCCCTTTATTAGCATATCCTTATAATCATAACCATAATTGCACTTTATAATTGTATACTGATTTAGAGTTTACCAAGAGTTCTTGTATTCTTTAATCCTATACTCCATTCACAAGAGGAGTGGATGTAGTCATGTTTTCTTCTTTTCTTTTTCTGTCATAATCAATATAAAATGGTTAAAAATAGCAACACGGAGAAAAAAAATATATTAACATATGGAAAATGGGTAGGTTTGTTTGTTTTGTTTCCTTAAATTACAGTTTACAAGCATTTCAGATTCACCACACATACACTCACATTTGTTAGCTGTTATTACAGTAGCTATTATGCTAATGGATAAACAGATGGGAACATAACACGGGCTTGCTAAAACCTGCTTTCTTTGGTTGTTCCTTCTGTGTTTCTAGCTGTGCTAAGTTTAAGCAGTAAGAATCTTAGACAACTATTTATTTCACTGATATTGGAAGAGGTAACTAATATTTATTTTGTAAAAAACGTTGTCCTGAAAATGTTTCATTTGCTATCACAGCAATATTTAGAGGTAAGGCATTATCCCTATGTTATCCCCAAGGAAACTGAGTCACAGCTGGCTTAGCAAAGACTACCCAGCTATTCCTAGTGGTGCCAGGTCCCATGCTCTTTCTACTGCTTGTTAAACATTATTTTTTTATAAAGTACCCCTAAAGGCAGAGGAGAATGAATATACACACCCCTAGGGAGTCTGGGGGTGTAGTTCAAAGGGAATCACAGCAAGTGTGAAATTTCTTTGAAGTTTCATCTTTTATCTTTAACATGCATACAAGTCTACTCCATAATATATCTATATTTGTTTTAATAAAAATGTTTGTTTTCCCAAATCTTCAAGTGACACCCAAGCACCAGAAGTATGCATTGTGTTTATCCTGTGGCTTCTGGATCCCCCATGGGTATCCTGGTATAAGAAGCACAGCCGTTCACAGGGCGACCTCTAAAAAATGAAGCATACACTTCTAGCCCTATTGATTTTAACGTGAAATCTCAATTTCCCACAGTTGTTCTACAGAGGAAGCCACTTTTTAAAGCACTCTTCTGTGCTTCATGGCACCCTGTATTTCCCCTTTGTAGTATTCATCACATTTATAATTACTTGTTCAATATCAGTCTGCCCCATGAGACTGTAAATTCCATGGAAGAGGAATTTTATGTGTTGGCTAGCTCTACATCCCTAGCACCTGCCCCAGTACCTGGGAAACAGTAACTCCAAATGCAGTTTTATTGAATAAATAATTGGTGCATTTTATTTGCAAAATCTTTTCAGATTGTCAGACTAAGACGAGGTAGGTAAGACTTACCTATCATTATAGGGCTCATATAGATTTGATAGTAAGGTACATACTTGAGGTTCAAGAGTTGTGACTTCTAACTGCTCACAAAACTGATTGATTCAGTGATTCTAGACAGAGAAAATAGTGAAAAGTAATAACAAAACATGGTCTCCGCATCCTCATCTGGCATGTATATATGACGAGATGTCAGGGTTTCAAAAGCACAGGTGCTCACGCCTTAGTGTGCATGAAAGCCCATGTTTGGATGGGTAGGTGCTGGCTTACCACAAACCACACTTCCAAGAAGTTAGAGCTAGCATATACCAAACTGGTTTAGCAAACAACTTGTAAGCTCAAGAAGTAATTGTCAGATCAGATTATCTTGGTGTTGTTTTTTTTTCTGCAATGACAGGCAGAATCCTTGCATAGAGATTTTGAGTACTTGAGGGTGGACCTTGTTAACAAGTTTTCAAGGGGGTACCTGTGTGGCTCAAGTGGTTAAGCATCTGACTTTGGCTCAGGTCATGATCTCGAGGTTCATGAGTTTGAGCCCAGCATTGGGCTGTGTGTTGACAGTGCGGAGCCTGGAACCCACTTCATTTTCTGTGTCTCCCTCTCTCTCTGCTCCTCCCCTGCTCACACTCTGTCTGTCTCTCTCAAAAATAAACGTTAAAAAAAAAAAGTTTCCTAAGAGTCCAGAACAATGCGACCTTGATACTGTGCCATATTATCAGGTGAGAAAATTTCTCCAGGAAATCTTCCTACCCTTCACTGGTAAGTCAGGAACACCCTTCTCTATGCTCCATTATGACTTTGTACAAAATCTATGAATGCATTTAATTATAATTATATAAGACTCTGTTTAAGCCCCTTATAATTCTTTTAGTGAAAAATCCCTTTCAAGACAAGTATTTAATCTTAGTTTCCTTTTTGCATAACCTAGAGACTGACACATGGAAATTGTGACACGTGGAAATTAATATCTTTTAACTAAATGAATGAATGAAGTGTGTCACCATTTTCTAGGACTTTCTGGTTTTCATATAGATTGTTGAGACTGGATACAAATGTTCAGTTGTATTACATAATTACACAGAAAATTAACTGATTAAACAATAACATCCCAGGTGGTTCCAGTTACCAGAAAGGGTTTGATGCTTTAATAACAGAAATATTAGAGCCCATGAGCTCTGTGGAATTGGTAGCACATTTTAGTTTTATTGAACATAGATTTTTTTCTTCTTGCCAAAAAAAGTAATCTCTTTGCTGAAACTCAGAGATGATGGAGGAATAGACCCAAGATTACGTAGAGAAAGAAAATGCAATGAAAATGGTGAGTTAGCATGAGCTGCTGGCTCTCCCTAAAAGCCAGCTATGAAAGCTTCTTGAGCTGGTGCTTTTTGATGATCTAGATTGAGGAGAAAGGACAGTGGTCCAGGTGGAGAAGGAGAAGGCTGCTGTAAGCTTTGCAGACAGACCTTTGCTTGGATGATCTGCAATCTGCTCTTACTTCTTGGCATCTGGCACATGGTGCTTGGCACAGTCCTTGATTATCCCATAACCTTAGATACCCATGAACCATTCTGCTGCTGAAGGTGTCCATGGGGTAACATACAGGCAGCGCAAAGCCCTTCTGGGGCAAGGAGTTGTTAAAAACAATTGCAGAATAAATAACTTCCCCAAGCATTTCCTTCTCTACTCTCTTCCTCCAGATGTCCCAGATTGTTGGGTTATAAACTAGTGCCATTTCGTCTCCCCATGCTGCTTCTCCTAAAGTGTTCAAAGATAAAGTTGGGACCAGACGATTTCCCTGGGAGAGCAGGTCTGTGGTGCTGAAGGGTCTCTGCATTGGGCTTCATCGTTGCTCATCTCTCTAAACTCACTGCTGCCATCACAGACTAAGGTCTGCCATCAGACCCTTCCTGAAACATGGGATCCAAAAACAAAAGCTTAAATGTGAGATCACAAGACAAAATAAATTGAGTCTTGAGGAATAATATTATAAAAGTAAGACAAAAATTGAGTAACATTATAAAGCAGAATCGGTATACATTCTGAAGCAGAACCATTGGAACAGACAGACCAAAATTAAAAATAGTTATGACAAATATATTAAAGAATATATAGGATGATATTAGCAATATCCATCAAATATAATAAATAAATGCATAAATAAGAAGCAGGAGCAAATATTAAGTATAAACACTGTGATGGTTGAAACAGAGAAACATATAGATGAGACTTTTAAAATGAACCTAAGCTGAGAAGGACGTAAGTTGGAAGATCAGATCAGAGGAGGGTCAGTAGGAAAGGACAAATGAAAGCTAAACAGATATGGAAGGTAGGAGTAGCAGTGCCAACATTAGATTAATAGTATATTAAGGAGAGAAAAATAAAAATAAAGACAAAGAAATATTTAGAGAAATGCTACAGGTGGATCCAGAATTAATGAGTTAAAACTTTATATTGAAAGAGTTCCTGGAGTGTTGAGTAGGAAGGACAAAAGAAAACCTCCATCTAGACATAAGAGAATGACAGTTAAGGTCCAAGTCCAAAAGAAAATCTAACAGCTTTCAGAGAGGACAAGCAGATTATCCATGAAAGGATAAGAATTAGATTTGATCGCTCTTCTCAACAGAAGCAATGAAAGCTACATTGTAATGGAGCAACACATTTTACTTTTTGAAGGAAAAGAAGTCATGAACCAAATTTGTAACCAACATTCCAAAGGGAAGGCACAACAGAAATAATCTCAGGCATATAAGATTTCATAGACTTTGCCAAAGACCCAGATTGAAACACCTTTAAGGAAAGTTCTTGCTGTGAAAACAGTGCAGATGATGCTATAGAAACATGCAAGGTTGAGGTGGTGCAATTGATTCTAGATAATATCTATATAATGATATCCATAATTCTAGATAATATCAATATAATAGCAGACAAGAGACCAAAGTGAGATAATAGGATGCTGAAATACTTGCCTCATTAGAGGCAAAATATGGATAGTAAAAGGTTTAAGAAATAAATAGGATTAAACAATTATAATATTAAAGCAATCACTAAAAGAACAAAAATAGAATTTATAATTTTTAAACAAGCAGAAGGGTACTCAGCTATTCAAGCAAAATCCAGAAATGAGGGGAGAGAAAAAAGAAATAGAAAATACCATAAATAAATAAATAAATAAATAAATAAATAAATAATTAATATGAAATACAGTAGAAATAATAGCTATAGATATAAATTTAAATTTGTTGAAACTACTCTTTAATGACATAGACTACTAGATTGGGTCTAAAACACAGCCAGGGATGTGCATATAAAAAAAAAGGCATACTCTTAATAAAAATCACAGAAATCTCTGTGTATTAGTTTTCCTTGGCATCATAACAAATTACCTCAAACTTAGTGGCTTAAAACATACCATATCTATTACCTCAGCGTTTCTGTGGGTCAGGAGTCTGGCCATACTGTGAGTGGGTCTACCAGAGTTTTATAAGCCTGTCTGGAAGCATGCCAGGGAAGAATCCACTTACATGCTCATTTAAATCAGCAGGATTCATTTCTCTGTGGCCCAATGGCTGAGGGTGTTGGCTTCTTATTGGCTGTGGCTGGGGGCCACCCTTAGGTTTAGGGGCTACCCATAATTCCTTGCCATGTGAACCTCTCCAAAGGCACTTCACCACATGACTGTTGGCTTATTCAAGGCCAGCAGGAGAATCTCTCTCCACTCTTGAGTCTTATATACCATTACCTAATCATAGGAGCTGCATTCTGTCACTTTTTCTATCTTCATGGATAGAAGCAAGTCACGGATCTCATCTGCACCCGAGGGTAGAGGTTCACACAAGTGTGTGGATCATTGGGAGTGGAAACAAAATAAAAATACATAATGTCCCAAGAATTACATGCAGATTCAAGGAAGCCACACTCAGGGAAACTCATAACCTATCAGAGAGCATTCAGATGGAGAACAAACCTTAGGAATACACCTGATGAAGGTGTAGTATTTAGTTAAACCTTTGCACGATATGCAAAGTGATAAGAATTATCCAGAGTCAGTGAAAGAAAAAAAAAAGAGGAAACTATTATAAAAAAAGGAGGTAACTATTATAAAAAGTGAATGTTCTAATTCATAAGGTAAGAGGAATATATCATACATAATAATAATAATAATAATAATAATAATAACAAGGACTGGAGCCTCCAAATGTATAGAAAATAGATTTTCATAGAGCCAGAGCAGAGACTCTTCTTCTAACTTAAATGGCTGTGGAGTAAAACTATAATTTTATTCTAGAGGAAGAATTGAAAGTCAGAACCACACCCAAAACTATGTAATTCTCTATCAGCTAAATAGGTAATCAAGCTTCAGAAGGTTGTTTAGTAAACCATACATCATTTATATTGCAAAACGTGGGCTTGCTCGGTTGTTTTCAGTTAAGCTTTTTGTTTTTATTACAGTCACACACATTCTAGGTTGTGTTAGACATAAATATAAACTTACACTTGCAGGAGAGACTGTGGATTTTAGAGCGGGACTATGCTTTGCAGGCCTCTTTCTATCTAGAGCTGCCCCCATATCATAAAGTTCTCCTCTGCTTTTCTTCATAGCAAAATTCCCTGAAGGCTCACCTACACATGCTCTCTCCACTGCTTATCCCCTTTTTTCTTGAACCCACTTAAGCCAAGCGATTCTACTCTACAACTGCCAGCAAACTCCTCTGCTCCAATTTACTAATAACAACCTCTACTTTGCTAATCTAATGTCAAGTCCTCAGTGTGCATCTACTATGGACCTTCCAGTTGGTATCCAGGACACATACTCTGGTAGGTTTCCAGCCACCTAACTAACTGGCCATTCCTTTGAAGTGTCATTTGCTGGACTTTCCACCTGTCAGCCAACTTGACCTGTTGATGGACATCCAGGGCTTAGTCACTGGACCTTTCCTTTACCTACACTCACAACTTTGGTGATCTCATTTAGTCTGACATTCTGGTGATTCCTGAAATTAGATCTTCAGACCCCATTAGTGGCTTCCCTCTCTAATTCACATTTTATATGCCACGAATGCTCATTATTCACTTTCTTGCTCCCATATGTGTTTACACTGCCCCTCTAACCATTTTCCTAATGTGTAGAACTGCTCCCCAGTTCCTGTTTCTCCATGATGTCTAGCAACCTGTCTCTGCTTCACATGCCTTGCTATGGACTGAGTTGTATCTTTCTAAAATTCATTTGTTGAAACCCTAACCCTCGATGTTATGGAGATAGGGCTAATAAGGAGGTAATAAAATTAAATAAAATCATAAGGGTGGGGCCCTAATACGGTAAGAGTGGTGTCCTTATAAGGACAGGAAAAGAGACCAGGGTTTGCTCTCACTGCCATGTGAGGACACAGTGAAAATGCAGCCCTCTGCAAGTCAGGAAGAGAGACTCACTGCACACTGACCTCTGCCAGAACCTTGAACTTAGACTTTCCAGCCTCCAAAGCTGTGAGAAAATAAATTTCTGTTGTTTAATCCACTCAGTCTATGGTATTTTGTCATCACAGCTCAAGCTAATACATGCCTCTCCAGGGCTTTGATGGTATCCTTTGTTTTACACATCATAGTCCTTAGCATGGTACATAATAATTATTTGTTTACTTCTTTCTCCTCAACTATATTGTGAAATAGTTGAGTGGAGGCCTCATTTTATTCATTTCGTTTTCCAGTAAACAGAGTAGCCAATGCATAGCAGATGTAAAGAAATAATTTTATAATTGAATTGAATTAAATACTAAACCTGGGAGAGAGGACGTTTTGTGACACTTTAGGTCTGCCTTAATTCTTTTCCTGAAAGAAAGTGAGCTAATTCCTAAAAAGAAGTGGACCTCAGCAAAACCAATGAGTAGTACATTTCCCGTGGTGTTTGTGTGTGTGCGTGTGTGTTTGTGTGTGTGTGTGTGTGTGTGTGTGTGTGTGCACGTTGATCAATTCAAGGAACTCTTAGTTAAGACTCTAGGGTCATGGGCTGAAAAGAATGGAAACGCATTTTTATCTGGAAAAGGCAAAGGGCAATTCTCATCAATTAATTAGTCCCTAGGAACGATCATATTTTGTATACATAGGTATCCTGATGGGCCCTTCCAGAACTAGGGGCTTTAGATTCGATCCTCACATAGCACAACTCAGACATTAATTTATTCTGCCACTCATGAATTTAACAAATGGGCACCATGCCCTAGACAATGAGCTAAATTTTGAGAACATAATGTTGAATAAAATGGACACAGCACCCTGCCATCATAGAGCTCCTCATGGTTTATCTGAGAACCTACTTATCTTTTATTTTGTTCATGTGAATGTTGGAGAATATTCAACAACTATGATTTTTATTTTTTAGCACAATTGCTATAAAAATGCCATTCTGACAATAGTTACCCATCAGGTTTAGCTACTCCTTAAGACCAGTTTAAGATAATAAACCATTACAAGTACCAGGATGAAGGCACACCTGCCACATTCCTTAGCAGAGACATGTCTTTTGATCTTTGTATTGCCACCGCATATCACAGCGGCTGGCATGTAGGCAATGTTAAATATGTTTGTTGAAATGAACTGTCATCCTATTACAGCTAGAGAATACACATTCAATTTATGGAACACTGTTGGCAATTTATTTATATATAAATTGGAAAGAAACAGGTTTCAGACACAACATATTTTACATCTAGGAAAAAATACCAATCAAAACATATTTTAGATTTCAGTTGAAACTTCTTCAGAGATGTCAGCTACTTAACGTGACTCTTTCACATCTGTTTTAACTGGAGTTCATAAGGGCTATCATGGTCATGTTCATACCTGACCCTCACTAACCATGATAACTATTTGTGGATTGACTAGTGATTTTAGCCAGGTGATTTTTTAGTCTCATAGCTATTTAACAAAATTCTTTGGCACTCAGCAGTCTTCATTCTCCTTCTGATATATCAAGATTGAGAGTGTCTTGACTATTTCTTGAATTCATCCTTTTTCTCAAAGCCCCTCTGCCTTGCTCTAAGGCACTGTCTCTCTGTGGCAGACTAATGAGGTAACCTCTTGTCTTTCCTTCTTACCCATCTTCAACAATGCAGCCAAAGTGAGCTTCTGAACAAGCAAATATGATCTAGCTGTCCATCTGTGTAAAATCTTCATGAATTTCCATTGCATAAAAGACAAAATCCCCAATTCCTGATGTTGTCTAGGAGATACTCAGGGTTTGGGCTCAATCTCCTCTACAACCTCATCTCTAATCCTCTGCTCCCTACTCGTTACCCTATACCACTTTTTCCCCATTTCCTTTAAGCCTGTAATCTCTTTACTTCTCCAGAATTTAGCAAATCTTCCATGGAACACTGCACCTGCAATGTTTGCTCAGCTAATCCATACTCGGCCTTTAATGTCAGCTCAAATATCATTTCCAGGATGCCTTTTTTCACTATTCCCCACCACTGATCTAAATTGGTTCTTCTTATAATACATAAGATTATGTATTTCATTAAACCTCCATATTTCTTTCATAAACTTACCTCAGACTGTACTTATATAAGTGTTAATGTGTTTAACTTACCCGTCCTTCTGGATAGCTAGTTTCTGGTATAAAACTACCCTATAGGAGCGCCTGGGTGACTCAGTCGATTAAGCATCTGACTCTTGATTTTGGCTCAGATCATGATCCCAAGGTTGTGGAATCAAGCCCCACATGGGGCTCCACGCTGAAGATAGAGCCTACTTAAGATTCTCTCTCTCTCTCTCTCTCTCTCTCTCTCTCTCTCTCCCTCTCTCTTTCTCTCTCTCTGCCTGTCTCCCCTGCTCAAGCTCTCTCTCTCTCTCTCTCTCTCTCTCTCTCTCTCAAAAAAAAAAAAATAAACTATCCTATAGAGAAATTCACATATTTGGTGTATAAATGAAGCGGCAAGGATTGTTGGCACAGAAAATAAAAGTGACATCCATGGAGTGGAAGAGCACCTCTAGAACAGGATGATTGCAAAGACAAAAGAGGTTGCTAACTTGCGTTTGCTAACCAAAGAGGAAAGCAAATATAAACTGATGATAGGAAGGAACACGTTCATTAGCCAGGCGAATTTAGTAGTTCCACTTAAAATTTGTGTATGATGAAACCTTTAAAACAACAAGGCTCTCTGAATACAAAAAAAAAATGCATAATCATAGACAATATTTGCTGAGAGCTTACTGTGCCAAGTACTTGACATTCATCATTGCAGACAATCCTTTGAATGAGTTTATGAGATGGGTCCTATCTGACACATGAAGGTAATAGAGACCTGTAAGTGGCAGAGCTGGAGACTGAAAAGCTAGGCAGCCTAATTCCAAAGTAGATGCAGCCACAGTGCCGTTGTGCTAATTTGAACATGTAGAAAACCACAATTGAAATCCCCCATAATTTATCAATTGAACAAATATGTTTAGAGGAACTGCTATGTAAAAGACTCTCTCTGGACCCTGAAGATTCAACAATGATCCAGGGAGACACATTTACTTCTCTCATGATGCTCATATTCTAGTAGGGAAGTCAGACAATAAATTCATAAATGAGTAAAGAAGAGAATTTTAAATAGTCATCTCACTAAATGTAGCCGAGTTTTTCCAGTGTATGGCTGGAGTGGGGGTTGGAGTTTACACTGGATGATCAAGGTAAGGATCTCTGAGGAAAAGGCCTTGAGCTGAAGCCTGAATGATAAGAAGGTCCATTCAAATAAAGGCATGGGGAGAGGTGGGCCTTGTAAGAGGAGCTCCGGTGAAGGCAGAAAGGCAGGGAAGTTCAGAGTCATGAAGAATATCAGTATAGTTAGAGTAGAGCATACAAGGAGAGGATGCATAAGACACCCTGTCATAGAGCCAGGCAAGGATGGACCCACAGAGGGTTTTAAAGTTTTGGTAACAAGGGTGGATCATATTCTACATTTGAGAGGAAAATAATCCGGTTTAAGACAGAAAAGTCACAGGATCTAGTTTCAAGTTTAACTTCACGGTCCAGTGATGTAGTCTCCCCTAATAAAATTGAGCTGTGTTAGAACTTTAAAAATACTGAATATAATTTTAACAGTCATCTTGAAGAGAAGTAAAACTGGCTATGGATTAGTAGTTTCTAGAGTTGTCGGTCACGTTCTTAGAAACCTGAAGATATCCTGAGGAATGTCTAAAAATGTTAACAATAGACCCTGTTGCAAGTAATGTGAAAAATAAGTAATAAAATCTAAGTAAATAATAAAATAACTCCATTTTAAACCAAATCATTTCCTCTCTGTGTATGATAATTCTGTATTGATAATGGTCCAGTGATGTCCCAGACGCTCAGCTGTATATTCTGCTGAATTTTTATCCTAAACTATATTTGCTCTCCAGTTAAAGAAACTGCCATTGTTAGAGACATTTTGGTAGACTTTATAATAAAAGATAAATGTTCTACCAGGGAAGGAAAATACACTTTAATTTAGAAATGTAGGAAAAAAGTACTCTCTAGATTTCTTATTTTACATTTTCTTTCAGTTAATGAAAAAAAATGACAAATGCCCCATGAAGTTATGAAACAGCTAAAAGTAGAAAGCAACATTAGCTAACGCAATAAAGTATAATCTGTGATTAATTATTGAGCCCACATTCCTGAATTAGGCACTACTAGAGGTTAGGGACATGAGCAACTTCACTGAGGGAGAAAATTGAATTTACCAGGCATACGCTCCCTCCGGTGTCATGACTCAAATTTGACTATAATAATAATATAATAGCCATCATTTGTTAAATGCATACTATGTGTCCGGCACTGTGAAGTGATTTACATATATTATCACATTGGCTCTTGGTAAGAGCCCTTTGAAGGAGATCTCATTACCTTCATTTCGTAGATGAGGAAACTGGGGCTAGCCCAGGTCAGGTCATGTGTTCATGTCCTCAGCCCTGGTGAGCAGCAGAGTTGACTTCAAACCCAGTCTGTGTGATACTCATCAAATCATTGCACCTATCACTTCTTTCTGTATCGAGTTTCTGTCTCTTTCTCATGCAGCTTTTCTCTGGTCCCTAGCCATTACTCATTCTTCAGCATATTCCTGAATTTCCTGTTTCAAGAAGAAACTTAGGCAAGCCTTGGCTCGTTGCAGAACAGTTTTGTAATTATCAGTGTGTCATTTATTTTAAAACTGAACTTCTTGGTTTTGAATGGCGGTTGTACTGATTGTTCTATAACCTTGGGCAAATTAATTTGCTCACCCTTCTCATCTTCAGAAGTGGAGAGAAGATGGTACCTATATCGTAGGATTGTTGTGAAATAAAAGAATGTATTTCATTGAAAGCTCTTATAATTGTTCCTGATGCACAATAAACTTCCATAGATGTTAGCTATTTAACTTAATGTAATTTTATTAATGATCTAAAATCTAGCTGCTATTAAAGGATCTCAAATATTTAATATGAAAATCCTAGTGCTTCAATAGATATATCACTAATGAATAAGAAAAAAAAGCCTCATTTGTATTACTGTATATTTTAGCTTTTAAAAAAATGTTTATTTTTCCATTTTTAAGTTCTCTCAACTTTCTCTATTGTATTCCTCTGAATCTAGCCTCTTCATGTTTCAACAGGCTGGCTTAAAAAGAAATTAAATGGAATAGGTATAATATTAAAATCTTGCCCTGAAGCCAAGGCATTATCTCTCTCGTGGGGTGGGAAACCTATGAGTTGCAAATGTGAAAAAATAATTAAGGATTGTATATGCCTGCCTGCTCAAAACAAGTTAGCAGACTGATCCTCTTGTCATAAAGATAATCTGTTTTTGTCTGTCTTAATAGGATGACATTCAGCAACTGGAGGTGATAATCTTTGTCTGCTTTCTGCTGGTCAATATTCTCTTATAAAATATTCTATCAAAAACATTGACAAAGTGCAGCACCCCAGAGGAGAATTATCTGTTTATGCATATGAGAGAGAGACTTGAAATCTTGCTGTATGAGAGACAGAGACTCTCGGAGGGTTTAACGTTGAAAGGGAAATACTTTGAATGTTTGTAGAGCTGTCACAAGGAGGAGGAACCAATTAAAACTTCCATGGTGGCTCCACAGGGGAAACTGAAGACAAAGGCACGGAGGGTGCCAGAGAAGCATATTTCATACCAATGTAGCACACATTTTCTAGCACGGAAGTGTGCCTTAATACATGGAGAGGACTGTTTTGTGAGCAAGTGACTTTATGGAAATGTTCAGGAGAAGCATTGTGGCAGGTATTATATAGAAGACTTCCACATCTGGCTGCAGACTGGACTCCATCAGTATTTCTTAAGCTCTAATTTGGGACTAATGCCACTGTGCACACAAAATGGGAAATAGAAAGGCAATGTATTTATTTTTATATAAAGATAAATATTTTATTTAAAAGAATATTCTTTATTCACTCTAAAATTATCTTCTTCTTCCTTTTTTAATAGTAGAGTATTACTGTCATGTAGGGATTAACTTTGTGATATAAAATCGCCCTAGGTCAAACCCTGGCCAGTGTCCTAACACCTGTCAAACCTTGGGTAATAATATGTCTTTCTGAACCTCAGTATGTCCAACTGTAAAATGAGTATAATAATACTACCCATACAAGCTGTTTTAAAGATAAAGAGACGATACCCAGAAGGTGCTCTGTGGCCGTTTGGTACATAGTATGTTCTCATTAAATGCTGGCTTCTCCAAGCATCTTATCTCTAAGCATCTTATCGTTTTTGGCACAATTGCAAATGGGATCAATTCCTTATTTCTTTTTTTGCTGCCTCGTTATTGGTGTATTGAAATGAAACAGATTTCTGCATGTTGATTTTATATCCTGCAACTTTGTTGAAATCATGTATAAGTGCTAGAAATTTTTTGGTGGACTCTTTCGGGTTTTCTATGTATAGTATCATGTCATCTGCAAATAGTAAAAGCTTGACTTCTTCTTTGCCAATTTGGATGCCTTTTATTTCTTTTTGTTCTCTGCTGAGCTAAGACTTCCAGTATAATTATAACTTCTCTTTTAAAAATAATATATCTTGGGGTGCCTGGGTGACTCAGTTGGGTAAGTGTCCAACTCTTAATTTGGGCTCAGGTCATGATCTCATGGTTTATGGTTTGAGCCCCATGTCGGGCTTCATGCTGATGAGGCAGAGTCTGCTTGGAATTCTCTGTCTCTGTCCCTCCCTCTGCCCTTCCCCTGCTTGCTCACTCTCTCTCCCTCTCTAAATAAATAAATAAATAAATAAATAAATAAATAAATAAATAAATGGAAAAAATGAATAAAATATCTTGCTTACAATGTTGTTAGCAGTGTATGAAGAGTTTCATCACTGTATTTATGTATTCTATTGTATTTATGTCTTATAGTTTATTGATATCAAGTTGTATTAACTTACTAACTAGTTCTTTAGGCCTTTAGTTTGCTTTCAATATTTTGCTACAAAAATCAATATACAATATCCATCTTGTGCATAGATCATTTCATATATATGTGGTATCTGTAGGAAACACTTCTGGAAGTAGAATTTCTGGATAAACATCTATTGATGTTTATAATTTTGATAGATTTTGCCATGTTATTTTTATACATGCTCTACCCGTTATAATTCCTCCCAGCAATATATCCAAGTAACTTTTACCTCTCTCTTTCATCAGTATGGTGTGATACACTTTGTTCTTTTCCTATGTGGTAGTGAAAAGTGGTATCTTAGTGTATGCTTAATTTTATTTCCCTTATAAGTGAAATTGAGTGAGTTTTTTTCATGTCTGTGTGTGGTAGGCAGAATTCTAAGGATGCCCCCTTAATATTCTCATTCCTGCCATAAAGATAATCTAATCAAATACTGATTTAGGTGCTGCTGTGAAAGGACTTGGCAGATGTAATTAAAGTTAATTATCAGCTGACCTTAAAAAAAGGAGATTATCCTAGATTATCTGAGTGGGCCCAATTTAGTCACAGAAGTCCTTGAAAAAAGAAAAGGAGAGTGGAAGAGAAATTCAGCAAAAGAGGATAGCAGGACAAATGAGACAGAAGGTGAGCTCCGAGAGCCTCCAAGCAAAAAATGACTCGGCTTTGAAGATGGAGGAGCAGGGCACGAACCAAGGAATATAGATAACCTCTAAGGTCTGAGAACAACTCCCAGCTCACAGCCAGCGAGGAAATGGGGACCTCGGTCCTCTGAACGTATGGATCTGCATTCTGACAACAACCTGAATGTGTTTGGAAGCTTTAGAGTTGTAAAAAGGATGTAGTAAAGGATGAATTTGGTGAATTTTATGTCTCTAAATTTTACCTCAATGAAAACAGAACAAGGAAACAATAAAATATATTTTGGCGTTAGAAAGTGATAGAATATTTTTATAACACTCCAGGAAAGAAGTGAGACGTGGATTTTTATATCCTTCAGATGCAAGGCCATTGACAACCAATCAAATGAAGTTATGAACAAGCTAGACATCTGGGAATGTCATTCCCATGAGCACTTCCCGAGAAAGCTGCTAGCAAATGAGCATCTGCCACTACAAAATGACTAGAACTGCTTCATCAGAAGGTTGGTGGGGTAGGAAGTGAATATGTTTAATTGTAGAACCCAGACAAGAAGATTAAGAGGAATCTGGACAGAACAGTATGTAAATGTAATATACTCTAAGAAAACATATATTCCGTAAGCAACAAAAATATGAGAAGGGAGAGAATTAATGGAAAGAAGAATTAGCTCTCTGATATTTTCATAGATATTAATAGGGAATATAATGGCATAACTTGAGAGTCACAAATCAGGTAAAAGATAGATAGACTTAGGAATAAAACCATCAAAACTACAATTATAACCAGTGATTAAAATTGAAGAATGAGAGGAAAGATGAAAGAAGGGAGAAAAAGAGCAGGCATTGCCCAATTCAACATTATTCATACTAAAAACTAAATTTCCAAAGGAGGAGTTGAATAAAAGCAGTGTATAGAATGATTAACATAAAGGTAGTCGCCAGAGCAAAAATGTATCCTTCTAAATATCACATGAAATAACAAAACCATAGAGAAATGAAACTACAAAGTGAAGGACATGAAAAAATAACGTGAAGCAATATTGTAGAAAGAAGACCAAATCTATCAATCGCATCAACAATGCGAGTTTATAGCATATATTAAAAGAGAAAAAAGTATGTCTTTCAGTTTGGCTAACAGCAAAACCCAACTCAAGGCTCCCTAAAGTGATCCATTTAAGGAAATGTAGATGGTTAAATGAAAAGGACGGGCAAAAAATAACAGGCAAATGTATGTGTCAAGAAAACATGCGTCCTGATGTTAATAACCGAAAAAGTAGACTTCAAGCCAAAAAAAGCAGTTTTCTTTGGAGCGTTATGCCAATTCTATATGTGAATTGAAATCTCCTCTTATTTCAGAATTTTTAACTATTTGAGAAGAATTCAAACCTCTCTGAAGAAACAGAATAACTAGATGAATTTATATGCAGCCATCTCTCAGCTTCAACAGTGATCAAAATTCTGCCATTTTTATTTCACGTGTAGTTCCCAACTCCCGCCTGATTGTTCATTACTATGGGTTGTCTTTTTCTTTTTAGTTCAGTATATATACACTTAAATTCACAAATATTGACCACATAATTTTGAAAAATGGATACACTTCTTTAACCCATCAAGATATAGAATATTTCTATCATTCCAAAAAGTTCTCATGGTTTTTTCACTTTGTCCTTCCCATGCCCCAGAGGCAATAGTGTTTTTTGTTGTTTTGTATTGTTGTAACATATTTGGGTTTGTTTGTTCTAGAACTTCACGTAAATCAAATTATAAAGTATATGACATTTAACATCCACCTTTTTTTTCATTCAACATATTTCTGTGATATTTCATTTATGATATTGGACATGAAAATAATTTATTCCTTTTGATGGCTTAGTATTTCTCATTCCACAGAATAAATATCTTTTGTATGTACTTTCTTTTGTTGATGTGTATTTGGATCGTTTCCAGTTTCGAGTTATTATGAATAAAGCTGGTATAAATATTCTTCTACAGAAAACATTCTTTTAATGGACATTTGTTTTCATTTCTATTGGATAAACATCTACAAGTAAAATCTTTGTTTCTAAGATACATATATGTTTATCTTTAAAAAAAAAAAACTCTCAAATATTTTCCCCAAGTATTGAATCATTTCCATTTCCCACCAGCCATGTTTGAGAGGATTCTCCGTGTCCTCCCAGTATTTGTAGTTGACAGCCTTTTATTTATTCATTTATTTATTTTGGGGGGACAGCCTTTTAAATGTAGCAATTGTACTATATGTGTAGTGGTAGCTGATAGACATTTTAACTTTTTAAATTTTTTTTAATGTTTTTTATTTATTTTTGAAGGAGAGAGAGACAGAGCATGAACGGGGGAGGAGCAGAGAGAGAGGGAGACCTAGAATCTGAAGCAGGTTCCAGGCTCTAAGCTGTCAGCCCAGATCCCGATGCGGGGCTTGAACTCACGAACTATGAGATCATGACCTGAGCCAAAGCCGGACGCTTAACCGACTGAGTCACCCAGGTGCCCCTAGACATTTTAACTTTTATTTCCCTGAAACTAATAATACTGAGAACTTTTTCATGTGGGAATTAGAAATTATTTTTCCATATTGTACTGTGTACAACTATATTTTTTTTCTGCTGTGCTCTAATCATGTCTATATCAGATCTTCCAAATTCATGTTTATTTCTGTTTCTATGTTTTTATTCCACTTTTCCCTGAAGATCTACTAACTTGTATTTTACACCCTCCTCTTCCATTGGTATAGTCTCTTTAAGCTATTATGTCTCTTCTTTGCATTATTTTCCAAGGAGAAATACTTCACTGTCTTCTTAAATGATGACAAACTACTTGGTCTCGATTTTAACAATATCCATGAAAGCGATTTTCTCGTGAGTTTAATCTGTTGTTCTGTCACTTTATTTCAATTCTTGTAGCGTATTTTTTTATCCATGACTTTTGGGTTATATTTTGGGTATTTAACTTTAAGTTGTGTATTTTCTGTGTCGTTTATTTTGAAGGGCTCATGAGGAGGAACCACATTTCACTTAGACACAGGATTTTGGGTAAAATTTTCTTCACTCTGTTTCTTCTTGAGCCAGTGGGGATGGTAGCTGTGGTATTTTTTGCGTGCACGCACACACACACACACACACACAGAGAGAAACATGTATACTTATCTTCTCTTTTGCTTCCAGGGAGACAGAATACTTCTTATAATATGGTATGTCATTCAGTCTCCCTGTACTTCTTTTTTTAATGTTTATTTATTTATTTTGAGAGAGGGAGAGAGAGAGCAAGCGAGCATGTGCACAAGCCAGGGAAGAGCAGAGAGAGGGAGAGAGAGAGAATCACGGGCAGATCCCCACATGGGGCTTGATCCCACAAACTGTGAGATCATGACCTGAGCCAGAACCAACACCTGGAGCTTTAACCGACCAAGTCACCCAGGTGCCCCTTTCTTCCTGTACTTCTTAAAACAAAACTGGAATTATGGAAGGTTGTGGTTTTAAATGTGTATGTCACTTCTGAAGTAGCAAGCAGGTAATTAGACTTTTAGTTCAGAAAGCAGCTCTTGAAAAGTACTCTGATATTTTGAGCTCAATGTCTGTCACACTTCTGTTCCATTACCACTGTTTTTGAAAACCCCTCACTTACTCCAAAACTTGGGGTTCCAGCTCTCTCCTTGTTTTACTGAAAGTGTGTTTTGTACTGCTGTTTCCTGGTCTCCTATGATTTCCAAGAAAAATAAAGGGAGAATACTAAATCTTAGTTGCCATCTTCAAAGCGGCAGTGGTATTTTTAAACTTTTTTCACTATGTAAAAATTGGACCTCCTTCTTTCTAGTTATTGTATTTTCCAAAAATTTTAGTTATATTTTCAGAATTTGCTATTTCATGAAATTCAGAAGTCCAAAAACACTGAGTGAGACAATCTATAAGATTCTTCCCAGTTTTCATTTTTTAATTTTTTGGGTGTTGGGCACTATCTGTTTCCCTTCCTACTAGCAGTGGGGGTAGATGAATACAAGCTGCCATTTGTCATAACAAAGATGCTTTCTGGGGGCAGAGCCATGGCTTGGTGAAGAATCCCTTCTGCTTGACTCCTAGAGGCTCAAAGCCCTGGCAGAGCGTATAATCAAGAGACAGTGTTGCTATTGTTTGCCCAGTACAATCCCTGGCAGGCTTTAGTTGTATTTATTTGAAGTAGCAGAATAGAGTTTCTTCACCAGTAGCCACACAAACTGCTGGAGTTTTCAATTCATTCATTCATTAGTTAATTATATATGGGTATTTGGGAAGAGTGAATGAGCGTGTGTGTGTGTGTGTGTGTGTGTGTGTGTGTGTGTGTGCATGCTGCTCGTCACTAGGAAGCCACTCTCCCTTTGATATTAGATTTTACAGATTCACATAGAGCATGAGTTATGCATTTTAGCAAATCCAATATTTAAAAAATCAATATTTACATGCATCATTTGACAAAGGGATTTATTTGTGGTTGGCTTCAAATGACAAAATTCCACAGTGCATTTCAAATGAGTTGATTTATTACCACTACCACCTGAAATTTTACTGGAGAAAATGTCAGTATATATCAACTGTGTATTGTGTGGCACATGCACACACACACACACACACACAAATGTGTGTGTGTGTGTGTGTGTGTGTATATACGTACGTATATATGTGTATATATATATACATATATATATATGTATATATATGTTTATATATATATATATATATATATATATATATATATATATGTTCCTGGGTACCTGTAGTACCATGGGATCCCCTCCAGTATTGTGTACAACTATTTGATAGAAGCCAAAACTTGAACTAAGAAGAACGGTCAGAACAACGGTCAGAACATTGCACTAAAGGGCTACCTTCCTTAGCTCTGGAATGGTCTCATCAATGACTGCAGTGAATAAATAATCCAGGAGTATACATTCTTCTTGATAAATGGACAGTGTCATATTAAAAGTTGTTTAAAGAAGAGTAGTACATTTCTGCAACCCTGGAAGATGATGGAAGATCTTAATTTTACTAAACATCCAGAAACTAGATAGTTCTATCTCATCAGTTACTGAGATATTTTGCAAGACTGACCCATGGTAAGCAAATTCTGGAAGGAATTTTCTACAAACTTGCCCCCAAATTTGCTAGAACACAACAGGCAATGTACCTTTCCAGAGACCAGAATACTAATATCTGCTTTCCTGGGCAACTCTTTCATGGTACCAGGAGAAAGTCAAGAAAAATAAAATTTTCCTTGCTTAGAACATACTCTGTTCCCAGAACTTTGCACATGTTATTTCATTGAATTATCAAGCTATTAATACAGCGCAGATCAGAAATTCAGTTATTATGTGTTAAAAGGCCTATATTGTCTCTATTTTACTATTGTCTCAAGAGAAATTGAGCTAGTCATCTGAAGATTTGAGGTGAACATAGGAATAGACCAAAATGATCCAGATAATCTTGAAGTATGATTCCACCAAGATGTCTGTAAAATCCTAGTGGCTTGCTCTATGTCTTAAGATGTTGTAATCAACATAATTGTAGTTGAATCAGGAGCTTTTAATTTATTAAATCCAAACTTAATACAAAGCCCCTGACATGTCCTGTGTCCTTTTTTCCTTCTGCTACACTCAAGAGGATGTTTTCCTCTTTAAACACTTTTCTATCCTTTGCATACTTTCTCCACTCAAGAATGCCTATGGAGTAAGGCATGATCAACCCGGCATCTCCCCATTCATTTGTGACCCCGAGGACCAGCACATGGCCATTTTAACTTTCACTTTCAGTGGCAAATGGGTGGGTTGATCTTTTCTTTCTCGTTTTACAACACATTAACCCACAGATTCACTCAGGCTTCCCAGATACAATATCAGATTGTTTTGACCAGATATATGTTTTGTTTTGTTTTTAAGCAAAACTTCTCCCTTGTAATCTAAGCCATTTTTTTCCCTGTTTAAAATTTTACACCTGTGCAACCATCCCTGATGCCCAAAGGTCGGTCCAAGGTGACCTCCTTCCATCACTGCAGGACTAAGTTCATTCTCCCAAGAACTTGGAATTTGGAATGGAAAGGCAAAAACTCATTCATCTTAATGCCATCTCTCTAGAGAAGATACTTCCATTGCTAAGACTCTTGAATTATATTAGTTTATACTGTCCCAGGGATTTTGCTCAGTATTTGTTTCAATTCCATGGACTATCTAAGCTTGTTTCCTTTCTGTGGTTTAAGTTTGCCATGATCTATTTTAATTACTTGAAAAAAAATTCACCTAAAATAATGTATCCTCTAATTCTTGATATAGTCTCCTATCTTAAGGACCCAAGTTTACAGTTAATCCTAAACCTCAGTTTTGTGATGTGTTTACCCTGGCCCCTACTGTGTGTCAAGGACAGAATGTCCCTCCCAAGGAAAAGAAGGCAGATTTCAAATGGCAGCTTTGATGGGGCTGCCTCTTTAATACTGCCCACAGGGGCGCCTGGGTGGCTCAGTCAGTTAAGTATCTGACTTTGGCTCAGGTCGTGATCTCGCGGTCCGTGAGTTCGAGCCCCGTGTTGGGCTCTGCGCTGACAGCTCAGAGCCTGGAGCCTGCTTCAGATTCTGTGTTTCACTCTCGCTCTGACCCTCCCCCATTCATGCTCTGTCTCTCTCTGTTTCAAAAGTAAATAAACGTTAAAAAAATTAAAAAAAAAATACTGCCCACAATTGGAAAGGACCTAAGGCCAGAATAGGTTTTATAATCCCTCCCTGCCTCCTCACAGAAAGTTTAGCTCCCCCAGTCTCTGTTAGAGCTTCTACAGGAAGAACAATGGTGAAACCATATTATCACTTTTCATTTCTTTGACAGTTTCATTATATGGCATTAAAGAGGACCCTGCCTGTGGAGGAAGGTATAAAGATAAAAGAGTATGGGCAATATTATTCAGTTATTTCCCTTAAAAAATCAGTCACCTTATCATTATGTGATGTCCAATAGGCAATAACACAGAGGCCTCAAGACACATATTCACCCCAGCCCAGTCAGTAATACCGTTCTAGAGAACGTCACAGCCAATGACATTTCAACAGCCCATGTTGTTCACATTACATTGGTTTGATAAGCTTCCATTCCACACTGTAACTCCTCCCCTAACTTTTCCATGGGCACCCACTGTAAACTTTTGCTCTCACTACCCCTGGCTCTGCTTTCCTCAATGCTGATGCCACTTCGGAGCATTTTCTTTCCTTGTGGAGGTAAAATGGCTTCCAGAAGCTCCTGGTTTATATTCTCAAAGTTTAAGGTAGGCACAAAGAGGCATCAGTATTTTGACCCAAATTTTGGGCTTCAGGTTTATTGTCCCAAGTAAGATTCTATTTGAAGCGTTCACTTTTGCAAATGACACAGAACATGCCCTATGTCAAATTACCTTACCAGGAGTTGGGATTACGGTCAGCTAGTGCAAATCACATAAACTGAGTGGAGGAAATTGCCATCAGGGGAATAAAAATAGATGCTAAGGAGGCCAAAAGAATAAAATAAAATCCAATCAAGTAAGTGATGGTGGTAGTGGTGGTGGTGGGGTGGATACTTGGAGCAAATTCTTTGTTTTAAGGAAAACAAAATATTATTGATACACTACATTGAAATTCTGAGGATGGAAGCATTATTCGTCATAGTGGCTTAAGTTGTTTTTATTAATAGTATCCATGTGTGTGTATGTATATATATAACTAATTTTATATATGTGTGTGTGTTACATGCACATATACATATACATACGCACATACATTTATGTAAACATAGACACATATAATATCTATGGCTTTTTTACTTGATCAATTTATCTTCTACTCTATTTCTCTGATGTAAGACTTTTACATTTCACATGCAAGTGGCTAGATTTTAGTCTGTTGTTATAACTCAGATACATCATGTGTTAAATTTTTATTTACCCAGTCTAAGAGATCATCACTGGATATAGCAGCATTTGTATTGTTTAAAAGATCTGTGTTTCAAGTATCTATGAATAAGGTAAGTATTCACATCAGCATGAAGTACATACAAATAAAAATATAAATATATGTATATATACATTGTATGTATACATACGTGTGTATAGATGCACATATATACATATGCAGATATATATATATATATATATACATATACATATATGTGTATATATATATATATATATATATATATATATATGTATCCTGTGTGTGTAGCCAAAGAAATCAAATTATAGGACAATTACTGGGTGGAACTGTTTGGTGTTTCCTTTCCATATGGGAAGTATTTGCAAACCATTGCTTGGCTAAATCATCCTCTTAACTCCATCTCTGAACACTTTGTTTACCTGGAGTGAAACAGATGGTTAAGAATCTACCAGACATATCTACATGCTCTAGTTAATTTGCTTCAGTCACTCATTTACTCACATGTCAAGCAATCCTGAGATATTTTGGGGATCACCACCTACAACAAATTAAATCTATTTCAGCTTTTGTGTCACTTGTTCTAAGGAATTAAAAAGCACATTTTCCCCCAGAGACAAGAAAAAATGGTTTCATTTCTTCCCTCCACTTCCTGGAAGAATTCTACTTCTCTTTTCATAAAGCTATAGAGCTATTGGACTGTACTCCCCCACCTTCAAAGCTGATATGCCAATCTCTGTTTTTGCAAGATTTCTTTGAGGAGTCTCTGTAATCCCAGACACAACTAGACATTGCTCACTTCACAGAAGTAGCACTTTCTAGCTCTCCATGAGCTCAGCTGGCTGCCTGGGAACCTACAGATTAGGAATTTCTTGAGGGTCTAACTGTTCTCCTTCTTCTGGTCAGTACTTACTCCTCAGTCATGAAATCACAGTGCTCAACATTCATCAAGAAGAGGTTTACATCAAAAGATAAAAAAAAGGTGAAACCAACTAGAATTGAAATAAAAATTTGGGAGGGGCGCCTGGGTGGCTTAGTCGGTTAAGAGTCCGGACTTTGGCTCAGGTCATGATCTCGCAGTTTGTGAGTTCGATCCCCGCGTCAGGCTCTGTACTGACAGCTCGAAGCCTGGAGCCTTCTTCGGATTCTGTGTCTCCCTTTCTCTCTGTCCTTCTCTCTCTCTCTCTCTCTCAAAAATAAATACACATTAAAAATTATTTTTAAATAAAAATTTGGGGAAAAAGACCAAAACCAAGTGAGGTTTTGTAATTTTACTGCACATCAAATCTTTTTTAGACTAGTAAATTACCCTTAGAATTTTATTCATTCTAGTTCCAAAAAAATTTTTTTTTGATAAGGAATAGGATAGTGGCCGGTTTCCTGATGCTGAGCCACATTCAGTACTTTGAAGGGAAAGCATGCCAACTGCATAATTTCCCCCCTCTGGAACATAGAGATATAGCCTTCTCATTTTGCTTTCCGCAGCTCAATGAACCAAAAGAGGAAGTGCGAGGCAAACTTTTGTTGAGTCCCGTGAGGCTCTCTTAGAATTGATTTAAATTTGCAGGAGATGATATTTTCTTCATCTGAATAGCACTTCCAATTGCAAGCCTTCATTCCTGGCTTGCTGTGTGTCTGTGGGCTCTACTGTTGGCCAGGAAAGTCCTATAACATCAAGTGATATTACTGAAGTAGACCACACTTTTCGTTGAGAACCTGCATGCAAAGAATGTGGCCTTCTGCTCCTACCCGAGCAGAGTCAGTGCTAACACTTTCCTCATTCAGGCTCCCTAAATCCCCACAACTGCAAAAGAACAGCTGGAAATCAGCTGTGGAGATTTGTAGCCATCAGCTGATAAGTCAAATATTTCAAAGTTAAGAAAAGGAATAATCATTATCATTCCAGATTAATGAATAGAAATGACTTATACATGAACAGAAAGTCACCTGGAATTGAATATCTGGCAAACTCCACCTGAAATTCTTTTGGATTCAGTTTTCCTCACATCTGGTTAGCTTAGAAATTTTGGAATAAGGAAGGAGTGGGGAAGAATTGATAGAATTATCTGGATAAAGTTAGTTTTACATTTTCTTTTCATCACAGAGACAAAAACTGACATTTAATGAAAAATTCATTATTCTAAATATAGGATTTGCTTCTCAATAGTTTATACTTAAAGTATTTGCATTCTTAATTTTAGCTGAAGAAAAAGGGTAAATATATATATATATATATATATATATATACATAACATATAAAAATATGTTTATACACATAAATATTTGTATTTCATATATTCTCCATAGAAATACTTTAATGTTCAGATTCAACAATTATTAATGATATTAAGAACTTGCTTTCTGCATGGCACTGTTGGAGGAAGAATACGCATTCTTATCATTGAAAATGATGAGAAATGATATCATATTAGGAACAACAACAACATTTGTGGCTTCTATTATCAGTGCTATCTGTATTGAGTTTTTCACTATTCACAGATACATGAATGTTTAAATTTAGAACAACTTAGAGAACGAAATAGGGTTGGTCCTATTTTTAATTCCAATTTATAGATATGGAAACTAGAGTGATTTGCCCAAAGTTACATGGTTAGGAAGTGGTGGGGTCAAAATGCAAAAATGTATTTTCTGAATGAAAATCATTTTTTTTTCCATGACACCACACAACTGGTCCAATAGCAGTGCAAGGCCAAGGTCATCAAGTGCTTAAAAAGAGTCTTACAGGTGCTATAGCTCTTTAAAAAGAAAAAAAAAATCACTGTCCAATGTAATTTTCTATCATTATGGAAATATTCCATATGTTCACTGTACAATACGGTAGCCACTAGCCATGTATGTCTGTTGAGCCCTGGCCATATGGCCATGAACCTGAGGACCTGAATTTTTAATTTTAATTTTAGTTAATTTAAAGTCAAATGATCACATGCAACACATGGCTTCTATATTAGATAGCACAGCTTAGGAGAGTCACTAAATACTTTTCAGATGAAGATTGTGTGTTAGGATATTAAAATCACCGTGCTAAAATTATCTCCCAGGAGACACAGAAAACAGTTTGGTTGAGATTATTTATATCAGTCAAGATTTGAATGAGCAAAGCCTCAAACCAGAGGAGTGGCAGTAAAAGTAGAAATAGAAATTATGAAGAAGCAGTTCGTAGGACTTGAGTACATTCGACCCGAGACGCCAGTTTTCCTTCATCAGTGCCTGCGAGACAATGAAATAATTGAAAAAGAAAATAGGTTAATATGTGCAGGCAGCTGGTTTTGAAGGTAAAGACAATTTGCTCTTTTTAAAGCATCCTCATAGGATACAGGGGATAATTCATTAAATGTCAATGAAAACAGCCTGTGAACTCTAGAGTGCTTTGCAAATGCAAGAGATATTGGATTTGAAGCATCTGGTTGGAACTGACTAGGAAAAGAGATCCTAGTAAAAGTTGGTAACGAGCAGGGCTAACATTAATCCAGACTTTTCAAGTAGAGTGCGTATTTAATTGCATCACTCTTGTCTCTACTCTGAGAGAGTGTGAAGGGGGTGAAAAAAGACAAGGAAAGACAGACCTTACGAGAGAGGGGGCTCAGCTCACAGTCAATGGACTAATGTATGTCAAATCTTAAGGCTGAGGCTCTTGTATTTTTTGTATCACGGTCTTCATCAGTTAGTTTTTAAGTCTGTGACTGAATGGTATTTAGCTTTATTTCCTATGGTTCTAAATTCAGTTAGCATTGGTTGAACAGTGGCTTTGTACTGATAACTGTAGGAAGCACTAGTATAGCTAGAGAGTTTAATTGTTCATCCTGGAGAAATCTAGACTTATTGAGGCTTAAGACAGGAGCACATGTCACTGTGCTGTAACAAATAGTACACGGAGGTGTGCATTCCGTTTAAGTTTAAAGAAGGGGGAAGAGATGATAACTCATGAAGGATGTCAGGAATGAGTTTATGGGATAATAATCATTTTAAAAGTGGCATACATAGTAGTTAGGGCATGTTCAGACCTAGACAAAGCGTCAAATGTACTCCAAATACTAGGTTAATTGTGAGCTGCATTATTGCAGGGGGACTGTGAAGGGGTTTTGAGGAAACTTATGTCTTTTTTGGAAGTGTAAGCTGGTGATATAAGTTGGAGGTCATACTGTGGGGAGTACTGGAGGTTAGGTATATTAGTTCAACAAATATTTATTGAAAATCTACTAACTACGGGGCATTATCTTGAATTCTGAAGAAAATCATGGTGAATAAGACAGCTCAACCTGGAGCTTAAATTTTAGTGGGAAAGAGATAACAACCACAAAACTATACAAACAATTGATTTTAGTTGCAGCACGTTCTTTTGGGAAAAAAATAAAAATGATATTTAAATACATAACAGAGAAGGTTGGCACCTTCTCAGGAGTCAGAGAAGGCTTTTCTGAGGAAGTAACATTTCAGCTGAGCCCTGAAAGATGCAAGGCGTTAATTTATGTATGGGCAACGTGTTTTAACCTTGATAGCTTTGAAAGCTTCTATTGGGCCGGATTTTACCTGTTGTAGCCTGAACAAAAGCTTACAACTAGGGTCGAAGTTGTTTTGACTTTGGTGTCTAACTGTGGTAAGTTTTTCCACAGACAAATGGGGTGTCTCTGTAGAGGCAGGGACCTAAAAAAAGCATGGGCTTTATTTAACAAAGTCATTTAGACCACAGCAAAGGCACCCGGACCTGTCAGAAGCGCTCAGGCAGTGAAGGGACATACAGGAGGCTCAGAAAAGGGCAGGGGACCTTCTAGATAGTGTCAGAGGACTCCAGCTAAGCAGATCCTGGCAAACCACTGACTGCTCTTTAGCAGTCATGAGCACTGACTATACAGTCACCGTGTGACCTGGCATTTCAGGCTACACTGAGATATGCAGAGGTGCTAGCTAGTCTCAACCCATTTCCTCTTCTAGGTTCTAGGTTCAACTAGATCTCATTTTCCAGTTTCTCTTGCAATTAACTATGTGCAGGTGATTAAGTTTGGTCAATAGAACATAAGTGGAAATGACTGTAGGACACTTTCAGGCTCGGCTCATGTAACCCTTTGTGTCATCCTCTCTTCCTTATTCCCCTCCTTCAGCTTAGTCCAGTGAACAAGATGACTGTGGGAGATGATGAGACTAAAGAGGAAAATTAAAATCAAGAGGTAACACACTTGTGGATCTTGGCTCCTCAGAAAGAGTAAATGCTTAGGATTTAATGTGCCCTCTTGCTGGTAGATTTTTTTTCCAGTTGAGATTAAGAGTTTCTTTTTTTCATTACGGACTATAGGTTGAATAGACTGACTGGCATCTTAATGAAGTTGAACACAGGTAGAATGTCTCCATCTATTCTTTATTTCACTCAACGACTAAAGAGTTTATGTTTTCATTCAAAGAGTTTATGCTTTTTTTTTCAATATTGCGGAGTGCTGGATTTATACTTTTGCTTAGGAACAAAGCTGTTCTGAGAACTGGGGATTGTATTGTGAGACCCAGGCTACAATAATATTAAATGTCTGGACTCCATTACTATGAAGCAATAAAAAATATTAAAACTACAGTAGGATACCACTACATGGATAAAAATGGATAAAATGAAAGACTGTCACATGTTGTCAGGGAGGTAGAGCAACCAGAACTCTCAAATATTGCCATGGGAGTATAAAATGACACGACTTTCTTTGAAAATTGTTTGGGACTATGTATCCTTCTATCCTGTGGCCTACAAATTCCACTCCTAGGTGTTTATCCAAGAAAAAGAGAGATTATGTTCACAAAAATATTTGTACGCTAACGTGCTTAGTGATTCGATACATAGCATTGAAAAAATTGGAAACAGCTCAGGTATCCCGTATTGAGAGAATGGATTATTTTTTAGCTGTGGCATATTCCTACAGTAGAATACCAATAAAAAGGACTTGACTGTTGATACTCATAGCAACAAAGATAAATTTCAAAAACAGCATGAGTGAGAGAAGCCAGACACTAAAGGGTACATATTTGTCATCAGGTGAAATTGATGTATGCTAAGAGAAATCAGAATGACTGCTTCTTGAGGGACAGGAATTTACTGGGAAGTGGCCCAAGGGAACCTCCTGGACAGAGAAAAAAGTACTTTTTATTTTTTTTTTACATGTTTATTTGTTTTTAAGAGAGAGAGAGAGAGAGAGAGAGAGAGAGAGAGACAGAGTGAGTGGGGGAGGGGCAAGGAGAGAGGGACACAGAGAATCTGAAGCAGGCCCCAGGCTCAGAGCTGTCAGCACAGAGCCCAACACGGGGTTCAAACCCACAAACCGTGAATCATGACCCGAGCCGAAGTCGGATGCTTGACCGACTGAGCCACCCAGGCACCCCAGAGAAGTTGGACTTTTAATAAAGGTAAAGTATGTATATTTGTTAAAACTAATTGAACTGCATATTTAAGATCTGTATATTTCCCTATTTGTAAATTATGCCTCAATAAAAACATAAAAATTTAAAACCTACTTAAATTGGGGCACTTGGGTGGCTCAGTCGGTTAAGTGTCCTACTCTTTATTTTGGCTCAGGTCAATGATCTTATGGTTCATGGGATCAGCTCTGAATTGGGCTCTGCGATAACAGCATGGAGCCTCATTGGGATTCTCTCTGTCTCTCTGTCTCTCTCTGTCTCTCTCTCTCTCAATAAATAAACATTAAAAGAAATACTCAAAAATGAGGCATAAAATTCTGAAATTTAAAAGAACTATAACTATTTCTATGGGGTGCCTGGGTGGCTCAGTTGGTTAAACATCTGACTTCACCTCAGGTCATGATCTTGCAGTTGGTAGGTTTGAGCCCCACATGGGGTCTGTGTTGACAGCCAGGAGACTGGAGTCTCCTTGGAATTCTGTGTCTCCCTCTCTCTCTTCTTCTCCCCCACTCACACACTCTCTCTCAAAATAACTAAACACTAAAAAAAAAAAAAAAGAACTATAACCATTTCTAGCAAATGATAGCCAAAGCTTGAACTGCTAAAGGAGCCTCAGCTCTGCCCAGGAATAGAGAACTTCTCTGGCCACGGTGGAGAAGATTAGGAAAGGCTGATAATGAATATTTGACTCTTCTTTCTGTGAACTTGTAATTCACATGGAACTTTATTTTGAATTCATGCCATTGATTGTTAGAATTCAGCTTGAAAGTTTATTTAATCTTAATGCCAAGAAGCTTATATTCACTTTTGGCACATCTATATATTATTGTGATTAGTTTTTTTTTTTTTAAACTGGGGGATATTTATACTTTTCACTATATGAGTATCTGGATGCTATCTTTCTATCTGTTGAAGAACTGATATGCTATGTTGGACAGTATGGCTGGACACAGTCTGGGATGAAAGAAAGAATAGGGGGCAGAATTTCTGCCATATGTACAGAGCCTTCTGATCAGGCTTTACTCTGCCTGCAGAAGTCCCAGGAGGGCACTCCACATGTAGACTTCCATGGTCTACAACTGAGTAGCATAGGATTATTTTAAGCTAAAGGCACTTGAAAAACAGCAGGTGTAAGAAGGGTGCTCTGACTTTTCCTTTTCCTCCTGAAAGCAGGAGATAAAATTCCCATGTGAAAGATGCTCTCCCTATACCACAAGGGGAGAGACTTTCTTATCACCAGAGACGAGGCGTCAGGACTACGAGAGTTCTGTGCAAACAGAGCATGTTAAAATAAATCTTATCTTCCCTTAGTCTTCTTATATGATTTAGTTAATTGTCTACAATTACCTCTCTTTGATCAACATAGTGTATAAGCATTCAGGTCTTCATTTTCCTGGGAGTGCTCCATGTACATATAAAATCTGTATGTTTTACTCCTTTTAAACTGTCTTATGTAAATGTAATTACCAGGCTCAGAGGAGATCCAAAGAGGGTAAAGTTTGCCTCCCTATGTGGGCAAGGAACTATGAGGTTCAGCTAGTGAGTCCATTGGGTTCCCATGTAAAGTTTCATCCTGCTTCTTAGCCTTTAGAAATAAAATAGTCATTTTTTTTCTTCATCAAGATTGTGTGCTGCTGTTTTGAGTGCCTAGTCCTTAGCTGGTATTGAACAACATATTTGTGGAATAAATGGTCTTTTTTCTCATCACAATCTTGGGTAGATATTTTCAGTATTCGTATTTTACAGCTAAAGAAACAAAACAGTTGTCCAGGATCACCAAGTTAAGTTAATACCAGAGACAGACTCCTAATAATTGGTACTATGCTGTGTTCAATGGTAGAGAGACACTCAAATTTCACTTCCCCCACCTCCTTCATATCTTTGTTCAAATGCCTCTTTCTCAATAAAGCTAATCCTAATCACGCCATTCAAAGCTACACTTCCTCCTCTGACCATTCGCTTGTTCTGTTATTCGTCATAGCACATATTACCTTCTGTTATAGAATTAAGTTAGTTGTGTTTTTAGTTCACTGTTGATTCAGAATCTGAGCTAGAGTAGAGATATACATATTTTTTTCTGCCTTGTTCTTGGGTATATTCCAGATGCTTTCAAGAGTGACTGGCATTAAATAGATGTTTAAAAATTATTTGTTGAATGAATTAAAAGTTACAACTCTTTGGAAGAGAATAAGACACACTTGCTAGTCACAGAGTGTGAATTTTAGGAAATAAGTAACTCTAGCTTTTCCCCCCCCCCACTTTTCAAAATCCCTGAATCCAGTCGATGGGTAAAAAATTAATGGTACTACTACTTTATTGTAAGGTATTCAGTACACTGAGCTATTTGGCAGAAAATGACTCTGAAACATAATATATGTTAACATATGTAAAGTGGATGGTGACTGATTTTCAAAACATTATTCATACATGTGTGACTTTAATTAGGAAGCTATAACAGATACATTATGAATTTTCATGAAGAAAAAAGCCAGCATCTGGACAGGAGATTCTACACAAAGAGAAAGCTGAGCTTCTTCCTCCTTTTCCAGAACACGAGAAACCGAAATTTCCTTCATTAGAATTTCCTCAGAAGTAGTAAAATAAAACCCTACACCATAAGTCAATAAGCTTTCACCATCAGTTTTTACTTTGGTGATTCAAAGCTTAGAAATAAGGTCCACAATTCCATAGTATTTTTCATTTTCTCACATGAAAACATGAAAATATTTCAATAAATCCCTAAGTTCTTGTTTTGTACATGTATTTTTTAAATATATGCATTTGTACAAGTAGATTTATCTTAGATGTTTATCTTTTGTTTAATCTTTTTAAAATATCTTGTTATTTATTTTTGAGGGAGAGAGAGAGAAATAGAGAGAGAGACAGACAGACAGAGTGTGCATGTGGGAGGGACAGAGAGAGGGGAGACACAGAATCCAAAGCAGCTCCAGGCTCTTAGCCATCAGCATAGAGCCTGACACAGGGCTCAAACCCATGAACCATGAGATCATGACCTGAGCCGAAGTCGGACACTCAATCGACTTGAGCCACCCAGGCGCCCCTGGTTGTTTATGTTTTTAATAAAGTATTATCAACTTTAAACTCTTCCAGATTTAAGTTCTTTAACATTATCAAAAAAAGCACTACTTCAAGAAATATTTGTCTCCAAAATTCATGGAAATACTTGAAAAGATCATAATTCTATATTAAACCCTCATGCAAAATTTTTTTCTACATATTTACCATCTTGAGAATGCGTATGAAAACAATAACTGTTTTTAATTCAATAAAATATCCGCTTGGTTCTTAGAATACTTATATCTTACATAATATAATAATGACTTAATGTCTTGTAATTGTTTCTTTAATTTATCATCTCCCCAAGAATGTTGAAATCTCCTAGAAGCCAACAAAGTACTGAAACGATTTATTCTTACTCTCTTCTATTATTAAACATAAAATAGGCGTGAAAAAATTTTGGGCTGGTTAAACAATTGGAAATTAATTTGAATACAATCCATTCAATGCCAATAGCTACACATGCTTATATAAAATATGAGTCATTATTCTTTAAGCGAAGTCAATAAATAATTGCTCCAAGAAATCAAAATTTGGTATATATTAAGTAATTCAGCCTTACTTCTTTGTAAAATTACTGATGACTATCTATGACTTTGATCATTCAAAGTCATATATATATATATACATATATGTATATCCAGTTATTGGCTATGCACTGTCAGATACTTTAGCACATATTGTCTTTTTTTTTTCTTAAAGCATTTCTTAAAAACATCACTGTCTTCACATTATTGATGAGAAAGCTGAGGCTTAGAGAAGTATAACTAATTGTTTAAGATCTTACTGGCAGTAAAAATCAGAGCTGGTATTTAAATGCAAATCTTTAGAATAAATGCAATTAACTTTCCCAAAGTAACATAGATGGTTCATTACATACATATTTTCTGCCCATTATTACTGGTGTGTATTTAGCAGGTTTGTAGCATACTAGTGCACATTGTAGAAGATGGAGAGTAACTAGGTTTATCATAGGGATCATTACATAATGTATAAAAATTCTGAATCGCTATGATGTACATCTGAAACTAATAGGATATTTTGTGTCAATCAATTATATACCTGTATTAAAAAGCAAAGAATAGCCTCTAAGCATAGGTCAGCACCACTAAATGGATACACACTAATGCACATATCATTATAGGACTGGTTTTTTTTGATTTGACATTATGTATATACACCCAGTAAAAGAGAGTTGCTTTTGGCCCTTTCCAAAGTGGCTTCTACTTGGAACAGAAAAATGGTGATTATTTTTGTGCCAAGAAGGGTCAAGTAATCTTTATTCATCATCTGTTTCTTTGCATTTACTTTTAATGGTTTTCCTCTCTTGCACTATAGATTAGCAACATTTATATTTAGTGCTTAGCAATATAAAAATATGTGATAGTCTAAGTTCAACTCTATACTATTTAGGTTATTTAATATTTGTTGTTAGGCATATGATAGGAATTCAAATATTTACTTTACTGAGCAAAGACCGTGCCACTATTTTCTTTGGAATTAAGACCACTAAGTCAGTTGATGGGCTCCATCCAAACCACTGGGAATTATAATGCTGATTTCATATGAATTCCATCTAGACTGTTCAAGTATATGTTCATTTTGGCTTTTTGGCACCTCTGACTTTATTGTATCTTCAGGAATTAGGAAAATCAAGTTGAACACTCAGTTTAATATATTCAACCCATAAGTAGCCTCTACAATAGATGCCAAAGCCTAAAAATTCATAAACCCCTCCATACAAAACAGGATTTATGACAGAATCTGTGTTACTTGTTACAAATTACAATGGAAAATTCTCTCTGCTGGGTTTGCTTTTTTCATGACCATAAAGGCTACTAACATAGGGATACATCTTTTTGGTTAGGCTTGTAATCTTTGATTCATCATCTTCAATTTTGAGAAAGCAAGCCCCAAGAAGGGGTCTGGTTTATATCACTGGAATAAGACAATGGTTCTAATCTGCAATCTTCTGTTTTGTTACAACTCTTTGAAGACCAATTTCAATTTTAACTTGTCTGCTTTCCCTTCTCTCTCAGTACAAAGCCGGTTTGATTATGGGAGGAGTGGAGGTAATGGTGGTGGAGGTTGCGGCGGTAACGATGTGTGTGGTGTGTGTGTGTGTGTGTGTGTGTGTGTGTGCACGCGCGTGTGTGTGTGTAGGAGGTACGGTGGCTGGGGAGAATGGGAGGCAGCATACAAGGGCTTTATTGTCAATCTGCTTATAAACCTAACAGATTTTTTAGCTGAAATTTTGCCAATGTTAATTGTACATGCAGAATTCACACTGGGAAAATCTCCTTGGGAAAAAAAAAAAAAAAAGATGAAGTGCACAGCCGGCCTGTTATGTAAGATGTTTATTTTCATCCAATTCAACCCACCATAGGCAGAACAGAAAATAGGCCAGCGCTTCTGACCAGTGACATCACCTCATCATCAGGAGAAAGCAGGAAAGGCTGATCACCATATTGTTAGCAAAGAGGATAATTTTCTTCCACGATTGTTTCTCTTGTGGAAACCTTTATTTCTAGAGATAGTGATCTCATCTCCCTTTGATGTTTATTTCTTGAGATTCTGTAATAACAGTGAAGCTACCTGAATTTCAGTCCTTGCACAATGCACATAAACACTTATTTCAGTGCTTTTTCTCCGGATCTCCAAACTTTACAAGATTGGATCATTTTTAGCAGAACATTGACTATCCTAAGGAGATTGTGGGGTGAGGAAGGATAATCATCTTGATATTTCATTTTATGCAGTATTTTATGTAGCACTGGCTAATTTGCTTTGCAGAATGCTTCCTTTACTTAGATTGTTTCGCTTGTGTCTTTAAGTAAATGAGCATCGTATTTATTTCATGAATACTAAGAACTAATTGCACATTTTTTTTAAAAAAGTGTTTTTGCAGGCTCATCATCTCTTTTCGAATATAGATATTGTTGCAATTGATAAAGAGTGAAGTAGGTGAAATTGTGTGTGAGCGTAGTTACTTTCTATTCAAAATTAAAGGGAAACTAAAAACACGATCCTTTGTATTTTAGAGGTTGATTCAGCTATACTTAAAAAATATATCACAATCAAACTACCCACTCTGGTTCTGCTTATGGCAGCTTTGGAAAAATGTCTTTTCTCTGTTAAGGGGCAATCTTCAAGATCACTCTACATCCACTTTTTAATACTCTGTTCGCCTATTCTTGTTTCATTCTCCCTCTAGAGGAAATTAGTGGGTATTACCTACAAACTTAAAAATTGATGATACCAGCAGGTCTAATTGAAATACAATCATGAGAATAATTCTTTGACTTCATTTATATTCAGCTTAACTTGGTCCTATGGTCCTAGAAGCCATTACCTGAAGCATCTATAATTTTTCAACGTCTGTTTCTTTAAGCTAGAATGTCAGTATGTTAAGGAGTTTATCATTATTATTTTTTTTTCTTTTGAAGAGCAAAACCAGAATTTTCCTGCAAAAGAGTAATTTTATTAGAAAAGGTGGATGTACCAAAGGTTAGAATTTCATTGTCTAATGCAATGAGCCGTGTGCACAACAGTCTGATTCTCGTGTTCTGGAATTCGCTTTACATCTGTTATGTGGTCTTGGAGAAACTAGATGCGATTTAATGTTGTATAAATTGGCAGTAGTGATAAATAAGTGGCCAAGTAACCTGCAGATTCGAGAGTCAAATACTAGGGATAGCACAAAAATATCCATAAACATTTAGCCTGAAAAGGAGTATAGAACATGGCTCTCTTCTTTGCTTTCTAGAGACAAGAATGGCTTGATCTGCGGAAGTCTGTTTTCTCTATCCGTAAAATGGAAATGATTATATCTAACTCCAGGGTACGGGATCAAATATATATACATACAGTACCTAGTATGTGAATGACTCAGAGTAAATTATTTTTCTCTTCCAATTTTTTGTAAGAAAAATTCTCTGGGGGCTCCTGGGTGGCTCAGTTGGTTAAGTGTCCGACTTCAGCTCAAGTCGTGATCTCACAGTTCATGAGTTTGAGCCCCGCGTTGGGCTCTGTGCTGACAGCTCCGAGCCTGGAGCCTGCTTCGGATCCTCTGTCTCTCTCTCCCTTTGACCCTCTCCCACTCACACTCTGTCTCTCTCACTCTCAAAAATAAATAAGAAGTAAAAAATTTTTAGTTAAAAAAATAAATAGACATTAAAAATAATACAAGTTCTCTGGCTCGGGATGAAAAACAAAAGCTTAAAAATTCACAAAACTTTAGAGGAGATTCTCCCCCATTTTTTATATACCCTATTCCATTCTCTTACTTTAAATTTCAGAGTCAAGGAACGATTTTGTCTTCAAAATGTGTTGCTATACTCTTGCAGAAATGCCAGTCGTGGGAGGGCAGTCTGAAGAGACAGAAATCTGTGATGTCGGTGTCTCAGTATGGGGCTGTGTTTGTGGCGGGATGTGGAAGGAAAGGAGGGACAGGTACTACTTTATGTTTTGACCTAGAAAGAAGTTCAGCAGCGGAAGTTTAAAAAAGCAAGATACAGTAGAGTATGATTATGTATATTATATTTGCATTTCAAAAGCCTAGAAAATGATTTATGAATCCATTTGCAGGAAGGTGGGATTATGCAAAACTTTGGGAAACTTTTCCTTTCTCTGTAATGTTTGGATGAAAATATTTCAATAGATGATACACATGTAAATTTTCATAAGGAGAAAGGAAAGTTCTCTCCCATTTCTGAACTCCATTTGGTAACTTAGTCTTCCTCCCCCCATAAAATCAGTCAGCAGTTTATTTTATAATCTTAAGACTTTTTATGCGTGATACCTACATAAACATATATATGCACACACATATGTACATAATTGATTCTTGTTATTCATAGTAGTTGTGTTCCAAAGAGTCTCTGTGAACATAACAACTCCCGCATCATTATTACTCCTCAGTGGATTACAGGGTTAAGTCCCTGTGAGCCTCTGGTCACAACATTGTCACAAACTGATCAATATATAACTTTGTCTTATATGTGTTTCTGGTTAAAGATAGCTTATTTATCGGTCATTAACATCTATCTAACAGCCAGCAGTGCTATCACTCATGCCTGAGCAAAGCTTACCTAACACTTATTTTCTCTGAGGCACATCACAGCCTTCTTGTGCTTAGGAACACTAGACAGCACCTCAGCGCTATGCCTGGGCCATTTTAAACAGCAAAGTCACCAATAAAAAGCACACAAATGAGAAAAAATGGGCACTAAGCACACTGTAATAAGGACACTTACTCACCGTTCACATAGGAGCAAAAACAAGAAGGCACAGTGCCACATTGTTTGACCTAGGAAGTTTTGTGAATATTGATTTTGAGGTTATAAATAAATTTTAGCAAGTAAACAAATCCATGAATAATGAGGATTGATATTGTGTGTGTGTGTGTGTGTGTGTGTGTGTGTGTATTCTTTGTTACACATTAGCTATATATTATATACACTATTCTGAACATTGCTTTATGGTATTTCTTAGTGTTTAATAATACAAACTCTGAAGTGAGGTGATTTAGGATCAAATCCTGACATTACCTTTTATTAGCTTGTGACCTTGAGCAGGTTACCTAACCTTTATGTGCTCCTCATCTTAGCTCTAATACAGGAATTCTAAGAGTACCTACTCAAGGGGATCGTCGTGAGGACCAAATACGTTAATATACAAAAAGCACTTAGGACATATCCACTGTCATTTTAAGGTATACTTCAGGGATTATTCCTTATTGGCCCAGGTAGCGTGTCCTCATTCTTTTTTAAAAACAAAATAGTGTTACATTGTTATGACTACATCATCATTTTTTAACCTCCTGCCCACAGATTACATTTAGATAAGTTCTCTTTTGCCTCAATAAGAACTCTGGAATGCACACATTTCCATTTGCACATGTGGAGATCTATCTCGAGGCAAGAGTTGTGAATTTTTAATTTTGATGTCTATTACCGCATTTCTCTCTAGGATTTGTTATAATATTCATGAATAATCAGGGAGAAAAGGCTGTTTGCTTTCAATAAAGAGAGAAAAAAGAATGACTCTTAGCTTTTACCTCAGATTAAAGATTTTTTTTCCCTTTGTCAAGCTGACTGAGTGATTCCTTAATTATTTGCCATGCCAATGTAAATAAGAAGAATAAGAACATTTTTGCCACCCCGTGTTTTAGATTTACAAAGCATCAGAAGGATTGCACACATTTTGCAGACTTTATGAGAATTCTAAGCCCACCACTGCAGGATACTGTAGTGGCCAGTAAGATTTTACCCTCTCTGTTAAGCAGGAGTAAAACTATCATTTCCTTACTTGGTGTCCCTCTTTACATTTGTCAGCCTCCAGTGAAGTCTCTCGCGTTTTACGTTATTTAGGAGATTACGTAGGAAGAACAGGATAATTGATGCGCATTGTGCTTTATGGACACTAGTACATCTAGAAGAAACTTGGTGGGAAAAATTTTGTTTATAAGGATCTTTTTCACAGCAGAGAGCATTTCACAAAGAGCTTTCACAAAAATGATTCTAACATAATGCAGTCTTCTGGCTTCTTCAGCATTTCCACCTTAGTGCTGCCTGCCTGCCCCCCAAATCATTGCAAGGCAGGCGTGATTGAGGTTTTGCTTCCTTTTACAACTGTGTTTTAAGGGCATATTATGTTTCACTTCTTTTATTATTTTTTCTTTCTTTAGGAACATTCATCAATCTTTTTACAAGCAACCACAAAGATATCTGGAATTCTGATTATAGGCTGTGGAGACAATAACCACAAAGAACCGAGCTGAGGCACATTTTCAACAAGGGGAGGATGTCGTTGGAAGCTCTCTATGGGAGTGGGAAAAGGTTCCAGAAAATAGTCTGAGTCACTCTTATTAGGAGAGTCAGGGAGAAGAGCAGCTGTGTGAAATTAGTACCAGTATCTTCCTATCCTTCATTTTAAACTTTTCAAAAGATCTTTTCCTGGTCAATTCTTCCTGAGAAGGGCAACCTAATCAGACATAATCTTTGCTTTTAGAAGTTACCATGGTGACTGGTCAAGACAGACTGTCTTGTCTCTACCTCACACAGTTTGTATGGTGCTAAATAAGTCTTATATACCATCAGAGTTTTTCTTTGAGTGATAAAACAAATAGGGAGCTTGGAGATTTTTCACAGCAATCAGAAATGATATTTCCCCATATTGATTTTTTCCTTTCTTTTTGCCCTTTCTTACCTGGGCTGTCTCTCTTTGAAGGATACATCAAGGCACAATCCTTATTACAGGAAGCCAAAATACAGTGAATCTTAAAAAAAAAAAAAACCACGGACCAGGATAGTGAAAGATTTACCTACCACTTATATTCTGTTAAAGTGAAAGACAACTTCACTCCCCCAAGCTGACGAACAGAGATTAGCACAGACACTCAGAAGGCACCGTTTTGGTGAAGCGAACGTAAGAACAGCCCCTAACTGGTGGGGGGGGGGGGTGGCGAGATAGGAAGAAACACTGCATGCTAACTTAAACAAAATTTTAAACAGACTTTATTTTTTAGGGCAGTTTTAGGTTCACAGCAAAAATTAATGCAAAGTACACAGCTTTCCTGTACATCCTCTCACACCACACATGCAGAAACTCCCTCACTGTCAACAGCGCCCACCAGAGTGGTACATTTGTTACAAATGGTGAGCCTACAGTGACATCATTAACACCACAGTCCATGGTTTATATTCCTCTTCATTCTTGGTGTCGTACATTCTATGGAGTTTGACGAAAGTGTAACGACAAATATCCATAATTATGGCCGCTTCACTGCTCTAAAAAACCTTTTGTACTCTGCTTATTCATGATCTTTTTACTGTCTCCATAGTTTTGCATTTTCCAGTTTTGTCATATTGTTGGAATCATACTCTAGGTAACTTTTCCAGATTGGCTTTTTACACTTAGTAATATGCTTTTAAGGGTTTAGTGGTTTTTTTAAGAAAAAGAAATCCCATTTTCTTCTTCTGCTTTATTGACCATTTCATTTTCCTAAAGCTTCTGATTCTTTGAAGCCAACGAACGAAGTTTATTTAGCTAGCCAGAAAATGCCAAGCGCAAAGAGGTTCAGAATTTGGAATCAGTCTCCAAAGCGGAAAAAAAGAGAGCTAAAGGAAACATTAAACAAGACAGAGAGAAACAAGGAAATGCCACCAGTGCTATGACCACCACCACCAACAACCAAAGTCAAGCAGACAGGAGAAGGACGGATCTGAAGGCAGAAGCTTTAGAAAAGTAGGTAGTGGCAGAGAGGGGCCTCTAACAGTGAGGTAGCAAGGATGTATGGGAAGAGTTCCTCAGCCGGCGGGGGGGGGGGGGGGGGGGCGAAAACTAACTTTAAGCTCTGGACCCTCCAAGGTACACACATGCTCTTGTCCAGGGATTGAAGAAGCCGTGAGCTATTCTCTGCAGTGCTCTACCCCAAAAGGCCGGAGAGCTGAGGAAATGCCCAGAGAGTTGTTAACGCTGTTTACTGGTAGGCTGTGAGTCAGCGCTAGGTCTGAAGTTTTCTCCAATCCCCTGATTAAAATTAATCGCCTTCTCAGGGCTCCCAAAGCTCTTTGTTTATGACTCATGTGGGCAGATTAATCATTTTAGGTTTTGCATTACTGTTATTTATGTTCTAGTTTTTCTTCTTCACTAGACTGCAGATTCCTCTAGGACAGGAATCTTGTTTCTCTTCAACTTTGCGTTATGCCCAGCACTTTACAAACAGCAAATGTTCAATAAACATTGGTTAAATAGAACCGAGTTTGAATCTATAGGTACATGATACGATTTTTTCCCTCCCCTAACAAAGTGATATATATGGATGACAAGGTCTGTGTTTGCCAGTTTTACTGTTGCCTAACAGAAAGGATGGCTATGATATATATGAAAACATGGTGGGTAAACATTTGGAGATACTATCTTTTTCTTTTCCTATAACTCCCCACAAGTCTTTCTGGGTTTTGGTTTGTAAAATGTCTAAACATTTGGAAGGAGGAATTTGAAGGGATAGACAGATTATCTCGAAATAAACTAGCACACAAAAAACAATCCCTTACTGTATATCCTTATAAAAAGACCTCTGAGTGGGGTGGAGGAGAAATGGCAAGCTAAATAGAGAGAGGTCTATGTATCCCCAAAGCAGAGGAAAACTGTGCACCACAGTGCTGCTGGGAAGGCCACAAGACCCAAGAAAGAAATAGCTGTGGGGCACATAAGGCAGATGGCCCCATATGCAGTCTGGAAAAAAAAAAAAAAAAAAGAAAGAAAAGAAAAAAAGTCCCATGCCAGAATCATGGCTCAGAACAGCAGAGAATCCCTGGATCTGAAGGGAACCAGGCAGATGGGGATAATGGATATTCCAGTGAAAATCAATGTGGACAGATCACTGAGAAGCAGATTGCTTCCCTCTCCCCCACCTGCATTCTGTACCCTTCCAAATACCATGCCTGGGTAATATCCTGGAACAAAAGCTGTAGTATGACCGCAAGGTAGAAATCCTAAAAGTTTTAAAGGTTAAGGTCAGTATAATGGGGGCTCTATGTAAGATATTAAGTTGAATTATAGAAAATAACCAAATTTTGTTACTCAGACAGTTGTATTTATAGACTCAGATTCATACTTGTTTCAGGAATTTGAGGTCAGGGAAGAGCCCCCACACTCTTGAATCTTAATACCTGTAAACAGATAGAAAGGATAAGGAGCTGTTGAGTCAACAATTTACTTTGAAATGAAAAGAGAAAAATAATTCAACAAGATTTCCTAATGTCCCAGTGTCTCAATTAGAAGTTCTAAAGTCAAAAGAATTTATCCCTAAATTACATACTTAGGTTATCAGTCTCCAAAAATGTCTGCATTTAGAATTAGATGAAATTTTATAACATAAATAAAAATGAATTTTGAATACTACTATCTGTGTATTCAGCCTTACTCATGAGCGTTCGTATTTTGTAGGAAACAATTTCCAGTTCAGTGAAAGGGTTGAGGCCATTTATCATAAAAACCTGAGGGATAGAGGCAGCCATGGCATTGTTTTGTGAAGAAGTCGATGTGTTGCTGCTTTCATGACCAGACAACAGGGTAAGAATGTAAGCAATTCCCTTTGAGTTTGAGTTTTGGGTGCCACCTCCTGAAGACTCAGGAGATTCACAAAATGAATATAGTAATTACAAATTCTCTTCATTCTTTCACACCCTAGCTATCTTCGCATATATTTGTTGATAGAGAACCTACTTCCTGACTCCCATTTCACTGTTTCGTAGAGAGGGTGACCAACAGTCATGGTCCCCATGTATACATAGATACATATATATATTCAGTCAGAGAAAGAAATACTCGTTTGCCTCTGAGAGCCTTACTTCTGTGTTTTTTTCTGATCTTCTTAACTCCAATGTAAATGTTTTATCTTGGTAAATGAGGCTATTCCTTATCCCTTTTCCTGCCTTGTTGCCGAAGCCAGCCATCTTTGTTTACTAGGCACAGCAATTGTGCTGAGTAGCTTGCATTCCGTAATCATGCCGTGTGATTCCCAGCTTTTCATATGCATCTTACTTTGTATGGCGTTCCCTACAACTCAGAAAGGCTAACTAAATCATCTCCTGTACGCATGCATCCCTTCTGTCCTTTCCCATTCTGCAGGTAGAATTGTCCACTTTCTCTTGCCCCACTGTACCACACACATTATTTATTCCTTCATTCACGAAAAACTGATTAAATAATATCGACTATTTGCCAGACACTGTGTTAGGTATTGTCAAACTGAGGGAGGAGGTTCATGCTCTCAGTGATCATGCATGCTAATTATAACTGTCATTCAGACATGAACTTTATTCCTTACTGTTCATCTCATTCTATTTTGTTAAGGATCATTGAGACCGATACAGTTTTATTTATTCATTATTGTGTCCTCAGCACCATCCGTGGGGGCTTAAACGTAATAGGCATTAAATAGATGTGCTCAATTCAAATTTTCCTCTTGCCATAAATGATGAAATGGAATCCCTTGAGGGTTTTTTTTAAGCTCCGTTTTTAAATTAAAAAAAAATTAATGTGTACTTGTAAAACACAGAGGTAAAAAAAAGAAAAAACTCAATGAGTTCTTCACCATCCTTAACATCCCTGGGTTAGCCAAAGTTAACAATATGGTTCTACTCTTTCCTCTATCTCTCATTCAAAGTCAACAATATGGTTCTACTCTTTCCTCTATCCCTTATTCAAAACTATATAAACATATATAGGGATTTGACTTGCATATATTATAAAAATGCAGCCTATATTTTCATGAAGGATATCTATCTGCAGTTTCCTTACAGTGTCTTTCAGAAACATTTTAACTACACATTCAATTTCTTTAGTAGATACAGGAATATTCAGGCTATCCTTTTCTTGGATGAATTTTGGTGTTTGTGTCTTAAAAACTTTGCCCATTTCACTTTGGTATTGAATTTATTAGCATAAAGTTGTTATGTTTTCAGATACCCCTGCATGTTCTGTAGAATTTAATTGTGTTCCTCAAGAAAATTTTTTAAAAAATTGACATATAAGCTCATTGTTCCACTTCTGGGTGTATATCCAAATGAACTGAAAGTAGGATCTTGAAGAGATATTTGTACACCCATGTTTATAGCACCATTATTCATAAGAGCTAAAACAGGGAAGCAACCCACATGTCCATCAGTGAATTAACAGATAAGCAAATTGTATGCTTTTTAACAGATAAGCAAATGGTATGCTGTTCAGCCTTAAAAAGGAAGGAGATTCCACAATATGCTACAACATGAATGAACCTTGAGGACATTATGCTAAGTGAAATAAGCCAGTCACAGAAAAACATACCATATGATTCCATTTGTAGGAGGTACTCAGACTAGTCAAAACCATAAAGACAAAAAATAGAATGGTAGTCACCAGGGGCTGGGGGCTGGGGGATGGGACATTGTTTAATGAGGACAGAGTTAGTCTTAAATGAAAAGAGTTACAGCAACAGACAGTGGTGATGGTTGTATGACAGTGTGAATGTACTTAATATCACTGAACTGTACACTTAAAAATGGCTAAGATGATAAATTTTACATTGTGTGTGTTTTACTTCCATAAAAACCTTTTTAAAAATTGTCAACACCTAGGATCCAAGAACTGTCTTTATTTTTAAGTTTTGTATCCACAGACCTAGAAAAATGTCTAAAACCATGTAGTATCTTGAAAAGTATCTCTAGAAACCAGTAGTCAACATCGCTAATACCAGAAGACAGTTTCTCTGTAAAAAGCCATATTTCGGCGCCAGGGTGGCCCCGTGGGTTAGTGTCCGACTTCAGTTCAGGTCATGATCTCATAGCTGGTGGGCTTGAGCCCCTCATCAGGCTCTGTGCTGACAGCTCAGAGCCTGGAGCCTGCTTCAGATTCTATGTCTCCCTCTCTCTATGCCCCTCCCCTGCTTGTGCTCTCTCTGTCTCTGTCTCTCCCTCTCTCTCTAAAATAAACATTAAAAAAAACTTTAAAAAATAATAACAAAATAAATAGATAAGCTGTATTAAGCCGTAAATCAGAAAAGGTGGGGGTGGGGAAGCAGCAGTAGAAATGAGCTGAACAAGAGATGCTCATAGCAATGTACTCTTTCAGGTGACAAGTTTAGATTTTTAATTTATTCTTTTAAAAAATTTTTTTGATGTTTATTTTTTAGAGAGAGAGAGAGACAGAGCATGAATGGGAGAGGGGCAGAAAGAGAGGGAGACGCAGAATCCAAAGCAGGCTCCAGGCTCTGAGCTGTCAGCACAGAGCCTGACGTGGGGCTTGAACTCACAAACCGGAGATCATGACCTGAGCCAAAGTCGGACGCGTAACTGACTGAGCCACCCAGGTGTCCCAAATTTTTAATTTATCCTTATTGGTGTAGGAGATCGTATCTATTAGCTGGGGATAAATACTATTCTTCCTAGTAAGTTAATCCAACAGTGACACCAACAAATATACCCCACATCAAAAAACTTTAAAAAATAATAACAAAATAAATAGATAAGCTGTATTAAGTCTTACCAGACTGTCTGAAATACCAGACAGTATCTGGTGGGTGGAGACATCAAGCAGCACCCATGTCATGGTAGAGAGGAATATTCTCACAATGGCAGGTGGCTCGAGAGAGCAAACAGGGAGAATGTTCCTACCCTATTTATAGGCAAACACTGACCTGGATAGGCTTCTTTTAAGGAGGAATATATAGAAAAAAATGAAAATCTGAAACATAAAAAAGACTAAAAATATAACACTGAATAATACAGAAGAAGATACATATGCACATGCACATATATGCATAGACATAAACATGTGTATTGTGTGTACATGTGTTGATATAGATATGATATAAATATAGAAGATACAGCTATAGATATTTGCTATGGGGAAAAGAGCCATTTGAAAAATGCTAGTTACTCTCTGAGACCTGTTATTCAACAGAGGTTTATTTATTTATTTATTATTTTTTTTTTAATGTTTATTTTTGAGACAGAGAGAGACAGAGCATGAAGGGGGGAGGAGCAGAGACAGAGGGAGACATAGAATCTGAAACGGGCTCCAGGCTCTGAGCTGTCAGCACAGAGCCTGACGCGGGGCTCGAACTCACAGACCATGAGATCATGACCTGAGCCGAAGTCGGAGGCTCAACCGACTGAGCCACCCAGGCGCCCCTCAACAGAGTTTTAAATATTTAATGCATATTCCCTTTTATAATTCACATGAGTAATGATAAGATTATTCCCATTTTACAGATGAAGAACAGACAAGACAGTAGTAACATGCTCATATGGCTTTGTAAATGGCAAAGCCAGGGTTCAAACTCAGGGAACCTGACTCCAGAGTCTGAGCTCTTGGCAGACTTGAAAACAATTGCCATGTGGTTTCAATAAAATGCTAAGATGATAGATTATAATAAAAGAATTAAAGTGAAATAATAGAAAAGGAGTCAATTTAAAAAGGGGGCTAGTTGAAAAAACTGACAGATTCTAGTAAAAAAAACTTAAAATTTTGTAAGGTAAGGAAATGTTATAAGGATATTTTTTTTTAATTTAAGAACAAATGTTTATTTATTTATTTTGACAGAGGAAGAGAGAGAGCATGATCAGGGGAGGGGCAGAGAGAGAGGGAGAGAGAATCTCAAGCAGGCTCCATTCTTCAAGCAGGAGTCGAACATGGGGCTCGATCCTATGACTGTGAGATCATGACCTGAGCCTAAACCAAGAGTCAGTCACTTAACTGACTGAGCCACCTGGCACCTCATAAGGACATTTTAAAGCAGCAGCATTCAAACAGGCACTAGAAACAATAAACCATAGAATCAAATTGTCAAAATTATCAAATCAATGATATGGAGGAAAAACAAAATTTGAAAGTTCTCTCGGAGTCTGGGAACAAAAGAAAAGATGAAAACTGTAGGAGAGAATTCGTTAGCCATGAAGTCTGGAGATTGAAGAACACAGATACAACACACACAGGCGCGGCACTCACGTCCAGACCCGCTGAACTGAATGCATACAACCAGAGCCGGCACCTATCCCTCGGAATTTCAGCTCCCAGGTGTAAAATTTTGGAGCTTCTCTAAGCATTTTGCAAAAGAAGTTTGTAAACTTGAATTTGTAAGTTGTAAGAAGAATTTGTAAGAAGTTGTAAATATGAATTTTTTAAACAAAGCAATTTAAAGTTTTGGACAGAGTTGAAAATGGGAATCTAAACATGCATGTCTATATAGTTGCAAGAATCATTTTTTTATATATGTAATTTCTATAAATGAAGTATGTGCTGGTCACTGTTTTAAAACACTTGTATTATCTAAGTCACACAATACTTTCCATTTATGGACAAGGCCACTGAGAGTTGCATAATGTGTAACTCATAATGTGTGGCTCAGTTGGTTAAGCATCTGGCGTTTGGTTTTGCCTCAGGTCATGATCTCATGGTTCGTAAATTCAAGCCCTGCATTGGACTCCATGCTAACAATGAGGACCCTGTTTGGGATTCTTTCTCTTTCTCTCTCTCTGTCTCTCTCTCTTTCTTTCTCTCTCTCTCTCAAATAAATAGTTTGTAAGTGCTAAAGTAAGGATTCAAAAATACCAGGTAGTCTGTCTTCCAAACACTAGATTAAGATCAATACCTTTATTCTAGTTCTATGTGACAAATAATAACAATACTCTGTTTTGGAGAACTATTGCTATCACTACCTTATAAATAAGGAAGCTGAGGCCCAGAGAAACTTAAATGACTTTCCTAAGGTTCAGTATCTGCTGAAGGTAGAGGACCCAAGCCTAGGTGTTCTGATAGCCCAAATATCACCCTGTCCTTTATGCCACCAGTGTCTTTTGTCATAATTCATCCAGAGCTTCCTTAGCAGCCTAAATATGATCAGCAGACCATGTTAGGAAGAGTATTCAAATTGATTGCAGGAGACTATTGGGTTGATGATGATCTGATTGCTACAATTGCCCTGCCACAATTTCAGCTCATTATACAGCCACAAAACAGTTCTAGAAATTGAAGCTTGGGACCATGATCAGGAAATTCTACTTTGAGAATTCTAAGAGTAGTCCTTTGTGTCAACTCCCTTCATTTGAACCGTCTGGAGAGATGGTTTCCACCATTATCCAGACTGACACTAATGTATAAGTCATTTGGAACTTATGTCAATTATGTCCAGTAGTACAAGGAGAGATACTGCTTTTCAGTGTGCTGCCTCCAGTCAAGGAAGTTCAAGGGAGTAATTTGTAAGCCTCAAAAGTATGAAGGAAGGAAGGAAGGAAGGAAGGAAGGAAGGAAGGAAGGAAGGAAAGAAGGAAGGAAGGAAGGAAGGAAGGAAGGAAGGAAGGAAGGAAGGAAGGAAGGAAAGGGGGGAGAAAGGGAAGGTAAGGAAGGGGAGATAAAAGGAAGAGAACCAGTTCCTACCCTGATGTGACTACTGGCAAACTGGAGGATTTAAAACATTTCTGCATGCCCTTCCTCAAGGGAAAGCACACACACACAAGGGAGTTTTAAATAGAAGCAGCTGACTGTTCCCTTTAGTCCATCCCCGTAGGAACTCCCCTCTGATTCCAAAAGAACTCTTGTATTTTTCAATTCAACATTTTTTTTTCAGTTCTATTTGAGAATTTGAAATGTTAGGCTTGTTTCTCCGTAAACTATTTTATACACATAATAACCCGCTCTGGGGTCCGTGTGGGTCAGCCAACATTGGCACACCTTCGGTCTACTGAGGCTCTCTTGTGTACTCCAGTCCTGACTTTGCTTCAAGCCTGCTTTGTGTTGGCTGCTGAACATACAGAGTTGTATGTTATTAATTCCACAGCTTATTTTGAAATTTGCCCCTGAGACCATCTCTTCAACTGCCCTTCAGTCCAAGACACAAAGCTTTTAGTCTCTAGTATTTCTCTATCAAATGGTTTATATTATCATTATTTTTCCACTTTCTTTCCAGAATAATATAATCTATTTGAGTTTTTATTAGACTTGTGTGGCCAAAAGATACTGGGCCAGAGTAATTAAATGAAGCAAATGAAACATTTATTGATGGCAATATGTCATTGAGTGAAGGGGAGCATTTCAGAAGTAAAGATTTTTTTTCCCCACAAGTAACACATTGCCATCTGTTCCCATTTCACACAAATCAGTACTGAGGGAGCAACATGAAAGAGAAAATTGGGTCAACATTTACATTTCAAGTCAGGTTGGATTTTGCTTTGTCAGTTTCTTTGGACTGGAAATCTAAAGGTTAAGAGATTATTTCAGGCATGGGGTAAGACGAGAAATGGATCCTTCTGGGTAGCCCCACGAAACTGTGAGACCCAAATAAAGGCAAAGGAAATTACAGGGAAGAAGCAGTGTTTTGTGTGAGCTAAGTCTGCCCTTAAATTTATGAGGCCAAAAGGATCAGAAAATTCACTTTAACTTGCCATTGTTAAATCTCTGTGTTCAGCCCTTCTTTTCTAATGAACTGTACTTGGTCTAAACATGTGCCTCTAGGTTACATGGAGACCTGCAAGGTTATCCATCTGACTAGTGGCCTAGAAATATCCAGTACTTAAAAAGATTAATCTCAAAGCACATTTAATGAATAAAAACCATTATCTGTACATTCCCTTACTATAGCAGTGAGTAAAACTTTGCAAAATCATAAAGAGACTGAAGTGTGGGGTTTGTGGTCTAGGGAGATCAACAAAAGTGGGAAACTTTATTCATCCTACAAGAATATCTTGGAGGATTCTGAGCCAGGACATGTTCTTCCTGCTCTCAACTGTGTGTGTGTGTGTGTGTGTGTGTGTGTGTGTGTGTGTGTGTACAGCACATTCTTGTGTATGTGTGTTTTGGTGGTGGCGCTAAGATAGAATCTTTCCTTATTGGGGCGCCTGGGTGGCTCAGTCGGTTGAGTGTCTGACTTCGGTTCAGGTCATGATCTTGCAGTCTGTGAGTTTGAGCCCCGTGTTGGGCTCTGTGCTGACAGCTCAGAGCCTGGAACCTGCTTCAGATTCTGTGTCTCCCTCTCTCTCTGCCCCTCCCCTGTTCATGCTCTGTCTCATAATAATAATAAGTACACTTTTAAAAAAGTTAAAAAAAAGAATCTTTCCTTATTACTCATTCGTAGTTGGCCTAATGGACCTAAGAATTATCAAAAATCTCCTTCTTTAATTTTTTAAAAAGTAAAGTTTTACTTTTACATGTTAAAAATGATTTGGTATTGATAATCTACTTTCTTATTTTGATTTTAGAATCTTCTTCTTCATGACCCAAACCCATTTAAATGTGTTGCTTAACACTCACATGATGATATTTGGACTGGATTTTGGTAAACAGGCAATCTAGAATTCACTTATATCATTCACATCCCTGATAAAATTCTTTAATATCTTCTCATTGCCTTTTGAGTTAAATACAAAGTCTTTATCTTAATGTAAAAGATCTGCGTGGTCAGTCTCTTAAGACTTTCCCTATTTTAAGATTTTTATCCTACTTCACAGGCTTCAGTTGTTGAGCATTGTATTCTAAAAATGTCATTTAGGGCAATTTTTAAAAATAAGGTTGTATTTTCACTGATATACTGATCCACTTTTTTCCTAAATATTACTTAGAGTTATTAAAATCTCCAATTATAGCTGGATTTTTTTAACTCTTCTGTTATTTCTCTCAATTTTTGCTTCATATATTTTGTAGCTCTTAAGACATGCACATTTAGGATTTTTGTAACTTCTTGATGAAGTGACCCTTTCATTGTTATGAAATATCTCTTTTTATCTCTGGCAATATTCCTTATCATATTTTTTGTCTGATATTAGTTTAGCTACACTAGCTTTCTTGTGCTTATGGTGCTCAATTTCAACCTATTTACATGTGATATTTAAAATGTGTTTCTAGCAAACAGCATGTAGTTGGGTTTGCTTTTTATCCAATTTGGATGAAAAAATGGAGTATTTACGGTGATCAAAAGGAATTAAATCTTACTATTTGCAACAACATGGATAGAACTAGAGTGTATTATGCTAAGTGAAATAAATCAGAGAAAGACAAATATATTATTTCACTCATATATGGAATTTAAGAAACAAAACAGATGAACATAGGGGAAGGGAAACAAAAATAAGATAAAAACAGAGAGGGAGACAAAACACAGAGACTCTTAAATACAAGAGAACAAACTGAAGGTTGCTGGCGGAGTGTTGGGTGGGGGGGATGGGGTAAGTGGATGATGGGCATTAAGGAGGGCACTTGTTGGGATGACCACTGGGTGTTATATGTAAGTGATGAATCACTAAGTTCTACTCATGAACTCATTATTACACTATATGTTAACTAACTTGGATTTAAATTTTTAAAAAATGGAGTATTTAATCCAGTTAATTTGTTTCATATATGTTTTTGTACCTTTTATTTTGAAATATTTTTAGATTTACAACAAAACTTACAAAAGTTACAAAAGTACTACAGAGAATTCACATGTACCTCATAGTCTTATTCCTCTAATTATAACTGACACAACCACTGTGCAATTTTCAAAGCCAGGAAATTAACATTGGTAGAATATTATTAATTAAACTTGAACCTTCCTTGAATTGCACCAGTTTTTTCCCCCATTGTTTCTTTTACTCTTCCAGGATCCTTTTCAGGATCTCATACTGCATTTAGTTATCATTCTCCATTGTCTCTTCTAATTTGTGATTTTTATATTTATATTTTTATATTTATATCTTTTATTTATATTTATATTTTATTTGTATTTTTCCTCATCTTTTATGACATTAACACTTTCGATGAGCACTGGTCAGTTATTTTGTAAAATATTTGGACTGGTCTGATATTTTCTCATCATCAGATTGAGGCTGTACACTTTTTTGGCAATCACACCACAGAAGAGTTATGTCCTTCTCAGTGCATGATGTCGGAGAGTCCAAGATTTCAGTATGTCTTAATGCTAGTATATTAATCTTGATCATTTTGTGAGAGTGGTGTCTACTCAGTTTTCCACTATAAAGTTACTATATTTCTCTTTGTAATCGATAAACATCTTGGGAAAGATATTTTGCAATTATGCTAATTTTTCTCCTAAAACTTTGGCCCATTGATACTGATTTCCATTGGTAGATAACATATTTCAAACGCGTAACTACTGCTCTGATACAATTATTGGATTATATGTAAGACTGTTTATTCCAAGTCAGGTCAGAGCAAAAAGGGCCGGTATAATAAATTTCAGCAGCCATGCCACTTGAGGCATATGACCTGGCAGTACCATGGTACTAGGGGTATCTATGGTGGAGAAAGATGCCAAATAGAGCCCCTGGCAAGACCAGTAGGAGAATCACAGCACAGAAATCTAACATTATGGAACTAGGCCATGCCATCTGCAGCAAAGAACTTATATATCATTTGAAAAATAGCTCATGACATGCTGCAGGGCCTGAGTAGAAGCCGAGTGCCTGACTGTGAGAAATCAAGTAACCCTTACCTTCTGGTTATTATGAGACCTATCAAGCTGTCAGGCAAGGTAGGCTAATCAGCAATTTATCATAAGATGGATATTGTACAGCAGGGGTTGGAACTCAGCAGGCCAGAAATTATAGTAGTGTATATACACAAAGAGGTGGCCCAGAAATTCATGTCACCAATTATTGCATGATGCCACTCCCTCTGCTCATAACCATGGCTTCATGAACTATGACTAGTTGACAGAGGAGGAAAAGTCCCAAACTGAGTTCATGAGTGGGCCAACCTGAGTTATGGGTACAAGATAGAAATTGGTTATTCTTGAAACAAAGCTCCAGTCAGGGATGGTCTGAGAATACAGGAAAAGCCTACCGATTGTGAGACTATTGGGAAGTACAACTGGCCATCCACTTTATGTGGAGTAGAAGTGGATTTTTCAAAGAGCATGCCTACAATCATGAGCAGTAATGAATGACTTAGCTGATTGGTCAAGGGCCTCTAATGAGTGAGGCTAAACGTTTGGGGAGAAGGAGGTTTGAGGAAGAGACAAGTGTATAAATGTATGGGAATGGACACAAAGTGTAAGCATCATTGGTGATTGCCATTGTACAAGAGGCAATAAATCACTGCGTGGAAATTTAGAAGAGGCACTAAATCGCCAAGTGGAGAGAATAATCAACTAGTTTAGGTCAGTAAGCTTCTGTCCTCAGACATCTCAGTGCTAGCAAAATGGGTTCATGAATTTTATAACCATGATGGTAAAAAATAGAGGCTATGCATTGACTCAACAGCTTGGGTTCCTTGCAACCAAGGCTGTTCTAATGATTGCTGCAGCTGGATGTCTGATCTGACAGGAACAAAGACTAAAGCCGGGTCTTAAATAGGGTAACATGCTTTAAGGAAACCAGGCAGCCATATGTTGCAGGTGGATTATATCAGATTCCTTCTACTGTAGAAATCACAAAATGCTTATTTCTGTACCAAATCACCAAAATTATAGGGCCCTAAAACAGCAAAAATTTATTTTTTTTACCATCTAGAGGTCAAAAGTTGGGAATGGCTCTGATTGGGCTAAAGTCAGTAGGGTGACATAGGGCTATGTTCCTTCCAGAAGCTATAAGGAAGAATCCATTTTCTTGTTATTTAGCTTCTAGAGACTTGTTCTTGTTAGCTTCCAGAGACTGCTTGCATTTTTTTGCTTAATGACCCCCACATCTGCAAAATGAAGAATTACTGTGATATCTGTTTTCATCATCATATTTCCTTTTCTGATTCTCACTCTTCTGACTTCCTCTTTCATCTTGTAAGAATCCTTGTATTGCACAGTACCCATCTGCATAATCCAGGATAATTTTCCTCTTTTAAGACCACTGATTTAATCACAGCTACAAACTCCCTTTTGCTATGTAAGGTAATATTCACAGATGTATTAGCCAGAGTTCCTCAGAGAAATAAGCAAGTAGAATATAATAATGATAATGATAATAATAATAATAATTAATTTATATAATTAATTATATAATACTTACTATATTATTTACATAATATGTATTTAAAATATTTACATATATACATATTTAATGTTTTAAATTTATATTTAATATAAATATTTAAATGTATATTTAATGTTTTAAATATATATTTAAAATCTAATTATATATAATATATATAAATATATATTTAAAATATTAAATATATATTTATATATATTACATATATATTTATAATATAATAATAATTATTATTATTATTTTAATTATTAAATAAGAAAATAGGAAATTAGCTCACAGGTTCCTGGAGGCTGAGTAGTCCCATGGTGTGCATCTGCCAGTGGTATAATTCAGTCTGAGTCCAAAGGCTAAGAACCAGAGTGGATAATGGTGTAATCTTAGTTTGAGAGCAGGAGAAGAAGATGAGGTGTTTCAATTCAAGCAATGAGACAAGGGAAAAAGGAGTGCATTCCTCCTTTTTCTTTTGTTCTATTCATGCGTTTGACAGATTGAGTGATGCCCACCAACGCTGGGGAGGGCAATCTAATTTACCAAATCTATCAATTCAAATCCTAATGTTATCCAGGAACATGCTTAATCTCCAAGTAAAGACAATAGTGAGGTCATAATTCCACCTAACATGATACAACTGTGTGTGTAAAACTGAAATAAGACTGACCTGTTCCTCATAAAGAAGATGAAATATACTTAAATGATGTTTCTCCTTGATATTCTGGAACTTAAAAACTATGATATAAAATTAACAATACTTAAATACTATGATACTATGTTGGTGGCCCACCACGATCCTGCCCTGACAGCCAGTACACCTTTTCTCTGCTAATGTGTTGACTGATGACAACTCACAGCTGTCCACTCTACTAAAGATTTATTTGCCTTTAGACAAATGGGAGTTATTTTACCCAGGAGGCACTGCTGCCCCACCCCCTACATATCCAGAGGCAGACCTTGGCCCATGACTGACTGGCATGGGATACAAAAGTCCTCCCTCAAAGTGGGAAACATTCTACAGTGTCCTCTTCTTCCAAAACGTGCCCATGTGATCAGACTGAAACTAGTCTCTATCTAAAACTATATACTTGTTTTCTTTTCCTCTGTTCTATCCTGCTTCCATCACCTTCTCTCTTCTTCTTCTTTTTTTTTTAATGTTTTTTTATTTTTGAGAGAGAGAGAGAGAGAGACAGAGTGCAAGTGGGGGAGAGGCAGAGAGAGAAAGAGAGAGAGAGAGAGAGAGACAGAATTCGAAGCAGGCTCCAGGCTCCAAGCTGTCAGCACAGAGCCAGATGCAGGGCTCAAACTCACAAACTGTGAGATCATGACCTGAGCCCAAGTTGGAAGCTTAACCAACTGAGCCACCCAGGTGCCCCAATCACCTTCTTTCTTCTAAAAGAGATCCTCAATAAGTTTTATTTGATTAAAAATCTGTGTATTAGCTTCTGCTTCTAAAGAACTTGAACTAAGACATTCACCATAAGATAATCTTTTTAATAAGATGTGTATGTTTATATTAACATACATATATATTAACGAGTTGTGTTTATATATCTTGGATTCCCCACCTACCAACACTTACAGGCAAGATATGTTCTTCCTTGTCTCTGTAGTTTCTTCATAGCCCCTTGCACAGTAGTAGGGACTTAACAGGTTTTCAGTAAATGCTTCTGGATGTAAAGGCAAGAGCAGGCTAACTATGTCATGATTCTTTCTCAGCAAAGCACCCTCTTTATAACAGTTCTGAGCTACATTCTCCATAAATGAATTTTTAATGTATTTTACAGTGGAAAGTTGGCTAATAAAAGGCAAGCTCAAAGATATAACACCGAACTCTCATGGTCTCAATTCCTTACTAAACAGCATCATTTTTATTGTTGTTTCAAAAATGAGATCATCTTTCTTTTCTGCTTTCACATTAACTAGATTTGTTCAAAGATTTGACGTTAATGTCATCAGTCTGGGCTCTTGCATGAGTTCCGCTAACTGTGTTTTAAAATACAGCCATTAGCATGCCACGGAGGAAGATTTGATCTCATCACGCTATAAATCACTTGTTTTTCTGAGAAGATTGGAAATATGACAGACAGCTGTGCTTTATCAATGTTTTCATTTATACATATATCATTCCCACTTCAAAGTTTGCAGAAGAGAAGTGAGATAATGTGATTAGGTAGCCAAGCATATTCAATGTTCTGAAAAGTAGGTCATTGTTGAGATTAACTGATGGATTAAAAGGATTTAGAAAGGTGGCAAATTTTTGATTTGCATATTTCTCTAAGGAGTCTTGACTCTTGTCAAGTCCCCCTCCCGTTACAGAACAGCAAGCCAAAGCACTACATCTAGCAATTTAGTAGTTGCAAATTACTGTTGCCTGTTTTTTTTTTTTTTTTGACCTTGAGCAAATTATCAGTATTTCCACACTAGATTTATTTTCCATAATCCATCAACTGCATTGCTTTGGGGGCACCGAAAATGAGACAGGAGAGTGCTAATGTGACAGATGAGGACTGAAATAATTAAATAGTGCTCAGCATAAGGCTACTATACATCTCTTTGACCAAGCATCCTTTGAAAATGCCTTAAATGCCAATTAAATAAAGACTGCTTGGTGGTGAGCATTGTTCAGTGCCACTCTTCCTTTTGGCGATTTTGGCTCATCAATGGTATTTTCAAAAAGATAAATTAATAGCCTTCTACTAGAACATAATTTATTCTGTTTGGTTCTTTAGTTCACTGGCTTGCACTGTATCATGTGAACAGTATATATTAATGAATATAAAGATTTGAGAAATGATTCTAAGAACTTGAAATAGGCAAAAAGTTGAAATAAATGTTCTTCCACTCATTTATTCACTCATTCATGCATTCATTCATTCATTCATTCATTCAACAAATCAGCTGATGTTTAGTGAGGAGAGAGGCACATAAATAAGTGGTTAACAAATAAATAAATACTTGCAAGAATAGATCTGTGTTCATGATGCTCATATGGAGCACAAAGAAAGGACATCTAACCCAAGAAGTTGATATTAGGCAAGTCTTCCTGGCAGAGACAGTGTCAGCAGCTATGTCTTGAATGAATTAGAGTCAGCCAACAAAGGGTAAGATGAAGAATATCCTGGGTAGGGTGAGGTATGCTGAGATGGATCAAGGAGATGGATTTCTTTATTTAAAAAAATTTTTTTAGGGGCGCCTGGGTGGCTTAGTCGGTTAAGCGTCTGACTTCAGCTCAGGTCAAGATCTCGTGGTTTGTGAGTTTGAGCCCCGCGTGGAGCTCTGTGCTGACAGCTGGGAGCCTGGAGCCTGCTGCGGATTCTGTGTCTGTCTCTCTGCCCCTTCCCCACTTGTGCTCTGTCTCTGTCTATCAAAAATAAATAAAGTGTAAAAAAAAATTTTTTTTTATGTTTATTTTTACTTTTGAGAGAGAGAGAGACAGACAGGGAGAGAGACAGAGCGGGGGCAGGGGTGGGGCAGAGACAGAGACGGAGACACAGAATCCGGAGCAGGCTCCAGGCTCTGAGCTGTCAGCACATAGCCCGACGTGGGGCTCGAACCCACGAACTGTGAGATCATGACCGGAGCCGAAGTCAGATGCTCAACCAACTGAGCCACCCAAGCGTCCCTGGAGATGGATTTCAAGAAGAAAGAAAAACACATCTGAAATCAGTGGGGCAGGGCTAGATGAGGACTTAGAAGGAAATTCAAGATTAAATAATATTTTTTAAATGACACAGATACACATGCATGCTGGAATTCAAAACAAAAACAAAAACTTCTTTCCAGATTTTCTGACAGCAAAATTCTGAATATGTTCATCCCAGTTAATCTTTTATCATTTGAGGGATGTGGAGTAGGATGGGCATAGTTTTGGGGTTTTTTCTTTATATGCCAAGGATTTTTACCTTTACTGGTAACAATGAAAAGTCATGAAAAATTGAGAATCATGAGCAGAAAAGAAATACAAGGCACTGATGGTATTAAGTCCTGGTGTACTGCTTAGTTAGTGCTTATCGAGCTCCAAGTCATAGTTATGAGAGATGTGGTTAAATGAGGCCAGAATAAATTGTCCAAGGCATCATTTTTATGTTCCTATATCTGAACACAGGCAGAGGCTTTTATTTTTATTATTTTGAACATTACACTTTTTCTTTCTTTAATGAAGTAGATTTTTCATGAATACAAAGGATGTCAAAAGGCAGTGTCCTGTTGATGGTCAATAAAAATGAAGAAGTTGGGAAATATTTATTCAGTGTCTACAGTATTCCTGGCACAATGCTTTCTTCTGGGTGATTAATGCCAGTGATTATCTTATGAAACACATGTTATGATAGGCTTAATGCAAATATTCTGTAAGATATAAGTAAAAGCTAAATACATATGGTTTGATTATTTCACTAAATAACTGTTTGATCTTATATTAAAGGGCAATTTCATTATGTTTTTTTTTTAAATCCCATCCAACTAACTGTGGTAATATTCAGAAGCACTGTTTATACTTAGAATTAAAATTTTTGAAACACCTGTAGCAACGTGAAGATAGAGAAACTATACATATTGCTTATTTGAATCATCTAACTGATTTTTGAGGAATACAAATCCATAAAACAACCATTCTATTTGAAAAAAAAATCACATAATTGACCAGTCAAATTAGTTTTTCACATAAACAATGACTGAGGGAGGTTAGTAAAACATCTCAGCTACGTCACTGATGTTAAAATATTGGTTCCTCATCATAAAGCCAGATGAAATCAATTACATGGCACTATTAAATCTATAAACTGTACCATTTACAGTTAGAAACCATAGATTATTTTATGAGTCGCAAAAGGCAAATTCTAGTTGTAAAAAGTCAAATAGTATGTGAAAATTTTAATCTTCCTTTTTCTCCTTTCTAAATGCACATCAGGGATAACTCCTGTTTCCTGCTTAGTGTGGTTCTTGCTGTTTTTATTCTCTATTTGCAAATCAATGCGGCTGCAATATTTAAGCAAATGAGATCATGCTGTCCATTCTTTTTGGTATCTTGCTTTTATTCGTTCAACATACACTGAAAAAACTCTTCATGTCAGTACCAATCAATAGGTGTACCTTTTCCAATGATTGCAAGTACTTAAATTTTATGACCACAAGGCATTTGCCTGTGTAGGTACAGAATACCTTTAAAATACTTGTTCTTTTGGGGCGCCTGTGTGGCTCAGTCGGTTAAGCGTCCGACTTCGCTCAGGTCATGATCTCACGGTCTGTGGGTTCGAGCCCCGCGTCGGGCTCTGTGCTGACAGCTCAGAGCCTGGAGCCCATTTCGGATTCTGTGTCTCCCTCTCTCTGCCCCTCCCCTGTTCATGCTCTGTCTCTCTCTGTCTCAAAAATAAATAAACATTAAAAAAAATTTTAAAAATAAAAATAAAAGAATAAAATACTTGTTCTTTTGATAAAATCTTACAACTTTTTCCTTGTTACAAACAGTGCTGCAATAATCTTCCTTATATGCATTATATCTAACTGCCTAAGTGCAAATTTTTCTCTAGGATTCAACTGCTGGGGTAAAACCCACACAACTCTTTAATGTTTTAAATGTTAAGCTGAAAAATATTTCTACCAACAATGTATGATATATGTCATATACATTTCTCTGCATCATTGCCAAAACAGAGTCTTATTCATCTTTAAAATTGTATCTAATCTTACTGACTTAATATATTTCTTTGAAATAATTGTCCATATGCTATGTTCTTAACTTTTTAGTTGACACTTCTGTGTTATTCACTGAATAAAGGCAGGACACCTGGCGGTTGAAAATATTTTGCTAAAACTTCTGCCTCTAATGTTAGATATAGTTACAGACAAAAAGGTTCCACTATTATATAGAGAGATCTGGGACTTTTCCCAAATTATAACAAATAGAGTATGCTGGAAAATAGCTATTTATCCACATAGCACATATTTCAGTTTGTGCTTAACAATTCAACCTGAGAGGGTATCTTTTATTATTAAAACAAAAAACGAAAAACTCCTTATCCTTGTATTACATAGAAAGTGATCATTGTACTGTAAACTTATACATAGCTGCTTGAGTAATCAAATCTTACAAAAAGGTTTGCAGATTCAGACAGAAATAAGAGTAGAAATGTGAATTTGCCTCCTTCAGATGGTCTCCTAACTCATGAAGTCCAGTTCTTGGCCTTGGTAGTTGTAGATGGTTCAGGGCTATCCAGACAGCATAGTCAAAGTACAGTAACTTACCGTAGGAATGGTGAGTGTTCCACTCATTCCCACAATTTATCTGATAGCATTTCACAAACTTATTATTGACTCCTTTTAATGTATAGAAAGTTATTTTAAACAATTTGTTCTAGGATCAAACTTTTCAAAATTCCAAACCTCAGGTTTTGTTCCAACTCCCTTCCTGGGTTTACTGCCTTTCCACCATGACCTTACTTTAGTAAACATTTTACCTGGTAAGAGACATCCTCGCTGTGTCCTCAGGAATCTCTCCTTGTCCCCAGAGAGACTCCCAGTGCCATCTGGTTCTTTTATAGCACACGTCAGACAGATTGTTCCCGGATCTTCCTCCACATCCACCATTCTTTTTGCATAATATCCAAATGCCATAGACACTGATGGTTGCGTACCTTGCTTGTGGAGTGCTCTAAACCTGTTTTAAGGAGCAATTCTCCTATGTTGATTACTCTAGAAAGGGAGAGATTTTTTTGTTTTTTTGTTTTGTTTTGGTTTTTTTTGGATCAGATCTGAAATATACTGTATTTAGTAGCTATAAAACCAACCCAAAATATTATTGACAAAATAAAAATGTGGTACAAATGGACAATGCGTGGTGATGAGAAGCTTAAAATGCTTTCACTAAACAGAATGATGACTCTCATACCGAGATAGACCAGTTGATTTTTATTTTTTCTTTGGCTTTAGATCTTACGTCTTCTATCTAATGGGTTAGCTGTAAGGATTTAAAAAGTCCTGAATTCAAATAATTTCACTCTGGCCACTTACTACTTTGGGCAAAGTGCTAAATGCTTCTGATCTTAGTTTTTCGCCCTGCCTACATCAGAATGATACTTTTGTGGTTTGCAGGAGGAAAACTTTGAGCAGTCTCTTAGATATAGTAATCGTCAGTCGGTGGCAGTTATTATCATAGTATCTGAGCAGTAAGTATCAGCAACCCCGGGTAGTGAGCAGCTTCCTGTGAGTTCAAAGAGGAAATAACTCCGTTTTTGATGACAAGGAGAAAATGTTTTTACGTTCAGGACACTATAAACATTTTTTGCTACTTGGTAAGTGCCTAACAATCTGTAAGACAAATCCTTGCATGCAATTCTTTACATACACAGTCTGAGAAATGTAAGAGGATGTCTAATGAAGAGTAGTTTAGTTTCATTTTGGTAGTGGCATTTGCCTATTGTGATGTCTGTGTTGTTTTAGTCGAATGAGGAATTTCAATTCGATGTCATGACGTAGGAATTCAAGTGAATTTGGACATAAGAGGGAGCATTCAAAATATTCACATAGAAAGTCTGATTTGTGAAGGACTGAAATACCTTCTCGTTGAATTGTCAAAATGAAACAATGAAAAATGTAGTTGGTGGGATAATTTTTATTAAAGAAAATTAGAAATTTACGTACAGGCATTTTTTTTTTATTTGTAAATTATTTTCTTACCCTTTCAAATGAATCTCACGGTGTTAGAGCAATGTGTTGTTGTATCTTTATTAATGTGATTGCACTCACCACACATGGCTTTCGTTTTCAAATGTATTATTCTGAACTAGGAGCTACTTTTGACCATTTACTCTTTTCCAGCATATTTAGCACTGAGTCAAGTTGGTGTCATTCCACACACAAGCTCCAACACCATTTCAGGGCCTTGGACCCTTCTTCAAACAGCTAATTGCCTGGAGTGCAGAGGTGGTGGCACTGGTGGCAGCAAATGACAAGTTGATGAAAATTCTATTGCATTCATTAGCTACTTACCTGTCAAAGTCTTTATTTCTATATGCGACTGTTGAAGCTAGGGTGGCTTAAATAGATTAAAACGCTTTATAAGAAAAAAATATTTTAAGTTGTTTCCCGAGAATCATCGTGGCAGCACATCTATAAGTATTTTTACGACTTTGATCTCTACTCGTGTTACATTAAAAATGAAAATGAAAACTTTGTTATTGAATAGCCAAGTAAATTTCCATATTATCCAGTAATCCTTTAATTACTTTAAATAATCACTTTGGCATTGCTGAAGGAAAACTAGCTAAATGGGGAACTTTCCAGTGGGCTTTGTCAAATTTATGCATTACCCCCTGTGCTAGGTAGAAATCTAAGGAAGCGTTTCGATGACCCTTTATCTCTTTGGATAGAAGCTGTATTATTTGCAGAAATCATTCCCATAATTATGTTACATTATATGGCAATGGGATTTTGCAGATGTAATTAAGCCTGAAATTAGCTGATCTCTAAATAGGGAGATTACCCAGGTGTACCTTATCTGGTCACATTGGCCTTTTAATCTGGGTCTCGAGGGCAGAATTGGAGGAAGTAAGAGACTCAGATCCTAAGAAGGGTTCAGCAGGCAGTTTCTGACTTAAAAATAGAAGGGACCACACAGCAAAGAATAAATGTGTGAGGCTTCTATCAGCCACAAGCGGCCCTGGAATGACAGCCAGTAAGGACACACGGACCTGAGTCTTACAAATGGAACAACAACAAGAATGAACTTGGAGGCAGCTTTCCCCAGAACCCCTATATAAGAATCAGCCTGCAATATCATGACTTTAGCTCTGTGATACCCTGGAAAGAGAACTAGCAATGTCATGTCATACTTGTGAATTACAAACTCGGGCTAATAAACAGGTGTTTGTTTTAATCTGCTAAATTTTCAGTACCTTGTTACACAGAGATAGAAAACTAATACACCCCATTTCCCCCAAAAAACTTACGCTAATTTGCATTGGATATTCCAAATTGACTACTTGTTTTGAATGTTCAGAATACTTTTTATTTTTTTTCAAGTCTCATCAATTTTGAGAGGTACCATGTAATTTACCATCAGCTTTAAATATTTTAGCCTTTAGCTAATGTGGAAAACTTTTCTGAATGTGCACACACTCTTCTGTTTTATATATTCAAGCCAGGTTTGAAATGTTCATTGATGAGGGTGAAGGTAGAAAGAAATATGAGCCATTAAAATTTCTCTCTGTTAAAAAGAATCAAGATTGGAAAAGTAATAAAACTACATGGCTTGCTGGGACACATCATATTAATGCTAAATTTAATTCAGAAGATGAGAAGTAAAGCAAACAGGAATGCAATTAAAAGCAATTTAGGCAAGGAGAAATCACAGGGAAGATTGTCCAGATTGGAAGAGGAATTTCATGGAGGGGTGATGCTTTTGAAGATACTATCTATCATCTCCTAAACAGGGGAGTTTCCAGAGAGAGGCTTCAGGGGGAAGTACTGCTGAATTTACAGTAGAAGTTCTCATATCTATTTGATGTAAGCAAAGAATGGCAGTCTAGGGAACTGGCATGCTTTTTTTTGGTTTCAGATGAAGTTAAATTAAAGCTTAATTCTTCTTTGCCACTAAATAGCTAGGGCAAGCCCAGGCAACCTGTCAAGCAAAAGCGTGAGAGATTGATCTAACTCTGGTTTGTTGGTTAGTCTTTTCCTAGTTCAACAGTGGATACTGCTATTTTGTAGGAAAAGGGGCCATGAAAGCATTATTCTTTACAGTTCACTTTCTATTTAATTTCTTAAAAGAGCCATGAAGAAAACTTTTTACATTGCACCTTCTTTCATCTAAGAAGTTACAAGTTAAAATATACTGTAATTGACTCAGGGCAAGGTTTATTTTTTGCAGATCTAGCTTTGCAAAAATTGCAGCATCTTACAGGGCAGGAAAAAAGACCTAAAAGGATCACCTTAATACAAGCAGAAAGAAGTATACAATGGACACTATTCATTCATAGCTTTAAGTATGTATCAGAGAGTTGTTTAAGGAGACTTTCAACTGAAAGTCTCTTGCTTGAAAATAATCCATTCCAATGTTTAGAGCTATTTCTCTGAATGCCAATAATGCATTTTTTAAAAAACTTATAATGTTATATATTATTGAGAAAATTATTACTTAATCTACTTCTCACAGAGAGCAAAGCCATTGGGATTGAAACTAATGAATATAATGACTGAGTAATCTTTAGTAATAAGAAAAGCCACATTATACATATCCTAGGTGTCAACTAGGATTTAACACAGAGAGAATTCAGCATATAAGTTTTACAAAGTGCTAACACATTGCACTGTCTCTCCCCAAGAGAGTTGTAGCTGCACAAGGAGTCAATTCTCCTCTCGTTTGACTACCTTCCATTATTCCCAGATCTACAACTCAAAATATTAATTCATTATTTCATTCACTAAATATTCATTAAATGCCACATTCACGCAGCAATGAATAGGACAGACAAAAGCCCTATTTTTATGTGGGTTTTATTTTAATTGGAGGGACACATCAGCACGACCTAAAAGACAAATTATAAACTTAAACACAGGATGAAGGCATATATTCAGAAGATTTTCAGACCTTGCTAAATTTTATTGGTAAAAATTTCATTAAGGACTGTGGGAATGTCCAGGATTCTCAACTAAGGGTCTATTGATAGCTGATAAATTCATTACAGAATCTGAATTCAATGCCATGGTTCTACCTGATACAAACTGTGATTCAATGGTGGTCCATCATGAATGAAATTAAAATTACAGACTCCTTTAGTATATCAGATAAAACACAAAGATGTTGAGAAATAGAAATGCTAGAATAGATCTATCATTCTTGAACAATTATGTGCTCACCACTTATGTTCCATTCAAGGGTCCAGATTGCTTCCTTCACCATGACATTGAGATCTACATTGATAAAGGAAGTATCACCATGCAAGTGGGAGACAATGAACTCTACAATTAAAATAGGGTCCCTATTTCTATTGCAGATAGGAAGAATCTGAGAGGATTAAGACCATGACATGGTGTTTAACTAGCTAAGGCAAGTTGGGCATGTTTTCTGTAATAATGATCAGAGCCTATGTAGTGGTCTGAATAGGGTCCTCAGATATGTTTACTGATGACTAAGGATTATGACAGTCTCTGGAGCTAAATGTGTGAATAGCCTCCTAAGGTCCTACTTGACATGTAAAATGGACAGAGAAGCTTGACTTAAGCCACCATTTTAGAGAATCATGGCTCTTCCTTGAATCTAAGACCTGAGTCTCAGATTAAGGTTTGAGTGGGCATTCCTCAGGAAGAACTTTAAAATAACATCACAAGTATGCCTGTGGAAGTTGCCTTACCCAAAGGAATGTGCAAATACTTATTTAGGAAACTGCACACTAGAAAAGAGGATCCACATAGACCTCAGGGAATTGTTGAACATTGGCTCCAGACTAAAACAATAACTAGAAATCCATTATAACCACTGGGATCCACTGGTCAGAGAAGATTCCTGAGAGCGTTAGTTGATGATTAAAAACAAACAAAACAAAACAAAACAAACAAAAAAACCTATTGTTTCAAGTTTAGATAAATTGACATCAGGATAGAACTCTATTTTTGGGCCTGAGATGGACAACATCAACTTGCCCAACTATCTCTTTTAGAGACAGGAAGTGAAGCTTAGAGAAATTAAATAACTAATAACTACTTTTAAGTGAAAATCCAGCATAAGAACTCAGATATTCTAAATTCTTAGAAGGTCATCATACCAACCCAGGAGCCTGGGTCATCTGGGGAGGGGAATGGGAGTGGGAAGGACTGGAGTGTGTCTGGCTTTCAGGAAAGAATTGGGAAAGAAAGGGTCATGTTCCTCCTCATTCTTCATTTTGATTTTAAAATTTTATTTTATTCAAATTGGAAAATGAACACAAATTATTTTCTTTGTGGTAGCAGGAGTTAGAAGTGTCTACGAGGAGAAATTTTTTGAAAAAATAATGGCCAAAATTTTCCCACACTTGATGAAAACTATAAAATTTGAGTTACTAGACGCACAAGGAAATGATGAAAACATCAAGACATATAATAATCAATATTATCAATACTGTGTATAACATATAATAATCAATGATCAATTCTACTTATAACAGTAATAAAGAGAAAATCTTGAAGCTGGAGGAAAAAAAAGATATGTGGGGGAACAAAGGTAAGGAAGACAGCAGAGTTTTCTTGGAAATATGCAAGCCAGAAGACAATGGAGCAATTGAATATACTTTAATGTACTGAAAAATAGAAACAATCAAACTAGAATTCTTAATCCAGAAAAAAATAATTTTCAAACATAAAGTGAAATAAAGACTCTTTCAGCATGCTAAAACTGAAATAATTCAATACTGGATCTTAACTACAAGAAAATATTAAAAGGAAGATCTTCAAAGGAAATTATTACCTTGGAGAGATATCTTCATCCCCATATTCGCTGTAGCATTATTCACAATAGCCAAGATATGAGATAAACCTAAGGGTCCACTTATGGATAAAATGGATAAAATAAAGCCATTAAGAGGAAAAAAAAAAAAAAGGAAATCCTACCCTTTGTGATAACATGGATGAACCTTGAGGACATTATGCTAAGTGAAATAAGTCAGACAAAGAAAGAAAAATTCTTAATGATCTTGCTTATAAGTGGTATCTAAATAAAGCCAGACTCACAGAAACAAAGACTAGATTGGTGTTTGCCAAGGGCTAGGGCTTGGGAGAAATGGGAGGGATTAACCAGAGTCCAAACTTCTAGTTATCAGATGTGTAAGTTCTGGGGATCTGATGCACATCCTGACAGTTCCAATGTATCCAGCATCCTCTGTCTTCTTAGCAACTGATTTCTGCTTTTTTCTCAGTGTCTCACTTTCCACATTTCCAATTTAGGAGTTGGCAATTACCTTGAGGGAAAATTGCCAGGAGAATATTAAGCTCATCTCAGTGCATTTTACTTCTCTCTAAGATCTTAGCTTTCACATTGCTGCAACTTTAATTTTTCACTGATGCTTTCAATCTGGGTTTTTTTTTTTTAATGCATTTTATACATAGTCATTCTTTGTGGGAATGTTAGTTTAAACCAGGCACTCCACTATGTCCATTGATACGTGTAATATATATATATATTTTAAGCAATTTCCATATTTTCCTACCTATTTTTCCAAATATAGTGCATAGGCCAAGTTAGTGTTAGTGCTTATATTAACTATTCCATTTAGTCTGAAGCAAGTCTGCCCAATATAAATATCATGTGAACCACATATGTTATTTTTAAATTTTTAAGCACTCACATTAAAAAAGTTAAAAAAGTAAAACTCAATAAATGATAAATAATGTACTTCACTTAGTTAAAATCAAATACACCTAAAATACTACCATTTGAACACACGTGTCTTTAAAATCCACTGTGTATTTTATGTTGATAGCTCATCTTGATTCATACTAGCCTTATTTCAAATGCGGCAAAGTAGCCTCATGTGATTAGTGGCTACTATATTGGAAAACGCAGGTCTAGAGGTTGCAGAACCTTCGGGGGAGATGTAGCAGAACTAGGGAACACCTGCTCAGCCTCTGTTTAGCTATACAAAGAACATTTTCATCACATTAGGTAAAAAACTTTGTGGGTGCAATTTTTTTTGACTGCTCAGCATCAAATGTTCTTTCATATTTTAGAGAAACAAACCAAATTATGTGATTCAGTGGAAGGTATGACTCAACTTCCTTCAATTGAATCCCCAAGGATGAAACCCCCCCCCCCCTTCTGCATCCCCAAAGCCAAGATTTACACATGTAACTCGGGCTTAGCCAATCATCTATGCCTTCTAAGGACACAGTACTTTAAATACAAAAATGCAGGGGCGCTTGGGTGGCTCAGTTGGTTAAGCATCTGACTCATGATTTCAGCTCAGGTCATGATCTCCTGGTCATGAGATCAAGCTCCACGTCAGGCTCCACACTGAATGTGAAGCCTGCTTAGGATTCTCTCTCCACCTCCCTCTGCCTCTCTGTCTCTCTGTCTCTCTCTCAAAATAAATAAACATCTAATGCATACGTACTTTTGTTACATACATACATACACACATACAGAAATGCAGGGGAGCCTTAAAAATATCCCCAGATGGGACCTTGAGTGAAGCAAAAAGTAGTCCTAGCAGTGACTGTGTGCTTGCGTTGTCCTTCTCACAGGACAATTCTGGGTTGCGAAGGTCTCTATGTTGCTGTTTCCTGGGGGTTTTTTTTGTTCCTGCCAGTGTTCAAGCCACTACATGAATCTAGGAGTTTTGTGGACCCATGATTTTACTTTTCAGTACAACATAGTGGCTAAGTGCACAAATTTAAGAATCAAATGGCCTGGGAGCACCTGGGTGGCTTAGTCGGTTAAGTGGCTAACTTTGGCTCAGGTCATGATCTTGCAGTTCATGAGTTCAGGCCCCACGTCCCACGTCAGACTCTGTGCTGACAGCTCAGAGGCTGGAGGCTGCTTCAGATTCTGTGTCTCCCTCTCTGCACTCTGTCTCTCTCTCTCTCTCTCTCAAAAATAAATAAACATTAAAAAAAAGGGAACAAATGGCCTGAGTTTGAATTCTGACTTTCCTACTTATTAGCTGTCAGATTTAGACATATTATTTTACTATTTTTTTCTCAAAAAAAAAGTTTTTTTTTTATCATGTAATGGATGACAATTATACCTACCTCATTGGCATTATGAAGATTTAATGAGATAATCCACACACAATGAATATACTTATTATATATATTTATTCTGTACTGAATATTTAGCTCTTGATGACTCAGTTTCTATTATTATTTTGAAAACAATTTATGGAAGGCCTACTGTGCACTACATAGATACACATACAACAAAACTTCTCATCTTTCCTATCTAAAATTGTCTTGAAAAAGGAATAATGACTTCATATTATTTGTCTCGAGTTTGGGGAAGGGGTTGCATGCACCCAGCAAGGCCACTGCAAGTCTGGAATATTTTTATAGTGTTGGCCTTCATCTTGAATTTTACTCCACCTATGCACGTCTCAAATGTGTTTCCAATTATTTACCATTGAGTAATGCATGCCATGTTTATTTGGTGGTTTTAAGTAGTGCCAGGAACATAGCCCACTACCCCAGTTTAAGTAGTGTAGACAGAATGGCATAACTTACTGACGGTAACCCTGCAAATGTGAGCTTTGCAATTTCCATTTTGAAGATGAGGAAATTGGTTGAGAGAAGTTAAGTAATTTGCTTTCAATTACCCAGCTGGTATGCACACAATTACACATTTTATTTTGATCATGAGCTCCTTCTTCCTAGACAAGGACTCCTATACAATAGTTGTAGGTGCTTAATCACTTTACCAACAGTCTTAAAAGAGTTCTGTCATTATGTGGAGCACCCTTGATATTTTTAGAAAGGGAAGCCAAGCCTCAAGGAATGCATGTCTCATGAATTTATTTCACTTCACTGACATCACCACTTTCCTAATCCCTCTCTCATTCTCCAATTTTTGTCCTTTCCTTTCTCAAGTCTATGATCATAAATATGTCTACAGTTGTAAATAGCCCATTATTTAAAAAGCTTTCATCTAAAAGAATTCTGGAAATTTACCTAGGTAAATTTTCAAGGAGAGGATTGTGATTAATCATTTGTAAGAATGACTTCTACGTTCTCATACCTGCTGCACCAGCAAAGTCAAATAAGATAGGTTTTGATGTAAGGCACTTAACTTTTCCAAATGCCACATTTAGGCTTTTCCAGGGGGCTGACTGATAGACCTTATCCAATGATATTGATACTGCATTAGGGTGGAACTTAACTCTTCAAGGATTTCACATAAAAGGCTATATGTCTAAATTTATACATCTGCTAAGCCTATAATATTTTCTTTCTTTCTTTCTTTCTTTCTTTCTTTCTTTCTTTCTTTCTTTCTTTTCTTTTCTTTTCTTTTCTTTTTTCTTTCTGCCTTCCTTTCCTTCTTCCTTTCTTCCTTCCTTTCTTTTTTTCTTTTTTTTTTTTAATTTGGTCAAGTGTAAAAACCTAGCAGAGGCATTGAAACAGCTCTGGAACTTTGCTGGCCAAGGCTCTTTCTCAAACACTTTGACTTCTAACCATGAACATGTGTGATTTTTTTTCTCCTATCTTTAAATCATTCTAGAGGCTTCTCATTTTACCTCTACTGAGATGGCAGTCTTTGCCATTTATTTTTGGAAATAAATCATTTTAAACACAATAAATGAATTTATCTTCCTCATTAATGAAAAGCATCTCTGCTGTAGAAATTTACTAGTCAGCCAATTTTCTTCACTTGCAGTTTGCCTGTGCATAATGATCTCATCATGAAAAATAAACTGCCAGCCTGATTATAGCAAGGCTTCAGTTATTAAAGAAAAAAAGAAATGAAAAGGAAACATAGCTCGTATCTTTTAGGTAGCACTGATAACCTTCCATCTGCATTTTCTGTAATGTTATTACAAATTGAGTTCAATATTGAATTATTAACAATGATGAACAAAAAGTTTTGCCAGTCGAGAAACAACTTGCTTCAGCTGTTCATTCACCCATTATTTAAATTATACTCATCATACTTAAGAGTTAAAAAATAAGCAATCAAAGCTTTTCTGGACCAGTTTGAAAATCTCTATGTATATTCTGGTCCTAAGAAATACACAGGTTAAGTAAGTGATAAGGTAAAATCTCAACTGGTACCAGCTGGAAATCTGATGCAGTGGTAAGGTCTACAGACTTTGAATCCCACAACTCCTTCAAAAAGAGAAAAACAGTTCATTTGAATATCCAGATACTTGGGCTCTCTAATGCCAGTTTTGAAATGGATGCTCATCAGAAGAAAACATGTGGATAACTGAGTAAATACTTTCCACTTATAGTGGCCAAATCTCTCAGTGAAAGCCAGACTACGATAATCAATCACCTGCCAGACATCCAAACTTGGGTATCTTTAGATTCAAAAGTAAATTAACCATCGTATCCTGGACACCTGTTTCTCCTCTATTGTTTTTATATTCTCTGTCTCATGAAGGAAGGTCACTACTTGTATAGCTGCAAATGCCTAAAAATTTTCTATTTCAGTTACACCTCGTGTCTTATTAAGCAACAGGTTCTATAATGTCTACGTTATAATCATTCACTAACCCATCTACCATTTGTGTGCTCACTCTGTCCTAGGATAGGTCTCTCACCTAGATCCCAAGGCAGTTCTTGGCAGAATTCTCAGCCTCCAATTTTTTTTTTCCCATTTCTCCTTGAAAACCGTTCTCCACCCCTCCAGAATGATTATTTAAAGATAGAAATCCCTCTTCGAAACCCATTAGGAAGTCCTCATGGCCCTCCAGGTGGTGGTTTCATAATAAGGTGCATAGGCTGTTTGCGATTTAGCATCCTGGTATCTCTGCAATTGCTTCTTTGGCCACACAGACTTTCCTTCTTCCCCCACTTGTCCGATGTGCTATACTTTGCTTTCTTCTGGTGTTTTCTTACATGTTTCCTTTTCATTGCATCCAATACTGCATCTCTTCTTTGCTTGCCTTTTACTTCTCCTTTAGTTCTCATATGGGTGTTACTTTCCCTGATACCCACATTAAGGACATATGCCTTTTCTTTGAACTTCAATACCAGCACATAGTTCCTCTATGGCAGTACTTACAACACTATATAATAATTTCCAGGTCATTAGTGTGTATTTCTAACTGAACTGAAATTTCCCAGAGGACAAAACCGTATCTTTCTTGGTCACTGTGGTATCTCCACATCTAACATAGAGATAGGAACATAGGAAGCATTTAATAAATATTCATGAAACGAATAATCCAAGAATGAATAAATATTACTATTTTGGATTCATTTCTAAGGAAAAAGATCTAAAAATGTGAAGACATAAGAAAAGTAAACTGGAATTTTTTTTAAATAAAAATTGGAAATGGAAGGGAGGCAGTTAAGAAATATTTTTCTTAAAATGGTTTTTTGCCTGGTGTTTCACATCAGCCTGTGTAAGGCCGGGACAAACAATCATTGGATGTACCAACATGTTTAGTTCAGACCACTGTAATCCCAGCTGATAATCTCATGGCCTTTCCACTGTTAACAGAAAATACATCTCTCTTGCTAGATATCCAAGGGGAGGGGGGATACCCTATTTGCAGGTCTACTCTCTGGATTTCTTTTGTAAGATCAGCAGTAGATTTGCAACCACACATTCCTGCTTTAGTGTAAGGCCATAACTGAGCTCTTCTTTTGAACCTGGCTTGATGTCTAATCTCACTTGACCCTCAGTCATGAGGGTAAATCATTGTCTTAGGACTATGAATAGCTGATATGTATTACACATTCTTTGATGCTGGGAGTAACCTCATTTATTCTTTACAACACCATGAAAAACACATATTATGATATAGATGAGGCAACTGAGGCTCAGAGACTTTAAGTAACTTGTTCGATATCAAGCAACTGTTTGAATTCACACTCATGTGTCCAATGAGGATGTTGTATTCAACCACTGGGTACACTAAAAAAGCTTCCGTTATAATGAAAAACATGCATTACCTGCAAGAGTGCATCGTTATCAAGAACTGCAAAGGGTAATGGTGTCAGAAATTGGGCTACAAATTAGAATATAGGTAATATCTTAATGAAAACTGAATTATGTAACTTATCTAGAGTAAAGGGAAAGAGAGAGTCATGCTGTCCATGCTTAGATTTATACATCGAGTAGATTTTGGTATAACGTGTATTATTTTAAGTAAATTAATTAGAGATGACTCTTGAATGTGAGCTGCACAACAAATCACCCCAGAACTTTTAGTCACTTAAAAACATGATGACTTATTATTTCTCACAATTCTGTGGGTTGGCAGGGTGGTTTTTCCACACATCGCCTGGGTTATGTGTTTGATATTGCCTTAAATCTTTCAGGGTCTTAACAGGGTTTCTTAGAGATAAACCCTTGACTTGACTTTGGTCCCAGGGTCTCATTTCACCTTGAGAATTTTTTACTGGCAGCAATACTTGGAATGAAAGATAATTTTATTTTCCAGCTTAATAAGCCCTGGCATTTCCATATTTCTTCCACATTCTGCTTGCAAACAGAAAAGTTATTTCTTTAGCCCATCTTCTGACACCTTTCATATACAGCTAACAGAAGCCAGTTGGCACTTCCAGCTTTATATGTGCAGATGGAGACCCACATATGCATGAGGTACATTTTCTGATTTTCACATTATTGCAGGCAAGTTTTTTGACAGTGTTTTTCTCTGTAACGTAGCATAGGTCATCCTTTCTCCAACCTTCAGTGTGTCCTGGCCATTTTCCTAGCTTTTCTTAATAGATTTCTTGCTGTCTTTCCCTCCTCTACCTGCCACCCCTTTCCCAGCCTTGCCAGGTGTTTTTGGTTTCTGAGACGAAAACACCACACCTCTAAGAGTCTGAATTAGCCAGGGTTGGGTCAAGACAGTGGAACCATTGTGAATGTTAAGAATTAATTATTGTAAAAATAAGGTCTTAACATAATTTCTGGAGGAGCTGGGGAAGTGAAGGCCTTGAACGGTATGATGGAGGATCAACGAGAGTCTTTAACCCATTCTCCCAATGCATTGGTGTAGGAGTATAGGTTGAAGCTTACATGGTGAATCTAAGATGCCAGGCAAATCCAGCCACAAAGGTGGGACTGTGCAAGGGACATCTATGGAGAGGTCTATTGGAAACTGTTGCCTCTGTGTAGCTACCACCTCTGAGGATACTCAGTTAAACATCAGTTGGGAGTTCTGGGGACATTGTTGGTCAGGATGTCCAGCAGCCAGGATGAGAACTAGATCTAGGGAGACATAAGCCAAGAACAAACAAGGAAACCACTAGGTACATCAGCAACTGTTTGTCCTTTCACCCAACCATGAGGACCTTCCAGGAATAGTATCAACTAATAGCCTCCAAAATCTCTCCCAGTGCTCCCCTCCTCCATTCCCAGGTAAAACCCTGTATCATGCAGACAAGGGAATTCTGGGAATGTATTTCTTAGCTTGACTAACTTGACAATACAATGATCCAATACAGGAGGGGAATAAATCTGTTTCTGTTGTTGAAGAGACCTTTCTATATTTAACATAAGCCTAGGATTTAAACTGTGCAAAGATGCCCAGAAGGCCCAGGCCATAGTCACATGTCCAGGTACACACAGGTCATCTCTGGGACTCTACAAACAGTAGAACTCTGTGACTATAGAACTTTCAGGATGTCAGGATTAATGCACATGTGCCCATGACTAGTTGGGCTGGGATTTGCTCTGGTAAACATCACAAACAAAGACTCAAGTGTTTAGGTTACTCCTTTTTATATGATGGACCATACCATCCAAATCTCAACTTGTCTTATGTCTCATAAGTTATAGAACACCCACCTCCAAACCACAGAGAGACAAGCTCTCTAAAATATAGAATTCAATTGTAACTACTATCTGTTTTCTTTTAGTAGCTTCCCTTTGTGAAACTGACAAAATATCTTGTACATAACAAATTCTCAATGTTTACAAATTCAGAAAGTCTAAGAGGGAAGAGAGTAGAAGATAAACAGTCCACAGCCCAAAGGAGTCATAATCAAATAAGCTAATCTGTTGTTAGGTTCAATAAATGAACATGGACTCAAAGATGAGAGAAAAAGCCAAATGCATCATGGGTTAGCTGCACACAGGAATAGGTGTTTGAGATAAAGCCAGAGTGAGTGAGAGACTCTAGAAAGAAGCCCTCAAAAACATTCATGAAGCTGACATCCATTTTTAGTAGGTCAAATCAGATGACTTACAGGTAAATTCTTGTAAAGACCCCAGATTTCTACCTGATGCTTCATAGCTGTGATCTTGGTAGACAACTTAGCTTTTCTGAACTGTTCTAAGTCTCAGTTTCCTCATTTGTGAGATATAAATATGAATAGTAGCTACTTCATGGGATTTTTGTAAGAATTAACTTGAGATATCACATAAACAGTGCTTAGAGCTGCATAAGTACTCAGTGAATGTTAATTGCTGTTATAACAGTTGTGTCAAATAGCATTAGTCTTTTTCTTAATGATCTTAAAATGTCTGCATGTGGAGGTGCCTGAGGGGCTCGGTCGGTTAAGCATCTGACTCTTGGTTTTGGCTCAGGTCATGATCTCATGGTTCATGAGTTCGAGTTCCACCTGGGACTCTGTGCTGGGCGCAGCGCCTGCTTGGGGTTCTCTTTCTCCCATTCTCTCTGTCCCTCCCCTGCTCTTAAAATAAGTAAACAAAAAAAAAAAAAAAAAAAAAAAAAAAGCCTGAGGGTGATATTCCAACTATGGTCTAATCATGCTCAATGCAGGGGAATTATATTCTCTCTGATCTGATGCTGCAGAAGAACTGTGAAGAACTGCTTTTTTACAGAAATATCTCAAGGTGCACAATGGATAATGCTATATATGGTAATTATTGCCTGATGTGTATTATATATACATGTTCCATGTCAACTCTTTATCTAAATTTCCCCTTATTATAAACCTATTTATTGAAAACCTGATCGTGGCCCATAACCAAAAAGATTGGATGGAAACACCTAATGTCAGTGACTACACGTACTAGGAAGAATTTGGCTCACTTTGTAAATGTGCCCTTCTTTGTTTTAGTAATGATTGAGAATTCACCTCCATTTATGATTGACTACAGGCAAGGATCAGAGTAACTATGTTTTAGCTTTTAGTTAACCCTCATGCCAGATATCATCCTTATATTGGGAGACAAGTGATGGCTATTTAACTTCGGCTGAATGTATAAAGATCTCTGAATTGCTCTGACTTATGTACCAATGTTCCCAGGAAGGAGGCTGTGAATATACACAACTAAAGGTCTTCCCAGAACATGTTATTTGGACCCAATTTCCCCCCCACTCTATTGCATTAGCCCAAATAATTTGAGTTTAGTTATAACAGCTTCTCTGTTATTTTATGTTTCTACATGTTCTTGTATTTCTCTTCTCTTCTCCCCTTGCCTCACTTTTTCTTTATTGTGAATGTCTCAGGAGCTAACTAAAAAATTCCTCATTCTAGCACCCAATCTTGCCCTAAACAGATATTAATATATTTCATTATCAGTTAAGGTCATACCGTCTTTCAAGATTTACTTAAAAAATTGCAACAGTCCCTGTTTCTAGATGCTAAATCTGATGTTCTCAACAAGATTCCAATGGCTGATATTCTCACGGTTACTTCTGATGCTGAATTTTTCTGCTTACTGAATGCTTGTTCCCATGAGTGGTTCATATTCTGTAGTTTTTTTATGACTCTGCCCTATGCTCACCTAAAGGTGAAATATCCAACTCTGATTTCTCAAAAATGCGATCCCACGAGACATTTGTAGATGCAGCAGATTTTACCAAGATGGGGGCAACAGAAGAGGGTTGTATAGCAGCAATCATTCCCAAACGGTTTAATATTGGATATTAGATAGCCCTGTTCTTTAAAGTCTTTTGACTACAAGCTACCCACCAGCTACCCAACTCTGGAATTATTGAGTTCCAACATCTGAGCCTCCTACCATGTCCCTTTGTTCTCTCTGTCTCTATCTCTGTCTGTAGCTCTGTCTCTGTCTCTCTCCTTTCCAAGATGGCAAGTTCTGGTATTTGCCCTCTCCTATTTCTTGTTTTCTTTTAAATTCCTATTAAAATTTTGGACCCATGAATTTATCTTTTTTTTTTCTCTTCCGAGATCATTCCAAAACATCCCCTCGGGGTTCACACACCTAAAGCAGCATATCAAGGTGTTTTCCTAAACAAAGTTAGTTTTCTCCCTAAAGAGAGCTCCGAACCAGCTGTAAATACTATAGTCTTATTTATCCTGCCATGTTAACTTACAGAATAAATCAGTGAAGTCCTTTTGGGAATTAACTTCTCCAAGGGAAAGGCATATGTGACATGGCAAAAATATTATCATGATATAATTTTTCTTAAAGGTTTTGATTATATGGATGTATGTAATTTAGCTGACCCAAGGTACAGCTGACTGTAGTGGTAACACACATTTATTTCTATGCACCATATATATATTCATGCTATATTTATACACACTTTTGCTCTCTCCCAACTTGGATCACTATCCTCATATAAAGCTTTTATATTTCCCCCCCTTAGGGTAAGTTGTTTCTTTAGTATCCTAAATATATTCCTTTGCTCCCACAAATAAGTCAGGTGATCCTTCACGTGATAGCCTAACGAATAAGGAATGCACTAATGATTGCAAGGGGCCTGGTCATGTGCCTGGCCTATTGTGGGAGTTAAGTCATGCTTCCTGGCTAATTGCAAATGTGTCTGATTGAAGTGGTCAAGAACTCCAGTTTTTCTTTATCGGTTCAATGTGCCTGTGCACGTCAACTGCATTGCCATTCCCAAAGTTGAAATCCGAACTGTTTGGAAACACTTTGGCCACAGTGTTAGTAAACGTATCTTGATGGAGAGCCCGCTGCAGGCAACGCATTATGCAGGGAGCTATGAAATGAGAGATGCAAAAGAGAAAGTAAATCACGTGCTTCTTCTGCTTGGAGAGACGTGGATGCAAGGGAAGGTGGGGGCAAAAGTAAAGATTTGTGGGGGTTATGCTTACTTGTCTATGCACACATATTTGTGTCACTTCTATGCACATACATGTGTCTCTGCATTTCTGTAACTAGACATATGATAGCTAATAAGACTTCTGAATCACTAGCCTAATCTCTTGCCACATCCAGATGGTAACATTGACCTGCCTGTTGCCCTATTCCCTGCCTCTGTGACAGGCATGTACCAGAAACTCTAACTGCAAAGCCCTTCATGATGGCCCACTTCTCCCAGAGGAACTCTCTCTTCTCCTTTAATACTCCTCTTTGGACTCATATTCTCCAAGAAGCCAAGTTGAGGAAACACACAGTCATGTTAATCCTTGAACTTTATGTTGTTCCTCCCTTCTGAGTGGTGAGCTAGTTGCAACCAGAGAAGTTGGGTTCGATTTTTGAAGTGATTGGCAGTTTACTAACATGGTTAGTGATGACCTAGGCATGTTCTTCACCACAAGCACCTGTGTTTGCTTCTAGAGTAAGCATATGTGAAGCTGTCTTTTATAATTCTTGCCCAGAGTGTCTCTCTTGCTGATTACAATCCCCCCCCCCCAGGACTCACCCTTTGGAGACATTGCCCTGCAATTACTAAACTGACTCCAAGAAAGAAATGGAGAGGCAGACTTACAGACCTCTGTGAATACAGGTTGATCCATGTTGAGATACAGGAATGAAGTCATATATATATTTTTAAGCTCATTACTTATTTGGAGAGAGAGGGAGAAAGTATGAGTTGGGGAGGAGCAGAGACAGAGGAAGAGAGAGAATCCCAAGCAGGTTCTGTACTGTCAGCACAGAGCCCGGTGCAGGGCTCAATCTCACCAACCATGAGATCATGACCTGAGCCAAAATCAAGAGTCACACACTCAACCGACCGAGTCACCCAGGCTCTCTCTGAACTCATGTCTTCTTTTTGATCTTTTGTATGACATGTCAATTACTGGGAAGTTCCAGATTTGTGTTGTTGTAGTTCCTGCCAAGTAGCAAAAGGAGAATTTCACTGCGTGTGGACTCCTAGTATCTTCCCCTAACTCAGTCATTACTACAAGTTTGAGGTATCAGATGGGCGACATATCCTGATTTCTTCTCAATAAATGCTATTCCTTATTTCTGTTTCATTTTGGATTCTTAAAATCCAGTCTCAAACCCCTTTTGATAGATCAGTTGCTTCCAATGAAGACCGTGCCATAAACTAAGATAAACAAATCGTGTTTTGAGGACATGGATGCATAAGCCCAGAGAGAGTTTACTCTCCTGCCACAATGGACACTGGTTTTGATATTTATGCAGAGTTATGTGACCACAGGTACTGTGTGTAAACAAATGCTGAGAGGCTTCCTGAACTATGGAAGTTAATGAAGCAAAGCAAGTGCTCAAATGCACGTTTCCCACAGCGTCTTCTGTACACGTACACACACACACACACACACACACACACGCAAGCACACACAGAGCCATCCACACCAACACTTGAGCTCATATAAAAAGTTGTGTTACCTGACACGTTGTGTCTGCCTTATTCAAATACTGTCTGCCGTCCAGTTTCTCACATTACTCTGTTTCCTACAGAACTAATTTTAAAATGAATCTCCCACTGACTTCAAGGGACTTTCATCTCTTTAGGATGGTGATGAAGGCTAAAAACGTGTGCCTGGTACCCCAGAACGCTGAAGAATGCTGTCTGTGTCAGCCTAGCTCAACAGCGCTGAAACAGCCCCAATTCCTCCCCAGGTGCTGACCATTAATCCCTGTGAAATCTTTCAAAGGGTTTTAAGTGATAAGCAAAGAGAAAATGGGCCCTAGGAAAAACATCTTTCTTTGGATTGGCTTCATATCAGAACTCCATAGTTACATGAGAAATGAGATTGTTCAGTATACAGTACCTTTTGTGCTATGAATACAGACTGGTGTATTCTTATTTTTGGGGGTTTTTTGTTTTGTTTTGTTTTTTTAACTTCAAATAGATTTTGTACAAGGAATGAAATTCAACAGTAGCATTATAAGAAATAACACAGGAAGTTGCTTTAAACTCAGCATCTCAGCATCTTGGTGCATAATACACTTCAAGCAAATTCCAGGAAATTAAGATTCTTTTAAATTGCTGAATAAGATGAAGAAATAATACTGAGAAGAAAACATACACACACGTACGCACACACACAAAGGAAATTAATTACAGAATAATTACCACACAGCTGCTCCAGAAATGTGGAGGTACTCTGCCTTCTTCTTTGTTGATCAGATATAATCTGATTATGCTCTTTGCTTGAAGTAACACTGGTGCTTCAATATCCAAACATAAATTCTCATTGAAGTATAACATTTCCACATCTACTGGCTAATTACTTTAAGAACAGGATTCGTCTTTCATAGTTTTAACCTAATCCTTTCACTCATATGGATAAGATCCTATTTGGGGGGTATTGACAGAATGAATTTCTGCAGGACCGTAATCTATCAGTAATTCTTTACAATGTGTAGTCTTTCCTCCCCCATGTATATTCTGACAAGGCATCAGTGGAGAAGGCTTTACTTATTTGCTCATCTACTTTTCTTAAGCACGCTCCTCCTTTCTTCCTTCACTGGGTCTTTCGTCCACTCACCTTGATTCATATCTTGTATTCCTTTTCAGAAAGTTCTTGTAATTTTTCCTCCCTTCTGCTGTCAATGCAAATTTTTCTTCATGTTGTTCCTCACACTTCTAAGAAAATTAGCTCAAAGGCAGTCAGCTGCATCAGATTCTAATCCACAGTCTTTTGGTTTATCTTTCTTCCTCTCTTCCCAACATAGAGGTATAACACTAATTAATATTTGCTCGGACTTTATGGTAAGTACTCTCACATCTATAATGGTACTCTACAACTATTTAAAGACTTGTCTTTAATTGTTATCATTTTATAGGTGAAGAATAAGATTAAGAGATCTTCCCAAACAGATATAAATAACAAAACGTGAAGAGAAAATTTGAACCCATTTGTGTTTTGGTTCCAAAATCTATTAGCATACACTACCATGCCCCATTCAACCAAAAGCTTCTTAAGCCACTATCCCTACAGAAATATTAACAAGCATAGTAATTCTAGGTAATAGAAAAGTTCTATTATAATTATAAGAAGACATTAGTAGATAGGAGATACAAGATTCAGAAATTTGTGATTTTGAATGTCATTGTCTATCAAATCATATAGAGAATTAGGACCTAACCATGACAGATTGAAATCCTATTCATAGCTATTGTTTATTAAAATCAATTAGGTAGTCTCTCCTTCATGTCAAAAGCAGATAATTCAGATGATACAACACTTCTTTTAGGATGATTTGTTGTATCAGCAGGAAGTCTTATCACATTAGATTTTAAACACAGACACTTTTCTTGAGATAGCTGTGGAATGAATTGCATTCCAGAGGGTTTTGCATAATTTTAATTTGCCTTTTTATTGCTAGTAATGGACCATCTGTACCTGCAGTTTTCTATGAAATTTTAAAGGAACCTACTGAGTAAGTCTTTCAATTTAAAATGCAGAAAAACATATAATTAAATAAGCCATGACAAGTAGAATAAAAAAGGATATTGATAAGTTCTAAAAATCAGTAAAAATAAAGAATTTAATATGAGAGTAGATGTTCAAGTATTTGACTGACCAAAACTAATTTGGATTATCTGTTAGCATGAGTTTGTTTTTTGTTTTTTTTAATTTATGCTCAATTTGTGAAACATGAAGAAACAAAAAGAATTCAAAAAAATTGTAATTCCAAATCAAATATTCTCCCTCTAATTGGATTAAATAAAAAAAATCAAGAGTAACCTGAATTATAAAAGTAATCTGAATTATCAACTGGTTATTAGTTCACTGTGAAGATTTGATGACATTTTAGAGATAATTTTATAGTACTATTTAAATCTCAAGTGGGGAATTGTGGTTTGTCCCATTAGATCATAATTTTAATTCATAAACCTTTTAGTTTTAGCATTTTTTTTCTATAATTAGTGACAATTTTTGATGTTCATTCATTCATTCTTTAATTCGTACATAGCATTTGTTCACATTCCCTTGGCCCCAACTTAATCACATGGCCACTCTAGTTGCTGGCAATGCTATGAAAGTGATCTTTTCCCTGGTACCATTGTCCCTACTTTTGTGCCTGCAGAAAGAGATAAAAGCAGAACAGATACTGAAAATTGTTGACAATAGCCTGCCCCTTTAGGTATTTTTCTCTACACATACACATCATATTCACTGCACTAAAAGTATCAACGGGCAGCTAATATAAACAAATAGCCTTTCCTTATAGTCTCCCTTAGAGCAACAGAATTTGTAGGTATGGCCTTCCTTTCTTTGTAATTGACAGTTTTTTTTTTTCATGTTTCTATTTATTTTTGAGAGAGAGAGAGAGAGAGAGAGAGAGAGAGAGGGGAAGGGGCAGAGAGAGAGGGAGACAGAATCTGAAGCAGGCTCCAGGCTCTGTACTGTCAGCAGAGAGCCCAACGCAGGTCTCGAACTCAGGAACCGTGAGATCATGACCTGAGCTGAAGTCGGAAACTTAACAGACTCAGTCACCCAGATGCCCCATTAGTTGACAGTTTTACTAAATATTCTGCCAAGCTGTAACAAAGGTTATTAGTTTTCCAGCCTGTGGTATTTGTGTCCTCATGGTCTCCAACTCAGCCACTAAGACAATGCTATATGTGTTTGCTCATGGCAGCACCCTCCATGGCACCAAGTTCATTCATTACTAGTTAAGGTATAGGCCAGGGATTTGTTGCCAAAAAACCTTCAAAATCCAGGGACTTGAATTATATAGAAGAGTATTTCTCTCTCATGGTAAGTGTGTGGTCATGCAGAAGTCTGGTCAGTTGGCTTCAACATGGGGCCTCCATCTTTAGGTCTGATATTCGCTCCAGTTGCTGTTCTTGGCCAAGAATAAGAGAAACAGGGATGCACTGGGAATGCAGACTCATCTTTAAGGAAATGATTCAGAAATTGCACATATTTTTGCAGTGCTCCACTGGCCCAGACATGGTCACTGACTGCAAGAGAGAATGGGAAAACTAGTCTGTAGCCAAATGGTCATGCGTCCTGGTCATCCAATTAAAATTGGAAAAAACTTAGAAAAAAAGGAGAATAGATATCAGGGGACACAACTTCTGTTCTACATTTTTTTGGAGGGAAAAAAACATACTGAAGGTCCTCTTCAAATCTAACTATATGGGCTAATATACCAATATCCTTATCAAATTAGTAAGTATAATAATTTCATTATCGTAACTCATTCCGAATTTGGAAAAGACGTTCTATTTCTAACAGGAAGAACTTCGTATTCTCACCAGTTATTTAAATGAATATGAAGATGGATTCTTCAGCAGCACATATTATTTTTAGTTTTATAGCTTGGCTTTTTATTAGTCTACTGACACAAAGCATTGCAAATATCAAGACCTTAGGGCTTTTTCCCCCTGTCCAATTACTTCTAGACACAAAAATTTCCACTTAACTGACTGAGCCACCCAGGCGCCCCCAAGACACAAAAATTTCCAAACATAAAAATAATTAATTGTAAAGAAAGATATATTTTTGATTACTAGAGAGACTTATTGAGCAACTGTTAAAGTAGCTAATAATTCCTATTCTCATTATTCTTAATCTAACCATGATATGTAGACATACTTCACTTAGAATGTTTCTCAGGAATTCATTTTTGGTTCTAAGTTTAGTTAAAAGCTCTTAGCTACTTGGGCTTAAATTCCTATTTCAATGCATCGGGCGTCCTGCAGACTTGTGTAGGTATCATACACAAACTTTATTAGCCTAGCAAGGCAGTGACACTCATAGACTAACTCCTTCACTTATTCTCTTCCCATTCATTTGTATCATTTTGTGTCAGTCACAACCATGCACTTAAAAAATTTTTTTTAATGTTTATTTATTTTTGAGACAGAGAGAGACAGAGCATGAACGGGGGAGGGTCAGAGAGAGAGGGAGACACAGAATCTGAAACAGGCTCCAGGCTCTGAGCTGTCAGCACAGAGCCTGACGCGGGGCTTGAACTCATGGACCGCGAGGTCATGACCTGAGCCTAAGTCGGACGCTCAACCGACAGAGCCACCCGGGCACCCCACAACCATGCTGAGTTCTGCAGAGACATGGGATTGTGTAAAGATGTCAGTGCAGGGCAGTAATGGGGGGGGTGTGGATTTCCCAGGACTGATCTCTCCCCATGCACTTCAGAGATAAAAGCTGGACCCTTACCTTTTTATATATGGAAGTTCTTTGTAAGATTTTCTTTGAGAAAACTTTCCACTTAAAGTACGTTTAAAAACTAGAAATCTCTGAAGTTCTGTGCTATTATTTACAGCTTCCTACAATTATCTCCATCTCATGGAAAAATTAGAGGGAAGTAAAAGAGCCAAGTGGAACTTCCTGTGCTAAGAGATCCAATCATTCTTCTCTAGTCCTCTCCAAACAAAAGTACAAAGTTAATTTTCCATTTTTCTCTTTGAGAGTGAAATGTAAAAACAAGTGAATAATATCGCATATCCTTCTTTCTGAAAACTTTATATGTGGAGCTAGATAAGCCATTGTTACTTGATCAGATAGGTGAAGAAAGCAGTGAAGATGAGATAATATTTGTATTGGCATGCTGACCACTGAGTAATGTTTAATTGTAATAAAAAAGTCTCATTAATTACAATGGGATAGTCACGGCCACTAAGTAATTTCCTAAGTCCTCTATTGAGATGGTCACCTCGATTTATATCTTATCTAGAGTTTCTTAAAAACTGCGAAGATACTATATTTCCCCAGATGAACAAAAATGACTTCATATTTTACTAACCTGGAAAACTCAATTCAATGCACTCCATTGAAGAGCATCTTCTGAAAATGTTACCATTTTGACCTCTTATTATTTCAGTATGTTATTATAATAAATAAAGACTCAAAGCAGATGGGTGCCTTTTTGAGTTTTGTCTTGAGCTCAAATCCTGGAAAGAAACAATGCATTTTGTACATGCTTTTGGTCTATAGCATGTCTCTCTAATGAACTTGCATTATGACATTGTTTTCAGCTCATAACTATTGGGCAAGGCTTAGGAAGTATTAAGGAAACAAACAAAAAGCTTACACTGTTATAGTTTTATAAATTTTAAAACTGGAGTCACTTTAGCTAACATTTTCCTTAGCGTTTATTGTATAGATAGAGGTCAGGGTGGGAGGAGGGAAAGAGTCCTAGATGGTGAGGCAGGACCCCCCACCCCCTGGCATTTTATCTGATTTCTGACAGGTCCTTGGTTTCCTAATCTCTAAAGCATTGGGTTGGACTAGGAGAATCCATTTGGACTTCCTAGTATCATTTCCACAAACACTTTCATAGGGAAGAGTTATCATAAGTATTCAGAACTTTAGTTAGTTCTCAAATGAATATATTTTAAATCTATTTCCTAGAAAAATATGTATTAAAGTACAAATGGGAAAAATGGGACAATCTTAAGTTAACTCATTTTTTATATATACTGAACACTTTAAATTTCAATTATGTTAATCTTTTAATATGAAAAAAATCACCATTTAAAAATTTTTTAATGTTTTTTTTTATTTTTGAGAGAGAGAGAGACAGTGCAAGCAGGGGAGGGGCAGAGAGAGAGGAGACACAGAATCCGAAGCAGGCTCCAGGCTCTGAGCTGTCAGTGCTGAGCCTGATGCGGGGCTCAAACCCACAAACTGTGAGATCATGACCTGAGCGGAAGTTAGATGCTTAACCGATTGAGCCCCCAGGCACCGCCCAAAATCATGATTTATAGTTACATAAGCGTTTAGAATTCTGTCACAGGAAAGCAACCTTGCTACAGATTTCCTTTCTAAGCTATAACTCTTGAAAAGAAG